>NC_143190.1:73270000-75670000 GCF_051530095.1 Phoenix dactylifera
TATGCATGTGTTCATGAGATGTTTTCCTGACTTTTATGGCATCCCTTATCTACACATTTATTTTCTGTATATGCAAATTTTCATATTGCAATCTTGTTTATACATGTGCAACATGTATGCATGTATGTGTGTATAGAGTGGGATGTAGACCATTGAGATCTATTCTTATTAATTTACCACTAGAGCCCAAAGGCCTTAACAACCCCCTGCATCCAGCTTGGACCACATACATGAAAACAAAAACAAGTCAAGAAAGACTCAAGATATACGAAGTATGAACCCATGGAAAATAAATGGGCAAAATTGGCCTGGATGGTGATTTGAACCCATGACCTTTGGCTCTTATACAATGTTAACTTGCCACCCAAAAGCTCAAGCTGTTAAAGAAGGGGTCAACAATGTATATCAGACCTTAACAATTATCACTTGACTTGCTTGCCAATGATATCCACATTTTGAAGAGCCTTTTTACCTCCAGTATATTTAGCTGTAATCATGTTCATGTATAATTGTATTAGCATAGGTTATCTGTATTCTTTTGGCCAAACATTTTCTTGATGATTCACCTTGTGTTTGACAAGTGAAAGAGAGATGGATTTTTTCTTTTACATTGCTGAAATATCTAGTCTACATAAATATATAGCATACTTGTGTTGTTAGAGTTGTATATCGCTTTGCTGTTTTCGATATCACACAGATTCTGTTGTCCTGACTCTTGTATCATACAGGGGAGAGCTAGACTACCTTCTTATTGATATGCCTCCTGGAACTGGTGATATTCAGCTCACACTATGCCAGGTGTAGCCTCTGATGTCATATTTCTGGAGATCATATGCGCATTATGTGTGCGCGCGCGTGCACGTGGGCATGTAAACTTATTGATTCACCAGGCTATTTGACACTTCTCTCTAGAACTAAGACGTGATAAATTTTCCAGGTTGCTCCCCTAACTGCATCTGTGATAGTTACGACCCCTCAGAAACTAGCATTCATTGATGTTGCAAAAGGAGTTCGCATGTTTTCAACGCTTAAGGTATGTTTTTTGATATTATAAAAATAGATTTCAGGCTTAATCATTCCATTTTGAGTATTTATTGCCACTGATATGGTAAGCAACTATAATATAATAAGTTGCCTGTTGGTCACTAATAGCAACTCTGAATGAATAAGGCTGATCAGTTTGATAAATATTGATTGTGAATTAGGAAATTAAGCATACTTTCTCATGATCATTTTCATTTTAGCTCTGAAAAGAAGACAGAATCAGCCCGTATAGATTTTTCTAAAAAAAGAAAAAGAAAATATTGTGATAATGTATTTGACTGTCTGGTACTCTAGTTGATTTTCTGCAGGCATATTTTATATGTATATTTAATTTTAGAGAACTGTTGTTCTGTCTGCTTTGAAGGTCCCATGTGTTGCGGTAGTTGAGAACATGTGCTACTTTGATGCTGATGGAAAACGCTACTACCCTTTTGGTAAAGGTTCCGGTGCTCAGGCATGTGCCTCAAGCAATGCTTAATCTTATGTTTTTTTGGATAATATTTTGTTGTTTCGTTATGAAAAGTCGACCTACTCTCTGCAGGTTGTCCAGCAATTTGGAATACCACATCTCTTTGATCTTCCCATCAGATCAACTGTATGTGAGACGTTAACTTCCTAGGGATGCACTTATATGCTTTAAAGTTTTTATAACATTAAAAAGTGTATCAAAGACAATTGAGACACAAACTATAAAGTATTGATGTTTTAACCAATATGCCTTATCCATCTATTATTCACATTAGATTTAATAGGATTTAGAATAGACTCAAGGAATCCACCGATCATATCATCTTAAGATGTGAAATTCATTGGTTAGACATTGTCAAGCTTGGCATAGATAAGTGGTGGTTCTAAATTAGACACCTCTAGGTACACCCCAGATGAACTGTTGATGAATCATTGTTAGTTTTCATATGCGTTCTGGTACATCATGAACCAAAATAGATTTTAAGCTCTTCCTAACATATGCCATCTTGATCATGTTAAGATACACATCAATCAGATTATCAGTTCATGGTGGTACATTCGTCATCTGATTGTTTTTGTAAGCATCCTTGCCTCTTAAAGAGATATTTTCACTTTTTCTTTAAGAAGCATATGATCTTTCATTGCTTGTTTCAAAATATGCAGGAGGTTTATTCCTGCTTAAAACATTTCTCTGTATTGTCTCTCAGCATCTAGGTGATATCAGGCATGATATTAGGCACCTATAATCTCGATGGGGAAAAAATTATTTTTTTACTGGGTAAAATATTTAACAGCGTTTTCGATTGCTGAAAAAAAACACATGTTTAATAAGATTAGATTTACTCTGTCAGCTATCAGCTTCTGGAGATAGTGGAATGCCTGAAGTGGTAGCTGATCCTCAAGGTGAAGTAGCCAAGATATTCCAAGATCTTGGAGTATGTGTTGTCCAGCAATGTGCTAAAATTCGCCAACAAGGTAATCTGTCTGCTAGTGTCACAATCGAATATCCTCATCAGTGGCCCTTTTTACATCTGTACTTCAAGCTTTTGTTATGCTTTACAAGGCTGAATTGCCACTGAAACGACTATGTAGAAGTAGAAAATTCATGCATCATGAATGTTGTTTTTCCTAATTTCATATACATACCTTGGAATGAACTTGAAAGAACAGGAAAGTAACATGTTTTCAGCATCTTCTTAACCCTGTAGTTTTGTGCTCTGATTTTACTCAACTAAATCTTCATAAGATTGATAATTTGAGTCATGCTGTTGAAATTAAGATTTAATGCTCATCCACTAGGTGGGTCCTCTAGTCAGACCTCAAATAGATGTTATGGCTAGGACCTAGAGGTAACAATATTATGAACGCTTTGCAATCTTTTGTTGAGAATGATGGATATGATTAATTTTTAACTGTACTTTAAACAATTGAAGCTTCCGTTCAAACGATGATTAAGTTTAACTATAGTTCAAAATTTTCACATTTTATCAGAACATAGTTCTCCCTATACACTTGATTCCTAGTTTGTTTGCATCACAGACAACTACTAGTTCTGACAAAGGTGTGAGGAATGCATGGCATTGTAGGATCTACAGAGCCAAGTCCATATAATCTGAATAAGCTTATTGATTATATACGGCTTCTTAAATCTGATTCCACTTGTGATAAGAAATTTTTCTGCTGCCAGTTTCAACAGCAGTATCTTATGATAAATCTATCAGAGCTATCAGAGTGAAAGTGCCCGATTCAGATGATGAATTTTTACTGCATCCAGCAACAGTTAGACGGAATGACCGCTCTGCCCAAAGTGTGGTATGTAAAGCATATTTATATATGTGTTCCCCTTTTACCCATGTTTTGTGCATGGTTTTTCTTTTATATTGTCATAGTTGGAGATTATTTCCTTCAGTAGGATCTTAATAGCTTGGACCCTGATGGACGACCTAGCAAATGACTTGAAGTTCAATAGTGCTCGTAAGCACATGAATTGATCATGTAAGAGTTGTACGAGAGAAGAAGTCAAGAAAATCAATGTCTTGAGACCTGGAGACAAGGATATCAAAGAAACATCTGACCTTGTTGGCTTACCTATATGCCAATGCTTGAGAGAGACCATCAATAAATTATCCTTGTAACTATCTGCTGTTTAGAAGATGTCCAATCATGAGAAAATACTCTCAATACATGCTATGGATAACAGTTATTGAATGGCCAATATGTTATCTAATAGGCTATCCGGCATGTGGCTTTCTTTTTTGTCCATTTTACTTTGGTCCGAGGGCACAAGAGCCCATGAGGCTACCCCAAAAGGATTGAAAACATTAATTATCGAGAACCTAGAAGCCCCCTAATTCTGAGGAAACCAAAAATTATGCCATATAGTGCATTCTCCAAAATCTTGAGCATTTTTACATCTTAAGTTGTGAAGTTGGATATTTTCATGTGCCACATTTGCTTCCAATTTCTGCGAATATATTGTGCAAATTCAAACTTCAAGGAATACCATCAGTAATATACTAATGCAGGATGAATGGACTGGAGAGCAAAAGATACAACATGGTGATGTCCCAGAAGATATTGAGCCTGAAGATATCCGGCCAATGGGAAATTATGCAGTCTCAATAACATGGCCTGATGGGTTTAACCAGGTGGTTTGGTGCTTTAGATTATTTCTTTCATACAATGTGCATCAAATTACTGATGCTGATACAAAAGTTATACGCTCAAATTATTTTTACTATGCTGATGTACATGGCAGGCATGCACACTCTGAGCACTGGTAGAGTATGATTATTTCATTTATTAGCATTGGCTTTTAGATAAGATAGTTTCATGATACATGCTATATATAAACTTCTTTTTATAATGATTTAACGCATCATGTTTACTTTATTGTCCTCCAAATGAGGAATTACACTAACATTTGTCCATATACCTACATAATGTCTCAGTGCACAGATTTCATGTGTCATTTGCAGAGTTTCCATTTATATTCTTGGATTTCTATAATTTGTGTCTTTTTTGTTCGTTCTTTATACTTCCTACTGAAATAAAGTTGTGGATTTTTGGTGAGTCAATAGGCAAAGATGGCTTATATGTGTAGTGAGGATATCTTAAAATATGGAATATTTTTGAAATGGCTCCACTATATTGGAGCTCCATTGAAATGGAAAATTTTGTCTCTGTCAAGCCCTTGACGCATATGGGATGTGTAAGTGCCACCACTATTAAATGCACGTGACCCTCAGAGTTCTCTCCTCTGAAACATTCGTTATGGTGGATGCATATTACCCATTAGCCATGCCAGGGTCGAGGCCATGTTCTGCCGTACTGACCGGTACCGGTACGGCGGACCTTGGTCGAGGCCCTAAACACTTCATATAGAATACTTGGCTGGCAAGTCACAGAACACCATACCTGCAGAACCTAAGATATGAACTAAAGCTGTTGCTGAGACCTTTTACTCCATTTCGTGCTGCCTTTTTTGGAATTTATTTATCAAAAGTCTAAAAACCAACATAATATTATTCAGTTCATTCATGAAGTTTCTTGCTCTCCAAGAACTTTTGAGCTGACCAAATCAAGTTCAGAGTTTAAATTACTCAAATTTCTGTTTCTATACAGATAGCACCTTATGATCAGTTGGAAACTTTGGAGCGGCTAGTTGATGTTCCAGAACCAACGGTTGCAAAAGTAAATGCTTCTTGATTTACTGCATCAAATCTTCGTAGAGGTGTGTAAACATGTGAAAGAAGAAGTTGAACATCCTAAAGAATGTTCAGGTAAACATAATTGTTTGGCTCCGAATGGAATTTATGGTAAAAGGTTGCAGATTAGTGACTGTTGGAGCAAAATGAAAGGTCACTGTTCTAATGTGTAATAGACAGATTTTTCGAGGAAAAAGAAACTCAGGCTGTTTTTTCTAAGGTAATATCTTAATATATAGAATGAAATTTTTATGGTGATGTTATGAGACTATACCTTCAGCTTTCCTAAAGGATTGCCTGTCGTATGATAGAAGCGGCATATGCAACCAAAATGCTCTGATGCTTATATTTTGCTTGAAAGGTGCAGTTATAATGGCTGTAGCCACAGTACTGTTTTTTTCCCCTGCAATCATAAAATATAATGGATGAATATTGAATTTGAAAATCACTACTGTCTGCAGATGAGAATTCATGAAATTAATGTAGTTGAGAATCACAATGGTTTTAATAAAGGAACAGTAAATATATTCATGGAGAAGAAGCTGGCAGAGACCTGCTTTTCGCCTGAAAGCTGAAACATGCATTTGCCACAATTGAGAGTTGGGTTACCAAATGCATCATTACTCATTTGCTTTCACAGCCCAGGCATCAAAATATTCTTGCACCCCCCCTTCTGGCTCCCTTTATTTCTAGCCTTCTATTCTGGTATCTCGCTCCCCAAGTGTATTCCTAGGACGCGTTAAATTTTCATCTTCGTCATTCAAAATCTTGGCCAATCATTATTGGCAATATCTGTGACGCCTCTTTCGGCAGACTTAGCTAATAAAAAGATACAGCAGAGAAGAAATCCCACGTCTCTTGCCTCTGTGCTTCTCTCTATGTGGGACTATGTATGGCAAGGCTGTGAAGCCTTATCATCGTTGGAGCATGATTTTTGATCGGCGTGAGAGCTCGTGGTATCGAAAGGTCGGTGGACTGAAGCCTGAAGCTAGTTCTTGGTGCTAAAAAGAAGACTGAAACCTAAGAGCTACAGGGGCTTAATTTCAGCTGGCTGCTTCCATTGTGTGAAGGTTAATACGATGCAATTTAAACGCTCGTTGTGCCTCCATGAATTTCTGACTCCTTGAGCTCTTTCATGGTTCGATGATCTTATCTGGTACTATCTGATAGCCGTCGGGTTACAGCAAGCTGGTGTCATGGAAAGTCTCTTTGAAACTTTTCCTGTTGCAACCTACTCTCTAATCTCGTAACTGCTTGTTTGTTTGTTTGCTTTGCTTCTCATTGTTGGTGTTGGTGATTGAAGGATTCTGGGTAGTAACATTGTTTAGTACAAGGCTACACTGGATGCTATTACGTCCCAGTCAGAGAAGGGAGAAGACGATGGGAAGGAAAAGGAAATGCTATTCAAAAGCTCAACAGTGAACTAAAACCAGCCATGCAAAACAGCGAACACCCCTCTTCGGGTGAGAGTAACCCAAGAGAAAAATAAACAATAGAAAGAAACAAAAATATCACTTCACTCTCTACCCCAAAGCCAAGACAGTCTCTCTGTTTTAATACTCCCTCCCCACTTGCCACGAGAGACCCGGGCCATCATTTGTCAACTCCTCACCGTCACTCATCATTTTCCCACGTTCTCTTCCCCTTGCTTCAGAACGCATTTCTTCTCCTCGTCCCACGTAACTGAGAAACCCGGCCATGCACACAAACTTCAGTTCCTCTCCTCCGGAACGTGCTCCGCTTCGGCCATCTTCGCCGCAAGGCTCAGTCTTCCTTCCGCTCTCCGTTCCATCGCGGGCGGCTTCCCTTCCACGTGCGTAGCTCGGCCTTGAGTTGCTGCTTGCTCCCACGATTTCGACTCGGCGGTTTGCGTGCATGGGGCGAGGTTCATAGCCACCAGGTAATGTGGGTTGGGTCTCCAAGCCCGTTGTGGTCTGGTAGGCAAAGCGAGCCTATCATCCCTTCCCCCTTCAGCTAAAGCCTTGTCCTCAAGGTTTGCATTTGGGTACCGTTGCTTCAGCTGATAGTATTCTTTCCAAGTAGCGTCTTCTTCCGGTAGCGAGTGCCACTGCACCGATACTTCTTCGAGGATCTTGCCTCCTTTTTTAACCCAATGATAATCTTTGATAGCTACTGGCTCCATCACTGGGTAGCCGTCTTTCCGGATAGGTGGAGGATTTTGGCAAGGAACTTGCCTCTCTCCCAGCTTCCGTTTGAGAAGCGACACATGAAACACCGGATGCACTTTTGCATATGCAAGTAACGCTAATTGATAAGCCACTGGCCCGATTCGTTCTGTGATTTGATATGGCCCAAAATATTTCTGGGCGAGCTTTTGATGAGCTCGCCGAAATATGGTTTGCTATCAGTATGGCAGAAGCTTTAAAAATACCCATTCTCCTTCAAGGAAGACAACTTCCCTCCTCTTCTGGTCAGCCTATTGCTTCATGCGACCTTGTGCTCTTGCCAAGTTTTCCTTCAGCTCTCCTATCAATTGATCACGGTGAACTAATGCTCAATCAACTTCGTCTACCGCTGAGATCCCTTCCATGTACCGGTTGATCGTAGGTGGTGCTTGTCCATATAAAGCTTGGAATGGGGTCATGCCTGGGTGGTGTTGTACTAGTATTCCGCCCATGCCAACTGTTGGTCCCATATCTTTGGAAATTGGCTGCACAAGCACCGGAGATATTGTTCGACGCATCGGTTAACCACCTCCGTTTGGCCGTTGGACTGAGGATGGTAGGCTGAAGTCATGTTGAGTGATGTCCCTTGTAGCTTGAAAAATTCACTCTAGAAGTTGCTCATGAATACCGGATCCTGATCACTTACTATTAACCTCGGCATCCCGTGCAATCGCCTACTTGATTGATGAACATCTCAGCCACCCGCTTTGCGGTATACGGGTGGGATAATGATAAGAAGTGTGAATACTTAGTGAGTCGGTCGACAACAACCAAGATCATATTCTTTCCCTTGGACCATGGTAAGCCTTCGATGAAGTCCATCGAAATATCCTCCCACACCTGAGAAGGGATCAGTAATGGTTGTAGGAGTCTGGCTGGAACTTGGCCTTCGTACTTATGCTGTTGGCAGACTACACACTCGACCACAAACCTTTGGATGTCTTTCTTTATGGAGTCCCAGTGAAAAGCTTGAGAAACCCATTTGTAGGTTCTTAGAGCTCCCGAATGTCCTCCGATTTTTGTGTTGTAAAACTCCTCCATCAGCTTCACTCTTAATGGCGAACCGGGAGGGATTACAACCTGACCCTTGTAGTATAAAATCCCTCCTGTGGATTGGTAATTTCTCATGATACCAGGCTCGACTCTTAGTTACTGATTTTTCCATTGCAGATAAGGGTCTTCTCGGTGGACAGACCGGATTTCTTTCCAAATGTCGAAGATGGGAAGACTGAGGGCGTGAAGCGTTGCTCCTTCGAGGAGACACAAAAAACCATCTGCGGTCGTATTATCTTTTTCGGGTTTGTAGACAATCTCATATTCGTATCCTAGGAGCTTGGCCATCCACTTCTGCTGTTCCGGAGTACTTACTTGCTGTTCCAAGAAATGCTAGAGGTTCTTTTGATCCGTGCGTATTTGAAACTTTCTTCCCAGCATATATGGTCGCCACAGCCGAACTGCCTCCATGATTGCCAGCATCTCCTTGGCATATGTAGACCACCCCTTCTTCGCCACACCTAGTGCCTTGCTCATGTAAGCTATCAGTTTTCCGATCTGTGTGAGAACTGCTCTGATCCCACGATCTAAGGCATCAGCTTCGATTACGAACGTCGCTGAAAAATCCAGAATGGCGAGCACTGAGATTGTTGTCACGGCTCGCTTGAAATGATGGAAAGCTTGCTCGGCCTGGGTATTCCATTGGAATTGACCCTTCCTTAACAACACAGTCAATGGAGCGGCGATGATCCCATAATCTTTGACGAACTTCCGGTAGTATCCCGTTAATCTGAGGAATCTCAAGAGTTCTGTCACAGAAGCGGGTCGTGGCCATTCCTGCATAGCTTGAATCTTGGTGGCATCGACCTGTACTCCATTGGCCGATACAATATGGCCGAGATACTCAACTTGTTGTTGCCCAAACAATCACTTGGAGGATTTAAGGAAGAACTGATGCTCAGCGAGGATGCTAAGGGTTGTATTCAAATGTACTAGGTGTAATTTCCAAGTGGCACTATACACCAAGATGTCGTCGAAGAAAACTAGAACAAATTTACGCAGGTACGTCCAGAAGATAGCATTCATTGCTGCCTGAAACGTGGACAGGACGTTGCACAGCCCAAAGGGCATGACCAGATACTCGAAGTGTCCATTGTGGGTGCGAAAGGCTGTCTTCAGAATATCTTCGGGATGAACTCGGATCTGGTGATACCCCAATCTGAGATCAAACTTGGAGAAGTATTGTGCTCCATGAAGTTCATCGAGCATGTCGTCAATGGTGGGAATGAAAAACCTGTCCTTGATGGTGGTGGTGTTGAGGGCCCGATAGTCCGTGCAAAACCTCCAGATGCTGTCTTTCTTCTTCACTAGAAGCACATGAGAGAAAAAAGGCCTCTGGCTCATGCGGATGATCCCAGCTTTCAACATGTCGGCTACCTGGCACTCTATCTCGTTCTTCTGATAATAGGCATACCGGTAGGGTCGCACATTGATCGCCGAGGTTCCCTCTTGTAAGAAAATTCGGTGGACCAAGGCTCACTCCGATGGCAACCATCGAGGTTCTTCAAATAGTGTTGAGTACCTGTCTAGCAACTTTCAGAGATCTGGGGCCTGTTCCTCTTCGTTGGTTGGAACCTGAGAGTTGCCTCCCCCCTTCACAAATATAGCAAATAGTTGGACCTTACTTTTTATTTCCCATGATATCTTCTGTGGATGTAGAGCTTGGGCAAGTTTGGGTGGCTGTCCAGATAGCTTGCATTCTCGTCCATCCCACCGGAATTTCATCATCAGTTGCCTCCAGTCACAGAGCATCGGACCTAGCATTGCTAGCTATTGGACGCCTAGGACGGCATCCAGTCCTACTAATGGCAAAGGATAAAATGTCACCCAGAACCTCTTGCCTTGCAGTTCCACCTCCACCGATCAGAATTTCTCCAGGCATTGGAGCGTGTCACCATTCGCAATTCGAACTCCGAACTCCTCCATGGAATCCACCAGAAGTTGGAGCACCCGAGCCATTAAATCACTCAGGAAATTATGGGTCAACCCACTGTCTATCAGAACGGTTAATGGGTGTCCCCGGATGTGAGCTACTACTCGCATCGTCTTCGGCATGGTGGTCGATCTCGCCTTCGCTGGGTCCATCATCACTTCCCACACTGTCGGCTTCGATCAGATAGGCCTGTGGCGTCTTGCACCAATGCCCAAGCGTGAACTTCTCATTGCACTTAAAATAGAGCCCGTGTTCTCGTCGTTGTTGCATCTCCTCCCATGAGATGCATCGAATCGGTGCCGTGGCGGGAAGTCATGGTGCAGATGTAGTCGGGTTCGGTAGTCATGGAACTCCGGCTGCTCGCAAGGCGACGCTCCGGCTTGCTCTCCGCTTCTGCTCCAGCTGTTCCTCTCACATTCGAGCTACCTTAATAGCTTCTCGTACGAAATGGGGCTGCTGCATGAGCACTGTTGACCCTAGAATTGATTTTGATGATCACAAAACTTTGTAGCATAATTACTAATATTTGTGCTGGAAGAAAAAGTTGTTTTTGTAGGGAGCTCATTATGTTTGGATGCATGGAGAAGCTTAGAAGAATAATTCTCAAGTGCATGAGCCAACCTTTGAGTTAATGAGCTGAAATTTTGATCGATCAGAGTCGCTTCCCATAATGAATAGTAAATGGGTCAACCCTCGTTTTCCATGAGTCAACCCTTATAAATGAGTCCCCTCATGAATGCCCTTTGAACCAAGCTCTAATTTAAGCCTACTTAAACTCGCTACCCAATTGCTGCAGTGAAATGGGTCGACCCTTCATTTCCCATGAACCAACCCTTGAATACTGTATTAGCTTATCATCCCCTCGTGAATCCCTTTTGAACCAAGTCCAAGTTTGACCCATGCCCCTTCCGAGTTGCAAAGGCTAACGGCTAGTTTGCTATAGTGAGGGAAAATTTGAAATTTTGAATCGTTTCTGCCGCTGGAAAAGGAGCCTGAGACATTTTGATGATCACGAAGAGTTGGCTCTTGAGCTACATGAGTCGACCCCCTGAAAATATGAGTCGACCCTTGTGAAGCAAATATTTTGAATTGTTCTGTCTTGAATTTTGCCGCCTGAGACACACTCATGAGTCGACCCCTGTTTGTCATGAGTCGACTTTTACATCACGTGAGTCGACCCCCGAATGAATGAATCGACCCCTGTTTCACTAGTAGCTCTAAAACAGCTAGTTTTTTTTTTGCAACAGATTTTGTCTTTTTCCTCTAACAAAAAGAAATCTGTCAGAACAGCTAGAATTTGATTTCAAATTTTCTTTTTGAGCTGGCATATATATTGGAGGGAACCTCAGAAATCAAGAAGAATACAAGAATACAAGAATACAAGAAGAAGAACATTTTTACAAGAGAGAAGAATACACAACAATCATCCTCACTTTGAATCTTCAAGTTCTTCTTCCTTGTGAGGAAATCAGTCATCTCTCATCAACTACATCAAGAGGAGTTGCTGCTCTGCATTGAGGCTTCATCATCTTCATCAGCAACCTTCATCTTCATCAACTTCAGCCTTGTTCATTAGAGTTTTATCATTTTATTTTTGAGGCTGTATTTTTGTCACAGCACATCCTTTGGTTGGATTCCTTGCTGCTGTGATCATTCTTATTGTTATATCTTGCAAAGGCACTTCCAAGCCTTGATTGGAAGTTGCTGGATTGGGTTTAATCCAGCAATAGTTAAAATTTCGGTTGATTCATCTGAAAATGAACTGGGTTCGTTGTGATCTAGGAAAACAACGAGTTGGGTTGTAAACTCGTAAAACAACCAGATTGTAAATGTTGTGGTTGGTGATCCTTGGAAAACCGACTGGGTTCATTGTAATCCCGAAAAATACAACAAGTTTGGTTGTGAACTTGTAAAACAACTTCACTATAATCAGGAAGGATTATAGTGGAATTTTCAAGAGGTCTTGGGGAGTGGATGTAGGTACTTGGTGTGCACCGAACCACTATAAAATTTTTGTGTTTGTGTGTGGATTGTCTCTTTACTTGCTGCTTTCTATTTACTGCTTTCATTACTCTGTTTTCAGCATCTCTATTTGTGCTAATTATCTTAGAAAGCTTTTATTCCGCTGTATTTACTCGAAAAGTTTTTTAAAGCCCAATGCACCCCCCTCTTGGGCTGCCATACGTGGGCCAACAAGTGGTATCAGAGCAGGTTTTCTGAATCTTATTTAGACTTAACCGTCTAGAGTTCAAGATCCTCTTAGCAACCCTTGAGATGTCTTTTGGTGAAGGACATTCTCTTTTTAGGCCTCCTTTATTTTCTGATTTTGATTATTCTTATTGAAAGGCTAGAATGAAAATTTATATTCAAGCACAAAACTATGATTTATGGAATATCATAGTCCATGGTCCACACACACTCACTCAAAATTTTAATGAAAAGGAAGTAGTTCAATTAAATGCTATTGCTATAAACGTACTTTATTGTGGTCTTACTGAAAATGAATTTAGTAAAATTTCCGCATGCTCTTCCGCTAAGAAAATTTGGGATAAATTAGAAATCATTTATGAAGGAACCAATAGCTTGAAGGATTCAAAAATTAATTTGCTAACACATGATTTTGAAATGTTTAAAATGCAATCATATGAATCTATTTCTGAAATAATTTCAAGATTTTCGGTTATTATTAATGATTTGAATGCTTTAGGAAAATTTTATACTAATGTTGATCTTGTGATGAAGGTACTTAGAACTTTGCCTAAGTCTTGGGAAGCAAAAGTAACAGTCATTCAAGAGGCAAAGGATCTAATCAAGCTGTCCTTAGAAGAACTCTTGGGTTCCCTAATGACCCATGAGATGAATATGAAGGATCAAGAAGAGGATAGCATTGGAGGAGAAAGATATGTAGTGTTCAAGTCCTCCAATAAAAAAGAAAGCACAGAAAATGAAGAATCCGGTGATGAAAAAGAAGACTAATCATCATTCACCGAGAAAGTCAAAAATTTCCTGAACAAAGAAAAGAAGAACAAGATGAAAGGAAAGAAAGCTTTGGCTAAGTGGGAGCCAAGCAAGAAAAAGAAGAAATTTTGGAGTGAAAATGAGGATTTCAGCTTCAAAGGAAAAGAAAAATCAGAGATAAACAACTTGTGTCTTATGGCACATGAAGATGAGGTAAAAACTGAAACTCTTTATAATTTTACTTTTGATGAATTACAAAATGCTTACAAAGATCTCCATTATAAATATAAACAAGTTAGAGTAGATTGATTTTGATGAATATCTCTTTCTTTGCTTTACATGCTTTAATTTTATTTTGCTCTAATTTCATGATGTGTGTTTTGATATCATGCTAAATTTAAATGATTCATGCTTATTTAAATCATTTCTTGTAAGAAAGAAAATATTGATTAATTGGTCTGATACACATCTGAAATATATAAATTTTCATCATTAAAGTATATTAAAATTGGTCTAATTGATGTGTTTTGCAATGATTTTGATCGTGAACAAATGTTTTATCCATATGATTTTAATTTGAGAATGAAAAGAAAACCCTAATAAATGAAAAGTGAATCTGTCTAATAATTATGAAACACTAATTAAGAAACATACTAAGAAAACTGAAATCTTAATTGAGAAAAATAAAGAACTAAATCAGAAAAACCAACTTTTCACTGAAAGCCATGATAAACTTAAGAAAAACAATAAATTGTTTTCAAAAGATAATAGAAGATTAACTAAAGAAGTTGACAAATTAAAACCTGTTGTTGAAAGATTTACTTTCAGCTCTGAAAAGTTGAACCTAATGATAAATAATCAAAGAGTTGAATTTGATAAAGTTGGATTGAGATATCAACCTTGGTACACCCAAAAATCTTTCAAAAATATATTTGTTAAAATAGTTTCTAATTATTTTAAAATAGATTCTTATAATACTGATAAATAGGAACAAAAGCTAAGTAAAATCTCTTTTGTTGTTCCTAAATCTGTACATTACAAATTTGATGAACCTAAAAGGCAAAAATAGAAAACTGAAAGTTTATCTACTACTCATGTTAAATCTATGCTTGTTAAATTCAACAAGAGGATGCAGAAATACATTCCTTATAATCCTAAAATCTGTAAATTTATGGACAAAATAGCTATTAAGAAAATATGGATTCCAAAAGGAACAAGTATAGCTAACCTATAAGGACTCAAAAGAGCTTTGGTTCCTAAGTTGAAAATCTGAATATTTTTTGTAGGTGTGTCTAGCACTCAAGGCTCCAACAAAAGATGTTAATTTGGACATTGGGTGCTCTAGATACATATTAAAGAATGAAACTTAAAATATACTTAAAAAAGTAATTAAAAAAATATTAATGATATCAGTAATCCTTGCATCTCATCATTCTCTTTGCTTTAATATTTGATTAAAACATGAATTGCAGGTATTAATCAATTTTGTGATATAGGTAATATTTTTGGAAATATATTCAAATCACTTCATTTTATAGTATGCTTTACTTACTGATGGATAAGTTGCTAAATGATTAATTAATTTTATAAAAATAACTCTATGAATTCTCCATATGCTTGATTGAGAGTTTTTATATCCATGGCATTATCTTCTATTGATCATAGACATAAGAATATGTACTTGATATGTTCTTAAAAAATATGCATTATAAATATCAAGATCAAAGAAACCTTTTTTTTGGCATATAAAATTAACTTATGCTAGTATGGACCTAATTTCAAAAGACCTTGTCATTGGTTTACTTAGATTATTTTCTGCAAGGTCAAAGTTTGCTATGCATGTTAACTAAGGAAACAAACAAGAATCAGTTTTTAAATCTAAAGATGTTTCCATCACTAAGTTTTCAAAAGCTTACATTAGATTTGTTCTTGGCAAATAAAATTGAAGTATTTTCTATATTTGCTAAATCTTGTGAAAGTGTTTCAAATGAAAAAGGTTTCCAAACTGTGAAGATAAAGAGTATCATGGCACAGTGTTGAAAACCAAAATTCTGATAAGGTTGACACAGAAAATAAAATTGAACAGAATATTTTTTTTACTAAGAACATCATAAGTAAAATAGGATTAATAGAATCCTTGAAGAAATGAAAAAGACAATGTTGTATGATAGTCATCTGCTTAAATAATTTTTGTTAAAAGCTATCACCACTGCTTGTCATACATATAGTTTCTATTAGATCTATTTTTGATGAAAGCTTCTTTTGATCTTCTAAAAAATAGAAAATGAACTATTGCATATATTTCATGTTTTTCAGTCATACATGTTATACTTGATATGTTCTTATGAAAATAATGCCAAATCTGATAAAGATATTCTTGTCTTTGGGTATCAATCATCAAGCAATGCATATAGAATATTCAATGAAAAGATCCTAGTTGTAGAAATATCAATTCATTTTATTCTTTATGAGAATAATGATCTTTCATCAAGACACTAAAATCGGATTATATGATATGTATATGATTAATCTTTTTGCTTACATATAACAATCTGAAACTAAAATACCTTAAGAAGAATGAACAAGATTATAATTGGTCAAGTTAAACTAAATCATTTTTGAAAGAGATAAAATTTAAAATCTTGCTGATAAAATCTTAAAACTTATTAATAATTAGAACAAAATTGAGTTTTTCAGAAATGCACTTAATGAAGAAAAATTGGTTACTACTAAAAGATTCAATCAAGAAAAGATGAAATAGATCTTGATGAAATTCTTGCATGATTAGAAGTAAAGATCACCATTATCATTTGCTTGCTTTATGAGCTTTATATTCTGTCAAATGAATGTGTAGAATGCACTCCTATGTGGTTATTTCATTAAAGAAGATCTATGTAAAATAACCACCTTATTTGAAAACACTCATTACAAATATAGTTTCAATCACTTTAAACCATACCTTAAAGATAAAATTGATGCTAAATTGTTTTTAAATGGAGAGAGTTTATGTGAAAAGAATTGATTTTGATCTTTGACATGATTATTCTTAATGCTTTAATATATTATGTTATGATTTAATGCATATTATGTGTTACATGTAACATGTGACATTCATAATTTGAAATGTGTTTTAACTCTGCACACAAATCTTTACTTCACCTTTGTCTTCAAAATAACTTGTGTTCCAAAGCTTAATGAAAATAGTTTTCACTTGCAAAACATACTCCTCAATGATATGTATTTTCTAGATTCATTGATTCTTCTTGTACTTTTCTAATTTTAATGAATATCTTCTTAAAAATAAAAAGAAAGAATAGACTGAATTTGCAATTTAGGCAAAATGAATTGATTTTGAATTATCTTCCATCTTGCCTAAACTTTGGTACATAATGTCCTGATACATATTAAGTTGCTTCAATTTATACCAAAAATTCAGTGATAATTACAAAGATTCTGAATGGGTTCTAATGTATTTGAAATATGTGTTCTCTATCTCAATGATTTAAGATGAGCTACAATGTAGAAAATACATATCTCAATTTATAATTTTGAAAGCTTTCTTGGAAATTCTTATGAAACTCAGAATCTAATCTTGTATAATAATTTTTCTTAAACTCAATATAAATAATTGCTTTTATCTTCACTTTTTTTTGTAAGTTTTATCATATGCTTCAATGATTGCATCATTTTGGAGAATGATTCAGTAAGATGTCTAGATGAAAACTACAATTAAAAAAAAAATGAATGAACTGTGATGCCTTGATTGTTTGCTCTGATACGCTCGTGAAACATATCATTTTCTATTTCTAAAGTATACTAAAATTAGTCTAAATGATGTATTTTTCAATGATCTTGATTGCAAACAATTAATTTTTAAATATATATTTTTATTTTGAAAATAAGAAAATTTATTGTATTTTATATACACATTGCTGTGAATCTGTGAGTAAAATTAAATTCTATAAACATTCACTTGAATGATCTTCTATATTTCTTTCTGCATGATTGTTGCTTCCATCACTAAAATAAAAAGCTATTTTTAAAAAAGAGTGAATGCTCCTAAAGCTAGAAATATTTTAACTCACTCAAATGACTCTTAAAAGAAAGAAAATGTAATTGCTTTTGAAAGAAATTGAGCTTCAAAAGAATTATTTTCTAATTAATATTTCAGTACATTTTCTAAAAGATTAAGAGAAAGCATAACTTATTCTTGAAAGATTAAAAAGAGTGATTGCTATACATTTTGAATAATTCTAGATCACTCTACATTCTTGATAGCATAGAATTTTCGTTTTATTCATGCTTATCATTAAAATCTGAAATTCAACAAAAAGAAAAAAATGATTAAAGAAGAATGCATCTTTTGAGGGAGAGAGTTAGATATTCAATCTAAATGCATTCTGTATCTTATCCAAAAGTTACGTTCATTTGATGAATATGTTGAATGTTTTATGGATTGATTTTGATGAATCTCCTTGTATTGCCTTACTTGCCTTAGTTACATAATAGGCCTATTTTTTGAGTTTAATTATATAAAGCTTTATATGTTCTCAATTGATAATTTGAATACTTCATTGAAAATACTTTTCTCAAATTATTAATCTAAAAGTTTCATTGAAAAGTATCATCAAATTCTGAAATGGAATGAACAATTGAGGGGGAGAAAGAAATTGAAAGGGGGAGAGATCTCACAAGAAAATGAAAAATGATTCAAATGATCTCCGATAAGTATCATTTGAATATGAAATCTGAAAATTCTTGTGATACTCCTTGAAGCATGCTACTTATTGATACTTTTTGTGCTTCAATTATGAACTCTAATATTTGATGTGTTTAGCTCAACTAAAGTTGATTGCTTGAATTTAATGAAAAAGCTAACATTTGCTATACCTAAATATCTTGAACCCTAAATTATATCATAGATCAATCGTCAATATGCTAATCTTTCATGCTTGCATCTTGAAAGTATTAATTGGAACAAAATTCTTGTTGTTGTAATTCTCTCTATTCCTATTAAATCTTTTAGTCTTTTTGATGTTGTCAAAAAGGAGGACAGAATAGATTGAGTATATGCATGTGCTAAATTGATATATCTTTATACTGTGCTAAATTGATATATCTTTATACTTCATGAACTAATTATGCAATTATCCAAGAAACACAATGTGTTATGTTAAGCATATATTCAAAGTTTTGTCATCATCAAAAAGGGGGAGATTGTTGACCCTAGAATTGATTTTGATGATCACAAAACTTTGTAGCATAATTACTAATATTTGTGCTGCAAGAAAATGTTATTTTTGTAGAGAGCTCACTGTGTTTGGATGCATGGAGAAGCTTAGAAGAATAATTCTCAAGTGCATGAGCCAACCCTTGAGTTAATGAGCTGAAATTTTGATTGTTCAGAGTCGCTTCCCAGAATGAATAGTAAATGGGTCAACCCTCGTTTTCATGAGTCAACCCTTGTAATTCCGAGTTGCAAAGAATAACGGCTAGTTTGCTACAGTGAGGGAAAGTTTGAAATTTTGATTCCTTTCTGCCGCTGGAAAACAAGAATGAGACATCTTCATGAGTCAACTCTTGTTCATGAAGAGTTGACTCTTGAGTTACATGAGTTGACCCCCTGAAGATATGAGTCGACCCTTGTGAAGCAGATATTTTAAATTGTTCTATCTTGAATTTTGTCGCCTGAGACACACTCATGAGTCGACCCCTATTTATCGTGAGTCGACTCTTGCATCACGTGAGTCGACCCCTGAATGAATGAGTCGACCCTTGCTTCGCCGGCAGCTCTAAAACGGCTAGTCTTTTTCCTGCAATAGATTTTGTCTTTTTCCTCTGACAAAAAGAAATCTGTCAGAACAGCTAGAATTTGATTTCAAATTTTCTTTTTGAGCTGGCATATATATTGGAGGGAACCTCAGAAATCAAGAAGAAGGGAAGAATACAAGAATACAAGAAGAAGAACATTTTTACAAGAGAGAAGAATACACAGCAATCATCCTCACTTTGAATCTTCAAGTTCTTCTTCCTTGTGAGGAAATCAGTCATCTCTCATCAACTACATCAAGAGGAGTTGCTGCTCTGCATTGAGGCTTCATCAACTTCATCAGCAACCTTCATCTTCATCAACTTCAGCCTTGTTCATTAGAGTTTTATCATTTTATTTTTGAGGCTGTATTTTTGTCATAGCACATCCTTTGGTTGGATTCCTTGCTGCTGTGATCATTCTTATTGTTATATCTTGCAAAGGCACTTCCAAGCCTTGATTGGAAGTTGCTGGATTGGGTTTAATCCAGCAAGGGTTAAAGTTTCTGTTGATTCATCTGAAAATCAACTGGGTTCGTTGTGATCCCGGAAAACAACGAGTTGGTTTGTGAACTCGTAAAATAACTGGATTGTAAAGGTTGTGGTTGGTGATCCTTGGAAAACCGACTGGGTTCGATGTAATCCCGGAAAAATAATATGTTTGGTTGTGAACTTGTAAAACAACCTCACTGTAATCAGGAAGAATTATAGGGCTCGTTTGGTTCGTGGAAAAAGAAGGAGGGAAAGTGTGGTCAACGGGAAAGTAATGAGATGCCTCTTGTTTGGTTGGAGTTTTCAAAGGAGAGAGAAGGAAAAGTTGTATTCCCATTGGAATGTGATTCCCACATTTCATGGAAAAATCTTTCCCATAAGAAACATGGGAAAGTTACTTTCCCATGAGGCGGAAATCACTCCGTTTTTACTTTTTTCCAAAAGGTCCCTTCAGCATTAAAGAAACATTAAAGAGGCATTAAAAACCTAATTTTTATTAAGGGCATAATAGGAATTATATATAACTTTCCTAGGAAAGTGGATGGCCAACCAAACGTAAGCACCTTGGAAATTTGTCACTTTCCCATGGTCAACCAAACATGCCAAAAGTACTTTCCTAGGCATCCTCTTCCTAGGAATTTGTTTCCCAGGAATCATATTTCTAGGAAGGAAAATGCTTCCCGCGAACCAAACGAGCCCATAGTGAAATTCCCAAGAGATCTTGGGGAGTGGATATAGGTGCTTGATGTGCACCGAACCACTATAAAATCTTTGTGTTTGTGTGTGGATTGTCTCTTTACTTGTTGCTTTCTATTTACTGCTTTCATTACTCTGTTTTTAGCATCTCTATTTATGCTAATTATCTTAGAAAGCTTTTATTCCGCTGTATTTACTCGAAAAAATTTTTAAAGCCCAATTCACCCCCTCTTGGGCTGCCATACGTGGGCCAACACGCACCTCCTTTGCAATATTTTCCTTGAGTCCTCCGATGAAGATGCCGATGAGCGCATCCGGGGCCCAACCCCTGACTCGGCTAGCCAGCTTCTCAAACTCCTGCTGGTATGCTCTCACTCTCTCGTGTTGCTGGACGCGTGATAGTTTATCGTTGAAATTGATATACTGCATTTGGCCCGAACCGAGGCAACAGTTCATGCTCGAACACCCTCCAGGTAATTACAGCTCCCTCGTCTTGATATGTTCAATATAGCCACTGCCACAGTAGTTGGCCTCCTAGTCCAGGTAGAACGAGGCCGTGGAGACTCTTCGGTTGGCTGGAATGCCTTGGCCGTCGAAGTATTGTTCAGCTCAATCGAGCCAAACAATGGAATCATCTCTGGTGAATCGTAGGAAGTCCATCCTGGGATGATGATGGCCCCCGACAAGTTCCTCCCTTCGTTCGAAGCCTCCTTCTCGTGGTGATGTAGTTTGTTTGAGTGGCGTGGGTGGCAGAACCGAAATCTGATGGCGGCGGATGGCCTCCAGGACCTTCATAAGATGCCCATCCACCCGCACCTTCAAACTATGTAGCTCCTCCTGCATCGCGCCCATCTCAGCTTCTAGGTGTTCTATCCTCTCCTCATTCGACATATCCCAGGCTCTGATGCTAGATGTTAGGTTCCGGTCAGAGAAGGGAGAAGACGATGGGAAGGAAAAGGAAATGCTATTCAAAAGCTCAACAGTGAACTAAAATCAGTCATGCAAAACAGCGAACAGCTCTCTTCGGGTGAGAGTAACCCATGGGAAGAATAAACAATGGAAAGAAACGAAAATATCACTCACTCTCTACCCCAAACCCAAGATAGTCTCTCTGTTTTGATACTCCCTTCCCACTTGCCACGAGAGACCCGGGCCATCATTCGTCAGCTCCTCACCGTCACTCATCATCTTCCCACGTTCTCTTCCCCTTGCTTCGGAACGCATTTCTTCTCCTCGTCCCACGTAACCGAGAGACCTGGCCATGCACACAGCTTCAGTTCTCCTCCTCCGGAACGTGCTCCGCTTCCGCCATCTTCGCCGCAAGGCTCAGTCTTCCTTCCGCTCCCCGTTCCATCGCGGGCGGCTTTCCTTCCACTTGCGCAGCTCGGCCTCGAGCTGCTGCTTGCTCCCACGATTCCGACTCGGCGGTTTGCGTGCGTGGGGCGAGGTTCATAGCCACCAGGTAACGCGGTTGGGTCTCCGAGCCCGTTGTGGTCTGGTAGGCATAGCGAGCCTATCAGATGCACATGTACATCTTCCATTAATCATGCTGTATATATAGTCCATGTCTCTTTTTGAATTGTAATGCTTTGACCTGCACATCATGCAATTCATGGGTCCTGTGGATCCACTCACTCCCCCTCAGCCCATGTTGCATGGACCGCATGATGGTCGTCTACATGGTTTTGACACTGGAGTGTTAAATTATGATGACTAAAGGTTCTACTTCTCAAAAGCTTTTCTACTTCTAAAAACTCAAGTTTTCAAAAGCTCTGCCACTAACAGTAATCACAAATAGGATCTAACTAATTGCATGCATAAGAAAATGTTTAATGCGTCAAAGCTAGCATGGGCACAACTTAAAGAAATTCAACACTTGCCACTGAGTTCGCATGCAATATCCTATGTGTTTGTGCGTCGAATAGTCTCATGCAGATAGTTCATCTCTTTCTTATGCCATGTTTTTATGCTTTGGAAGCATTCTTTCTTCTTCCCACACAAGGTAATATTTTTTTATATATATTTTCATGTTCCCTTTAGAAAAAATGATCATGTAAATAAAAGGTATGTCTATATAGAATAATTGTACGTGTTTAGTTTTAAGACTCTGTATGGTTTTCAGCTGACTAGGGGATGGCGAAAGTTTTAAGCAGCGATAACCACCACTTGACCGGTTAACTACAGGTTGGTTGAAGTGCTCTCAATTTGACCACGACTTTTTTGCTGAGATGGTCGAAATTGTGTTTGTTTGTACAAAGAAGCATGATTAAATCCCATTTTTTGTGCTAGATAACAACTGTGCATTATTTCCACTTGGATGGAAATAGTCCTGTCAAATGAATTTCATGCATATCCTAATCCATTGCAGTAACATATAGCCGTGGCTTGGTCATGAAAAGATATCGCTGGGATCCGCACAGTTGCCTAACGTAACGATGCATGGTCATTCTAAATGTTGATGATCTCTCGTAATTATTCTATCATCGTCATCATCACGATCTACAAATACATGATTGCAATATGAACAAAAAAAAGTACAAAATAAAAAAAATGTAACCGTTAAAATATTTATAAAAAAAAAAAAGTAATTTTATTTTTTTGTTTCGTTATATTCGGTACATCTCAGAGATTACATATACTCGTATACAGGTTCTATACAAAAAAATAATATAGTCTGATATAGAATTGCACTAACAATAAAAAATATTACTGATTAATACAATATGTGATTTCTAAAATCACCCTAACAAAATTATGCTAATCAACAAAATGATATAGGTTGATACAGAATCACGCTAATAAAAAAAAAATTATGGACTATGCTGATTGTTACGGCATCCTTAAAATTATGCTAACAATAATATAAGTATGAGATGCTCAAAATTACATGGGTCATTCCATAAACTCACCCCACCCACCAAAAAAAAAAAAAAGAAAATGAAGCAAACACTAAGGATGGAAACGGGATGTACGTTAGGAGAGATACATGCACCATTGAAAATAAACATGCGACAGATCTTTCTACATGAAAAAATATTGGTGCATACGGCTTCACGGCATCTCGAACCTATCGTGGCTTAATTAGAGACACATGATACTTTTCCTTGTTGGAGAGAAAGATTGGGCCATACGCATGTCGCCTAGCAACGGGCTGGTAATTCAATAAGGTGTTGGTATCATTTATATCCTCCAACTACCTACAGCAACACCAATTAATACATGATTTGATTGCACGTCGATAGTCCGGACGTTGTACATCAGCATGGCCCACCACTAGTTGACACGTTATTTTCTTTTCTCGCTAAAATGAATAGTTTATATTAGCCCATAAGATAGTACTATACCCGAGAAATATGCTTACTTGGAAGCCCCTCCGTCCTTCAACATTATCCAGATATTTTTGAGCAATGGATGGTCGCAACCCGTTCCCCCAGATAACCTATTCTTTCCTTTGGGGCTCATTTAGTTCGTGGAAGAAGAAAAAGGAAAGTATGGTTAACAAAAAAGTAATGAGATGTCTCTTGTTTGGTTAGAGTTTTTAAGGAAGAGAGACAGGAAAGTTGCATTCCCGTGGAAATATGATTTCTACGTTTCATGGAAAAATCTTTTCCATTAGAAACATAAGAAAGTTACTGTTGTGGTTCGAATCTGGCCGGAGGGTGACCACGCCGGAGGAGTCGAGGGAGCTGCAGGTCATTTGGAGGAAGAAGACAGGGGCCACCTCCAGCGTAGCGGCAACGGCGGACCTGCACAAAGCCTCACCGGTATTTTCGGTGAGGGCCCTCCGACGATCAAGTTAGAGAGGGATAAATTTGATCCAGCCAAAAGTCCTTTAGAAGTTACTTGACCAGGCTATTTGTAGTCCCGGTGGAGAGGCCCAGGTGGTAGAGGCATTATCCGCCCTCATCATGAGAGGAGGGTGGCTCCGAGTCGAATGGCGCGCAGCTAAGGCTGGCCGGTGGCGTGCGGCATTGTTCGTTCTCGAGAACGGTAAGGTGTTGACAGTCGTAGCAGGGTATGGCCGAAGTAGTCATGGTGTTGTCCTTTAACTGTCGAGGGCCAGCTATCAAAGCATGGCGCGGTGGAGTTACAATGTACGGCCATGTAGAAGGGCGTGGGTGCACACATGGGTGCGGCAGTTGGTGAGGCCGAACCCGTTGAGAGGTCGCATCATATGTTTGGCGAGGTCGACTAGACGGATGCTGAGGATAGCTCAGCTCTCCAGGTTCCGAGGTGTGCTCGGTAGAGCGCCCCAAGCTCGAGATTTGGGGCGTACTACTAAAGCGGTCGCCCCGAGCTCGGTCGGGGCGAGTCGGCGAATATTGGAGGTCGATGGAGCTTTTGGCGGAGTCCGAGGCCGGGATGATTCTAAGCCAGACCGAGGATTCAACCGATCAGCGTCGTTATTTATTGGGCCAAAATTGGGCGGACTTTTTGTTGTGGGCTAGACAATCTATTTCGCCCCTCATCATTTGCCCCCCGTTTCCCAGGTCGAGTCGCCTTCCAACTCGGACGAAAGAAGTAGCTGGATTTTTGATCGTCTGGCTCTCCAGTCAAGCACTTATATAGATATGCGCACTGAGCAGGGTATGCATATCTTATCAAGGGCCGATTACTTCTGGTTGCACTTCGCGTGGCGAGCTTAGATAAGTTAGGTTGCCACATCAGCTGAAGAGGAAGTAGCTACGAGAGTTTTTTTAATGCATTGCGTGTGCACTTCCTTTCGAAACGTCGCTGGGCAGAATGCGAGGGGCCTCATCAATGCCCCATTTTTGAAAGTGCCCGTCATAATGACCAGCCTTTAGTGCGGCAATCTGGGAAGATTTGGTAAGACGGCTTCGGGGCATGCCGCGTGGTGAGATCTAGCTGCCCTGCCGTTTTGGAAAGTCAATCGGGATCGCTGAAGCAGGCTATATAAAGCCCTGAGAGGAACCTTCAGGATCTTTATTTCCTTCTTTTCATTGCCCGTCGTCGCCCCTCTTTTGAACCTTCTGGGAGGTCTGTGGAGCATTTCAAAGCTTTCCGATGAATCTCTCAGCGGCTTTTCTCTGCTTCTTTTCTTCGGTGAGTCCCTTAGATAGGTGTTCTCACCCTTTTCGATTGCTTGGAGGAGCTTTTCCCATGTTTTCTCTTTCTTTGTTAAGTCGGCCACCTGGGGTCTCTTTGTACTTTGACCTCGAGGTCGGCTTTTCTTGTACTCGGCCCTAGGCCTTTTGATATTAATGAAGTATACACTTTCTCTTTCAGTACCTTGTACCTTTTGTCAAGTTTTTGAGCTCACGTTGCCTTGCCTTTAGAAATCTAGCCATGCATTTGAGCTTGTTCCGTCTCATGTTCGGTTACCAAACACCGAACCGCACAGCTCAGGTTTGCGCCTGGTTTGCACAGCAGGAACTGTGTTGAATGTCCGCCAAAGTTTTTGTAGTCGGCGTTTGCTTTTAATCTTGGAGTCCGCTACTCTTGAGCTCGTCCGTTGGTGCACCCTGGGCACCTGGATCGGGCTTCAGCCCTATTTAGCTCTCGTATTGTAGCTTAGGGCAACTTCAAGATAGGAGGCCGTTGCGGGCTTTGATGCTTCTCAACCTTCGAAGTTTTTGTAACTCTTGCTGAGGCACTTAGAATAAAGTCAGGCTGCATTCGGACTTTCCGCCGCCCCTCCACTCACATCGGTACTGGCTTATAAGATCCTGCGGATGGGGGTGCTCTTCAATGGCTCCCTGTTGATACCGCAGGGCATCCCGAGCCGAACTTAAGGGACGACTTTGTAGATGCCCCCCACTCAGATCGGGGGTGACTTATAAGATCCTACGGATGAGGGAACTCTTCAGCAGCTCCCCGTTGATGCCGCAGAGCGTCCCGAGCCGAGCTCAAGGGACGACTTTGTAGGTGCCTTCCACTCAGATCGGGGGTGACTTATAAGATCCTACAAATGGAGGAGCTCTTCAGCGGCTCCTCGTTGATGCCGCAGGCATCCCGAGTCGAGCTCAAGAGACGACTTTGTAGGTGCCCTACACTCAGATCGGGGGTGACTTATAAGATCCTGCAGACGGGAGAGCTCTTCCACGGCTCCCCGTTGATGCTGTAGGGCGTCCCGAGCTCAAGGGATGACTTTAATTTGTAGGTGTCGTCCACTCAGATCGGGGGTGACTTGTAAGATCTTGCGGACGGGGAAGCTCTTCACGGCTCCCCGTTGATGCCGTAGGGCATTCCGAGCCGAGTTCAGGGGACGACTTTGTAGGTGCCCCCATTCAGATCGAAGGTGACTTGTAGGATCCTACAGATGGGGGAGCTCTTCAGCGGCTCCCCGTTGATGCCGCAGGACATTCTGAGCCGAGCTCAAGGGATGACTTTGTAGGTGCCCTCCACTCAGATCGGGGGTGACATATAATATACTGCAGACGGGGGAGCTCTTCAGCGACTCCTCATTGGTGCCACAGGGCGCCCCTCCACTCATATCAGGGGCAACTTTGTCGATTGATGCAGATGGGGGAGCTCTTTAGCGGCTCCCCATTGATGCCGCAGGGCGCCCCTAACTCAGATCGAGGGTGTACTTTGTCAGTCACTGCAGACGGGGGAACTCTTCAGCGGCTCTCCATTGATGCCACAGAGTGCCCCCCCACTCAGATTGGGGGCGTGCTTTGTCGATTGCTGCGGATGGAGGAGCTCTTCAGTAGCTCCCCGTTGATGCCGCAGGGCGCTCCCCACTCAGATCAGAGGCGACTTTGTCGATTGCTGCGGAGGGGTCGGCTCTTCAGCGGCTCCCTGTTGATGCCGCAGGGTGTCCCCACTCAGATCAGGGGCAACTTTGTCGATTGCTGCGGACGGAGGAGCTCTTCAGCGGCTCTCCGTTGATGCCGCAGGGCACCCCCCACTCAGATCAGGGGCATGCTTTGTCTTTAGATCCTGCAGCCGCGAGGCTCTTTGGTTCTTGATTGAAGCTGCATGGCATACCAAGCTGAGCTTAAGGGACGACTTTGTAGACGAATCCTGTGACTGCGAGGCCGTCGGGCGCTTACTTTGTTTTTGGGGGGCATCCCGAGCCTGGCTTGGGGGACGACTTTGCTCCTGTGGTCGATAGGGCCTTTTTGGCTCTTAGTCGACTTTGCTGGGCGTCCCGGGATTGAACCTGGGACGTCCTTATGAATTCGCCATAAAGATGACCATAATATGCCGAACTAGTTGGAGCATTTTAGAAATGCTTGGTAGCTTTTAAAAGTCGCCTTCATTGATAATATATTCGAAGATTTTCAGAATGCTAAGTTTGAGGAATTGAATACTGTCTAGGGATTCCAGCTTGTAAGCTTCCGGCCACTGGATTCGGATGACTCGGTATGGCCCTTCTCAGTTTGGGGCGAGCTTTTCCTGCTCTAGAGGTCGGAAGGCTTTGGCCTTCCTCAAGACGAGGTTGCCGACCTTGAATGACTTGGCTTTAACTCTGGAATTGTAGTATTGCGCTGCTTTGGTATCTCGCTATGCGAATCTGGGCGGCTTCTCTTATTTCTTCAAGTAGATCCAGGTTGCCTCGAAGTCGTGCCAAGTTTGTGGTAGTGTCAAAGCTCTCGACTCGAGGCGAGGGCAACCCGACCTCAAGAGGGATGCTGCCTCCGTGCCATAAGACAAATTGAAGGGGGTCTCTTTGGTGGAAACTCAAAAGATCGTCCGATATGGCCAGAGAACATTGTAGAGATCCTTCACCCACTGCCCCTTTGCCCGGTCCAACCTGGCTTTGAGCCCTTGTAGGATGGTCTAGTTGGTAACTTCTACTTTTTCGTTGGCTTGTGGATGGGCCACCGACGTATAGCATGTTGGGAATTGTATCCAAAGAGTCAATCGTCAGTGTGCTGATGATTGAATTTTGTAAATGAATTGACAAATTAATAAAGTGTTATTTGGCATTGTTCATCATTTCATTGTACATCTTCAAATGAACTCTTATATGATGAAGTCCTTAGAACTTGTTTTATGATAAAGGAGGATTTATCTTCAAGTCCTTAAACCTGTTCGCGACCAAATGATTTGCTGTTAATAGGACGATAGCATTGTCGAGATTAGATTGTTGTGAGACATATACGTTGGTGTCCTCTTAATCAAGGAGTGTGGAGACACTGATATGTCATACAGGTGAAGTGTAGGAGTACATTTCACTGAACGTGACCAATTTCGGAACACTCTACTGTTGAGAGATGTTCCCAGTGGATATGGATATAAGTATTCCTCAGACCTGAGATCACCATAGTGACTAGCAAGCAACTCATTGTACTTTGGTACCGGACTAGCAGAATTTCTAATTCTGGAACGGAAGGTTACTGGGTGTAGTCAAGTACTTGTGAAATCAGTGCATGAGTCAAGATGAAATTGACCCCTCCTGAAAATAGGAGATAATGCTTTGTGTTCAATTTAGCAAAACCTTGGCCAGGGTAATCCTTGTGAGGTGTCACAAGATTTCTAAAGTTGATCACATAGAGGATGTACTTATTAAAGAATTGATAGAACTTTGAAGTCATCCAGGCATTAGGAGTCAAAGGGATGAATTATACAGTAACCATAGTCCAGGATTCCAGAATATTTGCTTCGCATATATTCGGCCTATCCGGACGTTGGGTACCATTGCTAGATGGTCATTTTGATTAGTACAAGAAATTAATCTTATTCTACCGGCTTAGGTTCGAACCTATGGGGTCACACGCATAGAAGTTTGTAGGTTGATCAAATGGCTGATTGATAATTAAGAATCATTTAGGGATAATTTGGTCAATTCGATTGACAAATTATCCTAAGCAAAAGTTACATTAAAATAATTATTAAATTATTGGAGGGTTAATTAGTAATTGGATTACTAATAAATTTAATTTGATTGAATTATTGGACTTTAATTAAGCTAAATTGAATTAGATTCAATTTGGGCTAAATTAGGGTTTGACCTAATTCGACCGGATTCGATCTGAGCCGATTGGGCATAGCCTAATTGATCGAACTTGACCCAATTGGATTGGGCTTGACTCAAGTCAATTAAGAGTCCTTATTTGATGAGGATTAAGAGTTCAAATAATTAGAATTTATTATGGAGAAAAATTCCTAAAATTTAGGATCCTAGCTTTCTTTCTTGGAGAAGAAAGATACATCATCCTTATCTCTAAAAGCAGTAGTGCCTATCCTCTTTATTTTTGAACAATTTTTGGCATGAGGAAAGAGGATGCGTGGGGCTATTTTTCAGAAAAATATGGCACCTCAAATCTTCCTAAAAAGATAGGAATCAAATCCCTAATTTGTAGAGACTGCATGGCGCATCAAGCAGGGTGGCGTGCAGCTGAAGTTTGGAAATTTTATCAGCCAAATTCATTGGCCAAAAGAGGTGTGAGGCGTGGGGGGTCTTTTGACAATAAAAAGACCCCCACACCTAGGGTTTGCAAAAGATGATCTTTAGAAAGTGTTCTAAATTTTGGAAAAATTATGAGAGACAGCCATCTTCTCTCCTCCTTCTTCTCCTTCATCTCCATCTTTCATCCTCTCGAAGAAGAATCAAAAGTTGAGTGCTTCGAGGGAGAAAAGATCAGCCACTACAGCACCTCTGCACGAGCTAGTACTCCTGCAGTTGTAGATCTTCCTAGAGCTTCGCATGGACTCTTCGTAAAGGTCGGACGCGTGTGCGGCTATACAAAGTGATCAAGACATCATCAAAGTTCTCAAAGCAAAAAGGTATAAGATCTGATCTCATTAAAAATTAAGATTAGAAATCAACTAGGTTGCTGAAATTCTGCATGACTACATGTTAAACATAGAATCATGCCTACTTGTTTAGGATAAATATTTAAAGTCATGGATCTATTTTTATTGTAGAGATATGATCTCTAACATGCATAGAAATTAAATAGTTTAATTCATGCTTTCGCTGTAAAATTTTTAAAAATATATGCATGCAACCACCAGGGTTCCCAACATAGTGGTAATTGATGTCGAGCTCGGAACATAACTCGTCAAATCGGGCATTATCGAATTGGCGGCCGTTGTCGGATATAATGACTCGGAGAAGCCCAAACCGGCAGATAATCATCTTCCAGATGAAGTCATGTACTTTAGGTTCGGTGATTTGGGTGACAGGTTCCGCCTCGACCCACTTAGTGAAGTAGTCGATAGCGACAATGAGGAATTTTCATTATCCTATAGCCGGGGCGAAGGGTCTTAGGATGTCGATCTCTATTGGGCAAAAGGCCAAAGGGCGCTTATCGACGTTAATAGTGCCGAAGGTCTGCGTTGGATACTGGCGTAGCATTAGCATCGGTCAAACTTTTAGGCAAACTCTACCATGTCTTTCCGCATAGTGGGCCAGTAATATTCCTACCACAGAATTTTGTGTGATAAGGCTCGGCCGCCTTGGTGACTTCTGCAAATTTCCTCGTGTACCTCCCGCATCGCATAATTCGCCTCCAAAGATCGGAGACATCTGAGAAGTGGGGATATAAAAGATTGGCAGTACAGCTTGCCCTCGTACATGATATAATGAGCAGCCGAGCGCTCGAGTTGTTGAGCTGCAAGCTTATCCGCGGGGAAGGCTCCATCCCGTAGGAAGTTTATTAGGGGATCCATCCAGCTCAGCTCGATTTCTGCACACAGTACTAGGTCAGGGTCTTCCGTGCTTGGCGTCTTCAAGCACTCAAAGAGGTGCTTGCTGGGAGCTGGGCCAAGTTGGACGTCACTAGCTTTGACAGCAGATCGGCTCTTGCATTTTCTGACCTGAGAATATGCTGGATGTAGAAGTTGCTTAAGGTTGAAGTGATGCCCCGTACTTTTTGAAGGTATTTCATCATTGACGGCTTCCGAGCTTTGAAACTTTTTAAAACTTGGCTCACCACGAGCTGGGAGTCACTGAAGACCTTTAGGCTGGGGTCATTGAGCTCTTTAGCCAATTTGAGCCCAACAATCAGAGCTTCGTACTCTGCCTCATTATTGAAAGCGTAGAATTCGAAGTGCAGGGCTTGCTCTGCCACTACTCCTTCTAGGTTGGCGAGGATGAGGCCTGTGCCACTGCCCCTCGATGTCGAGGAACCGTCGACGTGTAGAATCCATGGGCGTTCGGGAGCGTCTTCTCCTATCTGGTTGAACTCGGCTGGGGAATTGTCTGGCAAGGTGGACTCCACTAAGAAGTCGGCGAGCACTTGGGCTTTGATCGCCATTTTGGGACGGTACTTAAGACCGAATTCTCCGAGCTCAACTACCCACTTTGCAATTCTTCTGGCACAATCAGACCGTTGCAAAATTTGCTTTATGGGTTAATTAGTTAGCATGGCTATGATGTGCGCCTGAAAGTATGGTCGAAGCCTGTGGGCTGAGGTGACGAGCGCGTGACAGTTTTCTCTAGCTTGGAATATCAGATCTCTGCATCTCGCTGAACCCGGCTAGTATAGAATATGGGCTTCTAGCTTTTATCTTCTTCTCAGACCAGCACCGAGCTTACTGCAGCTGGGGAGACCGCAAGATACAGAAAGAGAATCTCCCCACACTGGGGCTTTGTAAGCAAAGGGGGGGTGGCGAGGTAGCATTAGACTTCTTCAAAGACTTGCTGGCACTCCTCAGACCATACGAAGTCCTTGGGCTTCTTGAGAATTTTGAAGAAGGGGAGGCACTGCTCGGCTGATCGAGCGACGAATCTTCCAAGAGCTGTCACCCGAACAGCGAGCTACCGCACTTCGTGGACTGTCCTCGACGGTGTCATTTCTTGCAATGCCCGAATTTTCTCGGGGTTAGCTTCAATCCTCCGTTCCGTCACCACGAAGCCGAGAAATTTCTCTGAAAGCGCACTTCGCGGGGTTAAGTTTCATTTGGTATTTCCAGAGAGTGGAGAATGCTTCACCCAAGTCAGCTATATGGTGATTAGCCGCTTGGCTTTTCACTAGCATGTCGTCGACGTAGACCTCCATATTCTGCCTGATTTGGTCTTTAAAGATCTTGCTGACAAGCCGTTGATAAGTCGCACCGGCATTCTTCAGCCCAAAAGGCATAACCTTGTGACAATAGAGGCCATTGTCAGTAATGAAGGCAGTTTTCTCTTCATCTTCGGGTGCCATCCGGATCTGATTATATCCGAAAAAGGCATCCATGAAGGTTAAGAGCTGATATCCGAAGGTGGCGTCGATGAGTTGGTCGATCCTCGGGAGAGGAGAGCTGTCCTTCGGATAGGCTTTATTCAGGTCAGTGTAGTCTACGCACATGCGCTACTTCTCGTTAGCTTTCTTCACAAGGACAATATTGGCGAGCCAATCGGGATAGGTGACTTCTCTGATAAAGCCAGCTTTGAGGAGGTTGTCGACTTCTTCGGCTACCGCCTGTTGCTGGTCAGCTGCCAGGCTCCGGTCTGTTGTCTGACCGGCTTATGGGTCGGCTATACTTTGAGGTGGTGGACCATTATCTCGGAGTCTATTCCTGGCATGTCGGCAGACGACCAGGCGAACATGTCCGCATTAGCCTGGAGGAACTCGATCATATGAGCTTGAGTCTCTGGGCTCAAGCCAGACCCAATCTGCACAATCTGCTTGGGTCTGTCATCCATCAAAGGGACATGAAGGAGGGGCTCGCCTGGCTCGCTCCATTGCTACCTTGGTTCATCCTGCACTTCCAGCCCCTCAATGGGCAGTGCTTGAGGAGGGAGCTCGGCTGGCCGCTTGCCTTTGAACACAGTCATGTAACACTGCTTTGCAGCTGCCTGATCTCCTTGGACCTAGCCGACCACTCGACTCATGGGAAACCACATCAAGAGGTGGTAGGTTGACACCACCGCTCGGAAGACATTCAGCCTCAGTCGGCCAAGGATGGTGTTGTAGGCTGAAGTGACTCGGACCACAAGGAAGTTTAACTTCATAGTGCTTTCTCGGGGCGCACTTCCGGCCGTGACTGGTAAGCTGATAACCCCTTCGACAGTTACAAAGTCTCCTGTAAACCCAACCAGGGGAGTGCTCATTCTTTCAAGTTGCTCTCTGGCCATTCCCATCCTTTGAAAGGCATCATAAAATTAGACGTTCGTAGAGCTTCCATTATCCACCAAAACTCTTTTTACATTGTAGTTTGCAATGGTAAAGGAAATCACTACAGCATTGTCGTGGGGGATTTCAACACCCTTCAAGTCTTCGTCGGAGAGAGAGATAACCTCCACGGTGCACGGATGTTTTGAAAGGGTTCCTTCTCTTCGGCCCAGCGCCTCAGGCATTTTGGGTTGTCCTCCACCAATAGTGTGAATAACACCTGCAACAGGCCGGTATTATTTTGCTCCTCGGGCAGTCCGCGGTTCTGCTCCTCGGGCAGTCCGCTATTCTGCTCCTCGGGCCGGTAACAAATTGACTTAGCCGGCCATGGTGGATGAGCGTCTCAATTTCATCATGAAGCTGGTAACAGTTTTCCGTGTCATGGCCGTAGTCTTTGTGGAAGCGACAGTACTTGTCCGAGCGCTTCCGCGGTGCTGAGGATTGCATCTTTGGTGAGGGTCGGAGATAACCTCGACCCTCAATCTCCATGAGGATCTTAGCTCGGGTAGAAGTAAGGGGAGTGTACCTCTCAAACTTCAGAAGAGAAGCATACTTGTTGAAATTTTGGGCAGGAGACCTCGGGTTAACCGGGCTCCTAGGTCGGAGAGGATTCTTCTCATACTGAGGAGATCGGCTCCTTGGGCGGGAGCACTCCTCGAGGTGCTTCTTCTACATTCTGGCTGGCTGCTCGGCTGCCTCACGCCGAGAGGCTATAGCTTCTTCAGCCTTGGCATACTTCCAAGCTCGGGCCAACATTTCTGCAAAGTTGGTGGAAAAACTTTTCTCGATGGAGAAGAGAAATTTGTAGGACCGAACTTCAGTCTTTAACGCCGACATGGCGATAGACTGATCGAGATCGCGGACCTCCCATGTAGCTGATGTGAAGTGATCGATGTAATCTTTCAAAGGCTCCCCTTCCCTCTGCTTGATAGCGAAGAGAAAGTCTGAGGTCCGGTGCTGACACCGGCTGGCAGCAAAGTGGGTGGCAAGTTGCCTTCCCAACTGTTCAAAGGAGAGGATCGAGCTGGATTTCAGCCTGGAGAACCAGAGGCGAGCTGCTTTGCGGAGGGTTGCTGGAAAGGCCCTATAAAGTACAGCGCCTGTGGCTTCTTGGAGAGCCATGAGAGCGTTGTAGCTCTCCAGGTGGTCCAAAGAATCGGACGAGCCGTCATATGGCTCCATTTGTGGCATCTCGAATCTTTGGGGGATCGGCTCATCTGCAACCGACCGAGGGAATGGAGACTTGGTCGTGAAGTCGACATCCACGTCGGGCCTGGGAGCCTGGTCTCGGAGCGTTTGGATCTGTCGCTCTAGCTCCTCGACCTTTCTGTTGAGTCCTAGCAGGGATGTCGTCACTTGTGGTCGGCGGGGCCTCTCCGACTCTTGGTCAACACTGCAGGCGCCCCGACATAGGGCAGACCTTGCCTCAGATGGTTGCTCCTGCGATCAGGGCGTCAGACTTCGGCGCCGGATTTCAGGATGACCACGGCACAGTGAGCTCTTCCGACTTGGGGACCGAGCTCGATGGGGGCTTCGACGACGATAGGGCTCCCTTTCGCCCGTCGTACACTGCTTGGTAGGGGAATGACACCGCGGGTGGCATCCTGCGGACTCACACCCGCGAAGAGGGGGTGCGGATTGGACCCGACTTTATTGTAGACCCTGGACAGCTGCAGCCGGTGTTTGAACCTGCTGAAGAAGCAGGTCAAATCGCTCTGGCTGGACCTGTGGGACCTGGTCCACTAGTGCAGGTGCTGCAGGGAGTGGATTTTGACGAGAACGGTCGGGTAGCGATATCGTGCTGCTCGATGCATTCGGAGTTTCGTGACTCCTTAGCCTCATGATCACGACTCAAGCCCTTCCTCTAGCGCCAGAAATATTGTGGATCGAATCTGGCCCGAGGGTGACCACGCTAGAGGAGTCGAGGGAACTGCCAGTTGTTTGGAGGAAGAAGACGGGGCCACCTCTTGCGTGGCGGCAGTGGTGGACCTGCACAAAGCCTCACCGGTGTTTCCGGTGAGGGCCCTCCAATGATCAAGTTAGAGTGGGGTAAATTTGATCCAACCAAAAGTCAGAAGTTACCTGACTGGGCTATTTGTAGTCCCAGTGGAGAGGCCCAAGTGGTAGAGGCATTGTCCGCTCTCATCATGGGAGGAGGTGGCTCTGAGTCAAATGGCATGCAGCTAAGGCTGGCCGGTGGCGTGCGACGCTGTTCGTTCTCGAGAACGGTAAGGTATTGACAGTCGTAGCAGGGTATGGCCGGAGTAGTCATGGTGCTGTCCTTTGACAGTCGAGGGCGAGCTATCAAAGCGTGGCGCGGTATGGTTGCAATGTACGGCCACGTAGGAGGGCGTGGGCACACACATGGGTACGACTGTTGGCGAGGCCGAACCCGTTAAGAAGTCGCATCATGTGTTTGGCGAGGTCGGCTAGACGGGTGCCAAGGATAGCTCAGCACTTCGGGTTCCAAGGTGTGCTCGGCGGAGCGCCCCGAGCTCGAGTGTCGAGGTGTACTACTGAAGCGGTCGGGGTGAGTCAGCGAATATTGGACGTCGAGGGAGCTTTTGGCGTAATCCGAGGCCGAGATGATTCTGAGCCGGACCGAGAATTCAAACGGTCGGCGTTGGCGTTTATTGAGCCAAAATTTAGCGGCTTTTTTGTTGTAGGCTGGACGATCCATTTCGCCCCCCATCAGTTACTTTTTTATAAGAAACATTGGAAAGTTATTTTTTCCATTTTCCATCAGTTACTTTTTCATAAGAAACATTGGAAAGTTACTTTTCTACGAGAAATATAGGAAAGTTACTTTCCAATGAGCCGGAAATCACTTTATTTTTATTTTTTTTCAAAAACGACCCTTCAGTATTAAAGTAGCATTAAATATCTAATTTTTATGAAGGATATAATAGATATTACACATAACTTTTTTAGAAAAGTAGATGGTCAACCAAACATAAGTACTCTAAAAATCTGTCACTTTTCCATGGTTAACCAAACACGCCAAAAGTACTTTTTTAGGCCTTCTTTTTTTAGAAATCTGATTCTCAAGAATCATATTTATATAAGAAATAAATACTTTCCACGAACCAAATGAGCCCTTGGAGTTTAGACCTTTCTTCGCGTGAATCCACGGATGTTTGCTTTAAGAGCCATGCTTGTGGGTGGACAGAATATTTTGAGGTGCTTCGGGATTTGTGCATAGTGCAATTCAATGGTTGACGGGAAGATACAAACCCAACGCAGAAGGCACAAGCTTTATCAGGGTCAGAAAATGCCATCATGCGGCTCCGGAAGAGTTGGGATCATTTAATCCCAAAAGTTGGCGTACATCTATGGTGGGAGTTTGGCAAGCATTTACATCATAATGCTGCCATAGTTATGGTACGAGGAGTGTGCGGTGGATGGCACATTGTTTTTTTTTTTTTTTACAAAGCAAAAGGCATAGCATAACCAGGGAAAAAAAAACAGAGGAAAATAACATGGCGTCTGCCCATTAATGCTAAACCTGCCATCCAAATTTCTTATCCTGCAAATATGAGCAGGTCCTGAGAATAAAATAATTTACTTAATAGATGGCTGCAGCAGGGAAAAAAAACAGAGGAAAATAACATGGCGTCTGCCCATTAATGCTAAACCTGCCATCCAAATTTCTTATCCTGCAAATATGAGCAGGTCCTGAAAATAAAATAATTTACTTAATAGATGGCTGTAGCAGATATTTTTTTAATCTACAAATATTTTATTAAATTTTTTTATAAATATCCTACTAAAAATTTAAAATTATATACTTTCTTATAATTTATATTTATTTCTATATTTTTATAAAATACTATTTTTGCATCTCCTATTACAACCGTTCTTCTAACACCGTCAATAAAAACCATATTTATTTTAATTAAAAATAAAATAAAAATTTTAAATTATTTTTTGTCCTCCATCACGGTCGTCTTATAAATATTAAGAATAAACAAGTGCTTTATGAGCATATATATATATATATATAATATATATATATATATATATATTGAAAATATATTTATGTAAAATTTAATATTTATAAAAAAATTATATAAAAAAATTTATTTTATTTTTAAATTTTTATAGATGAATTTATTGGAGATTGGTTTAATAAATATGATTTAATGCCCGTGAGACTTTGGAAGCGTTGGGATCATTTAAAGCCAAAAGTTAGCGTACTTCTATGGCGTGCTTTCAATCACGGGAGTTGGCAAGCATTTAAATCATAAAGCTGCCTAATTTATGGCGTAAAAAGTATGTGCACGACATATTGAAGGAGCTAACTCCCCACCTCCAAAAGAGAGATCGGATGGGTGGGGTTAACCGTCGGTGTGCGTCATGTGGGTCGACGAGATAATAGACGTGTGATTTCAGTGTGCGTGAATACGGAGAACCTGACTGCTTTCAGGGCTCCCACCGGATGCTGGAGTGGGAGGGACCTTATCCGGCACTGGCCAGGCTGCTTCCAGCAGCGCCCGGAGGCGATCGTAGCCACCTACATTGCTCTTTAGATTTAGTTGACAGAAACGCTCCGACTTTTGATGAGCATAGCATGTCTTCAAAGTTAGCGGTGGAGTGTGCTCGGATACACATAGCGGAGCTTGGTCATATACTCATGTTACCTCTATAGGTAGGCCTTTGACAGTTCGGGATATCTGAGCTTCCTCTTCTGCTCAAGTAGCACCATGTACGGTGTTCTTCATCTGGGAGCCCTTACTCCCAAGATTCTTTAAGGTCAATTTCGATGGGTCGGTACTGGATGGAGGAAGAAGAGGGGGCGCGGATTTTGTTATCAGGGACCCGAGTTAGAGGGTGGTGACGACTGATGACTGTCAGCTATCCGACACCTCAGTTTTCGGTGCTGAGTTGCGAGCTGCCTGCATAGATCTCCACTATGCACGGCATGTCCTGCAGGCTAGCTCGATCATACTAGAGGGTGACTCAGCCATAGTGATCGGCTGGATCCAGAATGGCCTGAGCGGCACGGGGGGACCACTCCTTAACTAAAGACATTTGGACGATGGGCAGTGATCGGGTGGCTTTTCAGGCCAAGCATGTTTTTAGGAAGGCCAATGGAGCTGCGGACTGGATGGCTGCTTATGTGGCCTGCCATTCTGGTGGCACCGTACGGACTCGAAAGGGAGAGCTGTTCAGGGCACTCTGTGATATTTTATTTGCTAATTTTATTGAGTGTATCTGTACCCGTGTAGTATGACTTGCCCGCAAAAAAATTCTCAACTTCCTCCTAAAAATAGTTACCATCAGCATCAACGATTTCAATTTAGTATTGGACGTGGGCGGGGGTCTAGAGGAAGTGTCTGCAAGGGAGAGGGAAGAAGAAAAGAAATGTATACCCAGAAATATAGATTTCATTTGATTCTTATAATTTGCTGAAGTATTATTTAGAGGGGTTTAGGCTTGATTCACATAAAAAGTTATTGAGGTACTATTTGTATGGATGATGCTGGATCAAAATTTCCCTATTCTATTTAAGTGTATCTATAGTTAAATGTATCCTTGTCTATGGTTATATATTGAAGGTGGACTCTTCTGTCAAGAGTTTAGTATAAAAATGAATGAAAACCTATGTTCGATGATAATGAACGTATGAAGATTTTATTTTAGTTCAACATTCCTCTAATTTTGTGTGCTCCAATCGCTCCACCTAAAGTTAACACCATTTAAATGGGTAATGATAGATTACGGTTAATAGTGAGCGACTAAATTAAAATTATGGGGAATCATCGCTTAGTTGGGCAAGTAGATGAGACTCAATTACCATTGGGTTAAGCTCTTGAAGGATGAAGTAGCATAGAATTGAAATGAAAATTAACCTACCTATCTTAATTTTTTTTAAAAAAGAAAGAGAAAAAAGTCATTGAACAATCTGTTTATGGTTATATATTGAAGGTTCACTCTCCTATCAAAAGATTAGTATAAAAATGAACGAAAGCTTATGTTCTATGGCAATGATCCTACGTACAAAGATTTTATTTTCGTTTAAAATTCCTCAAATTTTGTGTGCTCCAATCGCTCCACCTAAAGTTTAACACCATTTAAATGGGTAATGAGAGATTAGAGTTAATAGCGAGCGACTAAATTAAAATTATGGGAAATCATCTCTAAGTTGGGCAAGGAGATGAGACTCGATTACCATTGGGCTAAGCTCTTGAAGGATGAAGTAGCATGGAATTGAAAATAAAAATTAACTTACCTATCCTAGTTAAAAAAAAAAAAACGGAAGAAAGGAAGAAGAGAAAAAGGTCATTGGTCGGTCTGTTTTGGCTCTTCCATGTTCACTATCACCGCACCCTGTGGTTGAGCAGCGCTTGAGTCTCTGTACACGTCTTATGGACAGTGAAGCCATCAGCCTTTATTGCTGCGAAAGGCTGGCTTTGGACGCATCTTAAAAAGATTAGACCTAGGCCACATGTCCACAAAGGCGTTTGAAAGTGATGACCATTATCTTCAACACAAAGCCCCATATCCTCAACAATGTCAGTGTCCCTAAATGTCCCCGTTCTACATCTAGTCCCATACAATGACACACTGCATCATCATCATCATCATCATCATCAAATAAGCAATTAAGACATCCATGTGTCAATCACCACAAAACCCAAATGGCTATGCAAATTCCAAGTATCCATAAAGTTTAGATACCAAATGGTGGCATATGTGCTGAGCTAAGTTCATGTTCGATATCTTCGGAATTAGAAATTTGACCTAAAACAGATCCATTTGCTCAGCGACGACCGGATCGGATGTCATGCTATCTTAGCATATCATTTAAGATCAACTAATCAGGCTTCTTCTGGTCACTGGAGCTTAATTTCTAAGATACTCAGCCTGCACTTGACCAAATTCATGAATATTTGAAATTTGGATATGACTCATGGTCCTGATACAGGAGACGGATTAATGGAACTAGTTAGTATGACTTCATCCCTTTGCAATTGCTAGGGATATGCATATCTGGACCTATAATAGCTTACACACGTCTGATGAAATTTAGAACAATAAAAAACAAGAACAATTAATTATCTGATTATAATTTCTAAAGAAACATGTGTTGGTTGCTAAAAAGTTCCTCACTTTTTGGTCGCATCTAAATCTCACCAAGTTTTATGTCTAGGTCTATCTGAAACACTTGCACCCTATCAAGTAGAACAAAATTTGCGTCCCTCACCATGAAGTAAGTATTAGTCCCTGTAAAACAAAGTTATAAGTGCTAGGATCAGTATCTCTTTTTAGGACGATTAATAATTCCACGACCCAACAGTCTCCAACTCTCATTATTATCACCACAACAACAGGGATAAATTCCTTTCGAGCTAATAAAATCTCCAATCCCCATATATAGTACTAGATATCCCCCGCCCCCCGCCATCACCTCCCCCATCCTCTCTCTCTCTCTCTCTCTCTCTCTCTCTCTCTGTGTGTGTGTGTGTGTGTGTGCGCGCGCGCGCGCGCGCTTGTGAGTGTGTCTGCTCGCCATGCACAGGAACGCAAGGATCGTAGGGAACGGAGAGCAAACTGTGGTGCTCTCCCATGGCTACGGTGGGAGCCAGTCGGTTTGGGACAACGTGGTGTCGCGCCTGACGCAAAGGTATCAAGTCCTGCTCTTCGACTGGAACTTTTCCGGTGCCACCGATGAGTACTCCGGCAAGCCCTTGGAGCTGTCCAAGTACTCCTCCTTCACTGCCTTCGCCGATGACCTCATCTCTCTCATCGACGAGACGAACCTCGACGGCGTCATCTTTATTGGCCACTCCATGTCCGGCATGATCGGTTGCATTGCTTCCGTTAAAAGGCCCGACCTCTTCAGCCACCTTGTGCTCATCGGAGCGTCACCCAGGTATTTCTTTTACTTATGCCGGTAAGCTTGCTTTCTTAATTAGAACTGCTCATAGTTTCTTCGGTAGGCAAGTTACTTTCCCTTGAACAATGCTTGCATGGTAGATTGGTTTGGTTTTCTTTCATTTCCGCACCCCGGTCCAGGTCACCCACCTCAAATTGGTTCGTAATTTAGGATTTGAACTTTGCATCTTTGATCCACAAAACTATGTGCTTAAATTAAATACATAAGCCTTCTTATGATGATGCTCGTAAGGTTAATAACCTTGCTTGGAAGGTTAAATTCATGAATAATTCAGCAACAGTACTTGGGGCTCATGACACATACAAGACCAATGTCTCATCATGCATGTGGAATTCATAGGATTCTTGGATTCATGTTCATGCACCATGTGGCGTGCCCGCATGAACCGCTCAAAAGAGATTTATCATTTGCAGGATCAAACATACGATATAAAGTGATATATACGTAATTTGAACAGTGATGTATGGAGAAATACAACAACTGATGTTTTCTTTTTTTTTCCATTAGACACTGCATAATATGAGCAGGGAGTTAGAAGAAAATAATATTTGCAACTTAAAAAGCTAAAAAAAAATTTATTATTGTTGGCCGCATTTCACATATAGGGTTACACACAATAAAATTTTTTTTGAACGAGTTAAAAATCAGCGATAATTGATCACTGCTCAGTTCACCAAGAGGAGATATGAAAGTGGGTGATTGGTTTAGTACAGGTGCAGCTCGACCAACACCACCCACCGATCCTACCACGTTTGGTATCAATTCCTAATTGCCATATCTCAGATAAATTGAGCAGTGATCGATAGCCAGTGATTGATAGCAATGCTTTTTTTTTCTCACAGAATGGCTTGTAGTCTCCACTTTAACACTAGCAGGGATTTCAATGTGGAGGGACCCTATATCTGAAATAACCCTTAACATCAGCTTATGCAAGAAGACCCTTCAGAGAAAACAATTTACGAAATGCATCTGCTTTTTTTTATTTTTTCCAGCAAGGATCTCTCTATTTAGTAAAGTAGGAACAGATACAACCCAACAAATGGCACCAGAAGGCCAGGGGACCTTGGCTATGAAACCAATGGACAACGGTAAAGGGAGAACCAAAAACGGAAGCAAACAACCAAAAGCATATGAGGTTAAAAAAACAACAGCCGGACAATACCCATCCAACCTGAAACGGCAACCATTCGTACCAGGCGTGCAACGGAAGCAAAGAATGTGATCAAAAGAGGGGGTCAAAGAAGGGCCCCAAGAGCCTGGCCCACCCCAGGACACCAACGAGCGCCATGCGGCGTGCTCCAATTGCACGTACAACCATGATATCTGCGTATGTGGCCACAGAAGTACCATACGAGCTGGGGAGAGGCAGACACTCCATGATCTTTTATTTTTTGAGTTTATTAGATGTATTCGTACACATATTGTATAAAATACCTGCTTTAGCGTAAAAAAAAAAAAAAAAATCTAGCGACCCATGGGCCTGCTAGAAACTGGGTCTCTCCTACCTCCACTATTGGATCCATTAGAAACGTATGCTGATAGGTAGCCTTCCATGATATAAATGAGATCAATGAGACAGTTTTAGATCACCAGTGATCTTTATCTCAAGATAATCTGGTTCTTGATGATCTAAGATCACCGTGTTGGTTTGTAATATTTTAGTGATTAAAAATATCCGAGTATCTATAAGTAATCTGTTTGGTATTAATTCTATAGAAATCTAAGATCACTGACTATATAGTACAAAAATTACCTCTAATATATTACATAAAATATATTTATTGATCATATAAAATATATTATAATAAATTATAATATAATTTAATAATATATTAGTTATTAATATTTTTTCATAGAAATATATTTATTAATCTTAAAATTATAAATTCTATAAATATATTAGTTGTTATTATATATTATATTATTTTTTTAATACTTATATTATATTATTTTTAAATACTAATATTTATTTTGATTAAAAAATAAAGCAAATAGAAGTAATATATTAAATAATTTTATAATATAAATATAAATAACAATAATATATTTTATTATAGTTTAAAATCATAATTGAATAATAATACGATTGATATTATATTATAATATAATATATATCATACATATAAAATAAGTATATCAATACAATATAATATATATAACATTGATATAATATATTAGGTATATTGATTTACCATTTTTTTCAGCTGAACTGATGTATATTCTCTGTTTCCAAATTCAATCCACCATCACTGCTTTATGGTGATTTTGGATATCCGATCTCAAGGATGGATTTTTCATCATTGAGTTAGGCAGTGATTTGAGAAATAGGGATAAATTAGGACCTCCCGTAGTGAAGATGAACAGCCCGAGAGGGCTACATAGATATCGTCGGTGGTTATACACTGCTCTCTCTTATATGAGAAAAGCTAGCCCAATTCTATTTGATTTTCCTTACCTAAAGTGGTAAGTCTCTAACCAATTTCGTCTCCGCTTGTGCCAGTAAGTTCGTGAATGGATGTGGACTGGATACTTTAGAAATAAGTGACAGATATGATATTGTTCTTTTCCAGTCTTTCAGAGAGAAATTATGCTTGAATAGTTGAATGGAGTTCTATTCATCACCCCGAGCCTAAGGACATTTTTCTCTCTGTTCCGTGGAGTGAACATTAGTATTAAAACATTGTATGCTTATCCTCCTAAAATTTTGAAGGATCACTAAGTATTAATTCACCCAGCTTACTTTTTGTAGGTACTTAAATTCAGAAGGTTATGAAGGAGGATTTGAGAGAATGGAGGTGGAAAAGATGTTTGTTGCTATTGAGTCTAATTTCCAATCATGGGCTCAAAGCTTTGTGACGCTTGCTATTGGGGTAAATGATCCCATCTCCATTGAGACATTCAAGAGGAGCTTTCTGCAGATGAGGCCCGATATTGCACTATCTGTTGCAAAGATGATCTTCCTGAGTGATCTGAGGGATGTTTTGGGGAAGGTTGAGGTGCCTTGCACCATAATCCAAGGTACCAACGACATCGTCGTGCCGACCTCCGTCGCCCGTTATATTCAGCACAAGATGAAGGGTAAGGCAATGGTAGAGATTATAAGGTTCGATGGGCATTTTCCGCATCTAACCGCCCATCAGATGCTTATGGAAGCTCTTGACAGGGTCTTAGCAGCAGTGGAAGTGCAGAAAGATGGCAAGGTTTCCAGTCAGGAATATGTTGTGAATTCTGGTGTCTTGGGATGATGATGTTGTGAACTCTAGGATAAATAGCCTCAAAAAAAACCATAGCTTTTGTCTTTGGAGGCTAACTTTGTAAATCACATCCTTTTAATGACAGTACTTATCACTTACATATTGCATTAACAATTCCTCCTAATATATCTTTACATCATTTTCCCTCAGCTCTCTTCTGTAAGGTTTCTTATTCTGAAACAATGAACCCTGTAAATATTCATGCAAAACAGATCTGGGATGTTTGAGCAAACAATATCGGTGACCGTCACATGAAATGGTGCCTCTCGTGTTTAACTGGGACCGATGGTTTTTGCCTGTATGGTCTGCAAGTAATCAAAGATTTAAACTTATCACAAGCATAAGGAAAGAATTTTAATAAAAGGGAGGCGAAGAACAACGATGGTTGAGTTGAAAACAGAACCTCCTGAAGGTTCAGAATTTTGGCATTTTATAAACTGACAAATAAGCCTGCGAGCCAGCTGAAGAACCAAGAACAGGTCATGAAAAGCTAAATGAAGGAATGCAAGCCAGCTATCTGGACCACTGATTCGAATATTTTAATCACCTATTATAATCTGGGTTATATGTCGAGCCCCAGAAAACTTGACTGGAATATGAGGCCAAGAATCAATCTAAAAATCTGAAACCCAGAAATAATCAGATTGTGTAATCACCACAACAAAAACCTGAAAACATAGGCAGTACCTTCTATTGAATTAAGGTTACTGTGTTGATTGCAGCTGAAGAACAGCTGCTGGAAACCAGGGACGGTAACCATCAGCTTCTCAACAACATCATCATTTAAGTGATCAAAAGTACAAATCGTAAGCATAACCAAGCTGCAGGTACTGGAGAAGAAACTGATTGGAGTCAGATCGATCATTACAATTAGTATACGACTAACATCTTAAAATGACAACCAGCCAAGAGCTCTGATCAAACAAAGAACAATGAGACGAGCAATCTTTTTCACCAAAAGGAAAGCAAAAGGAAAAAGAAAACCAGCACAAAAAAAGATGCAATTGGAAAGGACAGCAGTAAGCAAGTCCTATCAACAGCTAACCTCATGCTTCCTGGTGGTATAGTTTATCACAGTACAGTATTGTTGCCCAAGGTGACAAGCCAAGAGGGGGGGTGAATTGGTTTCTTCTTCTTTTTTTTGATGCTTTAAACGTTTTCTTAATTAAGTGCGGTGGATGCTTTCTTAAGCTATTTGAGTGAGTTAAACTAACGCAAGAGTAGAAGATGATGCAAGAGTAAATGAAAACACAAGCACAACACAAACACAACAATATATAGTGGTTCGGTGCTCTCCTTAGCACCTACGTCCACTCCCCAAGCGACCCCTTGGGAATTCACTATAATCCCGCGGATTACAGTTGGATTGTTTTCCGGGCTCACAATCCAAAAACCTTTGTTGGTTTTACGGGCTCACCAACGAACCTATACACTTGGTTTTCCGGGTTCACCAAAAACCTTTGTTGGTTTTGCGGGCTCACCAACTAACCTTTACACTTTGGTTTTCCGGGTTCACCAAAAACCTTTGTTGGTTTTGCGGGCTCACCAACGAACCTTTACAAAGTGTTTAATTAACAAAAGGAAAGATTCAAACTCCTAAATGAGCATATGAAACAATATAAGCTACAAGGAAGAGTTAGAAAGTATTTATCGCTTTGAAGTCGCTTTTCTCTTCTTTGTCAAGGATGCTTCACTCTTTCAAGGGGATGGAGCTCTTGATGCCTCTTTGAATCTGCTCAATCCCTTTCTTTGATTCTTGAATGAAGCTCTTGATGAAGAAGATTAGGGCACTTTTGTATTCTTGGGTACTCTTTGATATTCAACTCAAAAGTTATTCTCTCTGATGAATAGTGCCCCTTTAAATAGCTTCCCACCTTCTTTGGTCAAGCCCCAATGGTTAGAATTCAAAAACTAGCCGTTACTGACCTTGGGAAGGACAAAAAGTACATCTGCAGAACTAGCCGTTACTGTTCAGCCCGTGTTTGGGTCGGCTCAACCTGTCCTTGGGTCGACCCAACTTTGCCTTGGGTCGACTCAAACATTCCTTGGGTCGACCCTCTCAGAAACCACAGAAACCTCAATTTCAGCCTTCCTTCCCATGGGTCGACCCAACCATTCTTTGGGTCGACTCAAAGTCCACTTGGGTCGACTCAACTTCTTCTTGGGTCGACCCTCTCAGTAATTCCAGAGAACCAATTTCTGTCTGTCTTTCTGTCTTGCCTTTGGGTCGACCCTCTCAGGGTTTGGGTCGACTCAAGCTTGGGTCGACTCAACCACTGTTTGGGTCGACCCTCTCAGTAAATCCAGAGAGCATTCTTCAGTTATGTTTTTGAGGTTCTTCAAGGTTGGGTCGACTCATGCTTACCTTGGGTCGACCCAACTCACTGTTCATTTGTGCCATTTTTGCAGGAGTGTGCCAAATGATTTCTTGATGTGCCGGGGTTGACCCAATCAACCTTTGGGTCGACTCAATCCACACTTTGCTGCATTCTCAAGGTTAGATTCATTCAAATGAACAAGGTCATGTATCTATTTTCAATTAACCAAATATACTGAGAGTAATGAACTTATAAATGAAGTATCAATTTAACTTATAGCATACTCTAGATAATTGCTTGTTAATCATCAAAATAACACTATCATCCTCAATCTCCCCCTTTTTGATGATTACAAAATAAAGAGTATAAGTCTATTGATACTTGTTTTTAAAATCAGTTTATAAAAGGGATTAAATTGCTGAATTTCAGCTTTTCATATATACTTGTGAAATCTCCCCCTATATCATTCAAATGTTGCCAATTTGACTTTTTGAATTGCTTCCCCTTTCATTTATAATTCATTAGCAATGAAACTTCAAAAATTGGAGATAAACTCTGAGTTTCAGGTTATGTATCGGGGTGCGAGAGGTGCGTGCCAAATTCTGAGCTTTGATGGAAATTTTTGATTTAGTCAATTTCATTATTACAAATTGCTCCCCCTTAGATGTATAAGCTTTCTTATATGATTTTCAATTTGTTTGCCCATTTATTTCTCTTTTCTTTACATAACTTTTATCTTTATTTCTCCCCTTTTTGTTATATTTCTTTACTTCTCCCAAAATTAATACTCTTTCTTTACTTCTTAAATAAAATACTCTTTCTTTACTTAAATTGAATACTCTTTCTTTTCTTAAATACTCTTTCTTTTCTTCTCCCCCTTTTTGTTATCATCAAAAATATATATTTGGGAAAAGATGCAATAAATAATAAACTTCAAACTTCATTGATCAAAATAGGAACATTTTCATACATTCATGTCAAAAACAAAGACAGATACAATGTTCCTTAATCAAGATTTAAAGATACATAAGATAAAAACAAGATACATAGGAGAAAAGCAAGATACATGTGAGAACTAGATATTTAGCCTAGGCTCTAAACATAGACGCTAAGATTAGCCTAGGGAGAATCTAATGGCTGGGATCTAGTTCTCATCCTCCTAGCATACGTGGCGAGGGGAGGTCGAGCCTGGTGAGACTGTGTCTGGCGTGGAGCACGACGAGCTGGATGACTCTGTGCCGATATCTCTGACTCAGCAGCCTGTGGCACAGATGGTCCATGTGTCTCTCTCTCTCTCCGGAGTGCTCCTATCTGCTGCCTCAGATCACTGATCTCAGCAGACATGACATCCAACCGGGCGTCCAATCGGCTCGTGAGCCCGTCAGTAATAGTCCTCGCCTGAGCTGTCATGAGCTCTGTCATCCTGCTCCAGAAGTCATCCGTATCTGTCGGAGGAGCGGATGACGATGGTCCAGCCTCTGAGGGTACAGTAGGATGATCCATAGGCTCCTCATCCTCATCCTCTGGTGCATCTCCCTCTGGTGCCTCACCCTGAATGCCTGCACCTGTGTGAATCCACTGCCCGTTCACTTTCTCATATCCCATGCGTATAAGTGTCCGTGCAGTGTACGTGTCAGTGTGATGCAGACTCTTGGATGCCTCCTCCTCGAGAGGTAAACCGTGCTGTCTAAATATCAAAGTGAGTATCATACCATAAGGTAGTGATACCCTGTTGCTGCACATCACCTTCCTCATCTGCCTTAATATCATAGCCGGAAGATTTAGAGGAGTCCCTCGAATCATGCACTCCATAACTGCTAGATCTCGCTCTGAGATGAGATCAAATCTCCCGGTCTTCGGAAATAAAATCCTATTTATCATATTGAGCAATAACCTCATCTCAGCGGAAAGAGAACTAGCTATTACCTTCTGAGAAAAATCGAAGTTCTCGTTTTCCATGATCAATTGCAGAGCTCTCATTTTGTCTTCTGGCCTCTCCGGAGTGGCTCCTATGCAGGGTAGGTGTAGTAACTCACTCAAGCTCTCCTCGGATACACGGATCCGAACCCCTCGAACTTCTGAAACAAGCCCTCCCATACCAGTCTTGAGGAAGGCATAGAACTCTTGTACCAACCCGGGGTAGATGACCACATCTAGGGAGCAAAGATACTCCCAACCTTGTCTTTGGATCCATTCCCAAATCCGAAACCCTTCTTGATTGAAAAACTCGGAATGGATCCTTCTCCCCGTTGTCACCGGCCTCCCCGCAAATCTAGCAAGAATCACTGAGGGGGAAGGAGGAGGAGGGGCCTCCGCACGTGCCTCACGTCGTGGAGACACGGGAGATGGCTCGGTAGGTTGCCTTTCCTCCCGTTGGATCCGAGTCACTCTTCCGGATCTCTTGGCCACGGCTCGTTTGGGTCCCATTTCTCCTAGATCTTTAGGAAATCTACTATTTGGAGGAGTTTAGTGGAGATTGGAGAGTGGGGAGTAGGTTTTTCGGAAGAAGACAAAGGGCAAACAGTGCCCTAGATGTGCTCTCGGGCCCCCTTTTAACAGTGGGGTCCCGACGTTGGGTCGACTCAAGATTTTTCTTGGGTCGACTCAACGTTGGGTCGACCCATGTTCTGGGTTGGGTCGACCCATGTGCAGAAATTTTCTTTTCTCTTCCTTTTTGCTTCTAAAAAGTTTTCCTTGCTTCCAATCCTTATAAACTCTTTATGGAACAATGATACATGAGTAAGAAATCTATAGATAACAAATTTGACTCATGTTTCATGGGATTTTTGAAATTAGAGGAATGTATCATGAGACTACTATCTCCCTTTTATATTTCTTTAATAAAAAGGATCACATATGCCTAATTCCCTCCTGAGCATACAGAATCTATCTTCACTCAATGGTTTGGTAAATATGTCGGCCAATTATTTTTCCGTGCATATATGCTCAATACATACATTTCCATTTTGCACATGATCCCTAATAAAATGGTACCTTATTTCTATGTGTTTGGCTTTAGAGTGCTGAACTGGATTTTTAGTGAGATTGATAGCACTAGTATTATCACACTTAATAGGAATATTATCTAGTTTGACTCCATAGTCCTCTAGTTGTTGCTTGAGCCATAATACTTGAGCACAACAACTACCAGCAGCTATGTATTCAGCTTCAGCTGTGGACAGTGCCACTGAGTTCTGCTTCTTACTAAACCATGATACTAAGTTATTTCCTAAGAATTGACATGTGCCACTTGTGCTCTTCCTATCTAACTTGCATCCAGCAAAGTCAGCATCTGAATATGCAAGCAAATCTAGACAGGAGTCTCTCGAGTACCATAATCCAATGGTGGTAGTTCCTCTTAAGTATCTAAGGATTCTCTTAACAGCACTTAAATGTGACTCCTTAGGATCCGATTGGTATCTAGCACATATCCCTACACTAAATACAATGTCGGGTCTACTAGCAGTAAGATAGAGCAAGGATCCAATTAGTCCTCTATAGAGCTTAATATCAACACTTTTCCCTTTTTCATCTTTGTCTAGCTTACTAGTAGGATTCATTGGAGTGCCAATTTCCTTATGATTTTCATTCCCAAACTTCTTCAGTATTTCCTTTGTATACTTAGTTTGATGAATGAAAATGCCTTCTTTGGTTTGTTTGATTTGTAATCCTAGAAAGAAGCTTAGTTCTCCCATCAAACTCATCTCAAATTCTCCATGCATTAAATCAGCGAATTCTTTGCATAGAGTATCATTAGTGGCACCAAAGATTATGTCATCTACATATATTTGCACCACTAATAGATTTTTGTCCTTTCTTTTGATGAATAAAGTTTTATCTACATTTCCTCTACAAAAATCATTTTCAAGCAGAAATTTACTTAGTCGATCATACCAAGCCCTAGGTGCTTGCTTTAATCCATATAATGCCTTATGTAGTTTAAACACATGATTTGGCAATTCATGATTTTCAAATCCTGGAGGTTGTTCTACATATACTTCCTCCTCAATAATACCATTTAAGAATGCACTCTTCACATCCATTTGATATAATTTAAAATCCATGAAACATGCAAATGCCAGAAGCAATCTAATAGCCTCTAATCTAGCTACAGGAGCAAATGTCTCATCAAAATCTATTCCTTCTTCTTGATTGTATCCCTTAGCTACAAGTCTAGCCTTATTCCTTATAACTAATCTATTTTCATCTAATTTATTTCTAAATACCCATTTTGTTCCAATTACTGAATTATGCTTTGGTCTTTCAGTTAATGTCCATACATTACTTCTTTTAAATTGATTTAATTCCTCTTGCATGGCATTTATCCAGTTAGTATCTTTTTCAGCCTCTTCATAAGTTTTAGGTTCTAATTGTGAAACAAAAGCAAGATAATCATTTAAATTTCTAAGAGATGATCGAGTTCTTACCCCTTGAGATGGATCACCAATGATTAAATCTTTAGGATGTCCATGTGCATACCTCCATTCTTTTGGCACGTCTTGGGGTTGTGGTGGCACGCAATCATCTCCCTTATCTTGATTTGGCACGTCATCAATTTTCAACTTTTCAAAGTCGATAATTCCTGTATCATCATCAATAGTATTTTCTTTCCTAGCAGACTCACTATCAGACTCATCAAATATAATATTGACTGACTCTTCTACTACTAAGGTTCTTTTGTTGAATACTCTGTATGCCTTGCTAGATGTGGAGTATCCTAAGAAGATACCTTCATCTGACTTGGCATCAAATTTACTTAAGTCCTCCTTGCCATTATTTAAGATAAAATATCTACATCCAAACACTTTAAAATATTTTGCAGTTGGTTTCTTATTCTTCCAAAGTTCATAAGGAGTTTTCTTAGTTATAGGTCGTATTAAAACTCGATTTAGAATATGGCAAGAGGTGTTTATAGCTTCAGCCCAAAAGTACTTTGGAAGATTTGACTCGCACAACATTGTGCGTGCCATTTCTGCCAATGTCCTATTTTTCCTTTCAACAACCCCATTTTGTTGAGGCGTTCTAGGTGCTGAAAATTGATGTGATATTCCATTTTTAGTGCAAAATTCCTCGAAGTGTTGATTTTCAAATTCAGTACCATGATCACTTCGAATGGCTACTAAGGTGAGTTTCTTTTCATTTATGATTTTATTATATAGTTTCAAAAATTCTGAAAATGCTTCATTCTTATGTGCCAAAAATGAAACCCATGTATACCTTGAAAAATCATCAACAATAACTAGTCCATATTTCTTTCCTCCTAGACTTGTAGTTCTAGTAGGTCCAAATAAATCCATGTGTATGAGTTCAAATGGTCTAGTTGTTGATACTACGTTTTTCGATTTGAAAGATGACTTAGTTTGTTTTCCCAATGAACATGGTCCACATATTTTGTCCTTTTCAAAAATCAATTTTGGCACATCCTTTATTAATTCCTTCTTAACTAGTTTTGATATTAATTCCATACTAGCATGTCCTAATCTTCGATGCCAAAGCCAACTAGTTTCAATTTTCTTTTCTTCATTAGTAATTAAGCATAAACCATTTTTCTTGCCTAACTCATGAAGATCTACTAAGTAAATATTTATTTGCCTTTGTCCTACAAGTACAATGCTATTATCTTTAGGATTTGTGATTATGCATACAGATGCTTCAAATGTAACTTTAAATCCTTTATCACAAAATTGACTTATGCTAAGAAGGTTATGTTTCAAACCCTTAACTAATAAAACATTTTCTATAAAAATAGATGGAGCAATGAAAATTTTACCCTTTCCAATGATATACCCTTTACCATTGTCTCCATAGGTCACTACTCCACCTTTCTTTGGTTCCAAGGTGACAAATCGATCTTCGTCACCGGTCATGTGTCTTGAACAGCCACTATCTAGATACCATCGTTTTTCCATTTTATCAGCTGCAAGACACACCTGCAATCAAGATCAAGAAGAACCTTTAGGTACCCAAGCTAAGTTGGGTCCTTTAGGGTTAGTACTCCATGTTCCTTTTGGAACCCAAACTTTCTTGAATTTTATCTTTTGATTATTACTTGATCTGTTTTGACTAGACTTTCTAAAATTACATTCATATGCTCTATGTCCTATCTTATTACAACAATAACAAGTAATAATTTCCCTTTTAGCTTTTACAAAAATATTCTTTAAGAGTTTTTGTTTCCTATTTGTTCTATACCCTAAACCGGCCTTATCATATACAGCTTTTTGGCTATCAAGAATCAAGTTTAATTTGGTAGAACTAAGAGTAAATCTATTTACCAAAGACTTATATTTTTCAGCATCTTCTTTTAGCTTGACATTTTCAGCAATTAGATTTTTGGTTTCATTTTCAAGTTTCCTACTTAATGTTTCATAGTTATGAGACAGTTTTATCTTATCTTTAATGAGAGATTGATTTTCTTCTTTTAGAGCTTTATTTTTATTAATTACTTTCTTATGTTCTTCCATGAGTTCTAAGAATGCATCATGCAATTCATCAACAGTAAAATCACAGTCAAGTTCAGAATCTACCTCATCGTCATTGGCCATATGACATATTTGGGCCGTGTCTTGATGATCTTCGTCCTCCGAACTTGATTCCTCACTTTCACTCCAATCGGCCATAAAATTCTTCTTTTTCAACTTTCTTGCCATCCTTTTCAAATCTGGGCAATCTATCTTATAATGCCCGGGTTTGTTACACTCATAGCAAATGGGAGTCTCCTTTTCTTTTTCCTTATCCTTAACCTTTTCTTTGCTTGAGTTACCTTTAAGAAAGGGTTTCTTTTTATGGAACTTATTCTTACCTCTCATGAATCTTCTGAATTTTCTCCCAAGCACTGCCATCCCTTCTTCATCAATATCTTCATCATCATCTGAATCTTCCGATTCAGTTTGTTGTCTAGGGGTGGTAGTCTTTAAGGCAATGGGTTTTCTTCTCTTGACCTCATCTTCTGAATTTTGCCTCATTGTCAACTCATGGGTCATGAGAGATCCTAGGAGCTCCTCTAACTGCAGTGTGTTGAGGTCCTTTGCCTCTTGAATAGCGGTTACCTTGGCCTCCCAATTCCTTGGTAGAGACCTGAGAATTTTACGCACCAAATCAGAGTTAGAATAAGACTTTCCTAAACTTTTAAGCCCATTTATAATATCAGTAAAACGAGTAAACATATCAGTTATGGACTCAGTAGATTCCATTTTAAACAGTTCATACTTGTGTACTAATATGTTTATCTTGGACTCCTTAACTTGATTGGTCCCTTCATGTGTGACCTCAAGTCTATCCCAAATTTCTTTGGCGGTGGTGCAAGTGGATATTCTATTAAATTCATTTACATCTAAAGAGCAGTAAAGTGTATTTACAGCTTTTGCATTTAACTGTGCTAATCTTCTATCACTTTCATTCCAATCCATTTCTGGTTTGGGTATGATAGTGCCATCTATGTTAAGTGTGGGTATGTGAGGTCCTCTAGTGATGATTTGCCACAGTTCATAGTCCGAAGCTTGAATGAATATCCTCATTCTAGCTTTCCAATATGTGTAGTTTGTGCCATTAAATAGAGGTGGTCTATTTGTGGATTGCCCCTCACTCATTGCACATCCCACTTGGGTTGTCATGATCTTTAACTCTTGATTGTTAGATCAATGAGCACTATTAGAGCACCTCGCTCTGATACCACTTGTTGCCCAAGGTGACAAGCCAAGAGGGGGGGGTGAATTGGTTTCTTCTTCTTTTTTTTGATGCTTTAAACGTTTTCTTAATTAAGTGCGGTGGATGCTTTCTTAAGCTATTTGAGTGAGTTAAACTAACGCAAGAGTAGAAGATGATGCAAGAGTAAATGAAAACACAAGCACAACACAAACACAACAATATATAGTGGTTCGGTGCTCTCCTTAGCACCTACGTCCACTCCCCAAGCGACCCCTTGGGAATTCACTATAATCCCGCGGATTACAGTTGGATTGTTTTCCGGGCTCACAATCTAAAAACCTTTGTTGGTTTTACGGGCTCACCAACGAACCTATACACTTGGTTTTCCGGGTTCACCAAAAACCTTTGTTGGTTTTGCGGGCTCACCAACTAACCTTTACACTTTGGTTTTCCGGGTTCACCAAAAATCTTTGTTGGTTTTGCGGGCTCACCAACGAACCTTTACAAAGTGTTTAATTAACAAAAGGAAAGATTCAAACTCCTAAATGAGCATATGAAACAATATAAGCTACAAGGAAGAGTTAGAAAGTATTTATCGCTTTGAAGTCGCTTTTCTCTTCTTTGTCAAGGATGCTTCACTCTTTCAAGGGGATGGAGCTCTTGATGCCTCTTTGAATCTGCTCAATCCCTTTCTTTGATTCTTGAATGAAGCTCTTGATGAAGAAGATTAGGGCACTTTTGTATTCTTGGATACTCTTTGATATTCAACTCAAAAGTTATTCTCTCTGATGAATAGTGCCCCTTTAAATAGCTTCCCACCTTCTTTGGTCAAGCCCCAATGGTTAGAATTCAAAAACTAGCCGTTACTGACCTTGGGAAGGACAAAAAGTACATCTGCAGAACTAGCCGTTACTGTTCAGCCCGTATTTGGGTCGGCTCAACCTGTCCTTGGGTCGACCCAACTTTGCCTTGGGTCGACTCAAACATTCCTTGGGTCGACCCTCTCAGAAACCACAGAAACCTCAATTTCAGCCTTTCTTCCCATGGGTCGACCCAACCATTCTTTGGGTCGACTCAAAGTCCACTTGGGTCGACTCAACTTCTTCTTGGGTCGACCCTCTCAGTAATTCCAGAGAACCAATTTCTGTCTGTCTTTCTGTCTTGCCTTTGGGTCGACCCTCTCAGGGTTTGGGTCGACTCAAGCTTGGGTCGACTCAACCACTGTTTGGGTCGACCCTCTCAGTAAATCCAGAGAGCATTCTTCACTTATGTTTTTGAGGTTCTTCAAGGTTGGGTCGACTCATGCTTACCTTGGGTCGACCCAACTCACTGTTCATTTGTGCCATTTTTGCAGGAGTGTGCCAAATGATTTCTTGATGTGCCGGGGTTGACCCAATCAACCTTTGGGTCGACTCAATCCACACTTTGCTGCATTCTCAAGGTTAGATTCATTCAAATGAACAAGGTCATGTATCTATTTTCAATTAACCAAATATACTGAGAGTAATGAACTTATAAATGAAGTATCAATTTAACTTATAGCATACTCTAGATAATTGCTTGTTAATCATCAAAATAACACTATCATCCTCAAGTATCACTGAAGGCATTTCCAGGAAAAGCTGTCTGCTGAGGAGCCTTTAGATAAGATTTCTAAGTAGAACAAACACAAACCTGGCGTTCAAGAAATTTATGAAAATCAACTTACCTAAGGTGACTCCTTGGCAACCATGACAAGAGGCAGGACAACCATCTTCCTCGACAATCTAGGACCCTGCAGCTGATTCCTTTGTCTCGTTTCAAGCATGAGCAAAATGGTCTCTCAACTTTCACTTCTGACTATAAAAACATCTGCATGTTAAGTTCTCGCAAATATAAATGAATTATCTGCAAAGCAGCCTAGGAGAGAAAAATGCTGTTGGCAAGATAATGATAAAAGTGAAAATCAGGAGAACAGAAAAAGATTTTTTAGGCAAGAATGGATGAAACATCACAGATGGCCCTCAAATGTGCTATAGGAATGTCTCTGCCGCAACAGATTTCCCATCATAGCAATAGACAGGGTAAAAGGTATGATCAGGAAAGACATGCATCAGCACCAAACTATTGATAATGACAACACCTCCATCAACCCTCCACCATGGAGACAACCACACCATTATAGGAAGGGAACTCATCCATTGCCAAGTTCAGTCTCACTTCTTTCTAGCGTTACAAGTATGCTACTGAAGAATATAACTATTATCCTAGCAGATGCCCTACCTGACAAATCTACCAAGAATCACAACCAATAATTAGTTTCATGGAGATGACCATTTCACATTTGGATGTCACATGTTACTTAGAGATATTTGGGAAACATTCACCAAATTTGCAAACAGATCCAAGGCTCTGTAAATCTGATCAAAAAAATTGATTCGCATTAGAAGTTCAACAGAAATAACAGATTTTAAATATCGCCAATTTTGAGCATTTCTAACTTTCATGAATCATGTTTGCTTTTTCCTACACCAAAGGAATGCACAAAATTGTCTTCCTCTAGATCTATGAGATACCAATCATTTCCCTGACCTCCAATTTTGGGCTACTGCAATCTTCACAATCTCTCTAACCACTAAGAGTAACAGTTTTTTTTTTGTTTTTTGTTTTTTTTCAAAAGACCACCTGCCACTAAGCCTCCATCATCTTGTTTTAATATATTAATATATTGACAAGTTGTTGAAGTGTTTTTCAGGTTGGAACCAATCAATTGGTCGCCAAGACTACAGATAAAAATGTGACAAGATGATATTGCATGTGTAATATAGTGTTATTATAATATGTATCAAGGTACTATGACAACTTTTTTTTTAATGTCTTATTACATATTCCCTAAGAAGCTTCTAATTTTAGAATCTCCTTACAATTGAACACAAGTCTGACACGTTGACAAACACTTGAGTTCAAAACCCACTTATAAAATAGATAACAGATAGCATCAGCTAAAACCTAATATATTGCCAAATTCAATAATCTTTTCACCTCTCCATCACCACATATAAATCTATCATGTGCCACGGAGGAAAATTTCTAATTAGTGCCAGATCCAAGGAAGTGTTTCTAATAATGATGGAGATAGATCACAACTCCATAGACTGTGGTATCAATGATCTTGTGTGGGTTTGCTTCTAATACCACTGGCAAAGCAAATCAGGCTGAAACCTCCAACAACAGCTAATCAATATCTTTGCTAAAATGTAATTGACAGGTAGCAAACTATAGTTAAATCAATCTAAAGTACACAATCGCATGAGCAGCCAAAACAACAAAATTCTTCCAAAAAATGCTTGAGACTTTGGAAAGTAATCTTAACATATTCAGGTGCTAATCACATGAGATGTTATACAAATTACTTACATTTTTCAGTTGTGGAGACTACTTGATAATTGGCAGTTTCTCCTGTCAGCACTTTGAAAGTTTCAATGAGCTTGTATACCTCTACATTCACTGTTGTTGCTTATAAAGCAAGCGTAAAGATTATGGCAATGAGAACACTTTCAGCACATAATTGCACTCCCATCAACACACATTCGCAGAAATAACATATAACTAAAGAAAAAAAAAATTCTGTACAATATGTATCAACCAAAAAACTACATACAATCCCCTGATTGGAGTTACAAGACTCCACCTTAATGGAGAGTTACTACAGTAGAAAGCCAAAATGGTAAAATTGACCAGCTGATCAAACTTCTCAAAATTGACTTATCTGGCTTTGCACGGTCCTAATGACACCAGTTTGCCTGGAAACCATTGTGGATGGCTAAACAGCTCTTCTCAAGAAAGAAATGCCTCAACCAATCTATGCAAACATTGGGCCACCAATATGCAAAAAGTGTGCCTGCTTTTTTCTCCCACTTTCTTCATGCCTGAGATATAACTGATACACATCTAACCATCACCAATCACATCTTTCTGAGATGCTTTTATCGCTTCTGCGGTCATAAATGCAACTGTTGCTTTATGAAGAGCAAGGTCAGCCTTGCGCAACAACCACTGAGCTTTTTCCCTCTTGAGTTTAGCCATGTTTGATGCATGTTGAGCTGCACTTGATGCATCATGCAACCTAAACTCTCTCATATCAGCTTGTTGCTTCTGAAACTCATCCAACTGTGACTGCTTCATGCCAGGCCATTCGCGCACATCAGCACTCCATCGATTGACTTCATTTCTCCTTGGTTCTCCACAATCTGAAAATATATGGGAAAATGGCAACATCTGAGAATCCCTTGCAGCCAGCAACATTCTGTTTTTCTTTGAATTAGTCCTTTGAAGGTTCGGGTGTTGGCTTCTATCTAGAACATCTCTGCTCATTGTTAGAATTCCAGCCCTCGCATCGTCCCTTGGTGAGTAACCAGATGGAGATGAATGCCACCGAGGAGAACAAGACAACTCATGGTTTGGCTCAGATATCAAAGCCTTCTCCCCTCTGACTGAAAACTCATTTAATTTTCTGCCTGATGACATATAAAGCAAGTACACTGGGAAAAAGGACAATCAAGGAGAAATATAATGCAAAAGCAGGTTAGAATGATGTTAAAATTGTACCAGAAGCACGGAGACCATCCTTCTCTCTGGTAGAAGAATAGCGGTGACCGGTGAACATCAACTTCTTGTGTGATCGCTGCTTCAAGCATTTGTTAGGTACTTCCAGGCTACGTGGCTTCAAGCAGAAAGCAAACATGGGAGGTTTTTCAACTTGACATGCCTTATTTTGGCACCCACCAAGTGAACTGCGAATTTTTCTCATAGCCAATTCCCATTCTCTCAACTGCTGCTCGTAACGCTCCCACAATGGAGGCTGGAACATATAAAAGAATGAAAATGGATAAGAGAAGCAGAAAAGGAAGGAATCGTCATGATTCAACAAATGAAGTTACTTACCAAAAAAAAATATTATCTGATTTTACTATAGATTTAGGAATGCTAAAGAAAATGTCAGAAACTTGAAGAACTGGTGTAATAGAGAAAATACAGAATAAAGCTCACCTGAAATTGCCGAATCAGGGGCAAACCCTTCTTCTGCCTCTTTTCATGCCAGTGTTCATAGACAGCTTTAAGGGTGTCCATTGGACCAAATTCAACCACGAAGTCTGCTAATTCATCATCGGTGAAGATGTCGCATTGTTTAGCATATGCAATTTTCTCAAACACGTCCATTATCCTCTCAAACATATCATCAGTAATCTCAGCTGCCCTACTCCCATTACCATCCAAATGCAGTTTGTATTTTGAAATCCACTCCTCATCATCACTATCCATGTCATACAACACATGAGATGGATCCAAGGCCATCTCAACCTCAGTCCCAATCTGCTGATGATACTTTGAGCTGCGAATAACGGGCACCTCAACAACATCATCCTCCCCATCATCAATTAGACAAACACCTGGTACAGGAATGTTTTTAATAGAAGCAGCTCTAAGGTTTCGATTGTAGCATTCTTCATGCATCACCTTAAAAAGTGACCAATGGCATCGGTTTGTGAACTCCAGAGCCCAATCCTTTCCTCCTTTCCACATCATAGCATGAGTATAACGATTTGAAGTGCCAGGCTGCAGAAACTGGTTTGCCTTGTGCACATACTTGGTGACCCCAGAAAATTTTATTGCTATCCACCAATCCTTTTGACCATCAGACTCAAGGACAACCTGTGCCCCACATTCTCTCCAAGCCCTGTCCCCTACTGTAACCAGGACATTTGCATCACAAGTCAATGATTCTAGGTAGGCTTGAGGAACTTCAGAACCATTAAGCATCCTGTTTGCAGTTTTAATTTTCTTAAAAAGATGTCCTTTCTTCTGATGGCCTTGATTTTTTGAACCAAAGCCATAATTTCCAACTTGCAATGAACACGAAACCTGAGTTCGAGGTTTTCTAGTACTATTAACAAATCCATTCTGAACAAAATCTTCTGGCCACAATTTCAAGTAATGAGCAAATTGTGGTGAAATCAAATTATGCTGATTGTGATGCCATATGCTTTGTTGAGCTGTTGTATTTGGGCTGTGGGTCATATCACCATTCATTTCTGAGACCAAGTTGGATGCAGACAGAACTGATTGTCTTCCACTACCATATATTTTTTCCTCAACTTGAGCAAATATTGTCTGGGCATTGCTTTCATTCAAACAAGAAGTATACGCACCATCAGACTGATCTGGAGAAGAAGAATCTTCGGGCAATGAAGAACATGTCTTTTCAGCACCCCGGTGAAACTTTTGGCATTGGATGCCTGTCTCATTAATTGCATTCTTCCCCAAATCACTGCAACCTACAGAATTCCCAGTCATATCAACATCATGTTTGAAGAGTTTCTGAGAGGATTTCATCCAATCACCATCATTGCTTACAGAGAGAGCATCAGTCTCTACCTTTGAGTGACCATAATTTAACCATCCAGAACTGGTAGCAGTCTGGCCTGAAGAAGAACCAAGATTTTCGAGGGTGACCTCTGATACTTGGTCAGACGAATCCTCAACAGGGGAGTGGCCCCCACTGATAAACCCACCATAGTTTCCTGGGCAGTCATGTGAAGTTGTTGAATTGATCTTTTGTAAGCTGATGAGAGATGCATTTTTATCCATCAAAGACTTGAGATGCATGTTCAGAAAAAATGAAGGGTTAACAGAACAACAAAGAGCATCTGAAGTAAGCATCTTGCACTTGTCATCAGAATAGCAAAGTTCAGTGTCAATAGCCAGACAGGCTGATTTTCTAAAGACACCTCTTTGTTTTATGTCTGAGCAATCTCTTTCTCGGAAATCCTGCACAAGAGAGAACAGAAAGTTGCTAGCATTTTTTTTTGACGTCAATACAAGAAGCATGGTGATATGACTTCATGCTAGCTGGTAAACAAGCACATTGTTTCTCAAGATTACCGTTGAAAGATTCATATTTTAAGGGGGAAAAAAAATGAAACACAAATTACATGAGGATTAAAAAAGTGTGTTACCTGCACACTTGCGTCCAGCTCCTAGAATCTGTGTTGGATGCATATCCGAGTCAAATACGCATCAGATTCTTGGATACTCATCAAATTGTCTTATTTACAGATTTTAGAAATTGGTAGAGACTTGGACTTCACCAATGAGTTTGATTCACTACAATAATGTTAAAAGTGAGATTTTGTTCTTTTAGAGATTGGTTAAAAATGTAGGTATTGAAAAAAAATTTTGCAAGTTTCATTTTCTAAAATTCTTAAGCTAAATGGGAAGTTTGGATTGAGAAACATGCATATTGAAAGACCTCAACAAATATATTTTATTTTATTCTTTTATACTTAAATATATAAAGTTGAAATTATTTTTTTTCTACTTATCCCCATATATCCTTTTTCCTATTGCCAAATCATCTACTTGGAAACATGTCTGAATCCAATTCTTGTATACATGTCACTATTAAAAGAAATTAAAATTTACTTCTCTAGACCCTCGTTGGGAATAAATTAACTTTCATCACGCATGAATAAGTGCAGAAGTATCCTATCTGATAAACCTCATAATCTCATTTTTTTTAAAAGCATGCCATATCATCTTCCAGTTTTAGTGCAAACTATAGTACTTAGCATAGTACATCCTCTAGTAGATTAGAGGGGAGATAATATAAAGGATGCAATTTCTGGAGTACAAAAAAACTAGAGTCACATTCACACTATTGAGTTCGCCAATCTAAGTTTCTTACATAACCTTTCCTAAACAAATTAACTAGTATAATAAAAGATGAAAATAAAACCAAAAAAATAATTGTGTTTTGATTCCACATAGTTTCTAGCACTACAAGTTGTTGATATTGATGTTGATAGTTTTTAAGCAGAGTTACCAATTTCAAAGTGTCACAATGTAAAAACGAGGACTGGATAATGAATAATATGTATATTCTTCTAGAATGAAATTTTGTAGATGCATTACACATTATTTCAACTGCAGACTGCATAAGTCAAATTAGGCTTTACTTTGTGAATGTTTTATGATAAAGACTCACCTATCTCATGTAAGCTTAGACCAACATCACTGCTCAATTGGCATCACCATCAACTTGGATTTATGCCATGATGGCATTGGCAATTTATTGATTGATTGCAACAAGATAATATCTGAATGTGATTTCAGGGTTTCAAGCAAATAATAATAAATTGGATTTATTGTGGAAAAGTATGTTACTTGACGACCACACAGAGGGTTTCCTTCAGTTGTTATCTTCTTAGACTTCTCACCCTTAACTGATTATAACATAACTTATCACGAGGGGCATGGTTTACACTTATCACGAGGGGCATGGTTTGCTGAACCGACTGATAAAGGCATATACCGAACAAACCGGACCAGTTGGTTGTCGGGATGGTTCAGCGCCTTCATTTGGTACATAACAACCAGCCCTAATCGCACTTCCGTTCGCAGAATCCAAGCTCTAATTGCACTTCCACTCCCTCCCCGATCACTTGAGGTTGCTCTCTGTCCCTCTCTCTCCTCCTCTCAATTTGAAGCACTCCCCTTATCAGGATTCTGCAGCTCTACCTGTTCAAAACCCCCCTAGGTTGGTCGTTATGGGTCCCTCTCTCCCTCTCTCTCTTCAAACATCCGGGGCTCTCGAAGCTCTTTGCCGAGCAGGTGAGTCCTTGGCCCCTCTCTCTCTCCCTTCCTGCCTTCCTCCCTCCCTCTCCCTCCTCGTTTTGGACTGGTACACCCCATAACGGCATGGTAGAGACCATATCCACCGATACCAGTTCGGCAAACCTTGATGAGGTGCCTTATTTTGTAACTTGTTAGCAAATGATCAAGTGTGAATTGATAGTATATACAAAGATTAATCCAGAATGCAAATTTTTAAGGCAAATTCTAAAATAGTCAGGCAAAAAATCCAAAAAATTAAAACAAAGGCCATCATTAGCAAATGTGCCAAAAGTATAATCAAATACAAGGACTTTCGTGAATTCTAGTCTTGAAAATCCCTAGTCCTGCTGGTTTTGTTATATTAGGTTTATTATACCAAGGAAAGATAGACAAGTTAAATGAAGGTATCTTGCAATATCCAAATGCCTATAACTGAACGACATGATGGCTTATCATATATCAACTATATCTAACGAAGCAAATGAATGTCGATAACAACTTTATTAATATTTATTGATTTTTTTATAAGTGAGAAAAAGAAATGGTTCCCTACCCAACCCAGGGCAGAATTTCGTTAAAGATGCTAATATTGAACCACCATCAACTTGTGCAACAAAAATGTAATACAGGATTTCTGTTACATCAAGCCTGTTTTGTAACTGTGTTTAGGAAATAAGGGGCTGTTGGATGCTCCAATAACTTGCCGACCGGATAACTCTCCTCGTGCAATTGGGAGTAGTTGAGAAGATAATGTTGGGTGGAAAATTTGAGGGATTGTCCCAGAGAATCTAAATCCCGTAAAATTCGGAAAACCAAACCAGTTAAAAAGGAGATTTATCTTATCACCAAAAGCCTAGGATGATATGCTCCACGGCCTCTTCCTATTCTTCAATTTCTTCCATCTCCTCTATTCAGTTCTTCAAAGTTTCCTCTACAGAGCACAAGTTATCCTTGGACAACCTCAGGATCATCCAAAAAATGTTCACCGCGCTCCACAAGTTTAAAAAAAAGGTCTAATTAACAAGTTATAAAATGATGAAATAATTTCTTTTCCTTTTATTAAGCAACATGTGTGGTAGCATAATTCTCTCTCTTTCCAGCTGATGCCAATTATTACAGAAAAACAGAAAATGGACATTTTTTTAGTGCATTTTCTTCTGAAGCTTTTAGTTCAAAAAAAAAACCATCTATAATGTAGCAAACCAGATTAAGAATCTGAATTATCATCTGCTGCGTATGTAACTTCAAAAAACATGCATGCATCTTGTGGTCTTTAATCATTTGTAGAAAGTCCAAAACAAAATGCACATGCAATCACAAAGATTCAGTTAGTTTATTTAATCACTTAAATAGTACTTCTCTAAATTCATCTGCTGCATGTCAGAAAGAAAAAACAAAAGATAATTTATATGGTGAAGCAAGGTAAATAAACAATGCCGTGAATGAAGCAGAATTAATCTATAAGGGTTGCAGCACAAGAGTATGAGAAGTCAATAAAAAAGGAAATCATGCATAACAGGATAGGTGACTAATTTTCAGCAAGAAAGTTAAAGCAAAATTTAAGGGACAAAAGAAGTTACCACAGATGTGTCTGGCTCTTCAAAAGCATAAGGGCATAGTAGGCGGTTACTTATAGTCAACTGGCTCTTCACATTGGCATATGTGCAGTCAGCAATAGGTAGCTTGCTTTTTGAAATACATTGATGTCCAAGTTTATTTTCCAAGAATTTCCATTTCGAACACTCCAGCTCCATAAAGCTATATATCACAAAAAGAAGCTGATTTCTTTCATGTTGCAGGCCTGAAAGCTTAAATTCAACTGAAGTGAACGGAATTTGCAGCTCCGGCAGCCTGTTGCATGTTTCTTGCGGATGGATTGTGGCCATGATCAAACAAATAATAGCAACTGTCCCCCTTAAACAGCCTTCAAATGTCAAAATCTTTAACCCCTGAACATTATCAACAATAACTATTTCCATATGAACAGTTGGCCATAGATGCATCAGTATACCATGATGAAAGAGAAAATCAGCATTAGATAGCGAAATGATTTTAGTTTCAAATGCATGAAAACGAATGCCTTGGAGTGAGAAGATCAAGTTCCATGTAGTTTGTTTGAGTTCTCTTGTTGTGGCAGCATAATGCAGTTCTTCAAAAGCTGACTCATTGTCAGCAACAGAAGCAAGCAAATCAATGGGCCCACCTACGGAAGTAGAATCGTCTAGTGCATTGTCCAAGCCCTTCACCCTCTTGTGAAAGCGTTTCCTTATATAAACAAAAGATATGTTGCTGTTGTCGGAGCCAATGCTTCTCCCTAGTACACGTGGCACTTCACTAATGTGCTCATTGATTGACCAATCTGGCATAGTACTGTTAGACGATAATTTATTAGAGGCCATACTAGGCATGCTCACAGATTTGCACTCATTAGGTAACAATGAGATTGAAGGCCCGCAATCCATGGGCAGATGTATCCTTTGTTGCTTCTTTCTGATAACATGTTTGGGTGATTTGACTGCATGAGTTAATCGAGGCAACCATGAGATAATGGGCTCCGACTCCATAATGCTTGCCATAGAGTTTTCATCCATATCGTTCCTATCCTCATCTTCAGTTTTTTGCTTCACAGCTGTCCCTAATTTTTCAGGGTTAAGCTTACCATCAACTTCACTAGGAAAAAGCAACAATTTGAATCTCTCATTATGGAGATCAATCCATTCTTCATCCCGATCATCATATTTGACATGGTGCATCTTAGTTACCGGATCATAATTCTTAACCACACCAAAATACCAATTCTTGTCCAAAGGCCAATAGACCCTGATTCGCTGCTTTATAACCCAATAGGGATCCATATCGCTAGAGTTGACTTCATAGAAATGCCGACGCTTCCTAACAAGACTTTTACCAATGTGTTTTCTTGGCCTTAACACTCTACTAGAAGCATCAACTGAAACCATCTCTGATTCTTCACCCTTGAAGTTCTTGTGAGATAACAGTAAAGATGATCCATTTGTTGGTTTTACAGATGCCATCTTATTCCCCAAGAACCTAGTGCATCTTGGATCAAAACGAGATGAAAGCATCCTAGCAGCATTCTGTTCGAGGTTCTCCTCATCATCATCTAAAAAATCATCATAGAACTTCGCTTCATCCTTAACTAAACAAGCTTGAGCCTCCACTAGGGTCCTATTTTCCATTATGGTGCTCTGTCTCTTTCTTCTTCTAGCCTTTCTCATAGTAATCTGGACAGCATTCCCACTTTTAACCTTGATGCTGGAGTCAAGATGGTCTCTAATTGAACCATTGTCCACAAGTTCACGGAATTTCTTCTTTTTCTTCTTGTTGATTGAGACATAAGAGGGGGGCTCCAGATTGATGGATAATTTACTTGTCTGGTCATTGGCACCACAAATAGAATCATTGGTTGCACACTTCAAGCTAGTAGAGCTTTCAGAATAGTTTGTTTTCCCTACAATGCCATGGGGCCTTTCCAGAATGGCAACAGTGTCACCAACACCATATGAGCTCTCCAAATTACCCACATTCAGAGCTCTACTGTCTTCATCCTTTCTTGGGGTGGAATGCTCGCTTAGATCACTCTCTTTCAGTGAAGCGCCACCTAAACCATTTGACTTTGGCGTCGAGGTATTCAGATCCTTCTGACACCTATCGGATATGGGAACAAAATTACTCAACGAGACATTCCTTCTGCTCCTTTTCTTCCTTGATTCCACCGCAACAGAGGCTCCATGTTCCAATGATGATCGATGTTTCCGCTTTAAATCCTTAGATTCCTGGGTTGTGCTCGAATTCCAGTTCTTAACTCTAGATTTTCCAGTGGAATGCCTCGATTTCTCAGCGTAGATGCTCTGGAGATGCAACGATTTTGACTTTTTAGAGGTATTGGATGAAGCAGGCTTCTGAATGCTATCTTCCATCTACAACCCCTCGATCCACAGGAAGAAAAATCAAAACCCCCAAATCTCATCTTCTATTATACATGATGCTCAGATCGAAACCGAAATTTCAGATCTGATTGCAAAATTTCGAGCGTGATATTCCAAGAAGCACCAGAATCGATCCTGGAGTGACGATAGAATCGATCAAAACCGATTCTCCAATCGATTCCGCATTAAAATCGAATCAATCAAAGTAATAGACAAGGAAAACACAAACCTGGATAAAAATGATCCAGAGAATCCAAATCACGCACCGATCCGCACAAGATATCTTGGGGCAAATGGTTAGCGTGTCGAATCGGAGGTTTCGTGCAGGAGAATCCTTCGATTTGTCTAATTTTCTTGGGGTAATTTCTTAACCCTAGAGAGCTAGGGTTTCGCCGATTTCACGAGACCTAGGGTTTAGAACGGAAAAGGAAAGAGAAAAAAGAAATATCAAATTAAGGAAAAAACTCCTCAGGCGGCCATTTGGACTGTTCTTGAACGTCAGATCCGAATTGGACGGCTGTTTCTCTTTCTCGTGCCGACCGAACCCCAAAAAGCGTCGATGGGAATCAAGAATATCGGGGAAAAACTAGACGGACAAGATCGTCTCAGTTATGACATGGACGGACTAGATGCGAGAGTAGGTTAGGCAAAAGTGGGAGACACGGCAATATACCGTGAAATTTCTGGAAGGCTTTCTAAACGTTTTTTACTTTTTCCGCTGATTCTAGAGAAATGGTTAGCCCTGGTCGCTGACAAATTTACCGGCCGTATCCTTTTCCCTCTTTTGGAAAGCAATAAACGCCCTGGTTTTAGCTGCGATTCTATCATCCATCCTTCGATGCTTCCTCCAAAGAAGTGGTTGTACCGCGCTCATGCTCTGAGCCAAAAGGGCACTAAAAACCACGAAAATGGTAACACAGTTAGCACGAAGCTTTATTTTTATATAAGTGATCCAAGTTCAAAATATGCAGGTGTCAACTAAATACGGAGACCAAATATCCTCGGCGTGACCTGCCTATTTAAAAAGATGGTGCTGAGGTGGTGCCGGAGTGACGTACTCACACATGGATTCATCCATACTGGTGGGGAGGGTATAAAAAATTTTCTACCTGTATCGAATATTTTCTGATGGAAGGAAGCCTCAGTGGGAGCTGCTGCGCGGGTGGGGTTAATTTTTCTCTCCTTTTTTTTTGTCAAAAAAAAACAAAGAGCACTAAGATAAAGTTTGACCCACCTCCGCATGGCCATAATTTACTCCATTCCATAGACCGGATCTGAACTAATCCCCTTATACCATATTTTACCAAACTTCCAACATATCCATTCATAATGCCAAAACTTATCTCAAATTCAATCCAAATATATATATAATTCTTTATTATTTTTTTCTATTTTGGGATTTATTTTATTTACGCATAAAAAAGATTGGACATGTAAAAGTTGCATGATACTTAATTGTTCTTTATTTAGTTTATTATTTTTTTAACTTCTAAAAAAACATTTTTTATTTATTATATTTTTATTATTATTAAAAATTTAATTTACTACAACTTTTAGTTTAGAAGTACTAACCATCATCTATAGCAACAAGACAATAGATATGACAACAAAATGCATTCACATTCACTATCCTTTGCCTTCAATTTAAAATTGGATGGATGAATGACAAAATAATCGATGGTACAAATTTGCATAATTGGTTAAACTGGTTTTTATTATAATTAAATCCAAAATTATGTTCTTTTCAGATGCATCCCTCTATATTTCCTTTTTAGTTTTTTATACCTTCATCAACCTCACTGCAACCTCTCCACCGTTTCCCACTAACCTCTATCCCTACTACCTCGCTGATACCCCCTTCCCCCACCTCCCTTGCCACCTATGTCCTCTCTCATCTTTGCCGTGTCAGCCTTACAGCCTCATCGACAACGACACCCCACTTCCCTCATACCTCATCGCTGTTGCTCTCTCCCTCCGCTCGTGCCCTCCTCAAATCCCCTTCCCTTGTTGATCCTGTCATGCCTGTGTCGTCGTGTCTCCTACCACAACTACTCGCCCTATAGCGTCGCTGTGAGCCATCATAGAAAAACAGTTATTCTCGACACCCAACTGCCGATATTGGAGAGAAGCGTGAGTAATTTGGCTGGTGTGCCAAAATTTGCCCGACGCGTCGGAAGATACCTATGCTTTCTAGTCGGCAAAAGTCTGACTTAGACAACGCTAAAAATTGCCATGAAAAACCAAAATGAAAACAACGCTTAATGATGGCAAGGTTAGGCAGGATGGAAGACTTATATATAATAATGCCGACTGGGCTACCCGTTGGAGATAACAAAGGAGAGTGTCCGACGATGAGAGAGTCAAGTAGAGGTTCCCAAGAGTTCATTAATGGATGTGTAACCAAAATTGGAAATAATAAAAAGATGAAAATAGAAAAATGGTTGGCGACCAATAGCATGGTATTTCCATGGTACCCCCCATCAATCGATGATTTGGACCAATAGCATGGTATTTCCATGGTACCCCCCAAAGCCCTCAACGCCAAGAACCTCGGTCTCCTTCTACTCTATTTCTCTTATTATTGTTGATTTCTTTCCCATCTCTTCTTCGTTTCTTGTCGTGAGTTTTTCTCTTGAATCTTGGTTACCTAGTTCCTCGATTCCATGCTATATGGGAATAGAAGCAGATCCAGTGACCGGGAGATGACTTGATTCTTTATATCTTCAAGAATCGAACTTCTTGACAAGAAGTAGAAAATTTAGTCCATGTCCTATAATATCTATATGATTTCTAGATCTTTTTTTTGAAGATTTCTGATCCCGTCAAAGCTGGATCAGCATAAAGGCACGAGCTAAATTGCTGGTAGTTTTGTAGGAAGAAATTGAAGATAATTTGATTCGTAGGTCATATTAGGGTTTCAAAATGCCATTTCCTCTCCGAGTTGTTTAGTTTAACAACAATTGAGATAAATTGACCTAGTTTTCCATCTGAAAAGTTACATACTTCCAATCTTTCAGAGGCATGCGTCTTATGATGGGTTAAATTTAATCTATGTGCTGTTTATGGACATGATTTTCTCTTGCATCTGTTTTTTTATAAATATCTTTGGATAGCTGTCATTGATCACATGCTTATGTAATCTTTTTAGTCCTCCGTGACTCATAATTGAAATGGTTGTGCGGAGATGGATGTAAGATACAAAGGCTATCTTCACGAGTGGAAAAGTCATCCTTGTATCAAATGCGTCCTTGTGGAGAGCACCTCACCTTGTGCCTGTTCTGCATGTCAATGCACAATGAAATCATCACTCTTTCAATATTCCATTAGGCCTTTTCTTTTACTTATCTGTTTTATGGGGTGTTTGGTATGGGCTAAGGGTTGAATTATATATGGACAAGGCAGGAATGGCTATTAAGGGTGTTGTAGCTGAAATTCAAAAGGACAAAGCTACACAACTCATGAAGAGTGTCTTTTACTGGGCATAGAGTATGTCTTGTGTTACGAACGCCATGCATGGATGCATCATATGCATGTTTTTATATGATGTTTTGCTCTATCATTATAAGATCTTTTGTATAATATGCAGGAAATACTGTGAATCAAGATACTATTTGATGCAAAATATCAGAATTAGTTGAGCTCTTTGCTAGCTGAATGCTACTTATAATAGCAAGTTTGCAATCTCAAACCATATTGCCCGGTACGGAGCATACTATACCGTACTGGTAGGGTATTGAGACTTGGTACGCATTTATTTCATATTATATTTGAGGTTCTTGGATTCGGTGGACCACATGGCTTGCAGTCCACTGAATATGGCTGATACCGGGGTCCCATGTATCCACTAAATTCATGGCAGCAAATAGATACAGAAGCAGAAATCTGCACTTTCCCTGAATTTACTTCTTTCCCCAGCTTACAACTTATCTCTTAGCCTCAGGGATTGCTGCTTTGCCCTCTTCCTCCGTCTAGTTCCTCTACCTGCCTTTTTTGCTACCTAGTAGGAAAAGTAGGGGTACAAGGATGTCATTCTCTCCTACTCAGTATCTTGACTACCGCTCTTTTCTTTCATTTCTCGCTATTACCACCAATTTCTTCTGTCAAGGACCTTCAGTACCCCGAACGCTGTCTCCCTTTCTTCCTTCCAAAAGCACTGGGAGATTGTCGGTGTCCTTTCTTACCTGACTTTGGAAAGGTTTGTTCAGCTGGTCCCTCTCAGGAAGAGTTGGCTTCCTCTTGACGAGCCCGCCATACCCAAGTAGCATTAGGGTCTCAGGTACATTGGCTAGAGATCATGATCAATGGTGGGAAGGGGATTTTCCTCATGCCATTCGTCTTCATGATGCACCCAGATGTCCCTTGCTCTTGAGAGCAACCCCTTTGAAGTCATGCTACACATCCCTTTGTCCACCTCTGGCCACCACTTGAAAATGACTGGTTGCTTGTGGCAGAGGAGGATGCTGGTCAGCAAGGGAGGGGGGGCGGAGGAGGTGTTCGTGGGCTGAGGAGAAAGGCCAGGCAGATTTTCCAGGAGCTTGTTATGGTACAGGCGGAGGTAGAGATGGGAGGAGGAACTGACAGAGGAGGATGGAGATGCAGATTTTTTTTCTTTTCTTCTCGTTTCAAGAAAAGAAATGATGCAGATTTCTGTTTCTATAGATGTTTGTTGCTGTGGATTAAGTGGAAGACATGGGATCCCAGTATTAGCTGCATTTGGTGGACCGCAAGCTATACAATCTACCGAATCTGTGCCCATGGCTAGGCTCTATAAGATAAATGGTGGGTTTGCTCTGGTGGTACAGGAAACAAATCATCTAAATAGTGTAATTGTTGTAGACTAGGTGTGGTTGATCACCATTCTGGAGTACCCAGGCAGTTTGCTTATCATTTGCCACTATAAGGGACATGACATCTTACAAGAAGACTTAGATTGGAGTTTTCATTTCTTGTTAATGGAGTTGCCTGTAGAGTATGAAACATTTGGTTGATTTTGCTATTTTTGATATTGTCCTTCTTGCTGTTTCTTTCTTGTACTTTTCATTTTTTGATGCAAGACAACTTTATGAATAGAAATATATAAGTAATACGTTAAAGTGATCTTCTGAGGCTACTAAACTTTTATTGATCAATTTGATGAGTATCGAGAGGTTTATAGCACCAAGGTTTGCCGTCTTGATACTGAACTCTATACTGGCGCTATCCTATAAAAATATTGCTATATAGTATGGTACGGTAAAGTTCAACATGATAGTATGGTAAAGTTCAGCGTACTTTTGTATGCATCAGCACATAACTTCTAAACGATTCATTATTCCGTTTGTGTTTTTTTTTTCCTGTCTGTATAATATTTGGCATTCTTTTTCCTTGCTTTTGTTATCATGATAATGTCATGCTCGAGGAAATTAGAAGGAAACCGTTGTAGCTCAATGTTTTATTTTTTTGGGAAAACTTCTTTTGCCACCATCGATGTTAAATTGCTCCCATGCATGACTTTAGGAAAATTAAAACATGGCCAGCTTATCAAATATTAGTTTTCATCATGTTTTTTTACTTGCGTTGGTCTTGTATATGGTTGTTAAATCCTGGCTTAAGTTGTTATTTGGATGTAGAAAGATGACTGCTATCAAAAAGTTATTTAGGGCTTTGTTGATATCTTTCACCTTTTATTATCTGTAAACCGACATGTGATGCTAGACTCTCTATGTTGTTGAGGTGAAGCTTCTTGTTTTTGCATGAATGTCTTCTTGACTTTTCTTTTTTCTTTTTTTTAAAGCAATTTCTACATCTACATTTTGAACCATTGTAAAGGTTGATTTAAGTTCTCTTTCAGTTAAACTGGAGTCTTGTTCTTTTAGCTCATGCTATTATTTTCTTATAGGTGTTTGCTCTGGTATATTTTCTGATATGTAAAATTTTTGGATATCAAATGCCCGTACATTTATTTCATGGATGGTGTAACAATGGGGTTTGGGATTGGCCTGTCTGGACATGGCCACTACCAAATTGTCACTGAGGTATACCTTTTTTCAAAGCAGTGATCATTCGTCATATCATAGGTACCCTGGTATGGAAATTAATTTTAACTTGGTACTTGATTTTATATGGTTTATGCCAAAGAACACTTCTTGCCATGCGAGAATGGAATTGGCTTGTTCCCAGATGTTGGCTTTTCTTATATGGCTGCAAAGAGTCCAGGAGAAGGGGCAGTGGGGGTGTCCCCCTGAATTCTTTCACATTCATCACTCAACTGATCTTCATGACTGTGCCTCAACTTGTTTGACTTCTCAAGTTGTACATCATAACTTGAAACACCACTAAAGATATATCACACAGAATCTTGTGATAGATAATGAGTTGTTTCTGGCTTAACAAGGCATGGTCCCTCTTAATTTTCCTACAATATTATCAAATTTACAGTAAAAGATGGTTTGACCTTTCAGTTTTTGTCAAGGTCATCTAACATATGTCTATTCTTGCTATCTTCTATTATAAGTGATCAAATCAAGGTTTGTTGCGCCGGTCCCATAAGCAGTCTCATACTGTACCGACATTCGGTATATCTCGCCATTTCGTACCGTACCACATTTTAATATTATAATAAGATAGTACCAGTATGAGGTCGGCTATCGAGACGGACGAACATCGGATCAAAGTAATGCTAATATGTTGCTGCATGCTTCAAGTATCAAGAATCTACAATATTAGGGCAGTAATAAAAGAAAGGGTGCAAAAAAATAAAGGTATCTAAGATGATTACTTGTGATCATGTCCTGTCAAATTTTATCTTGCTTACCTCACATTTGCAACAGCGCACCTCTAATACAAACCATTCTGTGTAGCCTTTTCTTAGTGATCAGAATACAATGTGCACAATAACCAAGCTTTTAGGGCTTGTTTTGGACGTCGGAAGACCTTATCAATCCAATAAGATCTTCCAATGAGGCCTTAATATTGGAAATACAACACAAGAAACCATAGAGGAAAGCGATTGGGGCTGCCGGAGTTCTTCAGGGTTAAGTAATCACTTCTGTGAGATAATTTATCTAATCTCTGAGAAATAGGGATTAGACACTCCTTCGGCTTCCCGGATCACCTTCAAATACTGTGCCGATTGCCTCTGCTTCATTCTAACTTCAATAGTAATGCCTTGCCTGACCCTGCCGGAAGATCTTTGTCAGATCGACAAGATCTTCCGGCATCCAAACAGGGCCTTAAACATTACATCCTATTCGTACTTAAGTGCATATATACCTAGCATGAGGGAATCAGAATGGCTAAACCTTGAACAACATATAATCAAATAATGAACCATATAGATCACCATTCATTTCTAAGGAACCCTAGGGTTCTTTGACTTGGGAAACATGTTGCCTGGTGTATATGCAGGAAAAGATGTCAAGAGAAAACCACGTGAAGAAGAACATGTGACTTTTTAAAGTATTTTATACTTATTAATTTTTTTTTTTTAAAGATCTCTCTTAGTAAATTTGCCTTAGGCCTCCAAATGCATTGGGCCGCTCCTGCTAGGGGTCTCTCGGCGGGGACTACGAGTGCACCTTGTGGCTTGGGAGTCTTGATGAGAAGAGAGGCTTTGTCACCCGATATGCGGCCATATTCATCCTAGAGCCCCTAGTGCTTTTGGAGTCAGGTGATGGTAACCTGGTATGGTCTTGCTCGGGTGGGTGAGATATCGGCTAGGGGTTGGAGATGCTTCCCCATATGGCGAAAAATCGGTAGGTATGTGCCTCTCGTTTTGTTTAATTGCAGGTGGCTAATCGGTGATAAGCAGAACATGGATGCGGTGGAAGACTCCTAGGTCGACTTGCTCCTTGTGAGGCGTTGATCGGCCACGGTCAACATCAACGCCCCAAGAGGACTGCGGGTTTGCGACCTCCTTCGTCCCAGAGGTGCAGGATGGGATACTACCCGCTTAGCCTAGCTATTTGGAAACCAACTTGCTGAGAGGATTCGGTCAGTGCCAGCATGTGCCTGCCCTGATGTGAGGGTGTGGAGCTCGGCTTGCAGATCCAGGGTTAGGGTAGGCGATGTCTATGGCCTTCTCCAGAATGTGTAGCACCCGGGGGTTGATTGTGCCTGGGTTTGACGCTTTAGCCTGCATCCGAGGTTGGCCTTGTTTCTCTAGAAAGTTGCCTGGGACCAACTCCTGACGAGGCTCGTCTTGAGTGAAAGGGGCCTAGATATCTATTCCCAATGCCCCTTGTGCCAGGTGGCTTAGCCTGTGGACCATGCCTTGTTCGAGTGCCAACATGAGAGGAGGATTTGGGAGCTTGCTATGATCCTATTAGAGGTATGGTGTGACTCAGCATCATTTTTGCAGATGATCAGATGGTGGGCAATCACCCCACGATCTAGTTAGGCGACTACAGTGGTGACCTATATAGCATACCATATTTGGCTATTCAAGAATGCTTGGACGTTTGGTGATAGCTGGCCCCCACTGAAGTTCGTTGTCGAGAGGGACCAGATTTAGGCAACCGAGATTATTAGTCACATCTGTTGAATGGACCATTAATAGATTGGGACATTTGGAGCTTTTCTCTTGCTTGTGGAACGTCTTGCACGGTGTTCTTTGCCTGCAAGCCCCTACTCCTGAGCTTCCTCAAGGTAAATTTTGATGGATGTGTACTGGATGGTGGGAGTAAGGGAGGGGTTGGCTTCATTATCACAGGTTCGGACTTCAGGATGATTGCGGCTGATGGTTGCCAGATCTTCGATATTTCGGTTCTGAAAGTGGAGTTGAGGGCAGCTTGGACCGGCTTGAGTCATACTTGGTGTGCGTTGCACGCTAGTGCTATAGTGCTTGAGAGCGATTCGGCAACAGTTATTGGCTGGATCTAGCAGTGTGTGGGAGGGGTAGGCGATAACCACCCATTGCTTATGGATATCCAGATTATGGTGAGTGGCGGGATGACCTTGCAGGTTAAGCATATATATCGAGAGGCCAACGGGAGAGGAGATTGGATAGCGTTTTATGTGGCTAACCATTTTAACAAGACCCTTTGGTTGGAGAAGAGGAAATTATTTGGTGCGCTTCGGAACTTGTTATTTTTAACTTTTTTTTAGTATATTCGTGCTTGCTATCTATGATTCATCCATCTCGAAAAAAGAAAAAAAAAATTTTTTATTCCAAAAAATAGTCAAATCTTGTACGACGACAAACCTAACTTGTACTAGAGGTGATCCATGTTGACAAATTGGTATTCTTTACAGTAACTTGACGTAACTAGACGTGTGGCGTGTAAACTCGGCTCTCTCTTCTTTTTGTCTCCTTCCCTTCTCTCTCCTCTCTTTTTTATAATTTTCTCGTTAATTTTATTATCTTGAACCTTTTTTATAAATTTCTCGTTTCATTAACCTATTACTGCAGGCAGGAGCACAATCAGGTAAATGTTAATTTTTTCCTTTGAGATTTTAATAATAAAAAAAGTAAATGTATACCAAATTAAAAATCAACTTTAATAGAAGTTAATAAAATACATGCAAGCAGGGGTCTTGCCCTGCTTAGGCATCTAAACTATTGAGCCCAGTTCAGGAATTGTGAGCGAAAACTTTATCTGGCCCATTTTTAGGCCCACATGAGAAACGTATTTTCTTCTCCCTTTCCTCTAGTTCTGGAGGATATTTGTTCTCTCCCCTCTCGGTTACATCGGGATCCTGATTCTGAAGGGAAGAAATATGAAAGATCGAATCGATTATACGGGGAAATTGGCCTTAACCAAGCTTCGTTCCTGAACATAATGTATTAAAAGGCAAAAAAATAAAATAAAAAAAATAGAATGCCTAATGCCACTCTGTTTATTTCAATCGTTATCCACAAACTTAATAAACTTCAACCATCCTTTGAAGTCTGGTAGATAAGGATGATGATAACACCAAACAAATACCGTCACTGACTGTATGAAAAGTACTTTTGTTTTTTTTTGATTAAAAACGGCATTCATATAGTTTTCACATAAGTACAACATGCCAAATCAAAGAAAGAAGATGATACAAGGGGTGGAAAATATCTCCGATCCTGGTCCAAACCACACCATCCGAATACCGGGCCACAAAGGAAGCGACCCAGTCTGCTGTACTGTTTGCTTCCCGATAAACGTGTGCAACGTGAAAGAAGCCTGACTCCGGATAAAAATATTTTTGAAACCGGTAAAATAAAATTTAAGAACCCAAAAAAAAAAAAAAAAACAGAGCAGTCAAAAACGAGACGTGGGTGGAAATGGGTCCTTGGGCTGGCCCTTGGCCTGCTCTCGCCGAGGAGTGGCTGCGAGTCTCTTAGCCACATCCCTCAGATGGAACTTCTGTACCTTAGGCCCGGCCTTGGAAGCTCGGCCAGGAACACCACCTTCTTCGGCACCATGAAACCGGATATGTTAGCCTTGCAGTAGGCAATTATATCCTCCTCCTTCAAACTCCCCTTGCAAACTCCGGCTTCAGCGTCAAGAAGGCGCACGGCGTCTCCCCCCAGTGGGGATGCGGCATCGCCACCACCGCCGCCTCCAGCACCATCGGATGCCGGTACAGCACGCTCTCCACCTCCACACTACTGATGTTCTCGCCGCCGGAGATGATCACGTCCTTGGCCCGGTCCTTCACTTCCACGTACCCATCGGTCCAAAACCACCCATCCTGAAAGGCCGCGTGGGTCCCTTTCTTGTTCTTGTAGTACCCATTCATGGCGCTGCTCCCTTTCAGCACGATCTCCCCGAGCGACTTCCCGTCCCTCGGGACGCTCGCCATGCCCTTGCGGTCCTTGATCACGTCCATGTCGGCGAGCATGAGGACGCTGACGCCCTGCCGGGCCTTGAGCCGAGCTTTCGCCTCCTGCGGCAGCCGGTCCCACTGCGGCCGCCGCTGGCACACCGTCGCCGTCGCCTCCGTCATGCCGTAGGCGTGCGATACATGGATCCCTAGCTTCTCCATGCTTTCGAGCAGCGCGGCCGGGCTCCGCTGGTGAGCACCTGGACGGGGCCCGGGATCGGGCGCCGGTCTGCAGGCGGAGCGTGGAGGAGGATGCTGAAGACGACCGGCGCGCAGCACATGTGGGCGACACCGTGCGCCGCGATTGCGCCGTAGATGGCTGCAGCGGAGAGGTTCCGGATGCACACGTTGGTGCCGCCGCGCGCCGCTATGCCCCACGCAAACCCCCAGCCGTTGCAGTGGAACATGGGGAGGGTCCACAGGTAGACGGGATCGAACGGCACCTGCCACTGGAGGAGGACGGTGAGGCTGCTGAGGAAGGCGCCGCGGTGGCTGTACACCACGCCCTTAGGGGCCGCCGTCGTGCCGGACGTGTAGTTGAGAGCGATCGCGTCCCACTCGTCCTCGAGCCGGTGCGGCTCGTCCAGAGGATTGCCGCATGCGATGAGCTGCTCGTAGTGTAGCTCCCCGGATTTCGTGCTTGCCGGGGAGTGGACTTCGTCGATGATGACCACAAAGGGCGGTGGCTTGGTTGGATGGCGCTCGCCGATATCAGCGACCACGCGCTTAAGAGCCTCGAGAGCTATCGTGGTGTATTGGTGGTCGATGAAGAAGGCCCGGTTATATATATGAAAACGCCCTCGGTTAAGTGAAATTTTGAAACTTACGAGCATGCAGATCGCACCTCGGTTATATATGAAAACGCCCGTTTCACGTGGAAGCACACTTACGAGCGATGCCGTTGTCTTGCATCATCCCTCCAATCTCTGAACATCTCCAAGAACGATGTCGTAAGTACAAAAATTTCCCTTAACAACAGTTTGAGTGAGTTCGGGCTTCCAAGAGAAGCGATTTACCGAACTTCCCTGATATCATCGGATTGTACGTACCGTGTTGTAGATATCGTTGCTTGCACAGAACATCCCGGCCGTCTACAAGATGCACTTCGCCGTTCTGATGGCCGGCGCCGTGCTCAAAACCATAAACACCCGTCTCGATCGATGCCAACAACATCGCTGCTATCCTCGTGCACTCAGATGCGAAGGCCTTCTTCATCGACCACCAATACACCAAGGTAGCTCGCGAGGCTCTTAAGCGCGTGGTCGCCGATATCGGCGAGCGCCATCCAACCAAGCCACTGCCCTTTGTGGTCATCATCGATGAAGTCCACTCCCCGGCAAGCACGAAATCCGGGGAGCTACACTACAAGCAGCTCATCGCATGCGGTAATCCTCTCGACGAGCCGCACCGGCTCGAGGACGAGGGGGACGCGATCGCTCTCAACTACACGTCCGGCACGACGGCGGCCCCTAAGGGCGTGTTGTACAGCCACCGCGGCGCCTTCCTCAGCACCTTCACCGTCCTCCTCTAGTGGCAGGTGCCGGTCGAGCCCGTCTACCTGTGGACCCTCCCCATGTTCCACTGCAACGGCTGGGGGTTTGCCTGGGGCATAGCGGCGCGCGGCGGCACCAAGGTGTGCATCCGGAACCTCTCCTTTGCGGCCATCTACGGCGCAATCGCGGCGCACGGTGTCGCCCACATGTGCTGCGCGCCGGTCGTCTTCAGCATCCTCCTCCACGCTCCGCCAGCAGACCGGCGCCCGATCCCGGGCCCCGTCCAGGTGCTCACCAGCGGAGCCCGGCCGCGCTGCTCGAAAGCATGGAGAAGCTAGGGTCCCATGTATTGCACGCCTACGATATGACGGAGACGACGGCGAAGGCACTGGTGTGCGAGTGGCGGCCGCAGTGGGACCAACTACCGCAGGAGGCGAAAGCTCCGCTCAAGGCCTGGCAGCATTTTATATAAGTTTCTTAATATTTATTAATGGTCCTTTGTTTAGATCCCATTTTATATTAAAAAAATAAAAAATTATTCTATGGGTTGTAAAGCATGAGGATGTCAAAGCCACCAACTTCATCCCGGGCGAGCGGGTGCTTTGAGATCCATGCTAGGGGGTGACCATGGAGAATTTCGTCAAACAGGTGATGGCTGGGTGCTATGGCCAAATCTGGGGTGGGGAAGGCTGGAGAATCGAGCAATACCATCCCTAGAAATTCGGCTAAGCATCCTTCATGGGCGGAGGTGGCGAAAGGTGCCCCGAGGTAACCGACATGGACCTGTCATCGGATTTCCTCCCGTGAACTGGAAGAGTTGCAAAATAGGGTCACCAAGGTAGTCGAAGTACTGAAAGAGGAAATGGAGGATGTGTGGTCGGAGTGGAGGAGTACTACAGTCATTGTGAGGAGCCTAGGGAGGAGTATTCCGGCGGATTGGGTGGTGAAGAAAATCCGGCGAGTCGGAAAGCTGGAGTATGATGTCGAATGCTTCACGCTGGTGGACGACGTCATCGCCATCAGGTTAGCTAACAAAACTGACCGGAAGGTTGCAATGCGGAATAGCCCATGGATGGTGGCTAGACAGCTGCTCCCCATGGACCAGTGATGTCCCAACTTCATCTCGAGGGCCGGTGGCGTCAGGCGGGTGGTTGTTTGGCTTTGTCTACCCGGGATGCCGTTGGACTACTGGTAGAAGGAAACGATTTTTAGGGTTGCGGCGAGGGCTGGCATTCCCCTGACGTTGGATGGCTATACGGAGTAGAGACGAAGGTACGGCTTTGCGAGGGTGAAGGTGGAACTAGACGCTTCTGCTCCGCTTATGCCTGGGACTTTGTTGGGGAGATCAGCAGGTGGAAAAGCTAATTTCTGGCAGGGTTTCATCTATGAAAACCTGCTAGCACCATGTTCCAAGTGTGGGCGGGTTGGCCATTCGGCAGTGGCATGCGAGTTCTTGCCTCCGGTGGTGGGGGGGACGAAACCGATGGAGGAGATGTTTGGATCCGAGGAGGCCAGCAATGGGAAGGTTGCTACGGAGTTCTGAAACAGGCGGAGAGAGGAGGAGAACAGCCTCGGGAGGAAGGGGTCTTTGGACCATGGCTTGTGACAAACCAGATCGGACCGACCTCGTCGGCGCCCCGGAAGAAGGAGACACCCGGCCTTGGTGCAAGGAAGAAGATGGGGCCCTCGTCTCCCTGTCCCGGTCTGAATCGGACAGGAGACAGGACGATATCAATGGCTCACCAATTGATCTTGAAGGGTGACAGAAGCTAACCAAGGTGGCTCGCTGGAGGACGCCGGAGAAGGATGTTTCGGAGCGGGAGCGAGTCTGTCAATGGGTGGAATGAGCCAACTCGGCTTGGGCTCCGGGTCAAATGCCGAGGCAACTTAGGATTCGGGCCGGGTCAAGCCTAGTCTGGGCCGGATCGAAGTGCGGCCCAGCTCTAGTGGTGGGCTCCGATCAAGCGGGCTGGGCCTAAGCCCGCTGAAGCATTTTAGGAGCCCGCCCAGGAACAAATCGGATGCAGGCCCATTCGTGGGAGGTTCATCGGATTTGGATGAGGGGAAGACACCTATTTCTGCGAAGGGTCGGCGGCCGGTGGTTGGTGCCCACCGGAGGAGCCAGAGCTCACCCCCGCCCCTCATGGTAGTGCGTGGCCGACCTCCTCGGGCAGACCAACAGTCCATAGGAGCGGGTAACGACCCTCGGTAGGAGGTGGCGGAATCCTCTGGATGTCGGTTGAGTCGTTCGTTCTCAGTGGCAGCAGGTCTGCCGGAGCTAGGCCTGGCGGCAACGCCTGGGATGTGTCCGGGGGAGACGACGATGGGGCAGGGCAGTGGAGAAGAATGCCTCGGCAGCGGCTTGGAGAGGGATGCCACTTCCGTTTCAGAGGACTTTCAACTGGCCAAACCGTGCCAAATGACATGGGTGAACAGTGAGGCAGAGTCCAAGAGTTTGCCATCTCTGGAGAAAGGAAAATTTGGGGAGCTTGAAGCTGAGAAGGAGGCATTTGAATGTGGAGGGGTGCAGGGAGAGTCTGGCATAAGGGGCACAGGCACTGTGGACAATACATGCTATATGGCACAAAGGAACAGTGGAGGGCAGCATCTTCAAATCTTGCTTCAATTAATGGCTTCGGCGAAGGGGGCGAACAGTGAATCACAAGGAGGTGCAGGGTGTATGGAAGTGGATGCAGGGGGTAGCAGCAGCTCCAAAGTTGTGGGCTGTGCGGGATTGTTGGGTAATTTATGAAGATCTTATTGGGCTTTTCGCAGGTTGGTGCAGCAGCACAACCCTGATATTTGTGTTTTATTTGAGAGTCAGCTTTGTGGTGATAGCTTACAGAAGGCGAGAAAGGCGTTCCGAGATCGTGGGGATTATATGCTGTGGAATCTCAAGGATTGTCAGGAGGCATCATTGTCACTTGGGGATAGGGACGATGCAGACTAGATTGCTTCAATGTTTGCAATCAAGAGGTGATTTTGGTGATTTCGGATGGTGATAGAAGCCCTTAGGTTCTTTCAGCGATATATGCTAGCACTGATTATAGGGTCAGGAGGACCATGTGGGTGGAGTGATTAGGCATGGTTATCCCATGCTGTTGGCAGGAGATTTCAATTGCATTGTTGATCCTCAGAAAAGGATGGGGGGGAATCCCTTCTCCCTCAATAGGAACATCAAGGAGTTCCAGGATTTTCTTATAGCCAATGGATTGATTGACTTGGGCTTCTTGGGCCCTAGGTATACATGGTGCAATAATTAGCAGGGGCGGGCCCGTGTCTGGGAGAGATTAGACAGAGCATGTGCTATAGCTGGATGGGTTCAGTGCTTTCCAGATCATCATATCAGACACTTGCCGAGGATCGCATCAGATCACAGTCCCCTGTTGGTGAGTACTGAGGCACATATCCCAGTTCGTTCCCTCTTCAGGTTTGAGAAGTTTTGGCTTAGATATCCACGATCCTGGGAGATGGTGAGGAAGGCATGGAGCTCCCCAATTAGGGGTGATGTTATGTATCGGATATCCCATAGGCTGGAATTGACTAGAAGGAGGCTGCGAAGGTGGAATCGTGAGGAAGTGGGAAACATTTTCAGAGGACAGAGAAGGAAGAGGAGGCCATTTCTAGATTACAGTCTCAGAAAGCACAGAGGGGAGGGTTATCTAAGGAGGAGGTAGGGGAGGTTAGATCACACCTGGCTTTACATGATTCCCTTCTTAGACAGTAGGAAACATTGTGGAGACAGAAGTCCAGGGTACATTGGATTTTGGAGGGGAATCAAAATACCAAATTTTTTCATCAGGCGACGGTGATCAGGAGGCACTAGAATAGGATCAGAGCCATCAGGAGTGAGGATGGTCAGCTGTCAGATGACCCTGTTACGATTCGGAGGATTGTGGAGTGTTTCTTCAGAGCGAGGTGGACGGAGCAGGTAGGGGAGGGGGGCCGAGCGGAGATGCTGACGCCTGCAGTGAGGGTGTTGGAGGAGGAGACTGCAGCACTGATCAGACTGGTTTCGGAGGAGGAGATTAGGAAGGCGGTTTGGTCCCTTGAAGGGAACAAGGTGCTAGGGCCAGATGGTTTCCCACCGTTATTCTTTCGGAGGTACTGGATGATAGTAGGACAGGATGTGACAGCGGCCATACAACAGTTTTTTACCATAGCAGTGATGTCGTCGGACTGGCAGCGGACCCTTATTACCCTGATAGTGAAACGGCTGGATGCTTCAGAGGCGGGTCACATTCGACCGATCAGCCTGTGCACCACTCTGTACAAGGCTACGGCGAAGATCCTTGCCATCAGGTTGCGGGGACATTCTTCCGAGGCTGATCAGTCCAGAGCAGGGAGCTTTCATCGGAGGTCGGAGCATCTCCAATAATGTCATAATAGCCTAGGAGTTCATGTTTGACTTGGAGAGGGCCCTGATGAGGAGAAGCTTGATGGAAATGAAGCTTGACATGGAGAGGGCCTATGATAGGATGCGATGAGAGTTTGTGCACCAGTCTTTGCAGGGGTTTGGATTTTTTGAGACATGGATTCGGTGGATCATGGATTTTGTCAGGGCTCGTTCTTTTGCCATTCTGGTGAATGGCATGCCTTCTCGCTACTTCGTGTCTGCGGAAGGGCTGCGACAGGGATGTCCCCTATCCCTCCTTTTTGTTTATTATCTGTGTGGATGCATTATCCAAAGCTCTGCATCAAGCTGTGCTCACCATGGAGCTGGAGGCTTACAGGCCAGTGGAGAATGCTCCCTCGATCTCTCATTTGCTCTTCGTGGATGATTGTTTGCTGCTAGCTTGAACGACACGTCAGGATGTTTGGGTCTTTGATAGGGTTCTCCGGGACTACTGTGCTCTATCGGGTCAACGGGTTAACTTCTCAAAATCTGAGGTTTGTTTTAGCCCGTCGACTAGACAGGAGGTGAGGCACTCTATCAGAAAGATCTTGGGGGTGGGCGAGTAGGATGGCACAATGAGGTACTTGGGGGTCCCACTTCCTGGTCGGCGTTTGTGCGGTAGAGATTGTACCTCCCTGGAGGCTAGCATCAAGTAGAGGATGGAGGGTTGGCAGATGCATTCTCTTTCTATGATGGGGATGATCACTTTAGTTCGGTCAGTTCTCTCTTCGATCCCTACTTATCTACTTTCCCATTCCTTCATTCTAGTGTCGGTTCTGAGGACCATTGAGCAGCTTCTCAAAAACTTCATCTGGGGGAGGCAGGGCAGTAGAGGTGGTATTCATTTGTTGGCATGGGAGGTGGTGTGTCAGCCGACCAGATGTGGTGGTTTGGGGGTGCAATCCTTGCTGGAGCGGAGGAAGGCTTTAGCAGCCCGCCACTTCGCTAGGTATGTCATGGAGCCCAACAGTATGTGGTCCTCGCTGATGAGGGCCAAGTATGGGGCTTTGGTGCCCGGAGTGAGAGCTGCTCACCACCACTCTCCGGTGTGGAGGAAGATGTGTGCCAGAGCAGGGATGGTCCTATCGGAGATCAAATGGGTTATTGGTGATGGCCGCTCCATTGATATTTTGGAGGACTATTGGGTGACCGCGTTGCCGATCAGTCGCATGCCGACCATGGTGGACTCGGTGCGCTTAGTGGGCCAGAGGGTCAGCGATTTGTTGGTCCCATATGAGGGCAGATGGAGGGAGGGGTTGGTCTGAGAGGTGTTTGGGGAGCAGTTGGCAGAGATGATCTTAGATCTCTCGGTGCCTCTTCGGGGGGAGTCTGACAGGCTAGTCTGGGCGCCGTCAGGTCGATCACAGATGCGAGCTAGGGATCTACAAGCTCTTTTTAGAGGAAAGCCAGCTAGACGGATTGAGGGAGAATGGATTTGGCGGATGCGGATTCACCCGCGGGTGGCGCTCTTCATCTGGAAGGTGGCCTGGGGCTGCCTATTGTTGGAAATTATATCCTGAATGACAATCGTCAGCCTGTTGATGATTGAATTGTATATGAATTAATAAAATTAATAAAAATTATTTGGCAATGTTTCATTACATATTTTGCATCTTCATGAACTTAAGTAATGTAATGAAGTCCTTAGGACTTTATTAAACGATAAAGAAGGATTTATCTACAAGTCCTTAAACTAGTTCGCGATCAAACGATATGCTATCACTAGGACAATAACATTATCAAGAATAGATCATTGTGTGCCATATACGTTGGTTGTCCTCTTAACAAGAAGTGTAGAGACACTGATATGTCACATAGGTGAAGTATGGGAGAACATTTTATTGAACGTGACCAGTTCCGGAACGCTCTGCTGTCAAGAGATATTTCGAGCGGATATGAATATAAGTATCCCTCAGACTGAGATCACCATGGTGACTTGCGAGCAACTCATTGTACTTTGGTACCAGACTATCTGAATTTCTAATTCAGTGATAGAATTGACCCCTCTTGGTGTTAGGAGATAATGCCCTTATGTTCAATTTAGCAAAATCTTGGCTAGAATAATTCTTGTGAGGAGTCATAGGATTTGTAGAGTTGAAACATATTTTGGATGCACTGATTAAAGAGTTGACAGAACTCTGAAGTCATCCTAAGCATTTGGAGTCATAGGAATTAATTATACGGTAACCATAGTCCAAGGATTCAAGAATATTGCTTTGCGATTATTCGGCCTATACGGACGTTGGGTACCATTGCTAGATGGTCACTTCGATTAGTACAGGAAGATGTTCTTGTGCTATCGACTTAGCTTCGAACCTATCGGGTCACACGCATAGAAGTTTCTAGGTTGATCAAATGGCTGATCGACTATTAAGAATCGTCTAGGGGTACATCGGTCTATTCGATTGACAAATTACCCTAAGCAAAAGTTGCAGTAAAATAATTGTTGAATTATTAAAGGATTAATTAGTAATTAGATTGCTAATGAACTCAATTGATTGAATGATTGAGCTTAGGTTAAGCCAAATTGAATAAAATTCAATTTGGGCTACATCAGGGTTTAACCTAATTAGATTGGGTTCGATCCGAGTTGATTAGGCTCGACCCAATTAATCAAACTTGACCAAATTGGATTGAGCTTGATCCGAGCCTATTAAAATTCCTTATTTGATAAGGATTCTAAGTTCAAAAATTCAAATTTTGATAAGAAGAAGAATTCCTAAATTTTAGGATCCTAGCTTTCTTTCTTGGAGAAGAAAGATACCTCATCCTTATCCCTAAAATTAGTAGCACCTATCCTCTTTATTTTTAGCCAATTTTTGGCGTGAGGAAAGAGGAGGCATAGGGCTATTTTTCAGAAAAATATGGCACCTCAAATCTTCCTAAAGAGATTGAAATAAAATCCCTAATTTGTAGGAACTGCATGGAGCATCAAGCAGGGTGGCATGCGGCTGAAGTTTGGGGCGCATGAACCCATAATTTTTAGGGATTCATGGTTAAAAATTTAAAGAGAATTTGTTCATCTCTTAGTTGCCGGTTCAGCAGAATTTTTTGAGAATTTTATCAGCCAAATTCATCAGCTAAAATAGGTGTGAAGCGTGGGGGGTCTTTTGGCTATAAAAAGACTCCCACGCCTAGGGTTTGAAAGATATGGTCTTTAGAAAGGGTTCTAAATTCTGAAAAAAATCTGAGAGTCAGCCGCCTCTCTCCTCCTTCTTTTCCTTCATCTCCATCCTTCATCCTCTCGTAGAAGAATCAAAAGTTGAGTGCTTCGAGCAAGAAAAGTTTAGCCACTGTAGTACCTCTGCACGAGCTAGCACTCCTGTGGAGGAAGATCTTCCTAGAGCTTCGCGTGGACTATTCGTAGAGGCCGGATGCGTGTGCAGCTACACAAGGTGATCAAAGCATCATCAAAGTCCATAAAGCAAAAAGATATTAGATCTGATCTCATTAGAAATTAGAATTAGAAATCAACTAGGTTGCTAAAATTTTACATGACTACATGTTAGACATAGAATCATGTATACTTGTTTAGGATAAATGTTTAAAGTCCTGGATCTATTTTTATTGTAGAGATATGATCTCTAGTATGCATAGGAATTAAATAGTTTAATTCATGCTTTCGCTGTAAAATTTTAAAAATATATGCATGCGAGCACTAGGGTCCCTAACACCTACCTACCAGGAGTGTGCTAGTCAGGTGGGGCATGCGGGTCCCTCAAGGGTGCGAGGTGTGTCCGGATACCGAGGAGACCATTAGGCATGTTCTTCTGCACTGCCTAGGGCTAGGAAGATATGGAGGAGGTCTCCCACCCCTATTCCCTACTCGGTGGAGTCGACACAGGATCTGTTATAGTTGCTGAGAGCCTCGGTGCGGAGCCCTAGGTTTGCTGAGGCTGGGATACGTAGGTTATATCTGGCCTACCATATTTGGTTGGACCGGAATGCATGATTGTTTGAGGGTAGGAGGCTCTCAGCAAGGATGGTGGTGGAGAGAGCTGTGTTTCAGTCCTAGGAGGTCTCCTCTTGTGCTGCCTTATCTTCACTTGGGATGACTAGGGACACCTGGGGCACCCGTTGTGTTGTTTCAGCGTTCAGGTTCGCCGTTGTTTCTTGGGTGCCCCCACCCCTTAGTCATCTCAAAGTGAATTTTGATGGCAGTGTAGCGATGGATGGAAGGTCAGGAGGGGTTGGATTTGTTATCAGAGACCACCTTAGGAGATTGGTTTTAGCGGGTGGCCGGTGCATGCCAGGACTTACTGTTGCTGGGACAGAGTTGTGGGCAGTTTGGGCAGGCATATCCTATGCGAGGCGGGTGCCTAGGGTCGGATGGGTGCACCTTGAGGGGGATTCATCTATAGTTATAGATTGAATCTGGGGTGCAGATAGGTATGAAGATAGTCATCCTCTTATTCGTGAGACTCGCAGGCTGGCTATGGAGATGGATGAGTTTCAGGCAGTACATATTTTTCGGAAGGCAAATAAGGCAGCGGATTGGGTCATCTCCTATGTTGTACGACATTTCAGGGAGCTCCACTGGACATCCACAGAAGAGCTTCCGCCCTATTTGTATTTTTTGCTTTCTTCTGACTTGGCAGGATGTACTCATGTTAGAGCTATATGAATTGCCGTTTTCACTAAAAAAAAAAAGAAGTATGAGGACGTGTCTTTTGAGTTCCTTTTTCAAAGAGAAGAAAAAGATGGTGAGAGCTTAGTAGAAGAAACTTCATGAGCAGATTTTTTTTTTTTTGTTAAAAAAGGAAGAAGATATAAAAAGAAAAGGCATTTTTCTAGTTGCTGATTTTTTCTGCATATTTGTAAGTTCTAATTCTAGTTTTTTCATAGTTGAAATGAAGAAGTTTATAAAGTAATTTTGAAGTTATTTTATATTCTATTATTCAGCTCTATTTTTATTATTATTTAATATTATTTATATATTATTGATATTTATTTTGCTCCAATAAAAAAGTTGCTAGAAAAGATGGTACTGCAAGATTCGAAAATGGCTGGGCAAGACACTGCTGAAAGGTAGCAGCGTCATGAAGGGGTACTAGAGGAACAAGGAAGGGACCCGGACGGCCTTTCAGAATGGGTGGCTTTGGACCGGAGTATGGATCTTCTTAAACTTTGCTTCGAGATCCCGAATCTTCTTAAATGCTCTACACCAACCGCACCAAACTCCCCCGGTAGTCGATGCGACATTGCAGCCACCGTCCTCATCGTCGCCATCGTCGATGTCCTCGAGTTCTCTCATAAGAACGCGCCGAAGCGAGCACGGATTAGCGTCGCTGGTGTCACCATGGTCTATGCATAGGTTCTCGTAGGTAGTAATAATTTCGCCAGAGTAGCATATGCATCCGACTAGGGACCAGTTCCTTAGGTGAACCCTGCCCGGAGAAAGGATTCTACCATTAAAGGGGCAGGGAAAAGCATCTAAACCATCACGTGGACTCCTAGTTTAGAGTACCTAGCAATGTGAGAGTTTTTACAGATGCATGGTTGACTTAACCAAGGACCTTGGTCGGTGCAGGCAATATAGGAGATTAACAGAAAGATCATTTTGCAAACAAAAATTACTGTACCAAGGCCAACTTGGAACTAGGGGTAAGGAAAGGTGCTATATACAATCTTGGCAAAATCCTGGTTGTGAAATGCAAAACACTCCAAATAAACTAGCCATGATGTCCTGGAAAAAAAAAAAAAAAACATGACAGGAAGAAACAAGCTCATGGCCATCAAACTTCCTCCCACATGCCAACCACCAGCATATGTGTAAATAAAAATACAAATGTAATTAATGCTATTTTGGATCCCTAAAACAGGAAAAACTGGATTCATCTGAGAATCAATAGCTAATTAATCTTGGTCTACTATTAGGGATGAAAGTAGGTTTGAATTTGGTACATATAATTTGGATTTAGGTATGAATATATCAAAAGCAAACCGAAGCCAACCCCTATTTTATACCCTTGAATCTACAACAGCAAGTCTCAGATTTCAATTTTGAGTTGGCCTCTTTGAATCTGATACCTGCTACTTTGGGGCTGAATGGGAAATGTGCAGTCTCCCAAAATATGCAAGGTTAGATCGAGTCCTTACTTGACCTAATACATGCAAGTCGAAGGCTCCTAGTTGAGGCAAAGGACTAGATGGGAAGCCTAAAATCCCACAACAAGGAGTCAGTTTTTTTTTTTTTTTGTTGAAAACAGCAATTTATATACCTCTAACATGAGTACATATTGCCAAATCACGAGAAAATAAAAAGTACAAAGGAGAGAATATGTCTACTGCGGATGTCCAGACCTATTATACTAGGGGAGACGGCATTGCGACTTAAAACTCCCTAGAGTGTCGGGCGACAAAGGAGGTGATCTAGGGAGTTTCCTTGGACATCCGCAGTAGACATATCCTCTTCTTTGTACTTTTTACTTTCTTATGATTTGGCAAGATGTACTCATGTTAGAGCTATAAAGGAGGCGATCCAGTCTGCAGCCTTGTTTGCCTTTCGGAACATATGTGTTATCTGAAAATCATCCATTATCCGAACCAGTCTGCGGGTCTCTCGGATGAGAGAATGACTATCATCATACCTAACCACTTTTCAGATCCAATCAATCATCCAAGATGAATCTCCTTTGAGATGCACCCGCTCGGCACCAAGTACCCGTCTCGCATAGGATAAATTCTTAGAAGCTGCCCGAAATTCTGCCCCAACAATAGGGAGTCCTGGCATGCGGTGACCACCGGTTGTTATCAATCTGCCAATAGAGTTTCTAATCACAAATCCAACATCTTCAGACACACCATCCACTGGCATGCTACCGTCAAAGTTCACTTTGAGATGATCAGGAGGTTGGAGCACCCAAAAAACAAGGGCGAACCTGGGCATTGTGATAGCGGAAAGAGTACCCCAGATGTCTCTGGCCATCCCAGAAGAGAAATTGCGGTAGCTGCGGTGACCTCCCCCACATGTAGCATGTTGAAAACCCTGGTGGTCGCATGTATATATTTTTAAAAATTTTACAGCGGAAGCATGAATTAAACTATTTAATTTCTATGCATGCTAGAGATCATATCTCTATAACAAAAATAGATCCAGGACTTTAAACATTTATCCTAAACAAGTAGGCATGATTCTATGTCTAACATGTAGTCATGCAGAATTTCAGCAACCTAGTTGATTTCTAATTTTAATTTTTAATGAGATCAGATCTCATACCTTTTTGCTTTGAGAACTTTGATGATGCTTTGATCACCATGTATAGCTGCACACGTGTCCGGCCTCTACGGATAGTCCACGCGAAGCTTTAGGAAGATCCACAACTGGAAGAGTTCTAGCTCGTGCAGAGGTGCTGCAGTGGCTAAACTTTTCTCCCTCGAAGCACTCAACTTTTGATTCTTCTTCGAGAGGATGAAGGATGGAGATGAAGGAGAAGAAGGAGGAGAGAAGGTGGCTGGCTCTTAGAATTTTTTCAGAATTTAGAACCCTTTCTAAAGACCATCTCAACAAACCCTTGGTGTGGGGGTCCTTTTATAGCCAAAAGACCCCCCACGCCTCACACCTCTTTTGGCCAATGAATTTGGCTGATAAAATTCCCAAAAAATTCTGGTGAATCGGCAGCTAAGAGATGAACAAATTCTCTTTTAATCTTGTGCCAAGAATCCCTAAAAATTAGAGGGTTATTATGCCCCAAACTTCAGCTGCATGCCATCCTACTTGATGCGTCATGCAGTCCCTACAAATTAGGGAATTGATTCCTATCTTTTTAGAAAGATTTGAGGCGCCATATTTCTCTGAAAAATATCCCCACGCCTCCTCTTTCGCCAAAAATTGGCCAAAATAAAGAGGATAGGCACCACTGCATTTAGGGATAAGGATGAGGTATCTTTCTTCTCCAAGAAAGAAAGCTAGGGTCCTAAATTTTAGGAATTCTTCTCCATAATAAATTTTGATTATTTGGACTCTTAATCCTCATCAAATAAGGACTCTTAATTGACTTGAGTCAATTCCAATCCAATTGGGTCAAGTCCGATTAATTAGGTTATGCCCAATCGGCTCGGGTCGAACCCGATCGAATTAGGTCAAACCCTAATTTAGCCTAAATTGAATCTAATTTAATTTGGCTTAATTAAAGTCCAATAATTCAATCAAATTGAATTTATTAGTAATCCAATTACTAATTAACCCTCCAATAATTCAATAATTATTTTAATGCAACTTTTGTTTAGAATAATTTGTCAATCGAATTGACCAAATTACCCCTGAATGATTCTTAATCATCAATCAGCCATTTAATCAATCTAGAAACTTTTACGCATATGACCCCATAGGTTCGAACCTAAGCTGGTAGCACAAGAACAACTTTTTGTACTAATCGAAATGACCATCTAGCAATGATACCCGTCATCCGGATAGGTCGAATGATTGCAAAGCAACATTTAAGAACCCTTACACTATGGTTACCGTATAATTTATCCCTATGACTCCTAAATGTTAGGATGACTTCAGAGTTCTGTCAACTCAGTAATAAGTGCATCCATGATGTGATTCAACTTTAGAAATCATGTGACTCCTTACAAGGATTACCCTGGCCAAGGTTTTGCTAAATTGAACACAAGGCATTATCTCCTATTTCCAGGAGGGGACTTTTCCATCTTGACTCACAACTGACTACGCAAGTACTTGACTGTACCCAGTGATCTTCCATCACTGAATTAGAAATTCAGGTAGTCCGGTACCAAAGTACAGTGAGTTGCTTTCTAGTCACAGGTTGCGGTCTCAGGTCAGATAGCCAAACTTATACCCATATCCACTTGGAACATCTTTTGACAGTAGAGCATTCCGGAATTGGTCACGTTCAGTGAAATGGACTCCTACACTTCACCTATGTGACATATCAGTGTTTCCACAATTTTTGGTTAAGAGGACAACTAACGTATATGTCACACAACAACCTAATCTTGATAATGGTGTCGTCCTAGTAACAACATATCATTTGATCGCGAACAGTTTTAAGGACTTGAAGATAAATACTCCTTTATCATAAAATAAGTTCTAAGGACTTCATCAAATAAGAGTTCATTTGAAGATGTACAATGAAATGATGAATAATGCCAAATAGCACTTTATTAATTTATCAATTCATTTACAAAATTCAATCATCAACATGCTGACGATTGACATTTAGGATACAATTTCCAACAACTCCCACTTAGCCTAAAGCCAATCGGCACAGTTGTTAGATGTATGCCCTAGAAGTCAATCTGGCTGACATATTATTAATTCTGGGACATAAATTTGTACTTGACTTTATTATTATTGAATAATAAATGGGTATCTTTTCATTCATATTATTTATGTGTCTATGAATCGTCCAAGAAATTAATAAGATGATGATATATATTCTCAAGAGTTGAGAATTTGAGCCATGTATCATTGGTGATTAATTTCTAAATGCTCCTGATCAATGGATCGTCACGAGGACGGTGATCAATCCGATCAGTGCACAGATCACTTTTCTTCTGGATGGACGAGACTCGAGTCCAGAGTGTAGGGACACTGAAGTGATAGTGTAGGTGCTTGTTAGAGAACAAAAGTACTGAGCGTGACCAAGACAAGAAGTCACTTGGATGTCTATCCACTCGTCAGTGACTTGCTTGATGTTGCAGTAGTATGACTGGTCCTTTGACCTGCGGTGCTTCGGCTACTCACAGTGAGGTTATTGTAGTTTGACTACACGTATACATGGTCTCTAGCCATATCGGTCCTTGTAGTGTAGATTGGCTGCAGTAAGTTCACTGTAGGAGCAGGGTATGCACTTACATGGAATCTATCGACCTTGATAGAAGAGGAGAGATCCTATGTGATTTATTAGACTGAGTTCTAAGACCTTGGCCAGGGCAGTAAATACAGTGGAGAAAGAGTTTTCCACTATCGAACTCAAGTCGAATAAATCTAGACATATGACAGACGACGGGGTTTGACGAGTTATCCATGACCTCCGGTCTGTAGGGATCCATGATAGAAGGACTGTATCATACGATAACTGCACCTAGAGGTTCATCATTCTGTTCTGCTGGGTAGCCACTACATACTGCTAGGTGTCACTGGTGGATGGTGAGACTCACAGGGATCATCTTGATGGTCGATGAACCCTGATGAGTTGAGTTAGAATTGTTTCAACCCATTGAAAGGAGTTTTCAATGATATTGTGATAGAGATCGCAATATATCTCACTACCAGTCAGAATAGAACCTATGAGGTCACACACATTAGAGGTATTGACTGATCCGATGGTTGAATGTGATTAGGAATCTCAAATAATCAATTAGATTGATAAATGGATAACCCGCTAAGAGTTAGTGGTTGGAAGAAGAAATAATTGCAATCGGATTGCAATTTAATTAATTAGATTTAATTAATTGGACTTGATCATGAGTCCTACTTGGAGTGGGATTCATGAAGTCCTAATTGGATTAGGATTTCAAATTAAATTAGAGTCCTACTTGGAATAGGATTTCTAAAAAAAAAAGAAAGGGGTGCAGTTAGTCCTTTTTGAAAGAGACTAAACCTCCTAAGATTAAGCCCCTAACCTCCACTTGATTAGATCAAGTGGAGGCGTGCATGATGTAACATAAGGAGGGAGGGGCGTACACCCCTCCCTTGGCATTTCACGGGAAGAAAAGGAGGAGGGGCCCACGCCCCTCCTCTTGAATAATAGATAAGAATGGAGCTCCTAAATTTTAGGAGCTCCAACTTTATCTTAAAAAAGGAATAAAAAGGGGGCTGCCGTGAAGTTTTTTCTACCCTCTCCTTTTGTGCCGTGAAGCCCCTCCATTCTCCTCTTGTTATCAGCCGCAAGCCATAAAAAAAAAAAAAAAAGGTGGTGGTGTTGTGGGCTCCTCCTCCTTGATTCCTTCTTCCACCACAAGAATGATAGAAAAGGCTGCAAAGGGTGTTATCATCTTCTCCCTTTATCTTTGTTCTTCCTCTCAAAAACAATCAAGAGTTGATTGCAGAAGGGAGGATATCAGCCATCAAGAGTTGTCTCTGTAAGGGAGCTAGCACCCCGGGGAGATACGAAGGCTTCGATCGGTTCAATACTTCGTGTGGATACCTGTAGAGGCCGGACGCGTGTGCGGCTTTCACTGAACCTTCATCAAATACCACGTAAATCAGATTTACGAAGACCATCTACCCGCACAAAGTGAAGATCTAATCTTCTTAATGATTTTAAAATAGTTTAAAATAATTTAATTCTAATCTATCTACAAACGAATGGTTTTAAAACACGTTCATGCGATGAACGGATCCCGCATATGTTTTTCCGCTGCAATCTGAAAATTATTTCGAAATTTTCATGGCATATGAGGGATGCTAACAGTGGTATCAGAGCCATGGTTATGTAGATTAAGATTAGAATTAAATTTTTTAAGGCATTTTTGATCTGAAATTTAAGGGATTATGCTTGCTGAAAATTAAGTATGCAGAATTTTCAGCTTGCTGTTTTTTCTGCATACTAATTAATGGATGCTTAGATTAATGATTCTAATGCATTAATAATGTGATTACAAATGTTTAGAATCAAATCATGCATGATCAGCAAGTCATGAGATGATATAATCAGTTAAATTACAGATCTGAAAATAATTTTTTATGCATGTGATGCGTATGGTGATGATCATGGATGGACCCTTTGAATGTGCTGAAATGTTCTGCGATGTTCTGTGATGTTCTGTGATCCATGTAATTTTAATTTTCAGATGCCTGCGTGCATCTTAAATTCATGTATTAGAGACCTGCGTGTCTCAATGAAAAGGGTTGTAATTTTATTTTTATTTTTATTTAATTTTTAAAGCAATCTGGGATGTAAACTGTGATGTGTGTTGCACGTCGATGGTTGATCGATATGTACATCAACAAGCTCAACATGCGCGGATCAAGATCAAGGGTTGATTGAAGATGGATCAAAGAGTTGATCACAATTGGACCTAGAGGATCAAGATTGAGTCAAGAGTTGAAGACGATCAAACCAATTGACGTGCATGTGCTTGTAAAATGACCCCATCCTGGATCCATGATCATCACCATTTAATTTTATTTTTGATAAATGCCTGGATGTTTAATGCTTATGTCTATGCGGGTAGACTTATTTTTGCATGAGATGTGAATACGCGATCGAGTGAGACCTAAATCGAAACCTCCCTAATCAATCGAGGGTGAACCAACATGAGTTAGTCATATTAGATTAATTGATCTAATTGGTGTCTAGGCAAGCCTATAAGGTGGTTACTTAATTAGAACCTTACTCTCTAAGTAAAGGGAGCCTCCCACCTGCTTACCTGGCCAATTGTTCGATTACCTCTTATGAAGAACTCAAGTTGCAAACACTAAGACTTGATTATGCAATATTAAGTCCATAGGTCTTCCACCGTAGTAGAGTTGCTAAGGTCTTTCCGGCGTTGATTTGTCTCGGCTGGACACAGTGGGCAAGTTGCATCGGGGGACTGGACCTCTCTATTAGACATGAGATGTTGTGGGGTAAAGGTGGGGTTGGGCACCAATAACTGTTAGGTGAGGACCCAATGACGACTTTATTTCTGCGGTTATATGGTGGGTCTGACTTAACTAAGTAATGGGGCCAATAACTGTTAGGTGAGGTCTTCATGACTTAGAGACCAAGTACCACTGCAATTTGCTTGAGAAGCATTGTACAAGAGTTGTACACTCATCCATTTATATGTCACCAATAACTGTTAGGTGAGGCGGCATGTAAATCGGTGAGACCGCAGTACCCACTAGAAATCCTAGTCGCGTAGGGTTTTCGTTTCTCCATCAGGGGAGTATGAGGGATTCGAGAAAATAGTGGAAGCATATTTGTTTTAAAAGTTCCTAGAACAAATTAAGTTCAAGTACAAAGTCTAACTTGAATCTTTACTCTCTACAGATCACAATGTCAGCTTCAAACCCTTTGACCCGAATCCTTGAGACCAACAGACTGACCGGAACCAACTATAAAGACTGGCTTAGGAACCTGAAAATTGTTCTGAATTGTGAGAAAATAGGGTATGTGCTCGAGAATGATATCCCTAGGCTACCAGCACGTCCTACTGATGATCAGCGTGAGACGCATCAGAAGTGGACTGATGATGACATTAGGGTCAAGTGCTACATCATGGCATCCATGACTAACGAACTTCAATGCCAGCATGAGAACATAAAGACTGCTAGGGAAATACTGGCTCATCTGCAAGAGTTGTATGGTGACCAGAGCCGCACTGCACGCTTTGAAGTGTCCAAGAGGCTCTTCAAGGCAAAGATGCGTGAGGGGCAGTCTGTCCACAATCACTATTTGACTATGATCAAGGACCTCGAGGAACTTGAGAAGCTCGGTATGTCCATGCATAAGGAACTGCAGATAGATCTGATCCTGCAATCCCTTTCTAATTCATTTGGTCAGTTTATAGTAAACTACCATATGAATAAAATTGAATGCACAAAGACCGAATTGTTGAATATGTTGGTAACTGCTGAAGGGGCCTTGAAAGGTTCAAGGGGCTCTGTTCTGGCTGCTGAGCTGACTTCTAGTTCCAAGAAAAAGTCTACTTGGAAGAAAAAGAAGCCTGCAAAGAAGCACAAGAAAGACAAAAAGCCTAAGAAGGAAGTTCAGAAGAAAAGGGCTGATGACAAAGGAAAATGTTTCCACTGCAACGTCAACGGCCACTGGAAAAGGAACTGCCCTTCATACCTCGAGAGCCTGAAGAACAAAAAGGACACACCTTCTGAAGGTATGCTAGACTTGCTCGTGATTGAAACTAATCTTACGGTTTCTTCTACTTCTAGTTGGGTTATAGATTCTGGTTCTAGTGCTCATTTGTGCACTACTATGCAGGGTCTAAAGAAAAGTAGGAGGCTGGCGGAAGGTGCAGTGACCCTTCGGGTTGGCAACGGGGCAAGAGTTGCTGCTGTAGCTGTGGGCACCTACCCTCTGCGATTACCGTCTGGATTTAGTTTATTGCTTAGAGACTGTTATTATGTCCCTGCTGCTAGCAGAAATTTGATTTCTGTTTCGTGTTTAGCACAGGATGGTCATGTTTTGACTTTTGACAAAGACTGCTGTTCTATTTATTTCAGAAATAAATTAGTTGCACGTGGTTTTATGATTGACAGTCTCTATCACTTGCATATTGATGTGTCTGTGAATGTGTCTGAGCAAGTAGTGGATGCCATAGGATCTAAAAGATCGAGAGATGAGATAAACCAGAAGTATTTGTGGCACCTCAGGCTTGGCCATATTGGAGAGAACAGAATGAACAAATTGGAGAAAGATGGGCTTCTCGGCCCATTGACTTCTGAGTCATATCCAGTTTGTGAGTCCTGTCTTCAAGAAAAAATGGCTAGATTACCTTTTGTAGGACATGGGGTGAGGACCACTGAAATACTTACCCTGGTACACACTGATGTGTGTGGCCCATTCGATGTGCTAGCCAGGGGTCGTTATTCATACTTCATTACCTTTACCGATGACTATTCACGATATGGGTATGTGTATCTTATGATATACAAATCTGAGTCTTTTGAAAAGTTCAAAGAGTTCAGAAATGAAGTAGAAAAACAGACTGGAAAAACCCTTAAGGTTCTTCGATCAGATCGAGGAGGAGAATACCTTAGTGGGGAATTCCAGGATTATCTCAAGAAAAATGGCATAGTCTCACAATGGACACCTCCGGGTACACCTCAACTCAACGGGGTGTCAGAAAGGAGGAATCGGACTCTATTGGATATGGTCCGATCCATGATGAGCTTCACTGATCTACCTATGTTTCTTTGGGGAGATGCCTTATTATCCGCAATTTATTTATTGAATAGAGTTTCCTCTAAATCCGTTCCTACCACACCGTATGAGATATGGCATGGTAAGAAGCCGAGTCTTGGTCATCTCAAGATTTGGGGATGTTCGGCCCACGTCAAGCGACTACAGGCGGACAAGTTAGAGCCTAGGACCATAAGTGCTCGTTTCATTGGATATCCTAAAGAGTCATTAGGATACAATTTTTACATCTCAGAGGATCACAATGTGTTTGTGAGCCGACATGCCGTCTTTCTGGAAAAACAGTTTATCCTTGATAGAGGCAGTGGGAGAAAAATTGAGCTTGAAGAGAGAGTCTCTGAAAAGCAACGAGTCATGGATCCTATAGAACCTATTCATACAGAGCCAGTACACGTAGTACCTCCTCCACCTCGTAGATCTAGTAGGGTCTCCCATCCTCCTGATAGATACTTAGGTATACTAGTAGAGGACACCGAGGAAATGTTCCTCATGGGAGATAGGGAACATGTACAGGATCCCAATACCTACGACGTGGCGATATCTGATATCGATTCCGAAAAATGGCTGGAAGCCATGAAGTCAGAGATAGACTCCATGTATTCCAACCAAGTCTGGACCTTAGTAGATCCACCAGAAGGTATAGTACCTTTTGGATGTAAATGGATCTATAAAAGGAAGATAGGTTCGGATGGAAAGGTAGAGACCTATAAGGCAAGGCTAGTAGCGAAAGGGTATAGTCAGCGCGAAGGCATTGACTATCAGGAGACCTTTTCACCTGTAGCCATGCTGAAATCCATTCGAACATTGCTTGCCATTGCAGCATTTCATGATTATGAAATATGGCAGATGGATGTGAAAACTGCTTTCCTGAATGGATATCTTGATGAAGATATCTATATGGAGCAGCCTTTGGGTTTCACTTCCAGTGATGGTGATCACAAGGTCTGCAAGCTGCAAAGGTCCATCTATGAACTAAAGCAAGCATCTCGGAGTTGGAACACTCGTTTTAATGATGCGATCAAATCGTTTGAGTTCATCAAGAACGAAGAGGAACCGTGTGTTTACAAGAAGGTTAGTGGGAGTGCTGTTGTGTTCCTCGTACTGTACGTGGATGACATCCTCCTGATAGGAAATGATATTCCTATGCTAACCTCGGTCAAGGTCTGGTTATCAAAAGAGTTCTCCATGAAAGACCTTGGGGAAGCATCCTACATTTTGGGGATAAAGGTCTATAGGGATAGATCTAAAAGGATGCTTGGCCTATCACAAAAGATGTACATAGAGGAGGTACTGAAGAGGTTCAGTATGGAAAACTCCAAGAGGGGTCTATTACCCCTTGGGCATGGGATTCATCTTTCCAAAAAGATGTGCCCCAACACATCTGAAGAGATTCAACGCATGAGCAGGATTCCTTATGCTTCTGCAATAGGAAGCCTCATGTATGCCATGCTGTGTACACGACCTGATATAGCCCTTGCTGTGAGTGTCACTAGCAGATATCAGTCAAATCCAGGTGAAGAGCACTGGACAGCTGTGAAGAACATTCTTAAGTACTTAAGAAGAACTAAAGATTTGTTCTTGGTCTTTGGAGGAGCATTGGAGTTAAAGGTAGAAGGACACACAGATTCAGACTTTATGACTGATATTGATGATAGAAAGTCTACATCTGGATATATGTTCTTGTGCAATGGTGGTACGGTAAATTGGAAGAGTTCCAAACAACCGATCATTGCTGATTCTACCATGGAAGCTGAGTATATCGCCACCTCTGAAGCTGCAAAGGAAGCCTTCTGGTTCAAGAAATTTATTGCAGAACTAGATGTAATGCCATCAGATGCCATCACACTCTACTGCGATAATAATGGCGCCATAGCTCTTGCTAAGGAGCCAAGGTCTCATCAGAAGTCCAAGCACATAGAGCGGCACTTTCACCTTATACGCGACTACCTCGAGAAAAAATATGTCGAGGTGCAGAGAGTAGACTCCACGGACAACGTGGCGGACCCGCTCACTAAGCAGCTAAGTCAGTAGAAGACTAAGCCCACCTTGAGAAGATGGAACTTAGATATATAACTGATTGGCTTTAGTGCAAGTGGGAGATTGTTAGATGTATGCCCTAGAAGTCAATCTGGCTGACACATTATTAATTCTGGGACATAAATTTGTACTTGACTTTATTATTATTGAATAATAAATGGGTATCTTTTCATTCATATTATTTATGTGTCTATGAATCGTCCAAGAAATTAATAAGATGATGATATATATTCTCAAGAGTTGAGAATTTGAGCCATGTATCATTGGTGATTAATTTCTAAATGCTCCTGATCAATGGATCGTCACGAGGACGGTGATCAATCCGATCAGTGCACAGATCACTTTTCTTCTGGATGGACGAGACTCGAGTCCAGAGTGTAGGGACACCGAAGTGATAGTGTAGGTGTTTGTTAGAGAACAAGGGTACTGAGCGTGACCAAGACAAGAAGTCACTTGGATGTCTATCCACTCGTCAGTGACTTGCTTGATGTTGCAGTAGTATGACTGGTCCTTTGACCTGCGGTGCTTCGGCTACTCACAGTGAGGTTATTGTAGTTTGACTACACGTATACATGGTCTCTAGCCATATGGGTCCTTGTAGTGTAGATTGGCTGCAGTAAGTTCACTATAGGAGTAGGGTATGCACTTACATGGAATCTATCGACCTTGATAGAAGAGGAGAGATCCTATGTGATTTATTAGACTGAGTTCTAAGACCTTGGCTAGGGCAGTAAATACAGTGGAGAAAGAGTTTTCCACTATCGAACTCAAGTCGAATAAATCTAGACATATGACAGACGACGGGGTTTGACGAGTTATCTATGACCTCCGGTCTGTAGGGATCCATGATAGAAGGACTGTATCATACGATAACTGCACCTAGAGGTTCATCATTCTGTTCTGCTGGGTAGCCACTACATACTGCTAGGTGTCACTGGTGGATGGTGAGACTCACAGGGATCATCTTGATGGTCGATGAACCCTGATGAGTTGAGTTGGAATTGTTTCAACCCATTGAAAGGAGTTTTCAATGATATTGTGATAGAGATCGCAATATATCTCACTACCAGTCAGAATAGAACCTATGGGGTCACACACATTAGAGGTATTGACTGATCCGATGGTTGAATGTGATTAGGAATCTCAAATAATCAATTAGATTGATAAATGGATAACCCGCTAAGAGTTAGTGGTTGGAAGAAGAAATAATTGCAATCGGATTGCAATTTAATTAATTAGATTTAATTAATTGGACTTGATCATGAGTCCTACTTGGAGTGGGATTCATGAAGTCCTAATTGGATTAGGATTTCAAATTAAATTAGAGTCCTACTTGGAATAGGATTTCTAAAAAAAAAAGAAAGGGGTGCAGTTAGTCCTTTTTGAAAGAGACTAAACCTCCTAAGATTAAGCCCCTAACCTCCACTTGATTAGATCAAGTGGAGGCGTGCATGATGTAACATAAGGAGGGAGGGGCGTACACCCCTCCCTTGGCATTTCACGGGAAGAAAAGGAGGAGGGGCCCACGCCCCTCCTCTTGAATAATGGATAAGAATGGAGCTCCTAAATTTTAGGAGCTCCAACTTTATCTTAAAAAAGGAATAAAAAGGGGGCTGCCGTGAAGTTTTTTCTACCCTCTCCTTTTGTGCCGTGAAGCCCCTCCATTCTCCTCTTGTTATCAGCCGCAAGCCATAAAAAAAAAAAAAAGGTGGTGGTGTTGTGGGCTCCTCCTCCTTGATTCCTTCTTCCACCACAAGAACGATAGAAAAGGCTGCAAAGGGTGTTATCATCTTCTCCCTTTATCTTTGTTCTTCCTCTCAAAAACAATCAAGAGTTGATTGCAGAAGGGAGGATATCAGCCATCAAGAGTTGTCTCTGCCAGGGAGCTAGCACCCCGGGGAGATACGAAGGCTTCGATCGGTTCAATACTTCGTGTGGATACCTGTAGAGGCCGGACGCATGTGCGGCTTTCACTGAACCTTCATCAAATACCACGTAAATCAGATTTGCGAAGACCATCTACCCGCACAAGGTGAAGATCTAATCTTCTTAATGATTTTAAAATAGTTTAAAATAATTTAATTCTAATCTATCTACAAACGAATGGTTTTAAAACACGTTCATGCGATGAACGGATCCCGCATATGTTTTTCCGCTGCAATCTAAAAATTATTTCGAAATTTTCATGGCATATGAGGGATGCTAACAACAGTATCTAATACCCATCTTCGACTTGTGTTCGTTGAACTCTTTGATGCCGAGGACTTCGGTAAATGGGTCAGCCAGATTTTCTTTTGTTTCCCCTTAGGGCTATTCTTTAATGTGAAAAGTCCTCTTTTCTTTGATCGTGCAATCTGAGGTGTTCTCAAATAGCGCTGGTCGTGCGCTCTGTGCTCTGCTTTGTGGCGAACTTTTCATACCGGTGGAGTATTCACAGGTGATACTGCCGAACATGTACGAGCTCCTTCTAATGAAAAAAAAAAAATTTAATGAGGATTTGGTTTATCCCACACGTACCCGTCATGGGCATCCTGCTTTTCTATGTCCTTCCCCCTTCGAAACTCCCCGGGACTTTTCTGGTTACTGGTTACTGGATCACTTAACTGATAAGCTCAAGCTTAATCTGAAAGGGAGATTAGGAGCCGTCTAATCTATGAGATAATTTTAGGAATTTTTACCAAATAATTCTCCACGTAACTAGTTTAAAAAGCTACTAAACCTCACTTAATTCTAAGACTAATAGAGTCAAATTGTTGTGTGGTGTTGGTTGTGGTCATCTGTGTCTAGCCCTTCTTTTCTCTTAGGATTGTTCATTTTAGGTCAAATCTAATGAATTGTTGATAATGTATGCATGGTAGAAGGCCCTTAAGGGGTAAGTTAATACCATTTGATCCTGAGATTGACAGAACGTTTCATCACAATCAGCGAATTGTATGCCAACCGTCAATCTCTACAATGGGTGAACATATTAGAACTTTGAATGAGTTGTTCGCATCCGCATCCGCTAGTCCCCCTACTTGCATAGTACTACCAATTAATAATGCAGCCCAATTCGAGATTCGGGCTGCAACAATAAACATGTTACCCAAATTTTATGGGTTTGAGAGTGAACAACCGTATATTCATCTAAACAAATTTTGACAATCTGTCAAACGTTTTGAAATCAAAATTTAGATGAAGAGGGTATTAAATTAAGGTTGTTTCCCATGACTTTAGAGGATCGTGCTGTTGCATGGCTATATTCTCTTGCTTCAAATTCCATCACATCATGGGAACAATTATCTAGGAAGTTCATGGCTAAGTTCTATCCCATGGTAAAGACTGAAAAAAATAAGGATGCCATCAGAACTTTTAGAGAAAAATTTGAGGAGAAATTTTTCCAACTTTGGAAAAGATTCCATGATCTGTTGGTCAAATGCCCACACCATGGGCTTGACAAGGCTGATCTGGTCTACTTCTTTTATAAAGAACTACCTCCAGCACATAGGAACATGATTGAATCCATGCATAAGGGTAGGTTAATGAACCAAACCCCTGATCAAGCCTATGAGTTCCTTGTGGACTTAGCTGAAAATGCCCAAAATTGGAGTAGCTACGGTCAGGAGATAGATAGAGATGATTATAGGTCTAAAGAACCAAGTACCTATAGAATAAAAACAGATCCAGAACTCAAAAATATCATGTCCAATCTGGTGAATGGGGTGAATAATCTAAGCAAAAAGTTGGATGCTTTTATGTTTTCCACTAACTCAAACTCACAAAAAGAGTCAAATCCCATCATGAAAGTGGAACATGAGCCACAAGGCTTATGCATCTTGTGTAACAGTTCTGAGCATCTAGTGGAGTGTTGTCCTAGTCTACCCAACATTAAGGCTGAGCAGACAAATGCTCTAAATTCATATAATGCCTTTAAGAAACCCACTCCCAATTCATTCAGCCCAGTTTATCACCCTGATAATAGGTTTCACCCGATCTTCTCATACAGGCAGACTGAACCTATTCAGCATCACGGTGGTCCACCAGGTTTTCAAAAAAAAATTTCCACGATAGGTCCACCACAGATGAACCAATCATTAGCTCCACCTATCCCTCCTTATAGTGCCCCTATCCCTCAGCAGTCTACATCGTTGGAAGCCATGATGGCTAACATAATGAAGCAGCAACAAGACTTCATCCAACAGTAACAACAGACCAACATAGCTCAAACCCAAACTAACCAATTCCATGCGCAAGTGATTGCAAAACTTGAGGTTAGTCTGAGCCAAATAGCAAACTCTCTAGGGGATAGGAAGAAAGGTAAACTAGCTAGTCAACCAGTGCCTAACCCTAGTAGACAACAAAATCAAGATCAGAGAGGTCAGTATCAAATCGATTCTAATGAAAATCCGACCTATGAAGTCCAGACAATTAGCACTTTAAGGTTTGGCAAGCAAGTGGACAATAAAGTCCAACTTCCTGAACACGTAAAAGAAAATAAGAATGAATCCAATAAGAACCCTATTCAAAAGAGGGGTCAAGAACAGGACAAAAAGGAAGAACCCATAGAAATATACAAACCTAAGGTTCCCTTTCCCAGTAGACTTCAGGACTCCAAGAAAAAATCTAACTTTGATGAAATAATGGAAGTCTTTAAAACTGTTCAAATAAATATACCTTTTCTCGATGCCATACGGCAAATTTCCTCCTATACAAAATTCTTGAAAGACCTCACCACGGTCAAAAGAAAAACCAGTATTCCTAGGCAAGCTGTTATGGCTGCACAAGCCTCATCTCTCATTCAACAACAGATTGTCCCAAAATTCAAAGACCCTGGTTGCCCCACCATTGAAATAAAAATAAAAGAGACGATCATCTAGAGAGCCTTATTAGATTTAGGAGCCAGTATGAGCCTACTTTTCTACTATGTGTACCAAAAGTTAGGTTTGGAAAAATTAAAGCCCACAAAATATTACCCTTTTCTTAGCAGATAGGATGGTGAAGTACCCCAAGGAGATTGTAGAGGATGTAATAGTGAAGGTAAATGAGTTTTACTATCCTGTGGACTTCGTTATCCTTGAGACCGAACTTGTAATACACCCAGATAGTCACACACCTATAATTTTAGGTAGATCTTTTTTTGTCACATCAAATGCTGTGATAAATTGTCGAAATGGCATGCTGAAGTTATCTTTTGGCAACATGAAAGTTGAGCTTAATGTCTTCAACATAAGTAAACAACCACCAAGCAATGAAGAAATTAATGAAGTTGATATGATTGAAAGTCTGATTTAGGAGGCTTTCTTACAAACTTATAGTAAGGATCCTTTAGAGGCTTACCTTGCCCATTCCAAGGAAGGGGTCGAGCATGCGCTCCCTATTTCTGTTCCTCTTATGAGCATAGATCATCATCGGCCGATTGTTCTTCCTCGGACTCTTCCAAAACCATTCTTAGATAATGGTTAAAAAAAAAATGAATCTACATTTTGTCTGGCTGAAGACATAAAACTTAGCGCTCTTGGGAGGCAACCCAACATGTAAATATTATATAAAAAAATAAAAAAAATAAAAAAAATTCAATAAATTACTAACATGCAGGTTTGGGGGTTTTTGCCCTAATTGTCATTTTACCTACCCATATCAGGTAACTTCTCCTCTGTCCTATTACTGCTTTAAATTTTCTTTAACATTGAGAATAATGTTAGATTTAGGTTTGGGGGTGTTTTTAAGCATTTAAAATAAAAATAAAAAAAATTAAAAAAAAATCTAATTTTTGTACAATACACAAGGTATATAAAATCTAGGAGCCCAATGACTAGTCGGAAGTAGTGCTAAGTGAGTTCTTTTTATTAAGTTCCTTTTAGTAAGTTGTAAGCTAATTAGTACTTTGAATTTCACAACACATCTGACCTGCATTTCTAAGGTATAAGTTCGACATTGTGTTGAGAATATGGTAGCAACCTCGAATCCTGATGAACCATCTTTTTCTGATTCACATGTAAAAAAAAATGGTGGATTTAGTCAGGTACATCGAAAAGGGCTACCTATTGTCAAAGGTCAGCGGGCTTGTGATGAGGAACCCGAGCATAAGTCTGTAGGGAAGTCTTGATGCCCAACACCTCATGCCAACTGGTGTGAGAATTGTCGACTAATTGCTCGCTACATGAAGAAATCATCATAGGAGTAAAAGTGCACAATATATACATTATCATATTTTTTTTAAAAAAAATTTGTATATTGACCTTAAGAAAGACAATAGTGTGAAAGCCGTCATTGCAAAAATTCGAGTAAACTGGAATATTACAGATAAAGCCCATGGGGTATTAAAGTAAACATCCACAGCTCTCAAAATCATGCAGATAAGATGATTTTGAATCAGCAAATAGGTCTTGTCCGACCAATTCTTGGAAACTACTAGTATTAGCGACATTTTGGAGATCTAAAACCTTAGCTTGTGCATGGTACATACTTCACTGAGCACTCAAGTATAAATAAGTCTTACAAGTCTCTAACGAAAAATTTAATGACTTCAACTTAAATTGCATACTAACCTAGAATTTGGGCTACTTAGTAATTAAAATCTTGTGTGCTTTTGAAATTCTTATCAGTTATGTACTTGAAATTAGACTTTCATTTCATAAAACAAATTTTATTTTAGGATTGAAGTTTGTGGGTAACTTCACTGCAAACCCTCACGAGACAACACTCGTCCACTAGGATAACCTAGAAATTTAACGGCTTGTTGCACGTGCTAAGTGCAATCGTGGTGCTCTACGAAAGTGAGTATTTATTTTAGTTCATATATATATAACAATAATCAATACTAAAAATAAAACTTTTGCACTCTCATTTTATCATTTTCGCACTAAATTGCTAGAGACTAGCAATAAGCTAGATGGAGGGTGTGATAAGAGCACAAAAGTGCAATCGTCATACCATCTTAATTAGTATTATAGTTAATCATTAATGATAAAATTAGCTAATTAACGTTGTATTTGTGTTTGAGTGTAAGTAATCCAAGAGACCTAATAACATTGAATTTGAGCTCAGCTTATCCCAGCGTGCCAGCCAGCAACAGCCCAAACCGCGCGGGCCCAATCCTGCCATGATCTGATCGATCACATTTGCACCCAAACATCCGAGCCCGCGTGCGATCTCCCAGTGATCCTCGTGTTCCCTCCTTTTCGGATTAGCACCCGCACTCTTCCGGAATAGAGATTTCCACTCTCACTTCATCACAAAGAAAAATATCTTTTTAACCTCCAATCCCATGAAGAATAGCTGAAAATACTATTCATTCCTGAAATTACTGTTCATGGCTGAAATCACTATTCATATAAATAGTGTTTCATGAAGACACTGTTCATATGAACAGTATTGCGTGATGACACTGTTCATATGAACAGTGTTACGATATAAAATTTTTATTCACTATTCTTCTTCTTCCTTCCGCAGTGCATCACGACCGTCCATTTTCCACAGATCATCCCGCGCCCGTCCGCCTCATCCGCGTCAAAGCAGGCTCCACCCTCTTCTGGATTCCCAGCATCAACCCGTCCGTCTCCTCCGCGATCCCTCCCAGCGATCTCGCAACGTCCCAGCTCCAAGCCGTGATCGGCTCCTCCCAGCAGCCAATTCACAGCCGACGCTCCTATGGTCCAAAAAGGAAATCCATGAAGCATCGCGTCCACTGAGCCCGTGATCTTCTTCTTCCGCGCCCCAACAATTCCGTGATCCAAGCAGCATCCCAGCCTCCACCGCGTCCGTGATCAATCTCCTCCACGGATCACACCTTCCTCCCACGATCCAGCCGTCTCCGCATCCAAGCAATCCCGCGGCCAGTCATCCCGCATCTGTTACCCCTCCATCAGGGGATTCGTCGCTGTCCATCAGGGGGTGGGCGACTTATTTAAGGAGAGGAGAAGAGGGAAGAAAGGGGGGTGGTCGGCTGGTTCAAAAGAGGATCCTTAAAAGGCTCGCAAGGTCATCCGTCTGCGGCGTTCGGATCCTGAGCCGGGCAGCGGTCTTGGAGTCCCGAGTTCTTCGTATGCTCCCCTGCCAGATGTTAAGTGCACATTTTAGCACTCTTTTGGATCTAATTTTCTAAAGTTCTCATGTATATAACTCTTAAAAAGATGTATTTCTTTATTTTGGTTTTCTTATTGTAATTGAAGGTCCTTCCGGGCTAAGCCAACCTAAAACCTGGGTCATTCCCTATCTTTCCACTGCATCATCACGATTCGTCCCTATTATTATGGACAGAAGTTCATCTAAACTAATTGCGATCAGGCATATTTCACCCATGAATCCCTTCTCTTTGCACCACTCTCACTTCATCACAAAAGAAAAGACCTTTTTAATCTCCAATCCCATTAGCAATAGCTGAAAGTACTATTCATTTCTGAAATCACTGTTCATATGAACAGTGTCATGTTCAAATGAACAGTGTTCCGTGAAAATACTGTTCATATAAACAGTGTTACGAGAAAACACTGTTCATTTGAACAGTGTTACGAGAAAATACTGTTCATTATTTCACTGTTTTTCTTCTTCCTCCCGCAGTGCCCCAGCCGTCCATCTTCGGTGATCAACGTCCATAGCATCTCATGATCCGAGCATTCCCAAATCAGCATCCGAAGCAATTTCTAGATCACGCGATGAATGCCAAGCTTTCCGCATCTAATCCCGTGCGTCCGCCATCCCACAACAGCATCCCGCGTCTCCTCCTTTCCGTTTCAGCTCCCAGCATCCCACGCTTCATTCAAGCCTCCGAGTCCGCTTCTTCCACGAGCCCCAGCCTCCACGTCCGGACATCCCGCGATCTCCTTCCACCGCAGCCTCCACGTCCGGACATCCCGCGACCAGCCGGGAAATGGAAAAAATGATCGCTTCCTCCCAGTAAAGCTCCTTCCATTTCCGCATCCAAGCATGTGCGGCATCTTCTTCTTCCGCTCGTCCCAGCACATTCACAGCAGCAGAATGGCAGCCCAATCATTTGGATCCACATCTCAGCCTTCCCACGATCCTGCATCCGTTCCGAGTCCGCGTCCCAGCCAGCTTTCGAAGCTCCCGTAATTAATCCAGCGATTTCGTGGCCAGCCGGATGGGCATTCTGCATCTCCTCCCTTCCCGAATCAACCTCTCAGAATTCCGTGGCCAGCCAGATGGGAATCCACGTCCTTCCTCCCGTCGATCTTGCGGCACTCTTCATTTCGGATCAGGCACCTCCCAGCAAAATGACCAGCTCCCGTGATTCAGCCGTTTGCGTGCATCCCGCCTCACAGATCACGCATCCATTTCCCCCTATCCAAAGAATCCATCGCCGGGGTTGGGGTGATCAATATAAAGGGAGAAGGAGCTCTCGTACTGGGGGAGGTGAGGGAGGAGGTTCTCGGTTGGGCCAAGGTAAAGGAGCTCACATCAAAAAAAAAAGAAGAAGAACAGAGGATGCTTTGTTCTTGAGAAAAGAAAAAAAAAAAAGAAAAGAGAGAGTTCCACCGTGGGAGAGAAAGGGAGAGAAACAATGCAATTTTTATTTTTTTATTTTATTTGCAGAAGAGAAGAAGCATTATGCTTCCAATCTTTATTTTTATTTTTGTAATCAATTTTCTTTTTATGAAATCCATCAATTTTCTTTCATGCAATCCGTGCTCTAGGTTCAGTTTAATTTCTGCTTTTTATGCAATCTATTAATTTTTTTTTTTATGCAATCCGAATCTAAGTTTTAATTTAATATTCTGTAATTTATTTTATGCATTATGGAATTCTTATTTTAATTACAAAAACTCTCTTTCTTTTCTTTATCTATTTTTTTTAGAAAAATAGCTCTAGTTGGTTAGAGATTAATCGAATATCCTCAATAAATTGTCTTTGTTAAAAAATAAACCTTTTTGGAGTTTCTATTCTCTATTTGTGTACTCCAATCGCCTCCCTGTGGATCGACCTCCTACAACCACTATTCATTGAGTAGAGGATGGTAAGAGTAGTATAAAAATCTTTGTTTGTTGATTAAGACTTTGACAATGACACCCTTTTTAAGTCATCCTTAGGTCTACGAAGAAAGCCGACAACACCAGGCTCTTCAGGACTCAACCCTCCGAGCTCTTCAAGGGTTGAGGTTTGTTCCGAGAGACGGCCCTACTCCCTCACATGGTTGGTTTTTGAGGACGATTCGACCCTCCATAACAGCGAAGTTGCTCATGAGGTCGTCCGCTGCACGCTGCTTCTAGCTGACCGAGCCGAGCTTGAAGCCGGCGAGATCAGCGATTTTGTTGACCAGGCCTACTGTTCCGCTGTCCGAGTAAGTTTTTCTCATGCTTTCATTTTCATATCCTTCCAAGTTCTCAATCTCAACTAACTTTTATTTTTCTTTTTTACAGCACCTCCACGAAATTGACATGTTAGCTTCCGCGGCGGCTGACTATCAAAACCAGGCCCAGAGGAGCCAAAAAGGATAGGAGGTTGTGGAGAAGAAGCTCGCTAAGGCCGAGGCCAGATGGAAGGAATCCATCGCAAGGGCGGAGGCCACCGAATTCCGAGCTTAAGTTCAAGGCTGAGCGCCTTGAGGAGGAGGAAGCCTCGCATACTCTAACTAGATCGACACTTCGTGCTTTCGAGGCATGCTTGATCGACACATGTCTTAGCTCGCAGGCTAGAAATACGAGGCGGGGATCCTCCAGTTGAAAATCGAGCAACTAGAAGCTCGAGAGAAGAAGGCGATGGAACAGGCTCGGAATGTGGTACAGATATTTTGCGAGTCGGCTGAGTACCGAGAGGAGCTGGAGGAGGAGGGGGTCGATGGGCTCATTCGCGGCTTCGAGAATTTTCGGGTTCAAGTGCAAAGGCTTTGCCCTAAGCTCCACTTCAGCAATCTTCGACCTCGTTTGGTCGTGGCCGCTGAGGATGATAGCACGCCCGAGAGTCCCGCCCCTGTGGTCGTCGAGGCCGAGACCGAGATAGCTCCTGAGGTCGCTTGCGAGATCCCATTTGAAGAAGCTTTAGAGAATGCTCCCGAAACGACTCCTGAGGCTGCTCCAGCAGATTACTCCGGGGCCAGTGCCGAGGCCGCCACTACTTCCGAGGTGCCCTGAGATTCTGCCTTCTTTTTTTTAGTGTCGTTTGTACATGAGGCCAGCCGCTAAAACCATTGTACGGCTAAATGGGCCAGCCTTGGAGTCAGTGTCCTTGTACTTAGCCTCAAGGCTTTTTATCAATGAATATATGTTTTCTTCATCTGGTATGATTTTTTTTTGCATTTTCGGACTTGTCTCTGCTTGTGTTCTCGACAAAACTTTATCTTTGATCATTTGGTCAAGACTCCGTGCGTTGTTCAATTTTGAATCCAATTCCAATGCTTTTCAAGGGATTTTACTAAGTCTCTGGGCGCAGATCTGGTTGTAGCGCGGGCCGAGGTCAAGTTGTTATTCGGCTGTCTGAATCGTAAGCTATTACAGGTTTGAGTGCCCTTCGATCCATTGTCTCTGCCCTAGACATCTCGAATCATGGTGGGATTTTCATTAGGTAGTACCCAAGGTCGAGGGAGCCTTAGCTCGCGGTCGACTCTGCGGGGTGTCCCGAACTCGGTCAAGACGTCATTAGGTAGTACTCGAGGTCGAGGGAGTCTTAGCTCGCGATCGACTCAGCGGGGCATCCCGAGCTCGGTCGGAACGTCATTAGATAGTACCCGAGGTCGAGGGAGCTTTAGCTCGCGGTCGACTCAGCAGGGCATCCTGAGCTAGGTCGGAACGTTATTAGATAGTACCCGAGGTTGAGGAAGCTTTAGCTCGCGGTCGACACAGCGGGGCGTTTCGAGCTTGGTCGGAACGTCATTAGGTGTACCCGAGGTCGAGAAAGTTGTTGGAAATTGTATCCTAAGTGTCAATCGTCTGTATGTTGATGATTGAATTTTGTAAATGAATTGACAAATTAATAAAATATTATTTGGCGTTATTCATCATTTCATTGTACATCTTCAAATAAACTTGTTGCCCAAGGAGACAACCCAAGAGGAGAGATGAATTGGGTTTTAATTAAATATTGATCAATTAAAAATATGATGAGTAATTAACTAAATCTATTGCAAGTGAATTAGTTAGATTACTAGATGCAGTAAGTGAAGAGAGTGAAAGAGATACGATGCAATACAAACACAAAAGATTTATAGTGGTTCGGAGCCAACTCTTGCTCCTACGTCCACTCCCCAAGCACACTTGGGAGTTCACTATAATTCCTAGGATTACAGCCGATTGTTTTACAAGCTCACAACCTAACTTGTTGTTTTCACGAGATCACAACGAACTCGGTCGGTTTTGACAGGCTCACCGATTAAAACCACCCGATTGTTTTTTCGGGTTCACAATCAAATCCAGTTGGTTTTTTTCAGTTTACCAAACACAACCTTACACCGTTGGTTTTATCTTTGGCTCACCAACAAACCTTACAACCCTTGATTCAATCTCCTGATTGAATCAAGTAAGAAAAACAAAGTTTAAGAATTCACAAAGAAAGCTTCTAAAAAGCAGGTGTAAGAACAATATAAGCAAAGTAGAGTTAGAAGCCCTCAAACAGATTTTAGATAAGAAAGTGGGGGCTTCTCGATTTCTGAGTCTCCTCTTGAATGTGTCGAATGATGGAGGATAGTAGTAGAGCCTTGAATGCGAAGGAAGCACTTTCAGGTTTGAGTTGAATGCACTTCTTTCTTCTTTTTCTTGGATTTACTCAACGGAAGCTCTTGGTGGTTGAAATGCTTTAATGCTTAGATGGAATAGCTCTCTTGTTGTCTACTACTGTTCACTTTGGCTATTTAAGTGGTTTCATCCGAAAACTAGCTGTTAGAGTGAGATTTGGAGCTGTTCTGTCCCATCTACACATTCTGACAATGTATCCGTTGGTATCGGAGTCGACTCGTGCGATCTGATGTCGACTCGGCTGTTACTGGAGTCGACTCGTGCTTTACTGGAGACGACTCGCCCGCTGTTCCAAATTTAAATTAAAGTGCATGCCTCGTTCTGGAGTCGACTCGGACCAAACTGGAGTCGACTCACCAACAGCTAGAGACGACTCGGGTACTTAGGGATCGGCTCGTTCTCAAGGTTCCAGAAACTCAACTTTCTATTTTTCTTCCTTGAGTCGACTCGGATTTACTTGGAGTCGACTCGGCTGACTTGAGAGACGACTCGATATTTTCGGAAGACGACTCGCTCTCAGAGACCAAAAAATTGATTCTCTGTCTTTTGAACATTTTTTCCTTGAAGTCGACTCGGACCTTACTGGAGTCGACTCGACTATCTTGGGGGTCGACTCTTCAACACTTGGAGTCGACTCGTTCACAGGGTCTCCGAAAGTAAGTCTCTGCCTTTTCAGACTGTTTTCCTCTGGAAGTCGACTCGCCAAGAATCAGAGTCGACTCGCAACCTTTTGGAGTCGACTTGGTAATAGGGTCTAAAAACCATTATTCTGTCTTTCTGTCTGTTATCCTTTGGAGTCGACTCGGGACCATCTGGAGTTGACTCGCCTAGCATCGGAGTCGACTCGAAACCTTCAGGAGTCGACTCGCTGACAGGGTCTGAAAACCATTGTTCTGTCTTTCTATCTGTTCCCAGTCGGAGTCGACTCGAGGAGTTCCGGAGTCGACTCGAGCTTGTGCCAGAAATATCACCACCTAGAGTCGACTCGCAAAGTTCCGGAGTCGACTCGTGATGCAGACTTTGGTTCAAATTGAGTCCAACACTTAGCCAAATTACTTTGAACCAAAGCTCGAGGCACTTAAACAGAAATTCACACATATTTGCCTGAAACACTAGATTGAATTCATTAGTACAACATAAGATATACTCAAAATGCTTTGTGCTCATCAAAATCAATTAGGGAATACTCAATTACTCCACAATCTCTCCCTTTTTGATGATGACAAAACATTGAGTATTTGTAAAGAGAATTCCCCATTCAAAGAATGATTCATAGATAAAGTTTTAAAATGAATTCAAATGTCTAGTCATTTAGTGTATCCAAAATTAAAAGGAATGAGTCAGTATACTTTGAAAATAAAGCTCCCCCTTTCATTTGGAATTATATAAGCCTTTAAATCATGCAATCAATTGTTTGGCTTATATGTCTTTAATGAATTTGCTTTCTTAGAATTTTTGATTCTCCCCCTCAATATGTACATTCAATTTTGTTTGAATTTTGCTCGAGTTTTCTAAATTTTCGTTTAATGTTTTAAACTTGAGCTTAAGTTCTTAATTATACAAGGAAAAATCTGACGATTTGTTCTTGAATATGATTCAACTAATCTCCGAATATCCCTTAAATAGATTCTGGAGATTACTCCTTGAGGAGCTCCAACAGAGAGATAATGAGCCTCGAGGTATCGAATCCACAAAGACAAATCATATTTTGCTTAAAAAATTTTCTTGTTTAGTGATTTCCTTTACATTCAATGTATCATATTTTCTCCCCCTTTTTGTCATCATAGCAAAAAGGTGAAGCATCAAAGAATCATTGTAGACAATGCTCATAACACAGAAAGCACAATGTACACAAGTTTTTAGAAAAAGACCTCAATTCATTGCAAGTATTACAAAATTTGAGCACAATGATTGAAAGTCCAAAAGGACTTTAAATGATAATAAAACATAAATACAAGTCTAGGGACGTCTAGAAGAAGAAGATGAAGCTCCCAAATTTCTTCACTGACTCTGCAAAACCAAACTAACTGCTTCAGAGAGATTCCCCAGTTGCACAATTATTTCTGAAGTAGTCCTAGCTTGAGTCTAGGTCAGTTGGGTTACGCTTTCATTGATTGTATCAAGCTTATCTATCAGTACATTTGCAAGCCTTTCTGCTCCTTGATTCAAGCCTAGTAGCTTGGACCTCACCGAGTCTTGCATTTATTTTGTAGCTTCCTAAATCTCGGAGAATCTCATGTACTGACCATGTACTAGACTCCTCAAGCTGGATAGCTCCTCCTTGACCTCCGCTACCATGAGAGATACTGCTACTGTGGAGGGGGTGAGGTCAGTGGAGGGTGCACTGGTGGTACCTCTGAGTTCCCTTACAATGTCATCCCTTAACTCTCTAAGCTGCTCGGGACTGATTCTGACCTCTAGAGGCTGCTGAGGTGGTGGCATTGTGGATGAAGGTCCAGCAGAGGACGAGGGCCCGGCAGTGGATGAGGGACCAACTATGGATGGGAAGGTGGAAGGATTTATGGAAATATCCTGGTCATGGTCAGAGGTAGGAGAGTGATGAGTAGTGAGGTCAGATGGTATGGATGTAGAGGACTTCCTAACCCATGTACCCTCCACTTTGTGGAAACCCATTCGGTGGAGAGTCCCCTCACCCATATGGTCTGTGTATCGAAGTGAGCGAGAGGGTTCCGACTCAGGGATAGGAACCTCTAACTCCCTAAAAATCAAGGTGAAGAGCATACCATAGGGGAGACTCAATCTAGGCTTATCTAGGGGTTCACTAATGTAACTGTAGATGAGTTTTGGAAAGTTAAGAGGAATGTCATGTAGAATATTGAACATAAGTGCTAAGTCCTTTTCAGAGATAAAGTCAGACCTACCGATTTTAGGAAAGAGGGTACGAGAGATGATACTCAGAAGGAGGCGCATTTCAGCTGAAAGCTTATTTGCAAACATCTCCTCTATGGATGGTTGGGGTGGTCTCCCTAGGATGGCTGTAAGAGCCTCAATCCTATCGGTGGGGTGTGTGGGAGCTATCCCCTCTCGGAAGAGATGGAGGACTCGAGCAATGAGATCCTCCAAGATTGAGACAGGGACATTGGCAACATTTTCTCGAATACCACCGCCACCCCATGTGATGGTGCCATAGAATTTTCTGACTAACCCAAGGTATGTAGGATGGTCAAGGGAACAAAAATATTCTAAACCTTGGGCCCTAAGATGATGCCCTAATGTGAACCCTTCATGGGAGAGGAAGTCAAAATCGACTTTCCTCTCGGTAGAGACAACCCTTCCGGCGCACGAACGCGAGGGAATCGACCTAGGCGGAGAGGGAACCGGAGGTGGTGGCCTCACGGGTTCATTCCGCGCCTTGGACCGTCTCTTGGTGTCGCTCGCTGTGAGAGGTCTCTTCCGGCTAGGGACAATGGCTTTCCTAGGCATCTTGACCTATCAAGGACGGAGAGACGTGAAAAAGGGAGGAAAAACCGAAGGAGAAAGGAAGAGAGAGGGCGGAGACGATCGAGGGAGATGACTTGAGGGTTTTGGAACAGTGGCGGCCGAAAAGAATGATTTGGAAAAATCATTTCGTTTAGGGTTAAAAGTCGGATTTCCGACCTCGAGTCGACTCGAGTAAGTTCGCAAGTTGACTCGACTACGAGTCGACTCTCAGAATCATCCGAGTCGACTCCTCTACGAGTCGACTCACAGAAATATCTGAGTCGATCCTAGTTCTGGCACACATCAAAATCTAAGTTAGAACCGTGCCAAAAGAGAGAGAGGTAGTAATCTTTAGATCTTAAAGAATGATTTGATGATCATAAACGTGGAAGACTATAACAAACATAACTTAATGATCAAAATCTATGAATGAGAGACAAGAATCAAAGAAATGGATCAATTACTCCTAAACCTCTTCTAAGAATACAAAATCGATCTTCACTTAATGGTTTTGTGAAGATATCAGCAAGTTGATCATCAGTACAAACAAATTCAAGCATCACATCACCATTTAACATGTGATCTTTTATGAAGTGATGTCTTATCTCAATATGTTTAGTTTTTGAGTGCTGAATTGGATTTTTAGTTAGATTTATGGCACTTATATTGTCACAATTTATGAAAATCTTATCTTGTTTAATGCCATAATCTTCAAGTTGTTGCTTGATCCATAAAATTTGAGCACAACAACTTCCGGCAGCAACATATTCAGCTTCCATCATAGATAGTGCAACCGAGTTTTGTTTCTTACTAAACCATGAGATTAAGTTCTCTCCTAAAAATTGACATGATCCGTTGGTGCTTTTTCTATCAAGTTTACAACCAGCGAAGTCGGAATCAGTGTACCGTATTAAGTTTATGCTTGATTCTTTAGAGTACCATAAATCTATATCTTTTGTTCCTATTAGATATTTAAAAATTCTCTTAACTGCAATTAGGTGTGATTCCTTAGGATTAGATTGATACCTAGCACACATGTATACACTAAACATGATATCAGGTCTACTTGCTATAAGATATAATAATGATCTGATCATACCTCTATGCAGCTTTTGATCTACTGACTTACCTGATTCATCTTTGTCTAGTTTGCATGATGAGCTCATGGGAGTGCCAATTGACTTGTTTCCATCCATATCAAATTTGTTTAGCATTTTCTTAATGTACTTAGCTTGATTGATGAAAATTTCTTCCTTAGATTGTTTGATTTGAAGTTCGAGGAAGTAGTTCAATTATCCCATCATGCTCATCTCAAATTCACTCTGCATTAATTCAGCAAATTCTTCGCAAAGACGATTGTTAGTAGCACCGAAAATAATATCATTTACATAAATCTGCACTACTAACATATCTTTATTCTTCTTTTTCAAAAACAAGGTTGTATCAACATTCCCTCTAGAAAATTTATGGTCTAATAGAAATTTGCTAAATCTTTCATACCATGCTTTAGGAGCTTGTTTTAGACCATAAAGTGCTTTATTTAATTTGTAAACATGGTTGGGGTATTGATGATTTTCAAAACCAGAAGGTTGTTCTACATAAACCTCCTTATTAATATACCCATTCAAGAAAGCACTTTTTACATCCATTTGAAATAATTTGAAATATTTAAAAATGCAAATGCTAGTAACAATCTAATTGCCTCAAGTCTAGCCACAGGAGCAAAGGTCTCCTCAATATCTATACCTTATTCTTGATTATAGCCTTTTGCTACTAGTCTAGCCTTGCTGCTAACCACAACTCTATTTTCATCAAGTTTATTTTTGTACACCCATTTAGTTTCAATTATTGAGTATTCAGAAGGTCTTTCAACTAAGTTCTATACTTTGTTTCTTGTAAATTGGTTAAGTTCCTCTTGCATAGCATTTATCCAATTTACATCACTTTCAGCTTCTTCAATATTTTTAGGTTCTAAATGTGAAACAAATGCAAGATGATTATTTAAGTTTCTAAGAGAAGCTCTAGTTCTAACAGGTTGAGATGGATCATCTAAGATTAACTCTTTAGGATGACCATGAGCATACCTCCAAGCTTTTGTAAGCCCATGTTCAGCAATTACCTCTTGACTTGTTGAAATCTCTTCAATTTGCTTCGGTTCATCCTCTTGTAAGGTCATATCATCCATCTTTTCTTCAAGTATTCCTGCATCATTATCAAAAGCTACTCTCTTGCTAGAGGAAGCATCATTAGTCTCATCAAAAATAACATGAATAGATTCTTCAATAACAAGAGTTCTTTTGTTGAAGACTCTATATGCCCTACTTGATGTAGAGTACCCCAAAAAGATACCTTCATCAGATTATTATTATGAATAAAACACCTACAACCAAAAACAGAAAATAGTTTACTTTGGGCTTTCTATCTCTCCAAAGTTCATTAGGTGTTTTCTTTATAATTGGTCTCAATAAAACTCTATTTAGTATATAACATGATGTGTTAATAGCCTCACCCCAAAAATACTTTGGGAGATCACTTTTACATAACATGGTCCTAGCCATTTTTTCTAGGGTTCTATTCTTTCTTTCCACTACTCTATTTTGTTGTGGAGTCCTAGGTGCAGAAAATTATGAGTTATCCCCTTTTTACTACAAAATTTTTTAAATAGATGATTTCAAATTCCGTTCCATGATCACTCCTAATAGCTATAACTGAAGCATTTCTTGCATTAGTTACTTCCTTATGGAATTTTTTAAATACTAAAAATGCTTCATCTTTATGAGCTAAAAACATGACCCATGTGTATCTAGAAAAATCAACTACTATGACAAGACCATACTTGTTTCCACCAAGGCTTGTGGTCCTAGTTGGTCCAAAATGATCCATATGAAGTAGCTCAAAGAGTCTAGTAGTAGAGACACAATTTATAGATTTAAAGGAACTTCTAGATTGTTTGCCAAATTGACACGCTCTACAAATTTTATTTTTCTCAAATTTTAGCTTTGGCAAACTAATCACAGAATCTCTTTTAATTAATTTAGATAGTGTATCCATACTTGCATGACCTAATTTACGGTGTCATAACCAACTTGCATCATTGACCTTAGTATCACTAGCTACTAAGCAGTGGCTATTTTTAGTAAGACCTTCAAGATCTACTACATAAACATTGCCAAGTCTTAGTCCTTTGAATACTAAGCTATTGTCAATTGAGTTGGTTATGATGCATAAAGATGGCTTAAACAGAACATCAAAACCTATATCACATAATTGACTAACGCTAAGTAAGTTATGCTTAAAACCATCTACAAATCGAACATTATCAATAAAGGTTGAAGATGTGATTTGTATTTTACCGATACCAATGATGTGACCTGTGTCTCCAAAAGTCACCGCACCTTCTTTTTTAGATTCTAGAGTGAAGAATTGCTCCTTGTCACCCGTCATGTGTCTTGAGCAGCCACTATCCAAGTACCAACAGTGTTTATTGAGCTTGGCTGCAAGACACTCCTACACAAAGAAATCATACAATCTTAGGTACCCAAGTTTTCTTAGGTCCTTTAAGGTTAGTTATGTTGGTTCCTTTTGGAACCCAAATCTTTTTAATGTTTCTTTTAGCTTCTGTTTTTCTATGGTTACATATATTAGCTTTATGTCCTACTCTACCATAACAAAAAATAGGTTACATTTTTAGTTTTACTTTCACCGACTTTTACGAAGAAATTTTTGAGAAATTTTTGCTTGTTCTTGGGCTTATACCCTAATCCGGCTCTATTAAACACAGCTCTTTGACTATTAAGGATCATATCAAGTTTTTCAGAGCTATAGGTAATTTTCTCAACAATAGATTTATATTTTTCAAGTTCTTTGGTTAATTTCAAGTTTTCTTCACTCAATGATTTAACATTAGTAGTTGAATTATCTTTTAAAGTATGATTACTGTTTTAAGTTCGGAGATTTCTTTAGTTAGACTTTCTTTATCTTTAATTAAGGCATCAGTTTTTTGAGTTAGCAATTGGTTGCTTGTTTTAAGTTCTAAATATTCTTTGATAATAGAGTCCTTTTTCTTAATCAATTTATCATTTTTATGAATGTAAGACTGATTAGCTAGCTTCAATTCTTTGTTTTTAAGGTTTATTGTCCTATATTCATCCATTAATTCATTAAAGGCAGCATACAATTCTTCAAAAGTAAAATCTAAATGAGTTTCAGACATTACCTCTTTTTCGTTTGCCATAAGGCAGAAATTAGCTTTCTCCTCTTGTTCCTCTTCCGATGATGACTTATCAGAGTTAGTTCATGTGGTGACAAGGGCTTTCTTCTTCTTGTATTTGTTGTCCTTCTTCAGCAAGGGGCAGTCGGCTCTGAAATGACCGGGCTTCTTGCATTCATAGCATCCGGTTCCCTCACTTTTCTTTTTCTTACCTTTATCCTTGTAGAAGGAACTCGAGGAAACTCTTTTCTTATGGAAGGGCTTCTTTCTATTGATGAACCTTCTGAATTTTCGCACAAGAAGAGCTTCTTCTTCATCTTCCTCATTGTCTTCTTTTTCACTGCTGCTACTGCAAGATAGATCTTTGTTAGAAGAAGTAGACTTGAAGGCAATTACATTTTTCTTATGAAAGGATTCTTTTTCGCTGTGTTGCTTCATTATTAACTCATGCATCATTAGAGATCCAATGAGCTCCTCTAGTGGTAGCTTGTTCAAATATTTTGCTTCTTGGATTGCCGTGACCTTGGCTTCCCATGACCTTAGTAAAGAACGAAGAATTTTTCTGACAAGGCCACTGTTAGTATAACTTTTGCCAAGGCTTTTTAAGCCGTTGACAATATCAGTGAATCTAGTGAACATGCAAGAGATGGTTTCATTAGATTCCATTTTAAATAGTTCATATTTATGAACTAGCATGTTTATTTTAGATTCCTTGACTTGATTTGTGCCCTCATGGATCACTTCAAGTCTATCCCATATCTCTTCTGCAGAATTGCAAGTAGAGATTCTATTGAATTCATTTGGGTCCAAGGCATAATAAAGAACATTCATTGCTTTGGCATTTAGTTGTGCCTTCCTTCTATCGTTATCATCCCAATCTTTTTCAAGCTTGGGTATAGCAATGTTATCTACATAGATAGAAGGAATATATGGTCTATTAACTATGATGCTCCAAACATCATAGTCTTGGGCTTGCATAAATATCCTTATTCTAGCCTTCCAATAGGTGTAGTTAGTTTCATTGAACAATGAAGGCCTATTGGTGGATTTCCCATCACTAAGAAAAGATCCAAAAGGGGTTGTCATTTTAATCTTTTAGTCTTTTCAAGGATTGGAACACCAATCGATATGAGAGCACCTGTTCTGATACCACTTGTTGCCCAAGGAGACAACCCAAGAGGGGGGGTGAATTGAGTTTTAATTAAATATTGATTAATTAAAAATATGATGAGTAATTAACTAAATCTATTGCAAGCGAATTAGTTAGATTACTAGATGCAGTGAGTGAAGAGAGTGAAAGAGATATGATGCAATACAAACACAAAAGATTGATAGTGGTTCGGAGCCAACTCCTGCTCCTACGTCCACTCCCCAAGCCACACTTGGAAGTTCACTATAATCCCTAGGATTACAGCCGGTTGTTTTACAAGTTCACAACCTAACTTGTTGTTTTCATGAAATCACAACGAACTCGATCAGTTTTGATAGGCTCACCGACTAGAACCATCCGATTGTTTTTTCGGGTTCACAATCAAACCCAGTTGGTTTTTCCTGGTTTACCAACCACAACCTTACACCGTTGGTTTTATCTTTGGCTCACCAACAAACCTTACAATCCTTGATTCAATCCCCTGATTGAATCAAGTAAGAAAAACAAAGTTTAAGAATTCACAAAGTAAGCTTCTAAAAAGCAGGTGTGAGAACAATATAAGCAAAATAGAGTTAGAACCCCTCAAACAGATTTTAGATGAGGAAGTGGGGGCTTCTCAATTTTTGAGTCTCCTTTTGAATGTGTCGAATGATGGAGGACAGTAGTAGAGCCTTGAATGCGAAGGAAGCACTTTCAGGTTTGAGTTCAATGCACTTCTTCCTTCTTTTTCTTGGATTTACTTAACGGAAGTTCTTGGTTGTTGAAATACTTTAATACCTAGATGGAATAGCTCTCTTGTTGTCTATTACTGTTCACTCTGGCTATTTAAGTGGTTTCATCCGAAAACTAGCTGTTAGAGAGAGATTTGGAGCTGTTTTGTCCCGTCTGCACATCCTGACAATGTATCCGTTGGGATCGGAGTCGACTCATGCGATCTGGAGTCGACTCGCCCGCTGTTCCAGATTTGAATTAAAGTGCATGCCTCGTCCTGGAGTCGACTCGGACCAAACTGGAGTCGACTCGCCAATAGTTGGAGACGACTCGGGCACTTAGAGGTCGGCTCGTTCTCAGAATTTCAGAAACTCAACTTTTTATTTTTCTTCCTCGAGTCGACTCGGATTTACTTGGAGTCGACTCGGATGACTTGAGAGACGACTCAATATTTTCAGAAGATGACTCGTTCTCAGAGACCGAAAAATCGATTCTCTGTCTTTTGAACATTTTTGCCTTGGAGTCGACTCGAATCTTACTGGAGTCGACTCGACTATCTTGGGAGTCGACTCTTCAACACTTGGAGTCGACTCGTTCACAGGGTCTCCGAAAGTGAGTCTCTGCCTTTTCAGATTGCTTTCCTCTGGGAGTCGACTCGGACATATTGGGAGTCGACTCGCCAAGAATCGAAGTCGAGTCGCAATCTTTTGGAGTTGACTCAGTAACAGGGTCTAAAAACCATCATTCTGTCTTTCTGTCTGTTACCCTTTGGAGTCGACTCGAGACCATCTGGAGTCGACTCGCCTAGCATCGGAGTCGACTCGAAACCTTCAGAAGTCGACTCGCTGACAGGGTCTGAAAACCATCGTTCTGTCTTTCTATCTATTCTCAGTCGGCGTCGACTCGAGGAGTTCCAGGGTCGACTTGAGCTTTTGCCAGAAACATCAAACCACCCAGAGTCGACTCGCAAAGTTCCGGAGTCGACTCGTGATGCAGACTTTGGTTCAAATTGAGTCCAACGCTTAGCCAAATTACTTTGAACCAAAGCTCGAGACACTAAAATAGAAATTCACACATATTTGCCTGAAACACTAGATTAAATTCATTAGTACAACATAAGATATACTCAAAATGCTTTGTGCTCATCAAAATCAATTAGGAAATACTCAATTACTCCACAGAACTCTTATATGATGAAGTTCTTAGGACTTATTTTATGATAAAGGAGGATTTATCTTCAAGTTCTTAAACCTATTCACGATCAAATGATATGTTGTTACTAGAACGACATCATTATCGAGATTAGGTCGTTGTGTGACATATACGTTGGTTGTCCTTTAACCAAGAAGTGTAGAGACACTGATATGTCACACAGATAAAGTGTAGGAGTACATTTCATTGAACGTGATCAATTTCGGAATGCTTTACTGTTAAGAGATGTTCCGAGTCGATTTGGGTATAAGTATCCCTCAGACCTGAGATCACCATGGTGACTTACGAACAACTCATTGTACTTTATTACCGGACTAGCAAAATTTCTAATTCTGGGACGGAAGGTTACTGGGTGCAGTCAAGTACTTGCGAAATCGGTGCGTGAGTCAAGATGGAATTGACCCCTCCTGAAAATAGGAGATAATGCTTTGTGTTAAATTTAGCAAAATCTTGGCCAGGGTAATCCTTGTGATGAGTCACAGGATTTCTAAAGTTGATCACATAGTGGATGTACTGATTAGAGAGTTGACAGAACTCTGATATCATCCTAGTATTAGGAGTCAAAGGGATGAATTATACAGTAATCATAGTCCAGAATTTCAAAATATTTGCTTCGTATATATTCAGCCTATCCGGATGTCGGGTACCATTGCTAGATGATCACATCGATTAGTGCATAAAGTTTCCTATTGGCTTAGATTCGAACCTATGAGATCACACGCATAGAAGTTTCCTGATTGATCAAGATAGCTGATGGATGATTAAGAATCATTCAGGGATAATTTGGTCAATTCAATTGACAAATTATTCTATAAAATAATTAAAGTAATTATTGGAGGATTAATTAGTAATTGGATTACTAATAAACTCAATTTGATTGAGTAAATGGACTAAGGATGAGCCAAATTGAATTGGATTCAATTTTGGATTCAATCAGGGTTTTGACCTTGATTGGGGTCGACTCGAGCTTGGCTGTGGTCGACTCTCTCAGAGAATCCAGAGGACGATCTCTTCTGTTTTCCTAGGTGGGGTCGACTCGAGCAAGCAGGGGTCGACTCGAGCCATGAAAAGGGGTCGACCCGCTGGGCGTATCAAGGAAATAAGTTTTCTGTCGTCTCAGCCTGGGTCGACCTATGAATCTATGGGGTCGACTCGGGTCGACTCGAAGGGGAAGGAGTCGACTCGAGGCGACTTGGAGTCGACTCGAGCTCGGGAAGGTCGATTCCTTCTAAAAATCCTGGAAGTTGCGGACGGGTTGAATTCAAGGTATTCGATCCAGACTTATTTTTTCAATAAAAACTGAAGGGATTTGGATCGTGAAACATGTGGGAGAATGGCTAGATGATTATCAATGGAATTTCAAATTAAATTTGAATGAAATCAAATCATCAACATCCATTTATCTCACCCGCATGAACCAATTATTGTTTGGATTTTGAATTCCAACAAGATAAGATCTATTTTGTTGCAACCATCCCCTTCATGCGCCAACAAGATACCAAATTTTCATTTGAATTTCGAATTCAAATGATCAGATGGCGTGCCTTTAAAAGTATAAGTTCCATGTGACGCTAAAGTAAGGAAATCGAATGAAAAATCAGCCTTCCATCTTGCCCATTCCATATCCTCTAAGTCCATCTCGCCATAACTGATAGGGATCCCAGAAAAGAGCTTTTAGATTAGATCTAAGTCCTCTTTAATCCCTATAAACCTTTCCTCCAAGTTCTTCCAAGAAGGAGAATCAAAAATTGATTGCATCGGAAAGATCAAAGTTCAGCAAATGACGATCCTACACAAGCTAGCACTTTCGTGGGATTGGATCACTCCAGGATCTTCGCGTGGATTACTCGTAGAGGCCAGACAAGTGTGTGGCTACGAAGCTCAAGCATCAGATCCATTACTTTTAGATTTCATAAAGGTATGAATCTAGATCCAAAGTTGTATCACTTATAGGTTCCAATCCGCGAGGGTTAAACCTCTTTTGGGGCTCTTCACAGAGTAATCTTCAGAGCCTATTCGATGGACATTCGAAGATTAGTTGGGTATTAGATTAATTGATTTTAGAACTTAATTAATAATCTCATTTTAGATCTGAAATTAATCATGCAATGATTTTAGCATAATCGTTTAAACGATCCCCGCATATTGATCATTAATACTTATAGTGGTACTTTGAAATTTGATTTCTTACGTATGCTAGAATTAAAATGTTTAATTCGGTTTTTCCACTGCGAATTTCAAAATTAAAAGAACTACGTGTGGCTTGATCCCCCTTGTGAAGAGGTATGTAGGTGATGAGAGCACAAAAGTGCGATCTAAATACCCATTAACTTAGCCTAATGCTAGCAAAATAATGATAAATAATAGGTGTTAACATTTGCATGATTAAATATTTTATCCTTAGCACTTATTATAATTTTTATCATTATTTTATATAAATTCATCTTAAAAGAATGCATCTTTCTAACTGCAGAACAGAGCCCAGATTCAGCCATCCACAATGCATCCCGAGCATTTCCACGTTCGCATCCAGTGCGTCCGAATCTAATTCTGCAGCCAGTTTCCGAGCTTCCTGCATCCCCGCGTCCAATGCCCTGCGGTCGTTCCGTGCGTAGCATCCAAGAGTCCCAGCGCGTGTGATCCGCTCATCCCGTTCATCTCACGAATTCGACTCTGCATCCCAGCCAGGATCCGTGAAGCATCCTCCCACGCGTTCCAGCTCCAGCACATTATGCCATCCAGATCCTCACGAGTCCACGCGTGCATCCCAGTCTTCCGCGTCCACGCTCCTTCCGGCCGTCTGCGTGCAAAATCCACCGCGATCCAGCCTCTCCCAGACATCCCGCGTCCGTGATCTCAGCCACGCATCCCAGCTCCAAACCTCCTTCCGTTCACGATCGGATCTTTGCCGCGTCTGCAAGCCAGCCGTCCACGGTTCATCCTCCTCACAAGCGCACACCTCATCCCAGCAAAGATCCAGCTTCTGTCCACTTCTTTCGCATCTGAGTTCATCCGTTCGCATCCCAAGCTTCACAGCAACCGAAATTCCAGCTTCTCCCAGCGTCCGTGCTTCCTAACGATCCTCCTCGCACCCATCCGCCACAGCCACGTCCAACCACATCCGCGTCCGAAGATCCCGGCATCCCATGATTTCAGCATCAGCGAGGCATCGTCCGCGTCCATCCTTTTCTTCCGGATTAGCATCCATCCGTTGATCTCCATCGCGTGCGAGGAGTGGATCGAAGGCGAGCTTGATATCCCTCTCGGCTGGGAAGTTGGCGATTATTTATTCTATCCTCATTCGGTGAAACAAGGAAGTCCCCATTTCAAAAAAAAAACAGAGGAGCTTCCCCTGTCATTAGAGAAAAGAAGAGAGGGAAACAGGGGAGCCCCTGTTAGGGAAACAGGGGAGCCCCTGTTTCCGAAAAAAAAAGAAGAAAAAAGAAAAAAAAAAAGAAGAGGGAAAAATGAAAGGGGGATTAATGCATGAAATGAGTGGCTGATTTCTTAGGAAGGGTGATGGAGGAACCTTTGATGTATTTCTCTTTGAAGTAAATTCTAAACTTTTGCTTTCAATGATTTATATTTATTGATATGTTCTTGATCCATACGTAGTTATTTCATAGATAGATCTTTAATGGATTATGATTATTGATATATGGATTGCTTTAGTATTTGATTCGTCGTAGACGTAGAAAGCACGATGAATGCTTAGAAATTGAGTTCATATGTTCATGAAACATATACCATGATTAGATCTATCCTACATTTAATCTTTAATCAAGAACCATAGAGTTTATTCCTTGGATGCAATATCATCAAGGGGGATTCCAGATATAGAGTTTATTCCTTGGATGCAATATCATCAAGGGGGATTCCAGATCCCTACCATTTTTATTTCATTGAATTGTGTTTATTATTCTCTGCATTTAATTTCTGAAAATCAAAACATCATTTTAATCCACAAATTTATTTAATTAATTAATCTGAAAATTACGCTAATAATCTATAAATTTCGTTTCCTGAGGATTCGACCTCGGACTCCCGAGAATTTACTACTTGTGCGATTCTCCTGCACTTGGGAGAACAATTTTATTTTTGCATCAAGTTTTTGGCGCCGTTGCCGGGGAACGGCTGATTTATTAGTATAATTTTAGATTTAATCAGTATCTTAGTATTTAGTCTTTTTTTTTTCAAAAAAAAAAAACTTTATTGCTGTTTTTTTTATTCCCTGCACAGTCTGCATCAAACTCTGATATCTGATTAATCCACCGTCTGATTGCACTCCAATTTCGTCGGCTGCTGTAGGACACATGTTTCGTTCATCTGAACGGTCTGATTGATATTCTAATACTTTTATGACCATTAAATTAATATACAACCTTGCTGCTGTCTGCTTTGAATTTTCTGTGTTTAATTTTTTTGTTTAGAATCAGAATTTTATTATCATCATATCTCATTAACCCTTGTTGCTACTTGAAAATTGATAAGAACTTTAAGAAAAGATAAAGGGTAATCATTAAAAAAAAATAAAAAACAAAAAAAAAACAAACAAATAAATAAACTCTGAAATTTTGTATGCTAGGTTGGAATAGGGACAACACTGGACGTCTGAGTCGACAACCTTTTGACAATTTCTTAGATCACATTATTGAAACTTTTTCGTAAAATCTCAGATCTGGTGAGATGGCTGATGATGATGTAGGAAGTCACCATAGTAATGAAGGTAGACCCCCAGTTATGACACTTCGACAATACTTACATCCCACTAGGACTAGTCAACCTTCATGCATGATTATTTCTGAAAATGTAGGACACTTTGAAATCAAACCAGGAGTAATTCAATTGCTGCCAAAGTATCATAGAATGGAATCCGAGAACCCTTATCTTCACCTTAAGGATTTTGAGAAAATTAGGCATGATAAATCAATTCTAAGAAAATCTTTTGAACCTACACAAAAAGTTCTTTTGTATGACTCTCGCTTACATCTGTTTTCTGAAAAGTTACGATCAAGATGGACAGGTCCTTTCATTGTAAAAACTGTTTTTCCACACGGGGCAATTGAAATTGAGAATCCACAGGATGGCAAAATTTTTAAGGTTAATGGACACAGATTAAAACCTTTTCTTGAAAATTTTGCAGATGAAGAGGACTCCTTTTCCTTGGGGGAGCCTTCTTATGACTGAACATGAAGGCCAAGGTATGTGTATATTAGTTAGAATTATTATTTTTTCTTTTATTTCTAGTTTTCTTCTTATTTTTTAGGTCTTCTTTTCTGGAAATCAACAGCTCAAGGTATTCTTCTTCTCTCTATTATTTTCTCTATTGTCTCTCATATATAGTTTTCTTGCATCTTTTACATTGAGGACAATGCAATGTTTAAGTTGGGGGGAGAAAAATATTTTGATCAAAAAACAAAAAAAAAAAAAACTTGTTTTTGCATTTGATTTATTCTATTAATTTCTTTTCTGAGCAAATGCACATGTATTTTCATATTGAGTTTGTGCAACTATTAAGGCAAGGAACACATGCATACTATGATTGATCAGAGACCTATCATTAGATCCCCACACGTGTACTTAATGACAATAGGAAAGCCTCAAGAGTTCACATTTGTTAACTGCATTTTTGGTAGCCTTATCTGTAAAAGAAGTATGAGTATCCTTGTCGTACCATAAGGTTCATGATTTGGTTTTCACATAAAGATAGAGGTTGAATATCCCAGTTAGATTACTTAGGTGCCTTATGATCCGACCTTGGTTGACCTATAGTCACGATGCAGTCACATATATAATAAAAAAATACCTATATGGTTCAGTCTATCTTCTCTTTTCTTGCATAAAAAAAAAAAATCCTTCTGATAACAAGTCTGGCCTCGTGGCGTAGTCTGGTTCGAGTAATTAAGCCCGAGGGATGTTTCACCTAATGTCTTGAGCCAACTGGATCGGGGGTCATTGGCTGAAAGCTCGCTACATGGACCTTACTAGAGCCTAATGGGGTTGGATAGATGTAGTCGTCATGGGTATTATAAAAAAAAAAAAAGAGAAAAAAAGAATGAAATAATAATAAGCATGTATGGGTTGGTCGGACTGAACCTAGTGACATGTGGTAATGACTGGTTTGACTCCATTGTGTTGGACCTCTGTACACCGGGGTTGTTTAGTTGGGATTGATAGCTCTTTCTTTATATGCGAACCATTCTTGACAAATTTAGACAACATGTGATATTCTAAAAATTTGATGGATCAGGTTCTAACAAATTGCAGAAAATACTTGTGAACTTGAGTAGTGCACCTAAAACTCAGGCGGTGCCCTGTTGTGGTGGAGGTATTAGTACTCTGAGAAAGTCATATGATTTGATGCACACTACACTTTTATATTCCTTGCTTTGACGGTTGCCATACTTGAAAATATTTGTCAATTAATTACATGTGTATTAGCTTAGGGTTTATTTTTATTAGAATCTCATGTCATATTGTGGAGTGATTGATTAAAACCCTATTTGATTTTGATGAGCTCAAAGCATTTGAGTATATCTCTTGTTTACTAATGAATTCAATTAAGTGTTTCAGTGAAAATCTTGTCTAAGTGTCTCTAGACTTAGTTCATAATATTTTGGATAAGTTAAGAAGTCAGCCTGAACCAAAGTCTGAGACTCGAGTCGACTCCAGAGTATCACGAGTCGACTCCAAGCGTATCAAGTTCACTGGCACGGGCTCGAGTCGACTCCGGATAAGTACGAGTCGACTCCGACTTAGAACAGACAGACGAACAGAAAGCATCAACTCAAAACCTGTCAGCGAGTCGACTCCTGAAGTGCGCGAGTCGACTCCGATGTTCACCGAGTCGACTCCAGGGTAGCAAGAGTCGACTCCAAGGAGCCACAGGCAGAAAAGTCAGAGAGCAGTTTTCGGGTCTGAGATTCGAGTCGACTCCAGTGGAACGCGAGTCGACTCCGATGGTTGGCAAGTCGACTTCAAAGAAAGTGAGAGTCGACTCTCAGAGGAACACAAGAAAAAAGTCAGAGAACGTTTTTCGAACTCTGAGATTCGAGTCGACTCCCGCAATACGCGAGTCGACTCCGAGACTCCGCGACCACAAAGAAGACAGAAGACCAATTTACTGTCTCTGAGATTCGAGTCGACTCCCAGACAGCTAGAGTCGACTCCAAGGCAGCTCTACATCAAAAAGACAGAAGACAGTGTTTCAAAAACTGAGAGCCGAGTCGACTCCGGGGAAGTTCGAGTCGACTCCAAGACTGAACGAGGCAAAAGACAGAAGATAGGGAGTTCGAGCTCTGAGCGCCGAGTCGACTCCCAGGATTGTCGAGTCGACTCGAGTGGACCAAATTCAAAAATAGATCCACGGACTCCATGGGATGAGCCAACTCCGAGAAAGCCAAGTCAGCTCCAGAAGTTGGCGAGTCGACTCCAGGTCAAGACGAGTCGACTCCCAGTCTAAGAGGCTACTTTAATTCAAATCCGAAACAGTTGCCGAGTCGACTCCAGAAAAGCATGAGTCGACTCCCGCTACAGCCGAGTCGACTCCTGATCGCGCGAGTCGACTCCAACCCACCAACGGACACATTGTCAGGGTGTACAGAGTGTGCAGAACGGGCAGAAAAAGCTCTCTAACGGCTAGTTTCCGTGGGGGTTGGTTTAAATAGCCACAGAGGACTGTAGCAAAGAAGAGAACAACCATTCCACTCCAAGTAATCAAGCTTTCAATCTCTGCAACTTGTTCTTCAACGAAAAAGAGGAAAGAGCAGCATTAACTGCATCCACCTACTTCTTTCCAACATTGAAAGAGCCTCCTCCTGCATTCAAGTCGACTACACATTCAAGAGGAGACCCGAAGTTCAAGAAGCCCTTCCTCTTCTCCAACTTAAAAGCGTTTGAGGGCTCTTAACTTCGTTATTGTTCATATTGCCATTTATCTGCTTTTGAGAAGCTGTATTTTTCTGTTTGTTCTTTTCATCTACACATTGTCTTTGCTTGGTTCAATCGGGGGATTGAATCAAGGGTATAGAGGTTGGTTGGTGAGCCGAGTGTAAAACCAACGTGTAAGGGTTCGATTGTGATCCCGGGAAAACAATCGGGGTTGGTTCTAGTCGGTGAGCCTGGGAAAACCGACCGAGTTCGTTGTGAGCTCGTAAAACAACAAGTTTGGTTGTGAGCTTGGAAAACAACCGGCTGTAATCCAAGGGGTTATAGTGAATTCCCAAGTGAGACTTGGGGAGTGGACGTAGGAGCAAGGGTTAGCTCCGAACTACTATAAAACTTGGTGTTTGTGATTGATTGTCTCTCTTTCTCTTACTCTCATATCACTCACAGCACATAGCAATTAATCGAACAACTTGCAATAGCTTAAACTTGATAGTCATCCACATCGTTTTAAATTGTAAGATTATTTTAAAACCCAATTCACCCTCCCTCTTGGGTTGTCTATCTGGGCAACAAGTGGTATCAGAGCCTAAACTCTTCCACCCAAGAGTAAAAGATCGAAATGACAACCCCATTTGGATCTTTCCACATTGAGGGTCAGTCCACCCAAAGACCCCCATTCTTTAATGGATCCGACTACTCATATTGGAAGGCTAGGATGAGAATATTCATCCAAGCCCAAGACAATGAGATGTGGACCATTGTAGTAAATGGGCCATACATCCCATCCATATATGTAGAGAGTGTCACGGTACCCAAACTAGAAAAGGATTGGGATGAACATGACATGAGAAAGGCACAACTAAACTCTAAAGCTATGAATGTGCTTTATTGTGCCTTAGATAGAAATGAATTCAATAGGGTCTCAACTTGCAATTCTGCAAAAGAGATTTGGGACAGACTTGAAGTGACCCATGAGGGCACGAATCAAGTCAAAGAATCCAAAATAAATATTTTGGTTCATAAGTATGAACTATTTAAAATGGATTCTAATGAAACAATCACATGCATGTTCACTAGGTTTACTGACATTGTCAATGGCCTAAAAAGCCTTGGCAAGAACTATACTAACAGTGAGCTTGTCAGGAAAATCCTTCGTTGTCTACCAAGGTCATGGGAAGCTAAAGTGACGGCAATCCAAGAAGCCAAGGACTTGAACAAGTTACCACTTGAGGAGCTTCTTGGATCCCTAATGACGCACGAGCTAACCATGAAGCAACACAACGAGGAAGAGTCCTCCCATAAGAAAAAGGTAATAGCTCTTAAATCTACTTCATCTAACAAGGACTTGTCTTGCAGTAGCAGCAGTGAAGAAGAAGAACATGAGGAAGATGATGGTGAGGCTCTTCTTGTGCGCAAATTCAGAAAATTCATCAACCACAAGAAGTCCTATCATCAAAGGAGAGGCCCCTCAAATTCCTACCGCAAGGACAAAGGTAAGAAAAGGGAAAATGAGGGGATTGGCTGCTATGAGTATAAAAAACCGGGACACATCAGAGCTGAGTGTCCCTTACTAAAGAAGGGCAACAAGTACAAGAAGAAGAAAGCCCTCGTCACCACCTTATCGGACTCCGACGCATCATCTTCATCATCGGATGAAGAACAAGAAGAAAAGGCCAATTTGTGCTTCATGGCCAATGAAAATGAGGTAACATCTGAATCACATCTCGATTTTTCTTTTGATGAACTTTATGATGCATTTAATGAATTAATGATAGAATATAAGGCCATAAATCTTAAGAATAAAGAACTAAAAATAGCTAAACAATCATACATACTTAAATACGATAAACTAGTTAAGGATAAGGACTGTATCACCATAGAAAATCTAGAACTTAAGACAAGCAACCAACTCTTAATTAAGAAAACTAACACCTTAAGTAAAGATAACGAAGAACTAACTAAGGAATTTTCAGAACTTAAAAACCATAAACAAATCTTAAACAAGGATCTCACAAAAGAACTAAATGATCTAAAAGCAGAAAATCAAACACTAACTAAAGAACTTAACAAATACAAACCTTTGGTTGAAAAATTTACATATAGTTCTGAAAAGTTAAATATGATACTAAATAGTCAACGAGCAGTATTTAATAAAGCGGGTTTAGGATATAAACCAAGAAATAAACAAAAACTTCTTAGTAACTTCTTTGTTAAAGCTGGGGAAAGTAAAACTAAGAAAATAACCTGCTTTTGTTGTGGAACTATAGGTCATAAAGCAAATGTGTGTAATTTTAGGAAAGGTAAAACAAAAAGGAAAATTAAAAGGGTATGGGTTCCAAAAGGAACCAACTTGACTAACCATGAAGGACCCAAGAAAACTTGGGTACCTAAGATGATATGATTTGCTTGTGTAGGAGTGTCTTGCAGCCAAGGTCAACAAAAACTGCTGGTATTTGGATAGTGGCTGCTCAAGACACATGACGGGTGACAAGGATCAATTTTTCACCCTTGAAGCTAAGAAGGGAGGTGCTGTGACTTTTGGAGACAACAACCAAGGTCACATCATTGGTATTGGTAAAGTTCAAATTACCCCTTCTACTTTTATTGATAATGTTAGATATGTTGATGGTCTTAAGCATAACTTATTAAGCATTAGTCAATTATGTGATAAAGGGTATGATGTTATGTTTAAACCATCACTATGCATTATAACAAACCCTAATGACAATAGTTTAGTTTTTAAAGGAATTAGACGTGGGAATGTGTATGTTGTAGACCTTGAAGATCTTGCCAAACATAACCAATGTCTAGTTGTTAATGAAACTAAGGATAATGATGCTAGCTGGTTATGGCACCGTAAGTTAGGTCATGCAAGCATGGACACAATAACTAAACTAGTTAAAAGAGATTCCGTGATAGGTTTGCCAAAATTAAAATTTGAGAAGAACAAAATATGTGAAGCATGTCAATTTGGCAAACAATCTAGGAACTCATTTAAATTCATAAAATGTGTCTCTACATCTAGACCTCTAGAATTATTACACATGGACCTATTCGGACCAACTAGAACCACTAGCCTAGGTGGAAATAAATATGGTCTAGTTATTTGTTGCCCAGATAGACAACCCAAGAGGGGGGGTGAATTGGGTTTTAAAATAATTTAGATGATTAAAACGATGTGGTTGATTAATTAAAAACTATTGCAAGTTATTTAATTAATGCTAAGTGCTGTGAGTGATGTGAGGGGAAGAAGAAGAGAGACAATCCAATGCAAACACAGAGTTTTATAGTGGTTCGGAGCTACCCCTTGCTCCTACGTCCACTCCCCAAGTCTCTCTTGGGAATTCACTATAACCCCCTTGGATTACAGCCGGTTGTTTTGCAAGCTCACAACCAAACTTGTTGTTTTACGAGCTCACAACGAACTCGGTCGGTTTTCCCAGGCTCACCGACTAGAACCAACCCCGATTGTTTTTCCGGGCTCACAATCAAACCCTTACACACGTTGGTTTTTAACTTGGCTCACCAACCAACCTTAATCCGCTTGATTCAATCCCCCGATTGAACCAAGTAAATACAAGTTATAGAAAGAAAGGAAAATAAGCTTCTCAAAAGCAGATGTAAAACAATATAATCAAAAGAGGAGTTTAGAAGCCCTCAAACGCTTGTAAGCTGAAGTAGAGGAATGGCTTCTTGAACTCCGGTCTCCTCTCGAATGAGTAGTCGACTTGAATGCAGGAGGAGGAGGCTTTAATTGCTGGGAAGATGTAGTTGGTTGCAGTAAATGCTGATCTTCCCCTTTTTCGTTGAAGAGCACGTTCAGAGCTTGAAAGCTTGAATGCTTGGAGTGGAATGGTTGTTCTCTTCCTTGCTACAGTCTGCTGTGGCTATTTAAGCCAACCCCCACGGAAACTAGCCGTTACACTGCTTTTTCTGTCCGTTCTGCACACTCTGCGCAGCCTGACAATATGACCGTTGGTGGGTTGGAGTCGACTCGCGCGATCAGGAGTCGACTCGGCTGTAGCGGGAGTCGACTCAAGCTTTTCCGGAGTCGACTCGGCAACTGTTCCAAATTTGAATTAAAGTTGCCGTCACGACTGGGAGTCGACTCGTCTTGACCCGGAGTCGACTCGCCAACTTCTGGAGCTGACCTGGCAATTTTGGAGTCGGCTCATCCACTGAAGTCCGTGGATCCAATTTTGAATTTTGTCCACTCGAGTCGACTCGACTGTCCTTGGAGTCGACTCGAATCTCAGAGCCCGAACTCCCGATTCTCTGTCTTTTGGCTCATCCAGTCTTGGAGTCGACTCGAACTTCCTTGGAGTCGACTCGGCTCTCAGTTTCCGAAAGTTGGTCTTCTGCCTTTTGACGTGAAGCTTGTCTTGGAGTCGACTCGAGCTGTCTGGGAGTCGACTCGAATCTCAGAGGCAGTAACATGGTTTTCTGTCTGTCGATGGTCGCACAGTCTCGGAGTCGACTCGCGTATTGCGGAAGTCGACTCGAATCTCAGAGTCCATAAAATGCTCTCTGACCTTTTCTTTGTGTACCTCTTGGAGTCGACTCTTACTACCCTGGAGTCGACTCGTTGAACATTGGAGTCGACTCGCGCACTTCAGGAGTCGACTCGTTGACAGGTTCTGAGATGAGGCTTTCTGTTCTTCTTTCTGTTCTCAGTCGGAGTCGACTCGTACTAGTCTGGAGTCGACTCGAGCTCGTGCCAGTGAACTTGGTACGCTTGGAGTCGACTCGTGATACTCGGGAGTCGACTCGAGTCTCAGAGTTTGGTTCAGCAGACTTCTTAACTTATCCAAAATACTATGAACCAAAATCTAGAGACACTTGGACAGGATTTTCACTGAAACACTCAATTGAATTCATTAGTAATCACAAGATACACTCAAATGCTTTGAGCTCATCAAAATCAAATGGGGTTTTAATCAATCACTCCACAATCTTCCCCTTTTTGATGATGACAAAACTTTGAGTATATGTAAAATGACTTGCTCAATAAATAATGAAATAAAATCCATAAATGAATTCAAATGTCTGATAATTTAATTTATCCAAGTTTGAAAGGAGTGAAACAACAAATTTCGGAGTTAAAGCTCCCCCTTTCATTTGAAATTATATAAGCCTTCATATTATGCAATCAATTGTTTGGCTTATATGTCATTAATGATTTAGCTTGATTAAAATTCAGATTCTCCCCCTCAACCTATGCATTCAACTATGTTTTGATTCTCTGAATTTCCTTTTAATGCTTTGAAGTTTTTGAACTGAATTTTTTGTTTTTAGAGGGAAAATCTGTCAATTTGTTCTTGAGTAGGATTCAGCTAATCTCCGAATATCCCTTGAATAGATTCTGGAGATTACTCCATTAGGAGCCCCAAAAGAGAGATAATGAGCCTCGAGGTACCGAATCCACTTAGAACAAATTTGTGTGTATTTTTAAGAGTTTATCTTTTTATTTATTTCCATTGATTTCTTTTACATATATTTTTTTATTTTTCTCCCCTTTTACACATTTTATACATATTTCTCCCCCTTTTTGTCATCATACCAAAAAGGAGGTAATCAACCACAATCAATGGTACAAACAATCATCAAATGGCACATAATTGAAGATAAGATGTCTACTCATTGTATTGATATGAATTGAAGTAGATTTGAGCAAACAATAAGTAAAGTAAAACAATACAAAACAAAACTCAAACACATCTATGTCCTCCTCGAGGATGAAGCTCCCTCTCTCGAGGATGCATCTCCTCCTCTGGAGGATGTGGCTCCTCCTCTCGAGGATGTGGCTCCTCCTCTCAATCGGCTCTGCTCCATGAGGAGGGTGACTGCATCTGTGACATGGCCAAGCTGTGTGATGATAGACGTGGTGGCTCTGCTATGTGTAGTGGAGAGCTCTGTCACCGACGCCTGAAGCCCAGTCACCGATGTCTGAAGTGCGTCCAGCTTGTCGATGAGTACATTCGCCAAGCGCTCGGCCCCCTCGGTGGTGGTGTGCATGTCACGACCTATCTCCTCTCGCATCTGTCGAGTGGAGCTCGTGACCTCACTCATGCTGTGGAACTGGGCCTGGATCAAACTCCGGACATTGTAGATCTCTTCCCGTACATGAGCCGTCATGTCAGTCACGGTTGTCAAGGAAGGGACCAACTGAGAAGATACGGGTGCAGGAGTGGGAGCAGGCACCGCACCTTGGAGCTCCCGAAGCAGCTCATCCCTCACCTCTCTGACTATCTCCTGTCGCAGCTCCCGGAGCTGCTCAGGATCAATCCGGACCGCCATAGAGGGTGGTGCCGAGGAGGAAGGTCCGGCGGAGGTGGTAGGAGCAGGAGGAGTGGATGGGAGGTCTGGATGGTCTGGAAGGTCTGGGTAGTCTGAATCGGGCTCAGGACTAGGTGAAGGTCTGGTGGTCTGAGCGGTGAGGGTAGACTTCCTAACCCAGATCCCTTCTCTCTTCCGAAATCCCATCCTGTGCATGGTCCCCGTACACAAGCGATCTGTCCATCGCAATGCACGAGAGGGTTCCCTCTCAGGAATGGGAATCTCGTACTCCCTAAAGAGAAGAGTAAAAATCATGTCGTATGGGAGGGTGAGCCTAGGTCTATCTAGGGGCTCACACATATACCTATAGATGAGTTTGGGAAAGTTGACCGGGGTGTCCTGAAGAATGTAAGACATAACAGTTAGGTCCCTCTCATTTACAAAATCAAATCTTCCTGTCTTAGGGAAGATGGATCTGGACAGAATACTCAAAAGGATTCTCACTTCAATAGGAAGTGAGCTAGCAGATACCTCGTCTAGGGGGGACTGAGGTGGATGCCCTAAGACGACCGTAAGGGCCTCAACTCTATCCTCAGGGTGTGCGGGAGCCATTCCTACTAATGGAAGGTGGAGGATGTGGGCAATGAGATCCTCCGTGACACGCACAGGGACACCTACTACTGTGCCCTCGATACCTCCATCTCCCCGATGGACGGTACTATAAAACTCTTGAACAAGGCCAGGGTAAGTGGGAAGGTCCAAAGTGAGGAAGTACTCTAGGCCCTGGGCTCTAAGCCTATCACCTATGGTGAACCCTTCCCGGGAGAGATAGTCAAAGTCGACATACCTCCCGGTGGTGACGGCCTTCCCGGCCAACGGCTTTGCGGGAACCGCCCTAGGCGGGGAACGAGCCGGAGGTGGTTGCCTCGCGGGATCGTGCCGCGCCTTGGAGCGCCGCTCGGGACCGGCCTCGGGACGGGACCTCTTCCTAACCACGGTCTTACGAGGCATCTTGACCTAAACGGGAAGAAACACCTAAAGGACGGAGAAAGGTCGACGGAGGAGACTCGGGACGGACCGGAGACAACCTAGGAACGGACGAAAATCCTAAGAACCGGTGAAAAATCGACCGAACAGAGGTTGGAGACGATCGGGGACGACCTAGGAGTCGGCTCTAGGGCTTTTTGAACAGTGGCGGCTTGAAAGAAAAGTGTTTGCAAAACGACAAACCTAGGGTTAAAAAGTCGGATCCCGACTGCGAGTCGACTCCCCTGAGTCGCGAGTCGACTCGACCTCGAGTCGACTCCAGAATATGCGCGAGTCGACTCTCCTTATGCGCCTGTAGACTTCGAGTCGACTCCCGACAATGTGCGAGTCGACTCCCCCTCAGCTGCCATCTTTGCGAGTCGACTCCCGCAAATGCGCGAGTCGACTCCCCCTTAGGAGCCGGCTCTGAAACTTACTCGAGTCGTCTCTAACCTTGGCACGCACCTAAAAGTCATGCTATAACCGTGCCAAATGAGGGAAAATCACCTAATTGGGATCTGATTTGATGATCATTGAATAGAAACTCTATTTTAACCGCATTCTAATCATCAAAATCAATTAATCTAGTGGAAACTCCCACTAGGATGGATCAATCACTCCTAATCCCCTCCTAAGCACGCTAAACCTCTCTTCACTTAGGGGTTTTGTAAAAATATCTGCTAATTGATTATCAGTACAAACAAATTGGAGTGACACATCACCATTCAATACATGATCTCTTATGAAGTGATGTCTTATCTCAATGTGTTTAGTTCTTGAATGTTGAATTGGATTTTTAGTTAGATTTATGGCACTTGTATTATCACAATTAATGGGGATTTTATCTTGTTTACTGCCATAATCTTCTAATTGTTGTTTAATCCACAAGATTTGAGCACAACAACTCCCGGCTGCCACATATTCAGCTTCTGCAGTGGATAATGCAACCGTGTTTTGTTTCTTACTAAACCATGAGATTAGGTTTTCTCCTAGAAACTGACACGACCCGCTGGTACTTTTTCTATCAAGCTTACATCCAGCGAAGTCTGAATCTGTGTACCCTATTAAGTTTAGGCTAGATTCTTTAGAGTATCATAGCCCTATGTTCTTAGTTCCTATTAAGTATTTAAAAATTCTCTTAACTGCAGCTAGGTGTGATTCTTTAGGATTAGCCTGATATCTAGCACACATGCAAACACTAAACATAATATCAGGTCTACTTGCAGTAAGATATAGTAAAGATCCTATCATACCTCTATAAAGTTTTTGATCTACAGATTTACCTGATTCGTCTTGATCTAATTTGCATGATGAGCTCATGGGGGTGCTGATTGATTTGTTTCCTTCCATATCAAACTTCTTGAGCATCTCCTTGACATATTTTGCTTGATTGATGAAGATGCCTCCTTCAGATTGTTTGATTTGAAGCCCGAGGAAGTAGTTCAGCTCTCCCATCATGCTCATCTCAAACTCACTCTGCATCAAATCAGCAAACTCTTCGCAGAGGCGATTGTTAGTAGCACCAAAAATGATATCATCAACATAAATCTGTACTAATAGCATCTCCTTATTTTGCTTTTTCAGAAATAATGTTGTGTCTACATTTCCCCTAGAGAATTCATGTTCTAATAGGAATTTACTAAGTCTCTCATACCATGCTCTAGGTGCTTGTTTTAATCCATAAAGTGCTTTGTTCAGTTTATACACATGATTAGGGTATTGATGATTTTCAAAACCAGGAGGTTGTTCTACATACACTTCCTCATTAATATACCCATTTAAAAATGCACTTTTTACATCCATTTGAAATAGTTTGAAATCCTTAGAGCATGCATATGCTAATAATAGTCTAATAGCCTCAAGTCTAGCTACGGGAGCAAAGGTTTCATCAAAATCTATGCCTTCTTCTTGATTATAACCCTTTGCCACTAGTCTAGCCTTATTCCTTATAACAATTCCATTTTCATCTAGCTTATTTTTATATATCCATTTTGTACCTATAATTGGATATTTAGAAGGTCTCTCTACTAGATCCCACACTTTGTTTCTAGTAAATTGGTTTAGTTTTTCTTGCATTGCATTTATCCAATTTACATCATTTTCGGCTTCTTCTATATGTTTGGGCTCAAAGTGTGAAACAAAAGCTAGATGGTTATTTAGATTTCTAAGTGAAGCTCTAGTCCTAACCGGTTGAGATGGATCATCTAGAATGAGTTTCTTAGGATGCCCGTGAGCATACCTCCAAGCTTTTGTTAGCCCATGATCCACAATAGCCTCTTGGCTTGATGATTCTCCTTCAATCAACTTTTGATTATCATCTTGTAATCCCATCTCATCTATCTTTTCCTCAAGTATTTCAACATCATCATCAAAATTAACTTTCTTACTAGAGGAGATGTCACTAGAGTCATCAAATACTACATGTATAGATTCTTCTATGACTAAGGTTCTTTTATTAAAGACTCTATAGGCTTTACTAGTTGTAGAATAACCTAAGAATATTCCTTCATCAGATTTAGGGTCAAATTTCCCTAGATTATCTTTCCCATTATTATGCACAAAACACCTACATCCAAAAATATGAAAATAATTAACCTTTGGTTTTCTGTTTTTCCACAGTTCATAAGGTGTTTTCTTTATAATGGGTCTCAATAGAACTCTATTTAATATGTGACAAGAGGTATTAATGGCTTCTCCCCAAAAGTACTTAGGGAGGTTACTTTCACATAACATAGTTCTAGCCATTTCCTCTAGTGTTCTATTCTTCCTTTCCACAACTCCATTTTGTTGTGGTGTCCTAGGTGCTGAGAAATTATGGGTTATCCCCTTTTTACTACAAAATTCATCAAATGATTGATTTTCGAATTCGGTACCATGGTCACTTCTAATGGCTATGACTGAAGACTCTCTAGCATTTGTTACTTCCTTATGGAACTTCTTAAAAACAGAAAATGCTTGATCCTTATGTGCTAGGAACATGACCCATGTGTACCTAGAGTAATCATCTACTATAACTAGACCATATTTATTTCCACCTAGGCTTGTTGTTCTAGTTGGACCAAATAGGTCCATGTGTAGTAATTCTAGAGGCCTAGAAGTAGAGACACATTTTATGGATTTAAAAGAGTTCCTAGATTGTTTGCCAAATTGACATGCTTCACATATTTTGTTCTTTTCAAATTTTAATTTTGGCAAACCTATCACGGAGTCTCTTTTAACTAGTTTAGTTATTGTGTCCATGCTTGCATGACCTAATTTACGGTGCCATAACCAACTAGCATCATTATCTTTAGTTTCATTTACAACTAGACATTGGTTATGTTTTGCAAGATCTTCTAGGTCTACAACATATACATTTCCACGTCTAATTCCTTTAAAAACTAAACTATTATCATTAGGATTTGTTATAATGCATAGTGATGGTTTAAACATAACATCATATCCTATATCACATAATTGACTAATGCTTAACAAGTTATGCTTAAGACCATCAACATATCTAACATTATCTATAAAAGTAGAAGGGGTGATTTGAACTTTACCAATACCAATGATATGACCTTGGTTGTTGTCTCCAAAAGTCACAGCACCTCCCTTCTTAGCTTCAAGGGTGAAAAATTGATCTTTATCACCCGTCATGTGCCTTGAGCAGCCACTATCCAAATACCAGCAGTTTTTGTTGACTTTGGCTGCAAGACACTCCTACACAAGCAAATCATGTCATCTTAGGTACCCAAGTTTTCTTGGGTCCTTCATGGTTAGTCAAGTTGGTTCCTTTTGGAACCCATACCTTTTTAATTTTTCTTTTAGTTTTACTTTTCCTAAAATTACACACATTTGCTTTATGACCTACTGTACCACAACAAAGGCAAATTATTTTCTTAATTTTAGTTTCCCCAGCTTTAACAAAGAAGTTACTAAGAAGTTTTTGTTTATTTCTTGGTTTATATCCTAAACCCGCTTTATTAAATACGGCTCGTTGATTATTAAGTATCATATTTAACTTTTCAGAACTATACGTAAACTTTTCAACTAAAGGTTTGTATTTTCCAAGTTCTTTAGTTAATGTTTGATTTTCTGCTTTTAAATCATTTAGTTCTTTTGTGAGATCCTTGTTTAAGATTTGTTTATGGTTTTTAAGTTCTGAAAGTTCCTTAGTTAGTTTTTCATTATCTTTTGTTAAGTTGTTAGTCTTCTTAATTAAGAGTTGGTTGCTTGTCTTAAGTTCTAGATTTTCTTTGGTAAGATTATCTTTATCCTTAATTAATGAATCATGCTTATGAATGTAAGTTTGGTTAGTTACTTTTAGTTCTCTGTTTTTAACATTTATATTCTTATATTCAATCATTAATTCATTAAACGCATCATAAAGTTCATCAAATGTAAAATCAAAATGCGTATCGGAAGTTACCTCGTTTTCGTTGGCCATGAAGCAGAAATTGGCCTTCTCTTCTTGTTCTTCATCCGATGATGAAGATGATGCGTCGGAGTCCGATAGGGTGGTGACAAGGGCTTTCTTCTTCTTCTTGTACTTGCTGCCCTTCTTTAGTAAGGGACACTCAGCTCTGATGTGTCCCGGCTTTTTGCACTCATAGCACCCAATCCCCTCATTTTCTCTTTCCTTACCTTTGTCCTTGCGGTAGGAATTTGAGGGGCCTCTCCTTTGATGATAGGACTTCTTGTGGTTGATAAATTTTTTGAACTTGCGCACAAGAAGTGCCTCACCACCATCTTCCTCATCTTCTTCTTCTTCACTACTGCTACTGCAAGATAAATCTTTGTTAGATGAAGTAGACTTTAAAGCTATTACCTTTTTCTTATGGGAGGACTCTTCCTCGTTGTGTTGTTTCATGGTGAGCTCGTGCGTCATAAGGGATCCAAGAAGCTCCTCAAGTGGTAGCTTGTTCAAGTCCTTGGCTTCTTGGATTGCCGTCACTTTAGCTTCCCACGACCTTGGTAGACACCGAAGGATTTTCCTGACAAGCTCACTGTTAGTATAGTTCTTGCCAAGGCTTTTTAGGGCATTGACAATATCAGTAAACCTAGTGAACATGCATGTGATTGTTTCATTTGAATCCATTTTAAATAGTTCATATTTATGAACCAAGATGTTTATTTTGGATTCCTTGACTTGATTCGTGCCCTCATGGGTCAGTTCAAGTCTGTCCTAAATTTCTTTTGCAGAATTACAAGTTGAAACCCTATTGAATTCATTACGGTCTAAGGCACAATAAAACACATTCATAGCTTTAGAGTTTAATTGTACCTTCCTCATGTCATGTTCATCCCAATCCGTTTCTAGTTTGGGTACCTTGACACCATCTACATATATGGATGGGATGTATGGGCCATTCACTACAATGGTCCACATCTCATAGTCTTGGGCTTGGATGAATATTCTCATCCTAGCCTTCCAGTATGAGTAGTCGGATCCATTGAAGAAAGGGGGTCTTTGGGTGGACTGACCCTCAATGTGAGAAGATCCAAATGGGGTTGTCATTTTGATCTTTTAACTCTTGAGTGGAAGAGTTTTTGGCTCTGATACCACTTGTTGCCCAGATAGACAACCCAAGAGGGGGGGGGGGTGAATTGGGTTTTAAAATAATTTAGATGATTAAAACGATGTGGTTGATTAATTAAAAACTATTGCAAGTTATTTAATTAATGCTAAGTGCTGTGAGTGATGTGAGGGGAAGAAGAAGAGAGACAATCCAATGCAAACACAGAGTTTTATAGTGGTTCGGAGCTACCCCTTGCTCCTACGTCCACTCCCCAAGTCTCTCTTGGGAATTCACTATAACCCCCTTGGATTACAGCCGGTTGTTTTGCAAGCTCACAACCAAACTTGTTGTTTTACGAGCTCACAACGAACTCGGTCGGTTTTCCCAGGCTCACCGACTAGAACCAACCCCGATTGTTTTCCCGGGCTCACAATCAAACCCTTACACACGTTGGTTTTTAACTTGGCTCACCAACCAACCTTAATCCCCTTGATTCAATCCCCCGATTGAACCAAGTAAATACAAGTTATAGAAAGAAAGGAAAATAAGCTTCTCAAAAGCAGATGTAAAACAATATAATCAAAAGAGGAGTTTAGAAGCACTCAAACGCTTTTAAGCTGAAGTAGAGGAATGGCTTCTTGAACTCCGGTCTCCTCTCAAATGAGTAGTCGACTTGAATGCAGGAGGAGGAGGCTTTAATTGCTGGGAAGATGTAGTTGGTTGCAGTAAATGCTGATCTTCCCCTTTTTTGTTGAAGAGCACGTTGCAGAGCTTAAAAGCTTGAATGCTTGGAGTGGAATGGTTGTTCTCTTCCTTGCTACAATCTTCTGTGGCTATTTAAGCCAACCCCCACGGAAACTAGCCGTTACACTGCTTTTTCTGTCCGTTCTGCACACTCTGCGCAGCCTGACAATATGACCGTTGGTGGGTTGGAGTCGACTCGCGCGATCAGGAGTCGACTCGGCTGTAGCGGGAGTCGACTCAAGCTTTTCCGGAGTCGACTCGGCAACTGTTCCAAATTTGAATTAAAGTTGCCGTCACGACTGGGAGTCGACTCGTCTTGACCCGGAGTCGACTCGCCAACTTCTGGAGCTGACCTGGCAATTTTGGAGTCGGCTCATCCACTGAAGTCCGTGGATCCAATTTTGAATTTTGTCCACTCGAGTCGACTCGACTATCCTTGGAGTCGACTCGAATCTCAGAGCCCGAACTCCCGATTCTCTGTCTTTTGGCTCATCCAGTCTTGGAGTCGACTCGAACTTCCTTGGAGTCGACTCGGCTCTCAGTTTCCGAAAGTTGGTCTTCTGCCTTTTGACGTGAAGCTTGTCTTGGAGTCGACTCGAGCTGTCTGGGAGTCGACTCGAATCTCAGAGGCAGTAACATGGTTTTCTGTCTGTCGATGGTCGCACAGTCTCGGAGTCGACTCGCGTATTGCGGGAGTCGACTCGAATCTCAGAGTCCATAAAATGCTCTCTGACCTTTTCTTTGTGTACCTCTTGGAGTCAACTCTTACTACCCTGGAGTCGACTCGTTGAACATTGGAGTCGACTCGTGCACTTCAGGAGTCGACTCGTTGACAGGTTCTGAGATGAGGCTTTCTGTTCTTCTTTCTGTTCTCAGTCGGAGTCGACTCGTACTAGTCTGGAGTCGACTCGAGCTCGTGCCAGTGAACTTGGTACGCTTGGAGTCGACTCGTGATACTCGGGAGTCGACTCGAGTCTCAGACTTTGGTTCAGCAGACTTCTTAACTTATCCAAAATACTATGAACCAAAATCTAGAGACACTTGGACAGGATTTTCACTGAAACACTCAATTGAATTCATTAGTAATCACAAGATACACTCAAATGCTTTGAGCTCATCAAAATCAAATGGGGTTTTAATCAATCACTCCACATTATTGTAGATGACTATTCTAGATACACTTGGGTTATGTTCTTAGCACATAAAGATCAAGCTTTTTCAGTATTTAAAAAGTTTCATAAGGAAGTAACCAATGCTAGAGATACTTCAGTAATAGCCATTAGAAGTGACCATGGTACCGAATTCGAAAATCAGTCATTTGATGAGTTTTGTAGTAAAAAGGGGATAACCCATAATTTTTCTGCACCTAGGACACCACAACAAAATGGAGTTGTGGAGAGAAAAAATAGAACTCTAGAGGAAATGGCTAGAACTATGTTATGTGAAAGTAACCTCCCTAAGTACTTTTGGGGAGAAGCCATTAATACTTCTTGTCATATATTAAATAGAGTTCTATTGAGACCCATCATAAAGAAAACACCTTATGAACTTTGGAAAAACAGAAAACCAAAAGTTAATTACTTTCATGTTTTTGGATGTAGGTGTTTTGTTCATAATAATGGAAAAGATAATCTAGGTAAATTTGACTCTAAATCTGATGAGGGAATATTCTTAGGTTACTCTACAACTAGTAAAGCCTATAGAGTCTTTAATAAAAGAACCTTAGTTATAGAAGAATCTATACATGTTGTATTTGATGATTCTAGTGACATCTCCTCTAGTAAGAAAGTTAACTTTGATGATGATGCTGAAATTCTTGAAGAAAAGATAGATGAGATGACATTACAAGATGATAATCAAAAATTGATTGAAGGAGCATCATCAAGCCAAGAGGCTATTGTGAATCATGGGCTAACTAAAGCTTGGAGGTATGCTCACGGGCATCCTAAGGAACTAATTCTAGATGATCCATCTCAACCGGTTAGGACTAGAGCATCTCTTAGGAATTTAAATAACCATCTAGCTTTCGTCTCACACTTTGAGCCCAAACATATAGAAGAAGCCGAAAATGATGTAAATTGGATAAATGCAATGCAAGAAGAATTAAACCAATTTACTAGAAACAAGGTATGGAATCTAGTAGAGAGACCTTCTGAATATTCGATTATAGGTACTAAATGGATTTATAAAAATAAACTTGATGAAAATGGAATTGTTATAAGGAATAAGGCTAGACTAGTAGCAAAGGATTATAATCAAGAAGAAGGTATAGATTTTGATGAAACCTTTGCTCCTGTAGCTAGACTTGAGGCTATTAGATTATTATTAGCATATGCATGCTCTAAGGATTTCAAACTATTTCAAATGGATGTAAAAAGTGCATTTTTAAATGGGTATATAAATGAGGAGGTATATGTAGAACAACCTCCTGGTTTTGAAAATCATCAATACCCTAATCATGTATATAAACTGAACAAAGTACTTTATGGTTTAAAACAAGCACCTAGAGCATGGTATGAGAGGCTTAGCAAATTCCTACTAGAACATGAGTTCTCTAGGGGTAATGTAGATACAACACTATTTCTGAAAAAGAAAAACCAAGATATGCTACTAGTACAGATTTATGTTGATGATATCATTTTCGGTGCTACTAACAATCGCCTCTGCGAAGAATTTGCTGATTTGATGCAGAGTGAATTTGAGATGAGCATGATGGGAGAGCTGAACTACTTCCTCGGGCTTCAAATCAAACAGTCTGAAGGAGGCATCTTCATCAATCAAGCCAAATATATCAAGGAGATGCTCAAGAAGTTTGATATGGAGGGAAACAAGTCAATCAGCACCCCCATGAGCTCATCATGCAAATTAGACCAAGATGAATCAGGTAAATCTGTAGATCAGAAACTGTATAGAGGTATGATAGGATCTTTATTGTATCTTACTGCAAGTAGACCTGATATTATGTTTAGTGTCTGCATGTGTGCTAGATATCAGGCTAATCCTAAGGAATCACATCTAGTTGCAGTTAAGAGAATTTTTAAATACTTAATAGGAACTAAGAATATAGGGTTATGGTACTCTAAAGAATCTAGCCTAAACTTAATAGGATACACAGATTCAGACTTCGCTGGATGTAAGCTTGATAGAAAAAGTACCAGCGGGTCTTGTCAATTTCTAGGAGAAAACCTAATCTCATGGTTTAGCAAGAAACAAAACTCGGTTGCATTATCTACTGCTGAAGCTGAATATGTTGCAGCCGGGAGTTGTTGTGCTCAAATCTTGTGGATCAAACAACAATTAGAAGATTATGGCATTAAACAAGATAAAATACCTATTAACTGTGATAATACAAGTGCCATTAATTTAACTAAAAATCCAATTCAGTATTCAAGAACTAAACACATTGAGATAAGACATCACTTCATAAGAGATCATGTACTGAATGGTGATGTGACACTACAATTTATTTGTACTGATGATCAATTAGCAGACATTTTTACAAAATCCCTAAGTGAAGAGAGATTTAGTGTGCTTAGGAGGGGATTAGGAGTGATTGATCCATCCTAGTAGTAGTTTCCACTAGATTCGTTGATTTTGATGATTAGATTGTGGTTAAAATAGAGTTTTTTTTCAATGATCATCAAATCAGATCATAATTTAGTGATTTTCCCTCATTCGGCATGAACATAACATGATTTTTAGGTGCGTGCCAAAGTTAGAGACGACTCGAGTAAGTTTCAGAGTCGGCTCCTAAGGGGGAGTCGACTCGCGCATTTGCGGGAGTCGACTCGCAAAGATGGCAGCAGAGGGAGAGTCGACTCTCATATAGTCGGGAGTCGACTCGAGGTCTACAGGCGCATAAGGAGAGTCAACTCGCGCATATTCTGGAGTCGACTCGAGGTCGAGTCGACTCGCGACTCAGTGGAGTCGACTCACAGTCGGGATCCGACTTTTTAACCCTAACTTTGTCGTTTCGAAAACACTTCTTTCTCAGCCGCCACTGTTCACAAGCCCTAGAGCCGACTCCTAGGTCGTCCCCGGTCGTCCCAAAGGCCTTTTTCCGTCGATTTTTCACCGTCCCTTAGGATTTTCCTCCCTTCCTAGGTCGTCCCCGGTCGTTCCCAAGCCTTCTCCGTCGACCTTTCACCATCCTTTAGGTTTTCATCCCGTTCTAGGTCATTATTCCGCGTAAAACCGTAGTCCAGAAGAGGTCCCGACCCGAGGCCGGTCCCGAGAGGCGCTCCAAGGCTCGGCACGATCCCGCGAGGCCACAACCTCCGGCTCGTTCTCCGCCAAGGGCGGTTCCCGCGAGGCCATTAGCCGGGAAGGCCGTCACCACCGGGAGATATGTCGACTTCGACTATCTCTCCCGGGAAGGGTTCACTATAAGTGATAGACTTAGGGCCCAGGGCTTAGAGTACTTCCTCACCTTAGATCTCCCCACATATCCAGGGCTCATTAGAGAGTTTTACGGTACCGTCCATCGGGGAGATGGGGGTATCGAGGGCACGGTAGCCGGTGTCCCTCTGTTCATTATGGAGGATCTTATTGCCCACATCCTCCACCTTCCACTAGTAGGGGTGGCTCCCACACATCCCGAGGACAGGGTTGAGGCCCTTACGGCCGTTCTAGGGCATCCACCCCAGTCACCCTTAGACGAGGTATTCGCTAGCTCACTTCCGATTGAGATGCGGATCCTCCTAAGTATATTGTCTAGGTCCATCTTCCCTAAGACCGGGAGATTTGACTTTGTATCTGAGAGAGACCTAGCTCTCATGTTCTACATGCTTCATGACACCCCAATCAACTTCCCCAAACTTATATATCGATACATGTGTGAGCCACTAGACAGACCTAGGCTCACTTTGCCCTACGGTATGGTCTTCACCTTGTTATTTAGGGAGTACGAGATTCCTATCCCTGAGAGGGAACCCTTTCGCGCATTGCGATGGACTGATCGCACACGTGCAGGGACCCTACACAGGATGGGGTTTCGAAAGAGAGAGGGGACATGGGTTAGGAAGTCTTCCATCACCACACAGACCACCAGACCTTTCCCCAGTCCTGAGCCAGATTCTGACCTTCCCGACTTACCAGACTTTCCATCCACTTCTGCTCCTACCACCTCCGCCGGACCCTCCTCCTCGGCTCCACCATCCATGGAGGTCCGCATCGCTCCTGAGCAGCTCCGGGAGCTGCGGCAGGAGATAGTCCGAGATCTGAGGGATGAGTTGCTTCGGGAGCTCCGAGGTTCGGTGCCTGCTCCCTCTCCCGCTCCATCTTCAGCGTTGGTCCCTTCCCTGACGGCCGTGACTGACATGACGGCTCATGTGCGGAAAGAGATCTACAACATGAGGACTTTGCTCCAGGCCCAGTTTCATAGCATGAGTGAGGTCACGAGCACCACTCGACAGATGAGGGAGGACATCGGTCGTGACATGCACACCACTACCGAGGGGGCCGAGCGCTTGTCGAATGTGCTCATCGACAAGCTGGACGCACTTCAGACGTCGGTGACTGAGCTCTCTACTACACATAGCAGAGCCACTTCGTCCATTATCACTCAGCTCGGGCATGTTACAGATGCAGTCACCCTCTTCATGGAGCAGAGCAGATTGAGAGGAGGAGCTACATCCTCGAGAGGAGGAGCCACGTCCTCAAGAGGAGGAGATACATCCTCGAGAGGAGGAGCCACGTCCTCGAGAGGAGGAGATACATCTTCGAGAGGAGGAGCTACATCCTCGAGGAGACCATAGCTACTTTTTGTGTTTTGTTTTGACTGTATTGTTTTGCCTTATTTTTTGTACTCTCAAATGTATTTACATGCAAATCAATACAATGAGTAGCCATATTTTCTTCAATTCTGTGCCATTTGATGATTGATTGGTTGTGCCATTGATTGTGTGTGCTTACCTTCTTTTTGATACGATGACAAAAAGGGGGAGAAATATGTATAAAATATGTAAAAGGAATCAATGAAAATCAAAAAAACTGTTAAAACACACAAAATTTGTTCTAAGTGGATTTGGTACCTCGAGGCTCATTATCTCTCTTTTGGGGCTCCTAATGGAGTAATCTCCAGAATCTATTCAAGGAATATTCGGAGATTAGCTGAATCCTACTCAAGAACAAATTGACAGATTTTTCCTCTAAAAACAAAAAATTCAGTTCAAAAACTTCAAAGCATTAAAAGAAAATTCAGAGAATCAAAACATAGTAGAATGCATATGTTGAGGGGGAGAATCTGAATATTAATCAAGCTAAATCATTAAAGATATATAAGCCAAACAATTGATTGTATAATATGAAGGCTTATATAATTTCAAATGAAAGGGGGAGCTTTAACTCCGAAATTTATTGTTTCACTCCTTTCAAGCTTGGATAAATTGAATTACCAGACATTTGAATTCAATTATGGATTTTATTTCATTATTTATTGAGCAATTCACTTTACATATACTCAATGTTTTGTCATCATCAAAAAGGGGGAGATTGTGGAGTGATTGATTAAAACCCTATTTGATTTTGATGAGCTCAAAGCATTTGAGTATATCTCTTGTTTACTAATGAATTCAATTAAGTGTTTCAGTGAAAATCTTGTCTAAGTGTCTCTAGACTTAGTTCATAATATTTTGGATAAGTTAAGAAGTCAGCCTGAACCAAAGTCTGAGACTCGAGTCGACTCCAGAGTATCACGAGTCGACTCCAAGCGTATCAAGTTCACTGGCACGGGCTCGAGTCGACTCCGGATAAGTACGAGTCGACTCCGACTTAGAATAGACAGACGAACAGAAAGCATCAACTCAAAACCTGTCAGCGAGTCGACTCCTGAAGTGCGCGAGTCGACTCCGATGTTCACCGAGTCGACTCCAGGGTAGCAAGAGTCGACTCCAAGGAGCCACAGGCAGAAAAGTCAGAGAGCAGTTTTCGGGTCTGAGATTCGAGTCGACTCCAGTGGAACGCGAGTCGACTCCGATGGTTGGCAAGTCGACTTCAAAGAAAGTGAGAGTCGACTCTCAGAGGAACACAAGAAAAAAGTCAGAGAACGTTCTTCGAACTCTGAGATTCGAGTTGACTCCCGCAATACGCGAGTCGACTCCGAGACTCCGCGACCACAAAGAAGACAGAAGACCAATTTACTGTCTCTGAGATTCGAGTCGACTCCCAGACAGCTAGAGTCGACTCCAAGGCAGCTCTACATTAAAAAGACAGAAGACAGTGTTTCGGAAACTGAGAGCCGAGTCGACTCCGGGGAAGTTCGAGTCGACTCCAAGACTGGACGAGGCAAAAGACAGAAGATAGGGAGTTCGGGCTCTGAGCGCCGAGTCGACTCCCAGGATTGTCGAGTCGACTCGAGTGGACCAAATTCAAAAATAGATCCACGGACTCCATGGGATGAGCCGACTCCGAGAAAGCCAAGTCAGCTCCAGAAGTTGGCGAGTCGACTCCAGGTCAAGACGAGTCGACTCCCAGTCTAAGAGGCTACTTTAATTCAAATCCGAAACAGTTGCCGAGTCGACTCCAGAAAAGCATGAGTCGACTCCCGCTACAGCCGAGTCGACTCCTGATCGCGCGAGTCGACTCCAACCCACCAACGGACACATTGTCACGGTGTACAGAGTGTGCAGAACGGGCAGAAAAAGCTCTCTAACGGCTAGTTTCCATGGGGGTTGGTTTAAATAGCCACAGAGGACTGTAGCAAAGAAGAGAACAACCATTCCACTCCAAGTAATCAAGCTTTCAATCTCTGCAACTTGTTCTTCAACGAAAAAGAGGGAAGAGCAGCATTAACTGCATCCACCTACTTCTTTCCAACATTGAAAGAGCCTCCTCCTGCATTCAAGTCGACTACACATTCAAGAGGAGACCCGAAGTTCAAGAAGCCCTTCCTCTTCTCCAACTTAAAAGCGTTTGAGGGCTCTTAACTTCGTTATTGTTCATATTGCCATTTATCTGCATTTGAGAAGCTGTATTTTTCTGTTTGTTCTTTTCATCTACACATTGTCTTTGCTTGGTTCAATCGGGGGATTGAATCAAGGGTATAGAGGTTGGTTGGTGAGCCGAGTGTAAAACCAACGTGTAAGGGTTCGATTGTGATTCCGGAAAAACAATCGGGGTTGGTTCTAGTCGATGAGCCTGGAAAAACCGACCGAGTTCGTTGTGAGCTCGTAAAACAACAAGTTTGGTTGTGAGCTTGGAAAACAACCGGCTGTAATCCAAGGGGTTATAGTGAATTCCCAAGTGAGACTTGGGGAGTGGACGTAGGAGCAAGGGTTAGCTCCGAACCACTATAAAACTTGGTGTTTGTGATTGATTGTCTCTCTTTCTCTTACTCTCATATCACTCACAGCACATAGCAATTAATCGAACAACTTGCAATAGCTTTAATTAGTCATCCACATCGTTTTAAATTGTAAGATTATTTTAAAATCCAATTCACCCCCCCTCTTGGGTTGTCTATCTGGGCAACACATATCATTCATGATGTTTGTGGGTAGCATCCCTGAAAACCCTCACGAGACAACACTCGTCCACTAGGGTAACCTAGGGGTTTAACGGCTTGTTGCACGTGCTAAGTGCAATCGTGATTCCTACGAAAGTGAGTATTTATCTTAATTTTATGCAATTAGTTCTAATAAAACATCAAAGGATCAACCAACACTTTTTGTACTCTCATGTTATTGTTTACTCTGAAATTGCTAGAGACTAGCAATAAGCTAGTTGGGGGGTATGATGAGAGCACAAAAGTGCGATCTAAATACCCATTAACTTAGCCTAATGCTAGCAAAATAATGATAAATAATAGGTGTTAACATTTGCATGATTAAATATTTTATCCTTAGCACTTATTATAATTTTTATCATTATTTTATATAAATTCATCTTAAAAGAATGCATCTTCCTAACTGCGGAACAGAGCCCAGATTCAGCCATCCACAATGCATCCCGAGCATTTCCACGTTCGCATCCAGTGCATCCGAATCTAATTCTGCAGCCAGTTTCCGAGCTTCCTGCATCCCCGCGTCCAATGCCCTGCGGTCGTTCCGTGCGTAGCATCCAAGAGTCCCAGCGCGTGTGATCCGCTCATCCCGTTCATCTCACGAATTCGACTCTGCATCCCAGCCAGGATCCGTGAAGCATCCTCCCACGCGTTCCAGCTCCAGCACATTATGCCATCCAGATCCTCACGAGTCCACGCGTGCATCCCAGTCTTCCGCGTCCACGCTCCTTCCGGCCGTCTGCGTGCAAAATCCACCGCGATCCAGCCTCTCCCAGACATCCCGCGTCCGTGATCTCAGCCACGCATCCCAGCTCCAAACCTCCTTCCGTTCGCGATCGGATCTTTGCCGCGTCTGCAAGCCAGCCGTCCATGGTTCATCCTCCTCACAAGCGCACACCTCATCCCAGCAAAGATCCAGCTTTCGTCCGCTTCTTTCGCATCTAAGTTCATCCGTTCGCATCCCAAGCTTCACAGCAACCGAAATTCCAGCTTCTCCCAGCGTCCGTGCTTCCTAACGATCCTCCTCGCACCCATCCGCCACAGCCACGTCCAACCACATCCGCGTCCGAAGATCCCGGCATCCCGTGATTTCAGCATCAGCGAGGCATCGTCCGCGTCCATCCTTTTCTTCCGGATTAGCATCCATCCGTTGATCTCCATCGCGTGCGAGGAGTGGATCGAAGGCGAGCTTGATATCCCTCTCGGCTGGGAAGTTGGCGATTATTTATTCTATCCTCATTCGGTGAAACAAGGAAGTCCCCATTTCAAAAAAAAAACAGAGGAGCTTCCCCTGTCATTAGAGAAAAGAAGAGAGGGAAACCGGGGAGCCCCTGTTAGGGAAACAGGGGAGCCCCTGTTTCCGAAAAAAAAAAAAAGAAAAAAAAAAGAAGAGGGAAAAATGAAAGGGGGATTAATGCATGAAATGAGTGGCTGATTTCTTAGGAAGGGTGATGGAGGAACCTTTGATGTATTTCTCTTTGAAGTAAATTCTAAACTTTTGCTTTCAATGATTTATATTTATTGATATGTTCTTGATCCATGCGTAGTTATTTCATAGATAGATCTTTAATGGATTATGATTATTGATATATGGATTGCTTTAGTATTTGATTCGTCGTAGACGTAGAAAGCACGATGAATGCTTAGAAATTGAGTTCATATGTTCATGAAACATATACCATGATTAGATCTATCCTACATTTAATCTTTAATCAAGAACCATAGAGTTTATTCCTTGGATGCAATATCATCAAGGGGGATTCCAGATCCCTACCATTTTTATTTCATTGAATTGTGTTTATTATTCTCTGCATTTAATTTCTGAAAATCAAAACATCATTTTAATCCACAAATTTATTAATTAATTAATCTGAAAATTACGCTAATAATCTATAAATTTCGTTTCCTGAGGATTCGACCTCGGACTCCCGAGAATTTACTACTTATGCGATTCTCCTGCACTTAGGAGAACAATTTTATTTTTGCATCAGTAGGCAACCCGAATAGGTACAGCCATTGATTTTGAAAATTTTTAAATTTCAGCATGCTATCACTACTAGCATGATAGGTTCGCTTTCAGCTTTAGCTTACGGGTGACTCAGCGGGGCGTCCTGAGCTAGGTTGAGACATCATTAGGTAGTATCTGAGGTCGAGGAAGCTTTAGCTCGCGATCGACTCAGCGGGGTATCTCGAGCTTGGTCGGGACGTCATTAAGTAGTACCCGAGGTTGAAGGAGCTTTAGCTTGCGGTCGACTTAGCGGGGCGTTCCGTTTTAGGTCGGGACATCATTAGATAATACCCGAGGTCGAGGAAGCTTTAGCTCGCGGTCAACTTAGCGGGGCATCCCAAGCTTGGTTGGGACGTCATTAGGTAGTACCCGAGGTTGAGGGAGCTTTAGCTCGCGGTCGATTTAGCGGGGCGTCCCGAGCTTGGTCGGAACGTCATTAGGTAGTACCCGAGGTCGAGGGAGCTTAGCTCACTGTCGACTCTGCGGGGTGTCCCGAGCTCGGTCAAGACGTCATTAGGTCTCCCCAAGTGACTTGAAGCATTTTTCGGTGTTATGAGGACACTTTCTGTTGTAATAGGGACCTGTGGCTCATAAGCAGATCAACATTAGGAGAAATTCTAAATGGTTAAGAGAAATCCTTGAGAAATGTCTTATTGGTTGGATTTTCAAGCATTTGAGAGAGACCCTTAAAAGGGCTTTACTGATAATACATCCTGAGTTTCTTGGAGTTCCAACTTCAGGGAATAAGGGTTCCATCAAGGGACTCTAACTTGTATGCTCTGGGCCGTTGGACCCGGACGACTCGATATGGTCCTTTCCAATTTGGGGCAAGCTTCTCTTGCTCCGTAGGCCGAGAGGTTTCAGCTTTCCTCGGGACAAGATCACCCACTTTGAAGAGCTTGACCTTGACTTTAGAGTTGTAATATTGTGCCGCTTTCTGTTGATAACTTGCCATGCGGATTCGAGCGGCTTTTCTTGTTTCTTCAAGGAGATCTAAGTTGCTTCTAAGTCGTGATGAGTTGGAAGTTGCATCATAGTTCTCTATCCTTAGTGATGGAAGCCTAATCTCCAAGGGGATGACTGCTTCCGTTCGTAAGCTAGGTTGAATGGGGTTTCACCGGTAGGGATTCGAAATGTGGTTCTATAGGTCCAGAGGATATTGTAAAGGTCTTCGACCCATTACCCTTTGGACCGATCGAGTCTGGCTTTAAATCCTTAAAGAATGGTCTGATTTGTCACCTCTGTTTCTTCATTAGTCCGGGGATGAGCGACCGAGGTAAAACGATAGTCAATGCCGAGCTCGAAACAGAACCCTCTGAAGCGAGCATTGTTAAACTAACGGCCGTTGTCGGATATGATGACGCATGAGAGCCCAAACCTGCAGATTATCAATTTTCAGACGAATTCTCACATCTTTGGCTCGGTGATTTGGGCCACTGGTTCAACTTCAACCTACTTGGTGAAATAATCAATGGAGACAATGAGAAACTTCCTTTGTCCGGTAGCTTGGGGTAACCCGAATGGCATTACCTTGTAGCAATAGAGACCTTTGTCAGCAATAAAGGACGTTTTTTCCTCATCTTCGGGCGCCATTCCGATCTGATTGTATCCCGAGAAGGCATCCATGAATGTCAGCAACTAGTGTCCCGAGGTAGAATCAACAAGCTGGTCGATCTTGAGGAGAGGAAAACTGTCTTTCGGGCAAGCCTTGTTTAGGTCGGTGTAGTCCACACGTATGCGCCACTTTTCATTAGCTTTTTTCATGAGGACCACATTGGCGAGCTAGTCCGGATAAGTGACCTCTCTGATAAAGCTAGCCTCAAGGAGTTTGACCACCTCCTCGGCCGCCACTTGCTGTCATTCTGGTGCAAAGCTCCATTTTTCTGCCTAACGGGCTTGTAGGTTGGGCTCACCTGGAGTCGGTGAACCATAACTTCAAGATTTATTCTTGGCATGTTAGTGGACGACCAAGCGAATACGTCGGTATTGGCTTGGAGAAATTTGATCATGCGGTCTCGCTCATGAGGGCTTAGGCTGGAGCCGACCTGTACGGTTTGATCCGGGCGGTCCTCTCTCAAGGAAATTTGAAGTAGGAGCTCTCCGAGCTCTGCTCGTTGCTTCCTAGCCTCGTCCTGCACTTCCAGGGTCTCGATAGGTAGTGCCAAGGCCGGAACTTGGACTTATGTTTCAGCCGGTTGTGTTGCTTTAAGGGTCTACATGTAGCATTGTTTGGTCGTTGGTTGGTCCCCTCAAACTTCGCCGACCTCCTGTTTGATGGAGAACCGCATGAGCAGATGGTAGGTTGAGTCTATGGCCCAGAGGGCATTGAGTCCAGGTCGGCCGAGAATAACATTGTAAACTGAAGCCACTCGGACTACTAGGAAGTCCGTCTTCACAGTACTCTCTCTGGGGGTGAGCCCGGCCGTGACAGGTAGGCTAACAATTCCTTCAACCGGGACTGAATCCCTAGAGAATCCGACCAGTGGTACGTTCAGTCCTCAGAGTTGATCCTCTGTCATTCCCATTTTTTGTAAAGCATCATAGAATAATACGTTTGTAGAGCTTCCATTATTAACTAAAATACGTTTTACATCAAATTTATTCATAATAAGAAAAACAACCATAGCATCATCATGGGAATTTTCAACTCCTTTTAAATTTTCATGCGAGAATAAAATGGCTTCTGTCATGCGCTGACGCTTTGGAGGGGCTTCCTTCTCAGCAGGTTCTTTAGCCAAGCTTCCTTTGGCAGAGCCTCCTCCTATGGTGTTGATGACGCTAGCAATGGGCCTATTATTGTTTTGATCTTCAGGTGGCATGGTGTTCTCACTGGTTCTCCTTCATCACGCCGGTTTCGTACAAATCGGTTGAGTATCCCACGATGGATAAGTGCTTCAACCTCATCTCGGAGTTAGAAGCAATCCTCTATCTCATGGCCGTGATCTCGATGGAAGCAGCAGTACTTCCTAGAGTATTGCCGATCTTCTGACTGTCGCATCGGTGGTGGAGGTCGGAGATAGCCTCGGCCTTCTATCTCCATGAGAATCTCGGCTCGAGCAGAGGTAAGGGGAGTATAGTTTCCGTACCTCCTTGGTGGCGACCTCGGCTGAAATGAGGATCTCGGTCAGGGTTGCGATCTCAGACGATGCAGGCTCTTCAATCGAGGCAAGTTCTTCTTTTAGCGGGGCGACCGACTTCTTAGGCGTCTCGCCGAGAGGCCATGGCCTCTTCAGCCTTTGCGTATTTTCGAGCTCGGGCCAGCATCTCCGTGAAGTTGGCAGAGAAATTCTTCTCAATGGAGAAGAGAAACTTATAGGATCGAGCTCTCATTTTCAATGCTGACATGGCGATTGGTTGATCGAGATCGCGGACCTTCCAAGTAGCAGCGGTGAAACGATCGATATAGTCCTCCAAGGATTCTCCTTCCTTTTGTTTTAGGTCGAAAGGAAAATCCAATGTTCGCCATTGGCACTGGCTAGCAACAAAATTGGCTGCAAACTGCCTGCCCAGCTGCTCAAAGGAGAATACGGTGCTCAGCTTCAGCCTGGAGAACCAAAGCCAGGCCATTTCTCGAAGGGTTGTGGGGAAAGACTTGCATAGTAGAGCCTCTGATGATCCTTGCAGTGCCATGAGGGCTCTATAACTCTCCAAATGATCCAGTAGATCGGTTGTCCCATTATATGGTTCTATTTGGGGCATCTTAAATTTCAGTGGGAGTGGTTCCTCCTCGATCAGGCAGGAAAAAGGTGATTTGGTGGTAAAATCGTGGTCGCCCTCACACCTTACTCTTTGATCCCGAAGCGCCTCGATTTGCCACCCGAGTTCTTCGACTTTCTTGTCGAGTTCTCCACCTTGAGAAGTTGCCGTAGTGGTCTGTCCCGGTACTGATTGATCCGGGGTCAATCCGGCCTCAGAAGGCGGCGGCCGGGTTCAAGGCTGCAGCCTTCTATCCTGACGACTCCCCCCGAGGGGACGCCTAGGAAGAATCCTGGTGACGGCACCGTTCCCCATCATTGATACTTGAAGAGCAATGGCAGGGATTATGGCCTCGGGACACAGGCCCATCTGGAGGGAGTGCCGATCGAGTGTGAACTCGTGGAGGCAGCATAAGAGGGGCCTCCGCTTGTTACAGGCTTTGGACTATTGTGGCTAGCGCTTGGACTTGCTGCATCAGCACGTCGAACTATTCAGGTTGGATCTGGGGAGCTTGATCTGCCAGAGGCCTCGGCGGTGGATTTTGGATCGAGCGGCCAAGGCTTGGTGCGCGATGTCTAGAGGGATTAGAAGCCCCTGTACTCCTTAGTCTCATGATCACGACTCGGTCCCTTCCTCTAGCGCCAACTATTATTGCTGAAAATCAGACCCGGGGGTGACAGCGAACCAGGAGGAGGAGCTTCTGCTGCAGAGCGGTGGTGGACGGCTGTCTCCGGCAGACCTGCAAGAAGCCTGGGCCGGAGGATCCGGCGAAGGCCCTCTGATGCTTAAGTCAGAAAGAATTTTTTGATATTTTTAATAGAGAGATCTTTTCTGGCGAGGGGAGAAGATGCCTCTCTCCCCCGAGTCCCCCCCTCTTTATAGGAGGGGGTGTAGCGGTTACTTGCAATTGGATGTGATTGCGTAAATCTTAGGTTAAATGAATTACCTTAGATAGCATAAAATTTCAGATTAGCTGGCAATCGGTTGAGATTGCAAGGATTCAAATGTTGACAGCTGTTGTGGCGGAGACAGTGGGATTTGATCCCGAATATGGAGGATTTGGTGACCCCTTCTTTAGGCAGACGTTCCGATTTAGAGTCTGGCTTGACTGTTGGTGGAGTCGGGGTCGGTCTCAGCTTCTGACTAGATCTTCCTTGGCCTTGAGGTCAATCGAGCTTTGCTCAGCCGAGGCCATACTTACCGAGATCACACCTGTCGAGATCATGCCTGCCGAAGCCATGCTTACCAAGATCACACCTGCCGTCGGATTCGGGTGCTTTAATCATATGTGTTGGATGGTCCACTTTTCCCCCCATCACTGGTCATACTCTATCCAATCTCTCTCTCTTGCCCTCTCGCATCACAGCATCGCTCTTGGATTCATTCTAATGCGATGCGGTCTTAGCCTCCCCATTCTTCCATTGCCTCCCTGTTTCTTGTTGGTTTCTTGGAAACGTTTGCCTATTGGTCATGGACAAGTTAATAAGTAAAAGTGGATAAGTGGTTATGGACAAATTAAGAGGTAAATGCGGTATCAGGTTCCCTTCCTTTCTCCCCCCTCTCTCTCCCTCGTCTTTTTAGTCTCGTCATTTCTGAGACTAGCTTTTCTCGCCAAGAAACCCAATCTATAGTCCATATCTCTTTTCGAATTGTAATGCTTGGACCTGCACATTATGCAATTCATGGGACCTGAGCATCCACTCACTCCCTCTCAGCCCATGTTGCATGGAACTGCATGATGGTCCTCTCACTACAAAAGAAAGGATACTCCCGACGCTTTTTTTGGTCTTTACCGATGCTTAAAAGCGTCGGTAGATTTCCTACCCACGCTTTGGGCGTCGGGCAGGTGGGCGTGGGCTCGGTTTAGGCCGACGCGTCAAGAAAGTGTCGTCCATCTATGTCGACGCTTAAAAGTGTCGTTCATACAAGAATACATTATAATTACATAAAATATTCAAATAGATTTAGTTATGTACCGGAGGAGCAAATCTCTGCAAAAAGGATGAAATATGGTCAAGCTGATCCTGCAAAGATTGTATCTTCAACTCTTGGCTTTGCTTCAACTCCGTCATATCAGTCATATGACTCTGCCTCATCTCCTCTATCCTTGTCTGATATGACTGCTTTATATGTGCCATCTCTGTCTTCAAACTACAAACCTCTGCAGTGCTAGTACCTTGTCTGGCATCTTGGGTATATCGGCTCACTGCTGATAGCTGAGTGGGGGTAACTCCGACACCGTAACCCCTCACGCGATCATAACGTTATGGGCCCATCAATTCGGCATAGACCTGAGCCTCGACGCGACTGGCCGTGTCGAATGGTGATGACTCCCCGACGCGCTCTGAAAGAAGATTTGTAGCTCTTTCCTATATCTCTCTCAAAAAAAAGTCACATTAATATTTTAAAAGAAATAAATTAATAAAAAAATTGTGATCAAATAAAAAATAAATACATACAACTATATCTCTCGACTCGTCCCGGACAAAGCTGCCATCTCGGTGAGTATGGGTCATCTTATAAAACTTTACCTCACTAGGCTCCCTTCCATGCTCTACTATCTACACATACAGAAAGTATATTGGCAAACTATATATCATGATACGTGCTATATGTTAGTATAGTTTTAAATAGTTTCAAAAGAACTTATGAATTCATTTCTACGTCTCGCATAACTCTTCAAGCCTGAAGTATGAGGAGCTGCTTGAGATACTCGTGCAGCTCTACCAATATTAGAATATATCTGCCAAAATAAAAGCACATAGTATAATATGATTCAACGTTTATATTTGCAATCTATATTAATAATAAAGATAATATAAGATATTGAAACAATATACGTTATTGAAACAATATACATGACCTGTCCGTTTTCAGAAAACCAGTAGTGAACAAGCTCCCTCCACTGCTAAGGGTATACATAAGGAGGAGTCACACGAGCAACCTCCTCTTCTGTCATACCCTCGCGCTTGAAGTCCGTCTTCAATTTTGCTTTATATTCTTTTCTTTTGCGGTTGAGGGACTTTAGCACCCAATCATGGCTCTCTGGAGGGAGTACAAACTTACCCTACAACAAGATACAGAATGTTATAATAATATTAAACCTCAAAAGTAAAATTAAAAAGAACAAATTCAATTCATTACCTGTATGAGTCTAAGAAGCTCAATCTTATACGAAGGAAGCATATCATTCCACTTCGTATAGTTGAGCGGACACAGCTGACCCTTGCGTGCAACCGATCCTAAAAAGCTTGATAGAAGACTTCCAGCTCTATTGATGGGCTGCCCCAATTCGTTGCATCAGATGATGATCTTCTCACCCGGAGGAAACTTCCACACATCCTTTGCTTGAGTGGGTCCCCGTCTCATCCTCACTGTCCCTTGTCCATCTATTCAAATTAAATAAAATGTCTTAAAAAGTTGAAGATAAATATGAACATAAAATATGAACTTTAAATCGAACTACCCTAGATCCAGAGCTCATCCTCTGAACAATCAGCAGGAGGCTCGTGCTGAGATCCTGACTCGTGCTGTTGGTGATCACATAGCTGCTGGGACTGCAGGGACTGCTCAGAAGTAGATCCCATCTGAGAATGCTAGAACTCCATATCTCTAAATCGTCTCCCTCGGGGCATATTGTTACCTGATATGCGCAAAAAAAAAATCAATATTTGGTTAAATGTAAATTTATACTAAATAAAAGGCTAATAAAAGAGAATATAATAACTCATTCAACGTATGCTTCATAAATTTTACTTACCATTATGAAACTACATTCCCATTCAACATCCATCCTAATCAAACTCGTTGGTGCATTTACTTCATCAGTTGGCACAACATTATAAGGCATACACTGAGTATAAGTATCATCATCCTCCTCTTCCATGCATTTTTCCATATCATACAAGTCCCTAGGTTTCGTCTTAATAACAAGAAACCAATTTTTATCTTTTGAGTCTTGCACAAAAATACTTGTCGAGCTTGAGATGAAAAAACAAATGGATCATCTTTCAATAACACACCAGTATGTATCAACCTTGAAAAATTTACAAGTGTGAATCCATTTATGTCTTGCCTCAAACCTCTAAGTAAGTTTATATCCACCCAATCACATTGAAATAATACTACCTTAAACTTTCCATAATAATCCAACTCATAAATATCTGTTAGAGCACCGTAATAATTTTTCCCATCTGCCTCAACCATAACCCCACTATTTTGGATTTTTTTAAATTTCTCACGCTCTTTAGTATGAAATTTAAAACCATTTATAATGAACCCACCATATCTGTTGACAATATTATTCGAACCTCGAGCAATGACTATTAACTCCTCAGAACAATTCCTCTCCATCATCATTGGTACCTAAAAAGAATTATAGAAGTAATGATTAATTTCTCTCTATAAAAATTAAAAAAAACTTAATATATTATACATCTAACCTGTTTGAAAAGCCATTCTGGAAATAACTCAACCAACCATCATTGCTCAATCCTTGGTGTAGGACAAATGTTATGGTTGAGACTTCGCTGAGCTATTAAAAATTCTCTGCACGATCAGAAAATCTTTAATTAAGTACCAATATTACATTCTCCTTTTTAATCTTGGTATAAGAGAAAAATATCTCAAAATTTTAGTCGGTTTTTTCTTAGTCGGTGCAGCATCCACTTCAATCAATGAATCATTCTCATCTTCTTTAGGTTTTACCCATCGTGAAGTTCCACATATTTGGCATGACTCTTGGTTGCTATTTTCACCATGATATAAAATGCAGTCATTCGGACAACTATGTATCTTCTCGTATCCAAGGTCTAACTCTTTTATTAGTTTTTTGGCTTCATATGAAGATGATGGCAAAGTAACACCTTCCGAAAATGCATCCTTTAATAATTGAAGAAGCATAGTAAAAGACTTGCTGGACCACCCATTCAAATATTTCAAATATAATAAATGCAGAAGAAAAGAAATCTTCGTAAAATTCTTATAACTTGGATATAGTTCTTGATCACAATCTTTCACCAAGTTATCATAATGAGATGTCTCATCAGAATGTATAGATTCCTCAATATGCATGCACTGATCAATAACTGTACGCTCATCTTCTCTACAGTTCTAATACTATGTCCAAGAGCATCTCTAAGTAAGCCCCTTATATCATCTTCTTCTACGAAATTTTGTTCCGTGTCACTGGTTCCAAAATTGAAAGTGTCTTCTAGATAGGAGGGTTGGTTACATGAAGGTGTGAACTCTCTAAGGAGTACCCATTCAGTATAACCCTTTAGAAAACCATTCCATACCAAATGTTCTTCAACAATTTTTGGATCAAGAGCAGAACCGTTTACGCATTTTTGACATAGACGTAAAATCTTCCCGTTCACATTAGATTTCTCAAAAGCAAACTTAATGAAATTCTAAACTCCATCCAAGTATTCGGTACTGGATCTTAACTTATTTATCCAACTTTTGTCCATTCTATTAGAATACCGATTGAACTGCAGTTCATATAAAAAAGATAAACAAAATTAGGCCGTTCATATTGGAATTTGGCTTACATGAAGGGAATGGAAAAAAAATATACTTAACAAACACATAGGGCCAGGGGTGGAATTGGATTTACCAACTCTGCAAGATAAATGAATGTTCCAAGATTCAGTACATGATGTTACAGTTCTGCATGCAAGTATCTGGGTGATTCAAGGTAATAAAATCATGGAATTGGAATTTTCATCAACAAAAAATTTCAAAGATCACTACATCTTACTCTCAACCTTTTTAAGGTTTATGTTCTTGGATATAAAATCCTAGGGGTGTACTTCCTACATTCAATTATTATACAGTTTCAACTGAATAAGAGCATAGCAGGGTAGTACTTCCTAAAGGAAGGGAGAGATGAGTGGTACTAAGGAGGATTCAGATAAAGAAACTTGCATTTACTATGCATCTTGCAGTTGGGTAAGGAAATAGGAAAAAGGAAGGTGGTAGGATCACATTTAATGCAAGCAAATACGAGTGTCTCTATACTAGAACAGAGAATTTTCACCATATGACTAACAAGAAAACTAGAAGTTTCGCAGGCTAAATTAGATACACTCTAGCAGTTGTAAGCATCTCTCTAAAATGTACTCCTAACAGTTCTTTCTAACAGCATACTGCTAATAATTGAACATTCAGATATCCTCAAAAAGCCATAGTAATCAATGAAAACTCTCAAAACAAAGGATTTCTATCCTGCATGAATGCTTCAAACAGATATTTTATAAGAATTTGTTGACTCCATGAGTCTGCTTTTGCACCAAAAAGAAATATAAATACGAAAAAAGATAGACTGACACTAGTTGGCACTTGGTACTTACTACAACAAGGAGTTTGAACCTCAATATTCAGCTTGAATGAAACTTAGCTTGACCTCTGCAAGTTTGATACAAAATTCCAAGCAGAAAAAGCTGCTGATCCACCAACCACACAGAACAAAGCCACCACGACCTGCAGGGCCACTTCCCATGGATACTGCTCAGGCACAACATAGACACATAAAGGACCCAACACCAAAAGGACAAGGCTTAAGCTCAACAGTGTTCCTGGGGTACCGGGGTCTGTGGCTGCAGACAACACCCCTAGCTCCCCAAGGAATGTGGCATCAAACAACATGACATTCCAAGTCTAAACCCTTAAGCAGGAACAGAGGTCAAAAAAAGAAGGGGGGAAACTTGAACCTATATCAATTCTTATGAAAGAAACTTCTGTTCAATCGAACCTTTATTGATCCTTATAGAAGTAAAATTATGTTGAAATATTTCATGACCTTTCAATTCATTCTTTAAGATGGCCTCTACTACTGCTTACTGTGACTGTTCTCGCAACCTATATGAGGGCATTAAGCAGAGGATGGATGGAAGGAGGGAGGGGAGCCTTATTCAAAATTACTGTGACTGTTCTCGAAACCTAGATGAGGGCAATCAAACAAGCATTTAGCTAGGATGAGTTATCCAAAATGACACAAGTTACATTATCTCGTTTAACTTGTTGCATTATTTTTATCAGCAGGTTGCCAAATAAGCCACATCAGGTCACTTGTTACATGTGCCCCAGTTTTTCTAGCTCAAGTTCAATGAAGCAGCAATCTTTAAGGTGATCAATTAGTTTGATGCTTCTATCAGCCTTTTGGATTGATGACCATATAAGCTACAAATCAAGGAGCAATAAGAGAGCTCCATGGAAGATAACTGATTTTCTTGAGAGAAGTCAGTTACTAATCCATTTATATTTCTAAAGAACAGAAGATGTCAGCGATAACATGGTCATATTCAACAACTACACAAGCCTTTTGCATCACAGCCATCGGTTTGCAGACAACATAATGATTTCATCCATATAAAAGATGATATTAGGCCCGGCTGACATAAAATTCATCCTCAGGTGGCGCTGGACTATTTTTTGTTGTGGTAGAAGTATTCGGAAAGAGTAGATGGACTTCATCAACAAGGACTTTTGTTTTAATGAGAATCTCAAAAATAGAGGACTTACCCAAGGTAGTAGCCTGGTGGTAAGGGGGCGATAATTCCGCCCAAGTTGCCCGGGTTCGAAACGCACGGGCGTCGATTAAATTAGGGGACCGGATGCCCCACACCCGGCTGGCTTGTTAGCGGTTATGCTTTCCTTCCACTTGTACCAAGGTGGTGCTGGGGTGACGTACCCATACGTGAGGCGGTGAACCCAGTGGGGTGAGCCCACGGGTCGGAGAAGGCACATGAAACCTGCGACCTGTATCGAACATTCTCTAGTAGAAGAGGGGCCCAGTAATGGAGCTGCTACGCGGGTGGGCTGGTCCCTCCCCCTCCCCTCCTATTATGTTGCCCAGAGATGGTCACCCAAGAGGGGGGTGAATTGGGTATCTTAAAATTTTTAGTCTAATTAAACAATACACCCAAGTGTAGGTGCAAGAATAAAAAATAAAGCAGTAAGCACAATCAATCGCAAACACAGAGGTTTATAGTGGTTCGGAGCTTCCACTGCTCCTACATCCGCTCCCCAAATACCTTTAGGAATTTTCTACTATAATCGACGATTACAGTTCGGTAGTTTTTCGAGCGAACTACCCAACTCGTTGTTTTAACCCGGGCTAACAACGAACCCTACAATCCTCCAATTTAAACTAGGCTTGGGACGCCTAACCCTTGTTCCAAGTCCCTTGACTGGAACAAGCACAATGTTTAAGAGTTTTACAAGAATTTAAAAGCTTCTATGAAAGCAAATAAATCAATAAAGAACAACAAAACCGGAAGAACCCTTTTTGCCGTTGGAAGCTTGGATGATGGTGGTTCTTCCGATGCGGATCACGTCGGCTTGAATGCGAGCTTCGATTGCCGAGCGGGAGTGAGTAGATGAGCACGAAATCAGATGAAGAAGGCTTGAATGCACTTGATTTCTCCTCTTGAAAGCACCAACTCCCTTGAAATTCTCTCTCTTTCTTCTCTCTTGAATGCTTTAGTGTTGGGTTGGTGAGAAGTGTTTTTCATGCACTTAAAAACTCCTATTTATACTTCTGCAAGCAATAGATCCGTTAGAAACAAAAATAGAGCCGTTAGGATTTCAAACAAAACCTGCAAAAATGTGTCAGTCGCGTCCCAGGCATTCCGGAGACATCTCCGCTTGAACGAGAGACGTCTCGGCTGTATAAAAAATCGTTCGACAATGTCGGAGTCGACTCGGCGCTTTCTAGGGACGACTCCGAAGAAGAACAGCCCGATTTCTTATTTTTCTGAGAGAGCCGGCTCGCATGCCTCGGGGGACGTCTCGAGATTTTTGTGCTTTATGCATGGGGACGACTCTGCGATGTCGGAGACGGCTCCGACGTTTTCTCAACGAAAAACGGGTCCTCTAGAATCCCTGAGAGAGTCGGCTCCGCATCCTTTGGAGACGACTCGCGCGCATCCCTTGAAATCGGCCTTTCTGCCGTCTCTGAGAGAGTCGACTCTGGAAAGCCGGGAGTCGACTCCGACCCTGCGAGACGCCTCGGCAGGTGCTGGGGACGTCTCCAGACGTCCCTGCTTCTTCTCTGCGTGCCGGAAACGTCTCTGGAACAAGCCGGAGACGTCTCGGCTGCCCCTGATCCGTTTTCTTCATCTCAAAAATCTTCAATAAATCCACCGAAAAATACGGGAACATGCCTTGACAATACTTAACAATATTCTTAGTTAAACACCTGAAATGCTCAAGTAAATTGTCAATATAAAGGGAATTATACTCTAGTATTTTGTATTCATCAAAATCCATTAGGGGGTCAACAATCTCCCCCTTTTTGATGATGACAAAACACTGAGTATATGCAAAATTTAAAATTAAACATATACACAGTATTTGATCAGATGTACAAGTATTGTGTTTTGGTTAGAGCTAGATACAGTATGCATAATTCAGTATAGTTAATTGTCAGTTCTATACTTATGCATAAGCATTGATCTTAGTAGCTCTTTGAGCAATTTTGGCATATCATCTATCACTTTTAGATTTGAATCAAGTTAAAGTGTAAATTGATGAAATATTGATACTAAAGACAATCAAAAGCCAAATACTTTTGACTCCCCCTTTCTTTTCCAAAAGGACTATTGTCTTTAAGCCAATATTCTTCAATTTTATCTTTTCATTTTGTTGATTCTAATTAAACTTTCAAGTATGAGTGTGATAAACATAAAAATTTTGCATTTTGCATTCCATATTGGTTCTACTCCCCCTTTTTGTCATCAACAATGAAGGGGACAAATTTTGCCTATTCCCCCAAAACGCGATGCCTATTTGAATGGTTCTACTTCCTTTTTCAGATTTGCACATAAGATTTCAGCATCCATGTTGCTTTTTAGATTAGAATTCAGCATTTATATCAAATTAACATGAAGCATTCAATGATTTGGGAAGGTGAATTTTACTCCCCCTTTGTTTTGAAATTCATTTCAGATCATTTAAATTTAATTATTACAAGTTGTGCTCCCCCTGTTTCATATGCATTGTCAAGTTTGGCAAAAAAAAATGGTTGCACATTGTCAAGTTTGAACATTCAAGGTATATTACGACATTTTAACATCCATAGCACATCACAATATTAAAAACATACTCCAAGATTCAAAAAGAAAGGATATGGCATTCATATAGCATTACATCATTTGATGCCATTACAAGGATTGATTGCAAACACAAAAGAAAGAGTTTCATATAAGCCTAGGGCTTTACAAAAAGATGAACCCTAGATGTCCACAAAATGTGCCTCACTGGCCAGCACCCTCAAGAGCCGCAGCAGCAGCTTCCGACCTATTAATTGCTTGCATTAATCTTCTAAAGTTATCTCCCTGAGACTGATTGAGTGCTCTCATTAATGCTTCAATTTCATAGGATGCTCTATCAATCCTCCCTCTAAGCTGGGCAGCCACACTGCCCAAATTGCCTTCAGGGCTCGTCAGCTCTTGAAGACTATCCGATATGATCTTCAATTCAGCTTGTATCTCACATAATCTTCTAGTTTGGTTTGATGCCACGCAAACCAACTCTGACCCTATAGCTTCCATTTGAGTTCTAATTGCTTTCAACTCTTCTAAAAGTGCTTCATGTGAAGTGCGGATAGGAGCTATCTCAGCAGAAACCACTGACCTAATTTCTTCCCTCATTTGCTGGCACACCATGGATGCTAAGGTGTGCATCTGCTCATCCGATAAGGGAGTCGATCCAACAACTGGAGGAGGAGGCATGGAAGTGGATGGTCCAGCCGAGCTGGAAGGTACATCAGGAAAAGAAAAGCTCTCCATATGATCAGTAGAGGGTATAGGGCTATGTGGAGGAGAGAGGTGGACAGGCTCCTGATGATGGATCTCAGGCTCTACAGTTTGGGATTTTCTTTTACAAACCTTAACCCAAGACCCGTCTTTCTTGTAAAATTCCATCCTATGTAGTGTGCTCTCGTTATAGAAGTCAGTGTTTCTCAAGGGTCTCTCTGGCTCATTTTCAGGGATAGGAATCTTAAAATGCTTGAAAAGTAGGATAAAGACCATCCCATACGGGATGCTAAACCTGGAGTACCTATGACAGAGTGAAATGGAGTTTAACATGAGCCTAGGAAGATTTAGGGGAATCCCTAACAGGATGTGGTGCATAATGGCCAAATCTCGCTCCGAAACGAAGTCGAAGCGACCGGTTTTTGGGAACAAGACCCTGTTGATTATGCTCAAAAGCAATCTCATTTCAGCATTGAGGTCTTGGGACTTAACAATATCAAAAGGACCACAGTTCTCTCTACCTAGAATTAAGTTTAGAGCAATCTCTCTTTAGGGATGTGAGGTCGGAGCCTCACCGTACTTAGGTATTTGCAATACACTAGACAAGATATCCTCATTGACTTCTACAAATGTGCCTCGAACATACCCTGTGTACCCCAAGCTCCCTAAGGCCAAATTACCAAAAACTTCTCTCACTAGGCCAAGGTAGGTAGACACGTTTAGGGAACATAGGTGTTCCCAACCTTGGGCACGGAGTCTCTCTCCAATAGAGAACCCCTCACCGGCTAAGAATTGAAAATCTATGTGCCTACCTGTTGTTACTGTGCGATTCGCACAGGAGGGAGTCACGGTTGGCGGAGCAACCGGAGGAGACGGCGCGGAGGGCTCTTCCCGCCGTTCCTCGTCGTTCGCCACCCTAGGACGCCTCCCACCGCTACGCCTAGCTTTCTTAGGTGCCATCGACCGGAAATCTACGGAAATGGGCAGTGATTTTGGTTCGATTGGTGGTGGAGAGAAGATGGATGCGAGGGTTTAGGGTTTTGTTGGGGACGATGGAAAACAGCTCGGGACGGCTCGAGCTGTTTCGGCCTATTAAAAAAAATTTCATTCTGTCCCCGAGACGTCTCCGCGACTAATGCGAGACGTCTCGCCGGGGGGACGTCTCTGCGATTCACCGGAGACGTCTCCGGCACTGAAAAAATTTCAGAACGTTTCCAATCTTTTTCCAATTCGTTTTATTCAACCTCAATGATCAGTTTAATTTCTTTTGATTATTAAGTGAGCTTGCTTGTGATCCTTCCCCTTAATAATTCATCCTATAAAAGCTTGACAATGATTTTTGAATTATCAATATTGAAATGAGGAATATTTGATCAAATTTCGAATGCCTATGAAATAGGCTCTGAAAATATCTCTATGAAGAGTCCAAGAGGGATAACTATCCTCCGGAAAGTCAAACAATTCGTCATCTAATTTGATAGATTCATATTTTCACTTATTAGGCACTAGGTTTGCTATATGTGACCTTGAAGTGTATTATGAGTTTGAGTAGCATTCATATGTACCTCTAGAGCATACAAGGCATTGCATATGTTTGAGGAGTTAAATCATTTAAGCTATAGCATTGAAGTCAAATCATGCTTGCATTACAAATTCAATCTATTTGCTAAGATCATACAAGCACAAGGCATTCCTTAAAAAATTGAACCTATCTTTACAAAGGGGCTTTGTAAAGATATCGGCCAATTGATTTTCAGTGCATACATACTCAATCAATACATCATTTTTCAACACATGATCTCTTATAAAGTGATGCCTAATCTCTATGTGTTTTGATTTAGAGTGTTGGACAGGATTTTTTGTTAAATTGATTGCACTTGTATTATCACATCTAATTGGAATATTGTCCATTTTGATACCAAAATCTTCAAGTTGTTGTTTAATCTAAAGAACTTGGGCACAACAGCTTCCGGCTGCAATGTACTCAGCCTCAGCTGCGGACAAGGCAACTGAATTCTGTTTCTTGCTAAACCAAGAAACCAAGTTAGCACCCAAGAATTGACAGGTGCCGCTTGTGCTTTTTCTGTCGAGTTTGCACCCGGCAAAATCAGCATCGGAATAAGCTATTAAATTTAAATCAGATTGTTTAGAATACCATAAACCTGCATTAAATGTCCCTACTAGGTATTTGAATATTCTTTTAACAGCTTGTAAGTGTGATTCCTTAGGACATGCTTGGTATCTAGCACACATGCAAACACTGAATAATATGTCTGGTCTACTAGCAGTAAGGTAAAGTAAAGACCCTATCATACCTCTGTACAATTTGTAGTCTACACATTTACCTTTTTCATCTTTGTCAAGCTTGCAACTTGAGCCCATGGGTGTGCTGATTTCCTTTGCATCCTTCATCTTGAATTTCTCCAACATTTCCTTGATGTACTTGGACTGACTGATGAAGATGCCTTCCTCTGATTGTTTTATTTGTAGCCCAAGGAAGAAGTTGAGCTCACCCATCATACTCATTTCGAATTCTCCCTGCATAAGCTTAGCAAACTCTTGACAAAGAGTATCATTAGTAGCACCAAAAATTATATCATCCACATAAATTTGCACAAGCAATAAGTCATTCCCTTTTCTTTTAATGAAAAGTGTTTTATCTACATTTCCTCTTTTAAACTCATTTTCAATTAGAAAATTACTTAATCTTTCATACCAAGTCCTAGGAGCTTGTTTAAGTCCATACAATGCTTTATGCAATTTGAAAACATAATCTGGATGTAAGTGGTTTTCAAAACCTGGAGGTTGTTCTATATAAACTTCCTCCATTATATAACCATGTAAAAATGCACTTTTTACATCCATTTGATAGAGTTTGAAATCCATGAAGCATGCATATGCCAAAAGTAGTCTAATAGCCTCTAACCTAGCAACAGGAGCGAAGGTTTCATCAAAATCTATGCCTTCTTCCTGATTGTAGCCTTTGACTACCAACCTAGCTTTGTTTCTTATTACTATTCCATCTTCATCTAGTTTATTTCTATATACCCACTTGGTGCCTATAATTGAAACATTAGGGGGTCTTTTCATTAGAGTCCAAACTTGATTTCTTTCAAATTGGTTTAATTCCTCTTGCATAGCATTTATCCAATTTTCATCTTTTTCGGCTTCTTCTAGTGATTTAGGCTCTATTTGTGAAACGAATGCAAGATAATTACTAGTATTTCTTAAAGAGGATCTTGTCCTTACCCCTTGTGAAGGGTCACCAAGGATTAGATCCCTTGGATGACTATGTGCATACCTCCATTCCCTCGGAAGATCTTGATTTCTTGCTTGGGGTTGATCTTCTTCATCTTGCTGAATTGTATCTTCCTTGATTTCATCCTCATGTTGTTTGTCTTGTATGAAGAACTCCTTCATTCTGTCTTCAAGTATACCTGCATCACCATCTTCTTCTTTTCTAGAAGAATCTCCATTAGCTTCATCAAAAACAACATGAATGGATTCTTCAACAACGAGAGTTCTCTTGTTGAAGACTCTGTATGCTCTACTAGATGAGGAATAACCTAAAAAGATCCCCTCATCTAATTTAGCACTAAATTTACTTAGATTGTTCTTTCCATTGTTTAAAATAAAGCAGCGACAACCGAAAACATGAAAATAACTTATATTGGGCTTCTTATTTTTCAACAACTCATAAGGTGTTTTCTTTAAAATAGATCTAACTAAAGCACGGTTTAAAATATGGCAGGCAGTATTGATTGCTTCAGCCCAAAAATACTTTGGTAGATCCGATTCGCACAACACGGCACGAGCCATATCTGCTAGTGTGTGATTCTTCCTTTCTACCACCCCATTTTGTTGGGGTGTCCTAGGGGCCGAAAAATTGTGATTGATATCGTTTTCTTCACAAAATTTTTCAAAATGCTGATTTTCAAACTCGGTACCATGATCACTCCTAATTGCTTTTAGTTTAAGGTTAAGTTCATTTGAAATCCTATTATGAAACTTGATAAAAGCGGGAAAGGACTCATCTTTGTGAGCAAGGAATGAAACCCATGTAAAACGTGAAAAGTCATCAACAATTACAAGACCAAACTTCTTACCCCCTAGACTAGCAGTTCTAGTGGGTCCAAATAAATCCATGTAAATTAGTTCTAAGGGTTTTGATGTTGAAACTATGTTCTTAGATTTGAAAGAACTTCTTGTTTGTTTCCCTAGTTGACATGCAGCACAAATTTTGTTCCTTTCAAAATCTATTTTTGGTAGTCCTTTAACTAGATCTTTTCTAATCAATTTAGAAATTAAATCCATGCTAGCATGTCCTAACCTACGATGCCATAACCAGCTAGTCTCATTGACCTTGGCATCCATGGCTACAAGACATTGGCCATCTTTCATGGTGAGATCATCAAGATCTACCATGTAAACATTTCCAAGCCTATGTCCCATAAGTATGATCCCATTGTCAATTGGACTACTAATTATGCATAGGGAAGATTCAAATGACACTTTAAAGCCCTTGTCACAAAATTGACTTATACTTAGTAAATTATGTTTTAATCCATTAACTAACAATACATTGTCAATAAATGAGGAGGGTGATATAGAGATTTTACCAACGCCAATGATTTGGCCTTTAGCATTGTCTCCAAATGTGACTACTCCTCCTTCTTTTGATTTCAAGGTGACGAAGAGGCTCTTGTCACCGGTCATATGTCTTGAGCAACCGCTATCAAGATACCACATTCTCTTTTTGCTCTCGGCTGCAAGGCATACCTACAAAATAATCATGTGAAGCTCTTAGGTACCCAAGTTTTCTTGGGTCCTTCTTGGTTAGTGTAGTTGGTTCCCTTAGGAACCCATATTTTGGTTGTGTTTTTACCCTTTACAAATGTGTTCTTATTAGTTTGAATCTTTCTTTGAATGCAAGAGTAAGCTTTATGTCCATTTTTCTCACAACAAAAGCATGTAGGTTTTTCAGTTTTATCATCTTTTGCTTTTACAAAAAAGTTCTTTAGATATTTTTGCTGTTTGCTAGTTTTGTATCCTAATCCGGCTTTATTAAAAACAGCTCTTTGATTGGATAGAATAAGATTTAATTTTTCCGAGCTATGTGTAAATTTCTGCACAATTGGTTTATACTTGTGTAGCTCATCCTTAAGGTCCAAATTTTCTTTAGCTAATACTTCCTTATCATTTTTAAGAGATTTGACATTTTGTGCAAGTGAAGTATTACTATTGAGTAGGAATTTGACTCTTAGATTTAATTTCCTAATGAGTGTATCTGCAGTTTCATACTCAATGCTAAGTTCTGAAATTTTATCCTTTAGGTCAATAATGCTATCATTTTCATGATTTTCCTTTTCAATCAATAGGTTTTTAATGTCATCCTTCAGTTTTTGATTGGAGGCCTTTAGTTCTTTATTCTTTGCTCCTAACATACTACAATCATTCATGAGTTCTTGGAAGGCTTCATATAATTCTTCTAAAGTAAAATCTGTAATTGAGCTTTGACATACCTCATCATCGTCGAGTGCCATGAAGCACAAGATAGCGGTCTCTTCCTCCTCTTCCTCGGAGGAGGATGTGTCACTATCATCCCAAGTCGCTTTCAACGCCTTCTTCTTCTTCTTTTCATAGTACTTCTTCTGTTGAGGGCATTCGAAGCGGATGTGTCCCGGTCTCTTGCAATCATAACATATGATTGGGTCTCTTTCTTTTTCTTTTTTCTTTTCCCAATCATTTCTCCCTCCAAACTTCTTTCTTGGGAAGGCCTTCTTTCTTCTTATGAATTTTTTTAACTTCCTTACTATTAAGGCCAAGTCTTCATCTTCACTTCCCTCTTCACTTCCACTGCTTTCTTCTTCACAATTATTTGAAATGGCCTTGAGGGCGATTGTCTTCTTCTTTGGCACATCTTCTTCATGTTGCTTCATTGTGAGCTCATGCGTCATCAATGAGCCCAATAGTTCTTCAAGTGCCAAGGTGTTGAGGTCTTTGGCTTCTACAATCGCCGTGACCTTTGCTTCCCAAGTCTTTAGCAAGGACCTGAGAATTTTTCTCACAAGTTCTGAATTAGTATAAGATTTACCCAAATTCTTTAGACCATTAATTATATCAGTGAAACGTGTGAACATGCATGAAATAGTTTCGTTGGGTTCCATCTTAAATAATTCATATTTGTGAACTAGAATGTTCACTTTAGACTCCTTGACTTGATTAGTACCCTCGTGGGTAACTTCAAGCCTATCCCATATTTTCTTGGCGGAACTACAGGTGGAGACTTTATTAAACTCATTTACATCTAGAGCACAATACAATGTATTCATGGCTCTAGCATTGAGTTGAACCATCTTGCTATCATTCTCATCCCAATCCTCCTCAGGCTTGGGAACCTGAATGCCATTAACTATGTGAGATGGTTCGTGTGGTTCTTTGATTATAGTCCTCCACAAGGCATAATCTTGTGCTTGAACAAAAATTCTCATTCTAGTTTTCTAATAGAAATAATTTGTCCCATTGAAAAGTGGAGGTCTATTGGTAGCCTGCCCTTCAGTAGGAACATTGTTGAAGGGTGTTGCCATCTTGATCTTTGGCAGAGACGGTTAGGTCTTCAAGAATACACAGAGCACCTGCTCTGATACCACTTGTTGCCCAGAGATGGTCACCCAAGAGGGGGGTGAATTAGGTGTCTTAAAATTTTTAGTCTAATTAAACAATACACCCAAGTGTAGGTGCAAGAATAAAAAATAAAGCGGTAAGCACAATCAATCGCAAACACAGAGGTTTATAGTGGTTCGGAGCTTCCACTGCTCCTACATCCACTCTCCAAACACCTTTGGAAATTTTCCACTATAATCGACGATTACAGTCCGGTAGTTTTTCGAGTGAACTACCCAACTCGTTGTTTTAACCCGGGCTAACAACGAACCCTACAATCTCCCAATTTAAACTAGGCTTGGGACGCCTAACCCTTGTTCTAAGTCCCTTGACTGGAACAAGCACAATGTTTAAGAGTTTTACAAGAATTTAAAAGCTTCTATGAAAGCAAATAAATCAATAAAGAACAACAAAACCGGAAGAACCCTTTTTGCCGTTGGAAGCTTGAATGATGGTGGTTCTTCCGATGCAGATCACGTCGGCTTGAATGCGAGCTTTGATTGCCGAGTGGGAGTGAGTAGATGAGCACGAAATCAGATGAAGAAGGCTTGAATGCACTTGATTTCTCCTCTTGAAAGCGCCAACTCCCTTGAAACTCTCTCTCTTTCTTCTCTCTTGAATGCTTTAGTGTTGGGTTGGTGAAAAGTGTTTTTCATGCACTTAAAAACTCCTATTTATACTTTTGCAAGCAATAGAACCGTTAGAAACAAAAATAGAGCCGTTAGGATTTCAAACAAAACCTGCAAAAATGTGTCAGTCGCGTCCCAGGCATTCCGGAGACGTCTCCGCTTGAACGAGAGACGTCTCGGCTGTATAAAAGTCGACAATGTCGGAGTCGACTCGGCGCTTTCTGGGGACGACTCCGAAGAAGAACAGCCCGATTTCTTGTTTTTCTATTTTTCTGAAAGAGCCGGCTCGCATGCCTCGGGGGACGTCTCGGGATTTTTGTGCTTTATGCGTGGGGACGACTCTGCGACGTCGGAGACGGCTCCGACGTTTTCTCAACGAAAAATGGGTCCTCTGGAATCCCTGAGAGAGTCGGCTCCGCGTCCTTTGGAGACGACTCGCGCGCATCCCTTGAAATCGGTCTTTCTGCCGTCTCTGAGAGAGTCGACTCTGGAAAGCCAGGAGTCGACTCCGACCCTGCGAGACGCCTCGGCAGGTGCTGGGGACGTCTCCAGACGTCCCTGCTTCTTCTCTGCGTGCCGGAGACGTCTCTGGAACAAGCCGGAGACGTCTCGGCTGCCCCTGATCCGTTTTCTTCATCTCAAAAATCTTCAATAAATCCACCGAAAAATACGGGAACATGCCTTGACAATACTTAACAATATTCTTAGTTAAACACCTGAAATGCTCAAGTAAATTGTCAATATAAAGGAAATTATACTCTAGTGTTTTGTATTCATCAAAATCCATTAAGGGGTCAATATATTATTTACCAAAAAAAATATATATATATATAGGACTTACTTGTGAAGCATATGGTTGATTGCCAGAACTTGTTTAATGGCACCCATTCCAACATACTAACCCCATCCCAAGAGAGAATCTTATTTAAAATTGATTTCTTATAGTTGTTGGTTTCAGAATGTACCAAGGGAAAGCAAAGACAGGCGGACTAGCTGAATTTTATATCGCATAGCACTGCTTGAAACTATGAAGCAGCTACCTAAATATAAACAACATGGAGAAAATATCGACACTCAGCCAAATACAACCGATCACATGGCAAATGAACCTCAGAATTCTAATCAATAATTAACTCTGTTAAGACATTAGACATATAAAGATGTATTGCCCAGGCTGCCGATACACAACTTTTCTTCCAAAGAGCACAAACAATATATAATCAATAATAAATCAATAATGGAAGCTGGAAGCTGAAATCAGAGGCATCTACAGTAAAATTAGAAATATCTATAAACCTGAAATATAATATGTTGCAGGCAAAAATCTTCGGACGGAGGCGGGCCTGAATCGATCGGAACTTGGGGCCGGTCGGTCGACGCCGGAGAGGAGGGAGGAGGAGAAGATCCTCGGGCGGACAAATTAAAGAAGGTAAAAAACCCACGAACACCCAAAGAAGAGGAGGAGGAGAAGAAGGAGAACAAGCGAGACGGTGGGAGAGGAGGGAGGAGGAGAAAACTACCTCAGGCGGAGCGGGTTAGGGTTGGTCAGTCGACGCCGGAGAGGAGGGAGGAGGAGAGGAGGTAGGAGTCGGACGGTCCGCGCCGGAGAGGAGGAAGATGGGGGCTAAGGTAGCGCCGGAGACGAGGAAGATGGGGGGCTAAGGCAGCGCCGGAGAGGAAGAAGATGAGGGTGCTCGGGAGTAGCTAGGGCAAGTATGCGGGCTCGGGGTCGGCCGCTGCGTTTTAAGCGGGCTTCGGCGACGCTTATAAGCATCGTATTAGCGGTTCAAATAACCACGCTTATACGCATCGTCTTAGGATAAAAGAACGACGCGTTAAAGCATCGTTTGGTCTTAGGTCCACAACGACGCTTTTAAGCGTCGTTCATTGCTTCAAATTACCGACGCTCCTAAAAAGCATCGGAAAAATTGGGTGCAGCAACAGAATTTGCCGACGCTTTTTGCTAGCATCGGCAGCTAAGCGTTGGCTTTTTCCTCTTTTATTGTAGTGTCTACATGGTTTTGACATTGGAGTGTTACACCATGATAACTAAAGGCTCTACTCCTCAAAAAATTTTCTACTTCCAAAAGTATTAGTTTTCGAAAACTTCAGAAGTTTTACTACCAACAGCAATTCCAAACAGAATCTAAATAATTGCATGTATGAAAAAATATTTAATGCGTCCAAGATATGAGTTCGCATGTGATCTCCTATGTATTTGTGCGTCAAATAGTCCCATGTAGATAGTTCATCTCTTTCTTTTGTCATGTTTTTACGCTTTGGAAGCATTCTTTCTTCTTCCTATACAAGGTAATATTTTTTTATATATTTTCATGTTCCCTTTAGAAAAAATGATCATGTAAATAAAAGGTATATCTATACAGAATAATTGTACGTGTTTAGTTTTAAGACTGCATGGTTTTCAGCCAACTGGCAGATGGCGAAAGTTAAGCAACGATAACCACCACTTGACCGGTTAACTACCAGTTGGTTACAGTGCTCTCAATTTGACCACGACTTTTTTGCCGAGATGGTCGAAATAGTGTTTGTTTGTACAAAAGCATGATTAAAGCCCATTTTTTGTGCTAGATAACAATTATGCATTATTTCCACTTGGATGGAAATGGTCCTGTCAAATGCATTTCATTGTATATCATTATCCATTGCAGTAATATATAGCCAGGGCTAGGTCATGAAAAGGTATCACTGGGATCAGAACATTGAGCTCATCACCCTCTTCCTGGCCGCGAATTCTTTATTGATTGCCTGAGGGACAGTTCGAAAGCGAAGCAGCAAGAGCACGTACTAATAGATCCAACTTAGAGTAATTATCCCTCTTTCTAACCTCACAAAGGTGACCCATATGTCATATTGGTTCTTGGTAGCCCTTTGGTGGATCCTCTTTCACTTCCTCGCGCTATCTCCCCAACATAAAGATGCAGGGTCATTCCAAATGTTGATGATCTCTCGTAATTAATCTATCATTATTTGTCACTGATCCATGAATACATGATTGCAATATAAAACATAAGAAGTACAAAATAAGAAATATATATAACATAAACATGAGATGCTCAGAATAAGAACATTATTACATGGGTCATCCACAAACTCGCCCCCTATCAACCAAAAAATAAATAAATCTTTACATTCACAAAAAAAAGAGAGAAGAAACAAATACTAAGGATGGATATCGGTGCATACGGCTTAACAGCATCTTGAACCTATCATGGCTTAATTAGAGATGCATGACTTCTTTTTTTTTTTTTTGGGTACAACGGCGACTTATATAGCTCGTGTGTAAGTATAACTAAAAGAATCAAGCGAATGAAAATAATGTAGTGGAGTAGGGATGACAACATCGCCCATCCACAGAACTATATCAGAGTGCTGAGCAACAAACAAGACAACCTAATCAGCAACCATGTTCGCCTCCTGGAATATATGGACTGTCTGGAATAAATATAGGCCCCTCACCAAACCACGAATGTCGCACAACAGCGGATGCCCACTCCCAAAGCGATTTCGACCTCGAATCCAATCTATCATTGTAGAAGAGTCTCTCTCCTACCAAACGCTGTCAGCACCAAGAGTACACTTCGCAAAGGTAATACCCTTCCAAGCTGCTCGAAGCTCTGCCTCAATGGCAGACAAGCGCGAGTGCATCAGCCTCCTACTGCAATAAACTTCGAGTCATGATCTCTGATCACAAAGTCTACTCCACTGCTATCTCCATCAACAGATGCACAACCGTCGAAGTTTACTTTGAGATGGTCAAGAGATAGAAGCTTCTAAGAGATAAGGACGAACTTAGGTGCTACATCAGCAGAGCAGAAGTCTCAAACGTTTCTAGCTATTTTAGATGATAACACAGTAGTAACTATGGTGGCCTCCTTTCCATCATATTTGTCTATGTCAGGCATCTTTCACTTTTTTTGGAAAAAAAACCTCTGAAAAAAGGGTCAATCCCTCCATGTTATTTTTATTTCAGACCCCTTCACTTTCTTCAACTCTTCCTGTAACTTGGCTAGCTGCTCCCCTTGTTCCTTCAACCAATTTTTCATTTCAGTTCTGGGTTTAGGGGAAGGAAGGGGGCTGTGGCGTGTTCAAAAAAAAGGCTGTCGGTCGGGAGAGTCTTCAGCATATTGATTACAATCATCAAAGATCTGAATCGGAGGTGCTTGAGGTGTAGTAGAAGGAGCTGACTTATTGATGGCTCGGTTCGAGGAAGTGTTTTCTCCACAATTGTCCTTGCGGATGTTCTACTACTTTTAAAACGTCTCTGTTCGGCCAACTGTACTCGGTCTCCTATTAATGGGCCACATGCATGTCGCCTGTTAATGGGCTGATAATTCAATAAGTTGTTGGCGGCATTTAATATTTGATATGATTGCATGTCGACCCCAAATAGGCCAAGTCTCAGACGACGACACGTCCCGCTATGCACCGATGCCGTTGTGCATCACCATGGGCCCACACCGCTGGCTGAATCATGGGCTTGGCCCTTACCGCGCCCACAAACCTAACTTCAACTCAACGTGATCGATGTGGTCCGATTGCTTCTCTTGACGATGACTTGACGTAATGTACGGTGTGTCCGTAAACCCATCTCTTTTTTTTTTTTCGCTAAACAAACCCATCTCTTTCATTCACCCGATCTACTCTCTCTCTTCTTTTTGTCTCCTTCCCTTCCCTCCCCTTCCTTTTTTTTTTAAATAAATTTCTCGTTTTATTTTCTTGAACCTATTGCTGCAGGCAGGAGTACAATCAGGTAAATGTCAATTTTTTTACTTTCAAATTTTAATATAAAAAGATAAATGTAAACCAAATTAAAAATCAACTTTAATAGAAGTTAATAAAATACATGCAAGAAGGGGTCTTGCCCTGCTTAGGCATCTAAATTATTCAGCCCAATTCAGCCTTTGTGAGCGAACACTTTTATCTGGCCCATTTTTGAGGTCTGATGTTTCAGACCTCTCCTTCGTCCTGGCCCATCTAGGTCACATGAGAAACGTATACTCTTCCCCCTTTCCTCTAATTCTGGAGGATGTTTGTTCTATTCCCTCTAGGTTACATCGGGAACCTGATTCTGAAGGGAAGAATATGAAAGATCGAATCAATTATATGGGGAAATTGGCCTTAACCAAGCTTCGTTCCTGAACATAATGTATTGAAAGGCAAAAAATTAAAAATAAAAAAAATAGAATGCTTAATGCCACTCTCTTCATCTCAATCGTTATCGACAAACTTAATAAATACCGCGACTGACTGTATGAAAAGTACTTTTGAACGGCTAATTCTTAATTAAGGACAACACTCGAAACCTGTAAAATAAAATTTAAGAACCAAAAAAAAAAAACAGAGCAGTCAAAGATGAGACGTGGTTGGAAATGGGTCCTTGGGCTGGGCCTTGGCCTGCTCTCGCCCAGGAGTGGAGGCGAGTCTCTTAGCCATATCCCTCAGCTGAAACCGGGTATGTTCGCCTTGCAGTAGGCAATTATATCCTCCTCCTTCAAACTCCCCTTCTTTGACCCGAGCTTCAGCGTCAAAAAAGCGCACGGCGTCTCCCCCAAGTGAGGATGCGGCATCGCACCACCGCCGCCTCCAGCACCATCGGATGCCGGTACAGCACGCTCTCCACCTCGACACTACTGATGTTCTCGCCGCTGGAGATGATCATGTCCTTGGCCCGGTCCTTCACCTCCACGTACCCATCGGGGTGCCCTTGTGATCCTTGATCACGTCCATGTCGGCGAGCGTGAGGATACCCTGACGGGCCTTGAGCCGAGCTTTCACCTCCTGCGGCAGCCGGTCCCACTACGGCCGCCACTCGCACACTAGAGTCGTCGCCATCGCCTCCGTCATGCCGTAGGCGTGCAATACATGGAACCCTAGCTTCTCTTTCGAGCAGCGCGACCGAGAGAGGGGCTCCGCCGGCGAGGACCTAGACGGGGCTTGGGATCGGGCGCCGGTCTGCGGGCGGAGAGCATGGAGAAGGATGCTGAAGACACCTGGCGCGCAGCACATGTGGGTGACCCCGTGCGCCTCGATTGAGCCGTAGATGGCAGCAACGGAGAGGTTCCGAATGCACATGTTGATGCCGTCGCGCGCCGCAATGCCTCACGTGACCCCCCAGCCGTTGCAGTGGAACATGGGGAGGGTCCACAGCTAGACGAGCTCCACCAGTGTTAGAAATGTCGGGAGAAGAAGAGGAGAACCAAAAAAAGAAAAAAAAAAACGGGGGAAGTGATTTTATTTCTTTGTTGCTTCTTCGCATATTCGGTACATCTCAGAAGTTATATATACTCATGTACAGACTCTATATATATAAAATATTATAGGTGATATAGATTGCCATGTTATTCCTAAAATTAATCTAACAAGATTATATTAACAAAGAAAACCAATATAGTTTGACACAGAATCACATGGATAAATAAAAATATTATGAGTGATGCAGGTTGTTACGTGATCCTTAGAATTACTCTAACATTCTTCTCAAACTCAAGATAGTACGGTAAGTGTCAACTTGAATTTGGAAATTGAATCACAAATGTACCGAAAAACTGACGTACTAGATAAAGAGTCGGAGGAGTAGCTCAGAAGCTGACATCGCAAATTAAGAATTGACATAACAATATTGATTTGTCTGACTATCATGACAAACTGACATGTCTGTTGATGTGGAGCAACCGAAGGTCGAAGACAAAAAAAAAAGGGGAGATTGAGGACTGGGGTGGCGCCATGCAGATGTACACCTCCATGATCGAGAGCGAGACCGCGCCTAATGAGTTCACCTTTGCCAAGCTTCTGACATTACGGTGTAGCATGCTGCTCCTACATGATCGAGAGCGGGACTGTGCCTACCAAGTTTACCTTCGCCAAGCTTCTAACGGTATGGGGTGCAAGCTGCTCCTGCATGATCGAGAGTAGGACCGCACCTACTGAGTTTACCTTCGTCAAGCTTCTGACGGTATGGTGTAGTGCGCTACTCAACGCTCATCTGTTCCTCTGAGGTTTAGAGCAAGACCGCGCCTACCAAGTTTACCTTCGCTAAGCTTCTGACGGTTCAGTGTGGTGCGCTGCTCCTGCATGATTGAGAGTGGGATTGCGCCTACCAAGGGTGGATGTTAAGACAGTGCTGGTAGTTCAAGATGCTATAACAATAGTGGTAGATCAAGATTTGCTCGTAACGCCAAACAAGCTTGAGAGATAAAAAAAAATAAAGAGAAAAAAAATGAAGGATCTACAAGTGATGATGACCACTAGCTACAACAAAGACGAAAGAGATGATGACAGCAGATTACATGATCGGTTGCTCTGATACTATATTGAAATATCTAAAGAAGAAGAGGCAAATAAAAGAAAACAAGAGAGAAAAAAGTAATTTTATTTCTCTGTTGCTTTCTCACATATTCGGTACATCTCAGGGGTTATCTATACTCGTATACAAACTCCATACATAAAAAATATTATAGGTGATACAGATTGTCATGTGATTCCTAAAATCACTTTAACAAGATTATGTTAACAAAAAAAAACTAATATAAGTTGATACAGAATCACGCTGATAAAGAAAAATATTATGAGTGATGCAAATTATTACGTAATCCTTAAAATTATTCTAACAACTGACACCTGCCACTAGAGGAGGACAGTGAGGCTGCTGAGGAAGGCTTCGCGGTGGTTGTACACCACGCCCTTAGGGCTGCCGTCGCGCTGGACGTGTCATTGAGAGCGATCGCATCCCACTCGTCCTCGAGCTGGTGCGATTCGTCCAGAGGATTGCCACATGCGATGAGCTGCTCGTAGTGTAGCTCCCCAAATTTCGTGCTTACCAAGAAGTAGGGGTGCAAATGGGTTGGGACCGGTCAAGTCTTGAGTGACCCCGACCCAACCCAGTTTCTTATTTGAATTCTAATTTTGGATCCAGGCCCAACCCATTTGAAGATCGAGTTGGATCTACAGCCATGATTTTTGACTCAACAGGTTATTCAGGTCGGGTTAGGTTCAGGTATTAATCCAAACCTAATCCAAAAGATTCGGGCCTAGTTCAGGTCCGAGTCGGGTCCGGGTCGGATCTGAATAACGACTTAGTTACATGGTAAACAAAATTGGTTACGATTAGAAACCTAGTTAGGGTGGCTTGAAGTTTCCTTAATGTCCCATAAATGACAATTTTGGATGGCATGGGGGAACGAATTTCGTAGTGATGGATTGCTCAAAGAAACACTCATAACTAAAAATTAGAAAATAACAAAACTAGGTAGTGCAGTTACGTGAGATATGAAACTGCATGAAAACTACTTTTCTGAAATGTCTCGGTATTTTAAATGCAGGGAAGCTGCGATATCGCAGGGCATTCAGCACAACTGAAGCTGTCGAAGGAGCAAACTGATGAGAGTACAAAAGTGAAATTTTCATATTATCTTAATTAGTATTATAGTTAATTTTTATTAATAAAATTAATTAATTAATGTTTTATTTGTGTTTGAGTGAAATTCATCCAAGAGACCCAGTAACTCTGGATTTGAGCCCAATGCCTGGCAGCCCAAGCTCAATAAATTTTCCAAACATCCACAGCATGGGGGCTTTGAAATTTTCTAATTTCCCAACCGACCATGGAAACGGACTTTTTAATTCCAAGCATCATGGCATCTCATCCAAGGGACCTAAGCTAAACCAGCTCTTCAATTCCAAGCGGCATCTCATCATCTTTCCATTTCCCCTATTTTCTTCCCAGCTCAGCATGGAGCGTGCGACGGAAGAGGAGGAGGCCAGCAGCCATCGGAGGAGAAGAGTCCCAAGCCGAGTCTTCTTAATTTCCCAACGTCAACATCTGGAGCTTCCCAAACGTCTGCAACGTCCCAGCATTCATCTTCCAAACGGATCATTCCACCCTGTGGCTCATCAATTCTCAAATTTCTGCAACGTTCCCAGCTGAAGAGTCTCAAGCGATTCAACTTCATCCCGCATCTCAAGAACATGCTATAAGAGGAGCAGCAGCCGATGGAAAGAAGAGGAGGGGGGGGGGGATTCATTCCTACACGGGAGAAGAAGAGGAGGAGGATCTATCGGCATTATTCCCAGCCGGACGGAACAAACCAGCTAGCCGGACGGATCCATCCAAGTTCGAGCGAGAGAGGGAGGAAGGAGGAAGAGGCCACGGGAGGATCTACCAGCAAAGCTCCCTCTTCCGATCTTTCCTCTTAGCCGTGCGACGAAGGAGGAGAGGCCACGGGAGAAGATTCAAGGAAAACAGAGTGCTCTGTTTCCTTGATAGAAGAAAGATAAAAAAAGGGGTTTATGTTTATTTTATTTATTCTATGCTAATCCCTTTTATAAAATGTTCCCATTTCATATGAGTAGCTAAATCTCCTCTAGCTAAGGCTAGGGAAAAGCCTAGTATTTTCTTCATGTATTTCATTTAATCATCAATGGGATTTTAATGTTTTTGATTTAATTTATGGTGCAGGAAATTTATAGAAATTATTTCAAACTTATATATTTTCTTTGATTTGTTATTTCCCCCGGGTATAACAGATGCTTAGAAATCCCTGTAGTTTAAAATAGAATTACTGTAATGCTGCCCATAAAACTAAATCTATTTAACTGAGATAATAGATGATTTTAGGAAAAACATGATGAAGTGCTAGGCTGAATCCTGATGCCTTAGTTATATTTTGACAATCCGAATATTATTTAGCCTTTAGCTTTTTGTTCACTGTCAAATCCCTGTGGATTCGATCTCGGACTTACCGAGAATATTACTTTGCTACACCCTATACTTGGGGTATCCTACGTTTAATTTCCCTTTTTAAAAGAGCAAGATTAAAATCGTAGCACAAACTTTATTGGAGGCGGGAAGCTTCTGAGCCTTAGCAAATAGCAGCACACGGTTGTGCATCCACTGCTAAATCTTCCTTTAAAATAGATGAATACGCTTCTAGAATTCTGCTTCTTCCTCGTTTTTTTGTTTTACCTCTGATGCATAATAGTAGTTTCGTAATTGTTGTTCTCCGTAAATATGAAGTTCAATACAGTGGAGAAGGATGCATGCAATAATGGATGCAATGATGGGCTGTGTGGATCTGCAGGCCCAAATGGGTAATTCAGATTCAGGTTGGGTCGTTGGGTAAATGAGCCAGAATTGACCCAACAGGTCAAAATTCAGTAAATCAGACTCAACCTGAAAAATGAAACGGATCCAATTTTAGAACCCGACCCGGCTTCACGGGTTCTCTAAAATGGATCGGGTCGGGTCTAACCAGATCGGGTCGGGTCACGGGTCAACCCGACCTGTTTGCAGCCTTACCGGGAAGTAAACTTCATCAATGATGACCACAAAGGGTAGTGGCTTGGTTGGATGGCGCTCGCCGATATCGGCGACCACACGCTTAAGAGCCTCGCGAGCTACCTTGGCGTATTGGTGGTCGATGAAGAAAGCTTTCGCATATGAGCGCACAAGGCACCGATGTTCGGTGGAAGCAGACTTATGAGCGATGCCAAGGTCTTCCATCATCCCTCCGATCTCTGAACATCTCCAAGAATGATGTCGTAAGTACCAAAATTCAATAAGTTGATTAAAATCAAATGGTGCTGCAAGGTATATGATCAAAAAACATTTGATTAAAAAAATCGATTGCTCAAAAAAGAAAACGCAGACGCTGGCTAGCAACTGGGAAAAACTTCTTCAAAAAAAATAAAAAAATCCAAAAACTTCAGAAACAGTATTTATCAATGTAAACAAGCAACCAAAACTTTGAAGGACCACACAGAGAACTCCACTTCAGTATTAGGCTTCTTTCACATAATCACTTCCTATCTTTAGATTTGCTTTCACTTGATCCGACCATGTAGGAAATAACATAGTCAGACCACCAGTTTTTCCACATCTCTGATGTTTTAGTCAAGGGACGAATGAATCTTACAGCATTTCAAATTATCAATTAGTTTTTGGTGTAATGCAGTGTATGACTTTTCCTTCCTCTAAAATGAAGCAGGTCTGCTTATTCCATGTTTAGGAGTAGAAGCCTTTCCTAAGAGAAGCCATAAAGACAACGGCTCTTTAGTGAGAGAAACTCTAGCGTAGAGTAAGAAAAAGCTTTGGTAAAGGTAACGGCTAGTTCCCCGGCGGGTATTGGAGGGGCAGGTGCCGGCCGAGCTTTGCAATAGTAGATGGCGGAGGCTCTCGACGGTCGGGGAAGTGCGAAGGAACTAGTGTGACAACTGGTGAGGCGGCTCGGTTGCTGAGTGGCAGCGGTCGGCAGGCTCGACGTGCCTTGTCGGAGGCCGTGTTGTCTATGGAGGCAGCAGGTTTTTCTAGTACGGCAAACACTGGGATAGAGCGGCAGCTGGGTAAGTCATCTATTTCTTTCCTGGGGAAGGCGGTGGCAAGGGGACCAAGGGTGACAGCCCTGCGCTGCCGAGATAGGGGGTTTGCTTCGGTGCCTGGCCTCGGCCGGGTCCATGGATGACCTCTCTGCCGTCGGATGCCAAGGTGGAAATGCTCTGTCATCGGTTCTCGACAGTGTTGGAGCTACAAGAGGAGCCTATTGAAGCACCGCGCCACGAGTTGGAGGGGCTAACAGTGGTGCTATGGAGTCTCGGACGTCGGGTGCCAGCTGAATAGGTGGCCAAAGATGTCGCCGCCTGTGGTAAATTGGCACGGGGGGTGGAGGCGGTGTTGTTCGCCAACGGCCACCTTGCCCTGTGATTCCGGTCCACGGAGGACAGGGATCAGGCCCTTGCGGAAGGCCTGTGGGTGGTGGGGGGCCAGCTTCTGGCCATCGAGCCGTGGAAGCCAGACTTTATGCCGGGGGTCGCTATCGTGAGGTCGACCATCATGTGGCTTCGGCTATCTCGGTTGCCGCAAAAGTATTGGTTGGCTTCGACCATCTACCAGATTGCATCATGGGCAGGGAAGCCGATAGCCGTTAGTGGGGTCATCGAGCTCTGGCGTACCATGGGCTTTGCCCGGGTGAAGGTGGCGATCAACACCACCGCGCCCCTTCTTCCCGATGTTCGTATTCGGGGGAAGTCTAGGCTAATGTGGCAACCATTTATATACAAGGGGGTGCCGGATCTTTGCTTCCGGTGAGCGAGGATTGGCCACCAAGGTGAGGTGTGCTGGTTCCCGAAGTCGATTCAGGAAGCAGTGATGGGCGACTTAGGCCCAAGGACCGGTGGGCCTGGCTCCGAGTGGGGGGGGGGGGGGTACTTCAGGTGCCAATCTTCGACCCTAATTGGTGGCTAGACGAAACCGACTGTCGCGCATCAAAAAACGCCAGTTGGAGCTGAGGAAGACAGTCAACGTGCCGCCCAAGTCGCCTCGGTGGCCATTTGTGGTGGCTCGACCAAGCTCGACCGAGTCTCCACTAGATGCAGACAATTGGCAGAAGCTGGCGAAGGTGGCTCGCCTCGCCACCCAAGGTCCAGTCGGCGACGGCTGGCAATGGGTCTGGGTCCGAGTCGTAGCAGGACGGACGCCGAGTTGGCTCGGCCTTTGACCAACTTGCAAATCCCCGGCAACGGCGCCAAAAACTTGCTACGCTTTTAATCTTGCTCTTCGTTTTAAAACAAAACTTAAAAGTAGGATACCCCAAGTATAGGGTGTAGCGAAGTAATATTCTCGGTGAGTCCGAGATCGTATCCACAGGGATTTGACTATGAACAAAAAAACTAAAGGCTAATTTATATTCAGCTTGGGATAACTAAGGCATAAGGATTCAGCCTAGCACTTAATCATGCTTTCCTTAAAATCATCTATTAATCATAATAAACTAGATTTAGTTTTATGGGCAGCATTACAGTAATTCTATTTTAAACTACAGGAATTTCTAAGCATCTGTTATACCCGGGGGAAATAACAAATCAAAGAAAATATATAAGTTTGAAATAATTTCTATCAAATCTACTGCACCATAAATCAAATCTAAAACATTAAAATTCAATTGATGATTTAAAGGAAATACATGAAGAAAATGCTAGGCTTTTTCCTAGCCTTAGCTAAAAGAGATTTAGCTATCCATATGAGATGCAAGCAATTTTATAAAAGGGATTAGCATAGAATAAATAAAATAAAACATAAATCCCCTTTTTTTTTCTTTGTTTGGTTCAGAAACAGGGCACCCTGTTTTCTTTCCGTGGCCTCTTCTCCTCTCTCGCTCGGCTGGAAAAAGTGTGAATGTTGCCCTTTTGCTCCGTGTCCTTCTCCCTCCTCCTCCGGATGATCCCAAAAAATGGAAGGCCTCTTCCTTCTTTGCTGGTTTGTTCCGTTCGGCTGGGAATAATGCCAATAGATCCTCCTCTTCTTCTCCCGTCGCCTCCGGATGATCCCAAAAAATGGAAGGCCTCCTCCTCTCTCCCTTTCCTCCACCGGATGGGAAGATCGAAGAGGAGATGCAAATGGTTGCTTCGCTAGTTCCCTTCTCTTCCTTTTCCGGTTCCTTCTCTCCTCCGTGGCCTCTCTCCGTGTACTCCTCCTGTCTCCCCCCCTTCACCGCCCCTTCCCGGTTCCTTTTATAGATACTTTCAACATGTATGAAGGAGGAGAAAAGATCGGAGAAGCTGAAACGCTGCTGGGAGTGGATGAGACTCGGATTAGATGAAGTCGAATCGCTTGGGATGCTCTTTTCTTGGCTGGGACGGTTCTCTGTTGCTTGGAAGCCAAAAGAACTTGGGGAGTTGTTTCACGGATGAAAGAAAGAGCTGGTTTGGCTTTTGGATTTCCCTCGCTGCCGTTGGGAGCCACGGACGGTTGGAAGATGCTGGGAAGAAACAGGGGAGACGGAAGGACGCTGCCACGATGCTTGGGTGATCCACGGACGGTTGGGAAGAGAAGCCATGATCGGTTTTTTTGAGCTGCTTGGATTGATTCGGATGGCTGAAATTGGATGTCGGGATATTGAATGCGGCTTGGAATGATCCGGTTGGGAGACACGGTAGATGGGCTGAGAAGCTGGGAAGATATTGATGTTGGGTTTGTTCCTAAACAGAAGAGATGGGATGTTGATCTTGTTGCATGTTCTGGGAGGTCACGGACAGTTGAGAAGTTGGGAAATTTCAAAGCCCCCATGCTGCGGACGTTGGGAAATTTGTTGAGCTCGAACTGTCGGGCATTGGGCTCAAACCCAGCATTATTGGGTCTTTTGAATTACTTGCACTCAGACACAAATAAAACATTAATTAATCAATTTTATTAATAAAGATTAGCTATAATGCTAATTAAAATGGTATGAAAATTATACTTTTTGTGCTCTCATCACCTGGATAACTCGGGCTCGAGCGTGGTTAGGGCTGGGCCGTCTGGTTTGCCAGCTGGCCTAGAGTTGGTTATGGGCCCGAGCGTCCTGGGCCAGTCTAACAAAAGGCCCAAGAATACTGGGCCGCATACTGGGTTGGGCTAGGGGGCTGGGCCTACCGGACCCCCTGTGTCCTTTGGGCCGCGCAAAGGAGCGGGCGTCCTTTAGGCCGCGCAAAGGAGCGGGCCGGGCCGCGGTCGGCAACGCCCAACGGCCCATGCGAAGCACATGGCCCGAGAGAAGGGCACGTGTGGTCGTGGGGCGACCGCAGCCCGCCACGTTGGTGCGACGGGCGTGCCACCTAGTGCGACGAGTGCTCCAGCTGGTGTGGACCCCGACGTGGGTCGAGTCACGGACGCCCTAGGCCTGCTAACGGGGGGTGCGGGAGAGGGTGCGCACAGCACGCCCTTTGGCTTCAGCGTTGGGCCTGCTAGGTTGAGCCTAAGGTTAGGGCCCAACAGGGGGACCCTAATTCTTGGGCTCGACTCCATTTGGGCCTCAGGTGGTGCTAGATGGGCTGGTTGTTGACAGTCCTAGCGAGGGGAGGCTTGTTTTAGTTTGGCACGCGCATCTGTGGGCCAATTTTGCAAAGGAACTCACCTAGGATGGTGGGACCCGAATATACGTGACAAGTGTCTCTCAGTTAGTGGCCCTGTGTTTGGGTCAGGCGAGCAGCTCGACCATGAGGATGTGCCCGGGTCCAGTAGGTTGGCCGCAGCAGAGGGAGGTCCTTGTGCCTCGGGATACAGGCGACCATGGAGGTTGTGGAGTCAGAGTCTGCAGTACGGGTAGGGGGCATAGTGGCAGGGTTTGTTTGGGGGTATTTTAGTCCTGTGGAAGCAGGGGGTGGCAACGGTGGATGTTTTACACAACTACACCCAATACTGTTCACAGCCAGAAACTTGTTGTTTTTCTTTGGATGCACCACACTTGAGCCTACAATCTCCACCTTGGTGCTCCAAAGCCTCCGCAAGCTTCTTCTGATCCATCAATCCTATCAGCGCCACACACCTGAGGAAGCCATCCCTTGGAAGAGACTTGGTCAGTGCATCTGCCAGGTTCTCCTTCGTATGAACTTTGGCAAGCTCCACTTCACGTTCTTCCACCAACTCCCTAATCCTGTGGTACCTGATATCAATGTGTTTGGTCCTTGCATGATAGATCGAGTTCTGAACCAAACACAATGCACTCTGGCTATCATAATGCACCCTGACAGCCCCCTGTGCAAATTCCATTTCCAATGCCAATCCTTTCAGCCATAGAGCTTCCTTGGCTGCTTCTATGATGCCAATATACTCCGCTTTCGTTGTAGACAATGCCGTGATTGGTTGCAAGCTTGATCTCCATGACACTGGACCTCCGTTCAAGCAAAACACATAACTTGTGATAGAACGTCGTGTGTCCATGTCTCCTCCGTAATCAGCATCCACAAAACCAATCTTCCGACTCTGGTTCTCCTTGGTCATGTTGGAATTCTTCTCCTTGCTACCTTCCAGTCCATAGCAAATGTCAACTCCAACTGTGCCCACCAAGTATCTGAAAACACCTTTCAGTGCTCTCCAATGCTCCTTGCCAGGGTTAGCCATGAACCTGTTGACTTGGCTAACTGCATGTGCAAGATCTGGTCTATAGCAAACCATGGCATACATCATACTCCCAACTTCTGAGGCATATGGAATTCTCTTCATATCCTCAACCTCCACCTTACTCTGTGGTGACATTGTTCGAAAGACTGACATGACCGGCAATTGGTAATGTCGCCGGTTTCGCTCCATCCACGCCATATCTCCGCAAGACCTTTCTGATGTAACCTTCCTGAGATAAATGTAGCACCTTCTTGGTTCTGTCCCTGAGAATCTCCAAGCCTAGAATCTTCGTGGCTGGACCTAAATCCTTTATCTCAAATTTTCGAGATAAGGTTACCTTCAAGTCTTCCACAATTCCTCTACTCTTGCAAGCAATCAGCATGTCATCTACATACAAGAGCAGATATAATCTAGACTCATCCTCAAAAGTCTTCACATAGATACAAGGGTCATACTCACATCTGGTCATGCCAATGCTCCTCACATATGTGTCGAACTGCAAGTACCATTGCCTTGATGATTGCTTCAACCCATAGAGTGATCTCTGGAGCAAACAGACCTTTCCTTCTGACCCTGGCTCACCAAACCCCTTTGGCTGCTCCATATAAATCTTCTCCTCCAAATTCCATGGAGGAAGGCTGTTTTAACATCCATTCGCTCCAACTCCAATCCTGGATGGCAACAATGTTCAACAGCATCCGAATAGAAGTATGTCGAACAACTGGGGAGAATACTTCATTATAATCAATGCCTTCCTTCTGGGAGTATCCCTTAGCCACTAACCTGGCATTGTATCTGATGCCTTCTCTATCTGAAAGTCCTTTCTTGCATTGGAACACCCACTTGCATCCAATGAGCTTATTTCCACTTGGCAACTGCACCAACTGCCAAATCTAATTTTTCTGGAGAGACACATCTCCTCTGCCATAGCTTGGATCCACCTATCGCTATCCTGGCATGCCAATGCCTCCTCATAGGTCTTCGGATCTCCAGTCACAGTAACCAATGCATAAGACATGGTTTCGCCAAAACCATACCTCTCCGGCTGCCTCACAATCCGCTTAGGCTTATGCAGTGCGACTCCGATGCTTCTACTGGAATCTTGTTCCTCCCTTTGCACATCTCGTTTTCGAGTTGGCATCTCGCTCCTCTCCACATGTGGAGGCACCTCTGACTGGTGCTCCACCTGAATTCCATGTCCTTCTGGTGCACTTGCAAAAGGTAAAACTGAATAAGAAGTTAGCTATCCAACCCTGTCCGGTTGGTTCTCCCCCAGCTCTTCTTTCACCCTTTGCATCTTTAGGACTGAATTCTCATCAAAGACCACATCCTTACTGATAGTAATCTTCTTCTCCAAGGGATCCCACAACCGATAACCCTTGACTCCACACGGATATCCTATGAGCACCATCTTTCGTGACTTGGCATTCAACTTGCTCCGCTCACTGGGATCAATGTGCACAAATGTCGTGCACCCAAATACTCTGAGATGGCCAACCACCACCTTCTTTCCAGACCATAGCTCCTCTGAAATCCTCCCATCTAGCTTTGTATGAGGAGATCGATTCACCAAGTAGCAGGCTATGTCTACTGTGTCCACCCAAAATACCTTGGGAAGCCCTGCCTGCAATCTCATATATCTAGCTTTCTCCATGAGAATCCTGATCATCCTTTCGGCCATCCCATTCTGTTGAGGAGTCTTCCTCACTGAAAATTGCCTCTTGATCTCACAATCTTCACAAAATTTCAGAAACTCCTTACTTGTGAATTCGCCACCATTGTCGAACCGCACACACTTCACGCAGCATTCCTTCTCTTTCTCTACCTCTGCCCTTCAGGCTTTGAACTTAGAGAAGACCTCTGACTTTTTCCTCAAGAAGTACACCCAAACTCTCCTTAAAAAGTCATCAGTAAGGGTTAGAAAATATCTTGTCCTATTCCTAGCTGTGACCGGGGCCGGTCCCCAAACATCCATGTGCACTAACTCCAGGGGACCGCTGCGTGTAGTACTGGTAGAAAACTTTACCCTGTGTTGCTTCCCTAACTGGCAAAGCTCACACATCTCTGGAACTCCTCCATCCAGATCTGATATCAGTCCATCTTTGCTCAGCATCTTCATACCACGATCTCCCATGTGGCCCAAGCGGTAATGCCACAAACGATATGCTTCCTGCTGGCCCTGTGCCACTGTTACTATTTCGGATCCCCCACACACTACGGACCCTTCCATCCTGTATAAATTATTCTCCAACCTCCTCCCCTTCATCACAACTATGGCTCCTGTGGATATATTCAAAATACCACTCCTGGAACGATAACTAAAGCTGTAACCGTTCTTATCCAAGTAGCCAAGTGACACTAGATTCTTTTTTAAATCTGGGACATACTTTACATTGGTAAGAGTCCGCACCATCCCATCAAACATCCTCACCTTGATGGTCCCAATGCCGGCCACCTTGCAAGGATGATCATCTCCTAATGTCACACTCCCCTCATCGATTTTGGTGTATGTAGCAAACCAAGACCGATTTGGTGTGTAATGATAAGAGCAGGCTGAATCCATTGTCCAGATATCCATGTTGTTCCTGTGATCATCCAAAACTACCAAAAGGTCATCCTCCATCTTGAGATCAGCCACGGCACTAACTGAATCCTTGCCATTCTTCTCTCCCTGAAGCTTCTTCCAATACAGACAATTCTGCTTCAAGTGTCCTGCTTCATTGCACTTGTAGCATCTGAACTCTTTCTTACCTTTTTTGAACTTTGATCATCCCCTTTGCTTGCTCTGTTCCTTCCCTCTCCCGGGCCTTTCTCCGACAGTAAGACCTTCCTGAGGAAATCCATCCTTTGTCAATCTTTCTCTTTGCTCATTGGACCTTAGCATAGAAATTATGTCTTCATAATTCAGCATCTCCTTCCCATACAGCAAAGTAGTAACCAAAGGATCATAAGAACATGGCAGCGAGCAAAGCAAGAGTAGAGATCTATCCTCCTCTTCCATCTTCACCCCAAGGGTCTGCAAGTCATTGCAAACCTGGTCAAACCTCTGAATATGAAGAACAATATCTCCACCTTTGTGCATCCGAAGGCTGTACAATTGTTTCTTCAACATCAACTTGTTGCACATATTTTTCCCCATATACATGGTTTGCAACTTTGTCCATAATCCTTTGGGTGTCTTCTCCTCTAGGACGTTGTACAAGGCTGAATCCGCCAAGCATCCTCTGATGGCAGTGTAAGCCCTTTTCTCCAAAGAAAACCATTCCTTATCTGTCATACCCTCCGGCATGTCCTCCAAAGTCGAATCCAAATAGTTCTGCACCAAGAGATCCTCCACCCGAACCTTCCACATAGAGAAACTTCCCTTTCCATTAAACTTTTCAAACTCCACCTTCATGTTATTATTCATAGTTGGCCAGACCACAATCACAAATAAACACAAATCTGATTTGAGAAATTATCTTGAAGGAAGATGAGCGGACTGCTTTCCTCTTGATGTCTTTTCTTCGTTTCTTCTTTCCTACGCCAAAATCTCGCTCTGATACCAATTGTTGGCGCTATGCGGAAGCGTGTGGATCCTTGATATCCGCTAACCTAGGGCATCAGGCCGCGTGGGGAAAGAAGGAAGAAGAGATGAAGAATTACAATCACAAACTAAGGTTTTCGTGGAGAAGAAGAGGAAGAGAAGAGAAAACATGGAAGAAAGTTTTCTGGCGGTTCCTTTATTGCTCAAGCAATAATCCAAGTGATCATCCTAAAACTGATTACATCGATCCTTTATATAGGCACCCAGTTTTAGTCTAACCATACACCAACTCAATCTCCCCCTAAACCACATTAGAAAGCACTCAACAAGTCCATGACTTACATGCTCTCCCCCTTTGAGCCTAAACCTAGCCTAAGAATGATTTAGACACTTTGAGACTTGAAAAACCTTGACTTGGCCCGCTTCACGCCTGAAAATCCCGTGAAAACAGTGCTCGGGTCGACCCCTGCTGTCCTGGGGTCGATCCTTGCTGTCCTATGGTTGACCCCTGAAGCTGTCCTAGAAAACAACTCTCAGACTTTTTTCTGTCGCTCTTAAGGAGTCGACCGCTGAAGTCCTGGGGTCGACCCCTGCACTGTGCCAAGTCTTCACAGCATGCCGGAGTCGACTCCAAGTCTCCAAAAGTCGACTCCAATACTATTTACAGCCCAGAAACTTGTTGTTTTCCTTTGGATGCGCCACACTTGAGCCTACAGGTAGGGGGCATAGTGGCAGGGTTTGTTTGGGGGTATTTTAGTCCTGTGAAAGTAGGGGGTGGCAACGGTGGATGTTTTACACAACTGCACCCAACAGGTTATCTTAGTTATCTCCGAGCCTAGTGTGGATCCATAGGTGCTATGTGGGGTCTATGCTAGCACTGGCTATAGGACCCGGCGAGTGCTGTGGAACAAGATCACTACCGTGGCATCCTAAGGTATTCCTATAGCTGTAGTTGGGGATTTCAATTGCATTCCGACCCCTAGTGAGAAAAGGGGGATATGGCGTTCACTGATTCAATGGATAGGAGAAAATTTCGAAACTTACGCGCAATGGCTTGGTGAATCTTGGCTATACCGGTCCACGCTTCACGTGGTACAATAACCAGATGGGCAAAGCGAGGGTCTGGGAATGGATCGACAGAGCCATGGCATCTCCGATTTGGGTCCTCCGGCTCCCTGCGTATCAAGTGAGACACCTACCTCGTATTGCATCGAACCATTGTCTGCTGCTGATCTCCATAGCCTCGGGCTCAAGTCATCACCCCCCTTTCGTTTTGAAAAGATATAGTTATCTTACCCCCAATCATGGAATATTGTCACAGCAGCTTGGGCTCTACCAGTCTGAGGCGATGCTATGAAAAAGGCCTCGAGGAAACTAGAGCTTACCAAGAAGTGGCTACGCCAGTAGAACCGGGAGGTTGTAAGGAACATCTTTCGTAGATTGGAGGAGGTGGAAGCATCTATTGGGGGCGTTTGGTATGGGGTGATCTTTCAGGATCAAGAATGATGTGGGTGGAGGTGATGAGATTACCGCATTTGGTTGCACCACGGTGATCCTACGCGGCAGTGATCCTAAATCACCTCCACTTGTCAAATTACCACCCAACCCGGTGATGGAATACCCGTCCTTGAAGTCGGAAATCCAAGATCACCTTAGGGCAGTGATCTTGGGTTGAAAGTTAAAGATAAAAATACCCCTCAATTTAACAGAAAAATTGATATATCAATATACCATCAATATATTATTTCCATGTTATATATATAATATTATGTTGATATTATATATATTAATGATATATAATATATTATAATATATTACTAATCATATTATTATCATATTATTATTGAAGGATAATTTTAAATTATAGTAGAAATATTTTATTATATTTTATATTTATATAATAAAAATATTTAATATATTACTCCTATTTACCTTATTTTTCTAATCAAAATAATTATTAGTATTAAAAAATCTATTATAAGTATAAATAAAAATATTAAATCTATAATGAAAAATAACATATTTTTATAAGATTAATAATTTATAGGAGTAATAAATATATTTTTATAAAATATATTAATACTTAATATATTGATAAATATATTAATATTTTATTATAATATATTTTATATGATTAATAAATATATGATAAGGGCTACTAAAAATAGAATATGTGACAAAACTATGGAACTATTATAGGAATTAACATATTAACTTATATTTTTTATTCATGAGAATTAAAAACACAAAAAATCCATCTAAGATACATCAGGGGTATTTGTGGTATGATATGGTCGGTGATCTTAGATCTCCATACCATACCAAACAAGTTACTCATGGATACCCAGAGATTTTTAATCATTGGACCATAACCAACCAAACACATTGATCTTAGATCATTGGGATCAAATCACCCCAGTATTCGGATCATCGGAGATCTTAGATCGTCGTGGTGATCCTATTGGGGTTACCAAACACCCCCATAACTTTTATGTAGGATAGAGAAGATCGGAAGGGCGATCTCCTAGAGTCTGATATGGCTACCTCATAGGACCTCGTAGCCGCTCATCACTCTCTCCTGCAATAGCTAGAGATGTTTTGGAGGCAAAAATCGAGGATCCAGTGGGTTTGTGAGGGGGGCCGAAACACCCGATTCTTTCACTGGTCAACGATTATTAGGAGGCAGAGGAGTATGATCCGATCCTTATGTGATGGGTTAGCAAGTGGAGGGAGATTCCGCAGTCAATAAGGTCTTATTCCATTTTTTTGGGTCCAGATGGACAGAGGAGGGAGACGCTGCAGACATAGGGCGCATCCCGAGATCTGACTCTTGGATAGGAGATGTGGATAACAAGACCTTGGTAATGCCTTTTACAGAGAAGGAGGTCCAGAAGGCGGTCTCGTCATTGGCAGAGGACAAGGCCCTAGGATCGGACAGTTTTCTACCTCTATTTTTTCGAAAGTATTGGTGGATCATTCGGAGATTAGTAGTGGAAGTGGTCCAATGTTTCTTCAGTCAGGCTGTGATGGCTGAAGGCTGGAAGGTTACTTATGTTACCCTGATCCCAAAACGCGAGGATGTGATAAAACCCAATCACTTTAGGCCCATTAGCCTGTGTACTACTTTGTACAAGGTTATGGCGAAAATCTTAGTTAAAAGGGTGAAACCCTTGTTGCCGGCCATTATCAGCCAAGAACAAGGGGCATTTGCGGGTAGAAGGAGTATCTCGGATAATGTTATGCTAGCCTAGAAAATGATATGGGACCTTCAGCAGGCTCCGAAGCGGCGGTGTCTGATGGCTGTCAAGCTAGACATGGAGCGGGCATATGATAGGGTTCGTTGGTGTTTTCTATGGCGTGCACTAGAAAGTTTTGGCTTCCACAGTACCTGGACTGGGTGACGGGCTATGTTCGGGGGCCTAGTTTCTCTATCCTGGTCAACAGCATGCAATCGCCCTTTTTTTCAGTCTACCATGGGGCTACAATAGGGATGCCCCTTATCCCCATTTTTATTCGGTATATGCTCGGATGTACTGTCGCGTGAACTACAGTCCCGAGCCATGGAAGCTTTTGTTCCTAGCCTGGGAGCTCGGCCCATCTCTCACTTGCTTTTTATCGATGATTGTCTTCTTGTGACTAGAGCACGGGTGAGGGATGCACAGGTTCTCAAAGGAGTGGTGGCTGAATATTATGTTGCTTCGGGGTAGAAAGTTAACCTCCAGAAGTCAGCCATCTCTTTTAGCCCGAGTACTGAGCGTAGTGTCAAGCGGGAAATCAGGGATCCTGGAGATACCAGAGCAGGAGGGTGCCTGGAGCTACCTCGGTGTACCCATCTTCAATAAGAGGCTGCGAGTCTCTAAGTGCACTGGTTTGGTGCAGCGGATACAGAGCAGGATGGAGGGCTGGTGGGCGTCATCCCTCTCCATGATAGCCAGCTTGACATTGATCCAGTCAGTACTGGGCTCAATGCTAGTGTATCTTATGGCCAACACTGTGGTACCTTTGATAGTGCTAGACCAGATTGAGCGGATCCTGCAAGGTTTCCTATGGAACTCGATTGGAGGGGGCCATGGGGTGTACCTGGTGGCTTGGGATGGTGTCTGTCGGTCCCTCATGGATGGTGGCCTCAAATTGCAGACTCTCCGATCTAGGCGCAAGGCGATCATTGCTCGTCATGTGGTGCATTTTCTTTTTGAGCCTTAGGGCCTCTGGAGTCAAGTTATGACTGCTAGATATGGTCAATTATGGCCGATGGAGGGGAGTCGACACGGAAGGTAGGTCTCTTTTATATGGCGTGAGATTGGGAGGTATATATTGATGGCCCGATTCAAGACTAGCTGGTTGATCAGTGATGGCAGTGTTAGAAATATGCCCTAGAAGCCAATTTGGCTGACGCATTATTTTGTTCTGGAACATAAAATTGTACTTGACCTAATTATGAATTTATTAGGTTGGGTATTCTTTTCATTCATGTTCTTATGTGTCCATGAATTGTCCAAGAAATTAATAAGATGATGACGCATATTCTCAAGAGTTAAGAATTTGAGGCATGTGTCATTGGTGATTAATTCCTGAATTGCTTCTGATCGATGGATCATCACGAGGACGGTGATCGATCCACTGAGATTAGTGCACATATTACTTTTTTTGATGGACGAGTCTTGAGTCCACAATGTAAAGACACTGGAGTGATGATACAAATACTTGTTAGAGAACAAGGGTACCGAGCGTGACCATTGCAAGTAGTCACTTGGATGTCTATCCACTCGTCAGTGACTTAGTTGTATGACTAGTCCTTTGACCTGTGATGCCTCGGCTATTCACAGTGAGATTGTTGTAGTTTGATGAACACATAAATATGGACCCTATCCATTTGGGTTCTTATGGTGCAAATTACCTGCAGTAGATTCATTATAGGAGTAGGGGTGCATTTAGATGGAATCTATTAACCTTGATAGATTAGGAGAGATCCTATGTGATTTATAAGACTGAGTTCGTAAATTCTTTGCCAAGGTAGTTTTTGGAAAAGAGTTTCCAATCTCGAACTAGTGTTGAATAAATTTTACATATGATAGATGATGGGATTTGACGAGTTATCCATGATATCCATTCCATCGAAATCCACGATAGAGAGACTGTATCATACACTAACTATACCTAGAGGTTCATCTATTCCATTCTGCTAAGTTGCCACTACATACTGCTTGGTGTCACTGGTGGATTGTGAGACTTAAAGTCATTCACTTGATGATCAATGAATCCGAATGAGAAGAGTTGGAATTGTTCCAACCTATTGAAAAGAGTTTCAATGATGTTGTGATAGAGATCACAATATATCTTACTACCAGACAGAATAGAACCTATGGGATCACATACAATAGAGGATCTGATCGATCTAATGGTTGGATTGTAATTTGGAATCACAATAGTTTGTAATTGTCAATTTGATTGATAATTGGTTGAACCCACTAAGAGTTAGTGAGTTGAAAAAGGAATTAATTGCAATTGGATTGCAATTTGACTGAATCAATTAGACTTAATTAATTGGGCTGGATCTTATTTGATAAGGTTCAAGAGTTCTACTTAGAATAGGACTCCTAGAGTTCTAATTGGATTAGGACTTCAAATTATTAGAGTTCTACTTGAAGTAAGATTTGTAAAGTCCTAATTGGATTAGAATTAAAATTATATGAGTCCTTGTTGCCCAGATAGACAACCCAAGAGGGAGGGTGAATTGGGTTTTAAAATAATTTTACAATTAAAACTTTTGTAGATGACTAATTAATACTTTTGCAAGGTGATTAATTAGTTGCTATGTGCTGTGAGTGAAATGAGAATGAGAGAAAGAGAGACAAGCAATCACAAACACGATGTTTATAGTGGTTTGGAGCGAACCCTTGCTCCTACGTCCACTCCCCAAGTCTCACTTGGGAATTCACTATAACCCCTTGGATTATAGCCGGTTGTTTTCCAAGCTCACAACCAAACTTGTTGTTTTACGAGCTCACAACGAACTCGGTCGGTTTTTCCAGGCTCACCGACTAGAACCAACCCCGATTGTTTTCCCGGAATCACAATCGAACCCTTACACGTTGGTTTTACACTCGGCTCACCAACCAACCTCTACACCCTTGATTCAATCCCCCGATTGAATCAAGCAAAGACAATATGGAAAGAATGAGAAACAAATAGAAAAACTGAGCTTCTTAAAAAGCAGATTTGCTACAATATAAACTAGAGAGAAGTTAAGAGCCCTCAAACACTTTTGCGTTGGAGTAGAATAGGGCTTCTTGAACTTTGAGTCTCCTCTGGAACGTCTGATCGACTTGAATGCAGGAGGAGACTTCTTTCAATGCTGGAAAGAGGTTGTTGGATGGAGTTAATGGCGCTCTTCCTTCTTTTTCGTTGAAAGCAAGTTTGCAGAGAATAAATGCTTGATTTCTTTGAATGGAATGGTAGTTCTCTGCCTTGCTACAGTCCTCTGTGGCTATTTAAGCCATCCCCCACGGAAACTAGCCGTTAGACACCTTTTTCTGCCCGTTCTGCACACTCTGCACAACCTGACAATGTGTCCGTTGGGGTCGGAGTCGACTCGCGCGATCAAGAGTCGACTCGGCTGTAGCGGGAGTCGACTCATGCTTTGCTGGAGTCGACTCGGCAACTATTCCGGATTTGAATTAAAGTAGCTTCTTCGACTGGGAGTCGACTCGTCTTGACCCGGAGTCGACTCGCCAACTTCTGGAGTTGACTTGGCATTTTCGGAGTCGGCTCCTCCCATGAGATCCGTAGATCAACTTTTCAATTTGGTCCGCTCGAGTCGACTCGACAGTCCTGGGAGTCGACTCGGCGCTCAGAGCCCGAACTCCCGATCTTCTGTCTTTTGGCTCGTCCAGTCTTGGAGTCGACTCGAACTTCCCCGGAGTCGACTCGGCTCTCAGTTTCCGAAACTTAGTCTTCTGCCTTTTTGGTGTACCGCTGCCTTGGAGTCGACTCGAGCTGTCTGGGAGTCGACTCGGCTCTCAGAGACAACAAATTGATCTTCTGTCTTTTTGGGTCGCGCTGTCTTGGAGTCGACTCGCGTATTGCGGGAGTCGACTCGAATCTCAGAGTCCGAAAACGGTTCTCTGACTTTTGCCTTGTGTTCCACTGAGAGTCGACTCTCACTTTCTTTGGAGTCGACCTGCCAACCATCGGAGTCGACTCGCGTTCCACAGGAGTCGACTCGAATCTCAGGGTCGAAAAAACGCTCTCTGACTTTTCTGTCTGTAGCTTCTTGGAGTCGACTCATATTACTCCGGAGTCGACTCGGTAAGCATCGGAGTCGACTCGCGCACTTCAGGAGTCGACTCGCTGACAGGTTTTGAGTTGATGCTTTCTGTTCGTCTGTCTGTTCTCAGTCGGAGTCGACTCGTAATGATCCGGAGTCGACTCGAGCCCGTGCCAGTGATTCTGATACGCTTGGAGTCGACTCGTAATACTCTGGAGTCGACTCGAGTCTCAGACTTTGGTTCAAACTGACTTCTTAACTTATCCAAAATATTATGAACCAAGTCTAGAAACGCTTTAGACAAGATTTTCACTGAAACACTCAATTGAATTCATTAGTAAACAAGGGATATACTCAGATGCTTTGAGCTCATCAAAATCAAATAGGGTTATGATCAATCACTCCACAATCTCCCCCTTTTTGATGATGACAAAACATTGAGTATATGTAAAGTGAATTGCTCAATAAACAAGGAAATAAAATCCATAAATGAATTCAAGTGTCTGGTTATTTGATTTATCCAATCTTGAAAGGTGTGAAACAATAAATTTTGGAGTTAAGGCTCCCCCTTTCATTTGGAATTATATAAGCCTTCATATCATGCAATCAATTGTTTGGCTTATATATATTTAATGATTTAGCTTTCTTAAAAATTCAGATTCTCCCCCTCAACATATGCATTCAACTTTGTTTTGATTCTCTGAATTTTCTTTTAATGCATTGAAGTTTTTGAAATGAAATTTTTGGTTTTTAGAGAGAAAATCTGTCAATTTGTTCTTGAGTAGGATTCAACTAATCTCCGAATATCCCTTGAATAGATTCTGGAGATTACTCCATTAGGAGCCCCAACAGAGAGATAATGAGCCTCGAGGTATCAAATCCACTAAGAACAAATTATTGTGTGTTTTAGAAGTTTTTTTTTATTGATTTTCATTTATTCCTTTTACATATCTATTACATATTTCTCTCCCTTTTTGTCATCGTATTAAAAAGGAAGTGAATAGAACACACAAGCAAGCAGAGATCAATTGGCACTGTATTGAAATGAATATGTCTACTCATTGTATTGATGTATATATAAATACATTTGTGAATACAATAAGTAAAGCAAAAGATACATGTCAAAATAAAACAAAAGCAGCTAGGGTCTCCTCGAGGATGTGGCTCCTCCTCTCGAGGATGTGGCTCCTCCTCTCAATCTGTTCTGTTCCATGAGGAGAGTGACCCCGTCTGTGACATTCCCAAGTTGGAAGATAATGGCCGAAGTGGCCCGGCTGTGTGTGGTGGAGAGCTCGGTCAGGGTCTCCTGCAGTGTGTCCAACTTGGCGATCAGTACATTCGCCAAGCGCTCTGCCCCCTGGGTAGTGGTGCCCATATCCTGTCGGACGTTATCGCGCATCTTCCGAGTAGTGCTCGTGACTTCGCTCATGCTGTGGAACTGGGCTTGGATCAGGAACCTTACATTGTCGATCTCTTCCCGCACATGGGTCGTCATCTCAGCCACAGCGGACAAGGAAGGGACCAACTCAGAAGATGTGGGTGCAGGAGAGGGAGCAGGCACTGAACCTCGGAGCTCCCTAAGCAGATCATCTCGCAGGTCTCGGACAATCTCCTGCCGCAACTCCAGGAGCTGCTCAGGAGCGATCCAGACCTCCATGGGTGGTGGAGCTAAGGAGGAGGGTCCGGCTGAGGTGGTAGGAGCAGAAGTGGAGGAAAAGTCAGGATAGTCAGAATCTGACTCAGGACTAGGGGAATGTCTGGTGGTATGTGTGGAGGTGGAAGACTTTCTAACCCAGGTCCCCTCTACCTTCCGAAACCCCATCCTGTGTAGGGTCCCCGGACGCATGCGATCAGTCCATCGCAATGCCTTAGAGGGTTCCCCCTCAGGAATGGGAATCTCGGCCTCCCTAAACAAAAGAGTGAACATCATACCGTAGGGTAGGGTGAGCCTAGGTCTATCTAGTGGCTCACATAGATACCTATACATCATCTTGGGAAAGTTGATTGGGGTGTCCTGGAGGATGTAGAACATGAGAGCTAGATCTCTCTCAGATACAAAATCAAATCTCCCGGTCTTAGGGAACAAGGACCTAGATAGGATGCTCAGGAGGATCCGCACCTCAACTGGAAGTGAGCTAGCGGATACCTCGTCTAAGGGGGACTGAGGAGGATATCCTAGTATGGCCGTAAGGGCCTCAGTCCTATCCTCGGGGTGTGTGGGAGCCACCCCTACTTGTGGAAGGTGGAGGATGTGGGCAATGATATCCTCCGAAATGAACAAAGGGACACCGGCTACCGTGCCCTCTATACCCCCATCTCCCCGATGGACGGTACCGTAAAACTCTTTAACTAATCCAGGATAAGTGGGGAGATCTAATGTAAGGAAATACTCGAAGCCCTGGACACGCAATCTCTCACCTATGGTGAAGCCCTCCCGGGAGAGATAGTCGAAATCGACGTATCTCCCGGTGGAGACCGCCTTCCCGGCGCACGGCCTCGCGGGAACTGCCCTCGGCGGGGAACGAGCCGGAGGTTGTGACCTCGCGGGATCGTGCCGAGCCTTGGAGCGCCTCTCGGGACCGGCCTCGGGTTGGGACCTCTTCCGGACAACGGCTTTACGAGGCATAGTGACCTAGAATGGGAGGAAAAGCCCTAATGGACGGTGAAAAGGTCGACGGAAAAAGCTTGGGGACGACCGGGGACGACCTAGGAGTCGGCTCTAGGGCTTGTGAACAGTGGCGGCGGAGAATGGAAATGTTTTGAAAACGATGGAGCTAGGGTTAAAAAGTCGGATCCCGATTGCGAGTCGACTCCTCTGAGTCGCGAGTCGACTCGACCTCGAGTCGACTCCAAAGTATTCGCGAGTCGACTCTCCTTATGCGCCTATTGACCTTGAGTCGACTTCCGACTGTATGCGAGTCGACTCACCCTCTGCGGCCATTGATCTCGAGTCGACTCCCCCTTACGAGCCGACTCTGAAACTTACTCGAGTCGTCTCGAACTTTGGCACGCACCTAAAAATCATGCTATGTTCGTGCCGAATGAGGGAAAATCACTAAATTATGATCTGATTTGATGATCATTGAAAAGAAACTCTATTTTAACCACAATCTAATCATCAAAATCAATGAATCTAGTGGAAACTACCACTAGGATGGATCAATCACTCCTAATCCCCTCCTAAGCACACTAAATCTCTCTTCACTTAAGGGTTTTGTAAAAATGTCAGCTAATTGATCATCAGTACAAACAAATTGAAGTGTCACATCACCATTCAGTACATGATCTCTTATGAAGTGATGTCTTATCTCAATATGTTTAGTTCTTGAATGCTGAATTGGATTTTTAGTTAGATTAATGGCACTTGTATTATCACAATTAATGGAAATTTTGTCTTGTTTAATGCCATAATCTTCTAATTGTTGTTTGATCCACAAGATTTGAGCACAACAACTCCCGGCTGCAACATATTCAGCTTCAGCAGTAGATAAAGCAACCGAGTTTTGTTTCTTGCTAAACCATGAGATTAGGTTTTCTCCTAGAAATTTACAAGACCCGCTGGTACTTTTTCTATCAAGTTTACATCCAGCAAAGTCTGAATCTGTGTATCCTATTAATTTTAGGCTAGATTCTTTAGAATACCATAAACCTATATTCTTGGTTCCTATTAGGTTTTTAAAGATTCTTTTGACTGCAATTAGATGAGATTCTTTAGGATTAGACTGATATCTTGCACACATGCAAACACTAAACATGATATCAGGTCTACTTGCAGTTAAATACAACAAAGATCCTATCATACCTCTATATAGCTTCTGATCTACAGATTTACCTGATTCATCTTGGTCTAATTTGCATGATGAGCTCATGGGGGTGCTGATTGATTTGTTTCCCTCCATATCAAACTTCTTGAGCATCTCCTTAATGTATTTGGCTTGACTGATGAAGATGCCTTCTTCAAATTGTTTGATTTGAAGTCCAAGGAAGTAATTCAGCTCTCCCATCATGCTCATTTCAAATTCACTCTGCATCAAATCAGCAAATTCTTCGCAGAGGCGATTGTTAGTAGCACCGAAAATAATATCATCAACATAAATCTGTACTAATAACATATCTTTGTTTTGCCTTTTCAGAAACAGTGATGTATCTACATTACCCCTAGAGAACTCATGTTCTAATAGGAATTTGCTAAGTCTCTCATACCATGCTCTAGGTGCTTGTTTCAAACCATAAAGTGATTTGTTCAATTTATAAACATGATTAGGGTATTGATGATTTTCAAAATCAGGAGGTTGTTCTACATATACCTCCTCATTAATATACCCATTTAAAAATGCACTTTTTACATCCATTTGAAATAATTTAAAGTCCTTAGAGCATGCAAAAGCTAGTAAAAGTCTAATTGCTTCAAGTCTAGCTACCGGAGCAAAGGTTTCATCAAAATCTATACCTTCTTCTTGATTATAACCCTTTGCTACTAGTCTAGCCTTATTCCTTATTACAATACCATTTTCATCAAGTTTATTTTTATAAATCCATTTGGTACCTATAATTGAATATTCAGTAGGTCTTTCAACTAGATTTTATACTTTGTTTCTAGTAAATTGGTTTAATTCTTCTTGCATTGCATTTATCCAATTTACATCTTTTTCAGCTTCTTCTATGTGTTTGGGCTCAAAATGTGAAACGAAAGCTAGATGATTGTTTAAGTTCCTAAGGGATGCTCTAGTCCTAATAGGTTGAGATGGATCATCTAGAATTAATTCCTTAGGATGCCCGTGAGCATACCTCCAAGCTTTAGTTAGCCCATGATCCACAATAGCCTCTTGGCTTGATGATGCACCTTCAATTAATTTTTGATTATCATCTTGTAATGTCATCTCATCTATCTTTTCTTCAAGAATTTCAGCATCATCATCAAAATTAACTCTCTTGCTAGAAGAGATGTCACTAGAATCATCAAATACAACATGTATAGATTCTTCTATAACTAAGGTTCTTTTATTAAAGACTCTATAGGCTTTGCTAGTTGTAGAGTACCCCAAGAATATAGCCTCATCAGATTTTGAGTCAAATTTTCCTAGATTATCTTTCCCATTATTATGAACAAAACACCTACATCCAAAGACATGAAAATAGTTTACCTTTGGTTTTCTGTTTTTCCAAAGTTCATAAGGTGTTTTCTTTATAATAGGTCTCAATAAAACTCTATTTAGTATATGACAGGAAGTATTAATGGCTTCTCTCCATAAGTACTTAGGGAGGTTACTTTCACATAACATAGTTCTAGCCATTTCCTCTAGAGTTCTATTTTTCCTCTCCACAACTCCATTTTGTTGTGGTGTCCTAGGTGCAGAAAAGTTGTGTGTTATCCCCTTTTTACTACAAAATTCTTCAAATAAATAATTTTCAAATTCGGTACCATGGTCACTTCTAATAGCTATTACTGAAGTATCCCTAGCATTGGTTACTTCTTTATGAAATTTCTTGAAAACTGAAAAAGCTTGATCCTTATGAGTTAAGAACATGACCCAAGTGTATCTAGAATAATCATCTACAATAACTAGACCATATTTATTTCCACCTAGGCTTGTGGTTCTAGTTGGTCCGAATAGGTCCATGTGTAGTAGTTCTAGAGGTCTAGAAGTTGAGACACAATTTATAGATTTAAAGGAGTTCCTTGATTGTTTGCCAAATTGACATGCTTCACAAATTTTATTCTTTTCAAACTTTAATTTTGGCAAACCTATCACAGAATCTCTTTTAACTAGTTTGGATATTGTGTCCATGCTTGCATGACCTAACTTACGGTGCCATAACCAACTAGCATCATTGTCCTTAGTTTCATTAACAACTAAGCATGGGTTGTGTTTGGCAAGATCCTCAAGGTCTACAACATACACATTCCCACGTCTTATTCCTTTAAAAACTAAACTATTGTCATTTGGGTTTGTTACGATGCATAGTGATGGTTTAAACATAACATCATAGCCTCTATCATATAATTGACTAATGCTTAATAAATTATGCTTAAGACCATCAACATATCGAATATTATCAATAAAAGTAGAAGGGATAATTTGTACTTTACCTATACCAATGATGTGACCTTGGTTGTTGCCTCCAAAAGTCACAGCACCTCCCTTCTTAGCTTCAAGGGTGAAGAATTGATCCTTGTCACCCGTCATGTGTCTTGAGCAGCCACTGTCCAAATACCAGCAATTTTTGTTGACCTTGGCTGCAAGACACTCCTACACAAGCAGATCATATAATCTTAGGTACCCAAGTTTTCTTGGGTCCTTCATGGTTAGTCATATTGATTCCTTTTGGAACCCATACCCTTTTAATTTTTCTTTTAGTTTTCCCTTTCCTATAGTCACATATGTTTGCTTTATGTCCTACGGTTCCACAACAAAAGCAGGTTATTTTCTTAGTTTTACTTTTCCCTGCTTTAACAAAGAAGTTACTAAGAAGTTTTTGCTTATGTTTAGGTTTATACCCTAAACCCGCTCTATTGAATACCGCTCGTTGACTATTAAGTATCATATTCAATTTTTCAGAACTATATGTAAATTTTTCAACCAAGAGTTTGTATTTTTCAAGTTCTTTAGTTAGTGTTTGTTTTTCTGCTTTTAGATCATTTAGTTCTTTTGTGAGACTCTCATTTATATGTTTATTGTTTTTGGGTTCTAATGTTTCTTTGTTCAGCCTTTCATTTTCTTTAGTTAAGGTATTATTCTTTTGTATCAAGATTTGGTTACTTGTTTTAAGTTCTGCATTTTCTTTGATAAGAACATCTTTATCCTTAACTAATGAATCATACTTACGGAGATGAGTTTGGTTAGTTACTTTTAGTTCTTTGTTTTTAACGTTTATTGTTTTGTATTCATCCATTAATTCATTGAAAGCATCATATAATTCATCGAAAGTAAAATCTAAATGTGATGCGGATGTTACCTCATTTTCATTGGCCATGAAGCAGAAATTGGCCTTTTCTCCTTGTTCCTCATCCGATGATGATGATGATGTGTCGGAGTCCGATAGGGTGGTGACAAGGGCTTTCTTCTTCTTGTACTTGCTCCCCTTCTTCAGTAAAAGACACTCAGCTCTGATGTGTCCCGGCTTCTTGCACTCATAACATCCAATCCCCTCATTTTTTCTTTCCTTACCTTTATCCTTTCGATAGAAATTTGAGGGGCCTCTCCTTTGATGAAAGGACTTCTTTTGGTTGATGAATCTTCTGAACTTACGTACGAGAAGAGCCTCATCATCCTCTCCCTCGTGATCTTCTTCTTCACTGCTGCTACTGCAAGACAAGTCTTTGTTAGATGATGTAGATTTGAGAGCTATTACCTTTTTCTTATGGGAGGACTCTTCTTCGCTGTATTGCTTCATTGTTAGCTCGTGCGTCATTAGGGATCCAAGAAGCTCCTCAAGTGGTAGCTTGTTCAAGTCCTTGGCTTCTTGGATTGCCGTCACCTTGGCTTTCCATGACCTTGGTAGACAGCGAAGAATCTTCCTGACAAGATCACTGTTAGTATAGTTTTTGCCAAGGCTTTTTAGGCCATTGACAATGTCAGTAAATCTAGTGAACATGCAAGTGATTGTTTCATTAGAATCCATCTTAAATAGTTCATACTTATGAACCAATATGTTTATTTTGGATTCTTTGACTTGATTCGTGCCCTCATGGGTCACTTCAAGTCTATCCCAAATCTCTTTTGCAGAATTGCAAGTAGAGACTCTATTGAATTCATTCCTATCTAATGCACAGTAAAGCACATTCATTGCTTTGGAATTGAGTTGTGCCTTTCTCATGTCATGGTCATCCCAATCCTTTTCGAGTTTGGGTACAGTGACACCCTCTACATAGATGGATGGGATGTATGGTCCATTTACTACAATGGTCCACATCTCATAGTCTTGGGCTTGGATAAATATTCTCATCCTAGCCTTCCAATATGAGTAGTCGGATCCATTAAAGAATGGGGGTCTTTGGCTGGACTGACCCTCAATGTGGGAAGATCCAAATGGGGTTGTCATTTTGATCTTTTACTCTTAGGGTAGAAGAGTTTAGGCTCTGATACCACTTGTTGCCCAGATAGACAACCCAAGAGGGGGGGTGAATTGGGTTTTAAAATAATTTTACAATTAAAACTTTTGTAGATGACTAATTAATACTTTTGCAACGTGATTAATTAGTTGCTATGTGCTGTGAGTGAAATGAGAATGAGAGAAAGAGAGACAAGCAATCACAAACACGATGTTTATAGTGGTTCGGAGCTAACCCTTGCTCCTACGTCCACTCCCCAAGTCTCACTTGGAAATTCACTATAACCCCTTGGATTACAGCCGGTTGTTTTCCAAGCTCACAACCAAACTTGTTGTTTTACGAGCTCACAACGAACTCGGTCGGTTTTCCCAGGCTCACCGACTAGAACCAACTCCGATTGTTTTTTCGGATCACAATCAAACCCTTACACGTTGGTTTTACACTCGGCTCACCAACCAACCTCTACACCCTTGATTCAATCCCCCGATTGAATCAAGCAAAGACAATATGGAAAGAATAAGAAACAAACAGAAAAACTGAGCTTCTTAAAAAGCAGATTTGCTACAATATAAACTAGAGAGAAGTTAAGAGCCCTCAAACACTTTTGCGTTGGAGTAGAATAGGGCTTCTTGAACTTTGAGTCTCCTCTGGAACGTCTGATCGACTTGAATGCAGGAGGAGACTTCTTTCAATGCTGGGAAGAGGTTGTTGGATGGAGTTAATGGCGCTCTTCCTTCTTTTTCGTTGAAAGCAAGTTTGCAGAGAATAAATGCTTGATCTCTTTGAATGGAATGGTAGTTCTCTGCCTTGCTACAGTCCTCTGTGGCTATTTAAGCCATCCCCCACGGAAACTAGCCGTTAGACACCTTTTTCTGCCCGTTCTGCACACTCTGCACAACCTGACAATGTGTCCGTTGGGGTCGGAGTCGACTCGCGCAATCAGGAGTCGACTCGGCTGTAGCGGGAGTCGACTCGGCTGTAGCGGGAGTCGACTCATGCTTTTCTGGAGTCGACTCGGCAACTGTTCCGGATTTGAATTAAAGTAGCTTCTTCGACTGAGAGTCGACTCGTCTTGACCCGGAGTCGACTCGCCAACTTCTGGAGCTGACTTGGCATTTTCGGAGTCGGCTCCTCCCATGAGATCCGTAGATCAACTTTTCAATTTGGTCCGCTCGAGTCGACTCGACAGTCCTGGGAGTCGACTCGGCGCTCATAGCCCGAACTCCCGATCTTCTGTCTTTTGGCTCGTCCAGTCTTGGAGTCGACTCGAACTTCTCCGGAGTCGACTCGGCTCTCAGTTTCCGAAACTTAGTCTTCTGCCTTTTTGGTGTACCGCTGCCTTGGAGTCGACTCGAGCTGTCTGGGAGTCGACTCGGCTCTCAGAGACAACAAATTGATCTTCTGTCTTTTTGGGTCGCGCTGTCTTGGAGTCGACTCGCGTATTGCGGGAGTCGACTCGAATCTCAGAGTCCGAAAACGGTTCTCTGACTTTTGCCTTGTGTTCCACTGAGAGTCGACTCTCACTTTCTTTGGAGTCGACCTGCCAACCATCGGAGTCGACTCGCGTTCCACAGGAGTCGACTCGAATCTCAGGGTCGAAAAAACGCTCTCTGACTTTTCTGTCTGTAGCTTCTTGGAGTCAACTCATATTACTCCGGAGTCGACTCGGTAAGCATCGGAGTCGACTCGCACACTTCAGGAGTCGACTCGCTGACAGGTTTTGAGTTGATGCTTTCTGTTCGTCTGTCTGTTCTCAGTCGGAGTCGACTCGTAATGATCCGGAGTCGACTCGAGCCCGTGCCAGTGATTCTGATACGCTTGGAGTCGACTCGTAATACTCTGGAGTCGACTCGAGTCTCAGACTTTGGTTCAAACTGACTTCTTAACTTATCCAAAATATTATGAACCAAGTCTAGAAACGCTTTAGACAAGATTTTCACTGAAACACTCAATTGAATTCATTAGTAAACAAGAGATATACTCAGATGCTTTGAGCTCATCAAAATCAAATAGGGTTATGATCAATCACTCCACAGTCCTAATTGGATTAGGACTCATAGAGTCCTAATTGGATTAGGACTCCTAGAGTCCTAATTGGATTAGGACTCCTAGAGTCCTAATTAATTATTAGTCTAATAAATGAAGATGACTCCTAATTGGATTAAAATTGAAGAGTTCAATTGAGTTATGATCCAACTAAGTCCTAATTAGATTAGGACTCCAAGAGTCATAATTGATTTAATCTTGTGGATAAAGATCTTGAATCAAATAGGAAGACTAATTAGGTCCTAATTAGATTAGGATTCAATGAACCAAGGGCCACCTAAATCCTAATTCGATTAGGATTAGAAGGGAGGGGCAAGAACCCCTCCTTTTCCTGGGTACTCCCGGGATCCGCATCCTGGCCAACTTTTCCTGGGTACTCCCAAGATCCGCATCCTGGTTGGCCGGGATGCGAAACCCGGTTGGGGCGTGGCTCCTCCTAATTTTAAGGAGGAGGCTACGCCTAGGGCATCTACATGAAAAGAAATAAAAAGGGGGCCAGCCCCCCTTGGGATTAGACTTTTTTTTTCACCATGGCGGCCATCTCTCCCTCTCTTCCTTCTTCCATCCGCAAAGGCAAAGAAAAGGGGCAGCGAGCATGGTTCTCCTTCTTCTTCCTCTCCATCAGCCGCATGGAAGAAAACATAGAGAGGAAGGAGTTCCTCTCTTCCCCCCTTCTTCATCCATGGAAAGGAAAAGGAAAGAAAGAGTTTCTTCCTTCTCCCTCTTCCTCCTCTTGAGAGCAATCAAGAGTTGATTGCTTAGAGGAGTTCCAACCATTAAAAGGGATCTCTGCAAGAGGGCTAGCACCCCGGTGAGAACACGACCTTGATCGACAAGATCTTCGTATGGATATTCGTAGAGGCCGGATGCATGTGCGGCTTCAAGCGAACCTTCCTACAAATCCAAGATCATCAGTTTGCGGTGATCATCTACCCGCACAAGGTGAAAATTTGATCTTTACAAGTTTTAATATAAATCTGAAAATAATCAAGTAATTAATTTAATCTATATCCTTTATATAAGATGTAAACCCTAATCGAAACCTAAATCGATTAAAACCTCCTCAATCAGTCGAGAATGAACGATACATTGGGCTAGACACATTTGATTAATTGATCTAATTGGTGTCTAGGAAAGTATTAAAGATGGTTACTTAATTAGGACCTTATTTTCTGAGTAAGGAAAGCCTCCCACCTGCTTACCTGGCTGATTGATCGATTACTTATTATGAATAACTCAAAGTTGGAATCACTAAGACTAGATTACCCAATATTAAGTCTATAGGTCTTCCACCGTAGTAGAGCTGTTAAGGTCTTTCCGGCGTTGATTTGTCTCGACTGGATACAATGGGCAAGTTGCATCGGAGGACTAGACCTCTCTATTGACATGAAATGTAGTGGGGGTAAAGGTGAGGTTGGGCGCCAATAACTATTAGGTGAGGATCCAATGACAACTTGACTTCTACGGGATATATGGTGGGTCTGACTTAACCAAGGAACGGGACCAATAACTGTTAGGTGAGGTCCTTATGACTTTGAGACCAAGTTGGCTACAACTTGCTTGAGAAGCATTGTACAAAGAGTTGTACACTCATCGTTTATATGTCGCCAATAACTGTTAGATGAGGTGGCATATAAATTGGTGGGACCGTAGCATCCCACTTGAAACCTAGAGTTGCAGGTTTCTGTTTTTCTATCGGAGGAGTGTAAGAGATTCGAGAAAATAGTGGAAGGTGTTTGTTTTAAAAAGCCCTAAAACAAATAAAGTTCAAGTATAAAATTGTAATTAGAATCTTTACTCTCTAAGTGTTGCCCAGATAGACAACCCAAGAGGGGGGGGTGAATTGGGTTTTTAATATAATTTGGCTAATTAAAACTTTGTGGATGATTAATTAAAAACTATAGCAAGTTATTTAATTAAAGCCTAGTGCTGTGAGTAATGTGCGGGGAAGAAGATGAGAGACAATGCACTACAAACACAAAGTTTTATAGTGGTTCGGAGCTAACCCTTGCTCCTACGTCCACTCCCCAAGTCTCACTTGGGAATTTCACTATAACCCCCTTGGATTACAGCCGGTTGTTTTGCAAGCTCACAACCAAACTTGTTGTTTTACGAGCTCACAACGAACTCGGTCGGTTTTCCCAGGCTCACCGACTAGAACCAACCCCGATTGTTTTTCTGGGCTCACAATCAAACCCTTACACACGTTGGTTTTAACTTGGCTCACCAACCAACCTTAAACCCCTTGATTCAATCCCCCGATTGAATCAAGTAAATACAAGAGATAGAAGAAAACAGAAAATAGCTTCTCAAAAAGCAGATTTAAGACAATATAATCGTAAAGGAGTTAGAAGCCCTCAAACGCTTTTAAGCTGGTGAAGAGGTATGGCTTCTGGAACTCCGGTCTCCTCTTGAAAGAGTGGTCGACTTGAATGCAGGAGGAGGAAGCTTTGATTGTTGGGAAGAAGTTGTTGGAGCAGTAAATGCAGATCTCCCCTTTTTCGTTTAAGAGCACTTGGAGAGCTTGAAAACTTGAATGCTTGGAGTGGAATCTCTGTTATCTGCCTTGCTACAGTCCTCTGTGGCTATTTAAGCCAACCCCCACGGAAATTAGCCGTTACTCTGCTTTTTCTGGCCGTTCTGCACACTCTGCGCAGCCTGACAATATGACCGTTGGTGGGTTGGAGTCGACTCGCGCGATCAGGAGTCGACTCGGCTGTAGCAGGAGTCGACTCACGCTTTTCCGGAGTCGACTCGGCAACTGTTCCAAATTTGAATTAAAGTTGCCGTCTTGACTGGGAGTCGACTCGTCTTGACCTGGAGTCGACTCGCCAACTTCTGGAGTTGACCTGGCAATTTTTGGAGTCGGCTCATCCACTGAAGTCCGTGGATCCAAATTTGAATTTTGTCCACTCGAGTCGACTCGACTGTCCTGGGAGTCGACTCGAATCTCAGAGCCCGAACTCTCGATTCTCTGTCGTTTGGCTCATCCAGTCTTGGAGTCGACTCGAACCTCCTTGGAGTCGACTCGGCTCTCAGTTTCCGAAAGTTGGTCTTCTGCCCTTTGACGTGTAGCTTGTCTTGGAGTCGACTCGAGCTGTCTGTGAGTCGACTCGAATCTCAGAGGCAGTAACATGGTCTTCTGTCTGTTGATGGTCGCTCAGTCTCGGAGTCGACTCGTGTACTGCGGGAGTCGACTCGAATCTCAGAGTCCGAAAATCGTTCTCTGACTTTTTCCTTGTGTTCCTCTGAGAGTCGACTCTTACCTTCTTTGGAGTCGACCTGCCAACCATCGGAGTCGACTCGCGTTCCACTGGAGTCGACTCGAATCTCAGACCCGAAAACTGCTCTCTGACTTTTCTGCCTGTGACTGCTTGGAGTCGACTCTTACTTCCCTGGAGTCGACTCGGTGAACATTGGAGTCGACTCGCGCACTTCAGGAGTCGACTCGTTGACAGGTTCTGAGATGAAGCTTTCTGTTCTTCTTTCTGTTCTCAGTCGGAGTCGACTCGTACTAATCTGGAGTCGACTCGAGCTCGTGCCAGTGAACTTGATACGCTTGGAGTCGACTCGTGATACTCAGGAGTCGACTCGAGTCTCAGACATTGGTTCATGCAGACTTTTTAACTTATCCAAAATACTATGAACCAAGTCTAGAAACACTTGGACAGGATTTTCACTGAAACACTCAATTGAATTCATTAGTAATCACAAGATATACTCAATTGCTTTGAGCTCATCAAAATCAAATGGGGTTTTAATCAATCACTCCACAATCTCCCCCTTTTTGATGATGACAAAACTTTGAGTATATGTAAAATGAATTGCCAATAAAACAATGAAGTAAAATCCATAAATGAATTCAAATGTCTGATAATTTAATTTATCCAAGTTTGAAAGGAGTGAAACATTAAATTTCGGAGTTAAAGCTCCCCCTTTCATTTGGAATTATATAAGCCTTCATATTATGCAATCAATTGTTTGGCTTATATGTCATTAATGATTTAGCTTGATTAAAATTCAAATTCTCCCCCTCAACATATGCATTCAACTATATTTTGATTTTCTGAATTTCCTCTTCATGCTTTGAAGTTTTTTTTTGAACTGAATTTTATCTTTTTAGAAAGAAAATCTGTCAATTTGTTCTTGAGTAGGATTCAGCTAATCTCCGAATATCCCTTGAATAGATTCTGGAGATTACTCCATTAGGAGCCCCAAAAGAGAGATAATGAGCCTCGAGGTACCGAATCCACTTAGAACAAATTTGTGTGTGTTTTTAAGAGTTTATCGTTTTATTTATTTCCATTGATTTCTTTTACATATTTTTTTCAATATTTCTCCCCTTTTACATATTTTACCATATTTTATACATATTTCTCTCCCTTTTTGTCATCATACCAAAAAGGAGGTAATCACACACAATCAATGGCACAAGCAACAAATGGCACATCAAATGGCACATAATTGAAGATAAAATGTCTAATCATTGTATTGATATGAATGTGAACACATTTGAGCATACAATAAGTAAGGTAAAACAATACATCACACAAAAACATCTATGGCCTCCTCGAGGATGAGGCTCCCCCTCTCGAGGATGCATCTCCTCCTCTGGAGGGTGTGGCTCCTCCTCTCGAGGATGCATCTCCTCCTCTGGAGGATGTGGCTCCTCCTCTCGAGGATGTGGCACCTCCTCTCGAGGATGGTGCTCCTCCTCTCAATCGGCTCTGCTCCATGAGGAGGGTGACTGCATCTGTCACATGTCCGAGCTGCGTGATAATAGACGTGGTGGCTCTGCTATGTGTAGTGGAGAGCTCTATCACCGACGCCTGAAGCCCAGTCACCGATGTCTGTAGTGCGTCCAGCTTGTCGATGAGTACATTCGACAAGCGCTCGGCCCCCTCGGTGGTGGTGTGCATGTCACGACCTATCTCCTCTCGCATCTGTCGAGTGGAGCTCGTGACCTCATTCATGCTTTGGAACTGGGCCTGGATCAAACTCCGGATATTGTAGATCTCTTCCCGTACATGAGCCGTCATGTCAGTCACGGCTGTCAAGGAAGGGACCAACTGAGAAGATACGGGTGCAGGAGTGGGAGCAGGCACCGCACCTCGGAGCTCCCGAAGCAGCTCGTCCCTCAGATCTCGGACGATCTCCTGCCGCAGCTCCCGGAGCTGCTCTGGATCAATCCGAACCTCCATAGATGGTGTAGCTGAGGAGGAAGGTCCGGCAAAGATGGTAGGAGCAGGAGGAGTGGATGGGAGGTCTGGATGGTCTGGAAGGTCTGGGTAGTCTGAATCTGGCTCAGGACTGGGTGATGGTCTGGTGGTCTGAGCAGTGAGAGTAGACTTCCTAACCCAGATCCCTTCTCTCTTCCGAAATCCCATCCTGTGCATAGTCCCCGTACACAAGCGATCAGTCCATCGCAAGGCACGAGAGGGTTCCCTCTCAGGAATGGGAATCTCGTACTGCCTAAAAAGAAGAGTGAATAACATCCCGTATGGGAGTGAGAGCCTAGGTCTATCTAGGGGCTCACACATATACCTATAAATGAGCTTTGGGAAGTTGATCGGGGTGTCCTGAAGGATATAAGACATAATAGCTAAGTCCCTCTCATTCACAAAATCAAATCTCCCTGTCTTAGGGAAGATGGACCTGGACAGAATGCTCAAAAGGATTCTCACTTCAATAGGAAGTGAGCTAGCAGATACCTCATCTAGGGGGGACTGAGGTGGATGCCCTAAGACGACCGTAAGGGCCGCAACTCTATCCTCAGGGTGTGCGGGAGCCACCCCTACTAATGGAAGGTGAAGGATATGGGCAATGAGGTCCTCTGTGACACGCAACGGGACACCTACTACCGTACCCTCGATACCTCCATCTCCCCGATGGACGGTACTGTAAAACTCTTGAACTAGGCCAGGATAGGTGGGAAGGTCCAAGGTGAGGAAGTACTCTAGGCCCTGGGCTCTAAGCCTATCGCCTATGGTGAACCCCTCCCGGGAGAGATAGTCGAAATCGACAAACCTCCCGGAGGTGACGGCCTTCCCGGCCAACGGCCTAACGAGAACCACCCTAGGCGGGGAACGATCCGGAGGTGGTTGCCTCGCGGGATCGTGCCGCGCCTTGGAGCGTCGCTCGGGACCGGCCTCGGGACGGGACCTCTTCCTAACGACGGTCTTACGAGGCATCTTGACCTAAACGGGAAGAAAAATACCTAGAGGACGGTGAAGAACCGACAGAGGAAGCTCGGGACGGACCGGAAATGACCTAGGAACGGACGGAAACTCAATGTCCGGCGAAGAATCGACGGGAAAAGGGCTTGGAGACGATCGGGGATGACCTAGGAGTCGGCTCTAGGGCTTTGTGAACAGTGGCGGCTTGAGGAAAAGTGTTTGCGAAACGACAAACCTAGGGTTAAAAAGTCGGATCCCGACTGCGAGTCGACTCCCCTGAGTCGCGAGTCGACTCGACCTCGAGTCGACTCCAGAATATGCGCGAGTCGACTCTCTGTTAGCGCATGTAGACTTCGAGTCGACTCCCGACAGTGTGCGAGTCGACTCCCCCTCAGCTGCCAACTTTGCGAGTCGACTTCCGCTAATGCGCGAGTCGACTCCCCCTTAGGAGCCGGCTCTGAAACTTACTCGAGTCGTCTCTAACCTTGGCACGCACCTAAAAACCATGCCATAATCGTGCCAAATGAGGGAAAATCACCTAATTAAGGACTGATTTGATGATCACTGCATAGAAACTCTATTTTAACCTCATTCTAATCATCAAAATCAATTAATCTAGTGAAAAACTCCCACTAGGATGGATCAATCACTCCTAATCCCCTTCTAAGCACACTAAACCTCTCTTCACTTAGGAGTTTTGTAAAAATGTCTGCTAATTGATTATCAATACACACAAATTGGAGTGACACATCACCATTCAATACATGATCTCTTATGAAGTGATGTCTTATCTCAATGTGTTTAGTTCTTGAGTGTTGAATTGGATTTTTAGTTAGATTTATGGCACTTGTGTTATCACAATTAATGGGAATTTTATCTTGTTTAATGCCATAATCTTCTAATTGTTGTTTAATCCATAAGATTTGAGCACAACAACTCCCGGCTGCAACATATTCAGCTTCTGCAGTGGATAATGCAACCGAGTTTTGTTTCTTGCTAAACCATGAGATTAGATTTTCTCCTAGAAATTGACAAGACCCGCTGGTACTTTTTCTATCAAGCTTACATCCAGCGAAGTCTGAATCTGTGTACCCTATTAAGTTTAGGCTAGATTCTTTAGAGTACCACAGTCCTATGTTCTTAGTTCCAATTAAGTATTTAAAGATTCTCTTAACTGCAGCTAGGTGTGATTCTTTAGGATTAGCCTGATATCTAGCACACATGCACACACTAAACATAATATCAGGCCTACTTGCAGTAAGATACAGTAAAGAACCTATCATACCTCTATAAAGTTTTTGATCTACAGATTTACCTGATTCATCTTGGTCTAACTTGCATGATGAGCTCATGGGGGTGCTGATTGACTTGTTTCCCTCCATATCAAACTTCTTGAGCATCTCCTTGATATATTTTGCTTGATTGATGAAGATGCCTCCTTCAGATTGTTTGATTTGAAGCCCGAGGAAATAGTTCAGCTCTCCCATCATGCTCATCTCAACCTCACTCTGCATCAAATCAGCAAATTCCTCGCAGAGGCGATTGTTAGTAGCACCGAAAATGATATCATCAACATAAATCTGCACTAATAACATATCCTTATTTTTCTTTTTCAGAAATAATGTTGTATCTACATTTCCCCTAGAGAATTCATGTTCTAATAGGAATTTACTAAGTCTCTCATACCATGCTCTAGGTGCTTGTTTTAGTCCATAAAGCGCTTTGTTCAGTTTATACACATGATTAGGGTATTGATGATTTTCAAAACCAGGAGGTTGTTCTACATACACCTCCTCATTAATAAACCCATTTAGAAAAGCACTTTTTACATCCATTTGATATAGCTTGAAGTCCTTAGAGCATGCATATGCTAATAGAAGTCTAATCGCCTCAAGTCTAGCTACGGGAGCAAAGGTTTCATCAAAATCTATGCCTTCTTCTTGATTATAACCCTTTGCTACTAGTCTAGCCTTATTCCTTATAACAATTCCATTTTCATCTAGTTTATTTTTATATATCCATTTTGTACCTATTATTGGATATTCAGAAGGTCTCTCTACTAGATCCCACACTTTGTTTCTAGTAAATTGGTTTAGTTCTTCTTGCATTGCATTTATCCAATTTACATCATTTTCGGCTTCTTCTATATGTTTGGGCTCAAAGTGTGAAACAAAAGCTAGATGGTTATTCAAATTTCTAAGAGATGCTCTAGTCCTAACCGGTTGTGATGGATCATCTAGAATTAGTTCCTTAGGATGCCCGTGAGCATACCTCCAAGCTTTAGTTAGCCCATGATCCACTATAGGCTCTTGGTTTGATGATTCTCCTTCAATCAACTTTTGATTACCATCTTGTAATCCCACCTCATCTATCTTTTCTTCAAGTATTTCAATATCATCATCAAGATTGGCTTTCTTACTAGAGGAGATGTCACTAGAGTCATCAAATACAACATGTATAGATTCTTCCATAACTAGTGTTCTTTTATTAAAGACTCTATAGGCTTTACTAGTTGTAGAATAACCTAAGAATATTCCTTCATCAGATTTAGGGTCAAATTTCCCTAGATTATCTTTCCCATTATTATGTACAAAACACCTACATCCAAAAACATGAAAATAGTTAACCTTTGGTTTTCTGTTTTTCCACAGTTCATAAGGTGTTTTCTTTATAATGGGTCTTAATAGAACTCTATTTAATATATGGCAAGAAGTATTAATGGCTTCTCCCCAAAAGTACTTAGGGAGGTTACTTTCACATAACATCGTTCTAGCCATTTCCTCTAGTGTTCTATTTTTCCTTTCCACAACTCCATTTTGTTGTGGTGTCCTAGGTGCAGAAAAATTATGGGTTATCCCCTTTTTACTACAAAATTCATCAAATAATTGATTTTCGAATTCGGTACCATGGTCACTTCTAATGGCTATGACTGAAGACTCTCTAGCATTTGTTACTTCCTTATGGAACTTTTTAAACATGGAAAATGCTTGGTCCTTATGTGCTAGAAACATGACCCATGTGTACCTAGAGTAATCATCTACTATGACTAGACCATATTTATTTCCACCTAGGCTTGTTGTTCTAGTTGGACCAAATAGGTCCATGTGTAATAATTCTAGAGGCCTAGAGGTAGAGACACATTTTATGGGTTTAAAAGAATTCCTAGATTGTTTGCCAAATTGAAATGCTTCACAGATTTTGTTCTTTTCAAATTTTAACTTTGGCAAACCTATCACGGAATCTCTTTTAACTAATTTAGTTATTGTGTCCATGCTTGCATGACCTAACTTACGGTGCCATAACCAACTAGCATCATTATCTTTAGTTTCATTAACAACTAAACATTGGTTATGTTTTGCAAGGTCTTCTAGGTCTACCACATATACATTTCCACGTCTAATCCCTTTAAAAACTAAACTATTATCATTAGGATTTGTTATAATGCATAGTGATGGTTTAAACATAACATCATATCCTTTGTCACATAATTGACTAATGCTTAACAAGTTATGCTTAAGACCATCAACATATCTAACATTATCTATAAAAGTAGAAGGGGTGATTTGAACTTTACCAATACCAATGATGTGACCTTGGTTGTTGTCTCCAAACGTCACAGCACCTCCCTTCTTAGCTTCAAGGGTGAAAAATTGGTCTTTATCACCCGTCATGTGCCTTGAGCAGCCACTATCCAAATACCAGCAATTTTTGTTGACCTTGGCTGCAAGACACTCCTACACAAGCAAGTCATGTCATCTTAGGTACCCAAGTTTTCTTGGGTCCTTCATGGTTAGTCAAGTTGGTTCCTTTTGGAACCCATACCCTTTTAATTTTTCTTTTAGTTTTACTTTTTCTAAAATTACATGCATTTGCTTTATGTCCTACTATTCCACAACAAAAGCAAGTTATTTTCTTAATTTTAGTTTCCCCAGCTTTAACAAAAAAGTTACTAAGAAGTTTTTGCTTATTCCTTGGTTTATACCCTAAACCTGCTTTATTAAATACCGCACGTTGACTATTTAGTATCATGTTTAATTTTTCAGAGCTATATGTGAATTTTTCAACTATGGGTTTATATTTGTTAAGTTCTTTAGTTATTGTTTGTTTTTCGGCTTTTAGATCATTAAGTTCTTTAGTAAGATAAGGTTTGTTTATATTTTTTAAGTTTTGAAAATTTCTTAGTTAGTTTTTCATTTTCTTTAGTTAAGGTGTTAGTCTTTTGAGTTAAAAGTAGGTTGCTTGTTTTAAGTTCTATATTTTCTTTGGTGATTAAATCCTTATCCTTAACTAATTTATCGTATTTATGTAGGTATGATTGATTAGTTATTTTCAGTTCTTTATTCTTAAGATTTATAGCCTTATATTCTACCATTAATTCATTAAATGCATCATAAAGTTCATCAAAAGAAAAATCAGGATGCGTGTCGGAAGTTACCTCGTTTTCGTTGGCCATGAAACAGAAATTGGCCTTCTCTTCTTGTTCATCATCTGATGAGGAGGATGATGAGTCGGAGTCCGATAGGGTAGTCACAAGTGCCTTTTTCTTCTTGTACTTACTCCCCTTCTTCAGTAAGGGGCACTCTGCTCTTATGTGACCCGGCTTCTTGCACTCGTAACAACCAATCCCCTCATTTTCCCTTTCCTTATCTTTGTCCTTGCGGTAGGAATTTGAGGGGCCTCTCCTTTGATGATAGGACTTCTTGTGGTTGATGAATTTCTTGAACTTGCGCACAAGAAGAGCCTCACCACCATCTTCCTCATCTTCTTCTTCTTCGCTGCTGCTGCTGCAAGACAAGTCCTTGTTAGAAGAAGTAGATTTAAGGGCTATTACCTTTTTCTTATGGGAGGACTCTTCCTCGTTGTGTTGTTTCATGGTGAGCTCGTGCGTCATGAGGGATCCAAGAAGCTCCTCAAGTGGTAGCTTGTTCAAGTTCTTGACTTCTTGAATTGCTGTCACTTTAGCTTCCCACGACCTTGGTAGACACCGAAGGATTTTTCTGACAAGCTTACTGTTAGTATAGTTCTTGCCAAGGCTTTTTAGGCTATTGACAATATCAGTAAACCTAGTGAACATGGATGTGATTGTTTCATTTGAATCTATTTTAAATAGTTCATATTTATGAACCAAGATGTTTATTTTGGATTCCTTGACTTGATTCGTGCCCTCATGGGTCACTTCAAGTCTGTCCCAAATTTCTTTTGCTGAATTACAAGTTGAAATCCTATTGAATTCATTACGGTCTAAGGCACAATAGAAGACATTCATTGCTTTAGAGTTTAATTGTGCCTTCCTCATGTCATGTTCATCCCAGTCCATTTCAAGTTTAGGTACCTTAACACCATCTACGTATATGGATGGGATGTATGGCCCATTTACTACAATGGACCACATCTCATAGTCTTGGGCTTGGATGAATATTCTCATCCTAGCCTTCTAGTATGAGTAGTTAGATCCATTGAAGAAAGGGGGTCTTTGGGTGGACTGACCCTCAATGTGAGAAGATCCAAATGGGGTTGTCATTTTGATCTTTTAACTCTTGAGTGGAAGAGTTTTTGGCTCTGATACCACTTGTTGCCCAGATAGACAACCCAAGAGGGGGGGTGAATTGGGTTTTTAAAATAATTTGGCTAATTAAAACTTTGTGGATGATTAATTAAAAACTATAGCAAGTTATTTAATTAAAGCCTAGTGCTGTGAGTAATGTGCGGGGAAGAAGATGAGAGACAATGCACTGCAAACACAAAGTTTTATAGTGGTTCGGAGCTAACCCTTGCTCCTACGTCCACTCCCCAAGTCTCACTTGGGAATTTCACTATAACCTCCTTGGATTACAGCCGGTTGTTTTGCAAGCTCACAACCAAACTTGTTGTTTTACGAGCTCACAACGAACTCGGTCGGTTTTTCCAGGCTCACCGACTAGAACCAACCCCGATTGTTTTCCCGGGCTCACAATCAAACCCTTACACACGTTGGTTTTAACTTGGCTCACCAACCAACCTTAAACCCCTTGATTCAATCCCCCGATTGAATCAAGTAAATACAAGAGATAGAAGAAAACAGAAAATAGCTTCTCAAAAAGCAGATTTAAGACAATATAATCGTAAAGGAGTTAGAAGCCCTCAAACGCTTTTAAGCTGGTGAAGAGGTATGGCTTCTGGAACTCCGGTCTCCTCTTGAAAGAGTGGTCGACTTGAATGCAGGAGGAGGAAGCTTTGATTGTTGGGAAGAAGTTGTTGGAGCAGTAAATGCAGATCTCCCCTTTTTCGTTTAAGAGCACTTGGAGAGCTTGAAAACTTGAATGCTTGGAGTGGAATCTCTGTTATCTGTCTTGCTACAGTCCTCTGTGGCTATTTAAGCCAACCCCCACGGAAATTAGCCGTTACTCTGCTTTTTCTGGCCGTTCTGCACACTCTGCGCAGCCTGACAATATGACCGTTGGTGGGTTGGAGTCGACTCGCGCGATCAGGAGTCGACTCGGCTGTAGCAGGAGTCGACTCACGCTTTTCCGGAGTCGACTCGGCAACTGTTCCAAATTTGAATTAAAGTTGCCGTCTTGACTGGGAGTCGACTCGTCTTGACCTGGAGTCGACTCGCCAACTTCTGGAGTTGACCTGGCAATTTTTGGAGTCGGCTCATCCACTGAAGTCCGTGGATCCAAATTTGAATTTTGTCCACTCGAGTCGACTCGACTGTCCTGGGAGTCGACTCGAATCTCAGAGCCCGAACTCTCGATTCTCTGTCGTTTGGCTCATCCAGTCTTGGAGTCGACTCGAACCTCCTTGGAGTCGACTCGGCTCTCAGTTTCCGAAAGTTGGTCTTCTGCCCTTTGACGTGTAGCTTGTCTTGGAGTCGACTCGAGCTATCTGTGAGTCGACTCGAATCTCAGAGGCAGTAACATGGTCTTCTGTCTGTTGATGGTCGCTCAGTCTCGGAGTCGACTCGTGTACTGCGGGAGTCGACTCGAATCTCAGAGTCCGAAAATCGTTCTCTGACTTTTTCCTTGTGTTCCTCTGAGAGTCGACTCTTACCTTCTTTGGAGTCGACCTGCCAACCATCGGAGTCGACTCGCGTTCCACTGGAGTCGACTCGAATCTCAGACCTGAAAACTGCTCTCTGACTTTTCTGCCTGTGACTGCTTGGAGTCGACTCTTACTTCCCTGGAGTCGACTCGGTGAACATTGGAGTCGACTCGCGCACTTCAGGAGTCGACTCGTTGACAGGTTCTGAGATGAAGCTTTCTGTTCTTCTTTCTGTTCTCAGTCGGAGTCGACTCGTACTAATCTGGAGTCGACTCGAGCTCGTGCCAGTGAACTTGATACGCTTGGAGTCGACTCGTGATACTCGGGAGTCGACTCGAGTCTCAGACATTGGTTCATGCAGACTTCTTAACTTATCCAAAATACTATGAACCAAGTCTAGAAACACTTGGACAGGATTTTCACTGAAACACTCAATTGAATTCATTAGTAATCACAAGATATACTCAATTGCTTTGAGCTCATCAAAATCAAATGGGGTTTTAATCAATCACTCCACACTAAGGATTATAAAGTCAGCCTCCAAGCTCTTTACTAATATACTATAGAACAACCGTTTGACCAAACCCAATTATAAAGACTAGCTCTGCAATTTCAAAATAGTTTTGAATTGTGTGAAATTAGGGTGTGTGCTGGACCATGAAATCCCTATGTTACTAGTCCGTCCATTCACTGATCAGCGTAAAACGCATGACAAGTGGACGAACAATGACAATAAAGTTAGGTGCTATATAATGGCATCAATGTTTAATAAACTTTAAAGCCAGCATGAGAACATGAAGACTGTCAGGGACATAATGAATTACCTGCAAGAGTTGTATGCTGAACAGTGTTGCGCAGCTCGGTTTGAAAGATGCGCGAAAGGCAATCTGTCCATGATCATGGTTTGACCATGATAAAGAACTTAGAGGAGCTTGAGAAGCTCGACATGACCATGCATAAGGAAGTGCAAACAGATTTGATCCTATAAACCCTTCCAGCTTCATATGAACAGTTTATAGTAAACTACCATATGAACAAGTCTATATGCACCAAAATAGAATTGTCAAATCTTCTAAGAGAGAGTCTACCTAGAAGAAGAAAAGCCTGCGAAGAAGCAAAAGATCGAGAAAAGGCCAAGTAAGAAAGTTTCAAGCAAAAAGGCGGATTGCAAGGGAAAGCATTTCCATTGCATCATGGAACGGCCATTGGAAGAAGAACTGTCCTACATACATAGAAAGTATAAAGAGCAAGAAGGGTGATAGATCTTATGAACATATGTCAGATATGCTCACTATTAAAAGGATACTTAAGGACTGTTACCTGCTGTTAACAAAAATTTGATTTATGTATCTTGTTTAGTATAGAAAAATTTTTATTAGACCACTGTTCTATTTATTTGAGAAATAAATTAGTTACAAGTGGTTTTATGATTGACAATCTCAATCACGTACATATGGATGTATCTGCAAATGTATCTGAGCAACCAGTGAGTACCATAGGATCCAAAAGATCTAGAGATGAGATAAATCAAAAGTATTTATGGCACCTCAGGCTTGGCTATATTGGAGAAGACAGAATAAACAAATTGAAGAAACATGGGCTTTTGGGCTCATTGACTTTCGAGTCATATCCAATTTGTGAATCCTGTCTTTAAGAAAAGATGGCCAAATAACCTTTTGTAGGACACGGGGGAGGTCCACTGAGATACTTACCCTAGTATACACTAATGTGTGTAGCCCATTCGATGTGCAGGCTAGGAGTTGTAATTTTTTATTTTATTTACCGATGATTACTCACAGTATGGATATGTGTGTGAGATACAAATCTGAAACTTTGAAAAGTTCAAAGAGTCCATATGTGAAGTAGAAAAATATATAGAAAAACTCATTAGGTTCTTCAATCAAATCGAGGAGGTGAACACCTTAATGGAGAGTTTTATGATTATCTCAAGGAGAATGGTATAGTTTCAATGGACCCCTTCTGAAACACCTCAGCTCAATGGGGTGTCAGAGAGTAGGAATCAGACCCTATTGAATATGGTCAGATCCATGATGAACTTCACTGATTTATCCTTACTTCTTTAGAGAGATGCCCCACTTTCAGCAAGTTACATATTGAATAGAGTTACCTCTAAATCTGTTCCTACCACACCGTATGAGATATGGCATGGTAAGAAGTCGAATTTTGGTTATCTCAAGATTTGGAGATGTCTGGCTTAAGTCAAGCAATAGCAAGTGGACAAGTTAGAGGATAGGACAATTAATGCTCGCTTTATTGCATATCCTAAAGAGTCATTAGGATACGATCTTTCCGTCCCAAAGGATCACAAAGTGTTAGTGAGCCGACATGCTATCTTCTTAAAAAATAGTTTATCCTTGATAAAGATAGTAGGAGAAAAATTGAGCTTAAAGAGAAATTCTCTAAAGAGCAATGAACCATTGTGCTTATAGAACCTATTCATATCGAGCCAGCAACTCTTCCACCTCGTAAGTCTATTAGGATCTTCCATCCTCCTGAAAGGTACTTAGGTATGCTTATAGAGAATATAGAGGAAGTGTTCCTCATGAGAGATACGGACTAAGGTAAGGATCCCAATACCTACAACGAGGCGATATTAGACATCGATTCTGAGAGATGGCTAGAAGCAATGAAGTCAAAGATGGACTCCATGCATTCCAACCAAGTCTGGACTTTAGTAGATCTACAAGAAGGTATAGTATATATTGGGTGTGAAAATAGATCTACAAGAGGAAATTAAGTTCGGATGGCAAGGTAGAGACCAATAAGGCAAGGCTAGTGGCAAAAAATTATAGTCAGCGCGAAGGCACTGATTATCAGGATACCTTTTCACCTATAGCCATGTTGAAGCCCATTCGAATATTGCTTGCTATTGCAGCATAATATGATTATAAAATATTGTGATGGTGATCACAAGGTCTGCAAACTGCAAATGTCCTTTTATGGACTAAAACAAGCGTCCCGAAATTGGAACACTCATTTAAATGATGTAGTCAAATTATTTGATTTCATCAAGAATAAAGAGAAACCATGTATTTATAAGAAGATTAGTGGAAGGGCTATTGTATTCCTCGTATAGTACATGAATGATATCCTTCTTATTGAAAATGATGTTCCCATGCTAACTTAGGTCAAGATATGGTTGTCTAAGGAATTCTCTATCAAAGATCTTGGAAAAGCATCCTATATTTTGGGAATTAAGGTCTATAGAGATAGATCTAAGAGGAAGTTTATCCTGTCACAAAAAATATACATAGAAGAAGTGCTGAAGAAGTTCAGCATGAAAACCTCTAAAAGGGGATTATTACCCCTTAGGCATGGGGATAAACCTCTCCAAGAAGATGTGCCCCAACACATCTAAAGAGATTTAGTGGATGAGCAAGATCCCTTATGATTCGGCTATAGAGAGTCTCATATATGCCATGCTATGTACACGACTTGATATAGCACATGCTGTGAGTGTCACGAGCATATATCAATCAAATCCAAGCGAGGAGCACTGGATAGCTGTGAAGAACAGTCTTAAGTACTTGAGAAGAACTAAGGACAAGTTCTTAAGGAAGATCAGAGTTAGAGATAGAAGGATACACATATATTGATGATAGAAAGTCTACATCAGAATATATGCAATGATGGTTCGATAAATTGGAAGAATTCCAAACAACCGATCATTGTGAATTTTACCTTGAAAGCTGAATGTATCACCACCTCTAAGGGTGCAGTAGAAATCTTATAATTCAAGAAATTTATTGCAAAGTTAGGTGTAATGTCATTAGATGCCATAACACTCTACTGCGATAACAATAGAATCATAACACTAGTCAAGGAGCCAAGGTCTCACCAAAAGTCTAACCACATAGAGCAACGGTTTAACCAGATACGCGACTAGCTCAAAAAGAAATAAATAGAGGTACAGAAAGTAGACTTCACAGAAAATATGGTGGACCCATTCGCTAGGTAGTTAAGTCAGCAGAAAACCGAACCACATCTTGAGAAGATGGGGCTTAGATTTATGGTTGATTGGCTTTAGTGCAAGTAGGAGATTGTTAGAAATATGCCCTATAAGCCAATTTGGCTGACGCATTATTTTGTTCTGGGACATAAAATTATACTTAACCTAATTATGAATTTATTAGGTTAGGTATTTTTTTCATTCATATTCTTATGTGTTCATGAATCGTACAAGGAATTAATAAGATGATAATGCATACTCTTAAGAGTTGAGAATTTGAGGCATGTGTCATTGGTGATTAATTCCTAAATTGCTTCTGATCGATGGATCATCACGAGAATGGTGATCGATCCACTGAGATTAGTGCACATATTACTTTTTTTGATGGACGAGTCTTGAGTCCACAATATGGAGACACTAGAGTGATTATACAAATACTTGTTAGAGAACAAGGGTACTAAGCGTGACCATAACAAGTAGTCACTTAGATGTCTATCCACTCGTCAGTGACGTAGTTGTATGACTGGTCCTTTGACCTGTGATGCCTCGGCTATTCACAGTGAGGTTGCTATAATTTGACGAGCACATAAACATGGGCCCTATCCATTTGGGTTCTTATGGTGCAGATTAGCTGCAGTAGAATCATTATAGGAGTAGGGGTCCATTTAGATGGAATCTATCGACCTTGATAGATTAGGAGAGATCCTATGTGATTTATAAGACTGAGTTCGTAAATTCTTTGCCAAGGTAATTTTTGGAAAAGAGTTTCCAATCTCGAACTAGTATCGAATAAATTTTACATATGATAGATGATGGGGTTTGACGAGTTATCCATGACCTCCATTCCGTCGGAATCCATAATAGAGAGACTGTATCATCCACTAACTATACCTAAAGGTTCATCTATTCCATTCTGCTAAGTTGCCACTACATGCTGCTAGGTGTCACTGATGGATTGTGAGACTCAAAGTCATTCATTTGAGGATCAGTGAACCCGAATGAGAAGAGTTGGAATTGTTCCAATCTATTGAAAAAAGTTTCAATGATATTGTGATGGAGATCATAATATATCTCACTACCAGACAGAATAGAACCTATAGGATCACACACAATAGAGGATCTGATCGATCTAATGGTTGGATTGTGATTTTGAATCACAATAGTTTGTAATTGTCAATTTGATTGATAATTGGTTTAACCCACTAAGAATTAGTAAGTTGAAGAAAGAATTAATTGCAATTGGATTGCAATTTGATTGAATCAATTAGACTTAATTAATTGGGCTCGATCTTATTTGATAAGGTTCAAGAGTCCTACTTGGAATAGGACTCCTAGAGTTCTAATTAGATTAGGACTTCAAATTATTAGAGTCCTACTTGGAGTAAAATTACTAAAGTCCTAATTAGATTAGGATTAAAATTATAAGAGTCCTAATTGGATTAGAACTCCTAGATTCTTAATTAATTATTGGTCTAATAAATAAAGATGACTCCTAATTGGATTAGAATTGAAGAGTTCAATTGAGTTATGATCCAATTAAGTCCTAATTAGATTAGGACTCCAAGAGTCATAATTGATTTAATCTTATGGATAAGATTCTTGAATCAAATAGGAAGACTAATTGGGTCCTAATTAGATTAGAATTCAATAAACCAAGGGCCACCTAAATCCTAATTCGATTAGGATTAGAAGGAAGGGGCAAGAACCCCTTCTTTTCCTGGGCACTCTCGAGATCCGCATCCCGGGTGGCCGGGATGTGAGACCCGGTTGGGGCGTGGCTCCTCCTAATTTTAAGGAGGAGGCCACACCTAGGGAATCTACATGAAAAGAAATAAAAAGGGGGACAGCCTCCCTTGGGTTTAGACTTTTCTTTTCATCATGGCGGCCATCTCTCCCTCTCTTCCTTCTTCCATCCGCAAAGGCAAAGAAAAGGGGCAGCGAGCATGGTTCTCCTTGTTCTTCCTCTTCATCAGCCGCATGGAAGAATACATAGAGAGGAATGAGTTCCTCTCTTCCCTCCTTCTTCATCCATGGAAAGAGAAAGGAAAGAAAGAGTTTCTTCCTTCTCCCTCTTTCTCCTCTTGAGAGCAATCAAGAGTTGATTGCTTAGAGGAGTTCCAACCATCAAAAGGGAATTCTGCAAGGGAGCTAGCACCCCAGTGAGACCACGACCTTGATCGAGCAAGATCTTCGTGTGGATACCCGTAGAGGCTGGATGTGTGTGCTGCTTCAAGAAAACCTTCATACAAATCCACGATCATCAGTTTACGATGATCATCTACCTGCACAAGTTGAAAATTTGATCTTTACAAGAACATAGATCTGAAAATAATCAAGTAATTAATTTAATCTATATCCTTTAGAGAGCTCAGAATTTTTAAAATCTGCATTTCTCAGGACGTTCATGCGATGATCAACCCCATGCGTATACTTCCGTTGCGATCGTCGTAAAGCGTGCGGGGTAACCCGATAGGCAAGAGTATCAATGTGGTGGGAGACACAAGGTTGGATGCCCTACCATTGAGTTTGTGACCAACCATAGTCAGTCCGGAGGGGGTCAAGGGTCTACGGGTGTGCGACCTACTTGCTCCAAGAGGGAGGAAGTGGGATGAGAGTAGGTTGAGGTAGGTGTTCAGTGTGCACTGGTAGAATGAGTGCGACTTCTTCCGGTTCTGGGATGCATGGGATCGGATGTCCGGGTATGGCGGGCTTCCTATAGGAACAGGGTCAGGGTAGGCGATGCCGCCCGGGTTCTGGAGCCAAACATTAAGGCTGGTCTAGATTGTGCTTGAGTTTGGCTGTTTGGGATAGATTTACGACGAGATCAGCTATACAGACGGGGGGCGAGCATACCCCGTACTATATGATGTGGGGACGAGGAGACCGTCAATCACGTGCTCTTTCGTTGTGGGTGGGCGAGGGGGACCGGGCCCCCACAAAGCCTGTGGCCAGAGGGACCAGTTCGTGCAGGCTATCCAGCGGTAGTCTGATAGACTCTAACTGCGTCATTTGGCTTTTGGTGCTACCTGTATTGCCCGCCAGATTTGGTTGTCTAGAAATGCTCGGATCTTCAATGAACGCAGCCTGTCTCCAAGGTTCGCGATGGAGCAGGGCCGAGCACAAACAACAAAGCTTATTCAAGGTACCTCTGTGGGCGGGCCTTTGACAGCTCAGATATCTGGGACTTTCCTTATGCTTAAGTAGCGCAACGAACAATGTTTTTCATCTAAGAGCCCCCACCCCCGAGCTTCCTCAAGGTCAATTTTGATGGGTCGGTTTTGGATGGAGAGAATAGAGGGAGCGCAGGCTTTGTTATCAGGGATTCACACTCGAGAGTGGTGGCCACCGATGGCTGTCAGCTCTCATACACCACTATTTTTGGAACCGAGCTGCGAGCGGCCTGGGCAGATATTCGCTATGCTCGGCGCGCATTGCGGGCCAACTTTATCATCTTAGAGGATGAGTCAGTCACTGTGATAGGTCTGATTCGAGTGGTCTAAGCTGAGACCACCCCTGCTTTGGGATATTTAGTCGATGGGTGAAGACGGGGTAGTGTTCCAGGCCAAGCATATTTTTAGGAAGGCCAATGATGCTGCAAACTGGGTGGCCGCTTACGTGGCCAATCACTCTGTTGGTACCTTGTAGATTCGAGAAGAAGAGTTGCCTAAGGTATTTTGTAATGTATTGTTTTCTGACTTTATCTGGTGTGTTCATCGAGAAAAAAAAATACAAAAATAAAAAGAAGAAGAAGAAGAAGAACAAAGGGAAGCAGGGTTACAAAACCGATTTGAATAATACAGGTCATGTAAGCAGAGTATCATCATTGGTATCACGAAGAACGATCCGTGAATCAACAATTCCATCAAATAGTACTGAAATTTTCACATAACATTAAAAGAAAGCATGAAAAAGCCCAGGGTCATCAAAAAGTTGATTGATGGACTATAAAAAAAGAAGATATCTTGAAGCAAATTACGCAAAGACATTGTTTTTCTGACAAGTATTTTTGAAATTATTGATTATAAATTTACACTGGGAAAGAGGGGGGAAAAAATAGGACAAACAACGCTCATGTGGAACAAAAGGCTATAAATTTGACAATAAAAATTCAGAAAAGAATCAATAATTCAGGGATTAAACCTCCTCCAGAGATGCGGTGCTTCCGTTGTTCTGCCGATCGGATGGTAATAGCCACCATCATCAACCTCCCACCAAGAATTGACTCATCGATGTCGGGACCCAAAACACCTGGATTTCCAATTCCTTGGCTTGCTGTTCGAGATCCGACGCCTCTTGTCCAAACTGTTCCTCCTCTCGAGCCTATCGACTGAGGCGAAAAGTTATTGCTGCTTACCCAGCCCCAATAATCATCTCTAGCGCGCTAGGGTTCCCAAGAATAGAAAAGAATCGAATGCTACCAAGAAATCAAGAAATAGCACTATCTTCATCAGAAAAGAAGGCTTCTCGCATCAAGATTTGGTTCTAGGGTTATCTAAACCCAAGAAATCAAGAAGAAGCAAGGAGGCAATCGAAGAAGGGGGAGAGTAGGACTGCATCGCGTTAGAATGAATCCAAGAGCTATCCGGTGATGTGAGTGGGCAAGAGAGAGATCGACAATACTGTGACCGGGAAGAAGGCACTGGACGCCGGCGGGGAGATTGGGGACTTCGGTTGGAGAAGGCGGCCGGTCTCTGGCGATCGGCCCGGAAGAGAAATTTGATGACGAAAAGAGTTGCGGTAGGGGCGGGGTGGTGGGGAGGGAGGAGGGGACCTTATACCGCCTAAACCTCTTTATTTGTTCATAACCAGAAAGAGGGGTCGGGTTTCCAAGAAGGGACCGGACGCTGGCGGAGAGATTGGGAATGGCAGCCGGCCTCCAGCGATCGGCCGGGAAGGGAAGGGGGCGGGCGGATTTTTTTGGGATATCCGACCCATTCCGTATTCCGATATATATATATATATATATATTTGTGAGAGGAGCGAGAGGATTTGAATTTCAAATTTGACTGCGTCTAACTTTGGTCGTATATTATTGGTTTACAGTATATTTGAATATTTCCAAATTTAGTTCATATCTTAGATTTTAAGTTGCAGAAAGAAAAAAAAATCTTCTTAGTTTTTTTTTTTCACACGAAATTTGAATTTGAGTTGAGTGATGTTTAATTGATACAGGATCATTCTTAAATGGACAACTCAATCCATGTATTCTACATAATTTTCAGTATAAATATCCAAACATATCTTTAATTTGATATATTATTAATTATATTATTATTTTTTTACTTAATATTAGCTATATTTAGATTATTATACAAAATAGCAAGAGCAAAAAAATCTTCTCACCCTTATCTCTTTAAAAAAAAAAAAAAATCGGATCAGGGTATCTAACTGGATACGAATATCCTACTTTGGATAAAAATTAGTCAGATTGGTTTGGATATTTTTGATAAGATAGATTTAGAGTTTTTGGACAAATTTTTAATTAAATTTGAAATAAATTTAGATAGTAGAATTTCAAATCGAACCAGATATCAATAAGACAAATCTTACGGTTATATTCCTGTCCATAACGAGTTACCGCCTTGGCCACTGAGGTCGTAGCTCAGTTGAACGGGGCCTTACTCCCAACCAAGTAGTTTTCGAGTTCGAAACGCGCTGGTGTCGATTAAATTGTGGAGACCAAATACTTCCTGCTCAGACACGGGGTTTGGGGGAGTTACTGGTCCGCTGGTAGTCTCAGTGGTGCCAAGTGTAACGTACTCCTACGGATGAGGAGGGTATGAGTAAAACCGGCCGAAGTACCTAACATATGGTCATTTCTATCTGCATCAAACATTCTCCTGGCGGAATGGGGGCCCAGCGGTAGGCTTGTCCTCTTCTCCTCCTTCTCCATTTTTTTAAGCAAAAAAAAAAAAAAAAAAGGAGTTACCGTCTTTATTTATGCGATGTTATCTACAGTAAGGTGCTCTACTTCTTAATTTATTCTACTTTCTGATTTTCATTTAAACTTGTTTTCATTATATAGCCTACTGGCGATTACTAACTGGTATATATTTTGGAAAGCACGGACGCGGACTCCAATTCTTGCAATTCGTATGGCCCTGCGACGCCGGGATCATTGGCCACTTCCCCAAAGCATATTTGGAACCCACTCCCGGGCCCAAGCCCACAAGACTTGTGCGGTTTGTTAGATCCACTACCATCACCATTATTCACCGCCTTAATTGTTACTTGCAGACCGCCACCTTTTCTCCCTCCTCCACGTTGTCACGCTCCTACAGATCCGCATCGTACATCCCGATCTTTGACGTATAGTTTTATATTAATGCATACGGGGTAGATTATGCTCTCTATTACTGAGAAAAATATATTAGCCATGCTAAGTAAACTTAAGAAAAAAATAATCTTAGTAATAGGAATGGAATTGCCATGATTAAGACTGACTCCTCGTTGTGGGATTTTAGGTCACCCATCTAGTCCTTTACCTCAACTGGGAGCCTTCGACTCGCATGTATTAGGCCAAGTACTGAGGACTCGATCTAACCTTGCATATTTTGGGAGACTATAGATTTCCCATTCAGGCCCAAAGTAGCAGGCTATCAGATTCAAAAAGGCCCACTCAAATTGACATCTGAGACTTGCTGCCTAGATTCAAGGGTATAAAATGAGGGTTGGCTTCGGTTTGCTTTTGGTATATATATTCATACCTAAATCCAAATTATATGCACCAAATCCAAACCTACTTCCATCCCTAATAGTAGACCAAGATTAATTAGCTATTGATTCTCGGATGAATTAATCCAGTTTTCTTGTTTCAGGGATCCAAAATAGCATTAATTATATTTTTATTTTTATTTACACATGCTAGTGTTTGGAATGTGGGAAGAAGTTTGATGGCTATGAACGTTTCTTCCTGTCCGGTTTTTTTTTTTTTACTTTTTTTCTGGACATCATGGCTATTTTATTTGGAGTGTTTTGCATTTCACAACCAGGATTTTGCCAAGATTGCATATAGCACCTTTCCTTACCCCTAGTTCCAAGTTGGCCTTGGTACAGTTATTTTTGTTTGCAAGATGATCTTTCTGTTAGTCTCCCATTGCCTGCACCGACCAAGGTTCTTGGTTAAGTCAACCATGTATCGGTAAAAACTCTCTCATTTCTAGGTACTATAAGCTAGGGGTCCACATGATCGTTTGGATGCTTTTCCCTGCCCCTTTAATGGTAGAATCCTTTCTCCATGTAGGGTTCACCTAAGGAATTCTGGCCCCCAGTCGCCGGCATATGCTACTCTGGCGAAATTATTACTACCTACGAGAACCCATGCATAGACCATGGCGACACCAGCGACGCTAATCCGTACGTGCTCGCTTCGGTGCGTTCTTGCGAGAGAACTCGAGGACATTGACGATGGCGACGATGGCGACGATGGTTGGCTGTGCTTATACCATCTGATCAAAAGATCTACAACCAAGGACTGGACCTCCATAACTCCAGCCGTATGACACATCAAGACAATTTCGGCGGCCCCGAGCTATTAACGTATCATCCCTCCCAAGATGGCATCGCTGGGCAGTGATCTTTCCGTAAAATAACAGAGAACCAGGGGTATTTCCGTAAGGCGGCTATCCCGCAGAACGCAGCAATATGGGTAGTTCTAAATACACCCCCCCGATTGCTCAGGACACCCCCCAAAAACCAAAAAGAAAATACCCAAACTAACCTTTAGTGTAATTACCATATTGCCCTTGAAATTTTCTCAGTACACCCCCCTTCCTCCTCCTCCATCTCCTCCTCCGTTTCGTTTTGAAAAGGAAAAAAAAAACCACCCCTCAAACCCCCCTTAAACCCCTCGATCCATTTACATCGTTTAGGCGATCTTTGAAGGAGATTTAAGCCCCATTCGAAGCATGGACAAGCAACTAGTGATTTGGGACGAAGAATCGGCCGCAAAGGTACGTGTTCCACCTTGTTTCGAAAGTTTTTTTTTTTCACGGTTCGTGCTCCGTTCGGCACTGGATCGCCGAACAAAAGGCTTCTGTTCGGCTGCATAGTGCCGAACAGAAGCCTTCTGTTCGGCAACGCTCTACCGAACAGAAGGCTTCTGTTCGGCTGCACAGTGCCGAACATAAGGCTTCTGTCCGGCACACTGCAGCCGAACAGAAGGCTTCTGTTCGGCACTCTGCAGCCGAACAGAAGCCTTCTCGTGCCAAATCGCGTGCCGTGCTGAATTTTGTGCCGAACAGATCCTCTGATTCATTAATTCTTGATGATAAATTATTTTATATGTAGGGCTATGCTACAACCGAATCTAGTATAATTGGATCAGAATTTGTACTGGATTACACAAGCGAATTTACAACTTACGAGGTATTATAATATATTGTGCAATTTTGTATTAGTTTAGCGAGCTATTTTTACAACTGTGTACTTACATAAATTGTTTAATGTATAGATCTTCAAGAGTAGAGAGGACTTGTGTAATTGGTGTCGTGAAGCTGGGAGGCGAAATGGTTTTGTTGTTGTAATCAAATCATCCGATGCAGGTACCATTTCTAAGAAACCCAGAATTACGTTAGGTTGTGAGAGGGGTGGGACGTACCGAACCACAAAAGAAAAGCGAATAAAGACTGCCTGTGGGACAAAGAAGTGTGGATGCCCTTTTGCATTAAGAGGAAAGAAATTGGATACTGCGGATGATTGGATATTACTGGTCGTATGTGGAGTGCACAATCATCCCGCTGCAGAGAATCTGGAGGGGCACTCATATGCAGGGAGATTATCTGAGCAGGAGACGGAATTGTTAGTGGATATGTCGAAGAGTTTGGTTCGTCCAAAGGACATATTATCCACATTGAAGGAAAGAGATGCCCTCAATGTTACGACTATCAAGACTATCTACAATGTACGTCAACGGTTTAAGGTTGCAGAGAAAGCCGGGAGGTCTGAAATGCAACATCTATTAGGTAAATTATCAGAGGCTAAATATATTGAGTGGCATAGGAATTGTACTAATACGGATGTTGTGCATGACTTATTTTGGGCACACCCTGGCAGCATTGATTTGTTCCGTGCATTTCCCCGTGTGTTGATAATGGATTGCACGTACAAGACGAATAGGTATCGTCTTCCGCTCTTAGAGATTGTGGGGGTGACATCTACTGACATGACATTTTCAGTTGCTTTTGTATACTTAAATTCTGAGGGGGAAGAAAGCTATACTTGGGCATTAGAGAGATTGCGCAGTGTCATAGCTGATGATGTTTTGCCTGAGTTGATTGTTACAGATAGAGACTTGGCTTTGATGAATGCAATTCATAGAGTATTTCCTACTGCTAGACATTTATTATGTAGATGGCATATTAGTAGGAATGTTTTGGCCAAGTGCAAAAAAATTTTCGAATTGAAGGAGAAATGGGATAAATTTATTATGAGTTGGAATGTACTAGTGCTGTCCTCCACGGAAGACGAGTATAATGATCGCTGGAGTGCACTACAGAGAGAGTTCGGTACCTATCCAGATGCACTACAGTATGTGTCAGATACTTGGCTGAGCAAATACAAGGAAAGATTTGTTGCGGCGTGGACTGATACATGCAGGCACTACGGAAATGTGACGACAAATAGGTATCACAAATAAAGACTCATTTAAATTTAATTTGCCTCAATTCTTATATCTAACTTTCATTTGTTTACTAGGGTCGAGAGTGCACATGCAAAGCTCAAAAAGCAGCTTGGATCAAGCCAAGGAAGTTTCGAGTCATCTTGGACTAGAATACATAGATTGATTGAGTTGCAGCACAGCTCTGTTAAAGCCTCATTGGAGAAGAGTTTATTGGTAGTGCAGCACAACTTCAAGCCAGCTGAATTCAAAGAGTTGCGAGGTTTCATATCTATAAGTGCGTTAAATCATGTCCTCGCCCAATCGAAACGAGCCAATTCAGTTGGGTTTGATGATTCAAATTGTGGGTGCGCTATTCGACGCACACATGGTATACCATGTGCTCACCAGATTGCGCGGTACAGGGTGGAAGGTCGGCCCATTCCTCTCGACTGCATAGATCCTCATTGGAGGAAACTTGATATTCTGCCTACCCCCCCCCCCCCCCCCCCCCCCCCGTGCAGCCAATTCAGTTGAGTTGTGATGCAGAGTTAGATTTGATTGCGCTACGATTCAAGAAGTTAGATGGGGCTTCTCAATTGCAGATGATCAAGAAGTTACGAGAGATTGCAAGTCCAGATAGTACACCTCTTTTAGAGCCTGCAAAACGGAAGACCGGTTCACGTGGGCGCGCTTCACTGAAGGTTGATACGTCTACTCGACGTGACCCGTCTGCGTTTGAGTTGGTTCTATCTGGACAGGATAGTTATTCACCTGGTGTTGAGAAAGTTACCATCCGCAATCCATCTACTCAGATTCAAAAGAGACGGCCCAAGCAAAAGGTAAGTACCAAATATTTATTTCCTTACAATAGGTATCACAACGTCTACGGGACGGTCCGTGCCGTGCCGGTATGTCATGTGCCGATACGGGACATGTCGGGACGTGCCGTGCCGAGATGTGCCGATACGGGACATGTCGGGACGTGCCGTGCCGAGATGTGCCGATACGGGATGTGCCGTGCCGAGATGTGCCGATACGGGATGTGCCGTGCCGAGATGTGCCGATACGGGACATGTTCTGCCATTGTTACATATTTTCTATCATTTGATATTATTTGCAGATTTTTCGTACTAGAGCCCAGTCACATACGCCCATTATCTATATTGATGCTATTCCTTCTGCCTTGAGACCATACATCCAGCATATCAAGGATGTAAAAGCTGATGGGAATTGCGGATTTAGGGCAATAGCTGACTTACTGGGATTTGGAGAAGATGACTGGGTGCGTGTTAGGAAGGATTTATTGCAAGAGTTGCAATGTCATTCGGACCACTATCGCACATTATATGGTGTGGAAGGGACGATTGCTGAGATCACTCATGCATTATCATATTATGATGATTGTCCACCATATGACAGATGGATGACTATGCCGGACATGGGTCATCTTATAGCATCCTGCTATAATGTTGTCCTATACCATCTCTCGTTGCAACAATGTCTGACCTTCCTACCTCTCCGTTCTGTGCCAGTACCTCTTCTATCCCGCAAAGATATCGCTATCGGATTCGTAAATGGAAATCATTTTGTTGAGGTACTACGTTCACAACACTTGCGAATATTTAATTTTGCTTATTTAATTTTGCTTATTTATAATTTTGTAGCTATTAATATTTTCTTATTTCTAATTTTGAAGGTGTTCTTGTTGCCGGGACATCCCGTTCCGCCAGTAGCGACCAACTGGCGAAAATATCATCTTCCTTGTGCTACCGGATGGGAAAATTCATATGAAGCACGGATTCAACAGTTCAAAGAGAGCATCTCACCTAATGTTATAATTAGCGAGACAGTAGAGTTAGATTGATTATTTATATATGTACAATTTTTGAAAGTTGTAAATTTTTTGGGGCTCTTAGAGTCATGTACTGTGAAACTCCATCATCAGCTGGGAATACATATGACGACTGTTGTTTCCGTTGAGATTTCAGATGTAAACAGAAACATACTTAAGAGCTGGTGGGAGCAAACAAATCAAACAGGGGAACTAATAGACCTTTCTGATGTACAAGAACTTAACGGTGACAAGCTTGAGCAGATGATTAACACATTTGTTGGAAAAGAGGGCTCTGTGATGTTCTTGGTTAAGAGGTTAATCGGCTGCCCTCTCCTTGCAAGGCCAGGTCTTGCCACTGGCACCCTCTTAGGCTTTGCTGCCTTTTTTGGAGGGGAACTTTGTCCAGGGTCAGCTTTGATTGGAACAACATTTGGAGGTACCTCAGGGGGAGGTGGAGGCAGAACATCAGTCGTATCAGATTCAGGGTCAAACCCCCCACGGGACTCCATCTCCTCAGGGGGAGGTGGAGGCAAGACAGTAGAGTTAGATTGATTGTTTATATATGTACAATTTTTGAAACTCCATCATCAATATAAATCAAAAAATATCTGTCTTCGCATTGTTAGATTGATTGTTATGTGCACTGTTATATTTATGTAAAATAGAACGGGCCAGGCTTTACAAAGATTACACGTAAATGTACCAAAAATATATATTTTTCATTAATATCAAAGGCTTTACAAAGATTACAAAGGCTCCATCATCAATCCCTATGACGCCATCGTCGACGCGTGTACTGCTGTACGTCCGAATGAGAGGGTCCTGGATCCAAATGAGAGGGTGCTGTACTCGGGCCAGGCTCATCACCCAGAAGTACCTGATGCATCTGAGAAATAGCATCATATAGGTGCCCGGCACCTAGTGACGTAGCCTCTGAGGGACCCATCCGTACAATGTCGGTACTGATACCGAGTGCAGCTGCATTACGCCGCCGGTGCATGTCAGCATCATCATGACCTCCCCTAGCTCCAGAATGAGTACTCGAGCGCAGATGAGGAGGCTGAACTGCAACGTGCGTGATACGGAGATACCACTCCATGTATCCCGGTACGCTGTCTGATGGCCGGGTAACTGGGTGGCTCCTGCTCGCCTGGCTCAGCACGTGGTCCTCCCACCGCTCCCAAAGCTGATCCATATAGGAGTAATGTATCCGGTACGAGCCTGCTGTGGAACCTCTGTTGGCTCGCGTAGGGGCTAGTGGCGCTCGAGGGATGGTCTGAATACGACCAAACTGTCTAAGAACCCTTTCTGGATGATAGGGTTCTACGATATCAAGGCACTTGATGGAGCCACTAAAAAATGCGACGGGTATATATGGGCGATCTCCCCGAAGCCGATGATGGGGATCCCAAATAACCTGTAAAACAAAAGGTCCATTTCAGTTTTATACTATATCGCATATTAAATGTACTGACAAACACAAGCAAATGGTAATATGATACGTACCTCATCGATGCTCAAAAGGTCCAATGACTCACGTAGAACCACTAAATGGTCCATCGTGGTACGGGATGGAGTACCGGGCATCCAGCGGTGCACGCGGGGACTGGCATCAGTATACTCGAGCGACGGGTGAGGACTGAGTGCTGGAAAATGCTCATAAATCCATGCCTGCAGAAGCGTCATATAACCACTGATCTGTCTCACTGATGACCTCGACGCAATCCCCAACTGCCGATACAAATATGCTAAGGCAGCTGTACCCCAGGCATATGTGCTCACCCTATCCAGATCCCGCAGTAAACACAGATACGCTATAGGCACCCTGGTCCCACTCTTATCAGCAAAGAGTGTGCAGCCTAACAAAAATAACAAATAGGCTCGTGCTGCACACTCTATCCTCTGCTGCCTGTCTCTATCAGATACAGAGTGAAACTGAGTCCTCAGCCACTCCATCCTCACAGACTGACCGCGCGATGACAGTACCTCCTGACGCGCGTCTCCAGCTGACACCCCCAACAACTCCACAAGTAGCTCCTCAGCATCCCGATCACTCATCCTCTCAGGAGAAACTGATACTGAGGAACCTGCGACAGGAATCCCTAAAATGGCGGATACATCATCCAACGTGATAGTGATCTCGCCAAATGGTATATGGAAGGTGTTCGTCTCGGGCTGCCATCTCTCTACGAAGCCCGAAATCAGAATCTTATCGATGAATCGATAAGAGCACTGTACTAACTCTACGAGGCCCGACTGCCTCAATAGTGCTCTGAACCTGGTATTTGGTTGGTTTGAAGACCACCACTTCCATTCACCAACCTTGGCAGTATGGTTCATGCACTTTAGTGGAGCTCGTTCCTGTAATATAAATGTATAATTACTACTACTTTATAAAACATCAATAAACAAAATATAATGCTATAACAAATAAACAATACCTGTTGCCTCCAGATGGAAGCTGCTATATGCGTCCTGAAACTGATCAGGACGGACTCATCCTCTGGACCTCCTGGACATGGTCCAACGGACTCATCGTCTTCGCCCCTAGCGGGCATATCATCATGCTCTGACTCAGGAGAGTCCGATGGCATATGAGCAGGCTCGGGAGAAGCAATCCTAGCACGACGTCTCCTAGCTGACGCCGTAGGTCTAACTCTGGCGGGACGGGGATCCATGTCTGAAAATATAGAAATTCAATGTTAGGCTATATCAAAGAAAATAATTCAATTGCATACATAAATGTTCGGCACAAAATTCAGCACGGCACGCACCAGAACCCTTCTGTTCGGCTGCACAGTGCCGAACAGAAGGCTTCTGTTCGGCTTCACAGAGCCGAACAGAAGGCTTCTGTTCGGCTGCACAGAGCCGGACAGAAGGCTTCTGTTCGGCTGCTCAGAGCCGGACAGAACCATTCTGTTCGGCACCGTGCAGCCGAACAGAAGGCTTCTGTTCGGCACCGTGCAGCCGAACAGAAGGCTTCTGTTTGGTTGAGTGTTGCCGAACAGAGGGCTTCTGTTCGGCACTGTTCAGCCGAACAGAACCCTTCTGTTCGGCGATCCAGTGCCGAACGGAGCACTGGAGGCGGGGGGGCGGGGAGCTACCTCGACGTGGTCGTGGAGGCGCCGGCGAGGTGCTCGTTGCTCGGGAGATGGCTGGGGAGGTGGTTCCGGGAGAATGCCGGCGACGAGAGGGAGAAGGGGAGAATGCCGGCGACGAGAGGGAGAAGGGGGAACGGGGGGGTTTTGGGCGAGGGAGAAGGGGGAGACGGAGGGGGTTTGGCCGCCGGCGAGGTGCTTGAGGTTCTTGAGGCGAAGTTTTTTGGGGGGAAGGGAGAAGCCGGCTGGAGTGGAGTTTTGGAGGGGAAGAGCGGGGTTGGGGGGGGGTTTGGGGGGTGTAGAGAGCAATTTAGGTGAGGGGGTGGGGAGGGTGAAGGGTAATTTAGGATTTTTCAATTTTTTAGGGGTGTCCTTAGCAAATGGGGGGGTGTAGAGAGTATTTAATTTTTTTTTAATTTTTGGGGGGTGTCCTGAGCAATCGGGGGGGTGTATTTAGAACTACCCCAGCAATATAGCTGGAAGAGGAGGAGGAGGAGGAGGAGGAGGAAGGCAGAGTTTGGGATTCATGATGTCATCTTCCTAGTCTGAGGAATCGAAGAAGAAGAAGCCGCCTATCGCGTTCTCCTCTCGGCGTTAACGATTAAAGTTAGGGGTTTTCGGGACCGCAAACCCCTCGTCTCCTCTTCCAATTTGGGAGCTTTCTTGGTTCTGGGCGCCAGGGATCGTATCTCCATTTCTGGGTGCTCTTTCGAGGAGGCAAGCTGGTCGTTTGCTCCGTTTTGAGAGCCTTCCTTGGTTAGGTTCCAGAATAGGGTGGCGCTTGCTTGTTCTGGGATGGAGGAGTTGAGGGGCTTCGCGACCGAAAGCCCGGGTTTTTCGGAGGTTTTTTTTGTTCTTTGAAAGGTTCCGGTGGCTATTCGAGCAAGAAATCTAAAAAATTTGGTTGCTAAAGCAAGCTCAACCTTTTTTTTATTTAAATAATAAAATTTTTTAATAAATATAAAATATTTTAAAATTTTATTTAAAAATAATTAATTAAATTTTTATACTTAAAATTAATTAAAATACTATTTTCAATCGGTAATATAATTAATTCATTTCATCATTTAATATTTTTTATAACAAATAAAATTTTATTAATTTTAATTTTTAATATTAATTGGCAGAAAAAATATCATTCCCTGCAGTACCACCAAGGGTACCGTCGAAGCGTTACACTGTGCTTCTAAGGGCACTAAGACACCCTACATGCACTCTTGTCAGCAGAGCTTTTATTTGTCATTAAAGGGTGGTTGATTCCAACAAGCTCCTGATATCGGTGCTTCAGACTGGGGCCATGTTTGTGTCCTGTTGGCCAGCAACTAGAGCTTCGGCATCCTATCAAACACGGAGGTTCCGATGGTATATGGTGGCGACATTGGCAAGCAGTCGGAAATAGAAATGAAGGAAAACAGGGCGGAAACAAGGAAGTTATGTGGTGTAACAATGGAAATTCTAATACGTCAAAATTTTTTCAGCAAAATAATATAGTTATTACAACAAAAAGATTGAAAAACTAGAACGAAGCAACCCCTTCTATCTCTTTTTTTTCATCCACACGTCAAATTTCTCATCCAATTAATTTAAAAAACACACCGGAAGCTTGTATAATTAGATCGGTATGCATTTGTTCTATTCTAGCATGTTTGATGCTTCTTATGAGGTTGCTTGAAAAAGGTTCCGAGGGAGACAAATCCGTTGCATGTCATGTCATTGGAGGTGGTGATGGTTTTGGCTCAAGTAAATACGGGATGGATCCAGGAACCAGACTTGGGAAATTTTAATAGGCTTGTGTTGGCTGAGTCCCACCTTATGTAAGATGGGACCTAGCAACTTAAATGAAAAAAAAAGAAAAGAAAAAAAAAAAGAAACAAAAGAGGAAAACAAATGGTTACCTAGCTGCAATATCCTCTCAGGGACAGAAAGATAAAATACCTATAACATGAGATGATAAATGTTTGTTGCTTGAAAGTTGTTGCTAATTTAAGAAGATTTGGGACATCGAAGCTAAGTTTAAGAAGATCAATTACATTGTTAAGCAGATACAGGACTGGCTCAACCCTTAGGCGACTGGGTCGGTCGCCTAAGGCTCTGGCCTAAAAAAGGCCCTACTTAATTTTTAAAGTTTTTTTTATAAGCAATCAATTGTAGAAATTAATGTAAGTTTATTTTTCCAACTTCCATCTGCATGATAGAAAAGGCCTCAAAGAAATAAATTACATAATAATTTATTCTTTATTTCTAGTTCTCACACATGGAAGGCTTCAAAAGTTATTTAGATTCTTCATTTTTCGGACTAGAAAGTCTCAAAAATTGATTAGATTCTCTTTTTTGCACGCGAGAAGGCCCAAAATCCAAATTCCTATATTTTAGATGCTACTCCAATTTATTAGGATTCAACTACCCTTTTAACATTTATAGAATTTCAATACTAGAGAATACGTTTTAAAAAAAAAGTCAAAAATAACCGTTAGGAGTAAGATACTGCTCCTAAAAACACTCTGCAAAATTTTACCTATTAAGAGGCCTAATTAAGGTAAAATTCTAAATTCAACGGCAATATAAAATAAAATATTGTAAAAAAATGTGGTTTGTTTTAAAGGAACCATCTTACAAAGAAATCGCATGCTATAAAATATAGATTTTGTGAGAAAAAAAAACATCTTCTCTCTTCTCTTTGAAAGTGCCGTTAGGAGCAAGGGAAAAAAAACACTCTTTTCTCCTCTTGGAAAAGTGCCGTGCAAGTACAAACTTAAGGAAAGAAAAAAAAATCACCCTTTTCTCTGTGAAAGGGTCGTGCAACTGTCAAGAAAAAAAAAATTACACTTCTCCTCTTTCTTCGTGCAAGCTTCAAGGAAAAAGAAAGCAACACTAGTTACACTCTTACAAGAAAAAAAAAAGAAACAGTGACAAAAGGCTTCAAGATCAAATTTTATCATTTTCAACTCTTTTATATTTTGCCAATTTTGATTTGTTTATGGTGATTGTCTTAATTGCATTATTTGATAATATTATTTTTAGATTCAAATGTCTAATATAAAATATGAATGTAGGTATAAAAAATTCAAAAAAAAAATCGAAAAACTTATTCAATCTCAAAAAGGAGCTCTAAATAGATTTGTTCTCACAAACAAACAAAATACTACATCAAGTTCAACTCAGAAATTAGTAATAGAACAAGCATTCGAAATAGAGTTAAAAAATGATATGAAAAGAATGAAATAAAATAAGATTGACAACCAGATTCATAGTAGTATTCAAATATTTACTGAAATAATATCTAGTGAAGAACACAATGAAAAATTAGATAGAGATAGAATAAACAAAGATAGTGTCACTATAGGAAAATCGGCCTTTCCCGACGCCTTTTTCCCGACGCTAGGGACAAGCGTCGGGAAAAAAGAGAATATGCCAACATTTGCCGACGCTTTAGCTAAGCGTCGGTAATTCTTAAGAACAGCCGACGCTCAGGCGCGTCGTCGTAATGTTAAAGAAAAAGCCGACACTTTTTTAAAAACTGTAGGAATAGACAACGCTTATTAGCGCCGTCATACGCGGAACCTAAGACGACGCTTATAAGCGTCGTCAAAAGTCAAATTACCAACAAAACCAAGCGGCCGGCCCCCCTCCTTATTTTGCATCCCGACCGATCGATCAAGCATTCAAGCCCTAGCTCCTCACCTCCTCCTTTCTCTCCGACGACGAGCGACCGGCCCTTGTCCTCTCCGGCGCCGAGCGACGTACGACGGCAAGCTCCTCTCCTCCTCCCTCCTCTCTGGCGCCGAGCGACCGTCCGCATCTCTCTCCTCCTTCCTCCTCTGCGGCGCCGACCGGCCGACCCATCTCCCTCCGCCTGAGAAAGAGATAATTCAAAAGATTTTTAGAGGCAATCCACGCCAATCAACTTGGATTTTAGGGTTCTTTCCTGCATTGATGAATTGAGTAGATAAACTTTCCTTTAGGGTTTGTGCATGCCAGATTTCTTGTAGCAAGTCAAAATTTTCAGATTTTTTGAGTGAAGTATATGCGGTTCAAGTCGGTTTTTAGGGTTTTTCTTATCAGGCTACTTCGGTGTGAAAAAGATTTGTCCTGGCGTTTAATGATCATCTGATTATAATTAGCTTCGATGGTCATGAATTCCTGGCACAATTTCTATCATCACAATTTTGGGCTTGATTTGACCAGGTGCTACAGTTTGTGGTGGTCGTATAAACCAGTGTCAGACCATGATTTCAGTCTTGTATCTATTAATATAAAAGCTTGAGCATCATATATATTTTTTAAACTTGTTTGGAATCAACAATTCTTAGTTGGCCTTTTTCAATCCACTTCATGCTCTGATGTGTTGCCTGTCTCTATGGTGGTTGTCTTCTGCTTGTGTCCTCCAGAACAAAAAAAAAAAAGGAAATCCATGCAACATTGCAAGCTTTCTCTTTGCCTCATAAAACCAGGACAAATAAGTAGATTAAAATGTGCATATAGTGAAGGGACTATAGGAGTGCATTAATCATAGTGCTGAACATTTGAGGGACGTGCAAGGAGAGAAAGACTTAGATAGATGTTGAAGGGTTAGAATTCTGGATTAAAAAGACTTTATATGACATATAGAAGTTGTGGAGAGGATTCGATAAAGCTTGTATCAACAAAGAATAAAGATCGCAGTCTGTTGGATCAGGGCATAATCTTATATGTACCTGACTCCGATTCAAATGCTTTTACAAGATCTGAAACTAAAACACAACGTTTAGCATTCCCTGCTCATATATATCTTTTTAATCTCGCCTTCCATCTTTGTCATCCATCCTTTACAACTGCATTTGACTCTTTCTAAAACATGTATAGAGTGAAACAGAGAGAAGATACTCGCTTTCAACGCAAAAACATGAAGTTGGGGACTTATGATGTATTTATTTTGCTTATATTTGTCAAGCTTTTTGGTTTGGAACCTTATATATGCATAAACCAAACCCGGTGAGTTGTCCATTCTGTTTTCAGGATCCTTCTTTTGTGATGTTTTGGAGATCTTACACTTGCTTAAAATGTCCTGGGAATGCTTCACTCATGTATGATTGGGGCAGCGCTTGCAATCCCTAATATGATATAAACGCTTAGAACTATGTCAATTTTTATGATATCTCCATATTTATGCACTTATCTCTTTAATTCTTTGACATTTTGTTTCTTGAGGAGAATGGGGAAGGCAGCCATTGGAAAGCCAACTGAACAACAGGTGAAGGTTTATTAAGTGCATATCATTGATTTAAAAATATTTAGTCTGTTGTAAAAATATTTTCAGTCTCCAAGGGGATGTCTAATTCTTTAAAAAACATTCTTTTCATAAATAAAGTTTTAATATTTTCAGCACATCTCCTAAGACCAAATAATGCTCTACTAGCTTCGTACTGGAAGATGCCATCTATATTCTCTTTCTACCTTGTTAATTTTTTTTATCCTCCTACAGTTACTATCTCCTGACACTTACAAGGACAAGGTCCTAAAAAAAAATTAGCGAAGTATGGCGCCATTTCATGGTTCAAACCTGTTAGCTCCACAAGAATTGTTAAATTTTCTTCTTCTTTTTCTTATAAAGAGAAATGGTTCCAACAAAGCATCTAATGTAGAAATGGAACAAAAGTCTGTGTGGAAACGGGGTTCTCAGAAACCTACAACACATACAGTGGATGAAAGGAGTGATACTTGCCCTACTTGTAAACAGGTATACATTGTTCCCGCACTTATGAATTACATCTCTCTTTCTCTCGTGGCAATTTTGACAGTTATGTGATTACTGATATGTTTCTTCTATTTCATTAGGTAATGATTTTTGAGAAAATCATTTAGAAAGATTTATACTTGCTAATTTGCTTTCAAAAGATTTACAGCGTTAACAAGAACACTAGCACACAGGTCAATACGAAGGAGAAGGCGAAACATTAATAAAATCTTTCATTCCTTTTAGCATCTATAACATCTCTTTCCAACCCTTCTTTCTGAAAAATAAAAGGTCTTATGCAAGAAAGAGTTGTGATTCAGAGTTGCATGAATTGTTAATATATCATGAGTAAACAATGGGTAGTGTATCAAGCAGCTCAGCATCAGAAACAATCTTACCAAAGAATTGGTGAGCACCGCAATCAATATTTAGATTTTATTTATTATTTAACTAATATTGCTTCTTTTTGTGCATACTAGGTAACAACATGCCGCGAGGAAAACGATTTAGAGATGTTGAGTTTCAGCACACATCCGTGAGATCTTCTTCCGATCAGTCCTTGTATTCCCAGCAGCCCGACGAGTCCCAGCAGCACGAGTCCTATTCTCAGCATGAGTCTCATATTCAGCACGAGTCTCAGTCTGAGCACGTGCCATCTGCTGATTGTCCAGACATGGATGACGTGCACATTCAGGGTAATTTGATTTACATTTTATATATTAATTTTTCTTACAATCTAATTATATTAAATCATTTGCCTTTAATATTTTAATTAATGGATATTTTATTTTATTTTTATAGATGGACTGGGGAGAGTGAGAAGGACACGAGGACCCACTCGAGCACGGGACGTGTGGAGCCTACGCGAGGATGAGAAGATCGTGGTACATTGCAATGAACTGGGGCAGCCCATCAAGAAGGCTGCAAGCATTTTATCGACTTTTCTAGGATCAGTTGCGCGGAAGGGTCAGTTGTGTCCGCTCAACTATACGAAATGGAATGAAATGCTTCCTTCGTATAAGGTTGAGTTTCTTAAAGTTATTGAGGTAAAGAATTGAATTTGCTTACTATCACAATTTTATTTTTTGATTTAACATTGTTATAACATTCTTTAATTACTTTGGTGTAGAAAAAGTTTTTGCTCCCTAAAGAGAGCCATGATTGGGTGCTGAAGTCCGTCAACCGCAAGAGGAAGGAATATAGGGCGAAGTTAAAGGCGGACTGGAAGCATGATGGTATGACAAAAGAGAAGGTTGCCCGTGTTTGTCCTCCTGATGTAATCCCTCATCAGTGGAGGGAGCTTGTCCACTATTGGTTTTCCGAGAAAGCTCAGGTTGTATATATTTTTTCAATACCTTAGATTGTATTTACTAATAATTTAGATTACAAATTTATATTGTTTATTCTTTTTTTGGGAAGACATATTCCAACATTGGTAGAGCTGCACGAGCCTCTCAGACTGTTCCTCATACTTCAGGCTCGATGAGTTATGCTCGACGTAAAGCTGAATTCGTAAGTTTTTTTGAAACTCTTTGAAACTATTTTAAACTGTTCTATCATATAGCATGTATCATGATAACTAGCTTGCCAATATACCTTTTGTTGTAGATGGATGATAATGGGAGGAAGCCTGGTAAGGTGGAGTTTTATAAGATGACTCACACCCACAGAGATGGTACTTTTGTTCGGGAGGAGTCAAGAGATATAGTTGTATGTATTCATCTTTGAATCTTTCAACGATATTTTTATTAGTTCTATTATTGGCATACATTAATATGACTTTTTTTTTTGAGAGATATAGGACAGGGCAACAACTCTTATTTCAGAGCGTGTCGGAAAGTCATCATCATCCGACACGACCAGTCATGTCGAAGCTCAGGTGCTCGCTGAATTATTGGGCCCAGAGCGTTATGGTAGAGTGAGGGGTTATGGCGTTGGAGTTACCCCCACTCAGTTGTCTGCGGTGGGCATGTATACAAGAAATGCTGGAGAAGGCAGTAGCAATGCGGAAGTTAGTAGACTTCGGGCAACAATTGAAGATATGAAGGATCGCCATCAGGCAGAGTTGGCGGAGTTGAAGCAGAACCAACAAACTTTGCAGTCTCAGCTTGAGCATATTTCATCTATGTTACAGCGATTTCTTCCTTCTCAGGTAAATAACTATATATATTAGATGTTTTTACATAATTATCACTTATTTTACATGAGTTAATGATTTTCATATTCCTAACTTCTAAAGTTTCTCTTTTTTTGTTTGTAGATTCCTGATACTTCAATAGCTCGTAGAGATGATGATGGTGCTGAATCCGGTCCCTGATACTTTTTAGACTGTTATTTAAGGAGTTTTATATGTATCTTTTTTATATTTTTCAAAGTACATTGTAATTCTAAACTTATTATGTAAATTTAATCATATATGACAATATGAATGTTTTGAATGATCTGAATATTTATATTGATGTATATGTAATGCAGGTTCCTATTCTTGTAAATGTTGATTTATGATATGCATGTGTTTTTCTAATATATTTTTTTTTTAAAAAAATTCTACGCCGACGCTTTAAAGCGTCGTTAAAAACCAGGCTTGGAACAGGCTGAAACACTTTATCCGACGCTTATAAGCGTCGGCAAAAACCGCTCCAACTTTACCACACCCGCGAGTTGTAGTTTATGCCGACGCTAAATTGCGTTGGAAAAGGAAGCTACACCGACGCTTTATAAAGCGTCGGTAAATCCATGGTTTTGCCGACGCTTTCCTGTTGCGTCGGCAAAAATATTTCCCACTCAGGTATCGGTGACGTGTCTACGACGCTTTCTGTTGCGTGGGCGGTATTTTAGCCGACGCTAATAAGCGTCGGTAAAGGTAAGAAAAAACGCCGGTAAAAGTCACTATTCCTGTAGTGTGTAGAGTTTAGTGTCAAGCAAATGTTGCAGATGCTCCTCAACAATTAAGAAGATCAATTACATCGCCAGCAAACAGATCACCAAGATTCATAGAAGGATCTCTTGGATAAGTTCTTTGAACATCTCTCACCAAATCAGCAAGATCCAAGAGATAGGAAGATATCCGTAAGCACTGACAGCAGAACTAATTAATAAATAGAAAAAAAACAAAGTGTATAGACAGTAAAATGGCGCTTCCTTGATCTGTTAGGACCAAGCTAATCCAAGGGTTGTCTTGCAAATAAAAATGACTGTATCTGAGCAACCTGGGAATAGAAGTAAGGAGACGTGTTGCATGCAATATTTATAAAATATTGGGTGGAACATGCAAAAATCTTCTTCATTTGTAGCATATCAATCTTTAAATAAAATAGCTATTGTTAGGGGAAAAACATAAATCGTCACGACTGCGAGACCCTCCGACCTGGAGACCTGGAGGCGCCAAGCAGATCCTCCGACCTAGAGGCGCCGAGCAGACCCTCCGACCTGGAGACCTGGAGGCACCGAGCAGACCCTCCGACCCGGAAGCGCCCAAGCAGCCTTACTGACCCAGAGACGCCGGACTCACGTTGTGGTCACATCCCCCCGCAGCGCGACCGAAAAACCACGCCTTGCTTTCGTCAACAATCAAAGCGTATGGCTCCTGCAGACGTCCCGTTTACTCAACAATCAAAGCGCATGGCTCCAGTAGGCACTCAGCTTACTCAACAATTAAAGCGTATGGCTTCTGTTGTCTACGGAAATCAAGCCTCTTACGAAAAACCTGCTTGGCTATGAATGATGGTATCTCCATGATGACTTGAGAGCTTCGGCCTAATCTCCTACAGTAACGGTATTGATTCACACGATCGAGCATTGATTTCTACTGCATGCCCAATCGTACTACAGACCGTTTGCCCCGTCACATCACAGGTAACCCAGCCCCCTCTATAAAAGGGGAACTTTTCCATTTTAAGAGGGAGGGAGAAAAAAAAACTGAATATTGACTACTCTCGTTCATACACTTGCCCCCTCTAACTTAAGCATCGGAGGACCGGCACCGGAAACCCCGGCCACCGGCTTCTTGCAGATTTTCCGGAGGAGGTCGCACGCCAGCCGGACCGCCGTTCGTCAATTCTCGCCGGAGCTCCCTCCTCCTCAGCCGATGGTCGCCCCCGGATCCAAATTTCAGCAACAGCTATAAACATCTGCTGCAAAAGAAAAATAATCCAATACATAAATATAGCAATGAATGCTAAAACTGGTGTGTTTATATTTTTATTACAATTTTATTCATATATTGTATACCATTTCTTATATAACAATGCAGTATCGCATCTAAAAAGATCAAACTAAAATTATTAGTGAAGGTCTTTGACCCTCTTCAATACATGCCTCTCTTATGCATTGCCAATGTGAAGTTGAATGCACATATCCCGCATCTTATAAGCACAGATTCCTAAACCCATGCAAGCCATGTAAAATTAGACAAATCTAAAGAATACAAATAGAAGAAGCTATGAGGCAAGTCCTTAGTCCGGGTTTTGAAGCCTCTTTCTTAATAAATAAATTAAGAATATATAAATACAGAGACGTCTTGCTGAGCTACAAGAAGGTTGGTCGCCCACCCACACCAAATAACTACTTTGCGTAGTCCGTCAACAAGCTTAAAGATCCTTATGTTTATAAGTATGACCAAACATGTACTTGAAGACAGCTTTTTATTCAAAAAAAATAATCAAATCTTGTACGACCATAAACCTAACTTCCACTTGAGGTGATCGATGTTGGCAGATTAGTTCTCTTTAGGTAACTTGACGTAACCAGACGGGCGGTGTGTCCGTGAGCTCATCTCTTTCATTCACCGGGTCCACTCTTTCTCTTCTTTTGTCTCCTTCCCTTCTCTCTCCTTCCTTTTTTATAATTTTCTCGTTTTATTATCTTGAACCTATTACTGCATGCGGGAGTACGATCAGGTAAACGTTAATTTTCTCTTTCCTCTATTTCTGGAGGATGTTTGTTCTCTCCCCTCTAGGTTACATCGGGATCCTGATTCTGAAGGGAAGAAATATGAAAGATCGAATCGATTATACGGGGAAATTGGCCTTAACCTAGCTTCGTTCCTGAACATAATGTATTAAAAGGCAAAAATGATAAAATAAAAAAAATAGAATGCTTAACGCCACTCTCTTTATTTCATCAATCGTTATCGACAAACTTAATAAACTTCAACCATCTTTTGAAGTCTAGTAGATAACACCAAACAAATACCGCCACTGACTGAATGAAAAGTACTTTTGAACGGCTAATTCTTAATTAAGTACAAGGCTTGAAACCGGTTAAAAAAAAAAAAAAAGTAAACAGACCACTCAAAGACGAGACGCCGGTGGAAAGTGGTCCTTGGGCTGGGCCTTGGCCTGCTCTTGCCCAGGAGTGGCTGCGAGTCTCTTAGCCATATCCCTCAGCTGAAACTTCTGTACCTTAGGCCCGGCCTTGGGAAGCTCGGCGAGGAACACCACCTTCTTCGGCACCATGAAACCGGGTATGTTCGCCTTGCAGTAGGCAATTATATCCTCCTCCTTCAAACTCCCCTTCTTGCACTCCGGCTTCAGCGTCAAGAAGGCGCACGGCGTCTCCCCCCAGTGGGGATGCGGCATCGCCACCACCGCCGCCTCCAGCACCATCGGATGCCGGTAGAGCACGCTCTCCACCTCGACGCTACTGATGTTCTCGCCGCCGGATATGATCACGTCCTTGGCCCGGTCCTTCACCTCCACGTACCCATCGGGGTGCACAACCCCGACGTCACCGGTCCAAAACCACCCATTCTGAAAGGCCGCGCGGGTCCCTTCCTTGTTCTTGTAGTACCCCTTCATGACGCTGCTCCCTTTCAGCACGATCTCCCCGAGCGACTTCCCGTCCCTCGGGACGCTCGCCATGCCCTTGCGGTCCTTGATCACGTCCATGTCGGCGAGCGTGAGGACGCTGACGCCCTGCCGCGCCTTGAGCCGAGCTTTCGCCTCCTGCGGCAGCCGGTCCCACTGCGGCCGCCACTCGCACACCAGAGCCGTCGCCGTCGCCTCCGTCATGCCGTAGGCGTGCGATACATGGAACCCCAGCTTCTCCATGCTTTCGAGCAGCGCGGCCGGGGGAGGGGCTCCGCCGGTGAGCACCTGGACGGGGCCCGGGATCGGGCGCCGCTCTGCGGGCGGAGCGTGGAGGAGGATGCTGAAGACGACCGGCGCGCAGCACATGTGGGTGACCCCGTGCGCCGCGATTGCGCCGTAGATGGCCGCTGCGGAGAGGTTCCGGATGCACACGTTGGTGCCGCCACGCGCCGCTATGCCCCACGCAAACCCCCAGCCGTTGCAGTGGAACATGGGGAGGGTCCACAGGTAGACGGGCTCGACCGGCACCTGCCACTGGAGGAGGACGGTGAAGGTGCTGAGGAAGGCGCCGCGGTGGCTGTACACCACGCCCTTAGGGGCCGCCGTCGTGCCGGACGTATAGTTGAGAGCGATCGCGTCCCACTCGTCCTCGAGCCGGTGCGGCTCGTCGAGAGGATTACCGCATGCGATGAGCTGCTCGTAGTGTAGCTCCCCCGATTTCGTGCTTGCCGGGGAGTGGACTTCGTCGATGATGACCACAAAGGGCAGTGGCTTGGTTGGATGGCGCTCGCCGATATCGGCGACCACGCGCTTAAGAGCCTCGAGAGCTACCTTGGTGTATTGGTGGTCGATGAAGAAGGCCTTCGCATCTGAGTGCACGAGGATAGCAGCGATGTTGTTGGCATCGAGACGGGTGTTTATGGTGTTGAGGACGGCGCCGGCCATCGGAACGGCGAAGTGCATCTCGTAGACGGCCGGGATGTTCGGTGCAAGCACCGATACCTACAACACGGTACGTACAATCCGATCGATATCAGAGAAGTTCGATAAACCGCTTCTCTTGGAAGCTCGAACGAACTCAAAACTGTTGTTAAGTGAAACTTTGGTACTTACGACATCATTCTTGGAGATGTTCAGAGATCGGAGGGATGATGCAAGACAGCGGCATCGCTCGTAAGTCTGCTTCCATGTGAAACGAGCGTTTTCATAGATAACGGAGGTGCGATCTGCATAGACCTTGGCAGCTCTCTCCAAGAAAGTGACGGGGCTGAGGGGGGCATAGTTAGCCTCGCACTTGGGTAATCTATCCATTATTTGCTCCCTGGTTCTCTAGTCTTTTGGATAGAGAGAGAAGAAGCGGGGGGAGTTTTGAGAACTGAGGAGGACACAAGGTTGGTGAGATAAAGAGATGGTGCAAGTGTTGCTATTACGTAAAGAGAGACTGCAAGTATATGATATATAGAGTTTCTTTGAGGGGTGAGGGTTGAGGGTTGTCTTGGTGGGAAACGGGTGCAATTAGTCTCTCAAGGAGCTTGTCAATCTGCCGCACAGACTGCCCGGGTTAGGTTCGAGGGTTGTTGGAAGCTTATCGTAGAATATGAAGTTCTCTTTGATTGCTTCCTGCAGGCCACTAGGGTCTTGTTTTACTCCCATTTGAAAAGGTCAGGGGCTCAAAGACGGGGGGCTTTGGAACTTATAGATTTGTCTACCTACCCTAATAGGATAAGGTATTCACTCTATTTAAATTACACTTGGCACGGCTAGCTGCTTGACGTTCAGCAGCATGCAACAACGTTTGGTCTATTATACCGGGCCTTATGACCATATCAAATAGACAGTGGAAAGATTAATTGGACCGTGCAAGCTTATATATATCTCAACGTAACATGATTTATGTATCCCATGTCTTCTACAAAATGAAACTTCACACATAAATTCACTAGAATTGTTGTGCTTTTGAGGGAAGACAACTTCAGCTTCGATATAGTTGTATTGCGTGACTGGATTTGCAGATCATTTGAAGATTTTCAAATGTTTGTTTGTAATTTATTTAATTCGAACAATGCCAAACCTCTTTTTTTGTTTGTTTGAATGGAAATTTATCCTATTGCTGACCTTTGACTTCCACCTAATTCGGGAAAATGACCCTTTAATTTTATCCTCTTGGTGCCAAGAATCTTCAACCAAAGCATAAGAAAGAAAAAGTAAACGACGCTTATATATATGTAATAGGTTGATATGAATTTAACGCGAGCCAATCTCGTAATATATAGTTTGTCAATTCACTGCCTACTGGCCGTTGAAACATGTGCATCAATTCATTGCTTAGAAGATGTTGACTTTTTTTAAGTTTATGTGTCAATCCTACTCCCCCTAACGTGGATCCATCAACTGAAGGCTAACATGCCACCAATACTGCATTACAATAGTCACTCTTCATTGCTTAAGGAGTACTGCTTCTAACGTCAATCCGAGAAGGTATACCTTCTGCTTTCGTTTTATTTATTTTCCTAACACATATAAGTTGACAATATAAAATAACAAAAGGATGAATAAGAAAGCAAAAGGATTTTAATCTTACGGCATACCTTTCCGGACCTAAACCAATATCTGAGCTTTGAAAATGATTTATTTACTTATTGATGAGCTGGTCTCCGCTGAACAATAGAGCATTAATAAGAACAAGTCGCAGGTAGGCCTGGAAAGCAGTAGGTCAGGCTTATTGTCGATTACACAGTGATAAAATGTAAGAGAACATATGCTTGGTAGATCAAACCTTGCGAAGAGGTTGGAGTCGAATGATGGAATTTTCTACTCCATGCATAACCTCCTATCAATAGGAGCTCCAGCTCTTTTTGGTAACTAATGGGAGCTCCACTTTAAAGAGGCAAAGGAGGAAGGAATTACATATATTCGTGGCTGAGCATACTACATCCAGCGAATTGAACAGGTCAAGTTAGGCACGTCAAAAGTGGATTTTTTCTTCCTATCAAATTCAGCGAGCTGAGCAGGTCAGAAGGTTTGTTAAATCGAGCTAGTTTTAATGGCCGGGGTCCAAATTGCTAACCCTATTCTCTCTCTCTCTCTATATATATATTGCTAGCTAAAAGTCTCCCACTCAGTCAGAGAGACGCACACATTGAATAAAGGAAAATAATCATGGCAGCTGGTGCCACCTTAAAACACAGTTGCATGGACCTCACCAACTCTTACCGGCCGCTACTTAAACTCCAAGTATCCTTTGGAGTGAAAAGATTTGCCCCGGTCCCAAACAACTAAGGTCCTTATCGATTTCCGGTGAGTCGGCAAGGTGACATGACCTTTTCTTTATTTCTATCTAGGATTTGTGGGTTGGATTGCTATGCTTGAAGCCACTCTTATCGGCTACTTTGACGTAAACGGGTTCTTTATGTTTGTGTTATGTGGACCGAGTAAGAGTCCTGTGGGCTGTCATACGTTTTAGGTTTATGATCACCAACCACACAGCCGATAAGGTTGGAGATAATGGTGAGAGGGTCCCCGTTGCATCTCTATCGTAAGAGCGAGATCTGCTCGAAATTTGGATACGCGATCCTTTCACTTGGAAAAAAATGTGGAAAAGAATATTACACACGGCTTTACATGCGCAATAGACATTTTTTGAAGATGCCTCAACTTGCAGAACAAGTTGGTGTGATGAAATAGATATTCATGTGTGTCATGAAGCAAATTCAACACTCTCAGTCGTCTTGATGCCTCAACTTGCAGCCAAAACATGATGTAGAACAGGTTCGGGAGATAGGGCGAAGAGGATGTTCTAATACCCGATGGATGCAGGACAGAACAAGAAAAAGGAGACAGAAAGAAGAAGAGGAGCAAAGAGAAGAAGGAGTTAGGAGAAGAAGGCAGAGGGTGAAGGCAACTCAATATTTTCAAATTTCACACCTCAATAATGCAAAACTATACTCTCACTTAACACAGACAAATTTATATAGACAATTCAAAATCTTAACAAGAGTTGGCATAGAAATAAATATATGACTCTACCTAAAATTGTCATCGTAGAGTTTATTTAAAAATATATTTTTTTTAATTTTGAAATAAATTAATATTTTTTAGTTCCTATATTTTTTGTCTAACTAAAGTATGTCTAGATTTTTTATAGGATGGTTAAGAATAATTTTTAGTAATGCCTATTATAAAAAAGATGACGATAATAATGATGATGTTGTGACGATGATTTGGACCCAGTTTGTTTTCAGAGGCTGCAGATTTGTGTGCAGCCAAGCACTAAAGTCAGGTTTGGTGCGTCCTTGAAAAACCATTGGCTGGCTGTTTGGCACTGTTCAACAAGCAACCAGGGGCTTTCAATCTGAAAAAGAGAAGCCAAAGCTCCAGGCTTCTTTTCCGTAGTTCATGGCCGTGTTCTTTGAGACTTTTTGGTGCGTAATTAGATTCCGACGTCGGTAGCTGGAACAACTCTTTTCTATGTCGACGGCAGTGGTGGGGAACAACTCTTTAATAATGTATTACGTAATGTCTTTTGAGGTTTATATATTATGTGATGTTGAGAGACTTTTTTAGCGACATCTTTGAGTCACTAAAAAAACAAATGATCAATATCTAACCCTAAGATTTTTTTTTTTTTTTTAATATGAGTAGGTCTTGAGGCACCATCTTGAAGTGATTTATACTAACAAATTGCAATGATGACAAGATTATAATAATTAGAAGGGTCATTTGCTGTCAGTTGTTTGTTGCCAGAATGCCATGTTGTACAAAATGACGGCATCCATTGCTCAAAAGTCCATGCTTGTAATTTAATTTGTGGGATTCGCAGTCCTCAAGCCTGCTTAACCGGATGAAGCTGGCCCACCTATATCGGTTGCGTCCCAGAACAACTAATGTATCTATACCTTTCTCGGCCCTAAGGTCATGTACTTATATTCTTGGGGAAGAATGATGTGTTTTAAATTTCTCCTCTTATATATTTTAATATCCTTTTTATACGGTTCAACAAACCGAAGATTCTACCTGTAATTCAGTTCCAACAAAGCAGATGTGTGTAATTCCATTCCTCTGACCTTCTAATAAATACCTATAAAATATTGAAAATATAAAAACAAGTTGCAGATTCTACTTTTATTATTTATTTATTTATTTTAAGAATGCTGAGCTTTTCTAACCCTATATCCTACATTATGCCAACACTGCTCTCTACGTCAAGCATAGATCTCATGATAGGTCGAGCTTAATACTTGCAAAATTGAGATACAGAGGAATAGGGACCAGAAAGGGAAGCATGGCACCCTTAGCTATCAAAGGGTCCAAGTTATAGCTTTCACACAAAAGAATGGGCGGTCTTCTTTCAACCATTGGATCGCATTCTACGTAAACCTCAAAACATTCCAAACTTTTTTATTTATCTGTTTGCATTAATGTCTAAGCGATCATTGCACAATCTAAGATGAATTCAAACGAAAGAAGATGAATTCTTTTTCCGTACGAAAGTTACACCTTCCATCCGCTATCGAATCTTTGCTTTTTGTCTCAAGTGGCAAGAGGCAGTAGAGTTATAGTTTTATTTTGGTTTTTTTTAAAGTACATATGTCCCCCCCTGGTTTGTGAAGTTTTACATTTATTGTATTTGTACCTAATAATTTTTAAAACCTACATTTACATTTAATTAAATTAATGAAATCAATGAAACCGTTTACCATATATAAAAAATCGAGATTGCTCTTGAGTGGAGAGGATATTCATGTTTTCTTATATCCTTGGATGATTGTTATATTGCTTAAAGTTATTTTGGTTATTTTTAAATTTTTTAATATGGCATTTGAATCACATTTAAGGTTAACAATTTGTTTAATATTCTTTTAAATTATGAATTAAAGTGTTGGAATAAATCTCAAGAGGGTAAGCACATATTATTTAAACTATAAGTATAATTTACTCTTAATATCAGGAGAGTTATCCTTATTTTTTTATTTTTTTATTTTTATTAGAAAGGTTATGTGTGAAGGTAGGATATTCCATTACACCTTTTATTTTCTGTCTATAAATGGTAACCCTTCTTAAATGGTTCGAGGAAAAAAAAAAGATCTAAAAATTAAAAAAAAAAAATGTCCCTTTCTTTTGTATATCTAAGCCTCCTTTTACATGTTTAACAAAAATAAAAATTTAAAAATTCTACCTAAAATGATTCACAAATGAACAGTTTAAATATCTCCTTTTGGCCAATTGATAATCTGATACGCCTCTAGTAAGAGATCGAGTGGCAAAATATGTAAGAACCTTCCCAACTTCAACGTCTCCAAAGAACCCTCAAATCAAAACTCGTCAGGTTGTATAGGATTAAAATTCTCTCACGCTCTCTTCTCTTGCACTCTCTTGCTTGCTGCCTGCCCTGTGCTTGGCATACTGCTCAAATATTTAGCTCTTACTGCACCCATCATCCATGCATTCCGCCTTTGCTCAAACCCCTTTATCTCCTCCCTCCTCCCTCATCAACTCCATGTTCAGATCCTCTCGACCAAAGAACAAGTCCAATGAGTGCTTTTGATTGTTTCGTTCTCCCTTATATGAATGATGCATGGCTTTTATATGTTTGTTTGCCAAGTGATCTCAAAATATGAGAAGAGAGAGAGAGAGATACAGGAAGCGAGAAAATACAAAGGAAAAAAAAGGTATAACTTAAAGCTGAGCCAACAAGTTTGGAATTAAAGCTTAGTTGAGTTTTTTTTTTTAAAAAAAAAGCCTAAAAGAGAAAAAGAGAGAAAGAAAGAGAATTATTTCTCCCTAACAATTCACCAGTACTTACCATCCCACTGCCACCTATCATCATTAATGATCCACTATCATCCATTGCAGATGATGGTGGAGATCGTTGAGATGGTGACAAGTGGTGGAGGTTGTCGGCAGTAATGACTAGTAGTAGTAGTAGAGATTATTGACACTAATGAATGGTGATGAAGATTGAAGATTACCGGTGGTGGTGGATAGTGGCGAAGATCAGTAGTAATGGACGATGACAAAAATTCTTAATAATGCTAAGTAATTATAGAGATCAGAGGCATTAGCGAGCAGTGGTGGACATCAAACATAGTGATAGATGAAGGTGGGAAACCCCGATGGCAACGCATGAAGGTGGGAACATCCATAGAGGTGGACGGTAGTGTGATGGCAGGTTATGGTGGGCAGTAGTAGGTGGCCAGAAAGTTTGACATATATCAGCATCTTGCAGCAAGAAATGCATCACATGAAGCACTTGCTTGAGTGCATAAAGATTTTCTGTAGCCAACGTATACCTCTTAAGGCAATTTATCATAGCATGCAAGGGGATGGAGAAAGAAGGGTCGGGGGTCCCATCCATAGTTTAAAGGGTAATCCTCGGGTTGGGGGGTTGGGGCCTGGGAGTTCTTGAATTGAAAATCTTGAACAGGACAATATTTTTTTAAATGGTTTTGGAAGGGGCTCATCTTTAGAATTGGCTGCCATTTCAAGTTGGGAATAGTAGTATGATAAGCTTTTGGAGGCACAATTGGGTTGGTAACAGAGCTTTTGGTTCCTTGTTTCTGATCTCTCAAAATGCATGTATTTATTGGCAAAATAGAAATCCTTTAGATCACTTATAAGATTGTTTAGTTTGTTGAATAGTTTAACAAGCTTATTTACATATTCCTACCTTTTGTAAAAAAAAATTTATTATTTTTTTATATTTTTTTTCAAATTCTGTATAAATAGTTTATGTAATCTCCATTTTTTTTAGTAAAGGCCGGATGGCTTTGCCTCGCTCTTCATCAAAAAAAGTATTGGCAAAATGGAGAATGGTAGATTGATTTCAGATGAGTTCTACCGGAGTGCCATTTTAGATTCACGGCTTAATTTACTCCATCGCTGCAAGTATTTGAGGTTGGTGTACGGAGGGATTTGATCAAATGAAGATGGGAACTTTATGGTTCCTTTTCAGCTAGATCTGTTTACCAAAAAGAGAGGGCTAATACGTAGTTCACAAAATGCAACTTGGAAGTACTCTGTTCCTCTCGAAATTAAATTCTTTGCCTGGCTTCTTTCTAAAAACAGGATTCTCACAAGGGAAGATCTGAATACAGGGAATATTCAGGTCTCGCCTGATTGTGGATTGTGCGAGGTGCAGGATGAAAGCTGTATCCATTTATTCCTCCATTGTCATCAAGTCCAATCTTTGTGGAAGGCTCTGATGGGTGTACGTGGGATCAACAACTGGAAGTATTAAATGTCATTGTGTCCATTTGGGATCAACAGCTGTATCCATTTGTTCCTCCAATGTCATTGTGTCCGATCTTTGTGGAAAGCTCTGATGGGTGTTGTTGTGGTTCAAATTTGGCCCGAGAGTGACCACGCTGGAGGAGTCGAGGAAGCTGCCGGAGTATGAAGAAAGAGGATGAGAGCCACCTCCCGCGATCGGCGGTGTATCTGCATAAAGCCTCACCGGTGTTTCCAGTGAGGGCCCTCCGATAATCAAGTTAAAGTGGTGGTGCTCAGTTGGTCCAGCCAAAAAGTTCCTTAGGCCTTATTTGATGAGGTTATTTATAGTTCCGATAGGGGCGCTCAGGTGGCGGAGGTGTGATCCGTTCCCATTATGAGTGGGATGGCGTGCAGCCAGAGCTTGCTTGTGGTGCATGGTGTGATCCGTCCTTGTGAGCGGTAAGGCGTCGACAATCGTAGTAGGGTATGGCTGGAGTAGCATAGTGTTGTCCTTGACTGTCGCTGGCCAGAAAGCAAAGCATGGCGCGGAGGTGTTTACAATATACGGCCACACAGGTGGGCGTAGGCACGCAAGTAGATGCGGCTGTTGGCGAGGCTGGACTCGGTGAGGGGTCGCATCATATATTTGATAAGGTCGGCTTAGCTTCCTCAATAAAGCACCCCGAGCTCGAGGCGGGTCGTCGAATACAGGAGACGCCCCAAGCTTGGTCGGGGCGGGTCGGCGAATATAGGAGGCGCCCCGAGTTCGGTCGGGGCAGGTCGGCTAATACAGGAGGCGCCCCGAGTTTGGTCGAAAAAGCTTTTGGGTCATATCGAGCTCGGGCTCGGGACGTCATCATGAGCATCAGAAGGTTGCTGCAGGTTGCGACAGCGGAGAGATTCGGCCGAGGTCAACTGTGCCTTCGGCAGAGTCTAGGCTCGGATTGCTTCTTGGCGGGGCCGATATCCGAATCAGTTGGTGCTGGGGCCTATTTGGCCGAAATTGAGTGGTCCCATCGTTGCGAGCAGGACGATCCATTTTGCCCTCCATTATTTGCCCTCCGACTTCCGAGGTCGAGTTGCTCTATGACTCGGACGAAGAAAGTAGTCGGATTGTCGGTCGTCTTGCAGTGTGGCCAAGTGCCTGCAAAGAGGCGCCTGCCAAGTAGGAGACACTTGATGTATCTTATAGCTGAGGGCTTTGAGTTGGGCTTTCGGAGTTGGGCTTAGGTGGCTTAGGCTACCACTGCCATGATCCGAGGCTTCGAGAATTGTTATGGTCAAGCCCAACGATTCTGCCCTGGAGTCGACCTTAGTGGCCTTAAGCCGAATCTGGACAAAGCTGCTGAAGTGATCAGGGGTGCTGCAAAGGCCATTACCGAAGCTAGGCCAAAGATTTGTTAGATATATGCCCTAGAAGCCAATCTGGCTGACACATTGTTAATTCTAGGGACATAATTTTGTACTTGACTATTTATTATTGAATAAATAAAAGGCATCTTTTCATTCATATTATTTATGTGTCTATGAATCGTCCAAGAAATTAATAAGATAATGATGCATATTCTCAAGAGTTGAGAATTTGAGCCATGTGTCATTGGTGATTAATTTCTAAATGCTCTTGATCAATGGATCATCACGAGGACGGTGATCGATCCGATCAGTGCACAGATCACTTTCCTTCTGGATGGACGAGACTTGAGTCCACAGTGTAGGGACACTGAAGTGATAGTGCAGGTGCTTGTTAGAGAACAAGGGTACTGAGCGTGACCAAGACAAGAAGTCACTTGGATGTCTATCCACTCGTCAGTGACTTGCTTGATGTTGCAGTAGTGTGACTGGTCCTTTGACCTGCGGTGCTTCGGCTACTCACAAGGAGGTTATTGTAGTTTGACTGCACACATACATGGTCCCTAGCCATATGGGTCCATGCAGTGTAGATTGGCTACAGTAAGTTCACTGTAGGAGTAGGGTATGCACCTATAAGGAATCTATCGACCTTGATAGATAAGGAGAGATCCTATGTGATTTATAAGACTAAGTTCGTAAGACCTCGGCCGGGGCAGTATGCACAATGGAGAAAGAGTTTTCCACTCTCGAACTTAAGTCGAATAAATCTTCACATATGACAGACGATGGGGTTTGACGAGTTGTCCATGACCTCCGTCCTGTAGGGATCCACGATAGTAGGACTGTATCATACGATAACTGCACCTAGAGGTTCACCATTCTATTCTGCTGGGTAGCCACTACATGCTGCTAGGTGTCACTGGTGGATGGTGGGACTCATAGGGATTATCTTGATGATCGATAAACCCTAATGAGTTGAGTTGGAATCGTTCCAACCCATTGAAAGGAGTCTTCAATGATATTGTGATAGAGATCACAATATATCTCACTACCAGTCAAAGTAGAACCTATGGGGTCACACACACTAGAAGTATTGACCGATCTGATGGTTGAATAGTGATTAGGAATCACAAGTAATCAATTCGATTGATATTCAGTTGAAGAAGGAACAAAGGGAATTAATTAATTGGACTTGAAACAAGAGTCCTACTTCGAGTAGGATTCCTAGAGTCCTAATTGGATTAGGACTGAAAATCCTAGTTGGAGTAGGACTGGGATTCCTACTTGGATTAGGATTCCCACAATCCTACTTAGAATAGGATTTTTGAATTCAATGTGAATTCCTACTTAGAATAGGATTCCTAGAAGTCCCAATTGGATTAGGACTTCGGATTCAAATTGAGTCCTAATTGGATTAGGACTAAAATTAAATACATCCTAATATGGATTAGGGTTTCTTAAGTCACAATTAATTATTAATCTAATGAATCAATAAGACTCCTAATTGGATTAGGATTGAAGAGTTCAATTGAGTCAAAATTGATTCAAGTACTAATTGGATTAGGACTTACCTAGATTGGATCCATTGGTTCACCCTTGGGCTAAGCCTAATAGGATTAGGGCTTAACCACATTAGGGCAATGCAAACCCTAATGTGGACTAGGGTTTACCAAGAGGGAGGGGCGCAAGCTCCTCCCCTTGATCACTTGGTGCGGCACAAGAGAGGGGGCTGGCGCCCCCTCTTTGGAAAGTCATCTAGGGCTCCTACTTTGGAGGAGCCCTAGATGGCTATAAGAAGGCTTATGAAGCCGGCGCCCTAGTGGATTGCTTCCTCTCCCTTTTGTGCCGTGGCCACCCTCTCCCCTCTCCTTGTTTCAGCCGCAAGCAAGGGAAGAAGAACTCCAAGTGTTGGCGGTCTCCTCCCCTTCCCTTGCTTCATCCAACGCAAGGAAGAAAAGAAGGCTGCGTGGGGATTCTTCTTCATCCTCTTCTTCATCCTTCTTCTTCCTCCTCTCAAGCATATTCAAGAGTTGAAAGAAAGAGAGGAGATCAGCCATCAAAAGAAGTCTTTGCAAGGGAGCTAGCACCCCGGGAAGACAAGAGATCTTTGATCAGGTCCTCTGCTTTGTGTGGATACCCGTAGAGGCCGGACGTTTGAACGGCTTCAAACGAACCCTCAACCTAAAACCACGAGCTTCAGTTTGCGGTGATCATCTACCCGCACAAGGTGAAGATTTGATCTCCCTAAAGGTTTTAAAAGTATTAATCCTTATCTTAACTACGAACGATCTAGAAACAGCGTTCATGCGATGAACGTCGATCCCGCTTATGCCGATTCCGCTGCAATCTGATTTTTGTTTTGAAATATCGGCGGCATAGGCGGGTTCCCAACAGTGGTATCAGAGCCTAGGCTTCGTAGTTTAAGGTAAGAATTAACTATAAGTAGGCTTATTAGATCTGAAAATTAAATGATCATGCATGCTGAAAATTTCTGCATGCAGAATTTTTCTAGGGTGCTGATTTTTACATGCTAATTTTTATATGATAAAAGGATGATTCTAATAGCATTGTTAATGTGATTACAAAGTTTAGAATCATGATTAGCATGATCAGCAACCTATGTCATGAGATAATCAATTAATTATCAGATCTGAAAATTATAATTGTTGCATATGGTGATGATCATAGGATTCAAACCCTTTTGGTATCAAATGTAATGACCTGCGATGTGATCTGCGATGTCATGTAATTTTTCAGATGCTTGCATGCATCTTATTTGATGTTTTGAGAGGCCTGCGTGCCTCCTAAAAGAAGATGTAATTTATTTTTATTTTTATTTTACATCTGGTTGTATTTCTGTGATGTGATGTACGTCAACGATCAAGTCGAAGATGATGCATGAGATGATCAGGGGTCTAAGCGGTTGATGGCGATTGGATCAAGAGTTGGTCAAGGATCGAGTCAAGGAGGCTTGGAACCTATTCAAGAGTTGAAGACCAGTTGATCGATTGACGTGCATGTGCTTGTAATACGACCTAACTAGAATCCATGATCATCACCGATTTAAAGTTTAGCTTTAATTATTGCTGCGATTATAAATGCCTGCAATGCGCCGTTTGCATGTGATGTGAATGAGAGCCGGGTAGATAGGTTTACATGTGATGTAGCAAACCCAATTGAGACCTAAATCAAAAACCTCCTCAATCAAGTCGAGAGTGAACCGACATGAGCAAGTCATATTAGATTAATTGATCTAATTGGTGTCTAGGAAAGCATGAAAGGTGGTTACTTAATTAGGACCTTACTCTCTGAGTAAGGGGAGCCTCCCACCTGCTTACCTGGCCAATTGTTCGATTACCTCTTATGAAGGGCTCAAGTTGCAAACACTAAGACCTGATTAACCAATATTAAGTCAATAGGTCTTCCACTGTAGTAGAGCTGCTAAAGCCTTTTCTGATGTTGATTTGTCTCGGCTGGACACAGTGGTCAAGTTGCATCGGGGGGCTGGACCTCTCTATAGACATGAGATGTTATAGGGTAAAGGTGGGGTTGGGCGCCAATAACTATTAGGTGAGGACCCAATGACGACTTTATTCCTACGGTTATACGGTGGGTCTGACTTAACTAAGAAATGGGACCAATAACTGTTAGGTGAGGTCTTCATGGCTTAGAGACCAAGTTACACTGCAACATGCTTGAGAAGCATTGTACAAGAGTTGTACATTCATCAATCTATGTGTCACCAATAACTGTTAGGTGAGGTGGCATGTAAATTGGTGGAACCGCAGTACCTACTAGAAACCCTAGTCGTGTGGGATTTCCGTTTTCCTACCAGAGGAGTGTGAGGGATTCGAGAAAATAGTAGGAGTTACATTTGTTCTAAAAGACCTTAGAACAGATTAGGATCAAGTACAAAAGACTAACTAGAATCTTTACTCTCTGTAGATACAATGTCAGCTTCAAACCCTTTGACCCGTATTCTTGAGACCAACCGATTGACCGGAACCAATTACAAAGACTGGCTTAGAAACCTCAAAATTGTTTTGGACTGTGAGAAAATAGGCTACATACTCGATTCAGATATCCCCACACTACCAGCACGTCCTACTGATGTTCAGCGACAGATGCATCAAAAATGGCTGGATGATGACATTAGAGTCAAGTGCTATATGATGGCATCCATGTCTAATGAACTCCAATGCCAGCATGAGAATCTCAAGATTGCTAGGGACATACTAGCACACCTGTAAGAGTTGTATGGTGAGCAGAGTCGCACAGCTCGTTTTGAAGTGTCCAAGAGGCTCTTCAAGACAAAGATGCGCGAAGGGCAGTCTGTCCATGATCACGGTCTGACCATGATCAAAGACCTTGAGGAGCTTGAGAAGCTCGGGATGAACATGCACAAGGAATTACAAGTGGATTTGATCCTACAGTCACTTCCTGATTCATTTGGTCAGTTTATAGTAAACTACCACATGAATAAGATTGAATGCACTAAGACTGAACTGATCAACATGTTGGTAACTGCTGAGGGAGCCTTGAAAAGTTCAAGGGGCAATGTCCTTGCTGCTGAGTTGACTTCTGGTTCCAAGAGAAAGTCTACTTGGAAGAAAAAGAAGCCTGCTAAGAAGCAGAAGAAAGACAAAAAGCCGAAGAAGGAAGTTCAAAAGAAAAAGGCTAATGACAAAGGAAAATGTTTCCACTGCAATGTCGACGGCCACTGGAAGAGAAACTGTCCTTCATACCTCGAGAGCCTGAAGAACAAGAAAGGTGATACACCTTCAGAAGGTATAGACTTGCTCATAATTGAAACTAATCTAACGATTTCTTCTACTTCTAGTTGGGTTATAGATTCTAGTTCTAGTGCTCATCTATGCACTACCATGCAGGGTCTAAAGAAAAGTAGAAGGCTGGCGGAAGGTGCGGTAACCCTTCGGGTTGGCAACGGGGCAAAAGTTGCTGTTGTAGCTGTGGGCACCTACCATCTGCGACTACCGTTTGGTTTTAGTTTATTACTTAGAGACTGTTATTATGTACCTGTTGCTAGCAGAAATTTGATTTCTGTTTCATGTCTAGCACAGGAAGGTCATGTTTTTACATTTGACAAAGACTGCTGTTCTATTTATTTAAGAAATAAAATAGTTGCACGTGGTTTTATGATTGACAGTCTCTATCATTTACATATGGATGTATCTGTGAATGTTACCGAGCAAGAAGTGAGTGCCAAAGGGTCCAAGAGATCCAGAGATGAGATAAACCAAAGATATTTGTGGCACCTCAGACTTGGCCATATTGGAGAAGATAGGATGAACAAAATGGATAAAGATGGGCTTCTCGGCTCATTGACTTCTGAGTCATATCCAGTTTGCGAGTCCTGTCTTTAAGAAAAAATGGCTAAATTGCCCTTTGTAGGACATGGGGAGAGGACCACTGAAATACTTACCCTAGTACATACAGATGTATGTGGCCCATTCGATGTGCTAGCCAGGGAACGTTATTCGTACTTCATTACCTTTATCGATGATTATTCACGGTATGGGTATGTGTATCTTATGAGACACAAGTCTGAATCTTTTGAAAAGTTCAAAGAGTTCAAGAATGAAGTAGAAAAACAAACTGAAAAACCTCTTAAGGCTCTTCGATCAGATCGAGGAGGAGAATACCTTAGTGGGGAATTCCGGGACTATCTCAAGAAAAATGGCATAGTCTCACAGTGGACACCTCCGGGTACACCTCAACTCAACGGGGTGTCAGAAAGGAGGAATCGGACCCTATTAGATATGGTCAGGTCCATGATGAGCTTCACTGATTTACCTATGTTCCTTTGGGGAGATGCCTTACTCACAGCGATTTATTTATTGAATAGAGTTCCCTCTAAATCCGTTCCTACCACACCGTATGAGATATGGCATGGTAAGAAACCAAGTCTTGGTCATTTCAAGATTTGGGGATGTCCGGCCCACGTCAAGAGACTACAGGCGGACAAACTAGAGGCTAGGACCATAAGTGCTCGTTTTATAGGATATCCTAAAGAGTCATTAGGATACAATTTTTACGTCTCAGAGGATCACAATGTGTTTGTGAGCCGTCATGCCATATTCTTGGAAAATCAGTTTATCCTTAATAGAGGCAGTGGGAGGAAAATTGAGCTTGAAGAGAAAGTCTCTGAAAAGCAACGAGTCATGGATCCTATTGAACCCATTCATACAGAGCCAGTACACGATGTCCCTCGACCACCTCGTAGATCTAGTAGGGTCTCCCATCCTCCCGATAGATACTTAGGTATACTAGAAGAGGATACCGAGAAAATGTTCCTAGTGGGAGATAGGGATCACATACAGGATCCCAAAACCTACAACGAGGCGATATCTGATATCGATTCCGAGAAATGGCCGGAAGCCATGAAGTCAGAGTTAGACTCCATGCATTCCAACCAAGTCTGGACCTTAGTAGACCCACCAGAAGGTATTGTACCTATTGGATGCAAATGGATCTACAAAAGGAAAATAGGTTCGGATGGAGAGGTAGAGACCTATAAGGCAAGACTTGTGGCGAAATGGTATAGTCAGCGCGAAGACATTGACTATCAGGAGACCTTTTCACCTGTAGCCATGCTAAAATCCATCCGAACATTGCTTGCCATTGCAGCATTTCATGATTATGAAATCTGGCAGATGGATGTGAAAACTACATTCCTGAATGGACATCTTGATGAAGATATCTATATGGAACAGCCTTTGGGTTTCACTTCCAGTGATGGAGATCACAAGGTCTGCAAGCTGCAAAGGTCCATCTATGAACTAAAGCAAGCATCTCGGAGTTGGAACACTCGTTTCGATGACGCAATCAAAACGTTTGATTTCGTCAAAAACGAAGAGGAACCGTGTGTTTACAAAAAGGTTAGTGGGAGCGCTGTCGTATTTCTCGTACTGTACGTGGACGACATCCTCCTAATAGGGAATGATATTCCCATGCTAACCTCGGTTAAGGTCTGGTTGTCAAAAGAATTCTCCATGAAAGACCTTGGGGAAGCATCCTATATCTTGGGAATAAAGGTCTATAGAGATAGATCTAAAAGGATGCTTGGCCTTTCACAGAAGATGTACATAGAGGAGGTGCTGAAGAGGTTCAGCATGGAAAACTCTAAGAGGGGTCTCTTACCCCTAAGGCATGGAATTCATCTCTCCAAGAAGATGTGCCCCAACACATCTGAAGAGATTCAACGCATGAGCAAGATACCCTATGCATCGGCAATAGGGAGCCTCATGTATGCCATGCTATGTACACGACCTGATATAGCCCTTGCTGTGAGTGTCACAAGCAGATATCAGTCGAATCCAGGTGAAGAACACTGGACAGCTGTGAAGAATATTCTTAAGTACTTGAGAAGAACTAAAGATTTATTCTTGGTCTTTGGAGGATCATCAGAGTTAAAGGTAGAAGGGTACACAGATTCAGACTTCATGACTGATGTCAATGATAGGAAATCAACATCTGGATATGTGTTCTTGTGCAATGGTGGTACGGTGAATTGGAAGAGTTCTAAACAACCGATCATTGCTGATTCTACTATGGAAGCTGAATACATCGCCGCCTCTGAAGCTGCTAAGGAAGGCTTCTGGTTCAAGAAATTCATTGCAGAGTTAGACGTGATGACATCAGATGCCATAACACTCTACTGCGATAATAATGGCGCCATAGCTCTTGCTAAGGAGCCAAGGTCTCATCAGAAGTCCAAGCATATAGAGCGGCGCTTCCACCTCATACGCGACTATGTTGAGAAGAAATATGTAGAAGTGCAGAGAGTAGACTCTGTGGATAACGTGACAGACCCGTTCACTAAGCAGCTAAGTCAGCAAAAGACTGAAGCCCACCTTGAGAAGATGGGGCTTAGATATATGACTGATTGGCTTTAGTGCAAGTGGGAGATTGTTAGATATATACCCTAGAAGCCAATCTGGCTGACACATTGTTAATTCTAGGGACATAATTTTATACTTGACTATTTATTATTGAATAAATAAAAGGCATCTTTTCATTCATATTATTTATGTGTCTATGAATCGTCCAAGAAATTAATAAGATAATGATGCATATTCTCAAGAGTTGAGAATTTGAGCCATGTGTCATAGGTGATTAATTTCTAAATGCTCCTGATCAATGGATCATCACGAGGACGGTGATCGATCCGATCAGTGCACAGATCACTTTCCTTCTGGATGGACGAGACTTGAGTCCACAGTGTAGGGACACTGAAGTGATAGTGCAGGTGCTTGTTAGAGAACAAGGGTACTGAGCGTGACCAAGACAAGAAGTCACTTGGATGTCTATCCACTCGTCAGTGACTTGCTTGATGTTGCAGTAGTGTGACTGGTCCTTTGACCTGCGGTGCTTCGGCTACTCACAAGGAGGTTATTGTAGTTTGACTGCACACATACATGGTCCCTAGCCATATGGGTCCATGCAGTGTAGATTGGCTACAGTAAGTTCACTGTAGGAGTAGGGTATGCACCTATAAGGAATCTATCGACCTTGATAGATAAGGAGAGATCCTATGTGATTTATAAGACTAAGTTCGTAAGACCTCGGCCGGGGCAGTATGCACAATGGAGAAAGAGTTTTCCACTCTCGAACTTAAGTCGAATAAATCTTCACATATGACAGACGATGGGGTTTGACGAGTTGTCCATGACCTCCGTCCTGTAGGGATCCACGATAGTAGGACTGTATCATACGATAACTGCACCTAGAGGTTCACCATTCTATTCTGCTGGGTAGCCACTACATGCTGCTAGGTGTCACTGGTGGATGGTGGGACTCATAGGGATTATCTTGATGATCGATAAACCCTAATGAGTTGAGTTGGAATCGTTCCAACCCATTGAAAGGAGTCTTCAATGATATTGTGATAGAGATCACAATATATCTCACTACCAGTCAGAGTAGAACCTATGGGGTCACACACACTAGAAGTATTGACCGATCTGATGGTTGAATAGTGATTAGGAATCACAAGTAATCAATTCGATTGATATTCAGTTGAAGAAGGAACAAAGGGAATTAATTAATTGGACTTGAAACAAGAGTCCTACTTCGAGTAGGATTCCTAGAGTCCTAATTGGATTAGGACTGGGAATCCTAGTTGGAGTAGGACTGGGATTCCTACTTGGATTAGGATTTCCACAATCCTACTTAGAATAGGATTTTTGAATTCAATGTGAATTCCTACTTAGAATAGGATTCCTAGAAGTCCCAATTGGATTAGGACTTCGGATTCAAATTGAGTCCTAATTGGATTAGGACTAAAATTAAATACATCCTAATATGGATTAGGGTTTCTTAAGTCACAATTAATTATTAATCTAATGAATCAATAAGACTCCTAATTGGATTAGGATTGAAGAGTTCAATTGAGTCAAAATTGATTCAAGTACTAATTGGATTAGGACTTACCTAGATTGGATCCATTGGTTCACCCTTGGGCTAAGCCTAATAGGATTAGGGCTTAACCACATTAGGGCAATGCAAACCCTAATGTGGACTAGGGTTTACCAAGAGGGAGGGGCGCAAGCTCCTCCCCTTGATCACTTGGTGCGGCACAAGAGAGGGGGCCGGCGCCCCCTCTTTGGAAAGTCATCTAGGGCTCCTACTTTGGAGGAGCCCTAGATGGCTATAAGAAGGCTTATGAAGCCGGCACCCTAGTGGATTGCTTCCTCTCCCTTTTGTGCCGTGGCCACCCTCTCCCCTCTCCTTGTTTCAGCCGCAAGCAAGGGAAGAAGAACTCCAAGTGTTGGCGGTCTCCTCCCCTTCCCTTGCTTCATCCAACGCAAGGAAGAAAAGAAGGCTGCGTGGGGATTCTTCTTCATCCTCTTCTTCATCCTTCTTCTTCCTCCTCTCAAGCATATTCAAGAGTTGAAAGAAAGAGAGGAGATCAGCCATCAAAAGAAGTCTTTGCAAGGGAGCTAGCACCCCGGGAAGACAAGAGATCTTTGATCAGGTCCTCTGCTTCGTGTGGATACCCGTAGAGGCCGGACGTTTGAACGGCTTCAAACGAACCCTCAACCTAAAACCACGAGCTTCAGTTTGCGGTGATCATCTACCCGCACAAGGTGAAGATTTGATCTCCCTAAAGGTTTTAAAAGTATTAATCCTTATCTTAACTACGAACGATCTAGAAACAGCGTTCATGCGATGAACGTCGATCCCGCTTATGCCGATTCCGCTGCAATCTGATTTTTGTTTTGAAATATCAGCGGCATAGGCGGGTTCCCAACAAGATTGTCTCCAAAGTCGCCCCTGGGACGGAATCAGAAGCCACTCCCGATGCTGGCGTCGAAACTAAAGCAGCCCTCGAGGTTAGCATAGAAACCACTCCTGAGGCCGCTATCAGAACGGAAGCCGCTCCTGATGTCGGTGTAGAGGTCGTCCAGGTCGACTAGCTTTTGTTTTTATTTCTACGAAGTCGGCCGCCTGGGCCTTTTGTATTCAACCCGACCTCGAGGTCGGGCTCTCTTGTATTTGGCCCTTGGCCCTTTTTGATATCAATAAAGTATGCATTTCTTTCAGCATATTATACCTTAGACCAAGTATTTGAGCTCGTTTTGCTTTGCTTTTGAAATCTGGCTGGGCATTTGAGCTCGTCCTGCTTTGTGTCCGGTTATCAAAATCCGAACTGCATAGCTTAGGTTCGGGCCTATCTTGCATAGCAGAAGCTGCGTTCGGCATTTGCTGAAGTCCTTATGCTCGGTATTTACTTCCAGCTTGGAGATAACCCTGCAATCGAATAAGCTTGTAGCTCTTCATTTGATATCGCAGGTCACCTTGAGCTCGACTCGAAGGGCGACGCTGGTGAACAAGGAAAACTGATCGAGACCAGCTCGAGAATAGAAATCTGCTCGAGGGTTGACACCAGCTCGAAAATAGAAGTGCGCTTGAGGATTGACACCAGCTCGAGAATAGAAGCTCGCTCGAGGGTTGGCACCAGCTCGAGAATAAAAGTCCGCTCGAGGGTTGGCACCAACTCGAGAATAGAAGTCCGCTCGAGGGTTGACACCAGCTTGAGAATAGAAGCCCGCTCGAGAGTTGACACCGGCTCGAGAATAGAAGCCTGCTCGAGGGTTGGCACTAGCTCGAGAATAGAAGCCCGCTTGAAGGTTGGCACCAGCTCGAAAATAGAAGTCCGCTCGAGGGTTAACACCAGCTCGGGAATAGAACCTGCTCGAAGGTTGGCACCAGCTCGAGAATAGGAATGAGTTAAGCTGCCATGGTGGTTAGGGCGGAAGCAGCTGTAGGAATTCTTTGGAGAGTTATGTGGGTGCTCCTTTTCAAAGTGTCCCTAGGTGGAAGGCGAATAGTCAGGCATCAGTGGCCCGTCCCCCGAAGTGGCTCTCATAATTACTCCGGTCTTTAATGTTATCACCTGGGGAGGTCCGCCAAGGGAGCCTCTAGGCATGCCACGGGATGAGATCCAGCCGTTAGGCAGTTGGTTAACCCAATCTGAGCCATTGAAGTAGGCTATATAAGACCTTGAGGGAGAAAGTCTGGGGGCCTTCACTCGATCCCTCTTTCTTTCATCTCCTTCCCTAGCTACCATCCTTGCTGTGAGAAATTGCAGGGATTGTCTTCAGCAATAAGATCCTGATGGCCCGACACAATGGGGTGGTTGTGTCGGATGGAGCTCGATCTGAGGAGAGGTCGAAGAACCTCATCACCGGCATGACGAAGGGCTTTCACTATAGGATGTGCTTTGTCTATTCCCACGGGCGTCAGGGAGAATGACGTCCGGGAGGAGCAGGCTCGTCGAGTCGGGCGAGCTCATGGTGGGGGTGATGGTCCGGGACACTGCAAAAGCTGTTGCATAATATCTTAAACTTGCAAAAGGCCAGGGGCTGATTACAAAAATGAATCATCAGCTTGAATAATCCCCCGACCCAGACAAAAATGAATCAACGTTATACCAGTCGCGAGCCGAAGGAACCTCCCATAGCTGCACGGCATAGCTTACCGAAAGGGACATTGTTGCAGATACCTGCGGTCGCGGAAGCTTTTTGGCTTACGATTAACACAACGCAGGCAACCCGAGCCCAGTTCAAGGAACATCATTGTAGATACCGCAAGGTGCCTGCCACTCGAATCGGGGCATACTTGAATACTGCAGACAGGGGAGCTCTTTGATGGCTCCTCGTTGGCACCGCAGGGTGCCCCCCACTTAGATCGGGGTCATACTTGTAGAATACCGCGGTCAGGGGAGCTCTTCCATGGCTCCCCACTGACGCCGCAGAGCGCCTCCCACTCAGATCGGGGGCGTACTTGTAAAATACTGCGATCGGGGAAGCTCTTCAATGGCTCCCCGTTGACGCTGCAGGGCTCCCCCCACTCAAATCGAGGGCATACTTGTAGAATACTGCGGTTGAAGGAGCTCTTCAACGGCTCCCCGTTGACGTCGTAGGGCGCCCCCCACTCAGATCAGGAGCATACTTGTAGAATACTGCGGTCGGAGGATCTCTTCAACAGCTTTCCGTTCACGCCGTAGGGCGCCCCCCACTCAGATCGGAGGTGCACTTGTAGAATACTGCGGTCGGTGAAGCTCTTTAATGACTCTCCATTGACGCTGCAGGGCGCTCCGAGCCGAGCTCGAGGGATGACTTTGTAGATAGATCCTGCAATCACAAGGCTCTTTGGCTCTCGGACGAAACTGCAGGGCGTTCCGAGCCTAGCTCGAGCGACGACTTTGTAGATACATCTTGCAGTCGCGAGGCCCTTTGGCTCTCGGACGAAACTGCAGGGTTTCCCGAGCCAAGCTCGAGAAACGACTTTGTAGATATATCCTTCAATCGTGAGGCCCTTTGGCTCTCAAGCAAAGCTACAGGACGTCCCGAGCCAAGCTTGAGGGACGACTTTGTAGATAGATCCGGCAGTCGCAAGGCCCTTTGGCTCTCGGGCGAAACTGCAGGGCGTCCCGAGCCGAGCTCGAGGGACGACTTTGTAGACAGATCCTATAGTGCGATGCCCTTTGGCTCTCGAGCGAAACTTCAGGACGTCCTGAGCCAAGCTCGAGAAACGACTTTGTAAATAGATCCTGCAGTTGCGAGGCCCTTTGGCTCTCAGGTGAAACTGCAGGGCGTCCCGCATCGACCTCGAGGGACGACTTTGTAGATAGATCCTATAGTCGCGAGGGCCTTTGGCTCTCGGATAAAACTACGGGGCATCCCGAGCCGAGCTCGAGGGATGGCCTTGTAGAAATATCCTTTAGTCGCGAGGTCCTTTGGCTCTCGGACAAAACTGCAGGGCATCCGGAGCCAAGCTCGATGGACGACTTTGTAGATAGATTTTGCTGTCGCGAGGCTCTTTGGCTCTCAGGCAAAACTACAGGGTGTTTCGAGCCGAGCTCGAGGGACGACTTTGTAGATAGATCCTGCAGTTGCGAGGCCTTTTGACTCTTGGACGAAACTGCAGGGCATTTCGAGCCAAGCTTGAGAGATGACTTTGTAGATAGATCCTACAGTCGCAAGGCCCTTTGGCTCTTGGGTGAAACTGTGGGGCATCCCGAGCCGAGTTCGAGGGATGCTTTGTAGACAGATCCAGCAGTCGCGAGGCCCTTTAGCTCTCGGGTGAAACTGCAGGACGTACCGAGCCGAGCTCGAGGGACGATTTTGTACACAGATCCTGCAGTCGCGATGCCCTTTGGCCCTCGGGTGAAACTGCAGGGTGTCTCGAGCTCAAGCTCGAGGGACGACTTTGTCGATAGATCTTACAGTCGCGAGGTCTTTTGGCTCTCGGACGAAACTGCAGGGCATCCCTGGCCGAGCTCGAGGGACGACTTTGTAGATAGATCCTACAGTCGTGAGGCCCTTTGGCTCTCGGGCGAAACTGCAGGACTTCTCAAGCCGAGCTCGATGGATGACTTTGTAGATAGATCCTGCAGTTCCGAGGCCTTTTGGCGCTCGGGCAAAACTGCAGGGCATTCCAAGTTGTGCTCGATGGACGGCTTTGTAGATAGATCCTGCAGTTGCGAGGCCCTTTGATTCTCGGGCGAAACTATAGGGCGTTGCGAGCTAAGCTCGATGGACAACTTTGTAGATAGATCGTACAGTCGCGAGGCTCTTTGGCTCTCGGGCAAAACTGCAGGGCATCTCGAGCCAAGCTCGAGGGACGACTTTGTAGACAGATTCTGCAGTCGTGAGACCCTTTGGCTCTCGAACGAAACTGCAGGGCATCCCGAGCCAAGCTCAAGGGATGACTTTGTAGACAAATCCTACAGTCGCGAGGCTCTTTGGCTCTTGGGCGAATCTGCGGGGCGTCCCGAGCCGAGCTCAAGAGACGACTTTGTAGACAGATCTTGCAGTCGCGAGGCCTTTTGGGTCTCGGGCGAAACTGCAGGGCATCCCGAGCCGAGCTCGAGGAATGACTTTGTAGATATATCCTGCAATTGTGAGGCTCTTTGGCTCTCGGACGAAACTGCAGGGTGTCCCGAGCCGAGCTCGAGGGACGACTTTGTAGATTGATTCTGCAGTCGCGAGGCCCTTTGGCTCTCGGGCGAAACTGCAGGGCATCCCGAGCCGAGCTCGAGGGACGACTTTGTAGACAGATCCTGCAGTCGCGAGGCTCTTTGGCTCTCGGGCGAAACTGCAAGACGTTCCAAGCCGAGCTCGAGGGACGACTTTGCAGATTTGTCAATATATAACTCGTGCTGCAGGGGCGACCGGAGCGCTTCGAGCCCATTAGGGCGTTTTAGAGATGTTTTGGAGAAATCTCAGTGGGTAACTTTATTAATTGACACATTCTGAAATTTAAAAAATCATGACCTGGAGGGGCTAATGTCCCATCCGGGGGTTGTAGCTTACATCCCGGGTCGTCAGACCCGGACAGATGAGGGTGCGGCCTCTTCCCTGCCCCCCGAAATCAAGAAGCCGCTAGCGTGTTGGATGCGCAGGTGCGGTGTTGATGGTGCCCGCACTGGGGCGATTACCGTCGGGCTTGTTGCGCGTCCGGGCTCTGTCCCTCGAGCTCTATTCTGTCAGTTTAACCACTAACAAACCGACTCAACAGGTCTTGGCAGATAATTGCTTCAATTTTATCACGGAGCTGGTAACAGTCCTCCATATCATGACCATAGTCTCTATGGAAGCGGCAGTATTTGTCTGAACGCTTCCGCGGCCCCGACGGTTGCATCTTTGGTGGAGGTCGGAGGTAGCCGCGACCCTCGATTTCCATGAGAATCTCTATCCGGGAGGACGTGAGGGGAGTCTACTTTCCGAAACTTTAGTGGTGGGTATATTTACCGGTCGCATCTTTTGTATATTTACTTTGGACTTGTTGCCCCACTTTCTTGACTTTTCTGTCGAGCTTGGCGATTGATGAGGCTCCTACCGGCTGCAGGCTTTGATCAGCCACGGCAAGAGCTTGGACTTGTTGAGCGAGCAGGTAAAACTGCTCTCGCTGGATCTGAGGAATCTAGTTCGCTGGTGCAGGCACTGCAGGGGGTGGACTTTGAAGAGAGTGGTCGAGCGCTGGTACCCGGCTGCTCGATGCGTTTGGAGCTCCGTGACTCCTTAACCTCATGATCTCTTCTCATGCCCTTCTTGTAGCGCCAAATGTTGTGGTTCAAATTTGGCCCGAGGGTGACCACGCCGGAGGAGTCGAGGGAACTGCTAGAGTGTGGAGGAAGACGATGAGAGCCACCTCCCGCGATCGGCGGTGTACCTATACAAAGTCTCACCGGTGCTTCCGATAAGGGCCCTCCGATGATCAAGTTAGAGTGGTGCTCAGTTGGTGCAGCCAAAAAGTTCCTTAGGTTACCTGATGGGGTTATTTATAGTCTCGGTAGGGGTGCCTAGATGGTAGAGGTATGGCCCGTTTCCATCATGAGTTGGGATGGGCACAGCTAGAGCTTGTTTATGGCACATGGTGCGGTCCATCCTTGTGAGCGGTAAGGCATTGACAGTTGTAGCAGGATATGGCTGGAGTAGCATGGCGCTGTCCTTGACTGTCACTGGCCTGCAAACAAAGCATGGCGCGGAGGTGTTTATAATATACGACCACACAGGCGGGAGTAGGCACGCAAGTGGATATGGCTGTTGGCGAGGCTGGGCTCAGTGAGGAGTTGCATCACATATTTGATGAGATCGGCTTAGCTTCCTCAATAAAGCGTCCCGAGCTCGAGACTCGAGGCGGGTCGGCGAATACAGGATGCGCTCCGAGCTTGGTTGGAGTGGGTCGTCGAATACAGGAGGCGCCCCGAGCTTGGTCAAGGCGGGTCAGTGAATACAGGAGGTGCCCTGAGCTTGGTCAGGATGGATCGGCGAATACAAGAGGCGCCCCGAAGTTGAAGAAGCTTTTGGGGCATCTCGAGCTCGTGCTCGGGACATCATCATAGAAGGTTGTTGTAGGTCGCGGCAGCGGAGAGATTCAACTGAGATCAACAGTGCTTTCGGTGGAGTCTGGGCTCGAACTGGCTCTTGGCGGGGCCGATATTCGGCTCAGTCGGTGTTAGGGCCCATTTGACCGAAATTGAGTGGTCCCATCATTGCGAGCAAGATGATCCATTTTGCCCCCCATTAGGTGTATTTGGGACCAATAACTGGTACTGAATTTTGGTATATTTTGAGAGACAAGGAAGTATTCAAGACACAGAAGTTATGGCATGGCATTGCATTGGCCTAGCGCTGCTTTGGAGGCGGGATAGGTAAAGAAAAACTTTCGAATCTAAGCCTAGACTCTGGAAGACCTGGAGATCAGTTTGGTTGCTTTCCTATTGGATTACCTTGATGAAGGAAGCTAATCAAGAAATGGTTCCTACTTCTTAGATACCTCAATGGCACCGAGGTGTCAGCTATCTACTTCACTCTAATGTTTCTTCTATTCCTCTCCCTTCAATTTTGATAGGATTTTTCCAGTCCAGGTCAAGCAGCATTCTTTTGTGACATCAATCGTAGAGTTGCACAATGGCAGCTTTGATATTTGTGCATACACGTGGTAAAAAGAGATGTTGGTGTGTTTTTTTTTTACTTTTTGGCTACAATGGATGGTTCGTATAGTTTAGTACGGATACATCCAAAAAAGTCATAGAACAGTAAATCTCGAAACGCTCTAACCAACTCCCTGTCCCCAACCCGTAGAGCCCTCTAAAGTGATCGGCCACATACGAGGCTACCTAATCTGCAGCCCCGTTGGTCTCTTGGCGTGTTTTGAGAACAGTGCAATGTGCAATGGTTGTGGTCGTGAAAGGAGATCAATCATTCTTTCGTGTGAAAAGACAAGCTGGATCTAAATTTTTTTTTTCATTTTGCTTGCCAAATAGATTTTCAGTTTCAGAAATATAGACAGAAGTGACATCAAAAAGTTTAAGCCTTTGTTTGATGGCTAATGGTCGGTTAATCGCGTAAGTCTCCATTTACATCAAAAAAAAAAAAAGTATGAAAATATTAAAAATGATAGAAATAGGAAGACAATAATTTGAAAAAAATATTCATACTTCTGAAGAACTATACTCGAAGCAGGAGATTTCATTATTTTAAAGCACTTATGCATGTCAGTACTAGCCAATTATCTCGTAGCACGCAGTAACTTTTTTATATATTTCCTGCAAAACAGATGAAACCATTAAAACCTGCAAGTTCTCATCCCTCCCATCATTCCATTAATACTGTCCATCACTTTCCTCGTTCTAAACTCCATGTGCATTACAGGTCACAGCCTACAAGATCGAGCAAGCATCTCTCCCTTCATTAGCTGTCCGTGCGGGTAAAATAACAAATAGAATACGAGCATTAGTTACAAACCAAACAAGCCGGCAGGTTGTCAACGTCCCGGCCCCGTCCATTATAAGCAGACAATACTCCAAACGCAAGAGCATCAAAGCAATCGAATCGGACGAACCATTCCCACCATCATGATGTTCTCCGTGACCAAATTGGCTCCCGCGTTGGTCGGTCCCAGCGAGCAGACGCCGGCCGGCAATCTCCCCCTCTCTTCCATCGACCTGACACCGGCCCTGAGAGATGTCATGGTCGACTCCATCCATGTTTTCCAGCACGGCGTCGAGCCGGCCAGGGTCATAAGGGAAGCGCTGTCCAGGGCCCTGGTCCCCTACTACCCGGTCGCCGGCCGGCTCCTCAAGTGCGACGACGGCGACATGGTGGTTGCTTGCACCGGGGAAGGTGCATGGTTCGTCGAGGCCACGGCGAATTTTAGCCTCAAAGATGTCAACAACCTCCAACGGCCTCTCATGATCCCAAAGGAAGAGTTCCTTCCAGTCCTCCCCCCGGACGTAAGCCGAGAGGGTGTCATTTTCATGTTGCAGGTATGCTTCTTCAGTAATCCACATGTATTTATCAATTTTTACGGAACAAAAAAAAAAAGATAGAAGCGGTATATGGCTCAGATTATTTTATTTTATTTTGGTATGGAAAATGGCTCGAATTATTCCCTGGTCAGCCAGTATATATGATTTTTATTTTAGGATGAGAAAATTTTACTTAGTTTTTTTTTTTTTTTAGTACAACAGCTCCTCATACAAAATGTGCATGAGTATAATTAACAAAATAAAAAAAAATTGACTTTGAGATGCATCTCAAAACGTGCATGAGTGCATTGAGATGCATTTTGATCTAGGTCGTAAAATATGCCTATTTTTGTAATGCACCTTAATGTTTTTTGAGATAAAAATGCATCTCAATGTTGAATGGGCAGCATCCGCGATAGATGACGTGTATATTTCTTTAACAATCAAGTCAGCAAGCATATGATGTCTATAAGTTTTTTTTTTCTTTTTTTCTTTTTGTCTTTCTTCAGACACTTGTAAATATAGAAACCATGCATGCACCTTTCTTTGAAAAAAAAAAAAACAAAGAATAAACATGTGAAAAAAACGCATAATGTGCTTTGCTTCGAGGGAGGTTTGACCCATTAAATTAACATAGCTTGAATGCCCCGATACAGCTGTAATTGAAGGAAAAAAAAAAAACTTGTTTTGACGCACGAGTGGCTGTTTTGCCACATGAGTAGTGGTGGTTAGATTCCTTGTGACATGTGACACTAGATATGGCCCGGTTTGACACTGTTGTCTCCATAATTGATTGCATTATTGTGAGACCACATGCAATGGCCATGTGACCCTAACAAGCATATTCCTCACCAACCCTCGTCGTTGTCGGATGCAAGGAAACGAAACAAAACAGTGAATCTAATATTTCAAATCTTGATTTTTGGCATTTTTTTTTAATGTATACTTCTAAATATATAAAATTATATAAATATTTTCATAAAATTACTATTTACATGCACATATTTTTTTTTGCATATGTATCCGTACCATTTAACATCATTAAAAATAAAAAAGTTTAAAATTAAAATGACCGAAATATCCTTATGGATAGATGTATAAAAAAAAGTTATGAGGGTATACACGCAAATAGCAACTTTATGAGGGTATTGATATAATTTATCATATTTAGAAGGGTATATATTAAAAAATCTATTAATAAAATTAAAACTGTATATATTAAAAAATCTATTAATAAAATTAAAACTCAGATGAAATTTGTCAAGTCTTTTATAATTTAGTTGGATTGACAAGTTAAAAAAAGATCGAGTCACATTATCAATTTTCTTTTTTAAAATCTTGACCGAAACAAGTTGAAATATTAGGAGATCCTTTTAGTAATACTATTCTTCATTCGATTTTGATATAATTATCATTATTGAATCTATGACGTCTACATATTTTTCATTATTTTTTAAAGATTAAATCATCTCGAATTTAAATTAACTATAGATGCTTAGATTAGTAAAATATTTTTTAGTGATTTATAAATGTTAAATTGTTCTTTGTTTTCAGAGCAAAAATTTCGTAAAAGCAATATGATTTATTCTATAAGAGTTTATATGAACATAATTTAATCTTTTTGGCTATTTTTTTATTAATGAATTATCTTTACTGGATTTTGATCATTTTGTATTGGATATTTTTTAAGTATATGCCCTCCTAAATATATGTAATTGCATGAATACCCTCGCAAAGTTGCTATTTGCATGTATATCTCTATAAAGTTTTCTTTTTGCATGTCTATCCGTAAGAGTATTTCAGTCATTTTAATTTTAAATCGTCTATTTTTTCATGGCATTTGATAGTATGGGTACATATATAAGAAAGAAACTAAAAAAAGGGTATATATGCAAAATAAGTATTTTATGAGAATATATATGCAAATAGCAATTTTACGGGAGTATTCATACAATTTTATATGATTTGGAGGGTATACATGCAAAAAAATTCTTTTGGTAATGGTAGATTGGCATGCATCACAAGCTAGATCAAAATGCATCTCAATGTTGAATGGGCAGCACCCCCGGTAGATGTAGCCTTTATTTTGGTTAACAATCAAGCCAGCAATTATATGATGTCTATAAGTATATATATATTTTTTTGGCTTTCTACAGACACTTGTAAATCTAGAAACCATGCATGCACCTTTCTTTAAAACGTATAATGTGCTTTGCTTCGAGGGAGGTTTGACCCATTAAATTAACATGGCTTGATACAGCTGTAATTGAAGGGGAAAAAAAAACTTGTTTTGACGCATGAGTAGGGGTGGTTAGATTCCTTGTGACACTAGAGTCTAGACATGGCCCGGTTCGACACTCTATTGTCTACATAATTGATTGCATTATTATGAGACGACATGCAATGGCGATGTGACTCTAACAAGCATATTCCTTACCAGCCCTAGTCGTTGTCGGATGCAAGAAAACGATACAAAACAGTGAATCTAATGTTTCAGATATCTGGTAAGAATTTTTTGCATGTCCATCCTCCTAAATATATAAAATTATAAGAATATCTTTATAAAATTAAGAAAGTGACGAATTTAATGTTTCAGATCTCAACGCCTGGTTTTTGGTAATGGTGGATTTCAGGTCACACAATTTACATGCGGTGGATTCTCCGTCGGCATCATATCCAGCCATGCGATGTTTGATGGCCTCGGGGCAGCCCAATTTGTGAACGCGATCGCGGAGATGGCCCGAGGCCTCCCACGGCCCACGGTGGAGCCCATTTGGTGCCGAGAGGACATCCCCAAGTTCAACCCAGCCAAGCCCCCGCAAGGGCCGCCACCGACCCTGACGGACTTCGACTTCGAGTACTCCATAGCCGACATCTCCTTGGACAGCATCAACCAATTCAAGGACCGATTCATGAACGAGACTGGGCAGAGATGCTCCACCTTCGACATCGTCGCGGCGATGGCCTGGCGAGCTCGAACTCGAGCTATTAATCTCGAGCCCCACGTCGAAGTCCGCTTCGGCTTCGCAGCCGATACCCGCCACCTGTTCGATCAAATGATACCACATAGAAAAGGTTATTACGGGAATGCTGTGTACCCCGTGACCGTCTCGGCAGCTAGCGAGAAGATCGTTCGCTCATCGCTCGTCGAGATTGTGAGCCTCATTAGAGAAGCTAAACAGATGTTGCCGAGCAAGTTCTCGAAATGGACGATGGGTGAGAACGAGGAGGACCCGTACAAAGTGCCCTTCGACTATGGCACGTTTATCATAGCAGATTGGAACAAGGTGGGATTTTACGAGGTAGATTATGGATGGGGAGTGCCCATGCATCTCGTCCCTTTCAACGACGGGAATTTTATTGGGTCGTTCATCATGCTTAAGCCGCCCGCACCTAAGCAGGGCGTGAGGCTGATGATGAGGTGTGTGGTGAAAGAACACCTGGCTGTCTTCGATGATGAAATTACGAACTTGGTTTAGCAGCCATCAATCGATCCCCTTTCTGTCTTGATCTCTTTTAAGGACATTGTTTCGTTATTCTCTTATTGAGCATCAATGTTCAGCTGTAGTTAGCTTTACTTTGAGGGCGATGTTCAATTTTGTTGCCTTATCTATTGTTAATGTCTTTCTCAAATTATATGCCAAGCATATATTTAACATCTAAGATGCATGTCCTGTTAGGAAAAATTAATTGGCGCGTGGCCCGAGATGTACATCTCGTCTCGGGCACCCGTTGGTGCCCTATGCGGGCTGGCCGCATCCGTGGAAGGTGCAGACGCATCTGCAAATTGGCCTTTTTGCTGCTTTTTTGGGCCAACAACACGTTGACCCAAAAAGACTATAAAAACCTCCCTATTCCTCCTAATTCGTGACAAAAAAAAAAGAGAAAAATTCTGAAAAAATTCTTAGGAAAAAAAATTGTTTTTCCTCCTCTTAGCCACTTTTTGATATTTTATTTTTGCGCCTTCATTCAGCGAAATTCTATTTTCTTTTTATTTCTTTCTTTGCTAGATCTGTAAGTCCGATCGGGTTCATGTTGGCTTCTTTCAATACGTACCGAACAAGAAGCTTAGGGTCGTTGTATCTCCGGAGACAGCGTCTACGCGCTTCGACCTGCCTTCATTCAGGCTATCTTCATTTACCTTTATTTCAAATTTAATTTTAGTAGATCTATAATATTTACAATTTATAATTTAAATTTATTACATATTTTATAGAATAGATTTTTTTTGTGTTAAAATAGATTTCTTTTTGATGCTAAAGAATATATATATATACATATTTAAGATTATCTATTAATTATTATTATAGTTTTATTTACTTATTTAGGTATTATATTGCTAACAATCCAAACAAGTATCTGATTTTGTTAGTAATATATAATTCTTTAAATTTTCTATTATACTTGGGACATATTAGATATTGATTATAATAATTGTTTTGCTAGCACAAACTTAGTAAATAATTATTCTTATAAGGTAATCAACTATTCTAATAGGATAATAAAATATTCTAATATATAATTCATTGAATTCTCTATTATATTTGTGACATATTAGATTTTAATTACAATAGTTGTTTTGCTAGCACAAACTTAGTAATCAATTATTCTAAAAAGGCAATAATTTGCTTAACCTTCAAGAGGTTTATCATACCTCCATTCCAACGAGAATTCGAAAATTGGTTAATCCATAATAACTAATTTAAGTTTGCACTTAGACTTTTCTAAAAGTTGAATTTGTGTGATATCTAGTGATTACATCCACTAACTAATAGTGCCAAAGAAAAGCTTTTCAAAAAGGCATACGTGCTTAAAAAAGGCTGGTACTCAATGTCGGATTACCTCCGTAAGCGTTGCGACAATCGCAGCGAAAATACATGCGCGGGGTCGTTCATCGCATGAACGTCCTAGGAAACGTAAATTTCAAAAATTTTCTTCAGTTCTCTAATTCAGAAGATTATGAAATTTTAAAGGACAGATTAGAATTAATTGCTTGATTAATTTTCAGATCCACAATTAAAAATTATAAAGATCAAATCTTTACCTTTGATGATCGTAGAAATCAGGTTCGTTTGAAGCCGTACAAGTGTCCGGCCTCTATAGGTATCCACACGAAGATCTGGATTGATCGAGGTTGCGATCTCACCGGGGTGCTAGCTCCCTTGCAGATATCCCTTTTGATGGTTGGAACTCCTCTAAGCAATTAACTCTTGATTGCTTCCAAGAGGAGGAAGAAGGAGAAGGAAGAAACACTTTCTTGCCTTTCCTTTACCATGGATGAAGAAGGAGGGAAGAGAGGAACACCTCCCTCTCTTTATTTTCTTCCATGTAGCTGACCAAGAGGAGGAAGAAGACTCCATGCTTGCTGCCCCTCTTCGTGCCTTTCGGATGGAAGAAGAAAAGGAGAGGGGAGGCAGCCACCAAGCATCAAGTAAAGTACCCCTAGTCCAAGTCTAGGGTTGCCCCCCATTTTTATAACGTTGCCCTAGGCATGGCTCTTCCTAAACTAGGAGAAGCCACACCCAATCGGGTCTCGCTTTCCAAACACCCAGGACACGAGTCTCGGCCACCCAGGATGCGAGTCCCGACCATCTGGGACGCGGATCCCGGGAGCATCCGAGGAAAGGAGGGGCTCTTGCCCCTCCTTTCTACTCCTAATCAAATTAGGATTTAGGTGGCCCTTAGTTTATTGGATCCTAATCTAAGTAGGACCCAATTAGTCTTCCTATTTGATTTACATGAATCCTAATCTAATTAGGAGTCATATTTATCGATTGGACCAAAATTAATTAGGACTCTAGGAATCCTAATCCAAGTAGGACTCTAATAATTTGAAGTCCTAATCTAATTGGAACTCTAGGAGTCCTACTCCAAGTAGGACTCTTGAACCTTATCATATAAGATCTAACCCAATTAATTAAATCCAATTGATTCAATCAAATTGGAATCCAATTACAATTAATTCTTTCTTCAACTCACTAACTCTTAGTGGGTTAAACTAATTATCAATCAAATTGACAATTACAAACTATTGTGGTTCCAAATCACAATCCAACCATTAGATTAATCAGATCCTTTATTGTGTATGACACCATAGGTTCTATTCTATCTGGTAGTGAGATACGTTATGATCCCTGCACAATATCATTGAAACTCCTTTCAATGGGTTGGAATAATTCCAACTCTTCTCATTCGGGTTCACTAATCATCAAGTGAATGCCTCTGAGTCTCACAATCCACCAGTGATACCTAGTAGCATGTTGTGGCAATCCAGCAGAATAAAATAGATGAACCTCTAGGTGCAGTTAGTGTATGATTCATTCCCTCTATCATGGATTCCGATGGGATGGAGGTCATGGATAACTCATCAAACTCCATCATCTGTCATATGTAAAATTTATTCGACTCTAGTTCGAGATTGGAAACTCTTTTCCAAAAACTACCTTGGCCAAGGATTTACGAACTCGGTCTCATAAATTACATAGGATCTCTCCTAATCTATCAAGGTCGATAGATTCTATCTAGATGCGCCCCTACTCCTACAATGAACCTATTGCAGCCAATCTGCACCACAAGGATCCAAATGGATAGAGCTCATATTTATGTGCTCGTCAAACTACAACAATCTTACTGTGAATAGCTGAGGCATCGCAGGTCAAAGGACCAATCATACAATTGCAACATCAAGTAAGTCACATACGAGTGGATAGACATCCAAGTGACTATTTGCTTTGGTCACGTTCAGTACCCTTGTTCTCTAACAAATACTTGCATAATCACTCTAGTATTCCCACACTGTGGACTCAAGACTTATCCATCTGACTAAGTGATCTGTGTACTAATCTCAGCAGATCGATCACCGTCCCTCATGATGGATCCATCGATCAAGAGCAATTTAGAAATTAATCATCAATAACACATGCCTCAAATTCTCAACTCTTGAGAATTGATAAGTGCTAAATAATGTATAAATTAATATATTTTACATAACACTTATTATTATTTTTATGCACACACTTTGGATTTAAACATAGGAAAATGTGTTTCTTTCATCATTTCATTTTAGATAAATTATTCAAGTTTGATTGATTTTCTATATTGATCGAGTCTAATGTGTGCAGGTCGAGTAATCCTATTCACGAATTAGTCCCAATCTGTTCCATGTGTGGATTACTTTCTTCCACATGTGCATGAAGCTATCCGTTCCTTTGTCCACGTCATATTTTCCGTGTGCACCAAGCTTCCCAACTTAGTAAAACAGAGGCCTCTCCCATTTTCTCCATGTATCCAAACTTCCTTTATTTTAGATTCAGAACAAAGCCCTCCCAACCTACCCGAGTAGAACCCAACCACCTTTCTAAAAAAAATAAAATTCACATATCATCCCTCACGCCCGTATTCATCTTCCACATCATATTTTTTCTCTTCTCTTCCCCTGTTTCGGAACAAGCCGCATGATCCATGGGAGTTCCATAACCCACGTCATTTCCCTCCCCTGCTTCTGCGATTCAAAGCTCAACTTCCAGCCACCCACCAACCTCCGAGATCCTCTCACATTTCAGCATCATTCTCACCGCTTCAAGGATCCATTCCACGTAGATTTTTTCCTTCCGCGCTCAAGGATTTTCTCCTAGCTGATTCTAGAATCCATCCTCTTCGTGGATTGCGTCCCAGCATCTTCACCTTCTCCTGATAGCTCCCAAGCTTATCCTCTCAAATCTCCTTCCACGAATAACTCACATCTCGTTCGTATCCCAGCATCCCAGCTCACGGCTCAAATCCACATGTTTTTCCCCTATTTCAAAATAGAGCCTATCTCCCAGCTCAACCGTATCCAATCTTTGATCGCCTCCGGATCCCTCCCGTTCGCATTCAACCGCGTCCGAGCATCCCGCGAGCACCCTGCATATGATCACCCTCGTCTTCCGAGATTTCTTGTTCCAGATTTGATCTTCTCCCAGATCTTCTTCTGGATTCCTCCCATTCGCACTCAACCTCTGAAATCTTGCAAGCATCCGCAACCTTCCTCCCATTCGGGTTGAATCCATCCTCTCCGTGGATTGCGTCCCAGCATTTTGCCACGCCCGTGATCTTTTCTTCCAGATTTCTTTGCTTCAAAATCAAGTCCGAGTGGTCTTCCGTGATCCATCCAAATCCCGAGCCAAATGGAAGCTCCCCTGCTCTGCTTGTCCAGATGAGAGCCAGCACAGAATCCTCTCAACGCCCACGTTGTCCTTCGCGTTCGAGCAGCATCGGCGTCTTCCAATCCAGCTACTCATCCGCGGATCCATAGCCTGCATATCCTCCCTCAAAAAAAAAAAAAATCCGATCCTCCACGGTCAGGAAGGATGTAAAAGGGAGGAGAGTTCTTCATAACGGGGGGGACGAGGACAGAGGAGTTTTACGCTGGGAGCGAGCACTCAGCGGAACGGGAGCGGAAGGGTATTTTTTTTTATGAAGACGGGAGGTCGTCAGGAAGCCATGCGCAGCTAAACATCTTGGCTAGGGCTGGATGAAGCCCTAGCAATGTAACAGGGCATTTATAGTTCTTACTCCTTTAATTTTTTTGAGTTTGTTTAAATTCTAATTCTCAATAAAAAATTCTTTTATAATGTTTAAACTTTGAGCATGCTATTTACTATTCATGTTTGCTAAAGTAGTCTAAGATGATCCATGCGTAGGAAGATGAGGTGTACTACACTCTAGATTAGCATAATTAGGTAGACACTTCTTGCTATACCTATCTTCCTAAAACTCTTTTTGCTTTTATTTTAAAAGGCTTGTAGCCAATTTGCATGCCTCTCCAAAAGATAAAAAAAATTTTAAGAACACAGACCCTGATGCAATGCTATGCGGTGAACTCCAAATCCTAGATCCATTTACTCTGATAAATTTTAATTCGTACTCATAGATTAATTTAGTTAAGTAAAGTTAGCAAATTCTTCTTCTTGATTTAGTTTTAAAGAAAAATAATTTATTCTCCAATCCCTGTGGACCGACACCCGTAATCACTATCCTACAGGATACGTGCTATTGCGTGGTTTACTTTTGAAATTAAAAGAACCGATCAAGAATATGCATCATCATCTTATTAATTTCTTGAACGATTCATGGATATATAAGAATATGATTGAAAAGAATGCCCATCCTAATAAATTCATTATTAGGTCAAGTACAAATTTATGTCACAGAACAAAATAATGCGTCAGCCAAATTGACTTCTAGGGCATACTTCTAACAATCTTCCACTTGCACTAAAGCCAATCAACCATAAATCTAAGCCCCATCTTCTCAAGATGTTTTTTAATTTTCTGCTGACTTACCTGCTTAGTGAATGGGTCTACCACATTGACTGTGGAGTATACTCTTTGTACCTCTACTTATTTCTTTTCCAGGTAGTCGCGTATCAGGTTAAACCGCTGCTCTATGTGCTTGGACTTCTGGTGAGACTTTGGCTTCTTAGCTAGTGCTATTGTGCCATTGTTATCGCAGTATAGTGTTATGGCATTTGATAATATTACACCTAATTCTACAATAAACTTCTTGATCCAGAAGATTTTCAGTGCACCCTTAGAGGCGGCAATACATTCAGTTTCTAAGGTAGAATCTATAATGATCGGTTGTTTGAATCTCTTCTAAATTACCGAACCTCCATTGCACATATTTTGATGTAGACTCTCTATCATCAATATGTGTGTATAGTTCTACCTTTAACTCTGATCTTCTCCTAAAAACTAAGAACATGTCCTCAGTTCTTCTCAAGTACTTAAGACCGTTCTTCACAGCTATCTAGTGCTCGTGGCCTGGATTTGTCTGATATATGCTCGTAACACTCACAGCATGTGCTATATCAAGTCGTGTACATAGCATGGTATACATGAGGCTCCTATAGCTGAAGCATAAGGGATCTTGCTCATCCGCTGAATCTCTTCATATGTGTTGGGGCACATCTTCTTGGAGAGATTTATCCCATGCCTAAGGGATAATAATCCTCTTTTAGAGGTTGCCATGCCGAACCTCTTCAACACTTTCTCTATGTACATATTCTGTGATAGGACAAGCATTCTCTTAAATCTATCTCTATAGACCTTAATTCCCAAAATATAGGATGATTTGCTAAGATCTTTTATGGAGAATTTTTTAGACAACCATACCTTGACCTTAGTTAGCATGGGAATATCATTCCCAACAAGAAGGATATTATCCGCGTACAATACGAGAAATACAATAGCGCTCCCACTTACCTTCTTATAAACACATGGTTCTTCTTCGTTCTTGATGAAATCAAAATGATTTGATTACATCGTTGAAACGAGTTTTCCAACTCCGAGATGCTTGCTTTAGTCCATAGATGGACATTTACAATTTACAGACCTTGTGATCACCATCACAATATCATGATATGCTGCAACAGCAAGCAATATTCGAATAGACTTCAGCATGGCTACAGGTGAAAAGGTATTCTGATTGTCAATACTTTCGCACTGACTATAACCTTTCGCCACTAGCCTTGCCTTATAGGTCTCTACCTTGCCATCCAAACTTAATTTTCTCTTGTAGATCTATTTACACCCAATAGGTACTATACCTTCTGGTGGATCTATTAAAATCCAGACTTGGTTGGAATGCATGGAGTCCATCTCTAACTTCATTGCTTCCAACCATCTCTCGGAATCGATGTCTAACATCGCCTCGTTGTAGGTATTGGGATCCATACCTTGATCCCAATCTTCCATGAGGAACATTTTCTCTACATCCTCTGTAAGCATACCTAAGTACCTTTTAGGAGGACGGAAGATCATACTAGATCTACGAGGTGGAGGAGGTACTGCATGTACTGGCTCGATATGAATTGGTTATATAGGGACAATGGCTCGTTGTTCTACAGAGACTTTCTTTTCGAGCTTAATTTTTCTCCCACTGTCTCTATGAAGAAAAAACTATTTTTTATGAAGATAACATGTCGGCTCACAAATACTTTATGATCTTATGGGACGAAATATCGTATCCTAATGACCCTTAAGGATATCTAGTAAAACGTGAACTAATTGTCCTATCCTCTAACTTATCTGCCTATTGTCGCTTGATTTGGGCTAGACATTTCCAAATCTTAAGATAACCAAGATTCGGCTTCTTACCATGCCATATCTCTCATATGGTGTGGTAGGTATACACTTTAGAGGGAACTCTATTCAATAAGTAAATAGCTAAAAATATTGCATCTCTTTAAAGAAACAAGGGTAAATCAGTGAAGCTCATCATGGATCTGACCATATCCAATAGGATCTGATTCCTCCTCTCTGACACTCCATTGAGCTGAGCTGTACTAGGAGGGGTCCATTATGAAACCATACCATTATCCTTGAGATAATCAGGAAACTCTCTATTAGGGTATTCACCTCCTCAATCCGATTGAAGAACCTTAATGAGTTTTTCTATTTATTTTTCTACTTCATATTTGAACTCTTTGAACTTTTCAAAAGTTTCAAATTTGTGTCTTATACACATATCCATACTGGGAGTAATCATCGATAAATGAAGTAAAAATTACAACCCCTAGCCTGCACATTGAATGGGCCACACACGTCAGTGTGTACTAGGGTAAGTATTTCAGTGGACCTCCCCGTATCCTACAAAGGATAATTTGGCCATCTTTCCTAAGGCAGGATTCACAAATTGGATATGACTCGAAAGTCAATGAGCCAGAAGCCCATGTTTCTCCAATTTGTTTATTCTATCTTCTCCTATATGGCCAAGCCTGAAGTGCTACAAATACTTTAGATTTATCTCCTAGATCTTTTGGATCCTATGGTACTCACTATTTGCTTAGATAATTTCACAGATACATCCAAACGTAAGTGATAGAGACTACCAATCATAAAATCATGTGGAACCAATTTATTTCTCAAATAAATAGAACAACAGTCTTATAAACATCTTCCTATGCTAAATAAGATAAAGAAATCAAATTTTTGGTAGCAGCAGATAACATTTTATAAGTATCTTAAGCATATCTGACATACCTTCTTAAGGTGTGTCATCCTTTCTTGCTTTTTATGCTTTCTATGTATGTGGGATAGTTCCTCTTCCAATGGTTGTCCATAATGCAATGGAAACACTTTTTCTTACAATCGGTCTTTTTCTTGAAACTTTCTTACTTGGCATTTTCTCGATTTTTCGCTTCTTCGCAGGCTTCTTCTTCTTTCAGGTAGACTCTCTCTTGAAAGTAGAAGCCAACTCGATAGCGAAATCTATGCCCCTTGAACTCTTCAAGGTTTCTAAGGTAGTTACCAATTTATTTAACAATTCAGTTTTGGTGCATACAGTCTTGTTCATATGATAATTTACTATAAACTGTTCATATGAAGCTGGAAGGGATTGCGGGATCAAATCCGTTTACAATTCCTTGTACATGGTCATGCCAAGCTTTTCAAGCTCCTCTAAGTCCTTTATCATGGTCAAACCATTATCATGGACGGACGACCCTTCACGAATCTTGGCCTTGAAGAGCCTTTTGGACACTTCAAACCGTACTGCGCGACTCTGTTCACCCTACAACTCTTGTAGGTGATTCAATATGTCTCTAGCAGTCTTCATGTTCTCATGCCATTATATAGCACCAAACTTTATTATCATTGTTCGTCTACTTGTCATGCGTCTTACGTTGATCAGTGATCGGATGGACTGATAACACAGGTATGTCATGGTCTAGCATATACCCTAATTTCTCACAACTCAAAACTATTTTGAAATTGCTGAGCCAGTCTTTATAATTGAGTTTGGTCAAATGGTTGTTCTCTAGGATATGAGTTAAGAGTTTGGAAGTTGACTTTCTAATTCTTAGAGAGTAAAGATTCTAGTTAGAATTTTGTACTTGAACTCTATTTATTTTAGGGCTTTTTTAAAACAAACATCTCCCACTATTTTCTCGAAACTCTTACACTCCTCTAGTAGAGAAACGGAAACCTGCGACTCTAGATTTCAAGTAGGGTGCTACGATCCTACCAATTTACATACCACCTTACCTAACAGTTATTAGCGATAAATAAATGATGAGTGTACAATTCCTTGTACAATGCTTCTCAAGCAAGTTGTAGCCAACTTGGTCTCCAAGTCATAAGGACCTCACCTAACAGTTATTGGCCCCATTCCTTGGTTAAGTCAGACCCACCATATATCCCACATAAGTAAAGTCGTCATTGGGTCCTCACCTAATAGTTATTGGCGCCCAACCCCACCTTTACCCCCACTACATCTCATGTCAATAGAGAGATCCAGTCCCCTGATGCAACTTGCCCACTGTATCCAGCCGAGACAAATCAACACCAGAAGACCTTAGCAGCTCTACTATGGTGGAAGACCTCTAGACTTAATATTAGGTGATCTAGTCTTAGTGATTCCATCTTTAAGCTCTTCATAGGTAGTAATCGATCAATTGGCCAGGTAAGAAGGTGGGAGGCTTTTCTTCATCAGAGAGTAAGGTCCTAATTAAGTAACCACTTTTAATACTTTTCTAGATACCAATTAGATCAATTAATTAAATATGGCTAGATCAATGTATCGCTCATTCTCGACTGATTGAGGAGGTTTTAGGTCTCGATTAGGGTTTACATCTTATGTAAATATAAAACTCCTTTCATATGTTATGCGTTTATATCTTATGTAAATGACATATTTGTTTAGGTTTACATCCTATATGAAAATGAAACCCTTTCATATGTTATGTGTTTACATCTTATGTAAATAATATATTAGTTTAGTTTTACATCTTATGTAAATGACCTAACCTATTTGGATTTTTATTTACATCTCATGTAAAGATTGCTTAATATTTATATATATACATCTCATACATATACAATTTCCTTTTAAGCATTGGCCTAAACAATATTATCCTTTAATTATCATGAATCCATGATTTGATCATATCTTATTCATATCATGCATATATAATTTTTCTTTTAAGCATAGGCATAAATAGAAAAATATATTTTTATGATCATGAATCTATTGATTGATTCTTATCACATGCATCTCATGCATACAATTTCAGATCTGATAATTTTAATTTTAATCATGCTATCAACTGAATCTCTAATCAGGCAAGACATGATTTTTAATTGTTTCAATCTCATTGTAATTTAAAATCAATATGCAAGATCATATGAATAAAAATCAGCATGCTGAAATTTTTGAAATCTGAAATTGCAGCACGCAGAAAATTTCAGCAAGCATGAATATTAAAATTCAGATATAATTTAATCCTAATCAAGCCTATCAATTTTAATCTTAATCCCTTAAATGCAGCTCTAATACTACTGCGCATTACCCACGCACGCGTTGCGACAATCGCAGCGAAAATACACGTGCGGGGTCGTTCATCGCATGAACGTCCTAGGAAACGTAGATTTCAAAAATTTTCTTCAGTTCTCTAACTCAGAAGATTATGAAATCTTAAAGGATAGATTAAAATTAATTGCTTTATTAATTTTCAGATCTATAATTAAAAATTATAAAGATCAAATCTTTATCTTTGAACGGATAGATTTTCGCCGCTATTTGATGATCGTGGAAATCAGGTTCGCTTGAAGCCGCACAAGTGTCCGGCCTCTATGGGTATCCATACGAAGATCTGGATTGATCGAGGTTGCGATCTCATCGGGGTGCTAGCTTCCTTGCAGATATCCCTTTTGATGGTTGGAACTCCTCTAAGCAATCAACTCTTGATTGCTTCTAAGAGGAGGAAGAAGGAGAAGGAAGAAACACTTTCTTGCCTTTCCTTTACCATGGATGAAGAAAGAGGGAAGAGAGGAACACCTCCCTCTCTTTATTTTCTTCCATGTAGTTGACCAAGAGGAGGAAGAAGACTCCATGCTTGCTGCCCCTTTTCGTGCCTTGCGGATGGAAGAAGAAAAGGAGAGGGGAGGCGGCCACCAAGCATCAAGTAAAGAACCCCTAGTCCAAGTCTAGAGCTGCCTTTCCTTTTTATAACCTTGCCCTAGGCGTGGCTCTTCCTAAAACCAGGAGGAGCCACGCCCAATTGGGTCTCGCTTCCCGAACACCCGGGATGCGAGTCGCGGCCATCCGGGATGTGCGTCCCGGCCATCCGGGACGCGGATCCCGGGAGCATCCAAGGAAAGGAGAGGCTCTTGCCCCTCCTTTCTAATCCTAATCAAATTAGAATTTAGGTGGCTGATAGTCAATTCTAAAGACCACGCAATAGCACGTATCTGGTAGGATAGTGATTACGGATATCGATCCACAAGGATTGGGGTATAGTTGCTTTTCTTTAAAAAAAAATAAAAATATTTAAAAGGAACAGTTTGTGAAGAAAATTAAATTAAGGAATTTAATAAATAAATGCAATTAAAATGATCAGTTTGGGGGAACCTAGGGTAAGAAATTCACTACTAACATCGGAACAAGGGTTATTTGTATTTTAATTTATTCTTGGATTAACATGCAAATTGGCTACAAGCCTAATAAGCATTTAAATAGAAATTCACAAAAGTAATTTAGGCATAATCCATCTTTAGTTAGCATGAAATGTCTACCCTAATCTAAGGTGGCAGCATATCGCATCTTCCTTAAGCATGAACTATCTTATTTTTACTTCAATGATCATGAAGAGCTGTTGTATAAACGTCATACTTAAAATCACAAAAATTAAATATGAGATGAAATAAAATATTCACTAGGAGCATCCTCTCTCTCTCTTCCCTGTTTCACGTCGCGATAAGGATGGATGGTTGCAGGATGAGGCTGAGAACTTTCTGCTTAACATTGAAGATGCTAGCTTTGTCCCGATGGCTTGAACAACCTGTGAGGATAAGCTCAGGTTCTGTTTTGCTGTACCAGGAGATCCGGCGAAGATGGGGAGCAGGGTTGGATTGGGATGAAGATAGATCACAAACATGGTGAGCTGGGTTGGTTCGGAAGATGCTGGGAAGGATGAGGATGAATACAGAGACGTGGGAGAAGGAAGATGATGAGAGGATCCCGGCTGGTTTGGTTTGGTTTGTGGAAGACTTGAGAGGATAAACGTGGGAAGTTTGCTGGGATTAAACTGGAAGGCGTTATGGCTATGGTCTTTGAACGGAAGATCTAATGCAGTCGGCCGAACGTGGGATATGGGAGGATAGGATGATACAGTTGGAACATGTGGGAGATAGGAGAGGATAAGAAAAATGTGGAAGGGAAGGTCATGCACGAGATGTAAAGCAGGGGAATTAATTCCTGGATGATGGAATGACTGGAATGGCTGGTTTCAATCGGGATAAAGTCTAATGAATGTGATACGGGTTTAAACAGTGCAACGTGGGAAGTTTTGGGACAAAATGTTAGAACATGAAAAGTCGAGCTCAGTTAGACGTGAAAGAAACAATAGAGTTGGGATGAACGACTGAATCGAAAATCTGAGAGGATTTGAATCGTAGGGTGCATGCGATTTGGGTTCAGGGATCATCCCAAATGAGTTTGACTCGACCTGCATACATTAGACTCAATCAGTAAATAAATAAGTAAAACTCGAATTATCTTTAATAATTTATTAAAATGCAATGATGAAGGTAACACATTTTTTTAGTTAAATTCATAAAATATATAAATTAAAATAATGATAAGTGCTATGAATAAGATATTAATTTATGCATTATTTAGCACTTATCACACCCCCTAACCTACATTCTGCTAGTCCTCGAGCAAAATAAAAACTAACTCACTTTCGCAGGAATCGCGATTGCATTTATAGTATGCAATAAGGCTTTAAACCCCTAAGTGGCCCTAGTGGACGAGTTTTGTCTCGTGAGGGTTTCCGGCGCAGATACCCACAAAGTGTTGTCTCTACTCAAAGAGTTTATTGTTTTATAAAATCTAATTTCAAATGCATAAATGCCAAGAATTTCAAAAGCACACAAAGTTTTAATTACTAAGTCAGCCCAAATCCTAGGTCAAGATGCAATTTAAGTTGAGGTCATTAAATTTCCGTTAGGGAGTTGTAAGGCTCATTTATACTTGGGTGCTCGGTGATATCTGGACCATACACAAGCTAAGACTTTAGATTTTCCAAAATACTGCTAAGGCTAGTAGTTTCCAAGAATTGGTCAGATAAGTCCTAATCACTGATTCAAAATCATTCTATCTTGCAGGATTTCGAGAGTTGTGGATGTTTACTTTAATACCTCATGGGCTTTATCTGTAATATTCCAGTTTACTCGAATTTTTACAACGACGGCTTTCACACTATCGTCTTTTTCAAAGTCAATATTGTTTTCTCTTTCTTTTTTTTATTCATAAATAAATTATGCACTTTTACTCTTGTAATGATTCCTCCGTGTAGCGAGCATTCAGTCAACACTTTCATACTAGATGGCATAAGGTGTTGGGCATTAAGACTCCCCTACGGACCTATGCTCGGGTTCCTCATCACAAGCCCGCTGACCTTTGACAATGGGTAGCCCTTTTCGATGTACCTGACTAAATTCATTTTTTTTTTTACTTAAATATGGGATAATAGTGAATTAGATAGGAATGATTCATCAGGACTCAAGATTGCTACCAGACTTCACAACATAATGTTGAACCTAACCCTTAGAAGTGCAGGCCATGTGTGTTGTGAAATTCTAAAGTAAAAATTATCTTACAACTCGCTAAAAGAACTTTTAATAAAAAAAACTCAAATTGTCTTACTCCTGACTAGTCATTGGACTTTTTAGATTTTATATACTTTGTGTGTTTATCATTTCAGCACTAAAGCGTAGAAATTAGGTTTTTTTTTTGAGATAAACTTATTTAAAAATACGAAAATTTTCTTCAAAAATTTGAATCTTATACCCCCCAACCTAGATCAGACATTGTCCTCAATATTTTTATTTTTTATTTTTTTATTTTTTAATAATATTGTATTATTATATTTTTATTTTTATTTATTTTTATTTTTATTTTTATTTTGGACGAAAATATGATGCTTATGGAGGATAGAAGCATTGTACCTTAATTGCATCAGTAATATGAGGACTTCTGAAAAAAAAACACGACAAAAAAATGTGCAAAAATAATCTATGGAAATTGGGTTGCCTTCCAACAAGCGCTAAGTTTAACGTCTTCAGCCAGACGCAGCGCATCCTTATCAAATCATACCAAGTTCATGCCGAGTTCTCCAAGGAAGCAAATTTATGGGAGACTGATTGTTGGGCAGGAAGTTGACTGCTTCTATGGCCTTGTCTATATCAAAGTCAAAATGGGCCAAGCATATTTTCAGAAGGTCATCTGCCAAAATATAGGAAAGGTTTTCTTCTACAAGATCGTTCATTTTATCTATTAGGAAGCACTCAACTTTCTTTGCGGGTTGATCAGAGGTACAAAATATATTTAACTTGACCTTCATATTCCCAAAGGATATATTCATCACCCCAGTTCTACAATTTATACTCGCATTGGCTGTAGCTAAAAAGGGGCGCCCAAGGATCACGGGGATTTGTTTCTTAGGATTAGGCTCATGTTCCATATCAAGGACGATAAAATCTACTGAAAAATAGAATTTGTCTACCTTGACAAGAATATCTTTAATTATCCCACGTGGTATTTTTACAGATCGATCAGCCAATTGAAGGGATACCGAGGTTGGTTTTAACTCACCTAACCCAAGTTTCTCATAAACTGAGTAAGGTAAAAGGTTGACACTTGCCCCTAGATCTAAGAGTGCTCGATCAATGAAATTATTTTCTAAGACACAGGAGATGGCAGGAGCACCAGGATCTTTGAATTTTGGAGGGGTGTTGTGTTGGAGAATAGAACTCACTTGCTCAGTTAGGAAGACCTTTTTAGGCACATATGTCCTAGATTTTCGCTTTTGGGTACAAAGGTCTTTGAGAAATTTGGCATAGGAGGGAACTTGTCTAATAGCATCAAGGAGTGGGAGGTTGATTTTAACTTGTTTGAAAACCTCCATCATCTCCTCTAGTGAAGTTCCCTTTTTGCCAAAGGGAGAGGGTGAATTAAGAGCTTCAGGAAATGGAACTTTTGGAATGTGAGTTTTGGCAGAAGGTGGACTAGCTGAAGAAGAAGAGGATTTTGAATTTTTATGTGATACATTTCTATCCTCTTCTTCACCTTCCTTATTGTTATCCTCCCCAATCTTATTGTCTACTACACGTCCACTCCTTAGGGTAGTCAAAGCATTGGCTTGTTCCGGATGAATTGTATTTAGTTGATTTTCTTGAGCCATGTATTGTCCCCTAGGATTACTCACTGGTTGGCTTGGAAGCTTTCCTTCCTCTCGCTTGTTCAATGCATTAGCTAGTTGCCCCATTTGAGATTCTAGCTTGGCGATAGATTGCGTGTGAGAGTGCACCAATTATGTAATGGTTTCCAAACCTTGAAGGACGGTCAACACTTTCTCCTCAAAGGCTGTGTTTCTATGGGGTGGAGGAGAAGTGTGTTGAAATTGAGTCGAAGGACGGTAGGGATGAATATTTTGTGGAGTTTGAAAATTCTGAGAATTTTGAAAATTTTGAGAGTATGGTTAGGTAGTATTCGAAGCTTGCTGCTTCCAAGAAAAGTTTGGATGATTCCGCCATTCCGGGTTGTAAGTGGTAGAATATGGATCATTACCCGGTCTGGGCTGTGTTTGGGCAGCATTTACTTGTTCTTGCACAAATTCAGGAAATTGTGCTACCGAAGGGCACTCAAAAATAGTATGAGACGGACTAGAACAGAGAGCACACACTTGTGCTTGGGAAAAGTTTGGAAGCTGTTCTCTAGACATTAGCTGGTCCAATTTGCGGGACAGTGCATCTACTTTGTCGGATAGACCTATGAACTGGTTAACTTCATATATGGTCCCTTTTCTTTGAGAACTCGAGGGTGCTTGACGAGTGAAGGAGGCATGGTGGAGGGAATTTTCATTAAGATTCTCAAACAATTGCCATGCCTCATGTTCACTTTTAAGCATGAAAGTACCCCCACAAGAAGCATCAACCATCTGACGGTTTCGTTCATACAACCCGTCATAAAAACATTGCACTAATTGCCATTTGGGTATTTGGTGATGCGGGCATTTTCGGAGTAAATCTCTAAATTTCTTCCAAGTTTCATGAAATTCTTTTCTGTCAGATTGGGAGAAGCTCGTGATAGCACGCCTAAATTGGTTTGTTCTTCCTATGAAAAAAATATTTCTTTAGAAATTCATGTTGCATTTGGGCCCATGAAAGAATGGAATTGGCTTCTAATGAATGGAGCCACTGCTTAGCTCTATCCTTAAGAGAAAAAGGGAATAGCCTAAGTTTCAGAGCATCGTCAGTGAAGTTCTGAATTTTGACAGTAGTGCAGATCTCAAGGAACTCATCTAAATGTTTGTATGGGTCTTCGTTGTTGAGTCCATAAAAAGAGGGAAGCATTTGGATGACACTAGACTTAATTTCAAACTGCACAGCAGCAGTGGTATCAGGTAGTCGAATACAAGATGGAGAGGTATAAATGGAAGGAGTGAAGTACTCCTTTAACAGTTTGGGTTGCTCTTCAGCCATCTCGACAAGTGGTGTAGATCCTATGGTTCTATAGGTGCGGATTTCAGCTCGAAGGGCCCTAATAGAACGCTCTATTTCAGAATCGAAAGGTACTAATTCAGGAGATCTGGAACGACACCCTAGCATACACTAATACTCTTCTGATCAGTCAAGTACAGTCAAGCATGCATTAAAAAAAAAACACATAAAATCCTAGTGTTTTCCCTAAAATTACTAGACAGCTCCTAACTGGTTTGAAGAGGGCACCTAAGCCTCCAATCCGGTCTAATGAACTGAGTTGACCAGGTAAGCTCCCAGGTAAGTGGGGGGGTCACGATGCGTTGCAAAGGTCCCACTTAAAAACCACTTGCCTCGAACAGATGAACTGTCTCCCTTGGGACAAAGCTTGCCTAGACATCAACTGAGCTACAGAGCGAAATTGGTGCAACTTTCGGTGATCTTCATCCTATTGAGCTCGAATGTCCCTAGGAGTCAACGTCTAATTGATTTTAATTAAAGTGATAGCTATATGCAAATTGGTTCACCTAATTTGGGCAAGAATCTGGTGATGAAATCCAGTTCTTATCTTGTTGGGGTGATTGCCCTTACTATGTGCGGATTAATTGGTGTATGTGTATCAAGCATGCATTCACACTTTTGCTGAAATTAAAATCAAACAATCACCACAAAATTTCAGGCTAGTTGGGAATCAATTTAAATAGGAAAGGTTCAGATGTTACCAAGAGGAATTTCTCCAACAATTTTTCTTTATTTTTAGGCAAACCTCTACAGCATTCCTTCTCCAGCAGTTCCTTTTTTTGATTGTCCCAGACTTCCTTTTCGATTCCTGATCAAATAAAAATCAAAAATTAGTAAGAGAGAGAAAGGATATAAGAAAAGTAACCAAAATAGAAAATATTTTTATTTTATTTTAGATATATATATAATTATTATTATTATTATTATTTTATTATTTTTTTTTGAAAAAATTTTTTTTATGAAAAGAAAAACAACTATGCTAGCAATCTCCAGCAACGGCGCCAAAAATTAATAGTCAATTCTAAAGACCACGCAATAGCACGTATCTGGTAGGATAGTGATTACGGGTATCGATCCACAGGGATTAGGATACAGTTGCTTTTCTTTAAAAAAAATAAAAATATTTAAAAGGAAGAGTTTGTGAAGAAAATTAAATTAAAGAATTTAATAAATAAATATAATTAAAATGATCAGTTTGGGGAAACCTAGGGCAAGGAATTCACCACTAACATCGGAACAAGGGTTATTTGTATTTTAATTTATTCTTGGATTAACATGCAAATTGGCTACAGCCTAATAAGCATTTAAATAGAAATTCACAAAAGTAATTTAGGCATAATCCATCTTTAGTTAGCATGAAATGTCTACCCTAATCTAAGGTGGCAGCACATCGCATCTTCCTTAAGCATGAACTATCTTATTTTTACTTCAATGATCATGAAGAGCTGTTGTATAAACGTCATACTTAAAATCGCAGAAATTAAATATGAGATGAAATAAAATATTCATTAGGAGCAAAATAAAGTTTATACAACTTCAGGAATAGAAAATTAAAATATAAAATCCTTGGCCCTTTGTTAGGGCTGTATCCAGCCCTAGTGAGGAGATCAGCCTTCCATGGAGTCGTGGGCGACAACAGCAGCGATGTAGAAGGCCTTCATCACGACTGGGTTCTCCCTCCTTTCTCCTGCGGCTTCCTCTCCCTCCTGAACTTCATTATTTTTTTCTTTGGGAAATCATTCCTAAAATACCCAAAACTACTCTCTCACCCTTTCCTCTTCTTCCCGTGAGAATTTGGCCTGTCAAATCTTCATGGGATCAACCCCGGTGGGGAAGAAGGAATACTTTCCCAAGGAAAAACTCTCCTTCTTTTATAGGCTCGGCATCCTCTCTCTCTCTTCCCTGCTTCACGTCGCGATAAGGATGGATGGCTCATGGCTGCAGGATGAGGCTGAGAGCTTTCTGCTTAACGTTGAAGATGCTAGCTTTGTCCCGATGGCTTGAACAACCTGTGAGGATAAGCTCAGGTTCTATTTTGCTGTACCAGGAGATCCGGCGAAGATGAGTTAGCTGGGAGGTGGGTTGGATTGGGATGAAGATAGATCACAAACATGGTGAGCTGGGTTGGTTCGGAAGATGCTGGGAAGGATGAGGATGAATACGGAGATGTGGGAGAAGGAAGATGATGAGAGGATCCCGGCTGGCTTGGTTTGGTTTGTGGAAGACTTGAGAGGATAAACGTGGGAAGTTTGCTGGGATTAAACTGGAAGGCGTTATGGCTATGGTCTTTGAACGGAAGATCTAATGCAGTCGGCCAAACGTGGGATATGGGAGGATAGGATGATACGGTTGGAACACATGGGAGATAGGAGAGGATAAGAAAAATGTGGAAGGGAGGTCATGCACGAGATGTAAAGTAGGAGAATTAATTCGTGGATGATGGAATGACTGGAACGGCTGGTTTCAATCGGGATAAAGTCTAATGAATGTGATACGGGTTTAAACAGTGCAACGTGGGAAGTTTTGGGACAAAATATTAGAACATGAAAAGTCGAGCTCAGTTAGATGTGAAAGAAACAATAGAGTTGGGATGAACGGCTGAATCGAAAATCTAAGAGGATTTGAATCGCAGGGTGCATGCGATTTGGGTTCAGGGATCATCCCAAATGAGTTTGACTCGACCTGCATACATTAGACTCAATCAGTAAATAAATAAGTAAAACTCGAATTACCTTTAATAATTTATTAAAATGCAATGATGAAGGTAACACATTTTTTTTAGTGAAATTCACAAAATATATAAATTAAAATAATGATAAGTGCTATAAATAAGATATTAATTTATGCATTATTTAGCACTTATCAATGGCCCTTGGTTCATTGAATCGTAATCTAAGTAGGACTCAATTAGTCTCCCTATTTGATTCACATGAATCCTAATCTAATTAGGAATCATCTTTATTTATTGGTCCAAAATTAATTAGGACTCTAGGAATTTTAATCCAAGTAGGACTCTAATAATTTGAAGTCCTAATCTAATTAGAACTGTAGGAGTCCTACTCCAAGTAGGACTCTTGAACCTTATCATATAAAGTCTAGCCCAATTAATTAAATCCAATTGATTCAATCAAATTGCAATCCAATTGCAATGAATTCCTTCTTCAACTCACTAACTCTTAATGGGTTAAACTAATTATCAATTAAATTGACAATTACAAACTATTGTGATTCCAAATCACAATCCAGCCATTAGATCAATTGGATTTTCTATTGTGTGTGACCCCATAGGTTCTATTCTGTCTGGTAGTGAGATATGTTGTGATCCCTATCACAATATCATTGAAACTCCTTTTAATGGGTTGGAACAAATTCAACTCATCTCATTCGGGTTCACTGATCATCAAGTGAATGCCTCTGAGTCTCACAATCCACCAGTAACACCTAGCAGCATGTAGTGGCAATCCAACAGAATAAAATGAATGAACCTCTAGGTGCAGTCAGTGTATGATTTAGTCTCTCTATCGTGGATCCCGACGGGATGGAGGTCATGAATAACTCGTCAAACCCCATCATTTGTCATATGTAAAATTTATTCGACTCTAGTTCGAGATTGGAAACTCTTTTCCAAAAACTACCTTAGCCAAGAATTTACGAACTCCATCTCATAAATCATATATGATCTCTCCTAATCTATCAAGATCGATAGATTCCATCTACATATACTTCTACTCCTACAATGAACCTTCTGCAGCTAATCTGCACCACAAGAACCCAAATGGATAGGGCCCATGTTTATGTGCTCGTCAAACTACAACAACCTCACTGTGAATAGCCGAAGCATCGCAGGTCAAAGGACCAGTCATACAACTGCAACATCAAGTAAGTCACTGACGAGTGGATAGACATCCAAGTGACTATTTGCTTTGGTCACGCTCAATACCCTTGTTTTCTAACTAGCACTTGCACAATCACTCTAGTGTCCCCACACTGTAGACTCAAGACTTATCTGTTAGAAGTATGCCCTAGAAGCCAATTTGGCTGACGCATTATTTTGTTCTGGGAAATAAATTTATACTTGACCTAATAATGAATTTATTAGTATGGGCTTTCTTTTCATTCATGTTCTTATGTGTCCATGAATCGTCTAAGAAATTAATAAGATTATGATGCATATTCTCAAGAGTTGAGAATTTGAGGCATGTGTCATTGGTGATTAATTCCTGAATTGCTTCCGATCGATGGATCCATCACGAGGGATGGTGATCGATCCGCTGAGATTAGTGCACAGATCACTTAGTCAGATGGATGAGTCTTGAGTCCACAGTGTGGGGACACTGAAGTGATTGTGCAAGTGTGTGGAGTGATTGATTAAAACCCTATTTGATTTTGATGAGCTCAAAGCATTTGAGTATATCTCTTGTTTACTAATGAATTCAATTAAGTGTTTCAGTGAAAATCTTGTCTAAGTGTCTCTAGACTTAGTTCATAATATTTTGGATAAGTTAAGAAGTCAGCTTGAACCAAAGTCTGAGACTCGAGTCGACTCCAGAGTATCACGAGTCGACTCCAAGCGTATCAAGTTCACTGGCACGAGCTCGAGTCGACTCCGGATCAGTACGAGTCGACTCCGACTGAGAACAGACAGACGAACAGAAAGCATCAACTCAAAACCTGTCAGCGAGTCGACCCCTGAACTGCGCGAGTCGACTCCGATGTTCACCGAGTCGACTCCAGGGTAGTATGAGTCGACTCCTAGGAGTCACAGGCAGAAAAGTCAGAGAGCAGTTTTCGGGTCTGAGATTCGAGTCGACTCCAGTGGAACGCGAATCGACTCCGATGGTTGGCAAGTCGACTCCAAAGAAAGTGAGAGTCGACTCTCAGAGGAACACAAGGAAAAAGTCAGAGAACGTTTTTCGGACTCTGAGATTCCAGTCGACTCCCGCAATACGCGAGTCGACTCCTAGACACCGCGACCCCAAAGAAGACAGAAGACCAATCTACTGTGTCTGAGAGCCGAGTCGACTCCTAGAAAGCTCGAGTCGACTCCAAGGCAGCGGTACACCAAAAGGGCAGAAGACTTAGTTTCGGAAACTGAGAGCCGAGTCGACTCTGGGGAAGTTCGAGTCGACTCCAAGACTGGACGAGCCAAAAGACAGAAGATCGGGAGTTCGGGCTCTGAGCGCCGAGTCGACTCCCAGGACAATCGAGTCGACTCGAGGTGGCCAAGTTGAAAATTGGCTCCGTGGACTTCATGGGATGAGCCGACTCCGAAAATGCCAAGTCAGCTCCAGAAGTTGGCGAGTCGACTCCGGGTCAAGACGAGTCGACTCCCAGTCGAAGAGGCTACTTTAATTCAAATCCGAAACAGTTGCCGAGTCGACTCCAGAAAAGCATGAGTCGACTCCCGCTACAGCCGAGTCGACTCCTGATCGCGCGAGTCGACTCCAACCCACCAACGGACATATTGTCAGGCTGTGCAGAGTGTGCAGAACGGGCAGAAAAAGGTCTCTAACGGCTAGTTTCCGTGGGGGATGGGTTAAATAGCCACAGAAGACTGTAGCAAGGCAGAGAACAACCATTCCACTCAAAGTAATCAAGCTTTCAATCTCTGCAACCTAGTTTTCAATGGAAAAGAGGGAAGAGCAACATTAACTGCATCCACCTACTTCTTCCCAACATTGAAAGAGATCTCCTCCTGCATTCAAGTCGACCAGACATTCAAGAGGAGATCCGAAGTTCAAGAAGCCCTACTCTACTCCAACTCAAACGTGTTTGAGGGCTTCTAACTTCTCTTTTGTTTATATTGTTATTTATCTGCTTTTGAGAAGCTCTGTTTTTTCTATTACTCCTTTTTACTTCCATCTTGTCTTTGCTTGGTTCAATCGGGGGATTGAATCAAGGGTATTGAGATTGGTTGGTGAGCCGAGTGTAAAACCAACGTGTAAGGGTTCGATTGTGATCCCGAGAAAACAATCGGGTTGGTTCTAGTCGGTGAGCCTGGGAAAACCGACCGAGTTCGTTGTGAGATCGTAAAACAACAAGTTTGGTTGTGAGCTTGGAAAACAACCGGCTGTAATCCAAGGGGTTATAGTGAATTCCCAAGTGAGACTTGGGGAGTGGACGTAGGAGCAAGGGTTAGCTCCGAACCACTATAAAACATTGTGTTTGTGATTGTTTGTCTCTCTCTATCTCTCGCATTTCATTCACCGCACATAGAAACTAATTAATCATCTCGCAAAAGAATTAATTAGTTATCCACAAAAGTTTTAATAGCCAAATTATTTTAAAACCCAATTCACCCCCCCTCTTGGGTTGTCTATCTGGGCAACAAGTGGTATCAGAGCCTAAACTCTTCTACTCTAAGAGTCAAAGATCAAAATGACAACCCCATTTGGATCTTCCCACATTAAGGGTGATAAGTGCTAAATAATGCATAAATTAATATCTTATTCATAGCACTTATCATTATTTAAAAGTTGTCAGGATCAAGCGCTACCATTACACCAAAACCGACCGGTGTTAGTGAAGGCGCAACTCTATTTCCTTAAACCCCACCAAAGGCAGCGCCACGAGTCGACTCCGACCAAGGCCTCGCCCAACCCCGGACTCCGACCTGGCCTCGCCATGGGTTCAGGGACCCCTCAGGTATAACCCACCTACTAACCAGGCCATCGCCGTTGGCAGGCGGCAGGACATGCTGACAGTGACCCTCCCTGTGCTGCTCAGGGACCCCGCGGGTATGGCCCGCACAGCGGCCGAGTATGTCCAACATTCCCCCCCCCAACGCGATGCCTGGGTTTCGAACTCGAGACCTCTGGCTCTGATACCAGTTGTCAGGATCAAGCGCTACCATTACACCAAAACCGACCGGTGTTAGTGAAGGCGCAACTCTATTTCCTTAAACCCCACCAAAGGCAGCGCCACGAGTCGACTCCGACCAAGGCCTCGCCCAACCCCGGACTCCGACCTGGCCTCGCCATGGGTTCAGGGACCCCTCAGGTATAACCCACCTACTAACCAGGCCATCGCCGTTGGCAGGCGGCAGGACATGCTGACAGTGACCCTCCCTGTGCTGCTCAGGGACCCCGCGGGTATGGCCCGCACAGCGGCCGAGTATGTCCAACATAGCACTTATCATTATTTCAATTCATATATTTAGTGAATTTAACATAAGAAAATGTGTTCCCCTTCATCATGGCATTATTAAAAATAATTCGAGTTTGCTTGATTTTATTGGTCAATTCTAATATGTGCAGATCGAGTCGAACTAATTGGGATGATGTCTGAACTAATTTGTGCAGGTCGCTGAACCCATGTCCACGTCACCCTTTTAGTGCTTAGAAATTAAGCTTCTACGTCACTTTCACTCCCATGTTCAAAGAATGGAACCAAGCCATCCTTTTCTTCTAGCTTAAACTCACAGCATCCTTATCTCTTCTTCGGAATAAATCCCAGCTTCTCCCCTGTTTCAACCTCCATGTTCTTCCCAACGTCCTTGTTCCAACAACCGGATCAAGCTTATCCTATAGAATCATCCCACGATTTGGCTTCATCCCATTCGAACCAACATCCAAACTTCCCCTTGCATCTGTGTCATCTTCCCATCGCTTCTTCATCACAGCGAACGTCCCAGCTCACCATATCTGTGATTCATCTTCATCTCGTGGCCAGTCAAATCCCAAGCTTCACAGGTTGTTTTCCCGTTCGGATCAAACAACTAAATGCATAGCATCCACCGAATCTCCCAATGTCCCTCGGAATCACATCCACGTTGATCTAACTTCATCCCGCATCTTTCTCCCAACCGTGATCTTCTCCCGTTCGGATCAGCACCCCATTTCTTCCGAACGCCCATGGATAAGCTCAGCCCCAGCTCATCCCCCCTCCTCTTCGCCCGTGGGATAAACTCAAATCCCAGCCGTATCCTTCTTCCGAACCAAGTCCAGAGCCCGTCCCAACTCCTCTGTTCACACTTCCAGCCGTTCGACCAACGCCTTCCCATTTTTTCTCCCAGCCGCATTTAGCCATCGGCAGAATCCTCAAACTCCCAAACATGGATCTCAGCCCTCCTTCTATCTCAGTTCATCCTTATCTTCCCATCACGTATCCTCCGGCATCTTCCTTCACCCGAGAACATCATCCCTTGTTCCACGACATTCAACCAATTCACCTTCATCCCCTGCTACCAGCTCATCACAAATCAAGCCAAGCCATATCCCAGCGTTCATCCTTAGAGTACATCCTCTCCCCACTCCAAGAATCAGCATCCCACGGTCAGCCATCGTTCGGATAAATCCAAACCTCCACGTCCTTCCCGAGCTTATCCTCCCAAAATCAAGTCCTCTGTTTCTCCTCATCATCTTCTCCAGACCACACCAGTGAATATCCGAATCATCCGCGAGCGAGTTCATCTTCCCAACGTCTCTCTCAAACTTCTCTTCATCGCACGAACCCAACGTCCTCCGAGATCCTCTCAACAGACCCTGCTTCGGAACAGGTGTTCAGATTTCACAGATGGATTCTTTCCTCCCAATCTCCTCCCATTCCGGATCAACTCCATCTTCATCCCACGTACATGATTCTCTTCTGCCGAATTCCTCCCACGCATCTCGGCATGCCAACGGGATAAGTTTCAATCTCAGCATCCCATGCGATCGTTCCTAGCAAATCTAAGCCTCCGCATGCACCCCAGATTCCACGGAAATCAGCTCCCAGTTCCGTTCCCAACAACCATCAACATCCTCTGTTTCCGGATCACCTTCTCCCAGCTCATCTTATCTTCAGTTTCCGGATCCGCGCCCTCCTCCTAGCGGAACAGCCTTGCATCCAAGCTTGATCCGAGTTCCTCCCAGATTTCCTATCCTCTCGGAGCAAATCTCATCCCAACGGCAGCACAACCAAACTCCCAGCGTCCAAGGATCAAGGAACAGAGCCGGGATCTTCTCAACCGCATCTCGCTTCATTTCATCCTTATCCCCTGCGTGATAACAGAGGCTGTGAAGGCTATAAAAGGGAATCAATGCATGCAGGCTAGAGGCATTCCTCCTCTTCCCCACGAGGGGAGGGGGCTGATCCCATTCCTTCTTCCCCCACCGGAGGGGGGGGGGAGGCTATTCCTAGCTCTCGGAGGCAAGCCCCACGGGAGAAGAAGAAATAAAAAATAGAGGGAGAGAGAAACATTTTGGGCATTTCGGGAATGAATTTCCATAGAAGTTCAAGAGGGAGAGTAAGCCGGCGAAAGGAAGAGATGGAAGCCCGCTGCTGTGCTGCTGCTGCCGTCTCCAACTCTATGCAGGGCTGATCTCCTCTCTAGGGCTGGATGCAGCCCTAACACAGGGACATGGTTTTTATATTTTATTTTATGTTCTTGGAGTTGTATGAACTTATTGTTTTTAATGGAATCTTCTTTTGAATCATATTTAATTTCTGTGATTTTAAGTATGATGTTCGTACAACTGTTCTTCATGATCACTAGGTAAATATAAGATAGTCCATGCTTAGGGAAGATGCGATGTGCTACCACCTTAGATTAGGGTAGACATTTCATGCCAACCGAAGATGGATTATGCCCAAATTACTTTTGTGAATTTTTATTTAAATGCTTATTAGGCTTGTAGCTAATTTGCATGTTTATCCAAGAATAAATTAAAATATAAATAACCCTTGTTCCGATGTTAGTGGTGAATTCCTTGCCCTAGGTTCTCCCAAATTGATATCATTTTAATTGCATTTTTTTATTCAATTGCTTAGCTAATAGTCTTCACAAATTCATCATTTTAAATATTTTTATTTTTAAGAAAAATAACTATACCCCAATCCCTGTGGATCGATACCCGTAATCACTATCCTACTAGATACGTGCTATTGCGTGGTCTCAAAAATTGACTATCAATTTTTGGCGCCGTTGCCGGAGAATGGTAGCATAGTTGTTTTTCTTTTTATTAAAAAAATTTTTCAAAAAAAAAAATTTCGAAAAATAAAAAAAAATAAAAAAAATAGTTTCTATTTTTACTTTCCTTATCTCCTTCTCCTCTCTTACTAATTTTTGATTTTTCTTGGTATCATTTGATCAGGAGCCAAAGAGGAAGTTTGGGACAATTAGAAAGGGAACGACTGAAAAAGGAATACTGTAGAGGTTTTTTTTTTTAAAAAAAATTGCTGGAAATTCTGGTAACATCTGAACCTTTCTTATTTAATTTAAATTCCCTTTTGTGGTGATTGTTTGATTTTAAATTCAGCAAAAGTGTGAATGCATGCCTCATACACATACACCAATTAATCCGCACATAGTAAGGACAATCACCCCAACAAGATAAGAACTGGATTTCATCACCAGATTCTTGCCCAAATTAGGTGAATCAATTCTCACATAGCCATCATTTTAAATTAAAATCAATTAGACATTGGCCCCTAGGGACATTCGAGCTCAATAGGACGAAGATCACCGAAAGTTGCACCAATTTCGCTCTGTGGCTCAGTTGATGTCTAGGCAAGCTTTGTCCCAAGGGAGACAGTTCATCTGTTCGAGGCAAGTGGTTTTTAAGTGGGACCTTTGCAACGCATCGTGACCCTCCCACTTACCTGGGAGCTTACCTGGTCAACTCAGTTCATTAGACCGGATTGGAGGCTTAGGTGCCCTCTTCAAATCAGTTAGGAGCTGTCTAGTGATTTTAGGGCAAACATGAGGAATTGATGTGTTTTTCTTTTAATGCATGCTTAACTGCACCTGATGCGTCTGGCTGAAGACGTTAAACTTAGCGCTTGTTGGGAGGCAACCCAATTTTCATAGGTTATTTTTGCATATTTTCTTGTCGCATTTTTTTTTTTATTTTCTTAACAGGATCCCTCATATTACTGATGCAACTACGGTAAAATGCTTCTATCCTCCATATGCATCATATTTTCGTCCAAAAAAAAATATAAAACAATACAAATAATAATATAATATTCAAAAAAAAATTTCATCAAAAAAAAAACATTGAGGACAATGTCTGATCTAGGTTGGGGGGTATAGGATTCGAAATTTTTTTTGCATTTTCACATTTTTAAGTGAATTTCAAAAAAAAAAATGAATTTCAAAAAAAAAAAAATAATAATAATTTCTATGCTTTAGTGCTGAAATGATAAACACACAAAGTATATAAAATCTAAAAAGCCCAATAACTAGTCAGGAGTAAGTCAATTTGAGTTCTTTTTATTAAAAGTTCTTTTAGTAAGTTGTAAGATAATTTTTACTTTGGAATTTCACAACACACATGGCCTGTACTTCTAAGGGTTAGGTTCAACATGATGTTGTTAAGTCTGGTAGCATCCTTGAGTCCTGATGAATCATACCTATCTAATTCACTATTAAAAAATAAAAAAGAGAGATAAGTGAATTTAGTCAGGTACATCGAAAAGGGCTACCTATTGTCAAAGGTCAGCGGGCTTGTAATAAGGAACCCGAGCATAGGTCCGTAGGGGAGTCTTGATGCCCAACACCTTATGCCATCTGGTGTGGGAGTGTTGACTGAGTGCTCGCTACACGGAGGAATCATTACAAGAGTAAAAGTGCATAATTTATAAATCTCAAAAAAAAAAGAAAAAAAATAAAAAAATAAAAAAAAAGAGAAAAAGAGAAAATAATATTGACCTTGAAAAAGACGATAGTGTGAAAGCCGTCGTTGTAAAAATTCGAGTAAACTGGAATATTACAGATAAAGCCCATGAGGTATTAAAGTAAACATCCACAACTCTCGAAATCCTGCAAGGTAGGATGATTTTGAATCAGTGATTAGGTCTTATCTGACCAATTCTTGGAAGCTACTAGTTTTAGCAGTATTTTGGAGAATCTAAAGCCTTAGCTTGTGTATGGTCCAGATATCACCGAGCACCCAAGTATGAATTAGCCTTATAACTCTCTAACGGAAACTTAATGACTTCAACTTAAGTTGCATCTTGACCTAGGATTTGGGCTAACTTAGTAATAAAACTTTGTGTGCTTTTGAAATTCTTGGCACTTATGCATTTGAAATCAGATTTTATAAAACAGTAAAATAAATTCTTTAGGTAGGGACAGCAGTTTGTGGGTATCTGAGCTGGAAACCCTCACGAGACAAAACTCGTCCACTAGGGCCACCTAGGGGTTTAAAGCCTTATTGCATACGGTAAATGCAATCGCGATTCCTGCGAAAGTGAGTTCATTTCTTTTTCTATTTTTGCTTGAGGACTAGCAAAATGTAGGTTGGGGGGTGTGATAAGTGCTAAATAATGCATAAATTAATATCTTATTCATAGCACTTATCAGAGGGTCAGTCCACCCAAAGACCCCCATTCTTTAATGGATCTGACTACTCATATTGGAAGGCTAGGATGAGAATATTCATCCAAGCCCAAGACTATGAGATGTGGACCATTGTAGCAAATGGGCCATACATCCCATCCATTTATGTAGAGGGGGTCACTGTACCCAAACTAGAAAAGGATTGGGATGAACATGACATGAGAAAGGCACAACTAAATTCTAAAGCTATGAATGTGCTTTATTGTGCCTTAGATAGAAATGAATTCAATAGGGTCTCTACTTGCAATTCTGCAAAAGAGATTTGGGACAGACTTGAAGTGACCCATGAGGGCACGAATCAAGTCAAAGAATCCAAAATAAATATATTGGTTCATAAGTATGGATTCTAATGAAACAATCACATGCATGTTCACTAGGTTTACTGACATTGTCAATGGCCTAAAAAGCCTTGGCAAGAACTATACTAACAGTGAGCTTGTCAGGAAATTCTTCGCTGTCTACCAAGGTCATGGGAAGCCAAGGTGACGGCAATCCAAGAAGCTAAAGACTTGAACAAGCTTCCACTTGAAGAGCTCCTTGGATCCCTAATGACTCACGAGCTCACAATGAAGCAGCACAGCGAAGAAGAGTCCTCCCATAAGAAAAAGGTAATAGTTCTTAAATCTACATCATCTAATAAAGACTTGTCTTGCAGCAGCAGAGTGGACGTAGGAGAGTGAATTCCCAAGTGAGACTTGGAGAGTGGACGTAGGAGCAAGGGTTAGCTCCGAACCACTATAAAACATTGTGTTTGTGATTGTTTCTCTCTCTATCTCTCGCATTTCATTCACCGCACATAGAAACTAATTAATCATTTCGCAAAAGCATTAATTAGTTATCCACAAAAGTTTTAATAGCCAAATTATTTTAAAACCCAATTCACCCCCCCTCTTAGGTTGTCTATCTGGGTAACAAGTGGTATCAGAGCCTAAACTTTTCTACCCTAAGAGTCAAAGATCAAAATGACAATCCCATTTGGATCTTCCCACATTGAGGGTCAGTCCACCCAAAGACCCCCATTCTTTAATGGATCTGACTACTCATATTGGAAGGCTAGGATGAGAATATTCATCCAAGCCCAAGACTATGAGATGTGGACCATTGTAGCAAATGGGCCATACATCCCATCCATTTATGTAGAGGGGGTCACTGTACCCAAACTCGAAAAGAATTGGGATGAACACGACATGAGAAAGGCACAACTCAATTCTAAAGCAATGAATGTGCTTTACTGTGCACTAGATAGGAATGAATTCAATAGAGTCTCTACTTGCAATTCTGCAAAAGAGATTTGGGATAGACTTGAAGTGACCCATGAGGGCACGAATCAAGTCAAAGAATCCAAAATAAATATATTGGTTCATAAGTATGAACTATTTAAAATGGATTCTAATGAAACAATCACTTGCATGTTCACTAGATTCACTGACATTGTCAATGGCCTAAAAAGCCTTGGCAAAAACTATACTAACAGTGAGCTTGTCAGGAAGATTCTTCGATGTCTACTAAGGTCATGGGAAGCCAAGGTGACGGCAATCCAAGAAGCTAAGGACTTGAACAAGCTTCCACTTGAAGAGCTCCTTGGATCCCTAATGACTCACGAGCTAACCATGAAGCAACACAGCGAAGAAGAGTCCTCACATAAGAAAAAGGTAATAGCTCTTAAATCCACATCATCTAACAAAGATTTGTCTTGCAGTAGCAGCAGTGAAGAAGAAGATCATAAGGGAGATGATGATGAGGCTCTTCTTGTGCGCAAGTTCAGAAAATTCATCAACCACAAGAAGTCCTATCATCAAAGGAGAGGCCCCTCAAATTCCTACCGCAAGGACAAAGGTAAGGAAAGGAAAAATGAGGGGATTGGGTGTTACGAGTGCAAGAAGCCGGGTCACATAAGAGCTGAGTGCCCTTTACTGAAGAAGGGGAGCAAGTACAAGAAGAAGAAGGCTCTTGTCACAACACTATCCGACTCTGACTCATCATCCTCTTCATCGGATGAGGAATAAGAGGAAAAGGCCAATTTCTGCTTCATGGCCATTGAAAATGAGGTAACGTCCGAATCGCCTCTAAAAAGTAACTAACCAAACTTATATCCGTAAGTATGATTCATTAGTTAAGGATAAAGATGTTCTTATCAAAGAAAATTTAGAACTTAAGACAAGCAATCAACTCTTAACTCAAAAGACTAATACCTTGAGTAAAGATAATGAAAAATTAACTAAGGAAATTTCAGAACTTAAAAACAATAAACAAAACTTAAACGAGAAACTCATAAAAGATTTAAACATTCTAAAAACCGAAAAACAAACTCTAACTAAAGAACTTGAAAAGTACAAACTTTTGGTAGAAAAGTTTACATATAGTTCTGAAAAATTGAACATGATACTAAATAGTCAACGAGCAGTATTTAATAGAGCGGGTTTAGGGTATAATCCAAAAAATAAACAAAAACTTCTTAGTAACTTCTTTGTTAAAGCTGGAGAAAGCAAAACTAAGAAAGTAATCTGCTTTTGTTGTGGAACTGTAGGACATAAGGCAAATGTATATGACTATAGAAAAGGGAAAACTAAAAAAAAAATTAAAAGGGTATGGGTTCCAAAAGGAACCAATATGACTAACCATGAAGGACCCAAGAAAACTTGGGTACCTAAGATTATATGATCTGCTTGTGTAGGAGTGTCTTGCAGCCAAGGTCAACAAAAATTGCTGGTACTTGGATAGTGGCTGCTCAAGACACATGACGGGTGACAAGGATCAATTTTTCACCCTTGAAGCTAAGAAGGGAGGTGCTGTGACTTTTGGAGACAACAACCAAGGTCACATCATTGGTATTGGTAAAGTTCAAATTACCCCTTCTACTTTTATTGATAATGTTAGATATGTTGATGGTCTTAAGCATAACCTATTAAGCATTAGTCAATTATGTGATAAAGGGTATGATGTTATGTTTAAACCATCACTATGCATTATAACAAACCCAAATGACAATAGTTTAGTTTTTAAAGGAATTAGACGTGGGAATGTGTATGTTGTAGACCTTAAAGATCTTGCCAAACATAACCAATGTTTAGTTGTTAATGAAACTAAGGATAATGATGCTAGTTGGTTATGGCACCGTAAGTTAGGTCATGCAAGCATGGACACAATAACTAAACTAGTTAAAAGAGATTCCGTGATAGGTTTGCCAAAATTAAAATTTGAAAAGAATAAAATATGTGAAGCATGTCAATTTGGCAAACAATCTAGAAACTCATTTAAATCCATAAAATGTGTCTCTACCTCTAGACCTCTAGAATTATTACACATGGACCTATTCGGACCAACTAGAACAACAAGCCTAGGTAGAAATAAATATGGTCTAGTTATTGTAGATGATTATTCTAGGTACACATGGGTCATGTTCCTAGCACATAAGGATCAAGCATTTTCTATTTTTAAGAAATTCCATAAAGAAGTAACCAATGCTAGAGATACCTCAGTAATAGCTATTAGAAGTGACCATGGTACCGAATTCGAAAATCAGTCATTTGATGAGTTTTGTAGTAAAAAGGGGATAACCCATAATTTTTCTGCACCTAGGACACCACAACAAAATGGAGTTGTGGAAAGGAAAAATAGAACTCTAGAGGAAATGGCTAGAACTATGTTATGTGAAAGTAACCTCCCTAAGTACTTTTGGGGAGAAGCCATTAATACTTCTTGTCATATATTAAATAGAGTTTTATTAAGACCCATTATAAAGAAAACACCTTATAAACTTTGGAAAAACAGAAAACCAAAAGTTAATTACTTTCATGTTTTTGGATGTAGGTGTTTTGTTCATAATAATGGAAAAGATAATCTAGGTAAATTTGACTCTAAATCTGATGAGGGCATATTCTTAGGTTACTCCACAACTAGTAAAGCCTATAGAGTCTTTAATAAAAGAACCCTAGTTATAGAAGAATCCATACATGTTGTGTTTGATGATTCTAGTGATTTTTCCTCTAGTAAGAAAGGTAATTTTGATGATGAGGCTGAAATTCTTGAAGAAAAGATAAATGAGATGACATTACAAGATGACAATCAAAAATTGATTGAAGATGCATCATCAAGCCAAGAGGCTATTGTGGATCATGGGCTAACTAAAGCTTGGAGGTATGCTCACGGGCATCCTAAGGAACTAATTCTAGATGATTCATCTCAACCGGTTAGGACTAGAGCATCCCTTAGAAATTTAAATAACCATCTAGCTTTTGTCTCACACTTTGAGCCCAAACACATAGAAGAAGCCGAAAATGATGTAAATTGGATAAATGCAATGCAAGAAGAATTAAACCAATTTACTAGAAACAAAGTATGGAATCTAGTTGAGAGACCTTCTGAATATCCAATTATAGGTACAAAATAGATTTATAAAAATAAACTAGATGAAAATAGAATTGTAATAAGGAATAAGGCTAGACTAGTAGCAAAGGGTTATAATCAAGAAGAAGGTATAGATTTTGATGAAACCTTTGCTCCCGTAGCTAGACTTGAGGCTATTAGATTATTATTAGCATTTGCATGCTCTAAGGACTTCAAGTTATTTCAAATGGATGTAAAAAGTGCATTTTTAAATGGGTATATTAATGAGGAGGTATATGTAGAACAACCTCCTGGTTTTGAAAATCATCAATACCCTAATCATGTTTATAAATTGAACAAAGCACTTTATGGTTTGAAACAAGCACCTAGAGCATGGTATGAGAGGCTTAGCAAATTCTTACTAGAACATGAGTTCTCTAGGGGTAATGTAGATACAACACTATTTCTGAAAAAGAAAAACCAAGATATGCTACTAGTACAGATTTATGTTGATGATATCATTTTCGGTGCTACTAACAATCGCCTCTGTGAAGAATTTGCTGATTTGATGCAGAGTGAATTTGAGATGAGCATGATGGGAGAGCTGAACTACTTCCTCGGGCTTCAAATCAAACAGTCTGAAGGAGGCATCTTCATCAATCAAGCCAAATACATCAAGGAGATGCTCAAGAAGTTTGATATGGAGGGAAACAAATCAATCAGCACCCCCATGAGCTCATCATGCAAATTAGACCAAGATGAATCAGGTAAATCTGTAGATCAGAAACTGTATAGAGGTATGATAGGATCTTTATTGTATCTTACTGCAAGTAGACCTGATATTATGTTTAGTGTTTGCATGTGTGCTAGATATCAGGCTAATCCTAAGGAATCACATCTAATTGCAGTAAAGAGAATCTTTAAATACCTAATAGGAACAAAGAACATAGGGTTATGGTATTCTAAAGAATCTAGCCTAAACTTAATAGGTTATACAGATTCAGACTTTGCTGGATGTAAACTTGATAGAAAAAGCACCAGCGGGTCATGTCAATTCCTAGGAGAAAACTTAATATCATGGTTTAGCAAGAAACAAAACTCGGTTGCATTATCTACTGCTGAAGCTGAATATGTTGCAGCCGGGAGTTGTTGTGCTCAAATCTTGTGGATAAAACAACAATTAGAAGATTATGGCATTAAACAAGATAAAATACCTATTAACTGTGATAATACAAGTGCCATTAATCTAACTAAAAATCCAATTCAGCATTCAAGAACTAAACACATTGAGATAAGACATCACTTCATAAGAGATCATGTACTGAATGGTGATGTGACACTACAATTTGTTTGTACTGATGATCAATTAGCAGACATTTTTACAAAACCCCTAAGTGAAGAGAGGTTTAGTGTGCTTAGAAGGGAATTAGGAGTGATTGATCCATTCTAGTGATAGTTTCCACTAGATTCGTTGATTTTGATGATTAGATTGTAGTTAAAATAGAGTTTCTTTTCAATGATCATCAAATCAGATCATAATTTAGCGATTTTCCCTCATTCGGCACGAACATAACATGATTTTTACGTGCGTGCCAAAGTTAGAGACGACTCGAGTAAGTTTCAGAGTCGGCTCCTGAGGGGGAGTCGACTCGCGCATTTGCGGGAGTCGACTCGAGATTGATGGCAGCAGAGGGGGAGTCGACTCGCGCATATTCTGGAGTCGACTTGAGGTCGAGTCGACTCGCGACTCAGTGGAGTCGACTCGCAGTCGGGATCCGACTTTTTAACCCTAACTTTGTTGTTTCGAAAACACTTCTATTCTCCGCCGCCACTGTTCACAAGCCCTAGAGCCGACTCCTAGGTCGTCCCCGGTCGTCCCCAAGCCTTTTCCGTCAACCTTTCACCGTCCCTTAGGGTTTTCCTCCCAATCTAGGTCCTTATGCCGCGTAAAACCGTAGTCCGGAAGAGGTCCCGACCCGAGGCCGGTCCCGAGAGGCGCTCCAAGGCTCGGCACGATCCCGCGAGGCAACAACCTCCGGCTCGTTCCCCACCGAGGGCGGTTCCCGCGAGGCCGTGCGCCGGGAAGGCCATCACCACCGGGAGATATGTCGATTTCGACTATCTCTCCCGGGAGGGTTTCACCATAAGTGAGAGATTGCGTGTCCAGGGCTTAGAGTATTTCCTCACATTAGATCTCCCAACTTACCCTGGATTAGTTAGAGAGTTTTACGGTACCGTCCATCGGGGAGATGGGGGTATCGAGGGCATGGTAGCCGGTGTCCCTCTGTTCATTACGGAGGATCTTATTGCCCACATCCTCCACCTTCCACAAGTAGGGGTGGCTCCTACACACCCCGAGGACAGGGTTGAGGCCCTTACGGCCATTCTAGGGCATCCACCCCAGTCACCCTTAGACGAGGTATCCGCTAGCTCACTTTCGATTGAGGTGCGGATCCTCCTGAGTATATTGTCTAGGTCCATCTTCCCTAAGACCGGGAGATTTGATTTTGTATCTGAGAGAGACCTAGCTCTCATATTCTACATGCTTCAGGACACCCCAATCAACTTCCCCAAACTCATTTATCGATACCTGTGTGAGCCACTAGACAGACCTAGGCTCACCCTACCCTATGGTATGGTATTCACTCTGTTGTTTAGGGAGTACGAGATTCCTATCCCTGAGGGGGAACCCTTTCGCGCATTGCGATGGACTGATCGCATACGTCCGGGGACCCTGCACAGGATGGGGTTTCGGAAGATAGAGGGGACATGGGTTAGGAAGTCCTCCATCACCACACAGACCACCAGACACTCCCCTAGTCCTGAGCCAGATTCTGACTATCCTGACTTACCGGACTTTCCATCCACTTCTGCTCCTACCACCTCCGCCGGACCCTCCTCCTCGGCTCCACCACCCATGGAGGTCCGCATCGCTCCTGAGCAGCTCCGGGAGCTGCGGCAGGAGATAGTCCGAGATCTGCGGGATGATCTGCTTCGGGAGCTCCGAGGTTCAGTGCCTGCTCCCTCTCCCGCTCCATCTTCAGCGTTGGTCCCTTCCCTGACGGCCGTGACTGACATGACGGCTCATGTGCGGGAAGAGATCTACAACATGAGGACTTTGCTCCAGGCCCAGTTCCATAGCCTGAGTGAGGTCACGAGCACCACTCGACAGATGCGGGATGACATAGGACGTGACATGCACACCACTACCGAGGGGGCCGAGCGCTTGTCGAGTGTGCTCATCGACAAGCTGGACGTACTTCAGACGTCGGTGACTGAGCTCTCCACTACACATAGCAGAGCCACTTCGTCGATTATCACTCAGCTCGAGCATGTTACAGATGCAGTCACCCTCCTCATGGAGCAGAGCAGATTGAGAGGAGGAGCCACATCCTCGAGACGAGGAGCCACATCCTCGAGAGGAGGAGCCACATCCTCGAGAGGAGGAGATACATCTTCGAGAGGAGGAGCTACATCCTCGAGGAGACCATAGCTGTTTTTTGTGTTTTGTTTTGACATGTATTGTTTTTGCTTTACTTATTGTATTCTCAAATGTATTTACATACAAATCAATACAATGAGTAGCCATATCTTCTTCAATTCTGTGCCATTTGATCTATGATTGATTGTGTGTGCTTACCTCCTTTTTGATACGATGACAAAAAGGGGGAGAAATATGTATAAAATATGTAAAAGGAATCAATAAAAATCAATATAAAAAAAAAGAAAAACTTTTAAAACACACAAAAATTTGTTCTAAGTGGATTTGGTACCTCGAGGCTCATTATCTCTCTTTTGGGGCTCCTAATGGAGTAATCTCCAGAATCTATTCAAGGGATATTCGGAGATTAGCTGAATCCTACTCAAGAACAAATTGACAGATTTTTCCTCTAAAAACCAAAAATTTAAAAGTCAAAAATTCTTATGAATCAAAACAAAGTAGATTGCATATGTTGAGGGGGAGAATCTGAATTTTAAGCAAGCTAAATCATTAAAGATATATAAGCCAAACAATTGATTGCATGATATGAAGGCTTATATAATTCCAAATGAAAGGGAGAGCTTTAACTCCGAAATTTATTGTTCACACCTTTCAAACTTGGATAAATTAAATTACCAGACATCTGAATTCATTTATGGATTTTACTTCCTTGTTTATAGAGCAATTCACTTTACATATACTCAATGTTTTGTCATCATCAAAAAGGGGGAGATTGTGGAGTGATTGATTAAAACCCTATTTGATTTTGATGAGCTCAAAGCATTTGAGTATATCTCTTGTTTACTAATGAATTCAATTAAGTGTTTCAGTGAAAATCTTGTCTAAGTGTCTCTAGACTTGGTTCATAATATTTTGGATAAGTTAAGAAGTTAGCTTGAACCAAAGTCTGAGACTCGAGTCGACTCCAGAGTATCACGAGTCGACTCCAAGCGTATCAAGTTCACTGGCACGAGCTCGAGTCGACTCCGGATCAGTACGAGTCGACTCCGACTGAGAACAGACAGACGAACAGAAAGCATCAGCTCAAAACCTGTCAGCGAGTCGACTCCTGAACTGCGCGAGTCGACTCCGATGTTCACCGAGTCGACTCCAGGGTAGTATGAGTCGACTCCTAGGAGTCACAGGCAGAAAAGTCAGAGAGCAGTTTTCGGATCTGAGATTCGAGTCGACTCCAGTGGAACGCGAGTCGACTCCGATGGTTGGCAAGTCGACTCCAAAGAAAGTGAGAGTCGACTCTCAGAGGAACACAAGGAAAAAGTCAGAGAACATTTTTCGGACTCTGAGATTCGAGTCGACTCCCGCAATACGCGAGTCGACTCCTAGACACCGCGACCCCAAAGAAGACAGAAGACCAATCTGCTGTGTCTGAGAGCCGAGTCGACTCCTAGAAAGCTCGAGTCGACTCCAAGGCAGCGGTACACCAAAAGGGCAGAAGACTTAGTTTCGGAAACTGAGAGCCGAGTCGACTCCGGGGAAGTTCGAGTCGACTCCAAGACTGGACGAGCCAAAAGACAGAAGATCGGGAGTTCGAGCTCTGAGCGCCGAGTCGACTCCCAGGACAGTCGAGTCGACTCGAGGTGGCCAAGTTGAAAATTGGCTCCGTGGACTTCATGGGATGAGCCGACTCCGAAAATGCCAAGTCAGCTCCAGAAGTTGGCGAGTCGACTCCGGGTCAAGACGAGTCGACTCCCAGTCGAAGAGGCTACTTTAATTCAAATCCGAAACAGTTGCCGAGTCGACTCCAGAAAAGCATGAGTCGACTCCCGCTACAGCCGAGTCGACTCCTGATCGCGCGAGTCGACTCCAACCCACCAACGGACATATTGTCAGGCTGTGCAGAGTGTGCAGAACGGGCAGAAAAAGGTCTCTAACGGCTAGTTTCCGTGGGGGATGGGTTAAATAGCCACAGAAGACTGTAGCAAGGCAGAGAACAACCATTCCACTCAAAGTAATCAAGCTTTCAATCTCTGCAACCTGGTTTTCAACGGAAAAGAGGGAAGAGCAACATTAACTGCATCCACCTACTTCTTCCCAACATTGAAAGAGATCTCCTCCTGCATTCAAGTCGACCAGACATTCAAGAGGAGACCCGAAGTTCAAGAAGCCCTACTCTACTCCAACTCAAACGTGTTTGAGGGCTTCTAACTTCTCTTTTGTTTATATTGTTATTTATCTGCTTTTGAGAAGCTCTGTTTTTTTTGTTACTCCATTTTACTTCCATCTTGTCTTTGCTTGGTTCAATCGGGGGATTGAATCAAGGGTATTGAGGTTGGTTGGTGAGCCGAGTGTAAAACCAACGTGTAAGGGTTCGATTGTGATCCCGGGAAAACAATCGGGTTGGTTCTAGTCGGTGAGCCTGGGAAAACCGACCGAGTTCGTTGTGAGCTCGTAAAACAACAAGTTTGGTTATGAGCTTGGAAAACAACCGGCTGTAATCCAAGGGGTTATAGTGAATTCCCAAGTGAGACTTGGGGAGTGGACGTAGGAGCAAGGGTTAGCTCCGAACCACTATAAAACATTGTGTTTGTGATTGTTTGTCTCTCTCTATCTCTCGCATTTCATTCACCGCACATAGAAACTAATTAATCATCTCGCAAAAGAATTAATTAGTTATCCACAAAAGTTTTAATAGCCAAATTATTTTAAAACCCAATTCACCCCCCCTCTTGGGTTGTCTATCTGGGCAACAAAGTGCTTGTTAGAGAACAAGGGTACTGAGCGTGACCAAAGCAAGTACTCACTTGGATGTCTATCCACTCATCAGTGACTTACTTGATGCTGCAGTTGTATGACTGGTCCTTTGACCTGCGATGCCTCGGCTATTCACAGTGAGGTTGCTGTAGTTTGACGAGCACAAAACATGGACCCTATCCATTTGGGTCTTTGTGGTGCAGATTGACTGCGGTAGTTTCATTGCAGGAGTAGGATGCATCTAGATGGAATCTATCGATCTTGATAGATTAGAAGGGATCCTATGTGATTTATGAGACTGAGTTCGTAAATCCTTGGCCAAGGTAGTTTTTGAAAAAAGAGTTTTCTAATCTCGAACTGGAGTCGAATAAATTTTACATACGACAGATGATGGAGTTTGATGAGTTATCCATGACCTCCATCCTGTCGGGATCCACGATAGAGGTACTGTATCATCCGCTAACTGCACCTAGAGCTTCATCTATTCTATTCTGCTGGGTTGCCACTACATGCTGCTAGGTGTCACTGGTAGATTGTGAGACTCAGAGGCATTACTTGATGATCAGTGAACCCGAATGAGAAGAGTTGGAATTGTTCCAACCTATTGAAAAGAGTTTCAATGATATTGTGATAGGGATCACAATATATCTCACTACCAGATAGAATAGAACCTATGGAATTACACACAATAGAGGATCTGATTGATCTAATGGTTGGATTGTGATTTGGAATCACAATAGTTTGTAATTGTCAATTTGATTGATAATTGGTTTAACTCACTAAGAGTTAGTGAGTTGAAGAAGGAATTATTGCAATTGGATTGCAATTTGATTGAATCAATTGGACTTAATTAATTGGACTCGAACTTATTTGATAAGGTTCAAGAGTCTTACTTGAAGTAGGACTCCTAGATTCCTAATTAGATTAGGACTTCAAATTATTAGAGTCCTACTTGGAGTAGGATTCCTAAAAGTCCTAATTAGATTAGGACGAAAATTATATGAGTCCTAATTGGATTAGGATTCCTAGAGTCCTAATTAATTTTGATCCAATAGATAAAGATGACTCCTAATTAGATTAGGATTCATATGAATCAAATAGGGAGACTAATTGGGTCCTACTTAGATTAGGACTCAATGAACCAAGGACAACCTAAATCCTAATTTGATTAGGATTAGAAGTGAGGTGCTCTTCCCCCTCCCTTCCTCAGATGCTACCGAGATCCGCATCCCGGATGGCCGGGATGCCCGATCCGGATGGACAGGACTCGCGTCCCGGATGCCCGAGACGCGAGACCCGTTTTGGCCAAACTTTGGTGCTGCTTCTCCTAACTTCTAGGAGGAGTCCACGCCTAGGGCTTCAAAGAAAAAGAATAAAAAGGGGGGCAGCCCCCCTTGGGATTATTCTTGGTGGTTCTTTTTAGGCGAGCGGCCTCCATCTCTCCCTTCTTCTTCTTCCATCCACAAGGCACAAAGAGGGGCAGCAAGCATGGAGTCTTCTTCCTCCTCTTGGTCAGCTACATGAAAGAAAATAAAGAGAGAAAGGAGTTCCTCTCTTCCCTCCTTCTTCATCCATGGTAAAGGAAAGGCAAGAAAGTGTTTCTTCCTTCTCCTTCTTTTTCCTCTTGGAAGCAATTAAGAGTTGATTGCTTGGAAGAGTTCCAACCATCAAAGAGGGATCTCTGTAAGGGAGTTAGCACCTCGGTGAGATCATGACCTTGATCGATCCAGATCTTCATATGGATATCCGTAGAGGCCGGACACTTGTGCGGCTTCAAACGAACCCAATTTTCATGGTCATCAGATAGCGGTGAAGATCTACCCGCTTAGAGGTAAAGATTTAATCTTTACAATTATTTTTGTAGATCTAAAAATTAATCAAGTAATTAATTTTAATATATCCTTTAGATTTTATAATCTTCTGAGTTAGAGAACTTCGAATTTTTTTGAAATCTATATTTCTAGGGACGTTCATGAGATGAACGATCTCGCACGTGTCTTTCCGCTGCGATCGTCGCAACGCGTGCGGGGGTAACTCGACATTATCTATCTGACTAAGCGATCTGTGCACTAATCTCAGCGGATCGATCACCGTCCCTCGTGATGGATCCATCGATCAGGTGCAATTCAGAAATTAATCACCAATGATACATGCCTTAAATTCTCAACTCTTAAGAATATGCATTATCATCTTATTAATTCCTTGGACGATTCATGGACACATAAGAACATGAATTAAAGGAATGCCCATTCTAATAAATTCATTATTAGGTCAAGTACAAATTTATGTCCCAGAACAAAATAATGCGTCAGCCAAATTGGCTTCTAGGGCATACTTCTAACACTCAAGTGAGCCTAGTGCTCCACCACCGATCTGGAGCTGATCTGGCTATTATCTTTTGGATATATCAATTAGCCATCCAAAGTTCAATATAAATATTAGTGCAATCCTTTGACATAATTTTTTTCCCTTTATACATATTTCTATTTCTATTCTATGTTCTATAACTTTAAACCTATGGCCTCTAACACTAGTGAGCACCTTAGCACCGAACCTAAAAAATTTGATAGCCATAACTTTTGGGGGTGGCAGAACCAAATACGGTTCTGGCTCACCACTTTAGACTTGATCTCAGCCATAGGTAAGAGCATTACTAAAGTTGATAATGGGTCTAACCCAACTACTTCATAATCTGCCACTTGCCGCAACCCAAATCCAAGTTCATCCTCCTCTCAGACTGAACCTTCTGCCTCCGTCAGCATACCCTTTGGTCACCTGATGAGATTAACTATCATTGCATTCATAGAATCATAGGTGCCCTTTTTAAGAGACTGTATGATATTTATTACACAGCCAAGAGTGCCAAATAACTCTAAGACACCCTAGAAAGCAATTATGGTCTTGATGATGCTAGGGTAAAGTGGTTCAAGGCCTTTGACTTCAATAACCTTAGGATAGTGGACTCAAAGCCTATGAATGATCAAATCCATGATTTTGAAATCCTGATCCACCAACTTAGAGTTAATAGAACTAATTTGGATGAATCATTCCAAATAACCTATCTGATAGATAAACTACCTAATTCTTAGTCTGATTTTGTTAAGACTCTAAGCCATACCTAAGGAAGTCTCACCCTAACCCAAGTTTTGAACTCCATTAGAATTGAAGAGCAGCATAGGCTCAGGAGTAAAATCTCTACTGGACACAAAAATAATGCTTATAATGTAGAGGCCCCATTTAAAAAATCAGAACCGACCTTTCTATCATAACCAAAATAAGCATTTCAAAAAGAAACCCTACAACCCTAGAAATCCTAACTACCACTACAATGAAAAACCTATCCAATCCCAGGAGCAGAAAAAGAAGAAAGACGAAGGTAGTGGTCGTTTATGTTTTGTGTGTGGTCGGACCAACCATTTGTCTCTCAGTACTTCTATAAGAAGACTGCACCTCTTCAATCCAAGAAGAAAGGTCTAAACACAACCAGTGCTCAAGTCAACATAGTGACTTTCGGCACTAGCTCCTCTGAGACTGCTTTCAGGTCTGTTTCTTTCACTCCTAAAGTTAACATGACTTTACAAGCACTTGATTAATGGATTGATACTAGAGCTGGTATTCATATTTGTTCGGATTGCTCCTGTTTTCTTCTTACCAGGTCTTAAGTGGAGGAGCTGTGATCATAGCAAACAGCTCGGAGGCACGTGTGCTAGGAGTGAGATGTGTGTACTTAAAACTTACCTCTGAGAAAGTCCTATCTTTGCACAGCGTCCAACATATTTCAGTTGTTAGGAGAAACCTCATAAGTGGTTCTTTGCTTATCCAGCAAGACTTTCGTCTTGTTTTTGAGTCCAATATAGTTGTAATTTTTCATGGTGTAATGTTTATTGGAAAAGAATTTCTAAATGAAGGATTATTTAAGTTGAATGTAATAGTTCCTTCAATTTAATTTAATTGAATAAAAATTCTTTGATTATGAATATAGAACCTTGTTCTATTTGGCATGGTAGATTAGGTCATATAAATTATAATTCAATTAAGCAACTTATAAACCTAAATTTAATACCAAAAAATAATCTTAAGAACCATAAAAAATGTGAAATTTGTGTAGAAATCAAACTCCTTAGGAAACCTTTTAAATCTGTTAATAGGAATTCAGATCTATTAGAGTTAATCTATAGTGATGTTTGTGACTCTGATAGAACTTCTAGGAAAGATAATAGATACTTTGTGACCTTTATAGATGATCTATCCAAGTTTTGTTACATCTACTTAGTTAAAACCAAGGATGAGATGCTCAGCAAATTTAAAATTTTTAAAATCAAAGTTGAGAACTAACAGAAAAAGAAAATTAAAATTCTTAGATCAGATTGGATAGGTGAATATACATCTAGTGATATAACTCAATTTTATGAAGATCATGGAATCATTCATGAAGTGAGTGCTCCATATTTTCCCCAATCAAATGGAGTAGGAGAAAGAAAGAATAGAATTTTAATGGATATGGTTAACTCCATACTCATAAGCTCAAGAGTACCAGAGAATTTGTGGGAGGAAGCTCCAGTTTCAGCCTGTTATATTCTCAATAGGATTTTCTCTAAAAATAATGATCTTACCCCATATAAAGTTTGGAAACATAGAAAACCTAATCTTAGCCATTTGAAAGTATGGGGGTGCTTGGCAAAAGTAAAAATATTTGATTTTAAAATAAAAAAAATAGGACCTAAAATAATGGATGCCATATTCATAGGATATGCAGCCAATACTAATACTAATAGATTCTGGTGATTAATTCAGAAAAAAATGATATTAGTAACAACACTGTCATAGAAGCCAGAAATGTAATATATTTTGAAGACACCTTTCCACTTAGGACTAGAGTAGATAGTGGTATAGCTAGTAGCTCTAGTAGAATAAGGACAAGAAAAATAGAAGTAGAAGCAGAACCTAGGTGGAGTAAGAGATATAAGGTAAAGAAAACTTTTGGAGATGACTTCTATACTTTTCTTATAGAGGACTCTCCAACTATTTTTGAGGATGCAATAAAATTCTTGGATTCACCTTTTTGGAGAGAAGCTATAGACAATGAGATGCAGTCAATTATCCAAAATTATATTTGGAAACTGACTAATCATCCTTCTGGCTGTAAAACTATAGGGTGCAAATGGATCTTTAAGAAGAAACTTAGGTCTGATGGCTCTGTAGATAAATTTAAGGCTAGATTAATTGCCAAAAGTTTTACTCAGAGATCTGGGATGGATTTCTTTGATGTCTATGCACCTATAGCTAGGATTACTACTATTAGGGTCCTGATAGCATTAGCTTCCATCCATAGATTAGTGATTCATTAGATGGATGTAAAAACAGTTTTTCTAAATGGAGACTTAAATGAAAAAAATTATATGAACCAGCCAGAGGGATTTATAATCCTAGGCCCAGAAACGAAAGTTTGCAGATTAATCAGATCTCTCTATGGTCTTAAATAAGCACCTAGCAATGGCACTTGAAATTTGATGAAATCGTACTTTTATATAGATTTGAAATCAATGGTACAGACGAATGTGTATACCATAAAAGAGTTGGAAATAATTAGTGATATTGTGCCTCTATGTAGATGATATACTCATCTTTGGGACAGATCTTCAGATAGTTGATGAAGTAAAGCAATTCTTATGTCATAAGTTTGATATGAAAGACTTGGGACAAGCTGATTTGATTTTAAATACCAAAATAAATAGAAGTGCAAATAGAATTGAGTTATCCCAAAGTAATTATGTTGACAAGATTCTCAATAAATTTAATTATACCGATTGTCGGTCTGTCTCTACTCCCTTTGATCCCTCTACATACCTTAAGAAAAATTTGAAAATTTCTATCCTTCAAAGCCTATATGCTCAAATCATAGGCTCACTAGGATTCATAGCCAACTACACCGGCCAGACATAGCATATGCTGTAAATAGACTTAGTAGATATACTATTAATCTAAATAGAGCTCACTAGACAGCATTAGAGAGGATCCTTAGGTATCTTAAATATACGAAATCCTATAGTTTGCATTTTAGTAGGTTTTTTGCTATTTTAGAAGGATATAGTGATGCCAACTGGATCAGCAATACTTTAGATGTTAAATCTACCACAAGATATGTCTTTTTTCCGGAAGGTGTTGCTGTGTCTTCGAAATTCACCAAACAAACTTTGATATTCAGGAGTACCATGGAGTCTGAACTAATAGCTTTAGACACCACTAGCACTGAGGCTGAGAAGCTCAGAGATCTACTTATAGACCTTTCTATAAAAGAGTCACTTTTACCATCTGTCTCCTTACATTATGATTGTAAATCTGCAATAGATAAGTGCTACCAAGAAAATACCAATGTAAAAATAAACAGGCATTTAAAAGTACGTCATAAATCATTAAGATATAAATTGAAAAATAACGTTATAGCTTTGAATTTTGTAAATCCGAAAATAATTTGACTGATTAGCTTACAAAAGGTTTGTCTAGAACAGTAGTTCTAGAGTCGTCGAGGAGGATGGGGCTTAGCCCATAAAAATAGATCACCAAGATGAAAAACCAACCTTAAAAAGTTCAATGGATAGAAACAAACTGGAGTGTAACTAAGAGGAACATTGTTTTATGTTTTTCTCATCCCTATGGCACTAGTGCTCATAAAAGCAAGCGTAGGATAAGTTTGTTTGTATAACTCTTAATGAGTCCGAGACCCAAGAGGCAGGAGCTTCCTTACTAGCTTCCTTATTAGGACTCATCTATATGTGCAGTCGTGAGGCCGCGACTATAGGAAATGGGTGATTCTCTAAAAAGCACAAGAAAGATACCTACGTATGGCCATATTAGCACAATCTGCTTAGAACCCAAATCAGGCTATATTATGTGTGTTGTTGATTTAACATGAGCCATGGACCAAGGTTCAAGGTTAAGACCATCTTGGCTCCACAGATGTAATCAATTGTCATTAAGTGAAGGTTCAAACCAAAAGGTACCTACACCTATTAAATAATATAAGATATCCATCATTTTATTTTAATTTTAAACTTATTTAAAAAATTAATTTTTGTAAGGAATTGTTAGAAAAAATTAATTGGCACATGGCCGAGATGCGCGTCTTGGGAGCGCGCTAGCGCCCTCTACGGGCTGGCCGCATCTGTGGAAGGCGCAGATGTGTCCTAATGCCCGCTGGTGCCCTCCGCAAGTTGATCGGGTCCGTGGAAGGTGCGAATGCATTCGCAAATTGGCCCTTTGTTGCCTTTTTGGGCCAACATGCTATAAAAATCCTCCTATTCCTCCTATTTCATGATGAAAAAAAAGAAAAAAAATTCTGAAAAAATTCTAAGAAAAAAAAATTGTTCTTCCTCTTAGTCACTTTCTGGATTTTATTTTTGCACCTTCATTCAGCAAAGTTTAATTTTTTTTATTTTTATCTTTGCTGGATCTGCAAGTCTGATTGGATTCGTGTTGGCTTCTTTCGAGACGTACCAAAAAAAAAGCTTAGGGTCGTTGTATCTCTGGGGAGGATTGTCGGGATATCCGTTTGTGGAGGCAAATACTTCTTTAGGACTGTGTCTACGTGCTTCGACCTGCCTTCATTCAGGCCAACTCTATTTACCCTTATTTCAAATTTAATATTAGTAGATATGTAACATTTACAATTTATGATTTAAATTTATTACATGTTCTATAGAATAGATTTCTTTTGTGCTAGAATAGATTTCTTTTAATCCTATATATATATATATATATTATTCTTTTTATGATTATTTATTAATTGTTATTACAGTTTTATTTACTTATTTAGGTGATATATTGCTAACATGTCCACCATCGTCGATCAAGTTCCAGCAAAAGTGTGGTGGAGTAGTAGAAGGAAGCCAAAGCGAGCACGGATCAGGGTCACTGGTGTCACCATGGTCTATGCATGGGTTCTTGTGGGTAGTACTATCACCAGAGTAGCATATATAGGTGACTACTAACTTGCATGATGGAGCATGTGTAATGCTTTATGACTTGTTTTAGATATATTATCTATAAAATGCTTTATTTTACTATACTGTTATTTTCTTTAAATAACGCATTAGCATGCGAAATATTATGCTTCATTTGGTATGATGGTGCATGGTTACTCACTAAGCCTTATAGCTCATACGACTCCTTATATTTTTCTTTCAGATTGATTATCACAAAGATTGATTCATAGATTGATTTTGATGATCACAAAACCTTGAAGTATAGATACTAATGTTTATGTTGCAAGGAGAAAGATATTTATGTTGCAAGGAACATAGCAAGTTGGAAGAACACAAGAAGGCCTCTAAAAGCACTCAAGAAAAGTTGGAAGAAAGCTACAAGTTATTGGCCCAAGTCTCAAGTTCAAAAGATTCAAATTGGAGGAGCAAATTCAAGGAAAATTTAAAAGAATAGTCTTCGAGTCGACTCCTGAGGAATGCGAGTCGACTCCAATGGTTGCCGGGTCGACTCCAAAGAAAGCGAGAGTCGACTCTCAGTGGTACACAAGGGAAAACTCAGAGAAGCAGTTTTTGGACACTGAGATTCGAGTCGACTCCCACAAAGTCCGAGTCGACTCCAAAGACAGCGCAACCCCAAGACAGAAGACGGTATTTTCGTCTCTGAGAGGCGAGTCGACTCCAAGACAAGTCGAGTCGACTCCAAGGCAGCGCGGCTCCAAAATACAGAGGATCAGTTTTTCCGACTCTGAGATTCGAGTCGACTCCCAGACAGCTCGAGTCGACTCCAAGGCAGCGCTACACTAAGATGGCAGAAGACCAACTTTCGGAAACTGAGAGCCGAGTCGACTCCAAGGAAGTTCGAGTCGACTCCAAGACTGGATGAGCCAAAAGACAGAGAATCGGGAGTTCGGGCTCTGAGATTCGAGTCGACTCCCAGGACAGTCGAGTCGACTCGAGTGGACAAAATTCAAATTTGGATCCACGGACTACAGAGGATGAGCCGACTCCAAAATTGCCAGGTCAGCGCCAGAAGTTGGCGAGTCGACTCCGGGTTAAGTCGAGTCGACTCCCAGTCAAGACGGCAACTTTAATTCAAACTTGGAACAGTTGCCGAGTCGACTCCGGAAAAGCTCGAGTCGACTCCTGCTACAGCCGAGCCGACTCCTGATCGTGCGAGTCGACTCCAAACCCAACGGTCATATTGTCAGGAGCTGCAGACTGGTTCCAACGGCTCTATTTTTGTCTCTAACGGCTATATTCTTGTCTCCACTCCATCTAAAGCTATAAAAACGAGAAGAGAGCTAGGGGAGAAGGGAAGGAAGTGGGAGAGATCATCTAGGAAAGAGATCTCAAAGAGATTGCAAAGGAAATCTCCCACAAGCACAAAAGGGCCATCCAAAACGAAATAGAGAGAAGAAGAGCATCCAAGTGAATCCGAAAGCTTCCTCTCCATCCGTGTGCTGCCTCGGGGATCCTCTACTTCATGCCAAATCAGAGGAGGATCAAGTAAAGAAGAAGCCGAGCTCCTCCATCTTCAAAACTCGTTTGAGGGCTTCTCTTTACTCTATTTGTTTATATTGTCATATCTGCTTGCTTAAGAAGCTTTGATTTGTTCTTATTCTTTGTTTTAATATCTTGTAACTTGATTCAATCAAGGGATTGAATCAAGGGGTTAAAGGTTTGTTGGTGAGCCAAAGGGAAAACCAACGGTGTAATGTTTGTTGGTGAGCCAAAGGGAAAACCAACGGGATTAAGGTTTGTTGGTGAGCCAAAGGGAAAACCAACGGGATTAAGGTTTGTTGGTGAGCCGAGGGTAAAACCAACGTGTAAGGGTTTGATTGTGAGCCCGGGAAAACAATCGGGGTTGGTTCTTGTCACGACCCCCGCCCCGTTCCCGGCGGGCCGCCGCGACGGTCCTAGGGTGCGGGTAGGCATAAGGCCACCAGCCACCGCGTAGAACCCTACTACCTATCAATCATCAATAAATCTTGAAAAATTTGGCATGATGCATGCACAAAATGATCACTTTTCCTATAGTGACCTGTCAGGATTATCTCAATACATACAACACACTACCTGTCAGAGCAGCAATCACATAATCCGTCACATAATGAACCTGGACAATATATATCAATACATTATCTCAGGCATATAACTCATCTGCACACATATATATATACCTGCTTCCTAATCCATCCATGGTCAAACCCATATCCACAACAGGATCTATGACTGTAACTATGCACTATATACAATAGAAGGTTTATAATACACCAAAAGGTATAAACCTCTATCTACATTATACTATACTATACTATGGAGCGGCACAGCTAGCAGGCAACCACTAATCCTGCTCCTCTCTATACAATACCTGCCCTGCAATCAAAAACACCAAACTGGGGAGTGAGTATATAAATACTCAGTGAGTGGAGTAGAGAGTACTATGCACATGAGACAAGATATAATCATGGCTCGAGGTGAAATCTCAAGATCAATAACAAGATGAACATGAACTCAACATAAAGAATATGGAGTAAATCATCAATATCACCACAATCACAATCAACTTATCTGAAGCATATATGGAATAATCGAGTAAACATATATACTACTCATGAATATGCTCAACAGATCATAATGCTGGAACATACAAATCAGGTGTCAATATGCTGAATCATCAACAAGACAGCTATTGGGAGATGGGTTTTACGCCCCAGGCGAACCAGCAACAACTCCCTACTGTCACATGCATATGCAGAATAAGACACCATACCAATAATATAAGTGCAAGCCAGTATCCAGAACAGAAATCCATCTCACATCTACATACTAAACGGCACCTCGCGGGAATTCTACATCCGCGGAAAGCCATACTGCACCTCGCGGGGTCTTACTATGCCCGGCGGCAAGCAGAATATAAGTCGTAGGACTGGCCAATCCTACGCCTAGGGCCGTGTCCCCCCCTAGGAAGGGACTGGGCTCCGCCCACCCAGAAGGCTACTATGTGCACAAAGGCCGATGTTCAACCCCATCGACTATAGGTGTCCTGCAGATACTGTCAAGCCATGCATGAATGCCATAATGCACCCTCCCAATACTCTACTAAAAAGGAGTATAATCAAGACTACCACTCACTCGATCATGACCCAATCATAAACTAACATCAGGTTTGGGAGTGAGGGGTCAAGGGTGTGCAATGCAACTCAATATACCACTGAAATGGGCTCTACAAATTTTTGAAATAGAGGAAATGAAATCAATTTACAAAAGAAGTCATTTCACAATTCAGATCTAATTTAATTACTCATAAAGAGTATAATCAAGGCTACCACTTACAAGTCTTTGAAATAGAGAAAATGAAATCAATTTACAAAAGAAGTCATTTCACAATTCAGATCCAATTTAATTACTCATAAAGGAGTATAATCAAGGCTACCACTTACAAGTCTTTGAAATAGAAGAAATGAAATCAATTTACAAAAGAAATCATTTCACAATTCAGATTCAATTTAACTACTCATAAAAGAGTATAATCAAGGCTACCACTCACAAGTCTTTGAAATAGAGGAAATGAAATCAATTTACAAAAGAAATCATTTCACAATTCAGATCCAATTTGATTACTCATCAACCCCTCGTAATTCCTCTCAATGTTTCCTCAAATGCATGTACAGAATAATCAAGCATGGAGAATCAAGATTATAGAGGAATCTACTACAATATCAATCAATATGCTCAAGTGGAATCAATTCACACTTAGCGACATTCATGAAAATGAATTAAGGAAGCTCATGGTGCAAAGTACATGACTCCCACTCACCTGCCAATCCGGCACGGCCTCGATACGCCTCTAGAATTTTACAGTAGGCAGCAGGGGACTTCTTCCTCTTGTTCCCTAGCTTCTTGCCCAACTGTGACATGCATTTACAATACATTTAGTTTTGTATCAAGGGCTATAATCTACGTGCCAATTATAATATAGGGAACTTTAATTGATTCAACTCCCCCGTTCCCTAAATCTTTTCTTTTCTTTCTCTTTTTCTTTTTTCTATTAATTAACTCATCATTTATGTGTATTAGGGACTCCCTTGCACGAGTACAATGTCCCTTTTAGCTTGATCTAGGCTTAATACCCTATTATAGCATGAAATCCCTTATTTTCCACCCGGATGAACAGTAACCTGGACCGACAGCCGGTTACTTCATCCCGGGTTTGATCCACTTTCCAGACTCCAAATTTGATGAAATTTTTACCTAACATTCTACACTCATAGAGGATTCCAAAGAGATAACATGCATCATCATCGGAGGCCGTTTGACCCCCTAAATAATTCGCCGAAGTTGGGACTTCGACACAGTTTTTCCGTAGTGCCGGAAAAATTTGTCAAAATCCGATTCTTCTTCTTTTAACCGCCTCTACAACCCTTATCCGACCCCTCTAGACTATATTCACCCTTTGTATAGCCTAATGTCATCAAAATACTAGATAGGGATGGATATTTACCTTTTTCTTTTTTGAAAATCGAGGTCCTTGCGTAGAGGGGAAGGAGATCTACGTTCTTCCCTTCAGCTCGGAGCACAACCGGGATTCCTCTCCTCCTCGAATCTCCTTCCTCTTCTTCTTTCTTCTTCTTCTTCTTCTCTTTTTCTTTCTTTCTTTTCTCTCTGTGTTTCCACCGCCTGAGATTTCCCCCCTTCCTTCTCTTTCTCGGTTTCATTCCAACGCCACAGTAAAACCCCTCTTTAAATCACATCAAAGCACTATTCATCCTTTGTTTAATATTATTAAATTCCCATTTTGCCCTCGCCACTTCGATATATCTGCAATTATGCCATTATCTTTTGATTCCTTCCAATTTTACCCCTTATATCAATTTTAAAGGACTATTCTATCCCTTTTTTATATAAAAAAAAATTTTGGGGTTATTACATCCTCCCCCCCTTATATAAAATTCGTCCTCGAATTTAAAAGAGTAAATTACCTGATTACTCAAAGAGGTGAGGGTATTTGCTCTTCATACTTTGCTCCGACTCCCAAGTGCATTCTTCAACATTGTGCCGGTGCCATTGGACATTTACCATACATATTTCCTTATTTCTTAGCTTCTTGATCTGAGTATCAAGGATAGCTACAGGAAGCTCTTCATAAGAAAGGTCTCTCTCTACTGTAACTTCCTGCACTGACAGCACATGGGATGGATTTGGCACATATTTCCGGAGCACAGATACATGAAATACTGAATGCACATGACTGAGGTTTGGAGGCAGTGCTAATCTGTAAGATACAGTGCCAACCTTGTCTAATATCTCAAGGGGCTAATGTATCTAGGACTAAGCTTGCCTCTCTTTCCAAACCTCATTATTCCTTTCATAGGAGAGATCTTTAGGAACACATGATTTCCCGTGCCAAACTGCACATCTCTCCTTCTAACATCTGCGTAGCTCTTCAGCTTACTAAACACTGTCCTCAACCTTTCTTGTATCACTGACATCTTTTCTGATCAGTGCATCTACCACAACATTAGCTTTTCTCGGATGTGAGTAGAGCAGTAATACTACCAGAAGTTTTTCAACTCGGTGTATCTACCTCAACATTAGCCTTTTCCGGAGAGTAGTGTATAGACAAGGCATAATTTTTTATCAATTCCAATCATCTTCCCTGTCTCATATTGAGTTCCTTATAGTTAAGAAGGTATTTTAAACTCTTATGATCAGTATACATCTTACAAGATTCATCAATCCGGGGCTGAAGATATTTGTTCTTTATTGTTACCTTGTCCAATCCTTGATAACCGATACATAACCTCAATCTTCCATCTTCCTTCTTTACAAACAATACTAGAGTTCTCTAAGATGACACACTAAGTTGAATGAAGCCTTTATCAAGCGATTCTTGCAACTTTTCCTTTAATTCTTTTATTTCAGTTGAAGCCATTCTATAGGGGGTTTTTTGAAGATTGGTATGGTATTGGGAATCAAATCAATTGCAAATTCAATCTCTCTCTCTGGTGGCAAACCAGGAAGATCTTCTGAAAAAAAAAAAACATCAAGGTGTTCATTCATTACTGGAATATCCTCTAATTTGGTCTCCTTTCAGGTATTCATTACACAGACTAAATAAGTCTTATACTCCTTTTCTAATGCCTTCCTAGCTTTCAGGGCAGAAACTAATGTTATGATGAATTACATTACACGGGTGCATCGCTTTGAAAGAAGAACCCTGGTTCTTCAGGTATCTAGAATATCACTCTTTTACTGTAGCAGTCAATATGAGTGTGGTACTGAGACCTCCAAGCTATTCCCAAAATGATGTCAAAATCTTGCATGTCAAGTTATATAAGATTTGTCACTAACTCTCCTACCCCTATTTGAATTATGCAATTTTTGCACTAATGTCAACAATTACTGTTTTCTATAGGGGTGTAGGAACACACAGTGATTCTTCTAGTTCCTCAAGTATGCAGTGTAGTTATCTAGATAAACTAACTGAAATAAAGGAATGCATAGTGCCAGAACCGAACAAAATAGAGGGATCAATCAAGCTGACTAGTAATATACCTGTTACCACCCGGTCATTGGCACTAGCATCTTGGTAGGTCAGTGTAAAACTCGAGCATTACCTCTTGGCCTCTGGTCACCAGGTACAGGAGGTCTGAGCTCATTCCTCCTCTTGTATGGGCAATCACGTGCCAGGTGTCCAGTCCGCCCACAACTATAACATGCCCTCGCTCTCCTCATATAGGGCCCACTATGGGATCTGCTAGAGTAAGTGCGGGCTCTAGGATCTGCTATAGTGATATTGATGATTCCACTATGAGATCTGCTAGAATAATTGCGGACCCTGGGCTTCTCTTGAATTGGAGTGCCCCTGAAATCCCATGGCCTGCCACTCTGACTTCTATCTGATCTGGATCTCATCAGGTCAGCCCTTTCTCTATCAGATCTTTTCAATTCAGCCTCTACTCTCAAGGCTCTGTCCAAAATATCTATATAGCTGGTAATTAACTGTGAGGATGTCCGGGACCTGATCTCATGTCTAAGCCCTTGTTCGAACCGGTTGGCTCTACTCATATCATCCTCCATGAACTGGGGGCAGAATCGACCCAGCTCATCGAACCTATTGACGTAATCCGAAACAGTCATATGCTCGGACTGAGTCAGCGATAAAAACTCATTCTGCTTCATTTGCCTAACCGAGTCCGAAAAGTACTTAGCATAAAATATTCTCTTAAAATCTCCCCAGGCCGTTCCGTTGACCTCATATGCTGTCTCCATAGCAGTCCACCAAGAGTCAGCACTCCCCCTTAGCATGGAGGTAGCTAGTTTGACTTTTACCTCCTCGAGAAATTGAAGTAACTCATACATCTCCAGTTCTCGGATCCAGGCCTCAGCTATCATGGGATCGGACCCACCATTAAACATCGGTGGATTCAGCCTACGGAACCTCTCGTAATAGGATTCTATCGGCTGTACAGGTTGGGCAGCTAACTGCATCTGCTGCTGTTGCTCAAGCAGTTGTGCTATTAACTGGTACACTCCTGCTAAATCTGCCTGGGTTGCTATGGAGTGTGGAGTAGTTTGTGAAATTGATTGGCTATCAGGGTCCGGAGAAGGTGCCCTTATTTCTCTTTCATCCTCCATGTTGCTTATGGCTACCTAGCAGTCAAGAATTTATGATGAGTTTACATAAATTATCTCTTAACATAGTAAAATAGCAAAAACCATCAAAGAGATCACATAGTCATATCATAATAAATCTGAGAATCTACAATATTCACCTTCTCTTATTAACACAAATCTTCATTATTGAAAAATCTAGTCTCCCATCACAGTCAATATTTTTGACCAATTTAAATTGATTCGATCCACTATACTTTCGCTACACAACTCTGATCAATATCCTCCGAATTTATTAATTGACTTTCTGTCAAAATATAAATCTTGATTGTAAACTGAATGATATACAATTTTGTCTCAAGTAGAGCCAAAAAGAACTCTTAAGTCTCATCCCCAAATATATTTTACAGAATTGTATCTGACTCATAAAATAACATATAGAAAAATCCTATGCTCCATAGTATAATCCTATACTTAATCCTGACTCACCCTATTGCTCTGACAGGACTCTTTTTAACCTTTGCTCTGATACCAAGCTTTGTCACGACCCCCGCCCCGTTCCCGGCGGGCCGCCGCGACGGTCCTAGGGTGCGGGTAGGCATAAGGCCACCAGCCACCGCGTAGAACCCTACTACCTATCAATCATCAATAAATCTTGAAAAATTTGGCATGATGCATGCACAAAATGATCACTTTTCCTATAGTGACCTGTCAGGATTATCTCAATACATACAACACACTACCTGTCAGAGCAGCAATCACATAATCCGTCACATAATGAACCTGGACAATATATATCAATACATTATCTCAGGCATATAACTCATCTGCACACATATATATATACCTGCTTCCTAATCCATCCATGGTCAAACCCATATCCACAACAGGATCTATGACTGTAACTATGCACTATATACAATAGAAGGTTTATAATACACCAAAAGGTATAAACCTCTATCTACATTATACTATACTATACTATGGAGCGGCACAGCTAGCAGGCAACCACTAATCCTGCTCCTCTCTATACAATACCTGCCCTGCAATCAAAAACACCAAACTGGGGAGTGAGTATATAAATACTCAGTGAGTGGAGTAGAGAGTACTATGCACATGAGACAAGATATAATCATGGCTCGAGGTGAAATCTCAAGATCAATAACAAGATGAACATGAACTCAACATAAAGAATATGGAGTAAATCATCAATATCACCACAATCACAATCAACTTATCTGAAGCATATATGGAATAATCGAGTAAACATATATACTACTCATGAATATGCTCAACAGATCATAATGCTGGAACATACAAATCAGGTGTCAATATGCTGAATCATCAACAAGACAGCTATTGGGAGGTGGGTTTTACGCCCCAGGCGAACCAGCAACAACTCCCTACTGTCACATGCATATGCAGAATAAGACACCATACCAATAATATAAGTGCAAGCCAGTATCCAGAACAGAAATCCATCTCACATCTACATACTAAACGGCACCTCGCGGGAATTCTACATCCGCGGAAAGCCATACTGCACCTCGCGGGGTCTTACTATGCCCGGCGGCAAGCAGAATATAAGTCGTAGGACTGGCCAATCCTACGCCTAGGGCCGTGTCCCCCCCTAGGAAGGGACTGGGCTCCGCCCACCCAGAAGGCTACTATGTGCACAAAGGCCGATGTTCAACCCCATCGACTATAGGTGTCCTGCAGATACTGTCAAGCCATGCATGAATGCCATAATGCACCCTCCCAATACTCTACTAAAAAGGAGTATAATCAAGACTACCACTCACTCGATCATGACCCAATCATAAACTAACATCAGGTTTGGGAGTGAGGGGTCAAGGGTGTGCAATGCAACTCAATATACCACTGAAATGGGCTCTACAAATTTTTGAAATAGAGGAAATGAAATCAATTTACAAAAGAAGTCATTTCACAATTCAGATCCAATTTAATTACTCATAAAGAGTATAATCAAGGCTACCACTTACAAGTCTTTGAAATAGAGAAAATGAAATCAATTTACAAAAGAAGTCATTTCACAATTCAGATCCAATTTAATTACTCATAAAGGAGTATAATCAAGGCTACCACTTACAAGTCTTTGAAATAGAAGAAATGAAATCAATTTACAAAAGAAATCATTTCACAATTCAGATTCAATTTAACTACTCATAAAAGAGTATAATCAAGGCTACCACTCACAAGTCTTTGAAATAGAGGAAATGAAATCAATTTACAAAAGAAATCATTTCACAATTCAGATCCAATTTGATTACTCATCAACCCCTCGTAATTCCTCTCAATGTTTCCTCAAATGCATGTACAGAATAATCAAGCATGGAGAATCAAGATTATAGAGGAATCTACTACAATATCAATCAATATGCTCAAGTGGAATCAATTCACACTTAGCGACATTCATGAAAATGAATTAAGGAAGCTCATGGTGCAAAGTACATGACTCCCACTCACCTGCCAATCCGGCACGGCCTCGATACGCCTCTAGAATTTTACAGTAGGCAGCAGGGGACTTCTTCCTCTTGTTCCCTAGCTTCTTGCCCAACTGTGACATGCATTTACAATACATTTAGTTTTGTATCAAGGGCTATAATCTACGTGCCAATTATAATATAGGGAACTTTAATTGATTCAACTCCCCCGTTCCCTAAATCTTTTCTTTTCTTTCTCTTTTTCTTTTTTCTATTAATTAACTCATCATTTATGTGTATTAGGGACTCCCTTGCACGAGTACAATGTCCCTTTTAGCTTGATCTAGGCTTAATACCCTATTATAGCATGAAATCCCTTATTTTCCACCCGGATGAACAGTAACCCGGACCGACAGCCGGTTACTTCATCCCGGGTTTGATCCACTTTCCAGACTCCAAATTTGATGAAATTTTTACCTAACATTCTACACTCATAGAGGATTCCAAAGAGATAACATGCATCATCATCGGAGGCCGTTTGACCCCCTAAATAATTCGCCGAAGTTGGGACTTCGACACAGTTTTTCCGTAGTGCCGGAAAAATTTGTCAAAATCCGATTCTTCTTCTTTTAACCGCCTCTACAACCCTTATCCGACCCCTCTAGACTATATTCACCCTTTGTATAGCCTAATGTCATCAAAAGACTAGATAGGGATGGATATTTACCTTTTTATTTTTTGAAAATCGAGGTCCTTGCGTAGAGGGGAAGGAGATCTACGTTCTTCCCTTCAGCTCGGAGCACAACCGGGATTCCTCTCCTCCTCGAATCTCCTTCCTCTTCTTCTTTCTTCTTCTTCTTCTTCTCTTTTTCTTTCTTTCTTTTCTCTCTGTGTTTCCACCGCCTGAGATTTCCCCCCTTCCTTCTCTTTCTCGGTTTCATTCCAACGCCACAGTAAAACCCCTCTTTAAATCACATCAAAGCACTATTCATCCTTTGTTTAATATTATTAAATTCTCATTTTGCCCTCGCCACTTCGATATATCTGCAATTATGCCATTATCTTTTGATTCCTTCCAATTTTACCCCTTATATTAATTTTAAAGGACTATTCTATCCCTTTTTTATATAAAAAAAAATTTTGGGGTTATTACAGTTCTAGTCGGTGAGCCTGGGAAAACCGACCGAGTTCGTTGTGCGCTCGTAAAACAACAAGTTGGGTTGTGAGCTTGTAAAACAACCGACTGTAATCTGTAGGATTATAGTGAAATTCTCAAGAAGTCTTGGGGAGTGGATGTAGGTGCTGGGGTGCACCGAACCACTATATGTTTGCTGTGTTTGTAATGTTTTTTTGTCATTATCTAACTCACACACTTACTCACTTAGATAAATTGCTTGCTTAACTATTATCCGCGAATTCTTTAGTTGCAAGCATACTCAATCAAGTCACATTCTATACATCAAACTGTCGCTAAGTTTAACTTTCACTACGCATATATACAACTTAGCATAATTAATCAAAAAGTGCTAGAAGTAGCTTAAAAGTTTTAAAAGACCCAATTCACCCCCTCCCCCTCTTGGGTTGTATCTACTGGGCAACAAGTGGTATCAGAGCAGGTGCTCAAATATTATTTGTAGTCTTAACCGACTAGAGCCAAAGATCATGACAACTCAAATAGATAGTTTTCTAGGAGAAGGACAATCAATTGATACACCTCCACTGTTTAATGGTATAAGCTACCCACATTGGAAAATACGCATGCGCATCTTCATTCAATCACAAAACTATTATCTATGGAAAATCATAATAAATGACCTTCACACACTCTCTCACATTAATGAGAAGGACTTAGCACAATTAAATGCTAATGCTATGAACATATTATATTGTGCTATTCAAGAAACAAAGTTTAATGAAATTTCTGCATGCTTATCTGCTAAGGAGATCTGGGATACTTTAAAAAATATTTATGATAAATCTCAGATTAGCTCTCATGTGTTTCAATTACATTCTAACAATGAGACTGCAGAAAAAGGTGTTGAATCTTCCACCTCAGTCGAGTCGACTCCAAGTATTTCAGAGTCGACCCTCAAGATAACCGAGTCGACTCCAATAAGGTCCAAGTCGACTCCGAGGCAAATCAGCTTCCTAAAGACAAAGAAAAAGAGGAAGCAAGAAGAAAGGAAGAAAGAGATAAAAAGGAAGAAAGCCTTGACCAAGAAAGAGTCAAGCCAAAAAATAAAGGTTAGGAGCAACAATGATGATATTAGCTCCAAGAAACTACAAGAGGTAACTGACTTGTGCTTTATGGCACAAGAAGACAAGGTAAAATCTGAATCTACTCTTACCTCAAATGATTTTCAAGAAGAATTCTCTTATGATGAATTATTAAATGCTTTTCATGAGTTGTATAGTGAATGTAGAAAATTAACTGTAAAGAATAAAAATCTTAAGAAACTAAATTCTGAAAATGAAAGCTTAAGGTCATTTTCAGAAGAATTGATTCAGAAAAATCATAGCTTAATTAAAGAAAATCAAAACTTAAGTAAAGAAATTAACCAATTAAGATGTTTTATTAACAAATTCACTGTAAGTTCAGAAAGATTAAAAATGATGTTTGAAAGCCAACATGCTGATTTTGATAAATCAAAATTTAGCTTGACTCCTTCACTTAGCCATAAATCTCTAGAGAAAAAGGTTATCAATTTACCAAGCAAATCATTAAATAAGATAACTTATTTCAAAAATGAAAAGGATGGGAATAACAACTTTACCTATCGTTCTAGTATAATTAAATCAAATGGTAAAGTTATTACTATTAAACAGATATGGGTTCCAAAAGGAACCATATGTCCTAACTCACAAGGACTCAAGCAAGCTTGGGTACCCAAAATGAGAAAATGAGGATGTACACATAGGTGTACCAAGGTACCTATGGAACATAAAGAAACTTAAAAAGTTATTAACAAAAAAAAAATAATAATAATGAAATCAGTAATTCTTGCATCTCCTCATTATTTGTGCTTTAGTATTTGATATGATTTGCTAGTAGTGATCAATTTTGTGATATAAAAAATACTTTTGGAAATATAATCAAATCTCTTCATTTTTTAGTATACTTTACTCACTATTGGATAAGTTGCTAAATGATTAATCAATTTATTAAGAATAACTCTATGAATTCTCTATATGCTTGATTGAGAGTTATTATCCATGGCATTATTGTTTATTGATCATAGATATGATAATGTGTACTTGGTATGCTTTTGAATATATGCACTATGAATACCAAGAAACCATCCTTGGCATATAAAATCAACTCATGCTAGTATGTACTTAATCTCAAAAGACCTTGCCAGAGGCTTACTTAGATTATCTACTTAAAGGTCAAAGTTTTGCTATGCATGCTAACTAAGGAAACAAACAAAAATCATTTCTAAATCTAAAGATGTTGTTTCCATCTCCAAGTTTTTCAAAAGCTTACATTGGATTTATTCTTGAAAAATAAAACTGAAGTATTTTTCTGTATTTACTAAATCTTGTAAAAGTGGTTCAAATGATAAAGGTCTCCAAACTGTGAAGATAAAGAGTATCATGGCACAGTATTGAAAACCAAAATCCTGATAAAGGTTATACAGAAAATAATATTAAATCCAATGATTTCAGCACCAAGGACACCATAAGCAAAATAGGATTAATAGAATTCTTGAAGAAATGAAAAAGACAACTATGTATGATAGTCATCTTTTAAAAGACTATCATCACTGCTTGTCATACATATGATTTCTATTTTTGATGAAAATTTTGATCTTCTGAAAAATGGAAAATGAACCATTGCATATCTTTCATATTTTTCAGTCGTACATGTTATTATGAAAATAATGCCAAATCTGATAGAGATATGTCTATCCTTGGATATCATTCATCAAGCAATGCATATAGAACATTCATGAAAAAGTCTAGTTGTAGAAGTATCAATTCATTTTATTCTTTATGAGACTAATGATTTATTATGAAAATACTAAAATCAAATTAAATGATTAATCTTTTACATATGCACTTAATGAAGAAAAATTGATGACTACTAAAAGACTAAATCAAGAAAAGAGGAAATAGATCTTGATAAAGATTCTTGCATGATTAGAAGTAAAGATCATCATTATCATGTGCTTGCTTCATGAGCTTTATATTCTGTCAAATGAATGTGTAGAAGTCACTCCTATGTGGTTACTTCATTAAAAAGGAGATCTATGAAAAATAACCACCATATTTAAAAATACACATTACATATATGATAAAGCAATATGTGATTTAGAACAAGTATCAAAAGCATGATATATAAAAGCTTAAGCAACCTTTTTGATAGAAAGTAATAGTGATAAATCTATGCATCAAAAAGATGAATTTGTGATATCTTATTTACTCAAAGTATGCATTGATGACATCATTTTTGGTTATACTAATAAAGAGTTATATTGCAAAGTGAGTTTGAAATATGATGAATGAATTAACATCTTCTCTCAAACTCCAAATTAAGACAAACAGGAAAGGGGATCTTCATTGACCAACGTTAGTCCACAAGAAAACTCTTATAGAAGATTGGCATGAAGAAGGTATATCTATGACCCCATCTTGTAGAATTTGAAAAGGATGAGCAAAGTAGATCTATTGTGTTAAAGCTGTATTGAAGCATGATAGAATAATTATTTTATCATACAGCTAGTAGACCAGATTGTATGCTCATTATGTGACCTTGTGCAAGACTTCAATCTAACCTTAATTAATCATATTTTATTGATAACAAATAAATCATAGTCTGAATTTTGATAGAAACAAATGTTAAAGATAAATTGATTAAAACATAGTTAACATATCTTATTGATAATTATCTTAAGCAAATAGAATCTAAACTAAATTGACTTAAACTATCTTGGTTAATGAATCTATCTCTTTAGTTCAAATGATATGTGCTTGCTTATATTTAGGCAATCTCTTGAGAAAAGTGACTCAACATGCAACTATTGTCATATCTTATATTGAGTCATCTAGTTAAAAAATATATATATGTTGGATGAATGCTTTGTATCTTAAAGAAACTAATGACCTTCCTTCAAGAAAGAAAAATGAGAAATTTCAACTTGAAGGATATCTTCATGTAAGATACACTAAACATTCACATGCAAACAAGAGGATCTTCTTCAGCCAAAAGTTCACACATAAGAAATCTAGTTTGGCTTGAAGAACATATAATGAATAGGTAATTTAGATACCTTTCTCACAAATTAGTTGAGCAAAGTCAGTAACTTAAATCTTATTATGGCATGATTAAATTCTTTAATTATTAATTTTTGATATCATGTCTATATGTGTATTGACTGACTTATACTTTTAGAAATTATTTCATGGTTTGCCCAAACTAAAATATATCTTTGCCTATGTCATAACCATGAAATACACAAGTATATGCTTAAAATGTTGATGTAAAATAACTTGTGAGAAGTTATGAATCCTTGAGCATAATGAAAATGTTGTTTGCATGATATACATATATATGATACGTAAGATTAATTCTCTATTCTGCTCTCTCATGAAAATTACTTGAGAATAACAAAAAGAGAGAGAGATAAAGAAAAGAAAATGGATATTATTCAAGAGAAGTAAAATCCAAGTAGAGGCAAACACTTCAACCTTAAGGAAAAGCAAAACAAACTTAATATATTCGACACATTTGTGAGACTTGTGTGAGCATTCTTTTGGAAGGGATAAAATCCATAATTAATTACACTTAAACAGGGAGGTTTTGAAGTAAACATTTTAACCTTTCTATATTGCTCATCATAGGGATGGTGCCAATGGGGAGGCTAGTGGTAGTACCCGGCACTATTTGACCCAACTATTCGGTGAAGGGCATATTAGGGACGGCACAAGAGGGAGGCTAGTGGTAGTACCTCGTGCCCCTTCCCAACCCCACCGGATAGGGAGCAAATAGAGTATAGAGCATAAGAAAGTTATAAATGAAAAACAAAGTAAATGAAAGTAGAATTAAGTCAAATTTTTAATCACTTGAAAACACACTTTAAGGATAAAATCATTGCAAGATTATATTTAAATAGGGGGAGTTTATTTGAAAAATATTGATTTGGATCCTTGACATGCTTGTTCTTAATATTTTAATGCATGATTTAACACATGATTTATTTTGCATATGGTATGATGTCTTGATTCTCAATGTTTTGTAATGCTTCATCCTTGGACAATTTGTTTGAATGTTTGAATTGCTACATAACATCTTTTGTTTGGTTCTATTGAAAAGAAATTTCAGATTTGTCATTCACAATCATTGTTAAAATCTGAAAGCTAAATAAAATTGTAGAAAGGAGAAGAGAAGAATATCTCTATTTAGGAAAAATAAATTGATTTTGATCTATCTTTCTACTCGCCTAACTTTGATACATAATGTCCTAATACTTGTTAAAATATCCTTTATTTTGTATCGAAACTCAAAATTAAACACAAAGATTCTGAAAATGCTTTAATGGTATTGAAATATGTATTTGTCAATCATAATAATTTAAGATGAGCCACAATGTGAAAGATACATATCTCAAATTATGACTTAAAAGGCCTCTATTGAAAATCTTTATGAAATTCAGAATTTGATTTTGTATAAAAGCTTAAACTCCATATGATTACTAAATAAAATGTTAATGTAAGAAAAACAGAATTTATTTTGATTGCTCCGATACGCATCCGAAACATATCTTTTCTTATCATTAAAATGTACCAATATTGGTCTAAATGATGTGTCTTTCAATGATCTTGATTGCAAGTAAATATTTTTAAAATATATGACTTTATTTTAATATTTAAAAATTTATTGAGTTTCATGTATACATTGCTGAAAAATTGTGATTAAGAAATTGAGTTCTATAAATACATATACTTCCATGATCATCTATATGTTTTTTCTCTCCTATATCATTAAAGACTTTCATCAATAGAGTGAATGATCTAAAAGAAAGAAAATGTAAATGCTTTTGAAAGAAACTAAGCTTCAAATGAATTATTTTTGATTAATATTTCAGTACATTTTCTCAAAGTTGAAGAGGAAGCATACCTTGTTCTTAAAGGATTAGAAAGAGTAATTGCTACAAATTTTGAATAATACTAGATTACTCTACATTCTCGATGTCATAGAATTTCAGTGTTATTAACGTTTATCACTAAAATCTGAAATTCAACCAAAGAAAAGAATGATTAAAGAAGAATGCATCTTTTGAGGAGGAGCTTTAGATAATCTTAACCTAAAATTACTTCAATTTGATGCATACCTTGAATTTTATGGATTGATTTTGATGAACCTCCTGATATTGCAAAACATGCTTTAATTACCTTGAGATGAGTTCTATCTTCAAATTTTAAACTCTTAAATGGAATGATCAATTGAGGGGGAGAAACAAAATTTCAGAGAGGTCTTATGGAACTTAATTACATAAATCTATAGGAGAGGGAAAGAATACTAAATGAAAAGTGATCCTAATACTCTCCAATATGTATCATCTGAAATTTAAATCTGAAAATCTTTATGATACACCTTGAGGCGTGTTATTTGGTTAGTATATCTTATGCATCACTCATGAACCAAATTACAAATCTTAAGAGCCTCTAATTTAATAAAACAGGAGGAGAACAATGTATTAAATTTTCTTGAGTATCTCTTAGAAAATCTATTTTGAACCTCACTAATGAGTTTTAATTGGCTTACTCTTTAGAACTTCTATTTTGTGCCAATTCATTATTTTATGTATCAAATTGTGCTTATTTTCTAAAGGAATAAAAGAAAGTCTTTAAAAGAGCTCTAAGATGTATCACAAATTGCATGATTTCATAATTTGGTATTTGTGCTCAAATGCACTTATTATTATAAAGAACCTTTGAAGTCATTAAGAATTAATGACCCAACATGATGATATGTCTTTCACATATATAAGTTTTGATCTTTTACTCTGAAAATTAATCAAAATTGCTCTCATGTTTGATAAAATACTTAATAGATTGGGCAAAAGGTCTTAATTGAACAAGCTTTCATACTTATTATTGAAGAGAGGTTAGATTTCCACTCGTGTTTTCATTGAATATCATTTGTGGTACTTCTTGAATTAACCTAAGAGAGATTCCACCCACACTTGATTAGAAAACTATCTGTGGTATCAAATTAGAAAACTTCTTGAAATCACATTCAATGTGTTCTGCTCTGAAATTATCTTAATTGGCTTTAATCTGTGCTCACTAATCTGATTCCAATATTATTGCCTTGAGTTAAATGATTCATATCCTGGCAATAATGTAACATTCAAACCAGAGTATAGTAAGGGAAAGAAATATTTGAGTGTTCTGATCTTTGTGCTTAATGTTTCACTATTTTTTTGATGCTGTCAAAAAGGGGAAGAAATATCTAAGTATATGCTTATAATGCTTTGTGATAATCAGCTTGAACTGAAATATATTGATTGTGTTAAGCTGATTAAATCTAAAGCATTATCATGAAGTATGTTTTGTTTTAAATATACATGTTGTCTACTTCATGCAACTTTGCTATGTATTACTTCTAGAAAACAATATCTTTTATATTGCATATACTCCAAGTTTTGTCATCATCAAAAAGGGGGAGATTGATGACCCAAAGATTGATTCATAGATTGATTTTGATGATCACAAAACCTTGAAGTATAGATACTAATGTTTATGTTGCAAGGAGAAAGATATTTATGTTGCAAGGAACATAGCAAGTTGGAAGAACACAAGAAGGCCTCTAAAAGCACTCAAGAAAAGTTGGAAGAAAGCTACAAGTTATTGGCCCAAGTCTCAAGTTCAAAAGATTCAAATTGGAGGAGCAAATTCAAAGAAAATTTAAAAGAATAGTCTTCGAGTCGACTCCTGAGGAATGCGAGTCGACTCCAATGGTTGCCGGGTCGACTCCAAAGAAAGCGAGAGTCGACTCTCAGTGGTACACAAGGGAAAACTCAGAGAAGCAGTTTTTGGACACTGAGATTCGAGTCGACTCCCACAAAGTCCGAGTCGACTCCAAAGACAGCGCAACCCCAAGACAGAAGACGGTATTTTCGTCTCTGAGAGGCGAGTCGACTCCAAGACAAGTCGAGTCGACTCCAAGGCAGCGCGGCTCCAAAATACAGAGGATCAGTTTTTCCGACTCTGAGATTCGAGTCGACTCCCAGACAGCTCGAGTCGACTCCAAGGCAGCGCTACACTAAGATGGCAGAAGACCAACTTTCGGAAACTGAGAGCCGAGTCGACTCCAAGGAAGTTCGAGTCGACTCCAAGACTGGATGAGCCAAAAGACAGAGAATCGGGAGTTCGGGCTCTGAGATTCGAGTCGACTCCCAGGACAGTCGAGTCGACTCGAGTGGACAAAATTCAAATTTGGATCCACGGACTACAGAGGATGAGCCGACTCCAAAATTGCCAGGTCAGCGCCAGAAGTTGGCGAGTCGACTCCGGGTTAAGTCGAGTCGACTCCCAGTCAAGACGGCAACTTTAATTCAAACTTGGAACAGTTGCCGAGTCGACTCCGGAAAAGCTCGAGTCGACTCCTGCTACAGCCGAGCCGACTCCTGATCGTGCGAGTCGACTCCAAACCCAACGGTCATATTGTCAGGAGCTGCAGACTGGTTCCAACGGCTCTATTTTTGTCTCTAACGGCTATATTCTTGTCTCCACTCCATCTAAAGCTATAAAAACGAGAAGAGAGCTAGGGGAGAAGGGAAGGAAGTGGGAGAGATCATCTAGAAAAGAGATCTCAAAGAGATTGCAAAGGAAATCTCCCACAAGCACAAAAGGGCCATCCAAAACGAAATAGAGAGAAGAAGAGCATCCAAGTGAATCCGAAAGCTTCCTCTCCATCCGTGTGCTGCCTCGGGGATCCTCTACTTCATGCCAAATCAGAGGAGGATCAAGTAAAGAAGAAGCCGAGCTCCTCCATCTTCAAAACTCGTTTGAGGGCTTCTCTTTACTCTATTTGTTTATATTGTCATATCTGCTTGCTTAAGAAGCTTTGATTTGTTCTTATTCTTTGTTTTAATATCTTGTAACTTGATTCAATCAAGGGATTGAATCAAAGGGTTAAAGGTTTGTTGGTGAGCCAAAGGGAAAACCAACAGTGTAAGGTTTGTTGGTGAGCCAAAGGGAAAACCAACGGGATTAAGGTTTGTTGGTGAGCCAACCAACGGGATTAAGGTTTGTTGGTGAGCCGAGGGTAAAACCAACGTGTAAGGGTTTGATTGTGAGCCCGGGAAAACAATCGGGGTTGGTTCTAGTCGGTGAGCCTGGAAAAACCGACCGAGTTCGTTGTGCGCTCGTAAAACAACAAGTTGGGTTGTGAGCTTGTAAAACAACCGACTGTAATCTGTAGGATTATAGTGAAATTCCCAAGAAGTCTTGGGGAGTGGATGTAGGTGCTGGGGTGCACCGAACCACTATATGTTTGCTGTGTTTGTAATGTTTTTTTGTCATTATCTAACTCACACACTTACTCACTTAGATAAATTGCTTGCTTAACTATTATCCGCGAATTCTTTAGTTGCAAGCATACTCAATCAAGTCACATTCTATACATCAAACTGTCGCTAAGTTTAACTTTCACTACGCATATATACAACTTAGCATAATTAATCAAAAAGTGCTAGAAGTAGTTTAAAAGTTTTAAAAGACCCAATTCACCCCCCCCCCCCCCCCTCTTGGGTTGTATCTACTGGGCAACACAGATAAATAAGGTTGCTGGGAACTGGGAGCCTAAAGCTTTTTAGGGTTTGAAAAATTGATTCTGGTTGTATAAATTTTAGAGCTATGTATCATTGCCTTTTGGAAAACATTATATGACTAAAATATTACCTGTGTGCTTCTTTTTTTTTTTTTGCTTTCTACAGACACTTGTAAATCTAGAAACCGTGCATGCACCTTACTTTGAAAAAGAAAGAAAGAAAGAACAAACATGTGAAAAAGAAACGCATAATGTGCTTTGCTTCGAGGGAGGTTTGACCCATTAAATTAACATATCTGCTCCGATAGAGCCGTAATTGAAGGGAAAAAAAAAATAGTTTTGACGCACGAGTGACTAATTTGGCGCATGAGTAGTGGTGGTTAGATTCCTTGTCGCATGTGAGATTAGAAATGGCCCGGTTTGACACTCTATCGTCTCCATAAGTGATTGCATTATTGTGAGACCACATGCAATGGCCATGTGACACCAAGAAGCATATTCCTCACCAGCCCTCGTCGTGGTCAGATGCAAGGAAATGAAAGAAAGCAGCGAATCTAATGTTTCAGATCTCAACGCCTGGTTCTTGGTAATGGTGGATTTCAGGTCACACAATTCACATGCGGTGGATTCTTCATGGGCATCATATCCAGCTATGTGATATTATTTTTTTTTGGTACATCGGTTGCCCACACTACTCTCGCATGAGCACAGCCAGCTACATTACTAGCAAGAAGACTACACAAAAACAAAAGAATAGAAGACTGTTGGGTCCAAAGAAAATCTCCATAATGATAAACAACAAATGAGGCAACCCAATTAGCAGCTTGGTTCACCTCTCAAAAGACATGCTTAACCTGAGCAACACGGCACTCCTGCAGCATACATCGTATGTCGCCTAGGAGCGGGTGCTCAGCCTTCTCCTGCCCCTCCTCTCGTAAGTGCTCAGTCAATAAGACTGGATCTCCCTCCAGAATGATACAAGCAGCCTCTAGTATATGTCTCACGTATGAGAGTCCCTTCCATGCAGCCCTGAGCTTCGCCCCAAAAGCTGAAGCCTCAAAGAAACGCGATCGTGGAGATGGCCCGAGGCCTCCCACGGCCCACGGTGGAGCCTATTTGGTGTCAAGAGGAAACCGTTTTCTATTTCGTTGATTATTATAGACGGAAGTGGATGAGTGGGCAGGTTGTTTTATGGCCGAGTGGAGCCAAACCTTTGGACTAGGATTTTGATTCGGTCGCTTGCTTGATACTTTAATTGTCCCCCGGCGAATAATGAAATATTATGGCATAAATAAAACGACGCACGCACCCACTCCCATGGAAGATGGGATTCTAACCTCCCTCTGGTTTCTTGAGATAACAAATCTTGCAAAAAAAGGCATATGGGATTTGAAGCCAAGTAATTGTGGCGGAAATCTCCTGACTTCATTTTGAAGAAAATAATTGCGTTATCCTTAAAAATAATAGAAGTCCTTACCTTTTTTTCATAATCTGGGTCCAATTGTATGTTGTCTAGTACTATAACTGAGATGCCACACGTCAGGTCCTATCCTGAGTAGGGCTATCTAATTTTTTTGGTTCTTTTGTTTTTTTTTAAGTTTTTCATGATGGTCATTCATACACTTGAGAACCAATATGCTGACGAGATAAACCGACCAATAAAAACTTGCTACCTAGCTGTAGATTAACCATTCAAAGCTTGCTATGTGGTCGACCCAAAGGGCACATGAAGAGTCCTTATTTTAAACTCTCCCTCTAGGTGGGAACAATTTGGCCTAATTGTTTCCTAACGAAGTGACACCCAAGCAAATCCCGATGATCGAGAAGGATGGGTGTGATTCACGGATGAGATACACAGTTTGCTACTTTATCAACCAGCATATAGCTTTGAATTACTCGATGGCAGGCTCTCGCTCTTACCTATATATTGCGTTCCCACGAGTCTTTCAGGTAACTTTTCTTTCAACACACTTCGCTTCCTCTCTGCTCTTCTTAGGCCTCCTCCCATTCTCTGAGAGTCTTATTTGACTTAAGCATTGAATTACTTCTTTATTATTGTTGTTCATGTCAAAGCCAGCATATTGACCCTAGTGTGATTTTGATATTTACAAAGCCATTGAGGTCATATTGTTGTACTAATGCTTTTAAATTAAGTATTTCAGATGATTAGTATATATGTGTTTAAGGAAGAAAGAATTGAAATGTTCTTGATAAGCTTTGTTGTTCAATTAGAAGAACTTGCAAGAACTCAACAAAAGTGTAATTCTATCTTTTCCGAGATTAAAGAGATAAAAAATTCATGTGCCAAGGATCCTAAATGAAAAAAAATAATTTGCTATGATTCTAGTTTAAGAAGTTCAGTTATAAGAATCTGTGTTAAGAGTCAACCCAAGAGTTTCTGGCATGGATTCGAGTTGACCCCACCAACCCTAGCATGATTTGGCACTTGGCACAGGTTTCAAGTTGACCCCAAAAAATTTGGAGCCAACCCCCACATGCCATGAACACTGGCACGAATTCGAGTCGACCCGACCAAAAGTTCGAGTTGACCCTACCAGTCATGACAGAAAGATTGTTTTTCTGCAACCACTGATCGAGCCGACTCCAGATCTGCTCGAGTCAAACCCAGCTTGTCTGACAGCCTAATGGCTAGTTACGCAGAAGCTTTTTTTAAGGCTCCAATGCTATAAACGGTTATTTTCTTCAATCCAACGGCTAGTAACAACTATTTAGAGGTTGGAGAGGTATTTAAGAGCCACTGTTCATCTGGGAGAAAAATCTTTTGGAATATTAAGTGTGCATTCAAGAGAAAAAGCTTGCAAACCAAGAGTTTATTCATTGCTTCAGTTAAGGCCAAAAAGAAGAGTGTTGAGCAAAGATTCCAAGTGCATTTAAGAGCTCAACCAATCCATTAAAGCGTGAAGCAATCTCAGCAAGGAAGAAAAGCAAAGCGCCTTCAAGCGACATCATTCTTTTCCTTCCTCTTTAAAGCATAATAGTTTTGTTTGCTCATTTAAAGAGTTTTAAATTTCTGAACTATTTATTATATTTATAAGGGTTGTTGGTGTGCCAGAAAAACCAACAGTTAGAGTTTTGTTGGTGAGCCCAGAAAACCAACAGTTTGGGTTTTGTTGGTGAGCTTGGAAAACCAACAGTGTGGATTTTTGGATTGTGAGCCTGGTAAAACAATCTAGCTGTAATCCGCGGGATTAATTGATTATAGTGAATTCCTAAGATATTCTTGGGGAGTGGACGTAGGTGCCTTAGAGTGCACCGAACCACTATATTTGTTAGTTTTTGGATTGTGTTCTTTTATGTACCTTGCTTTACTTACCTTCTTGCATTGTGTAGTTGCTCTAGTTTATTCTTGCTTGTTTACTTGAGATTGCCTAGAGTTTATATTAATTCGCTTACACTGCATTTACACCTTTCACTGCATTTACACCTTTTACATAGGTTAAATTATGCACATATCTATAAGAAAATTTAGGATCATAAATTTTAGAAAAACCAATTCACCCCCCCCCCCCCCCCCTCCCCTTTCTTTGGGTTGTCACCTTGGGCAACACAGTGTCGGAGCGTCAGTTGAAGCTGTTCCTCTGCCATCCAACACCAACTCGTAGGTGTTGAGCGTTGGGATCATCGCCGATTGAATGCAGCGTCCATCGAACCGTTGCTGCAGAGACATACAACGACCCATCCGATCTCTCCGATCCAGATGGTACAAGCCTAGTTCTCCAATGACCCTGTTAACTCGGCGTCTAGGTCGGCCCGATTCCCAGTAGCAACAGACATCGCAATCATGCCTTCATTACTATTGAGTGTGGTGACCACAATAGTCATGCCTTCATTACCGTCCCTTATGATGATCCCGACTTCACGCTTTTACATTGTCGAGTATGAGGATCACCCATAACCAATGTCATATTTGATTTAGTTTGGTATGACATGCAAGGTTTTAAGGAGACGCATACGCATCTGTTCAAGTGACAGAATAATGTTTGCCATGAGGGGATAGACAGAGACGTGGTCATGGGAAATTCGTGAGTTGAATTGGAATTAGATATAATTTTGTGGCTATGACCACGGTGGAGTGGCTTTTTTATAAGGAAATGACAATTAGAGTAGAAGTGTTTCAACCATGACGCCTTTATTGCAAGTATTTATGCCGGTCTTTACTTTCTCCTTTCGTGTCTTTTTCCGTCTCATCTCGACAACCAGTTGATAGCCGTGCAGGTGCCACATAGACAAGGCTATGGAGTAGGATTGGTTGGAGTTTCGTAATCCCTGCAAGGCCGAATGAGGGGTAAAGACGCAAGCTAAAGGATGCTAGCTTTATTTCAAGGATGATGGGATCTTAGGCTAGTTTATAAAGTTGTGAGTTGAAACTACCGAAACTAGTGAAGGAACCAACACCTACTGGCTATTTAATAAATTCATGATTGTGTTGTATAAATAATAAAATATAATCCACAGGAAAGGCTCTTTTTCTTGCCAATCAAACAACTAGTCCACCTTTTATCTTTATGTTTAAGTTACCTTTACTTTTTGTCTTTTAAATTTAATTTAAATTTCTTACTTTTAGCTTCTGAGTAGAACTCTAGTTGATCAATAGTAACAAAGTAACTCACTTGTAACCTAGGCTACGCCCTACTTTTCTTCGTCTAAGTTGGTGTAATGATAACAAAAGTCCTTCGAGATCAAAAATTCTGAACTTGTATAATAACCAGACCAAGCAACAAAAATTTTTCATCCCTCTCTGGATCCCCATGGGAAGGGAGAAAGAAACTGTAAACAACGTTGGAAGTCGAAACATTTACGTTCTCTCTTTCCCTTGCCGTATAATAAATGGTGGGTACAATCCCACTAGACATTTGAAACGGGAAAAAATACGGGAGAAAACGCCTTGGAAGCGTGGTGCTGGCCGAGCAACTTAATATATAAATAATCTTATTATTCTAACTCTTGTAAGTTACTCTAATCCGCCGCATCATATGTAAACAAATTAACTATGTGTATGAACATCAGGATCCACCCAATTATTTTCTTTGAAACCTTTTAAAAAAGAGGGCAAGAGAATCTAGATTATTTCATGAGTCCTGCTTCTCTCTCTCTCTCTCTCTCTCTCTCTCTGTCCATTCTTGAATTTCTGTTTTTCTATGTAAATATATAGGGAATGGACGAATGGTTATCCATTTTACTTTTATTAATGGAGAGAAGTTCTCATCCAATGTGATATGAAGACATGAAGTCCCCGCTCGTCACGTGTACTCGGAAAGAGCTTGTATAGTTGTCTCCTGAAACATTATTTGCATATAATACAAATTTGACCATCAAATGATTTCTTTTGATATTGTTGTTAAACGTTATCTCAAATCTCATCTTGATTCTTTTTTTTCTTTTTTTTTTTAGATAAGGCGGACGAGTCATACATGCCTAGTATGAATATATCCAATAAAGCTAGAAAATAAAATGTTGCTCAACACGATCAGAACAACTAAAGAGTTGGTCCAGAAAATTTCTCCATAGTGCTCTGCCACAAAAGAGGCAACCTAGTTCGCCAAACAGTTTACTTCGCGGAAGACATGCCTCGCCACCCAAAAAACACATGCCCTCATACTCCTCCAAATATTAAGTAGGAACGGATGGACAACACCGAACACTCTAAATCCTCCTCAAAACCCCACCAACGATTGCTTCTAATAGTTTGCCTCACCAAAACCCACTAGCGAATGCTAAAATACGTGATAAATCATTTGAATTGAGAAGTCATATATCGTAAAAAAACATGGTCGCACAATATTTTGACTATTTATTTTTTTTTTTTTGCATCTACTTAATGCATAAGTTATAGATTACTAAAATATATATTTTTTATTTTTAAATATATTTTTAGTAGAATAGGTCATGAACAATATTGAGGAGTTTTAATTTGATCACCCCATCATTGCTTTTAGAATCTAGAGAAGTAAATACTCTCTCGTCCAGAGGAGTAAAATCTATCTCATACACGTATTCACTCTTCATTACCTCTCTTAAAATGGAATATGATATTTCAAAAATTGACCAAAATAAAAAAGTATAAAAACATTCTTTATTTTAGTCAATCTGGTGACAAGATAGGCCCTTTTTAGCATTTTTTTTCCCCAGAAGAGAATCATATTATGAGCAATGTACCAATGAAGAGGCAATAGTAGTCTTATTAACCATTACAGAGGTGATGATAATCATGGAAGTTTTAATGATTGTGAATTCGTCATTCGGTAACGGCACTCCTAGTTTAATTTATCATTCTTCCTTTCTCTTAGGGCATGTTTAGACATCAGAATAACTTATCCAGCGACTAAATGCCCTTGTGAAAGAAAAAAAAAAAACTTTTGGAGGAAAGCAAGTTGTTATTGGAGTTGCACCAAATTGAACAATTGAGGATTATATTATTTAGCTATGAGATAAATTTTATTCTTAACCAGATGAGTCCATAACTAAACGCAGCTATCCATAACTTACATGTATGGCATGTGGATGAGCCCTAACCAGATGAGTCTCCATCCATTATATGTATGGCATACCCATTTCAGGTGCATCCAATCCGCGCCTTCTCATTGGCATGTGGATGATGGCCCATTTGGTCCCATTTGTCCCTAAATAGGCGTAAAGGTTTTGCTAGACATGATTATACAAGATATTGCAGGTTTTTGACAACAAACCTCTCTAGACCTAAGCATTCAAAGAGAAAATTGATAACAAAAAATGTCTTCACTGTATACAATTTTTGGATGATAAGCATGTGATGATCGATTTTCAGAAAGAGAAGAAGAATTATGACCAGATCATTGTGGTTGAGTATTATAGAGTCCTATATGATGTTAAAATCCAAATCAAAAGCTCAAGCTAGTAGGTGGATGAGTCCATAACTATCCATTCGAAGTGGAATCTTTCAAAATTATGTCAAAATTTTATTGTGTTAAAATCCAACCTATACAATGCTAAAATCCAAACCAAAAGGAAAGGGGGATGGAACTCTTAAAGTGGTTACGATTTAGTTTTTGGTATTACGGTCTGCTATACCATGTTACATTCCAACTTAAAAGCCAAAGCTAGTAGATGGATGCACCAATCACTCTGTCTCAATATCCGATTGTTACCACTCTCTCCATACATGTTAAAATCCAACTCAAAAGGAAATAGGGATGGAACCCTCAGAGGAGGATTGGCGGGTAAGAAGAACCGTAGTCCATAGGCCATGATGCTATGTTAAAATCCAAACCAAGACTTGGGCAAGTCCATGAGTAGTTAAACATCACTATAGGTCCCTACCACATTGTGGGATTATTCCTCAAAAGTTTTGTTGTTGTTTTGCGTAAAAAAAGAAAAAAAAAGATCGTATGGTACGCGCACCATATGATTTTTGTTCGGTGGGTTGGGCATTGACAATCGTGAAGTGGGAACGTGTGAACGTGTGAATGAGATATTTTTAGAGAAGTGGGAACGGGAGAGAACCTCAGGAGACTCGTCACACCGAACAAAAATCATATGGTGCATATACCATACGATCTAGTATAGTACGCACTCCTATTTCGACCACGTCCAAGCATGGTATGCGAATCTAAAAAAAAAATGGAAGTCCCCACACCCGGCCTTGAGTCCCTGCAGCGCCCCACATTTCTAAATGCCCCCCACCCTCTCAATTCCCAAAATACCAAACCCACACTAACCCCCATATTTTCCCTTTCCAAAATGCACCCGTTACCATTTTCTCCTTTATTTAAACCAGCATCTCCTCCCATCCCTTCCTCTGTTCCAATTAGGAAAAATAATTATACCACCGTATCCTCTTTATTTCTCGTGTCCCTATATCAAGAAGAGAAACTATTCATATACTCTTTGTTCTTCGTCAAGCTTTTCCTTCTATCCAATTCTTCATCAAGCCATCTCTCCAACCCATCTCTCCCATCCTTCTCTCCTCGAGTTCCTTTCTCCTTCAAATTTCTTTTTTTTAAGATCTTTGTATCTAAGAGTTCATAGAATCTGAGGAATGGTATGTAAATAATTTTTTATGTCAAAAAAAAGTAAAAAGTTTTTTTTATCATTTTGTTAATTTTTTTCTTCTCTTCTTTTCACAAATTATGCTAGGAAAAAGCTGGAAAAGTACTCAAGAGATGAGATTTCAAGTTCTAGTACAAGTCTCATTCGGGAGACCGAGCTCTCCTCACCAAAAGCTATGGTATTAGTTTAAATATATTTCTATGTTTCATCTCTTATTTGCCATGCAAAATTATATTACTTTATATATGCCGATATCCGCATATTACGATGTACATATGCTAGTACATATAACATATTCAAATAATACATACTTATACCTAGTTGAAATAATATAATAAGAATAACTCATGTATAATTTTTTAGATATAGATATAATATTAGTTAAATTCACTATAATTATTGATGTACTACTTTTGAATGCATTACCATAGTTATTTTTTATCTTGAAGAACATGACATATTATTTTTTCTGTATTATTTGATGTTGATAGATATCTATTCAAGATGAAAATTCATTGCAAAAGATAGTTGTTGGTTTAGATTCAAACCCAAAAGTTGGTATGTTGTTTACTTCAAAAGAAGAAGCATATGAATTTTATAACTCATATGCGAAAAGAGTTGGTTTTAGTGTTCGCAAGGGTCACCGTAGAATCAGAAAGGATGGAAGCATACAGAGTAGAAAATTTTTGTGCAATAAAGAAGGTACTCGTGGTTCTCATTCTACACATATAACTAAGAAATCACGAGCGATCGAGAGAACTAATTGCATGGCTTATGTTGAATTCAAAATTGATCGTAAAAATTTATGGGTTGTGAGTAAAATTATCATTGATCATAATCATTCTCTAACAAGTCCTGACAAGGCATATATGCTAAGGTCGCATCGCAAACTACTTCATGTTCATATGATGGTTATTGATCAGATGGAAAAAACTGGAGTGAATCCTTCACAAGCTTACAATTTTTTTGCCGAAGGATCCCAAGGTGTTGAACATGTCGGCTTTACAAGAGTTGATTACTCTAACTATTTGCATACAAAGAGAACGAGACTACTTAACGTTGGAGATGTACAAATTCTCTTGGATTATTTGAAGAGTTGGCGGTCAGAAGATCCTTCATTTTATTATGCTATACAGGTCGATGAAATAGGGCAATTGGCTAATTTCTTTTGGGCAAATGGGAGATCAATTATGGATTATGCATATTTTGGGGATGTGGTTTTATTTGATACTACTTTTAAGACAAATAAATATGAAATGCCCTTTGCTGCACTTCTTGGTATTAATCATCATAAGCGAACGATTATGTTTGGGGCAGCTTTATTATTTGATGAAACAATTGATTCATTTGTTTGGTTGTTTAAAACGTTTTTAGCTGCCATGTCAGAAAAACAACCTAAAACAGTCTTCACAGATCAATGTGCCGCCATGTCTAGGGCGATCAAAATAGCCCTACCCAATACATGCCACCGTCTATATTTATGGTATATATTTCAAAATGCTGCAAAAAATCTTTCTCATATATATTCTAGTCATTCTGGATTTCAAGTCGAGTTCAAAGCTTGCATATATGAATGTCGTACTGTGGAGTATTTTCAATCACAGTGGAAAAGCTTAGTTAAAAAATATAAACTCGAGGAAAATCGATGGATGAATGAATTGTATGAATTACGTGAGAAATGGGCTTCAGTATATCGTCGAGAGTCCTTTTGTGTTGATATGACAACGACACAACGAAGTGAGAGTATGAATGGTCACTTCAAAAGCTTCTTTTGCAAAAAATTATCTCTTTCAATGTTTATAGAAAGGTATCAGAAAGCAGTAGATATATATCGAGAGAAGGAATTGTATGAAGATTTTAAATCAAAATAAACAAAACCAGTTGTTTATGTTCGCGGACTGCCTATGTTACTTGAAGCAGCTGAAAAATATACAAGACATGTTTATAGTGATTTCGAAGAGGAGTTCAAGAGCCAACTTGCATGTCTTGTGAATGTACAGGATGTGAGGGTGGCAAATATACTTATAAGATTACTCCATCAGATAGTTGTTATCCTGGTTTTGTTGAATTTAATTCGCTTGATATCTCAGTTAAATGTAGTTGTTTAAAATTTGAGAATATGGGCATTTTATGTTTGCATGCACTGAAGGTTCTTCATCATAATAATGTTCTTTATTGGCCATCTAAATATATACTAAAACGAAGGACTAAGTATACAAAAGATGGAGCATTCTCAAACAGTCATCAACCAAGGGTCCATTTAGATGGCAAGGAAACATTAACTTCTTATTATACCAAAGTATGTCAAAAGGCAATCACTGTTGCAGTCAAAGGTGCTATTTCAAGTGATATTTTAAATATTATAGAAAATAAACTTGATAAATTGACTACGAAGGTCGAAGGAATGGTACATCAAATGAACATAAATAATATTGACAATGGAAAAAAAAAGAATGTTGTATCAGAAATATGTAATATGGAGATACCTAGCAATCATATAACAATCAAGCCCCCATCTATTAAGAAAAGTCCAACCACTAAAAGGATGAAGAGTGCACTTGAGAAAAGAAAGAAAAAGAATAGAGAAGCTACATCGAAAGGAGATACAAGTAAGTGCTGCTAATTGATAATCTATGAATTATAATATCTACTGGAGCTCATCAAGTTTTTATTGCATTGCAGGTAATTGATCGGAAAGAGTTTGCCGCTTGGATTATGCGTACCCTTTTTTGTTCATTAGAAACTTTTAGTTGTAAACATCTCTTCATTTTTGGCACTTTTGTTTGCATTAATTGGAGATGAATGTACCATTCAATCATTGAAAATCTCTCTCTCTCTCTCTCTTGGTGTTATCCTTTGGAACCAATGCTCTGTTTCTCCTTGGAACAGAGGAAGGGATGGGAGGAGATGCTGGTTTAAATAGAGGAGAAAATGGTAACGGGGTGCATTTTGGGAAGGAAAAATATGGGGGCTGCAGGGACTCGAGGCGGAGTGTAGGGACTTCCGTTTTTTTTTTTGAGATTCGCGTACCATGCTTGAACGTGGCCGAAATAGGAGCGCGTACCATACGATCTAGTATGGTACGCGCACCATATGATTTTTGTTCCAACCCACCCCAACGATTAACAAATAACTCCTGCCTCGCCAACCGCCATCAGAAAGAAAAATTTATCAAAAGATAGATACGGTGCTTGTAGATCCGGTAGTTGGTAAGTAGCTCCTTATATCATTGTTCTTCCAGGTAATGGTTCGTATTGCAATGGTTGATCTTATTCCGCGGTCTAAACTATTGGATCACAATTTGCACATATTTCAAAGTAGTTTTCTTTTTTTTTATCTATCTGTCTGTACTTTAAAGCAGCTATTGCGTAATTTAATGGTTCACGTTGCAAAAGACGATGAACTTTTTTTGTTAGCTCAAAAGATTGAAACGAGCTCCAATCGAATGAGAGCTAAGACTTTTTTTTTTTAAGTTTGATCACATGAACGTGATTTGGCTTGGTGGATTAGGCCGTATCCCATTATGTGGCCGTGCCGTTCCCACTACCAGGGTATTTTCTCCATCTTTATAAACCCCTCTCACAGACTATCACGCAGCACCAGAGGAATTATTAGAGCCCTCACTGTAATCCCATCATGAGGTTCTCCGTGAATAAGCTGGCTCCGGCGCTGGTTGCTCCCTCCGAGCCAACGCCATCAGGCAATCTCCCCCTCTCCTCCATCGACCGAACGACGGCGGTAAGAGTCATCGTCGACTTGATATACTGGTGTTCGAACATGGCGAAGAGCCGGCGAAGGTTATAAGGGAAGCCTTGTCCAAGGCCTTGGTCCCCTATTACCCTATCGCCGGCCGGATCGTCGAGCCTAGCCCGGGGGAGCCGAAGGTGGCTTGCACTCGGAATGGTGTATGGTTTGTGGAGGCATCGGCGAATTTTGGCCTCAAAGATGTTAACAACCTCGAACGCCCTCTCATGATCCCCAAGGAAGAGCTCCTTCCATGTCCTCCTCCTGACGTAAACCCAGGGGATGCGATTCTGATGATGCAGGTATATATATGCTTCTTTGGCCGATATATCATTATATCTTGGTATTCATGAAGTTATATTGAGAAAATCACAATCGTAAGACTTCATTTTAGAAAGATAGTTTTTTAGATTTTTTAGTTTCGTGTAAGTATCTAAAATCTTTTCGACGAATAACTGATGTAAGACTAAATACATATCCACACGGATCCTCACAAAAATTAATATTTAAGATAGCATTCAGCACAACACTTCAATTGTTTTTTGCTTTTAATTTGACTATATATTTTGAAAGCAACAAATCTTTACTGCCAGAAGCTCTAAAAGTTTTACAAACACGTTGCTGATTCCATTTCATTTTTCTTCATGGGCGATTGAAAATTAAAATAGAAAACCAAAAGCGTTACCAAAAAGGAAGGTTTATCTTATCGATGTGGTATTTGTGAAGCCGGGAAAATGACTTGAAATAATGGATTTGTCTCTTTGTTGGACTAGAGTTGAGCAAATTATGTTAATTATATCTAGGAACAGGGATAACTTAGCTTATCTTCTTCTGGTATTTACATGACTCGAGCAACCGAGATTTGTTTGTTAAGCTAGAGCTGATTCCATTACGTCAACCAAATCTAGGAATAGGAGCAACTTTTTGGTTTGGATTGTGGACTTCCCGTTCTTTTGTGCTGGTGGGTTGGTGTGGCTCAGGACAAGGGCGGATCTTTCGCACGAAAGAAACATTCACCTTCCTTCCACCGTTGGATCATCAGCTGCTCGCGTTTGAGATCTGTGACAAGGGGGATCCGATGGTGGTATCTTTCGAAGGAAGGCTAATCTTCTTTTGTGCCAAAGATGGAACACGGTTATGTGGGGCCTGGGGGGTTGGTGGGTGTCCAAGGCAGGGGCGTTGGTCCTAAGTTGCCTTTAGAGCTATTCCTTCAAAAAATCAAAAAGGGGAAGTTGCCTTTAGACCTTTTGATTTCTCTTTCGGACTTTACTGCCAAAAAGCTAAAACTACGTGGTGTATGAAACTGCCGACGCTTCACTTTGCCTGGGGGCACGCACAGATTGGGATGGTACGTTACAGGGACACGTGGTTAATGCATGCATCTTCATGTGGCCAGCTCAGCTGAACAAGACATATGAGACGGGCGCTGAAGAAAAAAAATGTTGGATGAGTTTTCTATTTTTTATTTTTTCCAAAGTCTATTTTTTTAAAAAAAATACTGTTAGGATTCTCGGTTCTCTAAATAAAAAAATACAGGATTCTCTTTCTCGCTCATCTTCAGAAGATGCTTTTTACCGATACATACTATATTGTCTGATGATACGCATCATATTGTCGGACGATACACATCAAAAAAATTAATCATCGAGCGAATTAATACATGCCTCTAGATAAATCGATATAAAACTTTCAGAAGATAGTGTTCGCCAGTACAGACTACACCCCATATTTTCTTCTCTGATGCTCGTCCTCTATGATTTTTGTTCGTCTAATATAGCTACATGTGGATGTCTCCTTGTCATGTACATTGTACCATCATTAGAACCTGCCCCATATAAGTTTTGTCTCTCAAAAATAAATATTGTTAATAATTATTTCTACATTTTTCATGAATGTGATGGTGCCTGAGCCAACACTTGTTTAATTACATATTTGGAATTTAATTAATAATTACATGATCCGTGTATACTCAGCGGCAGAGCTAGTGCATGATGAAGATAAAGTTCGTTCCAATTCTCATCAGCATGCGTTCTTTAAATTCAGGTCACGAAATTCACATGTGGAGGATTCGGTGTTGGCATCCGCTTCAGTCACACAGTCCTCGACGGCCTCGGAGCATCCCAATTCCTGAAAGCAGTCGGAGAGATGGCCACAGGCCTTCCAAAGCCAGCAGTCGCACCCGTTTGGTGCAGGGAAGCCATCCCGAATCCGCCCAAGCGGCCGCAAGGAGAACCACCATCCTTCAACGCCTTCCTCTTCGAGAACTCGATAATAGATCTCTCTTTTGACAGCATCAACCATGTGAGGGACGAGTTCATCAAAGAGACCGGCCATAAGTGTTCCATCTTCGATGTCGTCACCGCAATGATCTGGCGAGGCCGAACGCGAGCGATCGGTTTGGAGCCTCATGACGAGGTTCGCCTTGGCTTCGCCGCGAATGTCCGGCACCTGCTGCACGAGGTGCTGCCCCAAGGAGGAGGTTTCTATGGGAACTGCGTGTTCCCCGTGGGAATCACGTCGACCAGTGGGAAGATCAAGCATGCATCGCTCGTTGAGGTGGTGAGTTTAATCAGAGAGGCTAAAGAGAGCCTGCCCACCAAATTCTCGGAGTGGTTGGTGGGGGACCCCAAGGGGGACGCGTATAGAGTGCCGATGGACTACGGGACGCTGGTGGTGTCGGATTGGAGCCGAGTGGGATTCTCCGAGGTGGACTTTGGGTGGGGAGAGCCAATCCACGTTTCTCCTTTGAACGACGATTGCAACATGGTAGCTTCGTGCATCTACCTCAAGCCGCCCAAAACCAAGCAGGGGGTGCGGTTGATGACGCGCTGCGTCGTCAGGGAGCACCTGGCAGCCTTTGACGACCTAATGATGAAGTTGGCCTAACAAATCCATCAATCCTTATGACTTTGGATTGAAGAAAATAAATAGAGCTGCCCTTAAGAATTAATACGGGTGCCATCCGGCAGTGCCCGTTTAATTCGTTTGACGAATTAAGTATCCTTAGAAAGTAACTGGTACTTCTCTCTACTTTTGATGATAGATTATTGTTGTGCAAGTAAGGGTTTGTCGGAATGTAATGGTTGGTTATATTCGTTGTGCACCGTAGAGTATCCATTCTGTCCGCAATTTTTTTCTTCTTCGTTCATTCTTTACCTTTTAAATTTATTATAGTCATTGTTAGGCTCTACAAGTTAGGTTTAGATGAAAATAGTCTTGACAAGGACAAGTGTGAAGGTGCGATGCACGGCTGCCTCCGGGATTTTTATCCCTGTTTCAGGGTCTTCCCCATGCGGGGGTTTTAAACCTGGAACTATTTTGATGGCGACGGACAATTTTTCTTTAGAAAATAGGAAAAAATAACGAATTCAAGCATTTTTCCCCTTCCTCGATGCCGAGAATCCGTGAAATGTTTCAGAGGGTTGAATCTTTTGTCCACCAAATTCCCTGCTTCTCGACATCATGCATGATATATTAATTTACTAGGAGACAATAGCTCACATGGCCATGATGGTATAACCACTGTTTGGAACCCTCTGACCCAGCTCGGCCCGCTATTGGGTTACCTACCGCGCGGGGGGGGGGGGGGGGGTCCAAACTGACCACAAAATCTCTGCCCAAATTGGAAAACCACATATTCTCGGAAATCGATGCCTAATCATATATATTTGCAGTTTCTTAGCGCTGATCAACTTTATTCAAGCTATGAACGACTGTGAACCTTTGCCCTTAACGACCTGATGCCTTGTCACCATGCAGAATTGTCGCTAGTAGTAGCACTCTGAAAAGAAGTAGCTTGGGGCAGAGTTACGAGCTGCCTGGGTGGGTCTTCGATATGCACGGATGGTGCTGCAGGCCAGTTCGATCATTCTGGAGGGCGACTCGGCCACGGTTATCAGATGGATTCAGAGGAGGTCGAAAGCCGAGAGCATGGACCACCCTTTGATCCGGGATATAGGGATGATGATAAGAGATAGGGGGCCTTCCAATCCAAACATGTATTTAGAGAAGCCAATGGAGCGGCTGACTGGATGGCTGCCTACGCGGTCCACCACTCAGGGTACACTTTTTGGTTAGAGGATGAGGAGCTGCCACTGGCACTCCGCGAGCTGTTGTATTTTGATTTTGTTAGGTGTATTCGTACACGCACTGTATGAAGTATCTGTCTAAAAAAAAAAAAAGAAAAAAAAAAGAAAGAAAGAAAAGAAGAAAAGAAAAGAAAGCAGCAGCTTTCAAATTTATGCCGGCCAAGAAGCCCAACTGCATCACGTGACCAGCACTTGTATTCAGCAGACATCACCATGCCAATGTGGCACCGGCTGGCACGTCATTATTTGACTAATCTATTGTTTAGTGGACCACGCCCTGTAAACAACACCAATGCCTCCTGCAATATGGCCCAAGAAATATTGTGGGGTTGAGTGGCAGCCCATATTATTACTCTTTAAAAAATGAAATTCCAAAGAATATACAAAACTAAATACACAAAACCAGATTACAAATTGACAAAATAAGAAAACATAAAATTATAGATATGGATAACAGAAAATAGGAACAAATTAAATAATAAATATATATATAAAACTGAAGTTAATAATTTTAAAAAATGGCACAGGTATCACTCACAAAATTAGTTTTCTGGATTGACATGCTATCCACGTGGCATCTCATCATTTAACCCCTCATTTGATAGCATCAGCCTCTTCGTACAGGACTCGTATCAATTTGATACCGAAACATCCAAAACAAATTAAAATACAACAAGTCATGAAGTGCCCGAGACATCTCCTCTTCGTATGTCCAAAGAACTCTATGATGATTTACAGCAGAGCAGGCCATCCACAGTCCACAACTTTGTTGGCCTCCTAAAAATATGCTCCGCACTGAAGACTACCCCAAATACCTCGAAGCAGGGAGTGGTGACCTTCGATAGCACCAGAGCACTTCTAGATCCAACCGACTATAGTGGCCGAGTTACTTCCAAGTAGAATGGCACTGGCCTGCGGCACACATCAAGTATGATAGAGACCGGCCCAAGTAGCAGATCTCAGCTCCATCCCTAGAATCAAGATATCAAAAGCTGGCTCTCTCTGACCGTCACTACTCTAAAGTTCGGGTCCCTAATCACAAAGCTTGCACTGCCCTCCTACCATCGTCCAGCAATTCCCTCAACCAAGTGACATGAGCAACTCTTTACACGAGTTTTGAGTGACAATGGCATCCAAAAAATAAAAGAAAAAAGAATTTCCAAGCAAATATATAAAGCTATTTTGCAAAACTAAATACACAAACTAAATTGAAAAATTAAGAACTGAGTACATACAAAATAATGATAGAAACAAAAGAAAACACAACACGAGAAAAAACATAACAAAACTGAATTTGTCCAAGTGAACGAAAACATGGAATCAGAAACAAAAGAAAACACAACACGAGAAAAAACATAACAAAACTGAATTGGTCCAAGTGAACGAAAACATGGAATCAGAAAATAGAAACAACACTGAATAAAAGAAAAAAAATACAAAACTCAACATGCAACATGAAAATTGTTATAGGATGCCATTTTCAAACAAAAAATGCCCTGGGTTGGCATGGTACCGACATGGTACATTGTTATTTGACCTATCTCTCATGAATTGCACCAGCCCCAGGGACCTTTTGTGCAATCAATCGGCAACTCAAAGCATTACTTTCAAAAAAGAAAAAGAAATCATAAACTTGATTACAAAACTAAAATAGAAAATAAAAACAAACTGGAAAACTGAATATATAGAAAAAAGGTAAGAAGTTAACAAGATATAGAAAAGTTAGAATACAAAACTGAATCACATGCCACGACTCAACACACCAATCCCCTCTCCCATGCAGGATGAGGAATTGGTGTTTAATTAAGCTGGCATCCATAGCATTGCTCTTCCAAAAAAAAATATAAAATGAAATTTCAAGGAAATATATAAAACCAGAATATAAAACTAGACAAAAAATAAAAAAAGGCCAAAAATAAACAGAAAAGAGAAACAAAGTAGAACAAAAAAGAAAAAGAAAATGAAAAGAGATAACAGCAGCACCAACGTGCCACACTTACATGTGATTAAGCAGCCTGCCACTGAAAAAATAAAAAACGAGAGATATATACAAAACCAGATTACGGAACATAACACGAAAAAGAAATAAGAGAAACCAAAAACTGAACATATAGAACAACTATTAGAAATAAAAGAAAATAAAACTAACTTATGAAAGTAAAAGATGACAAAATAAATAGAAAATACAAAAGAAACAAAAATAAAAAGAAAGAGCAAAACTGAAGTTATAAAAAGAGAGCTGCGCCAGGGTGCCATTTAAGGATAGAAAAAGTTTTCCAAGTGCCAAAATGGCATATCATGGCACGTCATTATTTGATCAACCCCTCAAAAATTGCATCGGCCTCCCAGAATTGCGCCGATTTCCCTTCAACATTTGGCATGAGAAACTTCTTCTATAAGTTGACAAACACCCAAAGCATTCCTATGAAAAATTGGATTTGTTTGTAAGCAAAAATTAGATGATAAAAGTAACAAAACTAAAAATGTAAGATAATAAAACAAAAAAAAAATGCAGAGTATATAAGAAAATAAAAACAAAATGAATCAAGAAAAAGAAAGCTGAATTTACAAAAGAATAAAAATGGAAAATAAAAAGAATGAAAAGAAAATAAATAACTAAACTTTGGAAGTAAAAAAATCTATAGGGCACCATTTTTCACAGAGTTCCCATGCCAACATATAATAGTTATGGCACATCTTTAATTGACCGACCTCACAAAAATTGAACCAATCACCTCTGCAACCTGGCCCAAGAAACTTTTCATGTGACAAAAAAGTGTCAATATAGCATTGATCTTTAAAAAATAAAAATAAAATGATATTTCAATTAAGTATATGAAACCAAAATCAACAAAACTCAGTTTACGGAACTAAATAGCAAAAATAGGAAAAATAAACCAAAAACTGAATATACAGAAATGGATGATAAAAATAAAGAGAAAATAAACTAGAAAAACTAAACATACAAAACAGCAGCAAAGAACAAAAAAGTAAAAATAATTACATAAATATAAAATTAGAAACAAAATATACTGAAACAATAAAAAAAGTAGAAATGCAAAACAATAAAAACAACTGAGATAATATATATATATATATATATATATATATATATATATATATATATATATATATATATATATATATATATATATATATATATTAGATAAGAGAAAGCTCAAATAAACAAAAATATACAAAACCGAGAAAATAGATACATAATGAAATAGAAAATGAAGTTAGCGATGCAAAATAAAAATATACATACAAAATATAGATACATGACTCCATCCTGCTATTGTTTTTCGTCACTCGTCCAAAAACACATCATTCTGGTAAAAGAAGAGCAAGGAGCGGAATTACTCAACAATGAGATTTCTAGTAAAGATTGAACGGTAGTGAAATTATCATATCTTGTTCCAAAATTATCTTTTAACTTGTTGTCTATTGGTCAACTTGTGGAGCATAGCCTTAAAGTAACTTTTACTGCCAACGGTTGTGATGTGCGGGCTCAGAAGACGGATTAGCTCATTGGGACCGGGCATAAAGTTGGACGTCTGTTTGAGCTCACATCATTACATGTACCTACCTCTAGTCCTATTCCATCAGTTGCTGCTATATCCTCGAGTCTCTGGCATTCTCGTTTGAGGTATGCTTCTTTGCCTCGTGTTCAGTATTTGGTGGCCTCGAGTGGCCGTTTGGAAGAAGTTAACTTTCAACCTTTTGATTGTGCCTCTTGTCAATTAGAAAAATAAAATGCTTTGTCCTTTAATAGAAGTGTTTCTCTCTCCACTGCACCTTTTGATTTGATACACTCTGATATTTGGGGATCTGCTCCTATTACGAATAAGGGAGGATCACGATATTTTGTGATATTTATTGATGACTACTCGCGGTATACATGGCTCTATCTTTTACGTGACCGTTCTGAGTTGCTTAACATTTTTCATGATTTTCAACAGATGATTAAAACTTAGTTTGGTCGGCCCATAAAAATTTTTCGTAGTGACAGCGCCATGAAATATACCTCACATCTATGTGCTTGGTTCTCGCATGATACACCTGGTTCTTTGTCAAATAGATCGCACTCTGACTGAATCTTGACTAATTCCGTTAGCCACAATGCTTCCTCGGCAGCCTCAGCTACTGCCATATACTCTGACTTAGTGGTAGATAGTGCAACTAGAGACTAAACCATGGACATCCAACTGATAGGCCCTCCTGCAAGAGTGAATACATAGCCTGTAGTCGACCTTCTGTCATCCAAGTCTCCTGCATAATCTACATCAACATACCCCATGACTGAAGGATCATCCTATTGTCTGACAAACATGATACCATAGTCTATAGTACTCCTCAAGTATCTGAAAATCTACTTGACTGCATCTCAATGCTGTCTCCCTGGATTCGCCATAAACTTGCTCACTACGTTAACTGCATGCGCCAGATCCGGCCTAGTACAAACCATAGCATACATCAGACATCCCACTGCACTAGCATATAGAACCTTTGACCTATCTTCAATTTCTTTCTCTGTCTTCGGCACTAGGAGGTAGACAATCTGAAGTAATTCGCTAAAGGTGTGTTCACTGGCTTTGCATTACCCATGCTGAACTTCTCCAACACTTATATAACTATTCTGAGATAACCACAATTTTCTGAAATCTCTGTCCATGCGAATCTCAATCCCAAGAATCTTTTTGGCCGTGCCCAAATCCTTCATGTCAAACTCTCTGCTCAACAAAGTCTTCAACTTGTTGACTTCATTCATACTTTTTGAAGCAATCAACAAATCATCCACATAAAGTAACAGAAAAATAAAAAAACAATTATCAAGACTTTTCACATAAACACAACAGTCATACTCACATTAGCCAATCCGAAATATGTAGGAGTTAAAACGCTTGTACCACTGCCTCGGAGACTGCTTCAGCCCATAAAGTGACTTTCTCAATTTACAGACTAAGTGTTCCTATCTAGGTTCAGAAAACCCTTCTGACTGCTGCATGTAAATCTGCTCCTCCAACTCACCATGTAGAAAAGCTGTCTTCACATCCATCTGCTCCAACTCCATATCATAATGTGCTACCTATGCCAACACTGCCCTGATGGAAGTGTGTCTGACCACTGGAGAGAAAATCTCATTATAATCAATCCCAGCCCTCTGTAAGTATCCCTTTGCTACCAGACGTGCCTTGAACTTTTTTTCCTTCTTTTTCTAATACTGCTTCCTTTTTCTTGAACACCCATTTATATCTTATCACTCTCTTCCCCTCCGGAAGCTCCACCAACTCCCATGTCTAATTTTATTCAAAGATTCCATCATAGCACCCATCCATCTGCTCTTCTCCTGGCTGTGTACTGCCTCCTGAAAAGTAGTAGGATCTCCACTGCTAATGATTAATGCATAAAAAACCAAATCTTCAAAACCATATTTGGTTGGTGGCTTGATAGTGCGTCTAGGTCTGTCTGTGGCTATATTGTGATGCTCTTGATCTGCTGAGGTAGAAGTCTCTATACCCTGAATATTGTTCTCCCTGACAGAACTCTCTAACTCCACCTGCACCATCTGCTTATTACTACTGCAACTTCTGGCACCTGCTTCTCTTCTTTCTGAGTACTCTTTAATATAGCTTTCTCATCAAAAATAGCATCTCTACTGATCACCACCTTGTTTGCCTTTGGATCGCAAAGCTTGTACCCTTTCATCCCTTTTTGATACCTCAGAAAGATATATTGTCTATACTTCGGGTCTAGTTTTGACCTCTCCTCACTAGGAATATGCATGTAGGCTGGACATCCAAACACTCTCAAGCCTAAGTAGTCTACCTCATTACCTTTTCACACCTCATTTGCAACCTTACCATCTAGTACTACCTTAGATGACCTGTTAATTAAGAAGCATGTCACATTCACTGCCTCTGCTCCGAAATTCTTTGCAAGCCCTGCATTTAACCTGAGACACCGTACTTTTTTGCCATAGTCCTGTTCGTTCTTTCCGTCACACCGTTCTGCTGGGGTGTCTTGCGTACTGTGAAGTGTTTCTTAATCCCATGCTGCTCACAAAACTCCATTAACTTTGAATCTGTGTACTCAATCCCACTGTCTGACCTGAGACATTTGATCTTTCTTCCTATCTGGTTTTCTACTTCGGTTTTCCACAACTTGAACTTGGCAAACGTTTATGACTTGTGCTGCATGAAGTACACTCAAATCTGTCTCAAAAAATCATTAATAAAAGTTACAAAATATGTATGTCCACCCCGTGATGCTACTCTGACTGGTCTCCAGACATCTATATGAACATAGTCAAGAATACCCTTTGTCTTGTGCGTGGCAGTCTTAGATTGAACCCTGTTCTGTTTTCTAAGAATACAATATTTGTAGAAATCTAGTTTGCAAGTTTTAACACTCTTCAAGAGATTTATTTTATGCATTTCCAGCATACCACGTTCACCTATATGACCCAAATGCATTTGCCACAAGATTGTATTATTGAACTCAGACTCTACAGCAACAACTCCACCTACAATAGTAGTCCCTATCAACCTGTAGATGTTCTCTGCTACTTTTTGCCCTTCATCACTGTCATAGTACCTCTACTAACCTTCATTACTCCACCTTGAGACTTGTAACAAAATTCGTTAGAGTCTAAGGTACCTAATGAAATCAGATTATTTGTCAAATCTGGAATATGTCTAACATTACACAACGTTCTAACCACACCATCAAATATAGTAATTCTGATATTCTCTATTCCAATAACTTTGCAAGATGCATTAATACCCATCAAAATAGAACCAGAATTAACTAAACTGTAGGTGTCAAACCAATTTTTATTTAGTGTCATGTGATAGAAACATGTTGAATCCAGAATTACTCATCACTGGCTTTCTTCCTTTGATGAAAATCTAACAAGGCTCCAATGAGCTCTAGAATCTCCTTTCTCCACGTCAGAGTTGTAATCAAATTTTCGTACGTAGGAGAAGCGGGTAAAGAATACAATAACATCAACACTTTATCTTCGTCTTCGAACTTCACATCAACTCGCTGCAAATCATTGATAATCTAATTGAACACGTTGATATATTGGCTTAAATCAGCACCCTCCGCCATCTTAAGACTGTACAGTTTCTACTTAAGATAGAGCTTGCTCGTCAACGACTTGGATATATACCGACTCTCTAATTTCGACCAAATTGCTGTCAGAGATTTCTCGTCCATGATATGATACATTACGTCATCAGCCAGACAAAGCCGTATATTTGAAACAGCCTTCTCCTCCAATTTCTTCCACTCTATATCATCCATGTCATCTGGTTTCTTTCTGTACAGGATTTTCACCATACCCTGCGATACTAATAGATCATTTACCCTTCTCTGTCATAGTCTGAAATTTTCAATTTCATCAAACTTTATCATATCGAATTTCGCAGAAGAAATTCCAGCCATATTTAACTCTTTGCAAAATAAAATAGGGAGAGAAAAACAAAAAACAGGACCTGATCTTTTTTTCTCGTGATCCACCGAAAACAGGGACACGGGAAAAAATGTTTCGGCTCAGCAGAAACTCTTTCTCTGCTCGCGCAAGGACGGCAACGCACGGGCGGGCAGACACGGACGGCGGCACGACGGGGCAGCGGACGGCGACGGCGGCGCGCGGACGGAGCACTCGCGGTTGGAGCTCCTCCGATTCTCCTCTTTGCTCGGGGCACGACGGTGACGATCTTCCGCGACGGGAAAGAGGCCGCGGCGGTGCGTCTCAGGGGTGTTCCCCCTTCTTCCACGTGGAAAGCCGCCGCAAACAGAGAGCACAGAGAAACCCACGCGAGAAGAATAGCACCCACGGAAGAAAGGAAACCCCCCACGGGAAGAAAGGTGTTTTTTTTTTTGTTGTTTTTTTTTTGTTTTTTTTTTTTTTGGTTAGCTTGGGAAGAGAAGACACCCAAAAAAAAAAAAAGCCCCTGAGCCCTCCACGTGAAGCAAAATTTCCTCCCTTCACGTGAAGCAAAATTTCCTCCGTTAAGCAAACCTCCCACGAAAAGACCTCTTCTCGGGATCCACCTTTTGGCTTCGGCTTGGGAAGGTCAGAAGGCAACAGGGAACCCACGGGAGGAAAAATTTCTTTGCACTTCCTCTGCTTGGGAGAAGACGGAAACGCGTTCTAGCCCCTTCACGCGTGAAGAAGACCACCTTTGTGTTTCGGCTTGGAAGGAGGAAACGTGCCTGAGCCCTCTCGTGAGGAAAGAAACGCCCATGTGAACAGCGCCAACGGCGGCACAAAAATAATTTTTTTTTTTCAACCTGACTGCTGTGATACCAGTCGTTTGTGAACTACGAGGACTTTTTATTTTAAGTTTGACCGCATGAACGTGATTTGGTTTAGTGGATGAGGTCGTATCCCATTATGTGGCTGTACCGTTCCCACTACTAGCGTATGTTCTCCATCTTTATAAACCCCTCTCACAGACAATCACGCAGCACCAGAGGAATTATTAGAGCTCTCACTGTAATCCCATCATGAGGTTCTCCGTGCATAAGCTGGCTCCGGCGCTGGTTGCTCCCTCCGAGCCAACGCCATCAGGCAATCTCCCCCTCTCCTCCATCGACCGAACGACGGCGGTAAGTGTCACCATCGACTTGATACTGGTGTTGGAACATGGCGAAGAGCCGGCGAAGGTCATAAGGGAAGCCTTGTCCAAGGCCTTGGTCCCCTATTACCCTGTCGCCGGCCGGATCGTTGAGCCCAGCCCCGGGGAGCCGGAGGTGGCTTGCACTGGGGATGGTGTGTGGTTTGTGGAGGCATCGGCGAATTTTGGCCTCAAAGATGTTAACAACCTCGAACGCCCTCTCATGATACCCAAGGAAGAGCTCCTTCCATGTGCTCCTCCTGACGTAAACCCAGGGGATGCGATTCTGATGATGCAGGTATTTATGAAGTTACATTGAGAAAATCACTTAGATTTTTTTTTTGGGTTGATCTAGAGCTGATAATATCATGCTGATCCAATCTAAGACTAGGGATGACGTAGGGCCTTTTGGCATTTCCTTTTTTTTTTTTTTTTTTTGCTGAGCCGGATTGGTCAGACTGTCCGTGTCCGAACACACCCAATAAAATCAGAAAACAGAATGTCACGGAATGCCCTAGGCAAATCCTTTCCCCGGGTCCACATGTTGCCACCGGAGTGATTGGTTGCATAAGCGGCCACCCAGTCCGCAGCACTGTTAGCCTTCCGGAATACATGCTTCGCCCGAAAGGCCATCCCATCCCCGCTCATCGACCAAATGTCCCGAAGTAGGGGGTGGTCCCCACCCCGGCCACTCGGACCCCCTGGATCCAACCTATCACTGTGACTGAGTCACCCTCCAAAATGATGGAGCTAGCCTGCAGAACCCGGCGAGCATAACGAATGCCCTCCCAAGCCGCACGCAGCTCAGCCCCAGGAACCGTGGTATCCGATAGCTGACAATTGCCAGCCGCTACCACCCTCGAGCGCAAGTCCCTAATCACGAAGCCCGCGCCCCCTCTGTACCCTCCATCCAGTACTGACCCATCAAAGTTGACCTTGAGAAAACTCGAAGGTGGGGCTTCCAAGTGAAAAACACCATCCGTGGCGCTACCGGAGCATAATGAGAGTCCCATATATTCTGTGCTATCAAAGGCCCGCCTACAGGGGTAACCCTAGAGAACTCCGATGCCTGTATTCGGCCGCGCTCCATCGCAAGCCGCGAAGACAAGCTGTGTTCACCGAAAGTCCGAGCATTTCTAGCCAACCAAATCTGGTGGGTGATGTAGGTCGCTTCAAAAGCCATATGATGCAACTGGGGACTGCCCGACCATCACCGGATGGCCTGCATGAACTGGTCCCTCTCGCCCCAGATCCCTTGTGGGAACCCAAACAGCTATCAGGTTTTCCTCGCCCACCCACACCGAAAGAGCACATGGTCGACAGACTCGTCATCCCCACACCAGGCACAATGTGGGGGTATGCTCCCTCCCCCCCCCCCCCCCCCGTCTGCTCAGGGCAACTCTCGTCGGGAGTCTGTTCCAAACCACCTTCCAAAGAAACAAAGCCAGTCTCGGGTGTAGCCCAAACCGCCAGACCCAGGAGCAATCCGAGCCGGTCCCATAATCCAGCTCCAAGACCCGGGCGACGTCCCCTATACTGACCCTCGTCCTACAGGAGAACTGCCAGACCCGAACATCCGGTCCGGCACACCCCGGCACCGAAAGGAGCCACACCGACTCAACCAGATACACACTAAACACCTGCCTCAACCAATCCTCATCCCACTCCCCCCCTCCAAGAGTAAGTAGATCGCACACCTGTAAACCCTCGGCCCCCTCCGGATTGACCATGGTCAGCCATAGTCTCACCGAAAGGGTGTCCAACCACAGATCTCCCACCACGTCAGTGCTTCTACTACCATCACCGATCAGCCACCTGGTGTTAGCCAGGGCCATCGGCAGAAACCTCCTAATCTCACGCCATATAAAGGAGACCGGCCTCCCTCGCCGAGTCCCCTCTGCCTGCCCTACTCGACCATATCTGGCAGTCATCGCTTGACTCCAGAGGCCCTGAGGCTCCAGGATGAAGCATACCGCGTGTCGAGCAAAGATCGCCTCGCTCCTAGCTCGAAGAGACTGCAATCCGAGGCCACCTTCCCCGAGGGGCCGACAAACACTATCCCATGCTACCAGATGCACCCCATGGCACCCTCCAAAAGAACCCCAGAGAAAGTTCCGCAGGAGCCGCTCGATTCCATTTATCACCGTCACTGGTAACACCGTGTTGGCCAAAAGGTACACAGGCATCAAACTCAATGCTGACCTAACCAAAGTTAGCCTACCCATCATGGAAAGGAAAGAAGCCCGCCAGCCCTCTAGCCTACTATGGATGCGCTGCACCAAACCAAAGCACTCAGAGGCCCGGAGCCGCCTCCCGGTAATGGGTATACCAAGATAGCTCCAGACACCCTCCTGCTCCGGTACCTCCAGGATCCCCCTAATCTCTTGCCTGACACCAAGGCTAGTACTCAGGCTAAAGCGAATATAAGACTTTTGGAGGTTGACTCTTTGACCCAAAATGGCACAATACTCTGCCACAACTTCTCTGAGAACCAATGCTTCCCTCGCCCGCGCCCTAGCCACGAGAAGACAGTCGTCAGCGAAAAGTAAGTGAGAAATGGGTTGGGCTCCCGGGCCAGGAACATAAGCTTCCAAAGACCGAGAGGCGCAGGCAGTCCGCAATGCGCACGACAATGCATCCGAGCACATAATAAACAAAAACAGGGATAAGGGACATCCCTATCGCAACCCCATAGTAGACTGGAAGAAAGACGATGGCCTACCATTGACCAAAATAGAAAACCTAGGCCCCTGAATGCAGCCCATCGCCCAATCAATCCAGATACTATGAAAACCAAAACTCTCTAATACATGCTGGAGAAAACTCCATCGAATCCTATCATATGCTCGCTCCATATCCAGCTTGAAAGCCATCAAGCTCTGCCGCTCCGAGGCCCGATGAAGGTCTCACATCATCTCCTGTGCGAGCATGACATTATCCAAGATACTCCTTCCCCCCACGAACGCCCCCGTTCTGGACTGATAATAGCCGGCAACAAGGCTTTCATCCTCCCCACTAGGATTTTCGCCACTATCTTATACAGGGTTGTACACAGGATGATGGGCCTAAAGTGGCTAGGTTTCATCGCATCCTGGTGTTTCGGGAGTAGGATAACATACGTGGCCTTCCAGTCCTCAGCCATCACGGCCCGACTAAAAAAGCATTGAACCGCATCCACCACTGATCTCCGAATAATCCACCAATACTTCCAAAAGAAAAGTGGTGGAAAGCCGTCCGGTCCCAGGGCCTTATCCTCGGCCAAGGACCAAACCGCCTCCTACACCTCCCTCTCCAAGATAGGCCTCACCAAGGTCTCATTCTCCGCATCACCTATCCAAGCGCCAGGGCTCGGAAAACGCACAATACCTGCTACGTCACCCTCCTCCTTCCCACTAGATTGAAAAAAGTTGAATAAGACCTTGCTAACAGCGGCCTCACCCTCCCTTTTGGCATTTCTCGTTTGTCTGTAAATGAGTGCAATACTCCTATGGATTGATATTTAAGGTAGCATTCCGCACAACACATCAGTTGTTCCTTGCTAAGATAGCCACATGCCGATGCATGCAAACCATGTCTCCTTATCATGTACCATCATGGAAGCCTGCCCCATATTTCTCCCCGCCCCATATGATTTTTGTTCATCTTAGCTTATCAGCAATCTCTCGAAAATAAATATTGTTAATAATTATTTCTACATTTTTAATGAATGTGATGGTGTATTAGCCAACACTTGTTTAATTAGATATTAGGAATTTAATTAATAATTACATGATCTATATATTAGAATAATTTCAAAATATGAGTTTCCACTGATTGCGTATTTTTGTTTTATAAAATGGGTTAGACGTATAGCTCATAATGGTACTATGGTTAAGCCCAATATGATGTGTGATTACTTTGTTCTATGGGCTTCGGTGCACCTTGGATTTATAGGATTGAGTTCTATTTATTGTGGTAATTTTGGTATATAGGCCAAGAAATCCAATTAGGGTTGGAGCCCTTAATGGGAAGGCTTCCTTAGGTTTTCTATATAAAGGCTAGGTCCTCCTCTCCTCTCCATGTGGTCGATAGCTTGTCCCATTGACGGCTATTTTTGTGAGGAGCAAGGAAGAGAAGATCAAGCCGCTATTATTTTAGGTGATTGAGGAATCGCATTCAATATGTCTTCTACAGGTATATCTCTCAAACTTGAATACAATGTTATTATGATTCTAAATCTTAGCATGTTATTATTTATGATTAACAATTAGTATCAGAGCCTCCATGCTAAGATTAGAATCCTTCATACACAATTATTATTATATCTAGATTTACAGATTAATTTTATGCATCGATGATATATTCAAAAAAAAAGGAAAAAGAAAAAGGATTTCACTATTCTATCTTTTTCCTACCCTATTCCTTCATCTTCTTCACCATTTTATAATCCCCCTTTTCATGGTGGATGATTAAACGAAGAAGAAGAAGAGGAGGAGGAGGCACAGCCTCCTTGGGATGCGGATGCCGAGGACCCACGGCTGGGATGCCGCGGACCCGTGTCCGGCCTCCCCAGGATGCGGACGCCGCGGTCCTGCGGCTAGGATGCCGCGGTTTCGCGGCTGGACTCCCGGTCCTGCGGTTCCACGGCTGGCCTCCCGGTCCCGCGGTCCGAGAGCCGCAATCCCGTGGCTGGCGGGCTGCTCCCGGCCATTCCACGGCTGGCCGCATGCCTCGTGGCGTCGCCGTGGCCCGGGGAGCATCACCAGCCACTCGCAGTGGCCGGCGTGGTGGCGGCCATGGGTGGCAACCACGGGCTGCCTCCCAAAACAAAAAAAAATGGGGTGGCGGCGTTGAGAGAAAGAAGAAGATAAAGAGGGAGAGAATAGTTTAGGCTTTTCTTTTGATTGGGCTAGGGCTTGTGAAGCCCAATCCGAATAGGTCCATGGTTGCGAGTTGGGCCCTTTTATTTGGTCAGCCCATGTTTATTTTATTTGCATTTCATTTTAATGGGCCAGAATGGGTTTTGGGCCTGAGGCTAAGAGTTAGTAACCCATTTAATTGCTATTTAAATATTGAATAATTTGAATTAAGGCCCTCATGCATATTAATTAATGAGGTATTAAATTTTGGACATATTTTGCTGCCATATATACCTTGAATTTTGTAATTAATATCTTTGTTTGATCAATTACATGTGATTTTGATTATGATTGCACCATGTTTGATGGTTACGATTTTGTCACATAACCATTATTTTTGTGATTGAAATTTGTTGGGCATAAAGACTATCATTATTTTTCCATTAAGAGAATATTTTGAAATTGAAGTGGGTGGTAGCCGCCAAAATGACACACTCACTGATTTTTATCTGATTTTCTCAAAAAAAAGGTAGCATTGCATTTTTTCAGATCATTGTACGCAATATCTTGCCCGAAGATGTTATTGTGTATGATGTTTTGGAAAAATGATATGGAGTGATTAACGGGATTGCATTAGCCTAGAATCATCCTTCTGTCCAAAGGTGATGGTGTTTCGAAAGTTGATGTGATTTTGTTAGTTGGCTTCATGATATGTCTTAAGAGTACCTTATAGCTTGTTGTATTGTCAACCCAAAAGTGACTCTACAATAATGCACCGAGGCTCTTACCGTAATTAGACTTATATGTTTTTCAAGCCTGATTACGGACTATCTAATTAATAGCCCAAATTAATTAGATAGATATGTTGTCATCCATTTAATTACATATATCACATTTGGATGATATTAAATAAAATATGTTGTTTCCGCAATTTTGAATGTCTCTTCCCTTTCAAGCTAATTGTCTGCTATTGAAATTCTGACTGGAAATAATTATGTGAGATGCAAAAGAGACATAGAAATAGCACTGGGTCTCTTGGGTTTAGATTTTGCTTTGGAGGAGCAGCCTTCAAAACCAATAGATAAGAGCACTGTCGAGTACAAGACTAAGTATGTCAAGTGGAAAAGAGCTAACAAGCTGTGTTTGAAGATTATCAAGCGTTCTATATCTGATTCTATTATGGGTGCTATACCGGACAACGACAATGCTAAGAATTTTTTGGATGCGATAGGACCGAGATTTGTTGAGTCCGATAAAACTGAAACTGGGGACCTAATGGATAAATTTATGAGTATGAAATATGATGACACTTGTGGAGTTAGGGAGTATATTATAAAAATGCTGCACATAAGTTCTAAATTAGAAGCCCTAAAAATTTCCATTGCATAGCCTTTTCTTGTCTATCATTATCTTAATAGCCTTCCCAGCCAGTTCAATCAACTTAAGGTTGCTTATAATGCTCAAGGTGACAAATAGGATTTGAATGATTTGATTGCTGCGTGTGCCCAAGAGGAGTATAGAATGCATCGTGAGACTGTTGAAACTGTGCAACTGACCTATCAGCCTTCTCAGAACAAGAAGTCTTCTCATAATCATAAGGCTAAGTTCCATAAGAGCAACAAGCCTCACTACAATCAGCAGAACAGAGGGTCACGTGGACAGACTTCTGGTGGTCCTAAAAGAATTATGAAGAAGAATGACAAATGTAAGTTCTGCAAAAAGAAGAGTCATTGGCAGAAGGATTACCTTAAGTTTAAGACTTTGGTTAGAGAAGAAGAAAACTTCGGCAGGTATCTCTTTGGCCTTGGTTTGTTTTGAGTCTTATTTAGTATATGTACCTTTGAATTCTTGGTGGATAGACTCTGGTGCAAGTATTCATATCACTATTTGCAGGGGTTCGTAAGGAGACGAAGGCCAAGTGAGAATGAAGTGAACCTGTGCGTTGGAAATGGAGTTCAAGTTAAACTTGAGTTTATAGGAGCAGTGGAGTTATCCTTGGAGTCCGGTTTTTCTCTTGTTTTGGAAAATATATTTTTTGTACCGACGATGAGACGAAATTTAATTTGTGTCAAAACTTGATCAGTCTGGATTTTCTTTTAAATTTAGTAATGGAATGATTGAATTATTTTATGATTCTTGCATAGTTGGAAATGGCATTTTATGGGATGGTTTATACAGATTGAATTTGGCTCCAGTTGGTGAAGTTTTTTGTGTTACTAAAGTTGGAAAGAAAAGAGCCTTAATTCGTGAATCATCCTCTATATTGTGGCATAAGCATTTAAGGCACATTTCAAGGGAGCGAATGGAAAGATTGATGAAAGCTGAGATTCTACCCTCTTTGAATTTTTTAGATATTTTGACACTTGCATAGATTGCATAAGGGGAAAGCCGACTAAAACTATAAGAAATGGATCCACTAGGAGCAATGGTCTTTTGGATCTTATTCACACCGATATTAGTGGACCGTTACCTTCTACTATATGTGGGAACAAATACTTCATAACCTTCATTGATGATTTCTCGCGTTATGGTTCTGTTTACTTGATCAATGATAAATCCCTCGCTCTTGAGAAAACTATGGTAAGTATGATGAGTTCAGTCAGAACATGGGTGATTTTGCAAGATTTTTGTAAGAATGTAGGATAGTTCCTTAATACACAATGCTAGTAACACCAGAGCAAAATGGTGTTTCTGAAAGGCGTAATCGGACTCTGAAGGATATGGTTAGAAGTATGATGAGTAGAACAAATTTGCCAAAATTCTTGTGGGGTGAGGCATTGAAATCTGCCATGTACATTCTAAATAGGGTTCCTAGTAAAGCTGTTGAGAAAACTCCTATTGAATTGTGGGCAGGTTGTAAACCCAGTTTAGCCCATTTTAGAGTTTGGGGCTGCCGAGCTGAGGTTAGAATTTATAATCCTTCTGAAAAGAAATTAGATCCTAAATCCACATCTAATTTTTTCATTAGGTATCCAGATAGATCAAAGGGCTATAAGTTCTATTGTCCTAATCGTGACACCAGAATTGTTGAGTCCATTACGGCGAAGTTTCTGGAGAATGATATTGGTAATAGTGGGAGTTCTATGTTAAAGAAATTTTTTGCTGAACTGGATCAAGTTGTGGTTCCAATTTTCGTTATACAAGAAAAAGTTATTTCTTAACCGATTGCAATAGTTAATGAAGTACCTAGGCATCAAGAAGAGCCTCACGTTCCTCCTCCAACAGCAGTTGAGTCAGTTTCTGAACCGCGGGTTAGAAGATCACAAAGAAAAGAAGGTCTGCCTTGCCTAATGACTATATTGTCTATTTACTGGAGAGTGATTTTAATATTGGGCGTAATATTGATCCCGTCTCTTTTAATGAAGCATTAACAAGACCTGACTTGGATAAATGGTTGAATCCCATGAAAGATAAAATGTTTTCTATGAAGAGAAATAGAGTTAGGGAACTTGTTGAACTTCCACCACATGTTAAGGCCATAGGTTGTAAATGGGTTTACAAATTCAAATTAGACTCAAAAGAGGATGTTGAACGACAAAAGGCTAGACTGGTTGCTAGAGGTTTCACTCAGCAAGAGGGCATCGACTATAATGAGACCTTTTCACCGGTTTCATCCAAGGATTCTTTTAGAATTATCATGGAACTTGTAGCACACTATGATTTGGAACTTCATCAAATGGATGTTAAGACAATATTTTTAAATGGAGATCTCTGTGAAGAAGTTTATATGAGACAACTTGAAAATTTTGTCGTAAAGAGAAAGAAAAATTTGATGTGTAAGTTGAACAAATCTATATATGGGCTCAAGCAAGCATCCCGACAATGGTATTTGAAATTTGATGAAGTTGTGACTTCTCTTGGTTTTGTTGAAAATATAGTAGACCAATGCATTTATCTCAAGATCAGTGGGAGAAAATTCATTTTTCTTGTTTTGTATGTTGCTAGCAGTGACTTAGGGTTACTTCATGAGACAGAGAAAATGTTATCTGCTAATTTTGAAATGAAAGATCTTCGGGAAGCTTCTTTTGTACTTGGTATTGAGATACAGCGTGATAGAGGCCGTGGCTTGTTGGGACTTTCTAAAAGACATATATACGACGCGTCCTAGAGAGATTCAGTATGCAAAATTGTGCACCTGGTGATGTACCTATTGTAAAAGGGAATAAGTTTAGTAAAGCTCAGTGTCCAAGAAATAAACTTGAAAGAAAATCTTTGAAGAACATACCATATGCTAGTGCTGTAGGGAGCCTGATGTATGCTCCAGTTTGCACTAGACCAGACAAAGCCTATGCAATCAGTGTCCTTAGTAGATTTCAGTCGAATCCAGGACAAGAGCTCTGAAAAGCAGCTAAGAAAGTTATGAGATATTTGAAGAAGACTAAGGTTATATGCTTACTTTTCAGCGTATAGATCATCTTGAGGTGGTAGGCTACTCTGATTCTGATTTTGCAGGATGTCAAGATGATCTGAAGTCAACTTCAGATTATGTTTTTGTGATAGCTAGTGGTGTTATTTCTTCAAAAAGTGTTAAGCAAACTCTAATGACTTTTTCTATTATGCAGGCTGAATTTGTGGCATGTTATGGAGCTACGGTCCAAGCCATTTGGTTGAGGAATTTTATTTCAGAACTGAAAGTTGTTGATTCCATCTCGAGACCAATTACTATCTACTATGACAATAGTGCAGCAGTGTTCTTTTCAAAGAATAACAAAAGTTCTGGTGGCTCTAAGCATATAGACATCTAGTACTTGATGGTCAGAAATAAAGTTAAAGAAGAGCAGACAAAAAAAGAGCATCTAAATATAGAGGCAATGATTGCAGACCCATTGACTAAGGAACTTGCACCGAAAGTCTTTAAGACACACATTGCTAATATGGGCATTGTGGAAACCTTTAATGTTATTAGTTAGTGAGAGTTATTTATGTAAAAGAACTACATTTTGGCTTGATCCCTTTGTACGGGGTACGTAGGCAACCCATATGCTTCGGGTACAGCCTCTTTCAATAATCATAACATTTATCTCTCCATTTATAATTCTATATTTTGTGCACAAAAATTATAATTATATTTGAGCATGCATTTCACATATGTCTTTTATTATGATATCATTTTGATCTAGAGATATAATGCATAAAGACATGATGTGAGTCTCTTTTGAGACATGTGGCTTCTTTGAAGCATTTTTGAAGATCGATGTGAATTAGCACACCTTTTGATCACATTTTGGTGCTAAGTTCATACTACATACTACCACATTGGTTGGAGGATGGGGATCCATGTCGATAAGGATGTTAGCATTTGTAGCTGTGGAGTAGTCTTACATCGATTAAATGGTGTAACGACTTCCATGTTCGATGTTTGTTGCCCAAAAAGACAACCCAAGAGGGGGGGTGAATTGGGTTTTAAGTAATTATTGCAATTAAAAACTTTGTGAGTAACTAATCAAAACTTATTGCAAGTGGATTAATTAGTTATTATATGCAGTGAATAAAAGGAATGGAAGAGACAATGAAACAATCACAAACACAAGAGATTTTATAGTGGTTCGGAGCTAACCCTTGCTCCTACATCCACTCCCCAAGCTTCACTTGGGAGTTCACTATAATCCCTCGGATTACAGCCGGTTGTTTTACAAGCTCACAACCCAACTTGTTGTTTTACGAGATCACAACGAACTCGGTCGGTTTTCACAGGCTCACCGACTAGAACCATCCGATTGTTTTTCCGGGATCACAATCAAACCCTTACACCGTTGGTTTTAACCTCGGCTCACCAACCAACCTCTACACCCTTGATTCAATCCCCTGATTGAATCAAGTAACAAGAAAACAGTTTGTAAAGAGTACAGGAATAGCTTCTTGAAAAGCAAATATAAACAATATAACTAAAGAAGAGTTAGAAGCCCTCAAACAGATTTTTAGATTTGAGGAAAGAGGCTTCTCGAACTCTGCAATCTCCTCGTGAGTGGGATGAAGATTTGCTGTCAGATGAGGAGCCTTGAATGCGAGGAAGATGTTGGGAGGATGGACTTCAATGCACTTCTTCCTTCTTTCTCTTGTATTTACTCTAGAGAGGCTTTGGTAGGTGGAAATCCCTTTTGCTTTTAATGGAGTCTCTCTTTCTTACTCTATTACTGTTCACTCTGGTTATTTAAGCATCCCCAACGAAAACTAGCCGTTAGACACACATTTATGGTCGTTCTGCACACTCTGCAACTCCTAACAAAGTGTCCGTTGGGATCGAATTCGACTCGCTCGATCTGGAGTCGACTCGGCTGTTGCTGGAGTCGACTCATGCTTTACTGGAGTCGACTCGCCCACTGTTCAAAATTTGAAATAAAGTGTCGTCCCGTTCTGGAGTCGACTCGGCCAAACGTGGAGTTGACTCGCCAATGTCCGGAGATGACTCGGCCCTCCGGAGACGACTCGTTCTCAGGGTTCCAGAGATATGTTTTTCTTCATTTCTTTCTCGAGTCGACTCGGATCATTTTGGAGTCGACTCGGCTCTCAGAGTCCGAAAACTGATCCTCTGTGTTTGGAGTTGAACTGCCTCTGAGTCGACTCGGATTTTGTTGGGGTCGACTCGGCTGACTTGGGAGTCGACTCGTGAGTACTTGGAGTCGGCTCGGCTCTCAGGATCCGAAAACTGTTTCTCTGTGTTTTGAAGGTGAACTGCCTCGGAGTCGACTCGGACTTTGCTGGAGTCGACTCGGCTCTCAGACACCGAAGTTGGCTCTCTGACTCTGTCTTGCATTCCTCTGAGAGTCGACTCTTGCTTCCTTAGGAGTTGACTCGCCAACCGTTGGAGTCGACTCGAGTTCTTCTGGAGTCGACTCGGTTCTCAGAGTCCAAAACGACTTCTCTGTCTTTCAGTCTGTTACTCCATGGAGTCGACTCGTACTTTGCTGGAGTCGACTCGGCAAGCATCGGAGTCGACTCTAATTCTTCAGGAGTCGACTCGGGGACAGGGTCTGAGATTTATCTTTCTGTCCTGCTGTCTGTTCTCAGTCGGAGTCGACTCGTAATGTGCCGGAGTCGACTCGAGCTTGTGCCAGTGCTTCTGATACACTTGGAGTCGACTCGTAATCTTCCGGAGTCGACTCGAGCTTCAGACTTTGGTTCAAATTGATTTCCATACTTAGCCAAAATGTATTGAACCAAAGCTAGAGACACTTAAACATAAATTCACAAATATTTGGCTGAAACACTAGATTGAATTCATTAGTACAAGATATACTCAAATGCTTTGAGCTCATCAAAATCAAATAGGGTTATAATCAATCACTCCACAATGTTGATGTTCTTGTTGAACCGGATCATGTATCAAAGGTGATTATCATTTGAGTTATATATGTGGCCACCTATGTAGTCTAACCCGAGAGTCATTTTCAAAACAAAGTTTTTTAAATTAATATGGCAATCCGTGTTCGCCCAAGTGGGAGAATATTAGAATAATTTCAAAATATGGGCTTCCACTAATTGCATATTTTTGTTTTATAAAACGAGTTAGACGTATGGCTCATAATGGTACTATGGTTAGGCCCAATATGATGTGTGATCACTTTGTTTTATCGGTTTTGGTGCAACTTGGATGTATAGGATTGAGTCCTATTTATTATGGTAATTTTGGTATGTAGGTCAGAAAACTCAATTAGGGTTGGAGCCCTTAATGGGAAGTCTTCCTTGGGTTTTTTATATAAAGGCTAGGTCCCCCTGTCCATGTGGTTGATAGCTTGCCCCATTGACGGCTATTTTTGTGAGAAGCAAGGAAGAGAAGATCAAGCTGCTATTATTCCAGGTGATTGAGGAATCACATTCAATATGTCTTCCGCAGGTATATCTCTCAAACTTGAAATTCAGGTCACAAAATTCAAATTCTCATCCACATGCGTTTCTTTAAATTCAGGTCACGAAATTCACATGCGGAGGATTCGTTGTTGGCATCCGCTTCAGTCACACAGTCTTCGATGGCCTCGGAGTATCCCAATTCCTGAATTCAACCACAGAGATGGCCACAGGCCTTCCACAGCCAGCAGTTGCATGAGCGCGAGGGAACCGGCCTAGGCGGGGAAGGAACCGGAGGTGGTGGCCTCGCCGGTTCGTTCCGAGCCTTGGACCGTCGCTCGGCCCCGCTCGCGGAGATGGGTCTCTTTCGGCTTGGGACAACTGCTTTCCTAGGCATTTTTGACCTAGACACGGGAGAGGAACTAGGAAAAATGGAGGAAAACTCGATGGAGAAGACCTAGAATGGGTCGGAGACGAGGTCGGAGTCGGCTCTAGGGTTTTGGAACAGTGTCGGCTGTGAATAGAAGTGGGGATTGAACGTTTCGATTAGGGTTAAAACATCGGATTCCCAACCTTGAGTCGACTCCAGTAAGTCGTGAGTCGACTCGACCGCGAGTCGACTCCCCCATGAGCCGACTTTAAAATGTATCCGAGTCGACTCGAACTCTGGCACGCACCCAAAAATCATGTTATTTTCGTGCCACAAGAGAGAGTTATGAACTTATCCATGATTTAGGAACTGATTTGATGATCATAGATAACAAGTTCTATGTCCACCATAGACTAATCCTCAAAATCTATGAACTAGAGGAGAGTATCACTAGAATGGATCAATCACTCCTAACCCTTTTCTAAGTATGCAAAATCGATCTTCACTCAGAGGTTTTGTGAAGATATCAGCAAGTTGATCATCAGTACACACAAATTGAAGTGTCACATCACCATTTAGTACATGATCTCTTATGAAATGATGTCTTATCTCAATGTGTTTAGTTCTTGAGTGCTGAATTGAATTTTTAGTTAGATTAATAGCACTTGTATTATCACAGTTAATGGAAATTTTATCTTGTTTAATGCCATAATCTTCAAGTTGTTGTTTAATCCACAAGATTTGAGCACAACAACTTCCGGCAGCAACATATTCGGCTTCCGCCGTAGATAGTGCAACCGAGTTTTGTTTCTTGCTAAACCAAGAGATTAAATTTTCTCCTAAGAATTGACATGACCCGCTGGTGCTTTTTCTATCAAGTTTACAACCAGCAAAGTCTGAATCTGTATACCCTATTAAGTTTATGCTAGATTCTTTAGAGTACCATAAACCTATATTTTTTGTTCCTATTAGGTATTTAAAGATTCTCTTAACTGCAATTAAATGTGATTCCTTAGAATTAGATTGATATCTAGCACACATGCATACACTAAACATGATATCAGGTCTACTTGCAGTGAGATATAATAAAGATCCTATCATACCTCTATACATCTTTTGATCTACTGATTTACCTGATTCATCTTGGTCTAGTTTGCATGATGAACTCATGGGTGTGCTGATTGACTTGTTTCCTTCCACACAAACTTCTTAAGCATCTCCTTGATGTATTTAGCTTGATTGATGAAGATCCCTTCTTCAGATTGTTTGATATGGAGCCCGAGGAAGTAGTTCAGCTCTCCCATCATGCTCATTTCAAATTCACTCTGCATTAGGTCAGCAAATTCTTCGCAGAGGCGATTGTTAGTAGCACCGAAAATAATATCATCTACATAAATCTGAACTACTAACATATCTTTGTTTTTTCTTTTTAAAAACAATGTTGTATCAACGTTCCCTCTAGAGAATTCATGGTCTAACAGAAATTTGCTAAGTCTTTCATACCATGCTCTAGGTACTTGTTTCAAACCATAAAGTGCTTTGTTTAATTTATACACATGATTGGGGTATTGATGATTTTCAAAACCAGGAGGTTGTTCTACATACACCTCTTCATTAATATACCCATTCAAAAAGGCACTTTTTACATCCATTTGAAATAATTTGAAATCTTTAGAGCATGCAAATGCTAGTAACAATCTAATTGCTTCAAGTCTAGCTACAGGAGCAAAAGTTTCATCAAAGTCTATACCTTCTTCTTGATTATAGCCTTTTACTACTAGTCTAGCCTTGTTCCTAATCACGATTCTATTTTCATCAAGTTTATTTTTATATATCCATTTGGTTCCTATTATTGAGTATTCAGAGGGTCACTCAACTAGGTTCCATACCTTGTTTCTAGTGAATTGGTTTAGTTCTTCTTGCATTGCATTTATCCAATTTACATCATTTTCAGCTTCTTCTATGTTTTTAGGTTCAAGGTGTGAGACAAATGCTAGATGATTATTTAAGTTTCTAAGAGATGCTCTAGTTCTAACAGATTGAGATGGATCATCTAAAATTAATTCCTTAGGATGCCCATGAGCATACCTCCAAGCCTTAGTCAGCCCATGATCCACAATTACCTATTGGCTTGTTGATGCTTCTCCAATTTGCTTTGGTTCATCTTCTTGTAATGTCATCTCATCAATTTTTTCTTCAAGAATTTCTGCATCATCATCAAGAGCTACTTTCTTGCTAGAAGAGATGTCATTAGTATCATCAAAAACAACATGTATAGACTCTTCAATAACAAAGGTTCTTTTGTTAAAGACTCTATACGCTTTACTTGATGTAGAATATCCCAAAAAGATACCTTCATCAGATTTAGAATCAAATTTACCTAAGTTATCTTTGCCATTATTATGAATGAAACACCTACATCCAAAAACATGAAAATATTTTACTTTAGGCTTTCTACTTCTCCAAAGTTCATAAGGTGTTTTCTTTATAATGGGTCTCAATAAAACTCTATTTAATATATGACATTATGTATTAATGGCTTCTCTCCAAAAGTACTTAGGGAGGTTACTTTCATACAACATGGTTCTAGCCATTTTCTCTAGGGTTCTATTCTTTCTTTCTACAACTCCATTTTGTTGTGGTGTCCTAGGTGCAGAGAAATTATGAGTTATCCCCTTTTTACTACAGAATTCATCAAATAGATGATTTTCAAATTCCGTTCCATGATCACTTCTAATAGCTATGACTGAAGCATTTCTAGCATTAGTTACTTCCTTATGAAATTTCTTAAATACAGAAAATGCTTCATCTTTATGAGCTAAGAACATGACCCAAGTATATCTAGAAAAATCATTTACAATAACAAGACCATATTTGTTTCCACCAAGACTTGTGGTTCTAGTTGGTCTAAATAGATCCATGTGTAGTAGTTCAAGAGGTCTACAGGTAGAAACACAATTTATGGATTTAAAAGAGCTCCTCGATTGTTTGCCATATTGACATGCTTCACAAATTTTATTTTTCTCAAATTTTAGTTTTGGCAAACCTATTACAGAATCTCTTTTAACTAACTTAGATATTGTATCCATACTTGCATGTCCTAATTTACGGTGCCATAACCAGCTTGCATCATCAACCTTAGTATCACTAGCTACTAAGCAAGGACTGTTTTTAGCAAGATCATCTAGATCTACTACATAGATATTTCCACGTCTTATTCCTTTGAATACTAAGCTATTGTCAATTGAGTTGGTTATGATGCATAGGGATGGTTTAAACAGAACATCAAAACCCTTATCACATAATTGACTTATGCTAAGTAAGTTATGTTTAAGACCATCTACCAATCGTACATTATCAACAAAGATTGAGGAGGTGATTTGTATTTTACCTATACCAATGATGTGACCCTGATTATTGTCTCCAAACGTCACTGCACCTTCCTTTTTAGGCTCTAGGGTGAAGAATTGCTCCTTGTCACCCGTCATGTGTCTTGAGCAGCCACTATCCAAGTACCAACAGTTTTTGTCGACTTTGGCTGCAAGACACTCCTACATAAGGAAATCATACAATTTTAGGTACCCAAGTTTTCTTGGGTCCTTCATGGTTAGTAATGTTGGTTCCTTTTGGAACCCAAACCTTTTTAATTTTTCTTTTAGCTTTTCATTTTCTATCGTCACACACATTAGCTTTATGTCCTATCTTTCCACAGCAAAAACAGGTTATATTCTTAATTTTGCTTTCCCCTACTTTCACAAAAAAATTACTAAGGAGCTTTTGCTTATTCTTAGGTTTATACCCTAAACTAGCTCTATTGAACACAGCTCGTTGATTATTAAGTATCATTTCCAATTTTTCAGAACTATATGTAAACTTTTCTACAAAAGGTTTGTATTTTTCAAGTTCTTGTGCCAACTTTTGTTTTTCTGTTTTTAGTATGTTTAAGTCTTTTGTGAGATTATCTCTTATAGTTTGTTTATCGTTTTTAAGTTCTAAAATTTCCTTGGTTAGTTCTTCGTTATCTTTAATTAAGGTATTAGTTTTTTGAATTAACATTTGCTTGCTTGTTTTAAGTTCTAAATTTTCTTTAATGATAAAATCCTTATCCTTAACTAATTTATCGTATTTATGGAAGTGTGATTGATTGGTTAGTTTTAACTCTTTATTCTTAAGATTTATTGTCTTATATTCATCCATTAATTCATTAAACGCATCATACAATTCATCAAAGGTAAAATCTAAATGTGTTTCAGATGTTACCTCATTTTCATTCGCCATAAAGTAGAGGTTGGCCTTTTCCTCTGGTTCCTCATCCGATGATGATGATGATGAATCGGAATCCGATAAGGTGGAGATGAGGACTTTCTTTTTCTTATATTTGCTGGCCTTCTTGAGCAAAGGACAGTCCGCTTTGAAATGTCCCGGCTTCTTGCATTCATAGCATCCGATTTCCTCATTTTCCCTTTTCTTACCTTTATCCTTGTAATAGGAACTCGAGAGACCTCTCCTCTGATGAAAGGACTTCTTTCGGTTGATGAATTTTCTGAACTTTCGCACGAGAAGAGCCTCATCATCATCTCCCTCATGATCTTCTTCTTCACTGCTGCTACTGCAAGATAAATTCTTGTTATAAGAAGTAGATTTGAGAGCTATTACCTTTTTCTTATGAGAGGATTCTTCTTCGCTGTGTTGTTTCATTGTGAGCTCTGCGTCATTAGGGATCCAAGAAGCTCCTCAAGTGGAAGCTTGTTCAAGTCCTTGGCTTCTTGGATTGCCATAACCTTGGCCTCCCATGACCTTGGCAGACATCGAAGAATTTTTCTGACAAGGTCACTGTTAGTATAATTTTTGCCAAGGCTTTTTAGGCCATTGACAATATCAGTAAATCTAGTAAACATGCAAGTGATAGTTTCATTGGAATCCATCTTAAATAATTCATACTTATGTACTAATATATTTATTTTAGATTCTTTTACTTGATTCGTGCCCTCATGAGTCACTTCAAGTCTATCCCATATCTCTTTTGCAGAATTGCAAGTAGAGACTCTATTGAATTCATTTCGGTCTAAAGCACAATAAAGCACATTCATTGCTTTGGCATTTAGTTGTGCCTTCCTAATATCATTGTCATCCCAATCTTTTTCAAGTTTGGGTATAGTAACACCCTCTACAAAAATTGATGGGATGTATGGTCCATTAAGCATGGTGGTCCACATCTCATAGTCTTGTGCTTGGATAAATATCCTCATCCTAGCCTTCCAATATGAGTAGTCGGTTTCATTAAAGAATGGAGGTCTATGGGTGGACTGCCCCTCAATATGAGAAGATCCAAATGGGGTTGTCATTTTGATCTTTTACTCTTTCGATAGAAGAGTTCCTGCTCTGATACCACTTGTTGCCCAAAAAGACAACCCAAGAAGGGGGTGAATTGGGTTTTAAGTAATTATTGCAATTAAAAACTTTGTGAGTAACTAATCAAAACTTATTGCAAGTGGATTAATTAGTTACTATATGCAGTGAATGAAAGGAATGGAAGAGACAATGAAACAATCACAAACACAAGAGATTTTATAGTGGTTCGGAGCTAACCCTTGCTCCTACATCCACTCCCCAAGCTTCACTTGGGAGTTCACTATAATCCCTCGGATTACAGCCGGTTGTTTTACAAGCTCACAACCCAACTTGTTGTTTTACGAGATCACAACGAACTCGGTCGGTTTTCACAGGCTCACCGACTAGAACCACCCGATTGTTTTTCCGGGATCACAATCAAACCCTTACACCGTTGGTTTTAACCTCGGCTCACCAACCAACCTCTACACCCTTGATTCAATCCCCTGATTGAATCAAGTAACAAGAAAACAGTTTGTAAAGAGTACAGGAATAGCTTCTTGAAAAGCAAATATAAACAATATAACTAAAGAAGAGTTAGAAGCCCTCAAACAGATTTTTAGATTTGAGGAAAGAGGCTTCTCGAACTTTGCAATCTCCTCGTGAGTGGGATGAAGATTTGCTGTCAGATGAGGAGCCTTGAATGCGAGGAAGATGTTGGGAGGATGGACTTCAATGCACTTCTTCCTTCTTTCTCTTGTATTTACTCTAGAGAGGCTTTGGTAGGTGGAAATCTCTTTTGCTTTTAATGGAGTCTCTCTTTCTTACTCTATTACTGTTCACTCTGGCTATTTAAGCCATCCCCAACGAAAACTAGCCGTTAGACACACATTTATGGCCGTTCTGCACACTCTGCAACTCCTAACAAAGTGTCCGTTGGGATCGAATTCGACTCGCTCGATCTGGAGTCGACTCGGCTGTTGCTGGAGTCGACTCATGCTTTACTGGAGTCGACTTGCCCACTGTTCAAAATTTGAAATAAAGTGCCGTCCCGTTCTGGAGTCGACTCGGCCAAACGTGGAGTCGACTCGCCAATGTCCGGAGATGACTCGGCCCTCCGGAGACGACTCGTTCTCAGGGTTCCAGAGATCTATTTTTCTTCATTTCTTTCTCGAGTCGACTCGGATCATTTTGGAGTCGACTCGGCTCTCAGAGTCCGAAAACTGATCCTCTGTGTTTGGAGTTGAACTGCCTCTGAGTCGACTCGGATTTTGTTGGGGTCGACTCGGCTGACTTGGGAGTCGACTCGTGAGTACTTGGAGTCGGCTCGGCTCACAGGATCCGAAAACTGTTTCTCTGTGTTTTGAAGGTGAACTGCCTCGGAGTCGACTCGGACTTTGCTGGAGTCGACTCGGCTCTCAGACACCGAAGTTGGCTCTCTGACTCTGTCTTGCATTCCTCTGAGAGTCGACTCTTGCTTCCTTAGGAGTCGACTCGCCAACCGTTGGAGTCGACTCGAGTTCTTTTGGAGTCGACTCGGTTCTCAGAGTCCAAAACGACTTCTCTGTCTTTCAGTCTGTTACTCCATGGAGTCGACTCGTACTTTGCTGGAGTCGACTCGGCAAGCATCGGAGTCGACTCTAATTCTTCAGGAGTCGACTCGGGGACAGGGTCTGAGATTTATCTTTCTGTCCTGCTGTCTGTTCTCAGTCGGAGTCGACTCGTAATGTGCCGGAGTCGACTCGAGCTTGTGCCAGTGCTTCTGATACACTTGGAGTCGACTCGTAATCTTCCGGAGTCGACTCGAGCTTCAGACTTTGGTTCAAATTGATTTCCATACTTAGCCAAAATGTATTGAACCAAAGCTAGAGACACTTAAACATAAATTCACAAATATTTGGCTGAAACACTAGATTGAATTCATTAGTACAAGATATACTCAAATGCTTTGAGCTCATCAAAATCAAATAGGGTTATAATCAATCACTCCACAATGTTGATGTTCTTGTTGAACCGGATCATGTATCAAAGGTGATTATCATTTGAGTTATATATGTGGCCACCTATGTAGTCTAACCCGAGAGTCGTTTTCAAAACAAAGTTTTTTAAATTAATATGGCAATCCGTGTTCGCCCAAGTGGGAGAATGTTAGAATAATTTCAAAATATGGGCTTCCACTAATTGCATATTTTTGTTTTATAAAACGAGTTAGACGTATGGCTCATAATGGTACTATGGTTAGGCCCAATATGATGTGTGATCACTTTGTTTTATCGGTTTTGGTGCAACTTGGATGTATAGGATTGAGTCCTATTTATTATGGTAATTTTGGTATGTAGGTCAGAAAACTCAATTAGGGTTGGAGCCCTTAATGGGAAGTCTCCCTTAGGTTTTTTATATAAAGGCTAGGTCCCCCTGTCCATGTGGTTGATAGCTTGCCCCATTGACGGCTAATTTTGTGAGAAGCATGGAAGAGAAGATCAAGCTGCTATTATTCCAGGTGATTGAGGAATCGCATTCAATATGTCTTCCGCAGGTATATCTCTCAAACTTGAAATTCAGGTCACAAAATTCAAATTCTCATCCACATGCGTTTCTTTAAATTCAGGTCACGAAATTCACATGCGGAGGATTCGTTGTTGGCATCCGCTTCAGTCACACAGTCTTCGATGGCCTCAGAGTATCCCAATTCCTGAATTCAACCACAGAGATGGCCACAGGTCTTCCACAGCCAGCAGTTGCACCTGTTTGGTGCAGGGAAGCCATCCCGGATCCGCCCAAGCGGCCGCAAGGAGAACCACCATCCTTCAACGCCTTCCTCTTCGAGAACTCGATAATAGATCTCTCTCTTGACAGCATCAACCATGTGAGGGACGAGTTCATCAAAGAGACCGGCCACAAGTGTTCCATCTTCGATGTCGTCACCGCAATGATCTGGCGAGGCCGAACGCGAGCGGTCGGTTTGGAGTCTCAGGACGAGGTTCGCCTTGACTTCGTCGCGAATGTCCGGCACTTGCTGCACGAGGTGCTGCCCCAAGGAGGAGGTTTCTATGGGAACTGCGTGTTCTTCGTGGGAATCACGTCGACCGGTGGGAAGATCAAGCATGCATCGCTCGTTGAGGTGGTGAGTTTAATTAGAGAGGCTAAAGAGAGCCTGCCCACCAAATTCTCGGAGTGGTTGGTGGGAGACCCCAAGGGCCGGGACGCGTATAGAGTGCCGCCGGGCTACGCGACGCTGGTGGTGTCGGATTGGAGCCGAGTGGGATTCTCGGAGGTGGACTTTGGGTGGGGAGAGCCAATCCACGTTTCACCTTTCAACGACGATTGGAACATGGTAGCTTCGTGCATCTACCTCAAGCCGCCCAAACCCAAGCAGGGGGTGCGGTTGATGGCGCGCTGCGTCGTTCGGGAGCACTTGGCGGCCTTTGACGACCTAATGATGATGTTGGCCTAACAAATCCATCCGTGTTCGCTATTGTATTGGTGGTGGAAATCCTTATATGACTTTGGATTGAAGAAAATAAATAGAGCTGTCCTTAAGAATACGGGTGCCATCCAGCATTGCCCGTTTAATTCGTCTAACGAATTAAGTATCCTTAGTAACTGGTACTTTTCTACTTTTGATGATAGATTATTGCTGTGCAAGTAAGGATTTGTCGGAATGTTATGGTTGCTTAATTTTCTTGTTCTTCATTTATTCTTTACCTTTTAAATTTATTATAGTCATTTTTAGGCTCTGCAAGTTAGGTTTAGATGAAAATAGAGTCTTGACAAGGACAAGTGTGAAGGTGCGATGCACGACTGCCTTCGAGATTTTTATCCCTGTTTCAGGGACTTCCACATGCGGGGGTTTTAAACCTGGAACTGTTTTGATGGCAACGGATAGAAAATAGGAAAAAATAACGAATTCAAGCATTTTTCTCCTTCCGCGATGCCGAGAATCAAAGAAATGTTTCAGAGGGTTGAAACTTTTGTCCTCCAAATTCTCGGCTTCTCGACATCATGGATGATAGTAATATTAATTTACTGGGAGACAATAAATCACATGGACATGATAGTATAACCACTGTTTGGGACCCTCTGACCCAGCTCGGCCCGCTATTGGGTTACCTACCGGGTGGTCCAAACTGACCACAAAATTTCTGCCCAAATTGGAAAACCACAAATTCTAGGAAATCGATGCCTAATCAAGTTTAGCGCTGATCAACCTTATTCAAGCTATGAACGTCTGTGAACCTTAGCCCCTAACGACTTGATGCCTTGTCACTATGCAGAATTGTCGCTAGTAGTAGTACTTTGAAAAGCAGAAGCTTCCAAATTTTGCAGAAGCCTTCAAATAAAACATACCCCATTCCATCTAATGCAAGAGACTGTAATTCCTTATTATTGATTTTGCTTCTATTGTATTCGATGGGGGAAAGTGATTTTTCCTCCTCATGTATGGGGGGATGGCTATAGAGCACAAATCCAACACGTTTACAAAACTAAATTAAAAAAATGGAAAAAACTTAATATATGTACATACGAATAGATAATAAAAATAAACTAAAAAACAAAATATAGAACCTGTGAAAGCGAACACAAATTCTAAAATAAACAACACATGGAAATTACAAAATATAAACGAAGAAAATACAAGATGAATTTTCAAGAACAAAAAACAAATGCCACAGGTTCCCATGCCAATGTGGCACTAGCATGGCACGTCATTATTTGACTAATCTACTGTTTAGTGGACCAGACCCTGTAAATAACACCAATGCCTTCCGCAACATGGCACAAGAAATATTGTGTGGTTGAGGGGCAGCCCATATTATTACTCTTTAAAAAATAAAATTTCAAAGAATATACAAAACCAAATACACAAAACCAGATTACAAATTGATAAAATAAGAAAAAAAAATGAAAGCATAATATTATCGACATGGATAACTGAAAATAGGAACAAATAAAATAAAAAAAATATAAAATTTAAAGTTGGTAATTAGTTTTCTAGATTAATATGCTATCGACATGGCATCTTGTCGTTCAACCCCTCATTTGATAGCATCAACGCCCCTCTCTTTTTTTATTTTGCAACACCATTGACTCATGGCAATCTGGTATGGATACATCCAAAAAATCAAAATACAACAAATTACGAAGCGCCAGAGGCACCTCCATTTCGTCCATCCAAAAAATTCCTCCAGAGTGATTTGCAACAAAGGAGGCCACCCAGTTCGCAGCTTCGTTGGTCTCCCTAAAGACATGCTTCTTTCTAAAGAATAGCACCACTAGCCATGCCTCAGATATCCCGAAGCAGCAGAGCGCTTCGAATCCAACCGATCACAGTGGCCAAGTTATCTTTCAGCAGGATGGCACTGGCCCACAGCACACGCCGAGCATGATAGAGGCGTTTCCAAGCAACTCTCAGCACCGCCCCAAGGACTGAGATAATAAAAATCTGGCTCCCTCCAGCCGCCACTACTCTGAGCTCCTGATCACGAAGTTCGCACCGCTCCTTCTACCACCGTTCAAAACACATCCATCAAGGTTAGTAATTCCCTCAGCCAAGTGACACGAGCAACTCTTCCCTCGTGACTGCACCAGCACTCTCAAATTGCTCCAATCCCCTCTGCCATGGGAAACAAGAAATGTTATGCGGTTGGGTGGCAGCCTGGAGCATCACTCTCTAAGAAATGAAATTCCAAATAAATATACAAAACCAGACATGCAAAACAGATAGCAAACAAATAGCAAAACTAAAATAAGATAAACTGAAAAAACTAAATATATGAAGAAAGATATAAAAATGAAAAATAAACTAACAGAAAACACGAAACTAAGTTCATGAAAGTGAAAATTTTGAACAGGAAAATAAACAGAAAATAGAAACAAAATTGAAGAGAAAAGGAAATATAAAACTGAATTTCAAAATAAAAAATGCTATGTGGGGTACCACTCTGTCACGCAAAGAAGTTTCATGGACTGACACTGCTTTGGTGTGCGTACATCATTGTTCAACATCTCAATATTAGCACCAGCCACCTACAAAGCACCCCAATTCCCTAAAACATGCTAATCATGTGATTAGACGGTACCCCATAGAATTCTGCTTTCAAAAAGATAAAAAGGAAATCAAATTCCATACACGCACACACACAATCCAGAAAGCTAAATAAACAAGCAAAAAGATTAAATTAATATGTAAAAACTTAAAACAGGACTAAAAGAGCATCAACTAAATAAAAAGCAGAAAATGCAAACCAGATTACAACGTCGAATACAAAACAAAACAAACTGAAGAACTGAATATATAGAAAACAATAATAAAAATAGAGGAAAAAAATAAAAACACAGAATAAAAAGTTGGTGAAAGTGAACATATATAGGTAAGAAAACAAACAGAATACACAGAATGAAAACAGAACTATAAAACTGGATTTTCAAGAAGAAAATGCTATGAAGTGCCACTATGTCACCTAATAGTTCCCCTAGCTGGCATGGCACCTGCATGGAACACCATTATTTAACTGACCCCTTCTGAATTAAACCAGCCCTATATATCCTTATCAATCCTCTATACTGAATTTTTCTGTGAACAAGCTGCCATTCATAGCATTAGTCTTTCAAATATATATATATATATATATAAATACATATATATCCAGGAACTTCCATAGCGTTGGCGTGATTTGGTTTGACCAATGGATCCTGACGTGATACATCTTTGTAACGAAGATGGAGTGGAAACATCATGATGAATTAGCTTTTCCCGGTTTTCTGAATGAGCACTGTGAACTATCCGCTTCAAAAAGTATAGTGGATCGAACCGAAACCAACATTAAGTGAAGTCAATGAGCCATCTAAAAAGCGGAATAATGGAGCTTCCGTTCTAAATGTTGTATTTCCTTAGTTATTCTTTCGGGGTTCTTTGGCTTTCAACTAGAGTCCTGATCAAGCAAGACGTAGTCCTATCTATCTATCTCTCCAGACACAATATCTTGAGTACCTGAAACCATGTTCAGTGCTGCAAAAGTGTAGTTGTAGCCCCTAACATCTTCATATATATAATGAAACTCCAAATAACTAAATAAGAGCAAATTACAAAACAAAATAACAAAAATAAACTGAAGACTTCAATATGAAACAAAAATAAAAATAAATAAATAAAAGCTAAAGAACTGAAAATGCAAAACTAAATTTGTGAAGTGAAAATAAAAGCAAAAAATAAACATAAAACAAAAAGAAATAGAATAAAAAAGAAACATAAAACCAAATATGTAAAAAGAGAAATGCCATGGACACCAACATGTCACACAAAAAGTTCCTCATGCCAATGCGGCTCAAGCATGGGATCATTATTTGACCGACCACTCATAAATCACACCAATTCCCACAAAAATTACACCAATCACCTCAACCACATGGCAGGAGGAACATTTTGTCATATTAAGTGGTTGCCGGATCATTACTCTTTTTAGAGATAAGATAAAATGAAAAAAAAAAGAAAGAAAAGTGCATGGAACCAGATCACATGACTAAATAATAAAATTAAAAAAATGATAAGTGAATATGTAGAAACAGATAATAGAAAAGAAAAAATAAACTGAACTTGTGAAAGTTAAAAAATTACAAAAACAGATAAATAGAGAATATGAACAAAGGAGAGTAAAAGGGAAACAAAATCCAAAGTTGTTGCCCAGAGGTGCAGCCCAAGAGAGGGGGGTGAATTGGATCTCTTTAAAAAATAATTAAAGTTAAAACGCATGGAGAGTATGAGTTACTATTATCTTATAGATTCAGCAACGGAAATAAGATTGCACAAATACGATAGTGAATAAAGTTAGGAAAGCAGTCAGGAATATGCAGAGGAAAGGAAGAGAAGAACCACAATCACAAACACCAAGGTTTATAGTGGTTCGGTGCACTCCCAGCACTTACGTCCACTCCTCAAACCTAACTTGAGATTTCACTATAACCCAACAGATTACTGCCTGATTATTTTTCGGGCTCACAATCAACCCAGTTGGTTTTCCCAGGCAACCAACTGAAAACCTTTTGTTTTCCGGAATCACAAACAACCCAGTTGGTTTTCAGATAAACCAACCAAAAACTTTACACCGTTTGTTTTTCCGGGCTCACAAACAACCCAGTTGGTTTTCAGTCAAACCAACCAAAAACTTTTTCCTTGCTGAATATTCTCGATTCAGCAACTTCCAATCGAGGCTTGGAAGAGCCTTTACAAGTTTCAGATCAATGAAACTGTTACAGCAGCAATTAATCCAACTAAAGAATGTTGTAACTAGAAAACTTAAAGCTTCAGAGCATATAAAGAATAAATCAATGAAAGTAAAAGCTGAAGCCGATGAAAAAGTTGGTTGTGGAAGGATGTCCCAATGTCCGAACAGCAGCTCTTCACGATGCAGTGAGAAACTTCGACTGATCTCCTTACAAGAGAAAGTTTCAGATTACAATGCTGGTGAGGATGATGAACTGTTAAGCTTTTCTTCTCTTTTTCTCAGTGGAAACCTTTTGTTTTCAATAGAATCTTTTTTCTTTCCTTTCTTTTTTTCATTCTGAGGTTCCCTCATATTTATAGACAGATTCTTCGGCGGGATTTGAATTCCTTTCTTTCCGTTCTGATGAGAATCTTTTTCTGTTACAGAAGAAGACAAAAACCGTTTACAGCTTCTCGTTGTGATCCCAGCAATACAAAGGTCGACTCATATAACTCAGGGGTCGACTCATGTTCTTTCTGGATCGGCACTTCAAAATATGGAGAAAGCTTTTGCTGTGTCATCTTCAAAGGGTCGACTCTTAATTCTTAAGGGTTGCCTCATCTTCATCAGGAGTCGCCTCTTTAAATACAAGGATCGACTCATCGTCTTCAGGAGTCACCTCTTTAAATGCAAGAGTCGACTCATACCATAATTTTCTGGCTGTCGCTTAAACTGAGCTGGGGTCGACTCTTCAAACGCAAGGGTCGACTCTTCAATTTCGGGGGTCGACTCATTTTGAACAAGGGTCGACTCTTCAAGCTTCTCTCAGGCGGTAAAAGCTTTCTGTTTACTTTAAACTACACAAGAGTCGACTCATGTTTTGCGGGGGTCGACTCATTGATTGTGTTTTTTGAATAAAACTTATCAAAATCAACTTAAACTTGTCCTTTTTGCTTAGGGGTTGATACAAGTTTTTCAAACAGAAAACTTTAGACTTCATCTCTGATCTCCATGGATTAGATTATGATCATTTTCTTTTGGAACATGTCCAATGAGATGTTTGCGAAGAACTTATGATTTTGTAGTGCTTCATTCCTTCTGATTTTTTTGACTTAGAAATCTTCACAATTAGGCCAATGTCATTAGTACACAACATGATCTCAAGTGTTTTGTAATCATCAAAATTCATCCTTTAGGGTTGACAATCTCCCCCTTTTTGATGATGACAAAACCATTGAGTTAAAAAGAATTTTGCAATAAATTTCACAGCAATTATCAGAATTTTATAATGAAGTTCAGAGCAAATATGACATTCAGAGATATATGCATAATTTCCCCCTATCAATTATAAACATTTGAATTATGCAGAGTTCTTGTTCTTCATCTTTTCTTAAGTTTTGTTTGCCATCATAATTTAAAGCTCCCCCTATATATTATCTTTAATGTAGAGATTAGTATTCTGAATTATTTTCATATTTTTTATTTCTCAGATTAAAGTTCTTTATCATATATTTCTTCCGATTTGTATTCTGAATTCTTTTCACATTTCTTATTTCTCAGTTTAGAATTCTTTTTCATATATTTCTCCCTCTTTTTGTCATCAATAAAAGGAAGGAAACTTAAAAATAATATCTGACACCAACATTAAGGATTTTGATACCATTACAGATTTTGATAGGTATCAGAGCAGTGTATAAACTAATAAAGACATATACTTCAAGAAAGATAATCATTCATTATGAAGTACATTTGATAAATCAGAAGATTACAATTTGTATCAATTGGTATCAGTCAGCATACAAGTGTGCCAAATAAACATAAAACTCAGCTTAGTACAAGATTATGCTTTGAGAACATGGGTTTCAGTCTAAGCTTAGGTTAGGTTCAGTCTAGGGTCAGTCTAGGTTCAAGATTTTGAAGATGAAGGTCCAGACTGATCTTCCTTTGGCTCTTCCATCAGCTTGTCAATTTTACTGTTTAGTGCAGTGATGGAGCTAGTGAGCTGAGTGTGCTCTTCTTTTAATTCTTGTATGGAGCCTTGAACAGAATTTTCTTGTGCTTGCATGTTTTTCAATCTAAGTAATTCTCCTCTGTTGATTAGCTGCTAATTGCCTCAATCCTTGTAGTTCAGATTTTACTTCTTTGAGTAAATTAGTGAGGTCAAGCACTCTATCCCAGCAGACTCCTGAACTGAACAGTGTTTTGATAATATTATCTCCAATAGACTTTAATTGTCATTTCTCAAGTCTGAGTGGAGGATCTAATGGCCTTTGGATTGGAGGCTGACTGACTGGAGGCTCTCTTGGAGGTGCTTAAGTAGGGATCCTTTTGCCTTTGAGTGGTGTAGGAGTGTCTTGACCACTTTCATCTTGAATTTCTTTCCCTTTATGAGTCCATTTTTCTTCATTTTTGACAAATCCCATTCTTTTCAGTGATTTGTCATTGTAGACATCTGAAGTTAGAAGCTCTTTCTTGGTCTCTCCATCCAAGTTAATGTTGAAATAAATGAATACTAATGTCAGAACCATACCATAAGGATGTGAAGCTCCTTTTCTCTGTCCTTGAGCTTCCATGTATCTGAGCATCAAGCAGGGTAGGTTCAGTGGGAGTCCTTGTATAATATGATGCATTACTAGTATATCCCTTTCTGAAACCTGATCAAATTTTTCTGTCTTCGGGAAGAACATCTTGTTGATCATGTGATCCAGCAGACGCATCTCTGCATTTAGTTGATTGACACTGATTTCAGTCCAATCTCCTGTGACTTCTCTATTCAGAATGGTACTTATCCCTTCATTTCTATTCCCCAAATGATCTCCATTCTCTCCATCGTTTGGAATCCGAAGAGCATCTCTCAGAATTTCTTCTGTAATCAAGATAGAGATTTCTTTTACCTTGGACGAGATCTGTCCTTGTCCATATCTGGCATTGTTGTAGAACTCTCGTACCAAGTCTGGGAAGATTGGCACATTCAGGAAGCAATAGTATTCCCAACCCATATCCTTTAGATTATGCCCTAGTGGGAAGTTTTCCTTTTCCAAGAACTCGAAATCCACTCTCCTTCCTGTGGATACATTTCTTATGGAGAGAGGTCCTTGTTTCGAGACCGAGGATGGAGGTGACAGAGGGGCTGTGACAGGTTGAGGCGGTGGCGTTGCTTGCCTTTGTGGATTCATCTCCTTTTCTGCCCTAGCCTTCGTTCTTCTCTCTGTGTGTGAAGTGGCATTCTTCCTCTTAGGTCCGGATGTCACTTGCTTTACCCTCACCATTGGAAGATCAATCAGAACCTCGGAAAGATTTTCTAGGGTTTTTGGAAGTTTTTGTTTGAAGAATAGTTTGAAGACAAAAAAAGGCGCTCTAAGGGGTATGAAACGTTTCAAATTCAACGTTTCAGAGAGAGAGAGAAAGCTTTTTAGAATCCATTTCGAATAATTTCCTCTTCAGTCGACTTATTCAACTCATGAGTCATCTCCTATAGACTAGGAGTCGACTCTTTTAGCTTAAGAGTCGTCTCCTGCAAGTTAGGGGTCGACTCTTTTAACTTAAGAGTCGTCCCTTACTACATGAGTCGACTCCTCATTTATATGAGTCGTCTCCTCAGACTGTTCAAGAGACAATCTTTTTTAATAAGATTCAAAAATCAATTGTAAACTACAAATCAAATCAACTAAAATTCAACCAATAATAGTCAATCAAAATACATGGTTTATCATTCATAATCTGTCAATAAAATGGATCACAAATGCATAATTCACCTCTAAATTTACAAAATACTTCTTCATTAAGAGGTTTAGTAAAAATATCTGCAATTTGTTTATCAGTATTTATACATTTCATTTTTATATCCCCATTTTGAGCATGATCTCTTATGAAATGATGTCTGATTTCTATATGTTTAGATCTTGAGTGTTGTATGAAATTTTTAGTCAGATTTATGGCACTAGTGTTGTCACACCTTATAGAAATTTTATTCTGTTTTATGCCATAGTCCTCAAGCTGTTGCTTAATCCATAGGATTTGGGCACAGCAACTTCCTGCAGCAATATATTCAGCCTCAGCTGTAGATAGTGCTACGGAATTTTGTTTCTTGCTAACCAAGAAATTTAGTTTGTTCCAAGGAATTGACAAGTTCCACTTGTACTTTTTCTGTCTAATCTACAACCAGCAAAATCAGCATCTGAATATCCAATCAAGTCAATTGTAGATGCCTTAAAATACCATAAACCTAAGTGTTGTGTTCCTTTTAAGTATCTTAGTATTCTTTTAACAGCAATAAGGTGTGATTCTTTAGGATTTACTTGATATCTTGCACGCATACAAACACTATGCATTATATCAGGTCTACTTGCTGTAAGATAAAGTAAAGATCCAATCATTCCTCTATACAGCTTTGAATCAAAGGATTTACCATGCTCATCTTTTTCTAATTTACAAGAGAAGCTTATAGGAGTACCTATTGATTTTGAATCTTCCATACCAAACTTCCTTAAGATTTCCTTTGTGTATTTGCTTTGGCAGATGAAGATTCTATCGCTTGTTTACTTGATTTGGAGTCCAAGGAAGAAGTTGAGTTCACCCATCAAACTCATCTCGAACTTACCTTGCATGAGCTTAGCAAATTCTTCACATAAACTTTCATTAGTAGCACCAAATATAATATCATCAACATATATTTGAACAATCAGAATATCAGAATTTTTCTTTCTAATAAACAGAGTTTTATCAACATTTCCTCTTGAAAAATTACTCTTTATTAAAAAGTTGCTTAACCTATCATACCAAGCTCTAGGAACTTGTTTCAAGCCATAAAGTGCTTTGTTCAATTTAAAAACATGATCTGGAAGTTTATGATTTTCAAATCCATGTGGCTGTTCTACATAAACTTCTTCAGTTATGAAACCATTTAGAAATGCACTTTTGACATCCATCTGAAATAATTTAAAATTCATGAAGCATGCAAATGCAAATAATAATCTAATAGCTTCAAGTCTAGCTACAGGTGCAAAAGTTTCATCAAAATCAATTCTTTTTTCTTGATTATATCCTTTAGCAACTAATCTAGCCTTATTTCTAATTACAATTCCATCCTCATTTAATTTATTTCTGAAAATCCATTTTGTTCCAATTATAGAAATATTTTCAGACCTTCTAACTAAATTCCAAACATTGTTTCTTTCAAATTGATTCAGTTCTTCCTGCATTGCCATTAACCAATTGTTATCTTTTTCAACTTCTTCAAAAGATTTTGGTTCTATTTGAGAAATAAATGCAAGATGATTACAAACATCTCTAATGGAGGATCTAGTCATAATTCCTTGTGAAGGATCACCAATTATTAGTTCTCTAGGATGACTATATGCATACCTCCATTCTTTTGGTAGACTAGTTTTATCATTAAGCATTTGATCTTCTTTCTGATTTTCATCATGCTCTAATTTTCAGATGCAGATACATCCTTTAGGGTCAATTCTTTGGCTTGCTTATTGAGTTCTTCTGCATCATCATCGAGATCTAAATTCTTCCTTGATGAAGGGTCATTAGATTAATCAAAGATAACATGTATTGACTCTTCTACGACTAGAGTTCTCTTGTTAAATATTCTATATGCTTTGCTTGATGAAGAGTATCCAAGAAAAATAGCTTCATCTGATTTTGAATCAAATTTTTCCAAATTGTCCTTACCATTATTTAAAACAAAACAGATGCAACCAAAAACATGAAAGTATGAAAGATTTGGTTTCTTATTTTTCAAGAGCTCATATGAAGTTTTCTTTAGTATTGACCTAATAGTAACTCTATTAAGAACATGTCAAGCTGTATTTATTGCTTCATCCCAAAAATACTTTGGTAAATCACTCTCACATAACATTGTCCTAGCCATTTCAGTAAGTGTTCTATTTTTTCTCTCTACAACACCATTTTGTTGCGGTGTTCTTGGTGCAGAAAAATTATAATCAATACCATTTTCAGTACAGAAATTTTCAAAATCATGATTTTTAATTCAGTTCCATGATCACTTCTAATCTTGATAGTTTTCAGTCCATATTCATTTGAAATATTTTTATACAGTTTAGTGAAAGTTGAAAATGCCTCACTTTTGTGTGCCAAGAATAAAACCCATGTATACCTAGAAAATCATCCACAATAACAAAGCCATAAAGTTTTCCTCCTAGACTTACAGTTCTAGTTGGTCCAAATAAGTCTATATGCAGAAGCTCTAAAAGCCTATTTGTGGAGACAGCATTTTTAGATTTGAAGGAGGTTTTGGTCTGTTTTCCTAGTTGGCATGCTGAGCAGATTTTATCTTTTTCAAATGATAATTTAGGCAAGCCGAAAACAAGTTCTTTTTGGATAAGTTTTGAAATTAAGTCCATGCTTGCATGAGCTAATTTTCGATGCCACAACCAGCTGACTTCACTATTTTTCATTGCTACTAGACAGTCCATGTTTTTCATTAGTATTTGATCTAAATCAACTACATATACATTTCCATGTCTATATCCAGTAAATATTATACCACTGCCATTACTACTAGAAACTAAGCATAATGATGATTCAAAAGTCACAAAATATCCTTTATCATAGAATTGACTAATGCTTAGCAAATTATGTTTCAATCCATCTACCAATAAAACATTTTCAATAAAAGTAGTTGGTGTAATCCGAATGTTACCAATACCAATGATTTTGCCTTTTTCATTATCACCAAAGGTAACCATTCCCCCATCTTTCTTTTTGAGGGACATGAATTGGGATTCATCCCGTCACGTGTCTAGAGCACCCACTATCCAAGTACCATTTTCTATTTGATGCTTGGGATGCTAGACACACCTGCAAAACAGAAATTCAATTCTTTATCTTTGGTACCTAAGTTTTCTTGGGTCCTTGAATGTTAGCAATGATGGTTTCCTTCGGAACCCATATCTTTTTAATTGAAAAATTCTTCATAAAACACTGACTTATAGGATTGTAAGTGGCATATTTCTGTTTCAGTTTGTCTAATTTGAATGGTACAGATTTCGGTTGAACATAAGTGGGTTTCACAAAAATGTTTTTCAATGATTTCTATTTCTTCTAAGGATTATATCCTAAACCAGCTTTATCATAAACAGCTTTCTGACTTTCTAGAATTAAATTTAATTTTTCAGAACTTAGGGTGAATTTATCAACAATAGGTTTCAGTTTTTCAACTTCATTAACTAACTTCTGATTTTCTTCATGCAGTTTCTTCTTATTATCCAGAAGCAGAGTATTTTCTTTTTCTAATGATTGGTTCTTAATCTTCAGTTCCTTGTTCTTTAAGCTAAGCTTTTTATATTCAATCATAAGCTCAGAAAAGCATCTTGAAGCTCATCGAAAGTGAAATCATATTCAGTATCAGATATACCTCATTTTCGTGTCCCATTGGACACAGATTTGCAGCTTCTTGTTACTGTTCTTCTTCTCCAGAGCTGGATTCATCACTGTCACTCCAAATAGCCATCATAGCTTTCTTCCTTAACCTCTTCGGAGCCTTCTTTAATAGAGGACAGTCTGTTCTGAAGTGTCCAGGCTTTTTGCACTCATAACAAACATATTGCTCCTTATTTTCTTTGCTTTGCTCCCCCTTGATTACAGACCTTTTCCTGAAATTTTCTCTGTTTCTTCTGAAGAATTTTCTGAACTTTCTTGTAATCAGGGCCATTTCCTCACTGTTATCAGGTTCAGAATCCTCACTCTCATCCTCATGCAGAGTGGATTTAAGAGCGATGGTTCTGCGCTTCTTGGGTTAATCCTCCTCAAGGTTCTGTTTCATTGAGAGCTCATAAGTCATTAAGAAACCCAGCAGTTCTTCCAGTGGGAGAGAGTTGAGATCTTTGGCTTCTTGAATGGCAGTGATCTTTGCTTTCCATGCTCTAGGAAGAGACCTAAGAATTTTCCGAACAAGATCACTGTTAGAGTAAGATCTAACAAGGCTTTTCAGGCAGTTTATAATATCAATGAATCTAGTAAACATTTTAGTTATAGATTCACTGTTTTTCATTCTAAATAATTCATACTTATACACTAGCATACTGATTTTAGATTCTTTGATCTAGGTAGTGCCTTCATGTGTAACTTCCAGCCTATCCCAGATTTCTTTAGCAGTCATGCAAATAGATATACGATTAAACTCCTTTGCATCTAAAGAACAGTAAAAAACATTCATGGCTTTTGCATTCAGTTGAGCCATTCTTTTATCATGGTCATCCCATTCAATCTCAGGTTTGAATAAGGTGATGCCATCAACAATTTTAGTTGGTGTGTGAGGTCCATTAATAATAACAGTCCATAAATCATAGTCAAGTGCTTGAATAAAAAATCTCATACGAGCTTTCCAATAAGTAAAATTTGTGCCATTGAAAAGAGGTGGTCTATTGGTAGATTGCCCTTCGGCAACAGAGGATCCCATAGTGGCTGCCACGACCTTTAACTCTTGATTGTTAGATCAAAAAATTTCTTGGAGTACCAGGCTCTGATACCACTTGTTGCCTAGAGGTGCAGCCCAAGAGGGGGGTGAATTGGGTCTCTTTAAAAAATAATTAAAGTTAAAACATATGGAGAGTATGAGTTACTGTTATCTTATTGATTCAGCAGCGAAAATAAAATTGCACAAATACGACAGTGAATAAAGTTAAGAAAGCAGTCAGAAATATGCAGAGGAAAGGAAGAGAAGAACCACAATCACAAACACCAAGATTTATAGTAGTTCGGTGCACTCCCAGCATCTACGTCCACTCCTCAAGCCTAGCTTGAGATTTCACTATAACCCAGCAGATTACAGCCTGATTGTTTTCCGGGCTCACAATCAACCCAGTTGGTTTTTCCAGGCAACTAACCGAAAACCTTTTGTTTTCCGGGATCACAAACAACCCAATTGGTTTTCAGATAAACCAACCAAAAATTTTACACCGTTTTTTTTTCCGGGCTCACAAACAACCCAGTTGGTTTTCAATCAAACCAACCAAAAACTTTTTTCTTGCTGAATATTTCCGATTCAGCAACTTCCAATCAAGGCTTGGAAGAGCCTTTACAAGTTTCAGATCAATGAAACTATTACAGCAGCAATTAATCCAACTAAAGAATGTTGTAACTAGAAAACTTAAAGCTTCAGAGCATATAAAGAATAAATCAATGAAAGTAAAAACTGAAGCCGATGAAGAAGTTGGCTGTGGAAGGATGTTCCAATGTTCGAACAGCAGCTCTTCACGATGCAGTGAGAAACTTCGACTGATCTCCTCACAAGAGAATGTTTCATATTACAATGCTGGTGAGGATGATGAACTGTTAAGCTTTTCTTCTCTTTTTCTCAGTGAAAACCTTTTGTTTTCAATAGAATCTTTTTTCTTTCCTTTCTTTTTTTCATTCTGAGGTTCCCTCGTATTTATAGACAGATTCTTCGGCAGGATTTGAATTCCTTTCTTCCCGTTCTGATGAGAATCTTTTTCTGTTACAGAAGAAGACAAAAGTCGTTCACAGCTTTCCGTTGTAGTCCCAGCAGTACAAGGGTCGACTCATATAACTCAGGGGTCGACTCATGTTCTTTCTAGATCGACGCTTCAAAATGTGGAGAAAGCTTTTGCTGTGTCATCTTCAAAGGGTCGACTCTTAATTCTTAAGAGTCGGCTCATCTTCATCAGGAGTCGCCTCTTTAAACACAAGGGTCGACTCATCATTTTCAGGAGTCGCCTCTTTAAATGCAAGAGTCCACTTATACCATAATTTTTCGGCTGTCACTTAAACTAAACTGGGGTCGACTCTTCAAACGCAAGGGTCGACTCTTCAATTTTGGGGGTCGACTCATTTTGAACAAGGGTCGACTCTTCAAGCTTCTCTCGGGCGGTAAAAGCTTTCTGTTTACTTTAAACTACACAAGAATCGACTCATGTTTTGCAGAGGTCGACTCATTGACTGTGTTCTTTGAATAAAACTTATCAGAATCAACTTAAACTTGTCCTTTTTACTTAGGGGTTGATTCAAGTTTTTCAAATAGAAAACTTTAAACTTCATCTCTGATCTCCATGGATTAGATTATGATCATTTTCTTTTGGAACATATCCAATGAGATGTTTGCGAAGAATTTATGATTTTGCAGTGCTTCATTCCTTCTGATTTTTTTGACTTAGAAATCTTCACAATTAGGCTAATGTCATTAGTACACAACATGATCTCAAGTATTTTGTAATCATCAAAATTCATCCTTTAGAGTTGACAAAAGTCTTTAAAAGACATACTATACAGTGCCACTCTACTGCATAAAAAAATCACTTGCACCAACTTGGCATTGGTATGACATGTCATGATTTGACCAAGCCTCAAAAATTGCACCAGCCTCCCTAAGTCGCATCAATTCCCCTCTACCATGTAGCATAAGGAACCTTTTCTATGACAGAGCATAGGCTCCCACAGCTTTACTCTTTCATAAGATAGGAGTAAATGAAATAATAAAGAAGTACTACAATACCAGATTACACACTAAAAAACAAAAAGATTAAAACAAACTGAAAACTGGATATTTAGAAACAGGGAAAACACTGAACTTGTGAAAGTAAATATAAAACTAAAGTCTTAAGCTAAAGGATGCACACTATCACATGAAAAGTTCCATTGCACCTGCATGGCATTGGCATAGCACATCATCATTTGACCAATCCCTTAGAAATTGCACCAGCCTCCCACTCTCCCAGTGCATCAATGTCCATCTATCATGTTGCATAAGGAACTTTTTCTATGACAGAGCAAAGCCCAAAGCATTCTCTTTAAAAAAAAATTAACAAAATAAAATGAAACTCAAACAAACATTTAAAATTATGGGTATAATTCACATATATAGCATCAGATAACAGAACTAAAAAATCAAAAAGTAAAACAAAATAGAACAATCAATATATGAGAAAAACAAAGGAAAATGAAATAAAAACAGAAAAAATACAAAGCTGAATTCGTGGAAGGATAACAAAGATGGACATGAAATAGAATAACAAGAAAACAAATAACTGAACAAAAATGCTACAGGGCACAATTTTCACACAAAGTTTCCCCTGCCAACATGGGCTAGCTATGGCACACTATTATTTGAACAAACCCTCAAAAATCAAACCAACTCTCTTTGCTGCATGGCTCAAGGAACTTTGTCTCAAAGAGGAACCAATGTATCACTACTTTTCCCAAAAAAAAACAAATAAATATACAAACCGAAAATAAAAAACCAGTTTATGGAGCAATCTAAAATATAAATAAACTAATAAAAAACTGAATATACAGAAACGGGTAACAAAAAAACAAGGAAAAAACTGCATGATTTATGTGCATTACACGAGATAAGTAACATCCCGTCAGATTATAAGATTGCAACCATCCTTACCTAGTCATCAATCGCGTGCAATGAGATAGAAAATTTACAAAAGGTAACCTAACTGAAAGCTTCTCTTTTTGAAATTAAAGTTCTCCTTACTTTAGATCCAACACCCTTGTTTCCACAGAATATGTGACAGGTAAAATGTTAAAGATGCAATTTATAAAGCATAATAAAATTTATAACTTCAGATATATTCAATATGTCGTATGCTTTTTCCATTGTTTTCAATATCTCCTTTCCTTTAACTGATAAGCATGGTGCATTAAATGACATCACGAAGTTGTAAGTTAACATTTAAGATAAACTAAAGCCAACATAGCAATAGTACCAAAATATTGGAACACAGCTTTTATCAATAATGTAAATATTATAAAAAAAATCAATTATATAAAATAATCAGATAAATCAAGTTATTAAAAACAAAACTAGAGGATCTTGGAAATTCCATTAACCATATGCTTCAAAGGAAAAACAATTATGCAATATCAATAACTGCTGGAGAAAATAAAAACACGCTACAGGCTTCAATTCTAATAATAGCCGCTTCTTGAAATAAATAACCAACATGAAAGACAGATCAAGATGAACTAGAAAATGACTAATAATTAAAGAAGCATCAGCAGACAGCATACAATGAAGTATTAGACAATATTCCCTAAAGAATGTCTGATGGTGCATAGCAAAAAGTTTCCATGTAAAAGATCCTGCAATAAGGTTACATTAACCTATTATACCGGCCAAATCAATTATACCCGCAGGTTAATCATTGTTTCACACTTAAAGCAAATCAAAGTTTTCCATAAAAAAGGTCAAAAAAAATGCATCCGTTGGAGGACAACTAGCATGGTGTTATCTGAAGTATCTTATAAGAAATACACCCAAAAAGGGAAAGAAAAGAAGGCGGATCGTGCACATTATAATCCACGAAATGCTCTGCGTTAGAAGACATGGAATTAAGATACCCACAACCAAACAATAATTTAAAATTCCAAAGACTTGCCTCCAATACGACCTTAGAATGAGCATAACCCTGGCTGCCTAAAATTTTAAAAAGAAAAAGAAAAAAAAAACCTAAAATCTTAAATGTCACGCCCGGGACCCGGATCCGTGACACGGCCGTGCTATTGCCGACTATCGCCCACAGTAGCACGCAGCCTCATACAGGGGTAACAGGTAGCCAAAAGGATTCAAACCTTTATATATTAAAAGTTTTGCAGTACAACCTTGAAGTTTGATGCCAAAAATACAGAACTTCTATGCTATTCAAATGTACAAAAGTATATAAGCTTCTCCAAAAATAACGAAGCTCTGTAGCAAAATAAAAACATATCTGATTGCGATCACTGGTGAGGATCTGAAAGAAAAACGAAGCATAAACGGACGTGAGCTACACGACTCAGTAAGTAATCCTGCATAATCCTACCAGATCAACTAGTAGGCTAAACATGTAAATCAGGGTTTGAGAAGCTGACATGCATATTTATCTAATAATCATCATGGCATAATATGTATGCAATTTTAAACAAAGCAGTAGTGCAAATCACAAAAATTTTCATAAAATATGCATATGAAACCGTGCCCCCGGCATGCCGTGGTCCATTCTCTCGGATGCTACTGCGAAGTCAGTCTTGACCACTGGCGGGGCAGGCCCAGTTACTATTCAGCCACTGGCGGGGCAGGCCCAGTTACTACTCAGCCACTGGCGGGGTAGGCCCAGTTACTATTCAGCCACTGGCGGGGCAGGCTCAGTCATTCTCAGTAGCATCTTTGAGCCCTTTATAGTGCCTCTGGGATAGCTAAGACTTTATAAACTTACATGCATGATTAAAATATCAGTATCCTCATGTTGCATACATAGCCATAGCTTCTGGGATCATGCAAGTTACTTATGCATTGTAACATATCAAGCATGAAACATATATACTTAAAAAAATGCTGAGGAAACATTAATAACATGACATGATCCATAACAGGATTAGAACAGGTTACTCACTTTCTTCACTAATCATGCATACAATTCAAATTGTATGAAAAACATTGGTTCATCTTATAAAACGTAATACAAGATCTACGATAAGATTAAGACAGATTACTTACATCAACTCGCTTTCCAAATTGCTCAAGTCCAGGTGACAAATCCTTAATCACCTAAAACAACATCATAGGGATTACATTATTCCCCATTTATTTATTATAAAATTTTTTAGTTCATCATATTATGAACTTACTTGCTTGGATCCCATCCAAGGATCTAGCCAAGTCCAATTTACCCAATTTAGAGCCTTTGGGGCTCAGTTTAAAACCAGATTGGGTTCACATAGGTTAATTGGGTTTTAATTAAAGAATTGGGCCTGATTCACAACCAATTAGGTCTGCTGAGACCAACTCAGCTTAATTGGGTTCGGACCCATTTCAATTTAACTTAAATTAGCTCAGATTTAACCCAATTTATAGTTTGGGCTCGTCCAGATTTAGCCCAATCTGATTGAGCTCGGATTTAGACTTAGCCCAATCTAATTGGGCTTGGATAGTCAAATTTGGCTAAACCCATTTCATTTCTTTTTTTTTTCCTTTTCTTCTCTTTTCCTTCTTTTTCTTTTCTTTTTCTTTTTTTTTTCCTTTTCTTTTCTCCTCTTCTCCGTTTTCTTTTCTTTTTCTCCTTTTCTTCTCCTTCTTCTTTTCTTCTCCTTCCCGAAGCTTCCTCTCCTCCCTTCTCTTTCATCCCGATCTCCCCCTTCCTCTCTTCTCCGACGATGGGAGCACGACGAGTGGAAAGGGAGGACGGCGAGCGGAAGAAGGCCGGGCCACAACCGGCGGCGTCCACGGCTAGGCCCCGCGGCGTCCTCGGCCGAGCCTGTGACGACGGTGCTCGCGGCCGAAGCCGGCGGCCGCCGCACACGACGAGGAGGATGAGTCCCCTCTTCCTCTCTTCTTTCCCTCTTCCTTTCTTTCTTTCATTCTTCTTCTTTTCTTCAACCTCCCTTCACCAACCCCATATTCTCTCTCTCTCACTCCCAAACCCTCTCTCTTCCTCTCTTCATTCTTCCCCTGTGAAGAAAGAAGGGGGGTTTGGGAGGGCCGAGCCACAGTCGGCGGTGCCACGGCCGGGCTCGCGGCGTCCACAGCCGTGCCTGCGGCGGCCTTCTCTTCTCCCACGGGGAAGAGAGGCCGGGAGAAGCCGGCGGCACTGCGGGATGCCCGCGGCCGCTCCCTTGGTCTGCCAGCAGCCGACGCCCGCGCCGACGGGATCACGGCTGAAGCCGATGGCCGTCGCCGGTGGCTCTTGGCCTGCCAACAATCCCCTTCCTCCCTTCTTTCTTTGTTTCTTTGTTGTCTTGCACAAAACAGGGGGAGAGAAGGCAGGGGGCTTACCTGGCTTCCGAAGGGGATTGCAGTGCCCCGTGCTCCAGTGCCTCCACTCCATCGCCTTTGCCGATTTAGGGGTTCTTCAGATTTTTGGAGAGAGAGCCAGTAGGGTTTAATAGATACTCTTAAGAAGAAGGTGGGGGGGGGGGGGGGACGAGTGTCACGCCCAGCTTCTTCTTGGTGAGGAGCTTGAACAGCTGGGTCCTCCTCTGATCCCCACCTGTCCCTAGTCACATCCATGCATAAAGCATGAGGTGGCAGCCATCAACAATGGGCCCCAGTTAGGTCCATTAGGTATCCTGGCCCAATGCTCGAGTACGGGCCCAAAAAGGTATTGGGCCCAGTTAATTTTTGGGCCCAGTTACTATTCAGCCACTGGCGGGGCAGGCCCAGTTACTACTCAGCCACTGGCGGGGCAGGCCCAGTTACTATTCAGCCACTGGCGGGGCAGGCTCAGTCATTCTCAGTAGCATCTTTGAGCCCTTTATAGTGCCTCTGGGCTAGCTAAGACTTTATAAACTTACATGCATGATTAAAATATCAGTATCCTCATGTTGCATACATAGCCATAGCTTCTGGGATCATGCAAGTTACTTATGCATTGTAACATATCAAGCATGAAACATATATATTTAAAAAAATGCTGAGGAAACATTAATAACATGACATAATCCATAACAGGATTAGAACAGGTTACTCACTTTCTTCACTAATCATGCATACAATTCAAATTGTATGAAAAACACTGGTTCATCTTATAAAACGTAATACAAGATCTACGATAAGATTAAGACAGATTACTTACATCAATTCGCTTTCCAAATTGCTCAAGTCCATGTGACAAATCCTTAATCACCTAAAACAACATCATAGGGATTACATTATTCCCCATTTATTTATTATAAAATTTCTTAGTTCATCATATTATGAACTTACTTGCTTGGATCCCATCCAAGGATCTAGCCAAGTCCAATTTACCCAATTTAGAGCCTTTGGGGCTCAGTTTAAAACCAGATTGGGTTCACATAGGTTAATTGGGTTTTAATTAAAGGATTGGGCCTGATTCACAACCAATTAGGTCTGCTGAGACCAACTCAGCTTAATTGGGTTCGGACCCATTTCAATTTAACTTAAATTAGCTCAGATTTAACCCAATTTATAGTTTGGGCTCGTCCAGACTTAGCCCAATCTGATTGAGCTCGGATTTAGACTTAGCCCAATCTAATTGGGCTTGGATAGTCAAATTTGGCTAAACCCATTTCATTTCTTTTTTTTTTCCTTTTCTTCTCTTTTCCTTCTTTTTCTTTTCTTTTTCTTTTTTTTTTCTTTCTTTTCTTTTTTTTTTTCCTTTCCTTTTCTCCTCTTCTCCGTTTTCTTTTCTTTTTCTCCTTTTCTTCTCCTTCTTCTTTTCTTCTCCATCCCGAAGCTTCCTCTCCTCCCTTCTCTTTCAACCCGATCTCCCCCTTCCTCTCTTCTCCGACGATGGGAGCACGACGAGCGGAAAGGGAGGACGGCGAGCGGAAGAAGGCCGGGCCACAACCGGCGGCATCCACGGCTAGGCCCCGCGGCGTCCCCGGTCGAGCCTGTGACGACGGTGCTCGCGGCCGAAGCCGGCGGCCGCCGCACACGACGAGGAGGATGAGTCCCCTCTTCCTCTCTTCTTTTCCCTCTTCCTTTCTTTCTTTCATTCTTCTTCTTTTCTTCAACCTCCCTTCACCAACCCCATATTCTCCCTCTCTCACTCCCAAACCCTCTCTCTTCCTCCCTTCATTCTTCCCCTGTGAAGAAAGAAGGGGGGTTTGGGAGGGCCGAGCCACAGTCGGCGGTGCCACGGCCGGGCTCGCGGCGTCCACAGCCGCGCCTGCGGCTGAGCCCACGGCCGCGCCTGCGGCGGCCTTCTCTTCTCCCACGGGGAAGAGAGGCCGGGAGAAGCCGGCGGCACTGCGGGATGCCCGCGGCCGCTCCCTTGGTCTGCCAGCAGCCGACGCCCGCGCCGACGGGATCACGGCTGAAGCCGATGGCCGTCGCCGGTGGCTCTCGGCCTGCCAACAATCCCCTTCCTCCCTTCTTTCTTTGTTTCTTTGTTGTCTTGCACAAAATAGGGGGAGAGAAGGCAGGGGGCTTACCTGGCTTCCGAAGGGGATTGCAGTGCCCCGTGCTCCAGTGCCTCCACTCCATCGCCTTTGCCGATTTAGGGGTTCCTCAGATTTTTGGAGAGAGAGCCAGTAGGGTTTAATAGATACTCTTAAGAAGAAGGTGGGGGGGGGGGACGAGTGTCACGCCCAGCTTCTTCTTGGTGAGGAGCTTGAACAGCTGGGTCCTCCTCTGATCCCCACCTGTCCCTAGTCACATCCATGCATAAAGCATGAGGTGGCAGCCATCAACAATGGGCCCCAGTTAGGTCCATTAGGTATCCTGGCCCAATGCTCGAGTACGGGCCCAAAAAGGTATTGGGCCCAGTTAATTTTTGGGCCCAGTTACTATTCAGCCACTGGCGGGGCAGGCCCAGTTACTACTCAGCCACTGGCGGGGCAGGCCCAGTTACTATTCAGCCACTGGCGGGGCAGGCTCAGTCATTCTCAGTAGCATCTTTGAGCCCTTTATAGTGCCTCTGGGCTAGCTAAGACTTTATAAACTTACATGCATGATTAAAATATCAGTATCCTCATGTTGCATACATAGCCATAGCTTCTGGGATCATGCAAGTTACTTATGCATTGTAACATATCAAGCATGAAACATATGTACTTAAAAAAATGCTGAGGAAACATTAATAACATGACATAATCCATAACAGGATTAGAACAGGTTACTCACTTTCTTCACTAATCATGCATACAATTCAAATTGTATGAAAAACACTGGTTCATCTTATAAAACGTAATACAAGATCTACGATAAGATTAAGACAGATTACTTACATCAATTCGCTTTCCAAATTGCTCAAGTCCAGGTGACAAATCCTTAATCACCTAAAACAACATCATAGCGATTACATTATTCCCCATTTATTTATTATAAAATTTCTTAGTTCATCATATTATGAACTTACTTGCTTGGATCCCATCCAAGGATCTAGCCAAGTCCAATTTACCCAATTTAGAGCCTTTGGGGCTCAGTTTAAAACCAGATTGGGTTCACATAGGTTAATTGGGTTTTAATTAAAGGATTGGGCCTGATTCACAACCAATTAGGTCTGCTGAGACCAACTCAGCTTAATTGGGTTCGGACCCATTTCAATTTAACTTAAATTAGCTCGGATTTAACCCAATTTATAGTTTGGGCTCGTCCAGACTTAGCCCAATCTGATTGAGCTCGGATTTAGACTTAGCCCAATCTAATTGGGCTTGGATAGTCAAATTTGGCTAAACCCATTTCATTTCTTTTTTTTTTCCTTTTCTTCTCTTTTCCTTCTTTTTCTTTTCTTTTTCTTTTTTTTTCCTTTCTTTTCTTTTTTTTTTTCCTTTCCTTTTCTCCTCTTCTCCGTTTTCTTTTCTTTTTCTCCTTTTCTTCTCCTTCTTCTTTTCTTCTCCTTCCCGAAGCTTCCTCTCCTCCCTTCTCTTTCATCCCGATCTCCCCCTTCCTCTCTTCTCCGACGATGGGAGCACGACGAGCGGAAAGGGAGGACGGCGAGCGGAAGAAGGCCGGGCCACAACCGGCGGCGTCCACGGCTAGGCCCCGCGGCGTCCTCGGCCGAGCCTGTGATGACGGTGCTCGCGGCCGAAGCCGGCGGCCGCCGCACACGACGAGGAGGATGAGTCCCCTCTTCCTCTCTTCTTTTCCCTCTTCCTTTCTTTCTTTCATTCTTCTTCTTTTCTTCAACCTCCCTTCACCAACCCCATATTCTCTCTCTCTCACTCCCAAACCCTCTCTCTTCCTGTTGCCCAGATAGACAACCCAAGAGGGGGGGTGAATTGGGTTTTAAAATAATTTTAACTATTAAAGCGTTTGTGGGTGACTAATTAATGCTTTTTACAAGATGATTAATTAGTTGTTGTGATGTGTATGAAATGAGAGTAATGGTAAGAGACAAGCAATCACAAACACAAAGCTTTTATAGTGGTTCGGAGCTAACCCTTGCTCCTACGTCCACTCCCCAAGTCTCTCTTGGGAATTCACTATAACCCCTTGGATTACAGCCAGTTGTTTTCCAAGCTCACAACCAAACTTGTTGTTTTACGAGCTCACAACGAACTCGGTCGGTTTTCCCAGGCTCACCGACTAGAACCAACCCCGATTGTTTTCCCGAGATCACAATCGAACCCTTACACGTTGGTTTTACACTCGGCTCACCAACCAACCTCAATACTCTTGATTCAATGCCCCGATTGAACCAAGCAAAGACAAAGGTGTAGATAAAAGAGACAAACAGAAAAATACAGCTTCTCAAAAGCAGATAAATGGCAATATGAACAATAACGAAGTTAAGAGCCCTCAAACGCTTTTAAGTTGGAGAAGAGGAAGGGCTTCTTGAACTTCGGGTCTCCTCTTGAATGTGTAGTCGACTTGAATGCAAGAGAAGGCTCTTTCAATGTTGGGAAGAAGTAGGTGGATGCAGTTAATGCTGCTCTTCCCTCTTTTTCGTTGAAGAACAAGTTGCAGAGATTGAAAGCTTGATTACTTGGAGTGGAATGGTTGTTCACTCTCTTGCTACAGTCCTCTGTGGCTATTTAAACCAACCCCCATGGAAACTAGCCGTTAGAGAGCTTTTTCTGCCCGTTCTGCACACTCTGTACAGTCTGACAATGTGTCCGTTGGTGGGTTGGAGTCGACTCGCGCGATCAGGAGTCGACTCATCTGTAGCGGGAGTCGACTCATACTTTTTCGGAGTCGACTCTGCAACTGTTCCAAATTTGAATTAAAGTTGCTTTCACGACTGGGAGTCGACTCGTCTTGACCCAGAGTCGACTCGCCAACTTCTGGAGCTGACTTGGCTTTCTCGGAGTCGGCTCATCCCATGAAGTCCGTGGACGTATTTTTGAATTTGGTCCACTCGAGTCGACTCGACTGTCCTGGGAGTCGACTCGGCGCTCAGAGCCCGAACTCCCTATCTTCTGTCTTTTGGCTCGTCCAGTCTTGGAGTCGACTCGAGCTTCCTCGGAGTCGACTCGGCTCTCAGTTTCCGAAACTTAGTCTTCTGCCCTTTTGATGTGAAGCTGCCTTGGAGTCGACTCTAGCTGTCTGGGAGTCGACTCGAATCTCAGAGGCAGTAACTTGGTCTTCTGTCTTCTTTGTGGTCGCGGAGTCTCGGAGTCGACTCGAATCTCAGAGTCCAGAATCTGACCTCTGACTTTTTCTTTGTGTACTGCTGAGAGTCGACTCTTGCTGTCTTTGGAGTCGACCTGCCAACCATCGGAGTCGACTCGCGTTCCACTGGAGTCGACTCGAATCTCAGACCCGAAAACTGCTCTCTGACTTTTTCTTTGTATTCCTCTTGGAGTCGACTCTTACTACCCTAGAGTCGACTCGGTGAACCTCGGAGTCGACTCGCACACTTCGGGAGTCGACTCGTTAACAGGTTCTGAGTTGAAGCTTTCAGTTCGTCTGTCTGTTCTCAGTCGGAGTCAACTCGTACTGATCCGGAGTCGACTCGAGCTCGTGCCAGTGAACTTGATACGCTTGGAGTCGACTCGTGATACTCTGGAGTCGACTGGAGTCTCAGACTTTGGTTCAAGCTGACTTCTTAACTTATCCAAAAATTATGAACCAAGTCTTGAGACACTTAGACAAGATTTTCACTGAAACACTTAATTGAATTCATTAGTAAACAAGAAATATACTCAAATGCTTTGAGCTCATCAAAATCAAATAGGGTTTTAATCAATCACTCCACAATCTCCCCCTTTTTGGTGATGACAAAACATTGAGTATATGTAAAGTGAATTGCACAATAAACAATGAAATAAAATCCATAAATGAATTCAAATGTCTAGTAGTTCAATTTATCCAAGCTTGAAAGGAGTGAAACAATAAATTTCGGAGTTAAAGCTCCCCCTTTCATTTGGAATTATATAAGCCTTCATATCATGCAATCAATTGTTTGGCTTATATATATTTAATGATTTAGCTTTCTTAAAAATTCAGATTCTCCCCCTCAACATATGCATTCTACTTTGTTTTAATTCTTTGAATTTCCTTTTAATGCTTTGAAGTTTTTGAACTGAAATTTTGGTTTTTAGAGGGAAAATCTGTCAATTTGTTCTTGAGTAGGATTCAGCTAATCTCCGAATATCCCTTGAATAGATTCTGGAGATTACTCCATTAAGAGCCCCAAAAGAGAGATAATGAGCCTCGGGGTACCGAATCCACTTAGAACAAATTTGTGTGTTTTAAGAGTTTATCTTTTTATTGATTTCCATTGATTCCTTTTACATATTTTATACATATTTTTCTTCCTTTTACATATTTCTCCCCCTTTTTGTCATCATATCAAAAAGGAGGTAAACAGAACACACAATCAACCATAGATCAAAAGGCACATTATTGAAGAAAAATGCGGCTACTCATTGTATTAATTTGTATGTAAGTACATTTCAGAATACAATAAGTAACGTAAAGCAATACATGTCAAAGCAAAATACAAAAAGTAGCTACGGTCTCCTCGAGGATGTAGGTCCTCCTCTCGAGGATGTATCTCCTCCTCTCGAGGATGTGACTCCTCCTCTCGAGGATGTGGCTCCTCCTCTCGAGGATGTATCTCCTCGAGGCATGCGCTCCACGAGTGATTGGACCGCAGTCCGTCTTGCTTGTCGATGAGCACATTCGACAAGCGCTCGGCCCCTGCGGTGGTGGTGGACATGTCACGGCCGATGTCATCCCGCATCTGTCGAGTGGTGCTCGTGACCTCACTCATGCTGTGGAACTGGGCCTGTATCAAGGTCCTCATGTTGTATATCTCTTGCCGCACCTCAGCCATCATGTCTGTCACGGCTGTCAGGGAAGGGACCAATGCGGAAGATGTGGGCACAGGAGAGGGAGTTGGCACCGAACTCCGGAGCTCCTGGAGCAGATCTCGGACTATCTCCTGCCGCAGCTCCCGGAGCTGCTCAGACGAGATCCGGACCTCCATAGGCTGAGTGGGTGGAGCTGAGGAGGAGGGTCCGGCGGAGGTGGTAGGAGCAGAAGTGGATGGAAAGTCTGGTACGTCGGGAAAGTCAGAATCGGGCTCAGGACTGGGGGAAGGTCTGGCGGTCTGTGTGGTGATGGATGACTTCCTAACCCAGATCCCCTCTCTCTTCCGAAACCCCATCCTGTGTAGGGTCCCCGCTCGCATGCGATCTGTCCATCGCAATGCCTTAGAGGGTTCCCCCTCAGGAATGGGAATCTCGTACTCCCTAAACAGAAGAGTGAATATCATGCCGTATGGGAGGGTGAGCCTAGGTCTATCTAGGGGCTCACACATATACCTATAGATGAGTTTGGGGAAGTTGATTGGAGTGTCCTGAAGAATATAAAACATCAGAGCTAGGTCTCTCTCATTTACAAAATCAAATCTTCCTGTCTTAGGGAAGATGGACCTAGACAATATACTCAAGAGGATCCGCACCTCAATCGGTAGTGAGCTAGCGGATACCTCGTCTAGAGGTGACTGGGGTGGATGCCCTAGAACGGCCGTAAGGGCCTCAACCCTGTCCTCAGGGTGTGTGGGAGCCACCCCTACTTGTGGAAGGTGGAGGATGTGGGCAATGAGATCCTCCGTAACAAACAGAGGGACACCGGCTACTGTGCCCTCGATACCCCCATCTTCCCGATGGACGGTACCGTAAAACTCTCTAACAAGGCCAGGGTAAGTGGGGAGGTCTAATGTAAGGAAAAACTCTAAGCCCTGGACCCTAAGCCTATCACCTATGGTGAACCCTTCCCGGGAGAGATAGTCGAAGTCGACATATCTCCCGGTGGTGACGGCCTTCCCGGCCAATGGCCTCACGGGAACCGCCCTAGGCGGGGAACGAGCCGGAGGTGGTGGCCTCGCGGGATCGTGCCGCGCCTTGGAGCGCCGCTCGGGACCGGCCTCGGGTCGGGACCTCTTTCGGACTACGGTCTTACGCGGCATAATGACCTAAAATGGGAGGAAAACTTAATGAGCGGTGAAGAACCGACGGGAAAGTCTTGGGGACGACTGGGGACGACCTAGAAAGGGAGGAAAACCCTAAGGGACGATGAAAGGTCGACGGAAAAGGGCTTGGAGACAATCGGGGACGACCTAGGAGTCGGCTCTAGGGCTTGTGAACAGTGGCGGCTGAGAAAGAAAGTGTTTTCGAAACGACAAAGCTAGGGTTAAAAAGTCGGATCCCGACTGCGAGTCGACTCCACTGAGTCGCGAGTCGACTCGACCTCGAGTCGACTCCAGAATATGCGCGAGTCGACTCTTCTTATGCGCCTGTAGACCTCGAGTCGACTCCCGACTATATGCGAGTCGTCTCCCCCTCTGCTGCCATCTTTGCAAGTCGACTCCCGCAAATGCGCGAGTCGACTCCCCCTTAGGAGCCGACTCTGAAACTTACTCGAGTCGTCTCTAACTTTGGCACGCACCTAAAAATCATGCTTCGTTTGTGCCAAACGAGGGAAAATCACTAAATTAGGATCTGATTTGATGATCATTGAAGAGAAACTCTATTTTAACCACAAACTAATCATCAAAATCAATGAATCTAGTGGAAACTACCACTAGGATGGATCAATCACTCCGAATCCCCTCCTAAGCACACTAAACCTCTCTTCACTTAGGGGTTTTGTAAAAATGTCTGCTAATTGATCATCAGTACAAACAAATTGGAGTGTCACATCACCATTCAATACATGATCTCTTATGAAGTGATGTCTTATCTCAATATGTTTAGTTCTTGAATGCTGAATTGGATTTTTAGTTAGATTAATGGCACTTGTATTATCACAATTAATGAGAATTTTATCTTGTTTAATGCCATAATCTTCTAGTTGTTGTATAATCCACAAGATTTGAGCACAACAACTCCCGGCTGCAACATATTCAGCTTCAGCAGTAGATAATGCAACCGAGTTTTGTTTCTTGCTAAACCATGAGATAAGGTTTTCTCCTAGAAATTGACACGATCCGCTGGTACTTTTTCTATCAAGCTTACATCCAGCGAAGTCTGAATCTGTGTATCCTATTAAGTTTAGGCTAGATTCTTTAGAGTACCATAGCCCTATATTCTTAGTTCCTATTAAATATTTAAAAATTCTCTTAACTGCAACTAGATGTGATTCTTTAGGATTAGCCTGATATCTAGCACACATGCAAACACTAAACATAATATCAGGTCTACTTGCAGTAAGATACAATAAGGATCCTATCATACCTCGATACAGTTTCTGATCTACAGATTTACCTGATTCATCTTGGTCTAATTTGCATGATGAACTCATGGGGGTGCTGATTGATTTGTTTCCCTCCATATCAAACTTCTTGAGCATCTCCTTGATATATTTGGCTTGATTGATGAAGATGCCTCCTTCAGATTGTTTGATTTGGAGTCCAAGGAAGTAAGTCAGCTCTCCCATCATGCTCATCTCAAATTCACTCTGCATCAAGTTAGCAAATTCTTCGCAGAGACGATTGTTAGTAGCACCGAAAATAATATCATCAACATAAATCTGTACTAACAGCATATCTTGGTTTTTCTTTTTCAGAAAAAGAGTTGTATCTACATTACCCCTAGAGAACTCATGTTCTAATAGGAATTTGCTAAGTCTCTCATACCATGCTCTAGGTGCTTGTTTCAAACCATAAAGTGCTTTGTTCAATTTATAAACATGATTAGGGTATTGATGATTTTCAAAACCAGGAGGTTGTTCTACATATACCTCCTCATTAATATACCCATTTAAAAATGCACTTTTTACATCCATTTGAAATAGTTTGAAGTTCTTAGAGCATGCATATGCTAATAATAATCTAATAGCCTCAAGTCTAGCTACAGGAGCAAAGGTTTCATCAAAATCTATACCTTCTTCTTGATTATACCCCTTTGCTACTAGTCTAGCCTTATTCCTTATTACGATTCCATTTTCATCTAGTTTATTTTTATAAATCCATTTTGTACCTATAATTGAATATTCAGAAGGTCTCTCAACTAGATTCCACACTTTGTTTCTAGTAAATTGGTTTAATTCTTCTTGCATTGCATTTATCCAATTTACATCATTTTCGGCTTCTTCTATATGTTTGGGCTCAAAGTGTGAGACAAACGCTAGATGGTTATTTAAATTCCTAAGGGATGCTCTAGTCCTAACCGGTTGAGATGGGTCATCTAGAATTAGTTCCTTAGGATGCCCGTGAGCATACCTCCAAGCTTTAGTTAGCCCATGATCCACAATAGCCTCTTGGCTTGATGATGCTCCTTCAATCAATTTTTGATTATCATCTTGTAATGTCATTTCATCTATCTTTTCTTCAAGAATTTCAGCATCATCATCAAGGTTAACTTTCTTACTAGAGGAGATGTCACTAGAATCATCAAATACAACATGTATAGATTCTTCTATAACTAGGGTTCTTTTATTAAAGACTCTATAGGCTTTACTAGTCGTAGAGTAACCTAAGAATATGCCCTCATCAGATTTAGAGTCAAATTTACCTAGATTATCTTTCCCATTATTATGAACAAAACACCTACATCCAAAAACATGAAAGTAGTTTACCTTTGGTTTTCTGTTTTTCCAAAGTTCATAAGGTGTTTTCTTTATAATGGGTCTTAATAAAACTCTATTTAATATATGACAAGAAGTATTAATGGCTTCTCCCCAAAAGTACTTAGGGAGGTTACTTTCACATAACATAGTTCTAGCCATTTCCTCTAGAGTTCTATTTTTCCTCTCCACAATTCCATTTTGTTGTGGTGTCCTAGGTGCAGAAAAATTATGAGTTATTCCCTTTTTACTACAAAACTCATTGAATAACTGATTTTCAAATTCGGTACCATGGTCACTTCTAATGGCTATTACTGAAGTATCTCTAGCATTGGTTACTTTCTTATGAAACTTTTTAAATACTGAAAAAGCTTGATCTTTATGTGCTAAGAACATAACCCAAGTGTACCTAGAATAATCGTCTACAATAACTAGACCATATTTATTTCCACCTAGGCTTGTTGTTCTAGTTGGTCCGAATAGGTCCATGTGTAATAATTCTAGAGGTCTAGAGGTAGAGACACATTTTATGGATTTAAATGAATTCCTAGATTGTTTGCCAAATTGACATGCTTCACATATTTTGTTCTTTTCAAATTTTAATTTTGGCAAACCTATCACGGAATCTCTTTTAACTAGTTTAGTTATTGTGTCCATACTTGCATGACCTAACTTACGGTGCCATAACCAATTAGCATCATTATCTTTAGTTTCATTAACAACTAAACATTGGTTATGTTTTGCAAGATCTTCAAGGTCTACAACATACACATTTTCACGTCTAATTCCTTTAAAGACTAAACTATTGTCATTAGGGTTTGTTATAATGCATAGTGATGGTTTAAACATAACATCATACCCTTTATCACATAATTGACTAATGCTTAACAAGTTATGCTTAAGACCATCAACATATCTAACATTATCAATAAAAGTAGAAGGGGTGATTTGAACTTTACCAATACCAATGATGTGACCTTGGTTGTTGTCTCCAAAAGTCACAGCACCTTCCTTCTTAGCTTCAAGGGTGAAAAATTGATCCTTATCACCCGTCATGTGTCTTGAGCAGCCACTATCCAAATACCAGCAGTTTTTGTTGACCTTGGCTGCAAGACACTCCTACACAAGCAAATCATGTCATCTTAGGTACCCAAGTTTTCTTGGGTCCTTCATGGTTAGTCAAGTTGGTTCCTTTTGGAACCCATACCCTTTTAATTTTCCTTTTTGTTTTACCTTTCCTAAAATTACACACATTTGCTTTATGACCTATAGTTCCACAACAAAAGCAGGTTATTTTCTTAGTTTTACTTTCCCCAGCTTTAACAAAGAAGTTACTAAGAAGTTTTTGTTTATTTCTTGGTTGATATCCTAAACCCGCTTTATTAAATACTGCTCGTTGACTATTTAGTATCATATTCAATTTTTCTGAGCTATATGTAAATTTTTCAACTAAGGATTTGTATTTGTTAAGTTCTTTGGTTAGTGTTTGATTTTCTGCCTTTAGATCATTTAGTTCTTTTGTGAGATCTTTGTTTAAGATTTGTTTATGGTTTTTAAGTTCTGAGAGTTTCTTAGTTAGTTTTTCATTATCCTTAGTTAAGGTATTAGTCTTTTGAGTTAAAAGTTGGTTGCTTGTCTTAAGGTCTATATTTTCTTTGGTGATTAAATCCTTATCCTTAACTAATGAATCATACTTACGGATATAAGTTTGGTTAGTTACTTTTAATTCTCTGTTTTTAACATTTATAGCCTTATATTCAATCATTAGTTCATTAAAGGCATCATAAAGCTCATCAAAAGTAAAATCTAAAGGCGATTCGAGCGTTACCTCATTTTCATTGGCCATGAAGCAGAAATTGGCCTTTTCCTCTTGTTCCTCATCCGATGAAGAGGATGATGAGTCTGAGTCGGATAGTGTCGTGACAAGAGCCTTCTTCTTCTTGTACTTGCTCCCCTTCTTCAGTAAAGGGCACTCAGCTCTTATGTGACCCGGCTTCTTGCACTCGTATCAGCCAATCCCCTCATTTTCCCTTTTCTTACCTTTGTTCTTGCGGTAGGAATTTGAGGGGCCTCTCCTTTGATGATAGGACTTCTTGTGGTTGATGAATTTTCTGAATTTGCGCACAAGAAGTGCCTCACCATCATCATCCTCATGTTCTTCTTCTTCACTGCTGCTACTGCAAGATAAGTCCTTGTTAGATGAAGTAGATTTTAGAGCTATTACCTTTTTCTTATGGGAGGACTCTTCCTCATTGTGTTGTTTCATGGTTAGCTCGTGCGTCATTAGGGATCCAAGAAGCTCCTCAAGTGGTAATTTGTTCAGGTCCTTGGCTTCTTGGATTGCGGTCACTTTAGCTTCCCATGACCTTGGTAGACACCGAAGGATTTTCCTGACAAGCTCACTGTTAGTATAGTTCTTGCCAAGGCTTTTTAGGCCATTGACAATGTCAGTAAACCTAGTAAACATGCATGTAATTGTTTCATTAGAATCCATTTTAAATAGTTCATATTTATGAACCAAAATATTTATTTTGGATTCTTTGACTTGATTCGTGCCCTCATGGGTCACTTCAAGTCTGTCCCAAATCTCTTTTGCAGAATTGCAAGTAGAGACCCTATTAAATTCATTTCTATCTAAGGCACAATAAAGCACATTCATAGCTTTAGAGTCTAGTTGTGCCTTCCTCATGTCATGTTCATCCCAATTCTTTTCTAGTTTGGGTACCGTGACACCCTCCATATATATGGATGGGATGTATGGGCCATTTACTACAATGGTCCACATCTCATAGTCTTGGGCTTGGATGAATATTCTCATCCTAGCCTTCCAATATGAGTAGTCGGATCCATTAAAGAATGGGGGTCTTTGGGTGGACTGACCCTCAATGTGGGAAGATCCAAATGGGGTTGTCATTTTGATCTTTTACTCTTGGGTGGAAGAGTTTAGGCTCTGATACCACTTGTTGCCCAGATAGACAACCTAAGAGGGGGGGTGAATTGGGTTTTAAAATAATTTTAACTATTAAAGCGTTTGTGGGTGACTAATTAATGCTTTTTACAAGATGATTAATTAGTTGCTGTGATGTGTATGAAATGAGAGTAATGGTAAGAGACAAGCAATCACAAACACAAAGCTTTTATAGTGGTTCGGAGCTAACCCTTGCTCCTACGTCCACTCCCCAAGTCTCTCTTGGGAATTCACTATAACCCCTTGGATTACAGCCGGTTGTTTTCCAAGCTCACAACCAAACTTGTTGTTTTACGAGCTCACAACGAACTCGGTCGGTTTTTCCAGGCTCACCGACTAGAACCAACCCCGATTGTTTTCCTGGGATCACAATCGAACCCTTACACGTTGGTTTTACACTCGGCTCACCAACCAACCTCAATACTCTTGATTCAATGCCCCAATTGAACCAAGCAAAGACAAAGGTGTAGATAAAAGAGACAAACAGAAAAATACAGCTTCTCAAAAGCAGATAAATGGCAATATGAACAATAACGAAGTTAAGAGCCCTCAAACGCTTTTAAGTTGGAGAAGAGGAAGGGCTTCTTGAACTTCGGGTCTCCTCTTGAATGTGTAGTCGACTTGAATGCAGGAGAAGGCTCTTTCAATGTTGGGAAGAAGTAGGTGGATGCAGTTAATGCTGCTCTTCCCTCTTTTTCGTTGAAGAACAAGTTGCAGAGATTGAAAGCTTGATTACTTGGAGTGGAATGGTTGTTCACTCTCTTGCTACAGTCCTCTGTGGCTATTTAAACCAACCCCCACGGAAACTAGCCGTTAGAGAGCTTTTTCTGCCCGTTCTGCACACTCTGTACAGTCTGACAATGTGTCCGTTGGTGGGTTGGAGTCGACTCGCGCGATCAGGAGTCGACTCGTCTGTAGCGGGAGTCGACTCATACTTTTCCGGAGTCGACTCTGCAACTGTTCCAGATTTGAATTAAAGTTGCCTTCACGACTGGGAGTCGACTCGTCTTGACCCAGAGTCGACTCGCCAACTTCTGGAGCTGACTTGGCTTTCTCGGAGTCGGCTCATCCCATGAAGTCCGTGGACGTATTTTTGAATTTGGTCCACTCGAGTCGACTCGACTGTCCTGGGAGTCGACTCGGCGCTCAGAGCCCGAACTCCCTATCTTCTGTCTTTTGGCTCGTCCAGTCTTGGAGTCGACTCGAGCTTCCTCGGAGTCGACTCGGCTCTCAGTTTCCGAAACTTGGTCTTCTGCCCTTTTGATGTGAAGCTGCCTTGGAGTCGACTCTAGCTGTCTGGGAGTCGACTCGAATCTCAGAGGCAGTAACTTGGTCTTCTGTCTTCTTTGTGGTCGCGGAGTCTCGGAGTCGACTCGCGTAATGCGGGAGTCGACTCGAATCTCAGAGTCCAGAATCTGCCCTCTGACTTTTTCTTTGTGTACTGCTGAGAGTCGACTCTTGCTGTCTTTGGAGTCGACCTGCCAACCATCGGAGTCGACTCGCGTTCCACTGGAGTCGACTCGAATCTCAGATCCGAAAACTGCTCTCTGACTTTTTCTTTGTATTCCTCTTGGAGTCGACTCTTACTACCCTGGAGTCGACTCGGTGAACCCCGGAGTCGACTCGCACACTTCGGGAGTCGACTCGTTGACAGGTTCTGAGTTGAAGCTTTCAGTTCGTCTGTCTGTTCTCAGTCGGAGTCGACTCGTACTGATCCGGAGTCGACTCGAGCTCGTGCCAGTGAACTTGATACGCTTGGAGTCGACTCGTGATACTCTGGAGTCGACTCGAGTCTCAGACTTTGGTTCAAGCTGACTTCTTAACTTATCCAAAAATTATGAACCAAGTCTTGAGACACTTAGACAAGATTTTCACTGAAACACTTAATTGAATTCATTAGTAAACAAGAAATATACTCAAATGCTTTGAGCTCATCAAAATCAAATAGGGTTTTAATCAATCACTCCACACTTCCTCTCTTCATTCTTCCCCTGTGAAGAAAGAAGGGGGGTTTGGGAGGGCCGAGCCACAGTCGGCGGTGCCACGGCCGGGCTCGCGGCGTCCACAGCCGCGCCTGCGGCTGAGCCCACGGCCGCGCCTGCGGCGGCCTTCTCTTCTCCCACGGGGAAGAGAGGCCGGGAGAAGCCGGCGGCACTGCGGGATGCTCGCGGCCGCTCCCTTGGTCTGCCAGCAGCCGACGCCCGCACCGACGGGATCACGGCTGAAGCCGATGGCCGTCGCCGGTGGCTCTCGGCCTGCCAACAATCCCCTTCCTCCCTTCTTTCTTTGTTTCTTTGTTGTCTTGCACAAAACAGGGAGAGAGAAGGCAGGGGGCTTACCTGGCTTCCGAAGGGGATTGCAGTGCCCCGTGCTCCAGTGCCTCCACTCCATCGCCTTTGCCGATTTAGGGGTTCCTCAGATTTTTGGAGAGAGAGCCAGTAGGGTTTAATAGATACTCTTAAGAAGAAGGTGGGGGGGGGACGAGTGTCACGCCCAGCTTCTTCTTGGTGAGGAGCTTGAACAGCTGGGTCCTCCTCTGATCCCCACCTGTCCCTAGTCACATCCATGCATAAAGCATGAGGTGGCAGCCATCAACAATGGGCCCCAGTTAGGTCCATTAGGTATCCTGGCCCAATGCTCGAGTACGGGCCCAAAAAGGTATTGGGCCCAGTTAATTTTTGGGCCCAGTTACTATTCAGCCACTGGTGGGGCAGGCCCAGTTACTATTCAGCCACTGGCGGGGCAGGCCCAGTTACTACTCAGCCACTGGCGGGGCAGGCCCAGTTACTATTCAGCCACTGGCGGGGCAGGCTCAGTCATTCTCAGTAGCATCTTTGAGCCCTTTATAGTGCCTCTGGGCTAGCTAAGACTTTATAAACTTACATGCATGATTAAAATATCAGTATCCTCATGTTGCATACATAGCCATAGCTTCTGGGATCATGCAAGTTACTTATGCATTGTAACATATCAAGCATGAAACATATATACTTAAAAAAATGCTGAGGAAACATTAATAACATGACATGATCCATAACAGGATTAGAACAGGTTACTCACTTTCTTCACTAATTATGCATACAATTCAAATTGTATGAAAAATACTAGTTCATCTTATAAAACGTAATACAAGATCTACGATAAGATTAAGACAGATTACTTACATCAATTCGCTTTCCAAATTGCTCAAGTCCAGGTGACAAATCCTTAATCACCTAAAACAACATCATAGGGATTACATTATTCCCCATTTATTTATTATAAAATTTCTTAGTTCATCATATTATGAACTTACTTGCTTGGATCCCATCCAAGGATCTAGCCAAGTCCAATTTACCCAATTTAGAGCCTTTGGGGCTCAGTTTAAAACCAGATTGGGTTCACATAGGTTAATTGGGTTTTAATTAAAGGATTGGGCCTGATTCACAACCAATTAGGTCTGCTGAGACCAACTCAGCTTAATTGGGTTCGGACCCATTTCAATTTAACTTAAATTAGCTCGGATTTAACCCAATTTATAGTTTGGGCTCGTCCAGACTTAGCCCAATCTGATTGAGCTCGGATTTAGACTTAGCCCAATCTAATTGGGCTTGGATAGTCAAATTTGGCTAAACCCATTTCATTTCTTTTTTTTTTTCCTTTTCTTCTCTTTTCCTTCTTTTTCTTTTCTTTTTCTTTTTTTTTTCTTTCTTTTCTTTTTTTTTTTCCTTTCCTTTTCTCCTCTTCTCCGTTTTCTTTTCTTTTTCTCCTTTTCTTCTCCTTCTTCTTTTCTTCTCCTTCCCGAAGCTTCCTCTCCTCCCTTCTCTTTCATCCCGATCTCCCCCTTCCTCTCTTCTCCGACGATGGGAGCACGACGAGCGGAAAGGGAGGACGGCGAGCGGAAGAAGGCCGGGCCACAACCGGCGGCGTCCACGGCTAGGCCCCGCGGCGTCCTCGGCCGAGCCTGTGACGACGGTGCTCGCGGCCGAAGCCGGCGGCCGCCGCACACGACGAGGAGGATGAGTCCCCTCTTCCTCTCTTCTTTTCCCTCTTCCTTTCTTTCTTTCATTCTTCTTCTTTTCTTCAACCTCCCTTCACCAACCCCATATTCTCTCTCTCTCACTCCCAAACCCTCTCTCTTCCTCTCTTCATTCTTCCCCTGTGAAGAAAGAAGGGGGGTTTGGGAGGGCCGAGCCACAGTCGGCGGTGCCACGGCCGGGCCTGCGGCTGAGCCCACGGCCGCGCCTGCGGCGGCCTTCTCTTCTCCCACGGGGAAGAGAGGCCGGGAGAAGCCGGCGGCACTGCGGGATGCCCGCGGCCGCTCCCTTGGTCTGCCAGCAGCCGACGCCCGCGCCGACGGGATCACGGCTGAAGCCGATGGCCGTCGCCGGTGGCTCTCGGCCTGCCAACAATCCCCTTCCTCCCTTCTTTCTTTGTTTCTTTGTTGTCTTGCACAAAATAGGGGGAGAGAAGGCAGGGGGTTTACCTGGCTTCCGAAGGGGATTGCAGTGCCCCGTGCTCCAGTGCCTCCACTCCATCGCCTTTGCCGATTTAGGGGTTCCTCAGATTTTTGGAGAGAGAGCCAGTAGGGTTTAATAGATACTCTTAAGAAGAAGGTGGGGGGGGGACGAGTGTCACGCCCAGCTTCTTCTTGGTGAGGAGCTTGAACAGCTGGGTCCTCCTCTGATCCCCACCTGTCTCTAGTCACATCCATGCATAAAGCATGAGGTGGCAGCCATCAACAATGGGCCCCAGTTAGGTCCATTAGGTATCCTGGCCCAATGCTCGAGTACGGGCCCAAAAAGGTATTGGGCCCAGTTAATTTTTGGGCCCAGGTATTACATTAAAACCCAAGCATCTAAAGTTACAAAGAAGGCAATCCTTTTCCAGTAGTGACGATCATCAAAGAATCGTGCCCAAGAACCCTTGGATCAATCGAACACACAAGAATTACCAAAAAAGAAAGGAAAAGAGAGAGAAAGAGACCTTATTCTGGTGGCTTCGTGCGAGGAGATGAGGCTAAAGGTGACGCGGATGAGAGGGCGAGATCTGGAGGTGGCCCAGCCGAAACGGAGAGGAGATAGCAACCGCCGGCAGCAATGGCGGTGGTGGAGAACGGGAGCGGACGCCAACTAGGGTTTTGCCGTTTTGGCTCGAACGACCGTTCCGATGGTTCCTCTCCTAGGGTTCTTGACTCCCAGTGACCTTAGGCTTCAATATTTTCAAAAAACCAAATATCACAAGTTTAGTACCGAGGAAATTTTTATAATGCCCTCGTCAAACGGTAAATTACATATACATCCCTCTTAAAAATTCTCCTAATGAATATGCTTCTTAAAAAAATCAAATTTACTTGAACACCCTCTTAAATTTATATTTATTTCTATACCCTCATAAAATACTGTTTTTGCACAAATATTCCTAACATAACAGTTATTCTAACACTGTTAATAAAACCATATTTATTTTAATAAAAAATAAAATAAAATTTTGGAATTACTTGTTTGTCCCTCGTCACTATTGTTTTATAAATATTTTTTTTGCACATATACCAATTTAGAATATTTTAGTTATTTATAATTTAAAACTATTAATTTTTTAACGGCGTTAGATTGTATGGGTACATACGTAAAAATAAAAATAAAAAAATGTAAACTAGCAAAATAAGTATTTTATCAGGATATATATGTAAATATTAATTTTAGGAGAGTATTTATGTAAAAAATGATATCGAGGAGGGTGTTAATGTAAAATAAGCCCGGTAACAACTAACAACTGCCGCCAGAAAAAAAACCTGAGGAAAAATTATATGTACCTTTAAGTTTAAAAAAATGTTTTTTATTTGTAAGTCCTAAATCATAAGATTTATAGAGGCAGCAAAATTTACCTACTTAATTGATCTAATTAAGTAAAACTTTTAAAGATTATGTGCAAGTTAGATAATCGGCAACTAGAAAGGGCGCACATGCGCATGCGCGCGGACGCACGCACGCGCACACACACATATAAATCTTAATTTTTTATGAAAATGAATTGGATCCCAAGCTATTTGATGTAATTATCAAAAACTTTACTTACTTGCTAAACTAACATTTCTATAACTAAATTTTTACTATTGTTAGTGTTGCTGGAAATTGGACCCGGGGGCCGCCACGGAGCCAGGGGAGGAGGAGCTCCGCCGCAGGGAGGGCGGACGGCGGTGCGCCGGCCGGCTGTGTCCTCCTGTGCCCTCCTGAGGGGTGTGAGAGAGCGGAGAGGAGAGTGCGTCCTGTCCTGTCCCGTCCTGCAAAAAAGCCGGTGGCCGGGCTCCCCGGCGCCGGCCCTCCGATGCTTAAGTCAGAGGAGGCCAATATGTGGAGAGAGTAAGGAAGGGATATGTGGAGAAGATGAAGAGAATATTGTGCTCAATTGTGTCTGTGCTGTTTACTTGTGTTCCGGTCCTAGTCCGGGGCCTCCCCTCTTTCCTCCCAGGCTCCCTTTTATAGAGGGATTTTATGTCGCCCAGGAGGTGACAGGGAGTTTATTCTCTTTTATAATAATTGGGCACGATTTGGCCCATTAATGGCGTAGTGGAAAATAAGGCCGAATCAGACCGGAACCAGGGAGTTGTCACGGTCGATCGGACCTGTTGGAGTGGTCGAACCGCCGGCCGTGATAGGCCCGGGGTCCATGGATGGTAAGTGCATTTATTACCGAGTGAACCGGCGGTCAGGGAGAGCCATACGCTTTGATGGTTCAGTGATCCGGAGATCGTCTTGAGCCGTGTTCATTAAATGACTGAGCGCATCGGAGACTTGAGGGGGTCTCATGCATTAATGGCAGGTAGTACCAAATACCTGCGGAGATCTTATGCCTTGACTGCTTGGAGATAGAGGCAGGTTGTAGTGGATTGTCAAGTCCCTCAGGGGGTTAGGCAGGAGTTGAACGTTTGGTCAAGGCAATCGGCTCGGCAGGAGTGCCGAGCCGAGCTGGTCGCCCAATGGGGCGCCCTGTGGCGGGGTCGCTTCTAATGCTTCTGGTCGGCGCCCTTTGGTCGAGCGCCTTCTAGCCGAGCGCCTTTATTTCGCGCTCTCCTCTGGTCAGCGCCCTCTAATCGAGCGCTTTTCTGGTCGGCGTTCTCTGGTCGGCACTCTTTGGCCGAGCGCCTCTTTGGCCGAGCGCCTTTCCGGTCGGCGCTTTTTGGCCGAGCACCTCCGTGGCGGTATGACTTGGGGTTTTCCCCCCAACACTACCCCCCGACTTCCGAGTTCCAGTTGGCTACCAGCTGGAGTGCGGGAAGTAGCTTCAGTTGGGCCGTACGAATTCCGAAAATTTTAATTTATTGCGCATTTTGAATTATCGGACGCCTCGAGATGCCTTTAATAGGCGGCGTCTCTTCTTTCCCGAAAATCCTCATTATTGGGATACCTCTTGCGAGGCGTTCTCGCACCGTGGGCTCATGATGGGGCCGCACGATCCGATGGGGCGCTTCGGCATTCGAAGCGTTAGCCCTAATTAAATGCGTCGTTCTGTCTTTTGGACCGACACGTGTGGTCATCTTAACGGGGTACGGCTTTTCTTTTTGCCGATCGGGGCCGTTGGGGAGGTTTATATAAACTCTCCCCTGGCCCTTCGTCCCCTTCCTATTGCCTTCTGCTTCCAACTTTTCTTCCCCCAGCTTTTCACAGTCCGAAGTTCTTTTCTCCGGCGTCTTCCCCAGGTCGTCCTTTTTTCTTTCTTAATCCCTTTCTTCCTTTACAATGGGTTCTCTCCCCAGTGAGGTCGAGTCTACCATCAGCGTCCTGGAGGTCGAAATGACCGAAGAGTGGTTTTTCCCTCTTCACGAGTTCCGCTTGGAGCCCGCCAGGCGAAGGGATCGGATAACCGATCCTCCGGTAGGCCGGGTCGGAGTGCATCTGGAATCGCTCTGGGCCGGCCTCCGATTTCCGCTTCACGGCTTCGTGAATGAGTTGCTGACGGTGTGCCAGTTGGTTCCGGTGCAACTCACTCCGAATGCCTGGAGGACAGTGGTCGGTTTCCTATCGCTGTGCTTACTGCAGGGGATTCCGACCTCTGTCAACGTTTTCCAGTGACTTTTTATCTTTAAGTCGAATCCGGGAGACGGAGAGTGGCTGTATATCGCCCTTCGGGCGGGTCGGCCACTTTTTCATGGTGCCCCCTCATCCATTCATGGCTGGAAGGAGAAATTCTTCTTCCTTGGTTCTGCACAGTCCTGGGGGTTTGACCCCAGGTGGGGACCGGCTCAGCTCAAGTCCATCAACAAACCCCCCAAACTTTCTCCACGTGAGCAGGGGATCCTCGACGCCATCCGCAGCCTCGGGGACGGCATCTTACTGAACGGCCTCATCTGTGAGGACGCTTTGGTGAACGTGGGCTTGAGCTCGGCACGTCCCCACGGTAAGAGTAATTACAAGGTGTATTTATTTCCTTACTGTTCTAATGTTCTAATCCTTTTTGCCTTTGCAGATATCGCAAAGATGGTGACGAAAAGCGAAGTCCTCTACGCCCGCTTCCAGAAGAGGGCAGCCGAGCTCTCGGGTGAGCCCACTGAGCCGAGAAAGAAATAGAAGGTCTCGGCGACCCCAGCGCCCCCGGCGCCAGCAGTGACCGAGGCGGGTCCTTCTCGCCCCGCGCACTCCGAGGCGGGGCCTTCTCGCCCCGCGCACCCCGGTGCTGGTCAGAGGGAGGGCACGGATTCCAGGGGCTCGGGCTCCCGGGGAGCTTCAGCAGTGCTCCCATGCCCGGTGCCCCTGGCACAAGTTCCTGGTCGGTAGGACGCTCCAGTTGCCGACCAGGGGAGGAGTCCTGCGCGCCCCGCCTCAGTCGTGCGGCAGTCAGATCGGCCGCTTGTCCGACCCCAGCCCCCTAGCTCCGAGCCGGGGAGCAGTCAGGGAGCCTCGGGGTCGGCTCTGCCTAGGCCAGCCGATGCTGGCCTTCCGGGCCCATCGGGCTCGGGGGAGCGAGTGCCTCTGGCACTCAACTGGTCGGTGTTCGAGGGCGATTCAGCCCTCGAAAACCCTCGAGTGGCACGCGAAGTTTTTCGGGTCGCGCTGCTCCCGGCCGACCGGGCCCTGATACAGTCCATGAGCTACAATGCTTTCATGGACTCTACCCGCTGCAGCGCCGTCCGGGTATGTAAAATTTTTCATCTGTGTAATTTGTAAAAAAATTTTACTCGCAGCGCCTTATGTTTTTCTTTTCGTCTCTTTTACAGCATTTGCACGAGATGGAGATGCTGATGCACATCACCCACGACTACCGGGAGCGGGCCCGGAGGTATCAGCGTGGGTATGACGAGGTCCAGGCGAGGTACCTGGCCGCCGAGGCGAGGTACCTGGCCACCGAGGCGAGGTACCTGGCCGCCGAGGCGAGGTACCAGGCCTCCGAGGCCGAACGTCAGGTGCTCCAGGAAAAAGTAGGAGCATCCGAGGAAAGGGTTCGAGCTCTCACCGCCGAGCTCGAGGAAGAAAAGGGCGCGCGTACGTTGGCAAGGTCCGAACTGCGCGCCGCGGAAGCTCGTCTGGCTGCCGCCGAGCTGGCGTTGGCCTCCCGCGAGCAGGAGGTGGAGAACGCCCGCCTTCGTTACTTAGAGCTCGAGCGGGGATTGAATAACCTTGAGCGGAAGGCCGCATATCATGAGGCTCGGGAGCTCGAGGCCCGGGAGCAAGCTCAGAACGCGGTGAGGCTCTTCCGCGAGTCGGAGGAGTTTCACGACCTCCTAGCAGAGGAGGGCGTGAATGGGCTAATCCAAGGCTTCCGGAATTTCCGCAATCAATTGCGGCGGCTCCTCCCGGATTTTGACGTGAACCTGCTCCAACCGGGAGCAGGGGTCGAGAGGGGTGATGCGGCCGAGGCGATCCCCGAAGTCACCGAGGTCGCCGCCGAGGTCGCCCCAGCTGCTGCCGAGGCCGCCGAAGAGGCCCCGACTGGTGAGCCAGCTATTCCTGGTGCTGCGGTAACCGAAGTAGTCGAGCTCGAGACTTGATGTAATTTTTGTTATTTTGTAAAGTCGGGATGGCCCCCCATACTTGTAAGGGCCGAACCCGAATTTTTGTACTCAGCCTACGGGCTTTTTGAAATGAATATACTTTCTTGGAAAAACCCGAATTTTTGTACTTCGCCTACGGGCCTTTTTTGAAATGAATATACTTTGGAAACTCGTCTGCTAAGTTTCTCTGCTCGGATCTATTTTAGGTTCCGAGGATATGGGCTCTAGGGCCTCAGCTTTACCCGCCACAGGGTTTGGTTTTAGGTTCGGCTTGCCGAGCTCCATTACTCGGCCCTTCGACCAGTGGTATAGCAACGCTTGTGCTTAAGGGATTTGGGCTCGGAGAGTCTTTCCGAGCCTAGCCCAGATTTCGACCAAGCCCTAAAGCGGTCACTGGGACTTAAACTTTTTAGCGAAGTTAGTAAACTTTGGGTCCGAGCCCCACATTGCCGGGGCGGGTCGGATTCTTTTCCAATGAATGGGTTGAATACTATGTCAGCTCGTGACGGGGATTCAACAGTGTTTATACCAAGTTTGTTGGTATCGTGTGTTTCACGCCGAGGTGACTAAAACATTCTGCTCGGAGTCCACTCTTTGAGGACGTCGGCAGAGAACCAAAAATAGATAAGATAATGTAAAAATATTAAATAAATGGGTACCTTGTACCGTGTGCGTCCTTGCGCCGAGGCGACTGAAGACGCTCCTCTGCTCGGGGTCCGTTCTTTGAGGACGTCGGCAGAGATCCAAAAATAGATAAGATAATATAAAAATATTAAATAAATGGGTACCTTGTACCGTGTGCGTCCTTGCGCCGAGGCGACTGAAGATGCTCCTCTGCTCGGGGTCCGTTCTTTGAGGACGTCGGCAGAGATCCAAAAATAGATAAGATAATATAAAAATATTAAATAAATGGGTACCTTGTACCGTGTGCGTCCTTGCGCCGAGGCGACTGAAGACGCCCCTCTGCTCGGGGTCCGTTCTTTGAGGACGTCGGCAGAGAAATCCGGTGATGGAGAACGAGCCGAGCTTGTTGGTTGAAGCAGGTGGAGAACGAATCGAGCTTGTCTCGGTCAGTGAAGACCGCATCCCAACGTATCAGGGCATCCCGAAGAATCGGGGCATCTCGACGTCTCGAGGCATCCCGGCCGAGGTCGGGGTAGGAGAACGAGCCGAGCTCGTTGGCCGATGGAGCACGAGCCGAGCTCGTCGGTGGAAGTCGATGGAGGACGAGCCGAGCTCGTCGGTCACTTAAGACCGTATCTCGACGTCTCGAGCCATCCCGATGGATCGGGGCATCCCGACGTCTCGGGGCATCCTGACCGTGGTCAGGGTAGGAGAACGAGCCGAGCTCGTTGGCCGATGGAGCACGAGCCGAGCTCGTCGGTGGAAGTCGATGGAGGACGAGCCGAGCTCGTCGGTCACTTAAGACCGTATCTCGACGTCTCGAGCCATCCCAATGGATCGGGGCATCCCGACGTCTCGGGGCATCCTGACCGTGGTCAGGGTAGGAGAACGAGCCGAGCTCGTTGGCCGATGGAGCACGAGCCGAGCTCGTCGGTGGAAGTCGATGGAGAACGAGCCGAGCTCGTCTGGTCAGAGAGGACCGCAACTCATATCTCGACGTCTCGAGCTTCCCTATAGCCGGGGCATTCCGACGTCTTGGGGCATCCCGACGGATCGGGGCATCTCGACGTCTCGAGGCGTCCTGATCGTGGTCAGGGTAGGAGAACGAGCCGAGCTCGTCTGTGGAAGTCGATGGAGCACGAGCCGAGCTCGTCGGTGGAAGTTGATGGAGCACGAGCCGAGCTCGTCGGTCACTTAAGACCGTATCTCGACGTCTCGAGCCATCCCGACGGATCGGGGCGTCCCGTTGTGGCAGGGCATCCCAATATATTGGGGCATCCTGACGTCTCAGGGCATCCCGACGAATCGGGGCATCCCGACGTCTCGGGGCATCCTGACCGTGGTCAGGGTAGGAGAACGAGCCGAGCTCGTTGGCCGATGGAGCACGAGCCGAGCTCGTCGGTGGAAGTCGATGGAGGACGAGCCGAGCTCGTCGGTCACTTAAGACCGTATCTCGACGTCTCGAGCCATCCCGATGGATCGGGGCATCCCGACATCTCGGGGCATCCTGATCGTGGTCAGGGTAGGAGAACGAGCCGAGCTCGTTGGCCGATGGAGAGCGTATCACGAACTCACGAATATCTTCAGAGAGTCCTCGCAAGTCCCCCATCATCCCGAGACATCGGGGCATCCCAACCGTGGTCAGGGGAGGAGAAATAAACCTGGGATCATGAGATAACCAGGAAAATCGGTGAGCTTGAAATGAGTATGCAGACTGTAAGTTCATTATGAAATGAAATTCATAGAATGAGATTCAATGGTTGAATAATGGGGGACCCCTTGGGGTTTTATTGGTGGTACACGCGGAGATTTTCAGAGTTCCAGCTCCGCGGAATGGGAGTCCCATCTAGAGACTCCAATTGATAAGTTTCGGGTCGGCGGATGCGCGTGACTCGGTATGGTCCTTCCCAGTTCGGGGCCAGCTTCCCTTGCTCAGTTGGTCGGGAGGCTTCAGCTCTTCTGAGGACAAGGTCCCCCGGTCTGAAAGATTTGACTTTGACCCTGGCGTTGTAGTACTGAGCTGTCCTTTGCTGGTACCTCGCCATACGAACTCGGGCGGCCTCCCTCGTTTCCTCGACTAGGTCAAGGTTGCTTCTGAGCTGCAAAGAGTTGGAGCTGGCGTCATGATGCTCGACTCTCGAAGAAGGAATCCCAATCTCCAGTGGGATGACAGCCTCCGTCCCGTATGTCAGGTTGAAGGGAGTCTCGCCGGTGGGGACGCGGAACGTGGTCCGGTAGGCCCACAGGACATTGTATAGGTCTTCGACCCATTGTCCTTTGGATTTGTCGAGCCTGGCTTTGAGACCCTGCAAGATAGTACGGTTAGTTACCTCGGTTTCTCCATTTGTCTGAGGGTGCGCGACCGAGGTGAAGCGGTGGTTAATGCCAAGCTCGGAGCAGAATTCTCTGAAGTGAATGTTGTCAAACTGGCGACCGTTGTCAGAGATGAGGATGCGGGGAAGCCCAAATCTGCAGATTATGGACTTCCAAACAAAATCCCGCATCTTCTGCTCGGTGATCTGGGCAAGAGGCTCGGCTTCCACCCATTTCGTGAAATAGTCGATGGAGACGACCAGGAACTTCCTTTGCCCAGTGGCCAGTGGAAATGGCCCTAGGATGTCAATTCCCCATTGGGCAAAAGGCCAAGGGGAGCTAATTGAAGTTAAGGAAGCCGAGGGCCGGCGTTGGACATTGGCGTTCCTCTGGCACCAGTCACATCTTTGGACAAAATCCATAGCATCCTTCTGGAGTGTCGGCCAATAATATCCTTGGCGCAGAATTTTATGGGCCAATGCTCGCCCTCCCAGATGATTTTCACAAATTCCTTCATGGACCTCGCGCATGGCGTAATCAGCCTCCGTTGGGCGAAGGCATCTGAGGAGGGGAGATGTGAAAGATCTCCGATAGAGCTTTCCCTCGTATAGTATGTATCGGGTGGCGGAGCGCTTTATTCGGCGAGCTTCTTGTTCATCAGTGGGAAGGACTTCATCTTGCAGATAGCTGATGAGCTCGTCCCTCCAGCTCGGCTCGAACTCAGTGCAGAGGGTCTGCTCTGGCCCGTCCGTGCTGGGCTTTTGGAGGTACTCCAGTACTGCCTCCTTGGGAAGCTCGCTCATGCGAGAGGACGCCAGCTTTGATAGCTGGTCGGCCCTAAGATTCTCCGACCTGATAACATGTTGAATGTGAAAAGAGTCAAAAGTCGAGGCGAGATCCCGTACCTTCTGAAGATACTTCTGCATGATCGGGTCTCTGGCTTCGAAGTCGCGCACAATTTGGTTGACGACGAGCTGAGAATCACTGAAGGCCTTCAAGTCCTTCACTCCTAGCTCTTTGGCTAGCTTGAGCCCGACGACGAGCGCTTCATACTCCGCCATGTTATTGGAAGCAGGAAACTCGAGGCGCAAGGCTTGCTCAGCGACCACCCCCTCCGGGCTGGTAAGGATAAGTCCCGCTCCGCTACCCCCCGAGTTTGAAGAGCCATCGACATGCAGAGTCCATGTCAAACTCGGGGTCAGAACCGTTAGTGGCTCAGGTTCGGGCTCGGCCTCGTCCGGTATGGTGCACTCGACTATAAAGTCTGTGAGCGCTTGTGCTTTGATCGCTGGTCTGGGTCGGTACTCGAGGTCGAATTCTCCGAGCTCGATGGCCCATTTAGTGATTCGGCCCGCACGGTCTGATCTCTGCAAGATCTGCTTGACCGGCTGATCGGTCAGTACGGCCACTGTGTGGGCTTGGAAGTAGGGTCGAAGCCTTCGAGCTGAGATGACCAGAGCATAGACAGTCTTCTCCAGCTTGGAGTATCGGGTCTCGACGTCCCTCAAGACCCGGCTGGTGTAATATACTGGCTTTTGGAGTTTACCCTCCTCTCGGACCAAGACCGAGCTTACTGCTACAGGGGAGACAGCTAGATACAGATAAAGAAGCTCTCCCTGTTGAGGCTTTGTGAGCAGGGGAGGGGAAGCCAGTAGATGCTTGAGCTCCTCAAAAGATTGCTGGCACTTGTCCGACCACAAAAAGTTCTTCGGCTTCTTGAGGGCTGTAAAGAATGGAAGGCAGCGCTCGGCCGAGCGGGAGATGAATCTCCCAAGGGCTGCCACTCGGCCTGTGAGCCGTTGTACCTCCTTGACCGTCCTAGGAGGCGTCATCTCTTGGAGGGCTCGGATCTTTTCGGGGTTGGCCTCGATTCCCCGTTGTGTAATAATGAAGCCGAGGAATTTGCCGGAGGTGACTCCGAATGCACATTTGGCTGGATTGAGCTTCATCTGGTACTTTCGGAGTGTGGAGAAGGCTTCATTGAGGTCGGCTATATGGTCTTGTGCCACCTTGCTTTTCACCAGCATATCATCAACATAGACCTCCATGTTCCGCCCTATCTGGTCTTTGAAGATCTGGCTGACCAGCCTTTGATAAGTTGCCCCGGCATTTTTTAAATCGAACGGCATCACTTTGTAGCAGTAAGTTCCCCCATCGGTGATGAAGGCGGTCTTTTTCTCATCTTCTGGTGCCATGCGGATCTGGTTATATCCGGAAAAGGCGTCCATAAATGCCAGCAGCTCGTGACCTGAGGTGGAGTCCACGAGCTGGTCGATGCTGGGGAGCGGGAAGCTGTCCTTTGGGCAGGCTTTATTCAGGTCGGTGTAGTCCACGCACATGCGCCACTTTCCGCTGGCTTTCTTGACGAGGACCACGTTGGCAAGCCATTCCGGGTAGGATATCTCCCGGATGAAGCCAGCTTCAAGGAGCTTGTCGACCTCCTCGGCTGCTGCTCGCTGTCGTTCAGGGGCAGCGCCTCGTTTCTTTTGTCGCACAGGCTTGCTGGTTGGCTTCACTTGGAGCCGGTGGACCATGATCCCCGGGTCTATCCCCGGCATGTCTGCAGGCGACCATGCGAAGACATCCATGTTGTCTTGTAGAAAATTGACGAGGCGACCCCTCTCATGCTTGTTGAGGCCAGAGCCGATCTGCACGGTTAGCCCGGGAGAGAGCTCTCGTAAAGGAACTTGAATTAATAACTCACCAGGCTCTACCCGCTCTTTCCGAGGGTTAACCCGTGCCTCCAGAATCTTAGTCGAGGGCTGGTCGGTCGCTGGGACAGGCACCTCGGCTGGTCGCTTTGCCTCGTGGGTCGCCAGATAGCATCGCCTTGCCACCATTTGATCTCCTCGAACTTCGCCGACTCCCTGGCCGGTGGGGAACCGCATGAGCAAGTGGTGAGTTGAGACCACTGCTCGGAGGGCGTTGAGGCCTGGCCTTCCGAGAATGGCGTTGCAGACTGAGGGAAGGCGTATCACGAGGAAGCTCATCCCCACGGTACTTTCACGGGGGGCGAGCCCAGCTGTGACCAGAAGGTCAATCTCGCCCTCTACTGGGACTGAATCCCCAGTAAATCCAACTAACGGAGCATTCATCCTCCGTAGCTGTTCTTTGGTCATCCCCATTTTACAATAGGCACCATAATACAAAACATTTGCCGAACTTCCATTATCGACCAAGATGCGCTTTACATCAAATTTGTTTATGATCATGGAGATGACCATGGCGTCATCATGGGGAGTTTCAACTCCCTCTAGATCATCGTTTGAAAAGGAGATGGCTTCAGAGGCGCGCAGGCGCTTTGAGGAGATTCCTTCCCCTGAAGTTTCTCCCACCGAGGCCCCGCCTTGGATGGTGTTAATGACGCCGGCGATGGGCCTGTTGGCATTTGAACCTTCAGGCTGTGTAGCTCCTTCGGCCGGCTTCTTCTCTTCACGCCGGCCTTGCACAAACCGATCGAGCACCCCTCGGCGGATGAGTGCTTCGATCTCGTTTCGGAGCTGATAACAATCCTCAGTATCATGGCCGTGATCCCGGTGGAAACGGCAATACTTCCGGAAATCACGACGGATTCTGGTATCTTGTTTCGGAGGTGGGAGCCGGATACGATCCCGATCCTCGATCTCCATGAGGATTTCAGCCCGAGGAGCATTGAGGGGAGTGTATTTTTCATACCTCTCCTCGGGTGCATGGGCCCGCAGTTGGAACTTCGGGTGGAGTGGTGGCCTCTGCTGTGGCGGTCCCCTCAACCGGGGTGGACTCTTCGGGCGGGGCGGATTCTTGGCTCGTCGCGGAGACGGGCTTCTGGGCTGGCTGCGCTCCTCGCGGCATCTCTTCCTAGGGTTCTGCTCGGTCCCGCCCCGCCTAACGGCCACGGCTTCCTCAGCCTTGGCGTACTTCTGCGCCCGGGCGAGCATTTCAGGGAGGTCCGCAGGGAAATTCTTTTCGATTGAGAAGAGAAACTTGTAGGACCGGGCTCCAGTCTTCAGTGCTGACATTGCGATTGACTGGTCAAGCTCCCGGACCTCCCATGTCGCGGCGGTGAACCGATCCAAATACTCCTTGAAGGATTCTCCCTCCTTTTGTTTGACATCAAGGAGGGAGTCGGATGTCCGCCGCTGGGGCTGGCTGGCGGCAAAATTGCCAGCAAACTGTCTGCCGAGCTGCTCAAAGGAGGAGACAGTATTCGGCTTCAGCCCGGTAAACCACAGTCGGGCTGGTCCTCGGAGTGTCGCCGGAAAAGCCTTGCACATCATGGCCTCCGAGGATCCTTGTAGGGCCATTAAGACCCGGTAGCTTTCCAGGTGGTCAAGGGGATCAGCCTTGCCGTTGTAAGGCTCCACCTGGGGCATCTTGAACCGTAGCGGAACCGGTTCATCTTCGATCTCCGGGGAGAAGGGTGACTTCGTAGTAAACTCGAAGTCGCCGTCACGTCCTGATTTTCTCCCGTGGAGTGCCTGGATCTGGCGCTCCAGCTTCTCGACCTTCTTGTCGAGTTCGTCATTCTGGAGGATCGCTGCAGCGGTTCGTTCGGGTGCAGGTTGCCCCGGAACCGACTCAGCTTCTGAAGGTTGTGGCCAGCCTCCGTGGCCCCTGGCTGGGTGCTCTCTCCAGAGGGAGGCCTGGACTTGGGAGTCCTGACCTCGAAGGGGAAGTCCACTTGTAGGGGGCTCCGGTTGAACTGGAGCCGGAGGAGGCGGTGCCGTTGGGATGCCCCTGGGCTGCAGGCTTTGGACAGCGGTAGCCAGGGCCTGCACCTGTTGCACCAGGGCATCAAACTGCTCCGGCCGAACTTGAGGTGCTGACTCAGCCGGAGGTGGTGAGTTTCGGACGGAATGCTCAGGGCTGGGTGGAGGGCGTCGGGAGGCGTTGGAAGCCCCTTTGCTTCTTAGCTTCATGGCAGCGACTCGGGCCCTTCCTCTAGCGCCAACTGTTGCTGGAAATTGGACCCGGGGGCCGCCACGGAGCCAGGGGAGGAGGAGCTCCGCCGCAGGGAGGGCGGACGGCGGTGCGCCGGCCGGCTGTGTCCTCCTGTGCCCTCCTGAGGGGTGTGAGAGAGCGGAGAGGAGAGTGCGTCCTGTCCTGTCCCGTCCTGCAAAAAAGCCGGTGGCCGGGCTCCCCGGCGCCGGCCCTCCGATGCTTAAGTCAGAGGGGGCCAATATGTGGAGAGAGTAAGGAAGGGATATGTGGAGAAGATGAAGAGAATATTGTGCTCAATTGTGTCTGTGCTGTTTACTTGTGTTCCGGTCCTAGTTCGGGGCCTCCCCTCTTTCCTCCCAGGCTCCCTTTTATAGAGGGATTTTATGTCGCCCGGGAGGTGACAGGGAGTTTGTTCTCTTTTGTAATAATTGGGCACGATTTGGCCCATTAATGGCGTAGTGGAAAATAAGGCCGAATCAGACCGGAACCAGGGAGTTGTCACGGTCGATCGGACCTGTTGGAGTGGTTGAACCGCCGGCCGTGATAGGCCCGGGGTCCATGGATGGTAAGTGCATTTATTACCGAGTGAACCGGCGGTCAGAGAGAGCCATACGCTTTGATGGTTCAGTGATCCGGAGATCGTCTTGAGCCGTGTTCATTAAATGACTGAGCGCATCGGAGACTTGAGGGGGTCTCATGCATTAATGGCAGGTAGTGCCAAATACCTGCGGAGATCTTATGCCTTGACGGCTTGGAGATAGAGGCAGGTTGTAGTGGATTGTCAAGTCCCTCAGGGGGTTAGGCAGGAGTTGAACGTTTGGTCAAGGCAATCGGCTCGGCAGGAGTGCCGAGCCGAGCTGGTCGCCCAATGGGGCGCCCTGTGGCGGGGTCGCTTCTAATGCTTCTGGTCGGCGCCCTTTGGTCGAGCGCCTTCTAGCCGAGCGCCTTTATTTCGCGCTCTCCTCTGGTCAGCGCCCTCTAATCGAGCGCTTTTCTAGTCGGCACTCTTTGGCCGAGCGCCTCTTTGGCCGAGCGCCTTTCCGGTCGGCGCTTTTTGGCCGAGCGCCTCCGTGGCAGTATGACTTGGGGTTTTCCCCCCAACAGTTAGATTGATTCATGAAGCAATTTATATACTAACATCTATACCATGTTTGTCTTGAACAGTATGACTAAGACTTTGAATGTCAGTTTTCAATCATTGAGCTTACTACTTGAAATAAAATGTTAATAGGGTAAAAAAGTATACAAACCTCAAGCAAATCCCCAACAAGTTCACCTCATCATAGAGAAGAAAAGCAAAAGAATATATTGAAGCCCCTTGGTGGTAAACTTCCAATCATCCCCATGATTAGAGTAACCATTGGATAATGTCCTTGAAAACTATACATGTGCCTACATTAGAGAATATACCAGTTTTGATACCAATTTCTTGAAATATTATTTGAAGTAACTTGCACAAGTCCTTCCGTATTTGATGGAACGTGATGTCTGAGAACACTTATCGACACCAATTTCTTCAATTTATCAGTTCCTTATATATTTATGAAACATAAAGTTTAAGTGGTGCAACTCAGTCATCTCAATCTTTGTTTCTTCCCCTGTTCAACTATAAATTGCTGATTAAAACGCCTGCAACGAGGTTACAGCCCAATAAGAAATTCTACTGCATGATAATTGTTGCTGGAAACTGGACCCGGGGGTGACCACTGGCCGAGGAGGAGGAGCTCCGGCGGGTGGCGCATTGGCGGGCTGCGTCCTCCGGAGGACCTGCAAGAAAAACCGATGGTCGGGGTTCCCAGCGCCGGTCCTCCGATGCTTAAGTTAGAGGGGGGCTTCAGTGGACAATGAGAGAATTTGTATATTAAAGTCCAAGTTAGAAGTCCCCGGTTGTTCCCCTTTTTATAGGAGGGATGCCAGGGTTACTTGTAATATAACTGGACGAATTAATGGCGTTACTGTCATAATTGGGCGTGATCGTGCGAATTAATGCGTTGCCGTAAGTGACTAGATGGGGTTGAGTGAGTTGATGAGTTGCCGTGGACGGCTTGAGATTTTGAGTAAGCTGAAAGTCCGTGGAGATCGTGCGCATTTAATGGTTGACAGTCGGTCAGACGAAGATCATGGGATTGGATCCCGGATGAAGAGGAGAGGGGCTTGATTTTCGGTAGAGTGGAGCAGCTTGCTTCATCCTTTGACCGAGTTTTCTTCGGAGTTGAGGTCGAGCGGGCTCGGCTTGGCCGAGATCAAGGCTGCAGGGCTGCGAGCTCTGATGTCGGAGATGCCGAGGTCGGGCGCCTCGGCGCCTCGGGGTCGAGGGCCTTTGAGGTCGGACGCCTTGAGATCGAGCGCCTTGGAGTCGGGCGCCTTGAGGTCGGGCGCCTTAAAGTCGGGCGCCTCGAGGGTTGCTACCGTTGCATCCGTCGTCACGTGCCGGCGAACCGTTCACGTGTTTAGGGCAATCCATTTTCCCCCCAACAATAATGATGGTGATGGTGACGATGATGGTGATACATCAATTATGTATGGTTAAATTGGGCTTTCTATTTTGTAATGCATGCACTATAATTATTTAAATCTAAAGTTTAAAAATGTGGTGTGAAACAGTCAAATTTGGCTGCTAAATGGACAGGCATGACACCTCGGACAAGCCCTACGGGATAGAGTTCAAGGTTTGCCTTGCACAACTCTTAAAGTCAATCGTGACAGCATCATAAGGTCGAAGCTGAAAGAGTCTTAAAAGTTAATCGTGGAAATGGGCTCGGTTCCATGAATTTCCATAGAAAAAAAAACAAAAAGGAATCTTGACTTTGCCGAGGCCTGCATCCAATCGTGCGCCTCTCACGTGCCAAACGCTAGTTTGGCATCTCGAGTAGCCTTTAAAACCATATATTATTCCCTTAAACCGTGCTATTTTCTCCATTAACCAATCACCTCCGTGCGCGGTGTTTGGGGTATGAGCTGTCCTCCCCGCTGGATCTCCAATAGGTGCGAGCGACGCGACAACCGCAGCTCAGCTAACCTTCGAACGAAGCAATTAATATAATACACAACCCCGAACCAGTCTCTCATCTTTGTAAGTAAAGAACCACCGGAAACTCTTCAATCATCCACACCATCGGCCAAACAGAAGAAGACCATGAGCTTCTCCGTGACCAAGCTGGCTCCGGCCCTGGTTGGCCCCTGCGAGCCCACACCTTCTTCCGCCAACCTCCCCCTCTCCCCGATCGATCGGGCCCCTGGCATGAGGCGCCTGATCGACTTGTTCCTCGTGTTTGGGCCCGGTCAGCACCCGGCAAAGGTCGCGAGGAAAGCTTTGTCCAGGGCCTTGGTCTCCTACTACCCCGTCGCCGGCCGGTTCGTCGTGTCCGACAATGGCGAGCTCAGCGTGGCTTGCACCGGCGACGGCGTATGGTTCGTCGAGGCATCGGCAAATTGCAGCCTTCAAGATGTTAACAATCTCGATCGCCCTTTCATGATCCCAAAGGAACAGCTCATCCCCTGTCCTCCACCTCAAGTCAAGCAAGAGGATGTGTTCTTCATGCTGCAGGCCCGTATACATACTCTCTCTCTCTCTCTCTTTTCTTTCCCCTCTTTCTCGCATCATGTTTCTATTTTTTTTTTCTCTTTATATAAAATGGTGAATGTTGAAAGATTTCGTTCCTACAAAGAAAGCTGGATCCAGCCTGACACGATAAGACTTCCTCTGCTTTTTAATATTGGCCAAGCTCGGTAACAGGAAATGATCGAAGCTATTGCTGTTAAAGACTGACTTGGAGTTTCATGCACGCATCTCAGGTCACAGAATTCGCGTGCGGAGGATATGTGGTCGGCATCAGATTCAATCACGCAATTTTTGATGGAGTCGGAGTAGCTCAATTCCTGAAAGCCATTGCGGAATTGGCCAGAGGTCTTGCACAGCCCACCGTCGAGCCAATCTGGTGCAGGGAGGCCATTCCCAACCCACCCAAGCTCCTGCCCCAGGGACCTCCGCCGGTCTTCAAACCTTTAGCCTTGGAGCAGAGCATATTAGATGTATCCCTGCACCGTATCGACCAGATCAAGGACCAATTCACGAGCGAGACGGGCCAGAAATGCTCCAAGTTCGACGTCGTGAGTGCGTTGGTATGGCGTTGCCGAACCCGAGCGATCGATTTGGAGCCCCAGGCCGACGTCCACCTAGCGTTTCCGGTGAGCACCCGTCGCTTGTTGCAGGAGGTGCTGCCCGAGGAGGAAGGTTACTACGGCAACTGCGTGTATCCGATGGCAATTACAGCGCCCGGCGAGAAGATAAAGAACGCGTCCATGGTTGAGATCGTGAGCTTGGTCAGAGAGGCTAAAGAGAGCGTGCCGGCGAAGTTCTCGAAATGGGTGAAGGGAGACCCCAAGGAGGGGCCGTGCATGGTGCCGCTGGAATACGGCTCGCTTTGCGTGACGAATTGGAGTCGGGTGGGGTTCTACGAGGTGGACTTTGGATGGGGTGGACCGATCCGAGTTGCTCCATTGACTGAGGACGACCTCGTCCCTTGGTGCATCTTGCTCGAGTCCCCTGCGCCCATGCAAGGCGTGCGATTGCTGCTGCGATGCGTCCTCAAGGAACACTCGGAAGCATTCCATGATCAAATCATGAGCTTGGTCTAGCAGTGTATCTCGACCCAACGATTGAGATTTTCCTTCAAAAAAGAATCGACAATTGAGAATCCTATGCGTTTGGACCTTCCTTCGAGAAAAAAAAAAATTGGAGAGCTTGTACTGCTCGATCGTGACTTTTTGTTATGACTGTGAAGTTGACGAATAGATATTTCTTGGTTATTTGCTTTTAAATATTGATGCCAGAGCCGTATCTTTAGCCAAAGCCATGAAGCCTCGTGTTCTAACTATTTTGAAACAAACCTACAAAGTCTTTCCCATGAGAAATATGGGAAAGTTACTTTCCTATGAGGTGGGATCACTCCATATTTATTTTTTTCTAAAAAATCCTTCAGTATTAAAGAGGCATTAAAGGCCTAATTTTTATTAAGGGTATAATAGGAATTGTACATAACTTTCTCAGAAAAATGGATGGTCAACCAAACATAAGCACTCTGGAAATCTATTACTTTCCCATGGTTAACCAAATATGACAAAAGTACTTTTCCAGGCATCCTCTTCCTACGAATCTGCTTCTCAGGAATCATATTTCTAAGAGGGAAAATGCTTCCCGCGAACCAAACGAGCCCGAAATGTGGGAATCCTATTCCCATGGGAATCCAACTTTCCCATCTCTCTCCTTTGAAAACTCCAACCAAACAAGAGGCATCTCATTACTTTCCCGTTGACCACACTTTCCTCCCTTCTTTTACCGCAAACCAAACGAGCCCTAGAAAGATTTCTTGGGATAGACCCATTTCATTTTGCTCAAATGGTCCTATCACCCCGCTTGCTAGGATTAGGTCATGCTTAAGCACAACTATTGTAGTAAATAGGCAGCTATGGAGGGACAAAACTACATAAAGTTCCTTTTAAATCATAATTGAAACGCCATGACTATTTCAAGGTAAGACACAAATTATGTATAACAAAAAATGCCTATTAAAAACCGTTATTACAAATATGTTCCTGATGAAACTTGGTTGGTTCATTTAAGTTTAAAAAATATTGGACAATCGTGTGAGCGTAAAAGTTCAGCATTAATCTGTAGTAAGAAAATTTTATAAAGAATGCCGACAAGCTACAAAAGAAAATAATAGACGAGTGCTATATGCAAATTCATGATAAACTAAGTGTTAATTACCGTGCAGCATTACATTTTTTTTATAAAAAAAAGGAAAATCAGTGTCTGAAGCTATAGTTTATCTCCATTTCAATAAATTAGTCGACATTCTGATATGTCAATCTTTCGTATATCATCTGCGTTCTTGAAATATGCCATCCCCTTCTCCATGCCTTCACACTGTCTTGATACAAAATAAGTTGAAGATTCTATAATAAGTTGCAATCCTCGAGCACATGAGGGCGGAATTCGTATTTGATAAATGGATGTATTCAATCTGATTAATCATTGCAGTTAGATTGATAAATGTAATGCTTTTCAATTTAAAAAATATAAAATTTCAGCGAGCTGCGAATCGAAAATCTAAATTTTTTTTTTTTTTCCAACACAAAGAAATGTAATCTTTAAGAGTATGGTTAAGATGTTGTTTTAGCAGTTTGTATTATGCCGCACACATGAATCTAAAATCCCAGTGAGTTTTATCCAACTCAGCTGGCCAATTTGTCTTCTCTCGCAGCATGGATGTCCACGTCACTCTACCTAATGTTTCCACAAGTATTGCATATATAATTTCTTTCTGATGCAGAGAGAGGCGAGAAGCCACCTGAGTTTTATTGGATATATATATATATATATATATATATATATATATATATATATATATATATATATATATATATATATATATATATATATAATTAATTTCAGTCAAAAAAAATATTGCGTGTATATAAGCTTTAGCCACATCAAGAGATTGAACACAAGAAAACATCAATTCATGGCTACTGTAAGATGAACAACGTAGCTGATTGGGTACTTTGTATGTGGCGGAGCACTCGCGGAACATTGGATGAGAGACTAGTGGAGCCTTCTGCGGTAGTTTCGGAATATTTTGTTTTCTAATGTTATTGGATGTATCGATGCTAAACTTGTATGATTCGTCCAATCCAACCAAAAGAAGAAAAAAAAAACAATTCATAGGCCGACCATTCAACTCTTTCATCTCAAGATTAAAACACATAATAGGAAGCAAACAGGCATGTTGAAGGCCGCTATCATGTCTAAAATTTTCATTCTTTGCAATATTTCACTAGCCTATCACTTGTGAATGCTTTTATACTACATCTTCTTCTCTACACCCTGTACAAAATTTTGTTATCGAACCCCTTACCACTGGGACAATAGGAGTTGGCACTGATGGCATCAGCATGGATCGATTCACCCAAGCATCGGACCTCATCGATGACATGTAATTTCTTCGTTTTCTTCTCCTCTTCCTTCTTCGATTCTTTGGCCATTTGAATAAACAAGTAATTAGCCGACCATCAATCGGAGATGTCGTGAAAATGCCAGAACAGAAGCATGGAGATGGACTTTAAGTACCTTGCAAGCTAGTGAACGGAAACGTCGTTCTGGATTTTGCCGTAACTAGATGGCAACAGCCTGACATAAGGAGTTGGTGACGTTAAAGAAATGGGTCAGCTCTCCTCTTCTCAAACAAGGGAAAACTTTATGATGGCCCCAGTGCCATTCTCCTGTATAAATTTCACATAGGCTATGCTTACAAACAAAGTTCTGCCTGAATTACGTCTCACTCCACGAAGTAAACAACCGCTCTCTGGTGTTGCTTGAGAGGCAGTGGGTGCACCATCTTCCATCTTTATAAGCACACTGCATTCAAACCACCAGCATCAGAAGAACCATGAGCTTCTTTTCCGTGACCAAGTTGGCTCCAACACTGGTTGCCCCCAGCGAGCCAACGCCGTCCGGCAATCTCCCCCTCTCCTTCATGGACCAGCTTCCGGCCTCGAGGTTCTTGGTCGACTCAATACATGTGTTCGGGCATGGCCAGGAGCCTGGAATGGTCATAAAGGCCGCACTGTCCAAAGCCCTGGTCCCTTACTACCCTGTCGCCGGCCGGCTTGCCATGTCCGACCAAGGGGAGCTAGAGGTCGCTTGCACCAGGGATGGCGTATGGTTCGTCGAGGCATCGGTCGACCGCAGCCTCAAAGATCTTAACCACCTTGAATTGCCTCTAGCTGTCCCTAAGGAGGAGCTCCTTCCATACCTGTCTCCTGAAGTTGAGAAGGATCTCATTGTGATGATGCAGGTCTGCTTCCTCTTCAAACACTACTTTTTTGCTTGGAATCACAAACTTCTTTTCCAGATAAATCAAGACAAGAATGTTATGCTCTATAAGCAGCCACAGGCTAAAGGCCATTAGACATGCCCGCGCGAAGTTATTCACACTGTTTCTCCGAGTTACCATGGTGGGCGAAAGCAGGCCCGGGCCGGCCGGAGTCTGCATAAGCTAGAGATGGGCTAAGGCAGGCCTCAAGGGCATATTATTGGTTATAGGAATGTTTAGTGTTTCACAAAATTTATGATGCAAAGGCAGTGTATTCATTGTTCGTAGTCTAAATAAAGAGTTTTTTTTTCTTCTTCTTCTCCTTGGAAATATAGGTGACACAATTTTCGTGCGGGGGATTCGTGGTCGGGATGAGATCGAGCCATGCAATGTTTGATGGGCTTGGAGCAGCCCAATTTGTGCGAGCAATTGCAGATATAGCGAAAGGCCTTGCGCAGCCCATGATCAGGCCCATCTGGTGCAGGGAAGCCATCCCCAGCCCACCACCCAAGCTCCCATCGCTACGTCCTCCTCCTCCATCCCTCACCGCCCATCCCTTCGTGACTTTCTTGTTAGATATCTCCCTCGACCGGATCAACGAGACCAAAAGCAAATTCACAAAAGAGACGGGGAAATACTGCTCCAAATTTGACATCTTAACTGCAAAAGTATGGCAATCCAGAGCCCGAGCAATAGGTCTCAAGCCGGGGGCTGATGTCCGGCTTGGCTTCGCCGCCAATGCTCGTCACTTGATGCACCAATTGCTGCCCCCAAAAGGAGGCTACTATGGAAACTGTGCCTACCCGATGACCATCACTGCACCAAGTGAGAAGATCACGGATTCGTCGCTTTTTGAGGTTATAAATTTGATCAGAGAGGCTAAAGAGAGTCTCGGGAGCAGGTTTGCAAAGTGGTTGGTGGGAGACCCCGAGGGCGACCCATTTAGAGTGCCGGTGGACTATGGGCTGCTGTGTTTCTCGGATTGGAGCCGGGTTGGGTTCTATGAGGTGGACTACGGGTGGGGACAGCCCATCCATGTCGGCCCATTGGATGATAACAGCTTCATAGCCTCCTGCATCCTTCTCAACCCACCTGCACCCAAGCAAGGAGTGAGGTTGATCACACGCTGTGTTGTTGAAGAACAATTAGGAGCCTTCCAGGATCAGATGGCGAACTTGGTCTAGCATTCAAAATGCCTTCACACCATCTTGATACAAAATAAGTTGAAGATTCTACAATAAGTTGCGATCGTCGAGCACATGCGGGCGGGATTCGTATTTGATGAATGGATGCATTCAATGTGATTAATCGTTGCAGTTAAATTGACAAATGTGATGCTTTTCAATTTAAAAAATGTAAAATTTCTGGAAGATGCAAATCGAAAATGTAAAAAAAAAAATGTATTTTTTTTCCAACACAAAGAAATGTAATTTTTAAGAGTTGTGAATTGATGAGAGTGAGTTTCATCCAACTCAGCAGGCCAATTTGTCTTCTCTCGCAGCATGGATGCCCATGCTAATGTTTCCACAAGTATCGCATATATAATTTCTTCCTGATGCAGAGAGTTTGATTGGATGTATATATAATTTTGGTCAAAAAAAATATATTGGATGTATAAGCATTAGCCGCGTTGAGAGCCCAAACATATGAAAAGATCATGGCTACCGTGAGACGAACAACCTAGCTGATTAGGTACTTCATGCATGGCGGAGCACAGGAGAAACATTGGATGAGAGACCAGTGGAGCCCTCCCCGGAATAATTTGTTTTCTAATGTTATTGGATATATCCATACTAAACTTATATGATTCATCCGATCCAACCAAAAAATAGAAAATAAAAACAATTCATAGGCCGACCATTCAACTCTTTCTTCTCTCAAGATTAAAACACATAATAGGAAGCCAACGGCATGTTGAAGGCCGCTGTCATGTCAAAAATTTCATTATTTGCAACATTTCACGAGCCTATCACTAGTGAATTCTTTTACCCTACATCTTCTTCTCTACACCCTGTACAAAATTTTGTTGTCGAACCCCTTACCACTGGGACAGTAGGAGTTGGCACTGATGGCATCAGCATGGATGGATTCACCGAAGCATCGGACCTCATCGATGACATTTAATTTCTTCGTTTTCTTCTCCTGTCCCTTCTTCGATTCTTTGGCCATTTGAATTAACATGTAATTAACCGGCCATCAATCGGTCATGCCATGGAAATGCCAGCACAGAAGCATGGAGATGCAGCGGCCCAGGATATAGAAACGGGTTTTTTCCTGCTTCGCCATTCGGAGGAACCTCCTCCGGAAGCCAGATTTCTGGTGAACCATGCGTCCAGATTGGGTGCCCCAGGGATGGCAGGAAGAAGAAGTCACGGGGGCAAAGAATTCTAGCAAAGCAAGAACAAGAGAGAAGGGGGATTGATTGGGTGGGTTCGGCGAATGGGCTCTTGGAGGGGGTGGTCTCGAGTGGTTAAATAGGCCATTTTGGTTGGGCACGGTGGCCCACTTGATCGTGAGATAACGGCAACCGAATTTTGGGTTGTCCAATCTTGTCCCGGCTTTCAAGATGTATCACACAAATCAATCGAGATTAAAAATATATTAAGAGCTCATTTGGTTTGTGAGAAAAGAAAGGGGAAAGTATGGGCGACAAAAAAGTAAAGAGATGTCTCTTATTTGGTTGAAGTTTTCAAAGGAGAGACGAAAAAGTTGTATTCCCATGGAAATATAATTCTCACGTTTCATGAAAAAGTCTTTCCAATAAGAAACATGAAAAAATTACTTTTCCGTAACTCAAAAATCAAAATATTTTTATTTTTTCCCAAAAAGATCCTTCAGCTATGTTTATTTGATCCAAAGCATTAAAGACATAGTTTTTATTAAAGGTATAATAGGAATTATGCATAACTTTCCCAATAAAGTAGATGATCAACCGTTTAGAAACACTTTGTAAATCTCTTACTTTTCCATGGTCAACCAAACATGCCAAAAGTACTTTTCCAAGTATCCTCTTTCCAGTAATCTACTTCCCACAAATCTGCTTCCTATGAGGAAAAATGCTTCTTGTGAACCAAATGAGCCCTAAGAGATTATATGGCTTTATGGGATTCGGAATAATAAGAACAGCTATGTCTACCTAATTTTGGCAAAATAATAATTTACTATCTGATTGTTTGTTGTTGTGTGCATTTCATGCCACTCTAATATGAATACATCCAAAATAATTATAAAACAACATGTTCCAAAAGCTCCTTGAAGCCAACGCCGCATTGGTCCAAAGCATCCATGAGAATGATTAGCCACAAAGAAGGCCATATAATCTGCCACCCCATTCATCTTCTAGTGGATATGTCTCGCCCTAAGGTAGATGGATAGTTGAATCATTTATTTTCTTGAGGTGCCAAGTACATCCTACAAATCCACCAATGAAGGAATCAATAATCAATAGCTTAAATTTTAGCTCAGATTGCCGAAATGCAGGCCATCTTTTGCTCAAGTATGATTAGATCAAGATAATTGAACAATTTTTTCTTATTCATCCAATCATGATGTATAAACAAGAATCTTACATCTTTTTCTTCCATTTGTTCTTTTCATCTTCAATGTAGGAAAGCCTATTGATTAAGAAATTTGCTAGTCATGCATGCTACACCCTTTTTGCATAATAATGTTAGCCCATGGAAGCTAATAAATCTATAATACAATCAACCTAACAGTAAGTGATCTTCTGCTCAATTAGTCTAACCTTCTAAATTTTCTCCTAATCCTCTGGAGAGCACTTCAAAATATTTACATGAATTGCTAGCATATAGAAAGTTGCCGGATAAAATTATGTAATCTGAATCTCAAATGGTAGTGATCACAAATAAACAGACAATCACTGGTACCACATTCTCAAACTTATCAAGCGTAGCAATTTAGGGGTTGCTCAATGATATTGTGAGAGGAGGCCTTGCAATTGTGGGGTCCTACTAAGGGCAACCACAGACAAGAGAGAGAGAAGGGCAGCGGATAGAATAAGCCTTGCACGCTCCCCCTCTCCTTGTCCTCGCGACGTGTGTCTCTCTTATCCTCTTCCCCACGTTTTATGTGCCGCCCGGCCTCCAAGAACATCTCAAACAAATTTTCTCGCTTCCCGAGAAACACGGTTCCACTAACGCCGTTATTCGGCAATAACGGACACCCGGCGAAGGCAAAACGCCGTTATTCGGAAATAACGGTTCTACTGCGCTGAGAGTTTATTTGATTCTAGTTTGGAGATAGGATAGAAAAGATAAGGATTAATCACTCCTAGTCTCATAAAAAAAAATCATAAAAAAATAAATATTCTCTCGAATCAAAACAATGTTTTTAACTTTTCTTTAAAAAATTAATGTATAATTTCAAAATTAAAATTAAAAAAAAAAATCATTAGTCTCTTCTATGATATCACAACTATTATGAAGGAATAAAAGTTGAAAAGACAAAAGTCGCTATCAACTTGTCCTCATTTATTTACCTTACTATTGGGGTTGCTAAATTGCGGTAAGTTGCCAATTTATCATGAAGCACCGCGGATGGAACCATGGGAACAGAATCCGGCGAAGATAACTAACGGGGCCCACCTTATCCCAGGATTGTCTGCTCTTTGTCGCTTCTCCTGACCTACCCGCGATGTATACATAGACGTTCTTTTTTCCCCCTTATCCCCAGTTCTGTGTGTGATTTTTATTATTAGCACTGCATTTTTCCCCCTATTTGTGTATATAAGACTCACCGATGATCTTAACTTCTATCATTATCCTAGTTACTCTTTAAACGGCATTAGCTAACGACATCATATAGTATAAGAAATTTGAGAATTCCAAGAAGTTGAGAAATCCAACTGTTGAGAAATAGTTCAAGGTTGGATAGGCTAAGAATCCTAGTAGCGCGCAAGTCGATCCACCTACTACCTTAGAATTTAGATATTTGCACTCGAGAGGTTCTGGAGCTTAAGATTTTACTTTTTAGTAACAGCGGTCATGCTCCTTAGCCCGTGTTTGGGGACAATAGAAGTCCAGCCACTTCAAAAGAACAAAAGTAGTTTCAGAATCCAAAGCTAAATGACCTTTTTCTTCTTCAGTTTTTATCAAATGAAAATTATGGAACTACCATTATACGTGAAATAGCAAGATGATATACCCTGGAGTTTGGACTCATGCTTAGGAAATTACATTATAATATAGAACAAATGGATCTTAAGTCCTTCAAACTTAATTTACATTCAGACTTTTTTGGTGTAGGAGTATAAACTTACCACAAATCCTTTATAAAATCCAAAAATGTCAATTGCAAGCTGTGATTTAACTTTCAACTTTCGTATGTAGATGCTTCAGACATTCTTAATAATAGCTTATTGTTCATAATTTTATTTTTGACCTTCGATACTGAATTTAATAGTGGATATAAAACTATTTCTTCATACCCCATGTATATTATGACTCCACCCTATATTTTGTATATATATATATATATATATAGGCTGACACTTGAGTAGATCTCTACTCAAATCCCATATCGATGATCTAAATTATTGAATATGATCTATTACTTCTAAATTATTTTATAGAGACTCCTAATCTGCATATTAAGTAGTTAAAAATTGGATAGTTTAAATAACATGAAATAATACATACTATATTACTGTTTTGACCATTCAGTGCATTGATTAAGAATCTCCAACTCACATAATTTTAGTGTGAAAGTATTTTGAAGATAGCAAATTACATCCTCTAATAGCTTGATCATTGATGTAGAATCTCCATCGTCTATAATCAAATAAAAATCCACTCCGGTCAAGCCAAGTCAATCTCTCTCTCTCTCTCTCTCTCTCTCTCTCTCTCTCTCTCTATATATATATATATATATATATCTACTAATATAATATCTGTGACAAGCCAAGAGGAGAAATCTTATACCATACAATATCCAGTAAGTCTTAGATGGTGTTTCAAGTAGCTTATCATTCAGTCCACCCTCAGCCACCATATGATGCCGACCAATCAGAATGAATGGCAGACATGAGCATCATGGTCTCCCATAATGTCCACCCTCGGCCACCAACCGGGCCATGCGGAGGAGAGATGGCCCTTCGTGGAACCCAGCAACTTACCGAGCTTCCCCCTACTTGACGCGCCCCCAGCGTTATCCCGAACACGGCGGAAGGGAGATCTCATGATGGCCTGTAATGCTTGTTTGGTGCTGTCACCTTTCTGAGCTTTGGATTACTCATGAAGTGGCTGGCTATCACAAAATCAGTTCCATTTAGTGATGCCTCCTGTACCAGCTTCAACTATCACAAAATCTTTCTCGAAGCTACATCAAGTAAACCTTTAATTTCAAACTGCATACTCTAGTGGTACATCACTATCCATACCCCGCAATTGTATTATCAGCTGCCCCTCTACTTTCTGACTGGTAATCATTCTTGACAGGCAAGACATAAACTTCATAAGAACGAAAGAAACAAAAACAGAAAGAAAGAAAGAAAGAAAAAAGGAAAAAGAAAATGCCTAGATCGGACAATTACATTTTGCTACACATTGTCCTCTCGACAAAGCATTCTCTAAAATCCATCATGAATCAACGAGACAAACCATCAACCTGATATGATACATCAAGCTGCATTACAGCATGATGTATAGGAAAAGAAGGGTTAAGGGGAAAAAAAAATCAAGAAAAAACTGCAATTCTTCTACTCAGTGTCAATGTGACGTCTCAACAATCCAACAATGTTCTAGCCTGGTAGCACCAGATATCAAGCATACAGTTTCACTATCCATTAATTGATCTAATCATTATCATTCAGATCACATTGTGTCTAAGTTCACCAAGAGAATCAAGGTCCAAAAAAAAAAATCTCAAATTTATGAGATGAGGAAATTCGGTTGATAGCCAAAATTTATGAATGACTGCTTGAAAACACTTTCCACATTTACAAAGTCTTGTGGGCACACATGCAGTCACAAGGATCAAAATTATATATTATCATGTAAAAGGGAGCACTGTTCGTGCACTAGTTTTGTAAAAGTGAAAGGTACTAGCAAGATATAAATTTTGATTGAACCTACTGTTAGAACCAAAAATAAGATTAAAAATTCATATAGTAGAAGTTATGACATTCACTTATGTATCAAGAAATGTAAAGATACATATAAATGTTATGATATTGCCTTACAACCTTTGATGGTAATACTTGTTAAGGAGCATTTCGGAATACTCCCCAAAAGTAAGAGTTCCATTTGGTGGAATCAACTGCAGAACAACATGAATTATCATGTATGTGAGGTCATCATGGAAGCACCATGTCCATCATCAACCATGCTCTCCTTAAAAACATGGCACAGTATAGGACTGCATGCATAACAGCCAATACTAATCCATAGAAGCATCAATAACATACCTCTTGATGATGATGAATCTCGTCAGGAAATCTAAGACGCTCATCCCTATCAAGAATTGAACAAAGTAAGAAAAATGAATTGATCTTAAATAAAAGGATTATAATAATGGACCACCACTATTGAACATTTGACTTCACATGCTATTAAGGTGGCAAAGCAGCGAAACCAAAGTAATTTATTTTAATACTTGAACGAACTTAAAATGGACGAGAGATCCAAAACTGCTGCAAACCAGGAGTTGCTAATTATATGGTGCCAAATTTGTAAAGCCAAAGAGGATGGAAAACTAGATGGACATGTCTAGTATCACCATGGATGATATTCCAGCTTGTATGCACATGCAAGGTTGTATCAATCAGATATATATGAGCCCTTCATTGATATAAATTTAGTTTCAAAACAATTTGGAATCACCGAACATGATAAGATTTCTGGAAAAATGTCCAAATCTTACATAATAAGAAGTTACCAGTTAGAAGAAGACATGGAATAACTGCGATGCATGGATTCAGCAACCACACGCATTAGCTTAAAGTTGCGTGAAAAGTTCAGTGACCTTAACCATTCAATTTTGTTAGCAATTCCACCAGTGCAAGATTCTAACTAGGAGAATTGTTTAGCCAAGGCAGGACACCACTGACCACTCCTCAATGAGATGAGCAAAAATCTTCTTTTTTTTTTTTTAGTTTCATGCAGATAGGGATCATATTTTGTTCAAAAGTCAGCATATTTTAAACAGACAGGATCGAAGCAAATAAAGATATGCATAGATTGTCTCGTCTATTACTTCACAACATGAAGAACTTGGAAGACAAACTACACAAAATGATTCAGATTTTCATTTTTTTTCTAGGCATCAGACATACATTGTTTTCATCCAAGTGACAGAGATAAAAAAACAATGCCTAGAGTGACCACAGATAATCCATACTAGAAAATTATACAACAGAAACATGTTGGTTCACATAGTTAGATTTCTTTAACTTCACATGGTTATAATTAAGATATTTCTGAAAGTACCAGTCAGGTTGCATGAACATAGCAAAAGTTGAACGTTCCACACCAAAAGCCTTTTCACCATTAGGTGCCTATCCAACAATAAATTTAAAAAAATATATTAAGAATACTGAAAGACAGAAGATCCATGACAAAGAAATGCACAAGAAAGAGAGACCCTTCCTGTTTGATAAGGATTTGGTAAGCAAAAACTAGAGATAAAAAATGCCTTCATATTTTATATATATATATATATATATATATATATATATATATATATATATATATATATATATATAAGTTGCAGTAGATCTCACATTGTAGATGTTGCACATATTCCAATAAACCAAGTGAACTGCAGATACTAGAACGTTTGTAACATCATCCACTTAAAACCAGAATATGGGCAAAGACAAGAAGATAAGTAGAAGGATGGAGAGCTGACGACAGCTAATAGTTCACAAAATAGAGCAATAGCAGCAACTGAATAAGACACTCCCTCTTATGGGGAAGAATGGAAGCATGATGAGATTAGTAAAGAACCCATAGAAAGATTAGCTGTTTTACAGTCATAAATAAAACATGCGCAACATTGTCAGTGCATAAAAAAACAAATGACAAAAAAATAAAAAACAAATTGACAAATTTTAGAACATAGATTCCTTCCTTGTATGGCATTTCTCTTGTCAAATCAGTGTATCCTTTTCATGTTCAGCTCCTTCTGAGTGGATGCACAGGAAAAGGGAAAAATTACATAGAAGAGCAGCATAGGTAATGGAACTTGCAAAATATTTGGGATTATGGAATATTGATTAGCAAATAGGCAACTAAAAAAAATCCATCAACAGTGACACTAATAGGCATTTTCTCTCCATGGAAAAAATCATCAGGAATCTGAACAAAATAAATAGATCAGAAGCCAAGATCAGACATCTATAGTTTTATAATATAATGGAATTTTCCAAGCTCTATTATTTAGAATAAAAGGATACTAGGATTGGACAAGGTTTCCAAGGGTTAAAGTTTTTATTTAAAAAGAAAAAAATCTAAACAGTACCTTATATAAAAAGGCAAATTCTAGATGTATGGTAAGAGAATAAATAACAAAACAAAGAGTAAATCTGGATTCCTGCAAGTAATATAGAGAATGTCATGAGTATATTCCTTTTCTTCAGAAACAAATAAAAGCATGTTTCATTGATGAGATACCTGTACACAATGTGGAGTAGCACAAAGACGGCCCTTTGATAATACTTCAGTTGTTTCACCAATTTGATATGCTAATTCATCTTCTCCAAACACAACCTAATGCATCCAAATGAAGATGCAATTATCAACATAATAAGAATGTTTTTTAAAGCAGAAGAGAAACAGTGACATCAAAATATAGTTTCTTGAGTTACATTTCAAAATATACGAGGATTTGTTCATTTGAGGAATAGATGGGGAATATCTGTATTTTGCAAGTATTCAGACATATGAATGCACATATATACATATGTGCATCTATATGCATCTGGGTCAGGTTACAATATAAACAGGACGGACAGAAGAGGTCTACATACCATCCAAATTACATAAATGTTCTTTTTTCAGTCATATCACTTCGAAGAGGAATAGCATTTATAACTTAATCAATGTATTGGAAGCATCCTAGAATGTCAACAACATGGACTAACAATGGCATATTCAACACTCAAGTCATGTTACCATGAAAAAATTATGTGGCCAGTCCCAAGCCCAGATGAGAAGGTTGGAGGGTTGACATTTGGTTGACAGCCGATCATAGAAACTTGCTAATAACTATGAAATGGTCATGTTATGATGACAGACTTATCCCTATCATGTCCATAGAAACAATAACCTGAATTTTGATCCACACGTGCTTTAAGATCTGTAGCGTCTACATAGTGTTGTGGACCATTACTCGTAGTCACCCAGTGTGCAATTCAAACAAGGCATAACTACATATGCCTTGGGAACATTAAAGCCATGAGTTGAGCTAAAAATCCTACCAAGAAACTTGAGCTTGAATCTCATTGGCAAACTTCATGATGGGCCATAACAATTGAAGTCACATAATTAGTCATGATATACAACATCTAAAGTGCCCTAAATTTACAAATTCATAAAATTGTAGACCAAATTTAATAGGATTTGCTCTCTAAACCACAAATCACATGAAGTCATGGGTCATTAAAACTTATCTAGTTTATAACCACTTGACAAATGCATAAGCAAGATCATCCATAACATTCGCTCTTCAAATTTCAAGCATCATAAATATCATGAACCATGTGAACTAGAGCTATAGCAACTAAAGATTCTAGTTTCAATTCTTGGGCGATGCATCCTCAAAAATTTAAACCTGGGTTACTATAGTGCGGGTAGATCTCCCTCCTCACAAAAAGAAAAAGGAAAAAAATTTCATGTACCATGACCAACATGTGGACACTCAATTTAAATAGTCCATCATGTAATTTGCATCTGTACAGTTCAGGCACAAAAACCTATTGACAGGTTTAAAGTAGGTCTATTCTCCAGTCACTTCTAGTCTCATTGAGCAACACTATAACATGAACAAATAAGACACATCAGTGATCCACCTCATCTATTCTCTAGCTATTTCTAGTCTCATTGATCAACACTAAAACATAAACAAATAAGATACATCAGTGATCCACCTCTTTATGTTGAAAAATTACTGCATTCACAATGATTGATAAGTAGGAATCAGCTGGATGAAACAACTAAGACGTTATCTTGCTTCAATCTCAAGGAGAAAAGTAAAGAAACAGAAATTACTTTGACAATTTTGTCATTTCGCGTTTTAATGTAAAGGCCAGCACCCGTGTCAGGACATGGGATCTCTATACCATTTCTCTTGAACATGCCACAAGTAAGACCTACAAATATGATTTCAGATAATTAGTGCCATGAACACAATGTGTTTTAGTACAGAGCTTCTCATTCTCAAAGATATACTAGTTTCATTTCTGTAATATTAAGAATTTATAGCAAACAAAACCATGCATTGATGTGCTATATATTGAGCTTGCACAGTAGCCCATAACAGAATCTAGAAACTTCTAGTATTATTTGTGGGAAAAAAGGTAACTGATGAGATATATTACCAGGAGTAAACAAGTTCTATCACGAGAAACTCTTTTCCATATTAAACCTGGAAAATGAATCTTACCGTGTACAAAAGCATGCATGTGCAAATACACACGCATGCGCGCAGAGAGAGAGAGAGAGAGAGAGAGAGAGAGAGAGAGAGAGAGATGGCTTACATGGATCACATGATTGTGAACTAACTGATAGTGCTACTTCACTTTTAAAATGATGATTTTTTGTTGTATACGTAGGTATAATGCCAAAGTACCTTTATATATAATGCCACAACAGAATTATACCATAGACATGTATGATTGGTTGAAGTTTAACATCATTAAGAGCTAGCTAATATTTATCTTCTTTCAACAGTTTCTTTCAAAGATTTCCCCAGAATAATCGGAAACTCACTATCCACTTAACCAAGAGCACTAGGTTCAAAATGTCTGACACATGCAGAGTTCATCCTTCTTGTGATAAGTTCAACTCATAAATTGTACCCAGCATTTGGGTGTCGTCAATGTGTGCATCATCATTCTTAGAAACACTACAAAGAGAATCAAGTTTTGGAAGCTCTGTTATGCTTACTAATCGTAAAAAATGTGCTAAATACTTGATGTATTCAAATTCAAGGTAAAAGAAGAAGAAAAATTTAAATCTGCACAGACTCCATTCTGGATATTAGGGCTGTCACCGATATCCACAGACCCATACCCTACCTGGAGCTGATCTGGACCCACAAGTCTATGGGTTTGGAATGGGTCCCAAGGTAGACCTATGAAAGTAGATATTAATATTGTATTTACCACTTATAGGCTTAAAAAGTAGAATTCATCAACAAAGCAATGAGAAAACTTTATGATAATAATGAAATGAGTTACATGATGATACATTAGAAAAACTTGTTCATACAAAAGTTTATTTAACTTTAACAACAAATGGTAGCCTAGAAGTTAAATTTCACCTGTGAGTGACCCATGGTCAGTATGCCACCCACACCATGAGGACGTGGAACGAATATCCCCAGTGCATTCACTGCAAGACAATAATTGCAACGTCCATCAAAACAAGAAATATTTATCGAAAGACAGCTATATTATTCTATCAAAAGACATGCATCTAAAATTTACTAGATAATACACTCTTAAGAATTCATTGTCCAGTAACATCAAATATATGGCAAAGCTCTTGCTGCCAACACATGTTCGATAAACATCAAATTGATACATACACGTTCAAATATAGTAGCAGAAACAAAAACTAGCTAAAATCCAACTAAGCTAATAGCAACCCCCCCCCCCCCCCCCACAACACACACACAAAAAAAAGGGAGCTAAAATCATGTTATGCAAAAGTATAATAGAAATAGAAATGCAATCCTCAATGTAATAGAATTGCACTTTCAACTAGAGTAATAATTACCTCAGTTGCCGAGGAAAGTAATATAATAAACGACCTTTGTGGCACCTGGAGTGCCTAAGTATATGCTCAAGTCCATCATCATGCTTTGTCATCTCCTTTGTTACTAACCATTGAATGAAACATATCAGTATATGTATTAGCTTTATGCATGCAACAAAGCAGAGTTTGCAATAATAAAAAAAGAATTAAAAAAAGGGTTTGGAACTAATCATCGGAACCTTGTATGAACTTCCCAAATCTGAGATTATAGATTAATTGTTTGTATATCCTTTTAAACATCCTTTTATTTCCATTATAATGGAAAATAACTGTTCTGGGATCAGTTTAGTTTGGGAACAACATAATGGTTGTTATAACAGCCATTTGAGCCAGCCCTTGTAACAGGAAAGAACATACAACAGGAAATTAATGGCAGTATTATGTTGATTTTTATTGATTTAAAAATTATATATATATATATATATATATATATATATATATATATATATATATATATATATATATCTTTCCAGCTGAAATGGAGAATAGAACTCCAGTTACCATTACTTTATTGAGATGAAAAGTGAAAGCATACTATCACCAACACAAAAATTACACACTCGGATGTGCATGCACACAGAGATTCATGCATGCATGCACAAACAGATCCTTGATAATAAGCATCAAAGCTATATTTAAGCCTTTCCAATTATCTGAGCCATAGAATAAGCCTATCCCAACACTCACTGCGGCAACAAAACAACCTTAGATAAAATTCTTGCAGTGAAGTTTGAAGGTAAAGCCTAAACAAATGGAGTACATGTTGTTAGATTTGGTATTCAATTACATTGTAACCAAATATTGCTTGATATAAAGGCGATAGTCCTCTGCTTAAAAAGCCTTAGGGATAGCATAAATTAGGATGTCTCCGCATATCAAACATCAGGTGTAGATGTGTGAATATTGTAAATACTACAAAGTTTGGCAAAGCTTGTAATATGTCAACAGAAATGGGAGGGTTTAATGAAGGTCACAGAACGAAGCAGAAGGATGTCGCAACAAAAGTAGTTACATTAGAAGATACTTAAAAAAAAAAATGTAAAAGTAGTTTACATTAGAAGATTATAAAATAATAAATTATGGATAGATTATAGCCTCTAGAATGGGAATTTATGAAGGATGCAATGGTTTGGCATGTCAGGAGAAACATATGATTACAGAATATTAATGTAGTCCAGATTTAGCAAGGAATTTTCACTGAGTGAAAAATGAGAATTTTCTCATTTTTTCTTGTTTAGAAAAAGGGTAGATGCTGACATAATACATCAAGCCAAATTGTTTATCATATCACGTGGTTTATAAGAGCAAATGCAATAAGGGTGTAATATAAATTATAAGGTCTACAAATTCTGGACATGGTAAACATACCATATTGATCACAATGATATGCCAACATGAGCCCAACTTCCAACATCAGCTTTCCAAGATTTTTAAATGCTACAAAATTGAACACATCAAGAGTCATGTTACAAAATTTAGTATTTATTTATTGAGAAGAAAAAAACTACTCTCTCATATGCAAAATCACCTAACTAAAGAACTCGAACTTAGATTTAAATAAGAAATATATATTAACCCCCGTCAGTTCAGGAGATAACATTGAGATGGAAACTAAAGGCAGGACGTACATGCACCATGATAAAATTAAAGGGAAAAAGATACCTACTATTCCTCCTAGGATCTTCAATAGTCGTGGTAATCAAAAAAATTATACAAATATACCAACTGATCTCTTAATTATCTAACGATGATAATTCAGAATGCATTTAGATGTAAAGTAGCCATACATGATGTGAGCTTTACAGAATATACATATCTATAAGAACTTTTGAGAAGCAGTAAGCTGCTTAGGCTAAGCCATGGAAACAGAAGACAAAGAAAAGGCTTTTAGTCATAGTTAACAAAACAGAATTAGAGGCTAGACATTAAATACTTCATTTATTGTCACCCTTGCCACACACGTATTTGTTTATAAGAAACAACTGACAAGAATTTGAACTAATTTTTTGAATCCTTGTCAAACTTCTAAACCAAATACGCCAACTAGAATCTGGTCATAGCATATGCATCCAGGACATTAAAAAGGTACATACATATAGAATAAGCAATATCAATGTTATGTGTCATCTACATCTCTAACACCCATAATGTTTGAGTCCATAGTAAATTGAAGACTTTGATGTTGCTGAGTACATAATAGAGAATGAGGATGTATTAGTCTTTGTAAAGTCCACACCTTGCTCATTTTGCCATATCTACAGAAGTAACATTTAGTACAAGGATAGAAGAGTCAAGTAGTAATTAATTAAATCTGTTTTGTATTCTAGTATCTTAGAAATCTTTATGGCACTCTAATCATGGTATCTTGGAGAAGGAAAGAAGATTTCCAAATTAAAGATGAAAAGGAATATGAAGAGCATCAAAGTTCAATCCATAACATTAAACATACAAGGTCATGTGATTAATCTTAAAAATAAGCCTAAATCACTTCCACCACTCCTCTGGAACATATCCACGAGGTCAAACAAACAAGATGTTTCTGAGCAGCTCGTGTTCAGCTTGAAACTACATATATTTATTTAATATATATTAAATAATAGATAAATGTAGATTGTTACAAATATATTTGTTAGATAGATTATCTTTATTCATTCAGCCATCAGATTAAGATCTGAATGGCTGAAATGGACATGCAAACAAATGGGAGAGGGGAAATAACACCTGCCAGCCATTACTTTACTCCTCAGCACTACCATCACAATTCCACTTCTCCTCAACATATTCTCTTCTCTTCTCTCCATTCTCCTCTTCCCTACCTCACAGAAGAGATTGGTGATTATCTTCATTTTGCTTCTCTCTAGCTATTGATCTAAATATCAGCCATATCTCTCAGTCCCGTAGCTACCACCTTTGCCTGCACCACCTCTACCTTTTCCTACTTCTCAAGGTTCTCCTCACTATGATGGGCCTGGCCACCACTGAGTGCACCAACCACTCAAACTCCCTGCCTGCACCCTCACAGTTTCACTCAGCTACTCAACCTGCCTACCTGCTCCCTCACTGTTATCTCCCTGTCTGTCACTGGACAAACTGAGCGAACCGATCTTGAGCTGGCTCGAATTCTAATGAGCGAAGCTTGATCTAAGGTTGCTTAGCATGCTACAAGCTTAAGCCAAGATTGAGCTGGGATGATGGAAAATCGAGGCAAGCTCGACCTTGCCTCAACTTGCTCAAGTTCCACTTGTTTATGCCCCTACATCCATCCAAGCCCCTCCCCTTAGCCTAAACTGCAGTCAGGATTGCATATGACAAAATGCTGCATATTTGTCACCTAATACCCTACCCAAAATACAGACTTCAAGATTGTACTTCTATCTAACATTTTCTTTCCTAGTTCTATCATATATCCACCTTAATAATCCAATGATTGCTGCACCTGTATAAATGTGACCTTGGATCACTCAACATTCAGATCCATAAGGCATTGTCAGTCTAAATTTTATACTACATATCTATGTCATCAATCTACATATTGCCATATGCATCTTTACATTCGCACTCGGATATTGCCCAAAATTTTGAACTATACAGCATTTTAATTACTAACTTTTGTTCGAAAGTTTCCCCCAAAGGTCCACAACATAGGGACTTCAATTTCTTGCATCTTGCATTTCTTCAATATGAAAGGTCTTGAGATAACAAAAAAGAGATCACTTTTTATACCTCTTGTCCACAAATCTTATATAAGGTTTGTTTCCATCCAAATAAAATTCTACTGGCATTATCTTTCAAATGATTTTTAGACCCATATCCTTCAGAATGTTTGTCATTTTGTAATTGTATCATGTCACCCATAAAATAGCATATAGATTAGAGCTTCTAAATTTTTTTGATGGAACAGTAGAGCTTTTAGCTAACATCTTATTTTAGTTCAACTATAGCAAGTGAAAAGAGATATATACCTAACCAAATATCAGATAATCTACCATAACCAAAAACTCATTCTGATATTTTTAGAAATATAAATAATTTTGAAGAAAATGGTAACACAATAGTTTGCATTATAGTTACCAATAAGAGTTCATGCGAAGAGAGCTGAAATTTTATAGGGTTCTCCATCAATTTGAAAAATGCTCTCTGATGTGACGAGAAAGTTTAGAAAAAAGAGAGAACATTAACCTTTTTAAAGAATATTATCAGGACTTCTAAAATTGTTGGTGCTCCCAAAATTCTAGCTATATGGCAGAACTTTATAATTATTTCCTCGTGAATCACTAAAATGAATCCAGAACCACATTGAATTATTAGAACTATAAGATGCAGATAGATCATGCCCCTACAATACATTGGCAACAGTATATGCAAGATGTAATTATAGTTCTCTATTAGAAAGCAAACATTTCACAGTGATGAATATAACTTCCTCTTAGGAATCTCATGAAGATGCTGATATACAATTTACACAACAGACTGAAGAACCTTCTCCAGTATTATTCACATATATGGATTCAGAGGAGAGATGCCCATGTACCTTGTTCAAGCTCAGGCAAAGAAATGGCAGGCCATATATTTGGTCGACAGTATGATGGGTACCTAGATGATAGAGTCCAATTGAAGTGATCAATAAACATAAGAGAACACATGTAAACATATGATTATAGATAAAGTCATAGTACTAAGAAGCAACTTCCTTGAAAAAAAGAAGACAAGGAAAAGGCACAGTAGCATTGAATGTAATGAATCAGCTTGTAAAGCTGTTCTGCATGACAATCATGATTGCCATGTTGGAGATGATATGAAGCAAAGCACAAGCTGAAAAATTTTGGCTATAGAGTATTACTATATTATTAAGGATTGCCTACCATACTCTCCCTGGCTAAGATAACAACACTCTAAAAACAGCTTATAGCACTATTATTCAAGATAACACTAACGACATCATTGTAGATGTTCAGCTCTCATCAGGAATTGCTGGCAAATTCTGATTGTAATGTTCACAATATAGACTTGATATTTCTACTTGACTATAAAATTAAGGCAGTTATCTACTAATCAACAGTTGACAAGTCTTTGTCTTTTCCTTCTTCTTAAGCATGGCTACGGCTGCATCGCAATTTTTCCCACCCAAAACAAGCAAATTTGTTTATACTGCAAGATGAATTAAGTTACACACAATTATCTTCAGTATTTGCTACTCGGGTGAGAGAGTTTTTTGTACTTTAGACATTGAGAAAGGTTGATTTTGATGGCAGCTCTTGTGGAGAAGGCAATGGTGGCGGAGTGGTCCTCTGGCAAATGCAATTGCGGCTTGCGAGTTCACGTGCCATCTCTCAAACCCTAATTTTTTCCTTTTTTGCTTATTCACATCTTATTCACCTCCTCACTCGAATAACACACAACCTTAGGTCCTTTGCTTCTTATATCAATTTCTTAAATTGTTTCTTATCATAATGCTCCACCGAGTTCCCACACTTTTATGTATGTATAGAGCCACTAAGTCTGAAATGATCATAATAGTTTTCAGCAGCCTACAAGTATAGAAGTATAGAAGCATAGAAGCATAGAAGCATAGAAGTATAGAAGTATGCGATCCATTGGGCTGGAAAACATTGGCAGCCACACAATTAAAAGATAAGATCTGAACTATCCCTGTCCTTTCACAAGCACAAATCTGAAAGTGCATCATCATACTTTAAAATGAAAGTACAACATCATTCTTTTAACATGGAGTTTGCTTACAGCAATTAGGAAGTAGTAAGAAATAATAAACTAAGATGGAAATGTGTTGCCAATTATTATACCTGTGTATAACAGCAACATCAGTCGTAGGTATGTCTAAGATTGGATTGGCATAATATGAGCCTTTAAATGTATCTACAAGGATTGCAGTAGAGAAGAATCAATTGGGAATTCTGTCGTTCCATGAAAAAATCTTGATCTCTTAATAGGCAGGCTAACATCCAAATAGATATATTACATGACAGAATGAAAATGTAATAGAAAAGCCTCCAAATCTTTCCTCCTTACTTGCATAATAGCATATCTCTCTATACATAAGGTTTCTAGAACAAAAAATCAAGCTATGGCACACACTTTCCTTAACAACGAAGCTAAAGAAAATTTAGATGCAAGTGAAATTAGGAAGATCTAGGAATATAAAATCATTCTCTTTTTACACTACTCTCATAATCCTTGCTTCTAATAGTGAATGCACCATAAAGTGGTGAAGTTAAAAGAGAAACAAAACTTACCAAATTTACCAGATTCCAGCTTCTCTTTCCCATGACTCCATCCAAAATTATACCTATATGACAAGAAACGGATAACGCATAAAATTAATCCCAAGCAGCACTTTAAAATTAAAATAAAATCTGGCAATAAAAAAAATACACAATCTATAAATTGATAAGAAAACAAAAGTGTAGAAGGGGAAAGATAATGAAAATAATTGCTCAAATGTTATGGCAGTACACCTTTGTCAAACTATGCACATCTTAGGTTGATATAAATCATTTATGTTCATGTAGATTAACTAATAAAGTCAATCTATCATGTCTTTTGTTTTCTTTCCTTCTTATTTAGTAATCTTATTCATCACAACCAAGCAATGCAGTTGCACTGTGACAAAATGCTTGTCCCTTTCGATATGCCCAGCATGCATACACCTTTACAATTGAAAGCATGTTTCTAGATGAGACCATATTTAACACACCATACCTGCTGTCTGGGTCTTCAAGCTCTTTCTTTACATCATCAGGTAGGTTTGCGACTCTACCAAAAGAAAACAATAAAGCAGGCAGTTTAGTCTTCTTCTCACAAGAATTATAAACCAGAAAATATTTGGAAATTGAACTATTTGGTAGCGCAATTTAAAAGTGCATGCCTGGGTGCAAGATGTAGGAGATTTTGACGTAACAGAGGAAACCCAGGCACCTATGGTAACATAAATAAGTTTAAGGAGCATATATTAGCCAATGAAAGGACGAACACTGCAGAGTGCAAATCAATCTACAACCAAATAATCTTTGCATCAACAAACAATCACTAATATACACATAAAGAATAACATATATGATTTCTGTCAAAATCATTAAATGCCCTCCTTGCAACATTGCTATAAAGAGTCATCCGTGCTTGCAAAGATTCTTCCACTCAAATATTTTCTCCATTCTTTATTAAATTTTGTTTTTCCAATCCCTGTCATGCTGCACATTCAAACTCCTTTCCTTGACGTGAAGTTCATGCTCATTCCAAATACGACAAAGAATATTAAGAACTCATCTACTCATCTATGAGCAAAAAGTTTCACTTCAACCATTTCTTGTGGTCATGTTACATTGTAGGTATTATGTTTCTTTAAGAATCAAGACATCTTGTCATTAAAACAAGAAAAAGAATGCGATACAGCTCCAAATCCAAAACAAGATTCGATCTTGGAAACAGTTAGAGACGTTTCCTGATTGCTTCTTCCTGACATCAACGATCAATAAAATCTATTCTTGAAGGACAAATGAAGAAAAAAAATTTAAAAAAAAAAAAAGAGTGGAAGGAACCGACTACATACATCAGAGACTGCAAGGATTCCAAGTCCATTGGGTCCTAGCCCTTGTTCGATCTTGGTCGACAAATCCGTTTTCTTGTCCTGATACCATCAAGAAAATCACATCACTCGACTCTCAAGAAAACCTAGTCTGATAGGGCGATCGACTCGGACTGACCTGCAGCTCGGGGTAGGAGATGGTGACCGGCCTCACCGTTCGAAACGCGTCCGCGGGCTCGCAAGCCATCGTCCGGCACGAGACGCGGCGAGGCAAAGGGCGAGGGGGCGGCGCCCGACCGGGGGATCGTGGGGAGAGGAAGGAGAGCTCGAGGGAGCGATGATGGCTCTGTGTGAAGAGGGGAGCCATCCCTCTCACTCTCGTTCTCGAATCCTTCCTTTGTTTTGGCGGTTGCGTATTGGAAAGGCGAACATTAAAAAGGAGGCGTGCTTTCGGCGAATTGAGTTCCGGGTTCCGTCGGAGGCCACGCTTTGCAGCGTTCAAAAACGGTAAGCAGGAAAACGAATTATTAAATAAAATAATTGAGAAAAAAATTATAAATTGAGAAATGCACACTCGAGGGAAAAATAAAATTTAAAATTATAATATATAAATTGTAAAAGAAGTATTTAAATCAAAAACAAAATATTGTTATATAAAAAATATAATATTTTAAATTAAATAATGTTGTCTAAGGAGACAACCCAAGAGGGGGTGAATTGGGTTTTAATTAATTATTGACCAATTAAAAATAAAGTGAGTGATTAACTAAATCTATTGCAAGTGGATTAGTTAGATTACTAGATGCAATGAATGAAGAGAGGAGACAAAGACCAATACAAACACAGAGAGATTTATAATGGTTCGGAGCCAACACTTGCTCCTACGTCCACTCTCCAAGCAGCACTTGGGAGTTCACTATAATTCCTAAAATTACAGCCGGTTGTTTTGCAAGCTCATAACCAAACTTGTTGTTTTCACGAGATCACAACGAACTCGGTCGATTTTGACAGGCTCACCGACTAGAACCAAACGATTGTTTTTCCGGGGTTACAATCAAACCCAGTTGGTTTTTCCCAGTTCACCAACCACAACCTTACACCATTGGTTTTAACATTGGCTCACCAACAAACCTAACTAGCCTTGATTCAATCCCTTGATTGAACCAAGAAGTAAAGCAAGATTTAAGTTTACAACAATAAAGCTTCTAAAAAGCATATTTAGGGCAATATAAACAAAGAGGAGTTAGAAGCCCTCAAACAGATTTGAGTTATTGAAGTGGGGCTTCTCGATTTCTGAGTCTCCTCTTGAATGAGCCGGAGGATGGGGATCAGTCGGTAGAGCTTTGAATACGAAGGAAGCCTTTTTGGTTTGAGTTGAATGCACTTCTCCCTTCTTTTGCTTAGATTCACTCTTGAGATACTTTTGGTGGTTGAAAACCTTTAATGCTCAAGTGGAATAACTCTCTTCCTGCCTACTACTGTTCACTCTCACTATTTAAGTGATCCCCTTGGAAAAATAGCCGTTAGAGAGGAGATTAGAGCCGTTCTGACCCATCTGCATAATCTGACAATGTATCCGTTGGGATCAAAGTCGACTCACGCGATCTAGAGTCGACTCGCCTGTTACTGGAGTCGACTCGCGCTATACTGGAGACGACTCGGCCACTGTTCCAAATTTGAATTAAAGTACATGCCTTCTTCTGGAGTCAACTCGCCAGCAGCTGAAGACGACTCGGGCATTTAGGAGTCGGCTCGTTCTCAAGGTTCCAGAAATCCAACTTTCTGTTTCTCTTACGAGTTGACTCGGCCAAACTAGGAGTCGACTCAGATGACTTGGGAGACAATTCTGGAACACCTGGAGTCGACTCGTTCACAGGATCTCCGAAACTGATTCTCTGTCTTTCAGACTTGTTGCCCAGATAGACAACCCAAGAGGGGGGGTGAATTGGGTTTTAAAATAATTTTACAATTAAAACTTTTGTAGATGACTAATTAATACTTTTGCAAGGTGATTAATTAGTTGCTATGTGCTGTGAGTGAAATGAGAATGAGAGAAAGAGAGACAAGCAATCGCAAACACGATGTTTATAGTGGTTCGGAGCTAACCCTTGCTCCTACGTCCACTCCCCAAGTCTCACTTGGGAATTCACTATAACCCCTTGGATTACAGCCGGTTGTTTTCCAAGCTCACAACCAAACTTGTTGTTTTACGAGCTCACAACGAACTCGGTCGGTTTTTCCAGGCTCACCGACTAGAACCAACCCCGATTGTTTTTCCGGGATCACAATCGAACCCTTACACGTTGGTTTTACACTTGGCTCACCAACCAACCTCTACACCCTTGATTCAATCCCCCGATTGAATCAAGCAAAGACAATATGGAAACAATAAGAAACAAACAGAAAAACTGAGCTTCTTAAAAAGCAGATTTGCTACAATATAAACTAGAGAGAAGTTAAGAGCCCTCAAACACTTTTGCATTGGAGTAGAATAAGGCTTCTTGAACTTTGAGTCTCCTCTGGAACGTCTGATCGACTTGAATGCAGGAGGAGACTTCTTTCAATGCTGGGAAGAGGTTGTTGGATGGAGTTAATGGCGCTCTTCCTTTTTTTTCGTTGAAAGCAAGTTTGCAGAGAATAAATGCTTGATTTCTTTGAATGGAATGGTAGTTCTCTGCCTTGCTACAGTCCTCTGTGGCTATTTAAGCCATCCCCCACGGAAACTAGCCGTTAGACACCTTTTTCTGCCCGTTCTGCACACTCTGCACAACCTGACAATGTGTCCGTTGGGGTCGGAGTCGACTCGCGCGATCAGGAGTCGACTCGGCTGTAGCGGGAGTCGACTCATGCTTTTCTGGAGTCGACTCGGCAACTGTTCCGGATTTGAATTAAAGTAGCTTCTTCGACTGGGAGTCGACTCGTCTTGACCCGGAGTCGACTCGCCAACTTCTGGAGCTGACTTGGCATTTTCGGAGTCGGCTCCTCCCATGAAATCTGTAGATCAACTTTTCAATTTGATCCGCTCGAGTCGACTCGACAGTCCTGGGAGTCGACTCGGCGCTCAGAGCCCGAACTCCCGATCTTCTGTCTTTTGGCTCGTCCAGTCTTGGAGTCGACTCGAACTTTTCCGGAGTCGACTCGGCTCTCAGTTTCCGAAACTTAGTCTTCTGCCTTTTTGGTGTACCGCTGCCTTGGAGTCGACTCGAGCTGTCTGGGAGTCGACTCGGCTCTCAGAGACAACAAATTGATCTTCTGTCTTTTTGGGTCGCGCTGTCTTGGAGTCGACTCGCGTATTGCGGGAGTCGACTCGAATCTCAGAGTCCGAAAACGGTTCTCTGACTTTTGCCTTGTGTTCCACTGAGAGTCGACTCTCACTTTCTTTGGAGTCGACCTGCCAACCATCGGAGTCGACTCGCGTTCCACAGGAGTCGACTCGAATCTCAGGGTCGGAAAAAAAACGCTCTCTGACTTTTCTGTCTGTAGCTTCTTGGAGTCGACTCATATTACTCCGGAGTCGACTCGGTAAGCATTGGAGTCGACTCGCGCACTTCAGGAGTCGACTCGCTGACAGGTTTTGAGTTGATGCTTTCTGTTCGTCTGTCTGTTCTCAGTCGGAGTCGACTCGTACTGGTCTGGAGTCGACTCGAGCCCGTGCCAGTGATTCTGATATGCTTGGAGTCGACTCGTAATATCCTAGAGTCGACTCAAGTCTCAGACTTTGGTTCAAACTGACTTCATACCTTATCCAAAATATCTTGAACCAAGTCTAGAAACACTTAGACATGATTTTCACTGAAACACTTAATTGAATTCATTAGTAAATATAAGATATACTCAAATGCTTTGAGCTCATCAAAATCAAATAGGGGTTTTAATCAATCACTCCACAATCTCCCCCTTTTTGATGATGACAAAACTTTGAGTATATGTAAAGTGAATTGCTCAATAAACAAGGAAATAAAATCCATAAATGAATTCAAATGTCTGGTAATTTAATATATCCAAGCTTGAAAGGTGTGAAGCAATAAATTTTGGAGTTAAAGCTCCCCCTTTCATTTGAAATTATATAAGCCTTCATATTATGCAATCAATTGTTTGGCTTATATATATAATTAATGATTTAGCTTTCTTAAAAATTCAGATTCTCCCCCTCAACATATGCATTCTACTTTGTTTTGATTCTCTGAATTTTCTTTTAATGCATTGAAGTTTTTGAACTGAATTTTTGGTTTTTAGAGGGAAAATCTGTCAATTTGTTCTTGAGTTGGATTCAACTAATCTCCGAATATCCCTTGAATAGATTCTGGAGATTACTCCATTAGGAGCCCCAACAGAGAGATAATGAGCCTCGAGGTACCAAATCCACTAAGAACAAATTATGTTTTAATTTTCATTTTGATTCCTTTTATGTTGATTCCATTTACATATCTATTAAATATTTCTCCCCCTTTTTGTCATCGTATCAAAAAGGAGGTAATCAGAACACACAATCAATCATAGATCAAATGGCACAGAATTGCAGAAAATATGGCTACTCATTGTATTGATTTGTATGTAAATACATTTGAGAATACAATAAGTAAAGCAAAACAATACATGTCAACACAAAAACAGCTAAGGTCTCCTCGAGGATGTAACTCCTCCTCTCGAGGATGTGTCTCCTCCTCTCGAGGATGTGGCTCCTCCTCTCAATCTGTTCTGCTCCATGAGGAGGGTGACCGCATCTGTAACATGCCCGAGCTGAGAGATAATGGACGAAGTGGCCCTGCTATGTGTACTGGAGAGCTCGGTCATCGACTTCTGAAGTGCGTCCAGCTTGTCGATGAGCACATTCGACAAGCGCTCGGCCCCCTGAGTAGTGGTGCTCATGTCCTTCCGGATGTCATCGCGCATCGTCCGAGTGGTGCTCGTGACCTCGCTCATACTGGAGAACTGGGCCTGGATCAAGCTCCGGACATTGTAGATCTCTTCCCGTACATGGGCCGTCATGTCTGTCACGGCTGTCAAGGAAGGGACCAACTCAGAAGATGTGGGTGCAGGAGAGGAAGCAGGCACTGAACCTCGGAGCTCCCTAAGCAGATCATCTCGCAGGTCTCTTACAATCTCCTGCCGCAACTCTAGGAGCTGCTTAGGAGCGATCCGGACCTCCATGGGTGGTGGAGCTGAGGAGGAGGGTCCGGCTGAGGTGGTAGGAGCAGAAGTGGAGGGAAAGTCAGGATAGTCAGAATCTGGCTCAGGACTAGGAGAATGTCTGGTGGTATGTGTGGAGGTGGAAGACTTCCTAACCCAGGTCCCCTCTACCTTCCGAAACCCCATCCTGTGTAGGGTCCCCGGACGCATGCGATCAGTCCATCGCAATGCCTTAGAGGGTTCCCCCTCAGGAATGGGAATCTCGGCCTCCCTAAACAAAAGAGTGAACATCATACCGTAGGGTAGGGTGAGCCTAGGTCTATCTAGTGGCTCACATAGATACCTATACATCATCTTGGGAAAGTTGATTGGGGTGTCCTGGAGGATGTAGAACATGAGAGCTAGGTCTCTCTCAGATACAAAATCAAATCTCCCGGTCTTAGGGAACAAGGACCTAGACAGGATGCTCAGGAGGATCCGCACCTCAACTGGAAGTGAGCTAGCGGATACCTCGTCTAAGGGGGACTGAGGAGGATATCCTAGTATGGCCGTAAGGGCCTCAGTCCTATCCTCGGGGTGTGTGGGAGCCACCCCTACTTGTGGAAGGTGGAGGATGTGGGCAATGATATCCTCCGAAATGAACAAAGGGACACCGGCTACCGTGCCCTCTATACCCCCATCTCCCCGATGGACGGTACCGTAAAACTCTCTAACTAATCCAGGGTAAGTGGGGAGATCTAATGTAAGGAAATACTCTAAGCCCTGGACACGCAATCTCTCACCTATGGTGAAGCCCTCCCGGGAGAGATAGTCGAAATCGACGTATCTCCCGGTGGAGACCGCCTTCTCGGCGCACGGCCTCGCGGGAACTGCCCTCGGCGGGGAACGAGCCGGAGGTTGTGACCTCGCGGGATCGTGCCGAGCCTTGGAGCGCCTCTCGGGACCGGCCTCGGGTTGGGACCTCTTCCGGACAACGGCTTTACGAGGCATAGTGACCTAGAATGGGAGGAAAAGCCCTAATGGACGGTGAAAAGGTCGATGGAAAAAGCTTGGGGACGACCGGGGACGACCTAGGAGTCGGCTCTAGGGCTTGTGAACAGTGGCGGCGGAGAATAGAAATGTTTTGAAAACGATGGAGCTAGGGTTAAAAAGTCGGATCCCGACTGCGAGTCGACTCCTCTGAGTCGCGAGTCGACTCGACCTCGAGTCGACTCCAAAGTATGCGCGAGTCGACTCTCCTTATGCGCCTATTGACCTTGAGTCGACTCCCGACTGTATGCGAGTCGACTCACCCTCTGCGGCCATTGATCTCGAGTCGACTCCCGTAAATGTCCGAGTCGACTCCCCCTTACGAGCCGACTCTGAAACTTACTCGAGTCGTCTCGAACTTTGGCACGCACCTAAAAATCATGCTATGTTCGTGCCGAATGAGGGAAAATCACTAAATTATGATCTGATTTGATGATCATTGAAAAGAAACTCTATTTTAACCACAATCTAATCATCAAAATCAATGAATCTAGTGGAAACTACCACTAGGATGGATCAATCACTCCTAATCCCCTCCTAAGCACACTAAATCTCTCTTCACTTAAGGGTTTTGTAAAAATGTCAGCTAATTGATCATCAGTACAAACAAATTTAAGTGTCACATCACCATTCAGTACATGATCTCTTATGAAGTGATGTCTTATCTCAATATATTTAGTTCTTGAATGCTGAATTGGATTTTTAGTTAGATTAATGGCACTTGTATTATCACAATTAATGGGAATTTTGTCTTGTTTAATGCCATAATCTTCTAATTGTTGTTTGATCCACAAGATTTGAGCACAACAACTCCCGGCTGCAACATATTCAGCTTCAGCAGTAGATAAAGCAACCGAGTTTTGTTTCTTGCTAAACCATGAGATTAGGTTTTCTCCTAGAAATTGACAAGACCCGCTGGTACTTTTTCTATCAAGTTTACATCCAGCAAAGTCTGAATCTGTGTATCCTATTAATTTTAGGCTAGATTCTTTAGAATACCATAAACCTATATTCTTGGTTCCTATTAGGTATTTAAAGATTCTTTTGACTGCAATTAGATGAGATTCTTTAGGATTAGACTGATATCTTGCACACATGCAAACACTAAACATGATATCAGGTCTACTTGCAGTTAAATACAACAAAGATCCTATCATACCTCTATATAGCTTCTGATCTACAGATTTACCTGATTCATCTTGGTCTAATTTGCATGATGAGCTCATGGGGGTGCTGATTGATTTGTTTCCCTCCATATCAAACTTCTTGAGCATCTCCTTGATGTATTTGGCTTGACTGATGAAGATGCCTTCTTCAGATTGTTTGATTTGAAGTCCAAGGAAGTAATTCAGCTCTCCCATCATGCTTATTTCAAATTCACTCTGCATCAAATCAGCAAATTCTTCGCAGAGGCGATTGTTAGTAGCACCGAAAATAATATCATCAACATAAATCTGTACTAATAACATATCTTTGTTTTGCCTTTTCAGAAACAGTGTTGTATCTACATTACCGCTAGAGAACTCATGTTCTAATAGGAATTTGCTACGTCTCTCATACCATGCTCTAGGTGCTTGTTTCAAACCATAAAGTGCTTTGTTCAATTTATAAACATGATTAGGGTATTGATGATTTTCAAAACCAGAAGGTTGTTCTACATATACCTCCTCATTAATATACCCATTTAAAAATGCACTTTTTACATCCATTTGAAATAATTTAAAGTCCTTAGAGCATGCAAAAGCTAGTAAAAGTCTAATTGCTTCAAGTCTAGCTACCGGAGCAAAGGTTTCATCAAAATCTATACTTTCTTCTTGATTATAACCCTTTGCTACTAGTCTAGCCTTATTCCTTATTACAATACCATTTTCATCAAGTTTATTTTTATAAATCCATTTGGTACCTATAATTGAATATTCAGTAGGTCTTTCAACTAGATTCCATACTTTGTTTCTAGTAAATTGGTTTAATTTTTCTTGCATTGCATTTATCCAATTTACATCTTTTTCAGCTTCTTCTATGTGTTTGGGCTCAAAATGTGAAACGAAAGCTAGATGATTGTTTAAGTTCCTAAGGGATGCTCTAGTCCTAATAGGTTGAGACGGATCATCTAGAATTAATTCCTTAGGATGCCCGTGAGCATACCTCCAAGCTTTAGTTAGCCCATGATCTACTATAGTCTCTTGGCTTGATGATGCATCTTCAATTAATTTTTGACTGTTATCTTGTAATGTCATTTCGTCAATCTTTTCTTCAAGAATTTCCGTATCATCATCAAAATTAACTCTCTTACTAGAAGAGATATCGCTAGAATCATCGAAGACAACATGTATGGATTCTTCTATAACTAGGGTTCTTTTATTAAAGACTCTATATGCTTTACTAGTTGTAGAGTACCCTAAGAATATGCCCTCATCAGATTTAGAATCAAATTTTCCTAGATTATCTTTCCCATTATTATGAACAAAACACCTACATCCAAAGATATGAAAATAGTTTACCTTTGGTTTTCTGTTTTTCCAAAGTTCATAAGGTGTTTTCTTTATAATAGGTCTCAATAAAACTCTATTTAATATATGACAAGAAGTATTAATGGCTTCTCCCCAAAAGTACTTAGGAAGGTTACTTTCACATAACATAGTTCTAGCCATTTCCTCTAGAGTTCTGTTTTTCCTCTCCACAACTCCATTTTGTTGTGGTGTCCTAGGTGCAGAAAAATTGTGTGTTATCTCCTTTTTACTACAAAACTCATCAAATAAATGATTTTCGAATTCGGTACCATGGTCACTTCTAATAGTTATTACTGAAGTATCTCTAGCATTGGTTACTTCTTTATGAAATTTCTTGAAAACTGAAAAAGCTTGATCCTTATGAGCTAAAAACATGACCCAAGTGTATCTAGAATAATCATCTACAATAACTAGACCATATTTATTTCCACCTAGGCTTGTGGTTCTAGTTGGTCCGAATAGGTCCATGTGTAGTAGTTCTAGAGGTCTAGAGGTTGAGACACAATTTATAGATTTAAAGGAGTTCTTTGATTGTTTGCCAAATTGACATGCTTCACATATTTTATTCTTTTCAAACTTTAATTTTGGCAAACCTATCACCGAATCTCTTTTAACTAGTTTAGATATTGTGTCCATGCTTGCATGACCTAACTTACGGTGCCATAACCAACTAGCATCATTGTCCTTAGTTTCATTAACAACTAAGCATGGGTTGTGTTTGGCAAGATCCTCAAGGTCTACAACATACACATTTCCACGTCTTATTCCTTTAAAAACTAAACTATTGTCATTTGGGTTTGTTACGATGCATAGTGATGGTTTAAACATAACATCATAACCTTTATCACATAATTGACTAATGCTTAATAAATTATGCTTAAGACCGTCAACATATCTAACATTATCAATAAAAGTAGAAGGGGTAATTTGTACTTTACCTATACCAATGATGTGACCTTGGTTGTTGTCTCCAAAAGTCACAGCACCTCCCTTCTTAGCTTCAAGGGTGAAGAATTGATCCTTGTCACCCGTCATGTGTCTTGAACAGCCACTATCCAAGTACCAGCAATTTTTGTTGACCTTGGCTGCAAGACACTCCTACACAAGCAGATCATATAATTTTAGGTATCCAAGTTTTCTTGGGTCCTTCATGGTTAGTCATGTTGGTTCCTTTTGGAACCCATATCCTTTTGATTTTTCTTTTAGTTTTCCCTTTCCTATAGTCACATACATTTGCTTTATGTCCTACAGTTCCACAACAAAAACAGGTTATTTTCTTAATTTTACTTTCTCCTGCTTTAACAAAGAAGTTACTAAGAAGTTTTTGCTTGTTTTTAGGTTTGTATCCTAGACCTGCTCTATTGAATACAGCTCGTTGACTATTAAGTATCATATTTAATTTTTTAGAACTATATGTAAATTTTTCAACCAAGGGTTTGTATTTCTCAAGTTCTTTAGTTAGTGTCTGTTTTTCTGCTTTTGGATCATTTAGTTCTTTTGTGATACTCTCATTTATATGTTTATAGTTTTTGGGTTCTAATGTTTCTTTGTTCAGCTTTTCATTTTCTTTAGTTAAGGTATTATTCTTTTGTATCAAGATTTGGTTGCTTATTTTAAGTTCTGCATTTTCTTTGGTGATACAATCCTTATCCTTAACTAACTTATCGTATTTATGTAGGTAAGATTGATTAGCTATTTTTAGTTCTTTATTCTTAAGATTTATGGCCTTATATTCAATCATTAATTCATTAAATGCATCATACAATTCATCAAAGGTAAAATCGAGATGCGTGTTGGATGTTACCTCATTTTCATTGGCCATGAAACAGAAATTGGCCTTTTCTTCTTGTTCCTCATCCGATGATGAAGATGATGCGTCGGAGTCCGATAAGGTGGTGACAAGGGCTTTCTTCTTCTTGTACTTGCTGCCCTTCTTTAGTAAGGGACACTCAGCTCTGATGTGCCCCGGCTTCTTGCACTCATAACACCCAATCCCCTCATTTTTTCTTTCCTTACCTTTATCCTTGCGATAGGAATTTGAGGGGCCTCTCCTTTGATGATAGGACTTCTTGTGGTTGATGAATTTTCTGATCTTGCACACAAGAAGAGCCTCATCATCATCTCCCTCATGATCTTCTTCTTTACTGCTGCTACTGCAAGACAAATCTTTGTTAGATGATGTAGATTTGAGAGCTATTACCTTTTTCTTATGGGAGGACTCTTCTTCGCTGTGCTGCTTCATTGTTAGCTCGTGAGTCATTAGGGATCCAAGGAGCTCTTCAAGTAGAAGCTTGTTCAAGTCCTTAGCTTCTTGGATTGCCGTCACCTTGGCTTCCCATGACCTTGGTAGACAGCGAAGAATTTTCCTGACAAGATCACTGTTAGTATAGTTTTTGCCAAGGCTTTTTAAGCCATTGACAATGTCAGTAAACCTAGTGAACATGCTAGTGATTGTCTCATTAGAATCCATCTTAAATAGTTCATACTTATGAACTAATATATTTATTTTGGATTCTTTGACTTGATTCGTGCCCTCATGGGTCACTTCAAGTCTGTCCCAAATCTCTTTTGCAGAATTGCAAGTAGAGACTCTATTGAATTCATTCCTATCTAATGCACAGTAAAGCACATTCATTGCTTTAGAATTGAGTTGTGCCTTTCTCATGTCATGTTCATCCCAATCCTTTTCTAGTTTAGGTACAGTGACACCCTCTACATAGATGGATGGGATGTATGGTCCATTTGATACAATGGTCCACATCTCATAGTCTTGGGCTTGGATGAATATTCTCATCCTAGCCTTCCAATATGAGTAATCGGATCCATTAAAGAATGGGGGTCTTTGGATGGACTGACCCTCAATGTGGGAAGATCCAAATGGGGTTGTCATTTCGATCTTTTATTCTTAGGGTAGAAGAGTTTAGGCTCTGATACCACTTGTTGCCCAGATAGACAACCCAAGAGGGGGGGTGAATTGGGTTTTAAAATAATTTTACAATTAAAACTTTTGTAGATGACTAATTAATACTTTTGCAAGGTGATTAATTAGTTGCTATGTGCTGTGAGTGAAATGAGAATGAGAGAAAGAGAGACAAGCAATCGCAAACACGATGTTTATAGTGGTTCGGAGCTAACCCTTGCTCCTACGTCCACTCCCCAAGTCTCACTTGGGAATTCACTATAACCCCTTGGATTACAGCCGGTTGTTTTCCAAGCTCACAACCAAACTTGTTGTTTTACGAGCTCACAACGAACTCGGTCGGTTTTTCCAGGCTCACCGACTAGAACCAACCCCGATTGTTTTTCCGGGATCACAATCGAACCCTTACACATTGGTTTTACACTCGGCTCACCAACCAACCTCTACACCCTTGATTCAATCCCCCGATTGAATCAAGCAAAGACAATATGGAAAGAATAAGAAACAAACAGAAAAACTGAGCTTCTTAAAAAGCAGATTTGCTACAATATAAACTAGAGAGAAGTTAAGAGCCCTCAAACACTTTTGCGTTGGAGTAGAATAAGGCTTCTTGAACTTTGAGTCTCCTCTGGAACGTCTGATCGACTTGAATGCAGGAGGAGACTTCTTTCAATGCTGGGAAGAGGTTGTTGGATGGAGTTAATGGCGCTCTTCCTTCTTTTTCGTTGAAAGCAAGTTTGCAGAGAATAAATGCTTAATCTCTTTGAATGGAATGGTAGTTCTCTGCCTTGCTACAGTCCTCTGTGGCTATTTAAGCCATCCCCCACGGAAACTAGCCGTTAGACATCTTTTTCTGCCCGTTCTGCACACTCTGCACAACCTGACAATGTGTCCGTTGGGGTCGGAGTCGACTCGCGCGATCAGAAGTCGACTCGGCTGTAGCGGGAGTCGACTCATGCTTTTCTGGAGTCGACTCGGCAACTGTTCCGGATTTGAATTAAAGTAGCTTCTTCGACTGGGAGTCGACTCGTCTTGACCCGGAGTCGACTCGCCAACTTCTGGAGCTGACTTGGCATTTTCGGAGTCGGCTCCTCCCATGAAATCCGTAGATCAACTTTTCAATTTGATCCGCTCGAGTCGACTCGACAGTCCTGGGAGTCGACTCGGCGCTCAGAGCCCGAACTCCCGATCTTCTGTCTTTTGGCTCGTCCAGTCTTGGAGTCGACTCGAACTTCCCCGGAGTCGACTCGGCTCTCAGTTTCCGAAACTTAGTCTTCTGCCTTTTTGGTGTACCGCTGCCTTGGAGTCGACTCGAGCTGTCTGGGAGTCGACTCGGCTCTCAGAGACAACAAATTAATCTTCTGTCTTTTTGGGTCGCGCTGTCTTGGAGTCGACTCGCGTATTGCAGGAGTCGACTCGAATCTCAGAGTCCGAAAACGGTTCTCTGACTTTTGCCTTGTGTTCCACTGAGAGTCGACTCTCACTTTCTTTGGAGTCGACCTGCCAACCATCGGAGTCGACTCGCGTTCCACAGGAGTCGACTCGAATCTCAGGGTCGAAAAAAAAACGCTCTTTGACTTTTCTGTCTGTAGCTTCTTGGAGTCGACTCATATTACTCCGGAGTCGACTCGGTAAGCATTGGAGTCGACTCGCGCACTTCAGGAGTCGACTCGCTGACAGGTTTTGAGTTGATGCTTTCTGTTCGTCTGTCTGTTCTCAGTCGGAGTCGACTCGTACTGGTCTGGAGTCGACTCGAGCCCGTGCCAGTGATTCTGATACGCTTGGAGTCGACTCGTAATATCCTGGAGTCGACTCAAGTCTCAGACTTTGGTTCAAACTGACTTCATACCTTATCCAAAATATCTTGAACCAAGTCTAGAAACACTTAGACACGATTTTCACTGAAACACTTAATTGAATTCATTAGTAAACATAAGATATACTCAAATGCTTTGAGCTCATCAAAATCAAATAGGGGTTTTAATCAATCACTCCACAAGACTGCTTTCCTCTGGGAGTCGACTCAGCTGATATGGGAGACGACTCGTAGTCTTCGCGAGTCGGCTCGCTGACAGGGTCTCAAAAACTAACGTTCTGCCTTTTTGTCAGCTTCTTCTTGGAGTCGACTCGGGACCATCTGGAGTCGACTCGCCAAGCACCGGAGTCGACTCGCAACCTTTTGGAATCGACTCGCTCTCAAGATCGAAACTCCATCATTATGTCTTTCTGTCTATTCTCAATCGAGTCGACTCTAGCTTGTGCTAGAAACTTGCAAGCATGCTGGAGTCGACTCGTGATGCAGATTTTGGTTCAGACAGAGTTCAATACTTAACCAAACGACTCTAAACCAAAGCTCAAGGCACTTAGATAGAAATTAATAAAGATTCACCTGAAACACTAGATTGAATTCATTAGAACAACATAAAACATACTCAAGTGCTTTGAGCTCATCAAAATCAATTAGGAAAATACTCAATCACTCCACAATCTTTCCCTTTTTGATGATGACAAAACATTGAGTATTTGTAAAGTGAATTACTCATTCAAGGAATGATTCATGATAAAGTTTTGAAATGAATTCAAATGTTTAGTTATTTAGTATATCCAAAATTGAAATGTATGAGTCAGTAAACTCTGAAATTAAAGCTCCTCCTTTCATTGGGAATTATATAAGCCTTCAAATCATTCAATCAATTGTTTGGTTTATATATCTTTAATGAGTTTGCTTTCTTAGAATTTCAGATTCTCCCCCTCAACATGTGGATTTAATTTTGTTTGAACTTTGTTCAAGTTTTCTGGATTTTCTTTTAGTGTTTTAAACTTGAACTTAAGTTCTTAATTATAAAAGAAAAAATCTGACGATTTGTTCTTGAATATGATCCGACTAACTTCGAATACCCCTTAAATAGACTCTGGAGATTACTCCTTGAGAAGCCCCAATGGAGGAATAAAAACCTCGATGTATCGAATCCACTAAGAACAAATCACATTTTGCTTAAATGTTTTCTTGTTTAGTGATTTTCTTTACTTACATTATACCATATTTTTTTTTCTTTTTGTCATTGTAACAAACAAAGGTAAAGTATCAAAGAGTCAAAACATACAAGAAGCATAGTAAATGAGACAAAAGGATATGCTTTTTCATTCACTGTAAACTTGAATACATAAAAGATGTTCAGAAAGTACATCTACAGTAAAGAGATACATAGTGTTAAAAACACAAAATGCATACAAACAACAAAAGATATACAATGCAGCAAATACAAAATCATCCTCTAGAGGAGGGGGGACGAGGGCAAGCACTCCTCTGCACAGATCGTCGTCCACGCTGATAACTCCGATAGGGAAACTCCGGCTGAGTAGAAGACGACGGTCGAGATGATGATGGTCGTGCCTGAGTGGAAAATGAAGGCAGTGAAGGAGTCGAGCTCGGCCTCGAAGATGAAAGCTGTGATGGAACAGGTGCGGAGGCTCTGGCCGGAGGAGCAGAAGGCCTGGGAGGAGAATGCTGAGGCTCTGACGCACCAGCACCAAAACGGACCTCCAAACCAAGTAGGAGCCTCTCCATTACAGTGGTCAAAATACTGCAGCTCATAAAAATCCACCAGCTGAGAGCAAATCTCAGCTGTGGAAGCCTCCATATTCCCCTTCAGGATTGCGGCCTCCTTTGCAAACTCGGAGATGTCGAGTTGCTCAAGCTGCGCCAATCCTGACACACGGGCAAGGATGCTCTTGATCCGCTCAATGATGCTCTCCTGATGACTGAGCTGGCTCCTCTCAACTGACTTGACACTCTCCTCAAGAGCGTTTATCCGATGGTGCAGCCTCTCAAAAGCAGACTCACACCGGGCAGTCACCTCACCAGCAATCCTCCCTACCAAAGAATCAATCAACTCAGTACTCAGCTGTGGTACGGAAGGACCAGAGGTGGAGGAGGGATGATTAGAGGGAGCAGACGGTGGCACAGTGGATGAAGGTCCAGTGGCGGTATTCGGATCATGATCAGAAGTAGGAGAGTGAGGAGCAATAGGGTCAGATGGTATATCAGAAGAATGCTTCCTAACCCATGTACCCTCAACTTTGAGGAATCCCATTTGGTGGAGAGTCCCCTTGTCCATATAGTCAGTATAACGAAGTGGACGGGAGGGTTCCCCCTCAGGGATAGGGACTTTAAACTTCCTAAAGATCAGAGTGAAAAGCATACCATATGAAAGACTCAATATAGGCTTTTCTAAGGGATCACAAAAATGACTGTAAATGAGTTTAGGAAAATTGAAAGGGATATCATGTAGGATGTGGAACAAAATAGTAAGGTCTCACCCAGAAATAAAATCAAACCTTCTCGTTTTTGGGAAGAGGGTGCGAGAAATAATGCTAAGAAGAAGGCGCATCTCAACGGAGAGCTGATTTGCGAAGACCTCTTCAAGAGGGGACTGGGGTACTCTCCCTAGAATAGCCGTAAGGGCCTCGGATCTATCAGAGGGATGAGTAGGAGAGATACCCTCCTGAGAAAAGTTGAGGACTCGGGCAATGAGGTCCTCAGAGATGCAAACGGAGACATTGGCTACCCTCCCTTGAAGGCCACTGCCACCCCGTGTGAAGTTGCTATAAAATTCCTGGACTAACCCAGGATATGTGGGAAGATCAAGAGAACAAAAGAAATCTAGACCTTGACCCCTAAGACGATGCCATAAAGAAAACCCTTCTCTTGAGAGGAAGTCAAAATCGACTTTCCTCCCGGTTGAGACGGCTCTCCCGGCGCATGAGCACGAGAGAATCAATCGAGGCGGAGAGGGAACTGGAGGAGATGAGCTTACCAGTTCGTTCCTCGCCTTGGATTGTCTCTCGGCGCCGCTAGCAATGAGAGGTCTCTTCCGATGAGACCTTCTTAGAACCCATCTCGAGCTACCCAAGAAGGGAAAGACGTGAAACGAGAGGAAATAGGAAGAAAACGAAGGAAGAAGGCCGAGACGACAGTGGGGGATGACACAAGGGGTTTTGGGATAGTGACGGCCGAAGAGGAAATTTGGGGAAATGTCGATTCGATTAGGGTTAAAAGATGATTTTCCGACCTCGAGTCGACTCCTGAAAATTCGCAAAATCATCCAAGTCGACTCGCAAAATCATCCGAGTCGACTCGAGCTCTGGCACAAACCAAAGTCTCAGACAGAACCGTGCCAAAAGAGAGAGAGAAAGTAATCTTTAGAGCTTAAGGGATGATTTGATGATCATAGGCGTGGGATACTATATAAAACATGAATTAGTGATCAAAATCAATGAATGAGAGAAAATAATCAAAGAAATGGATCAATCACTCCTAAGCCTCTTCTAAGAATACAAAATCGATCTTCACTCAAGGTTTTTAGGAAGATATCAGCAAGTTGATCATCAGTACAAACAAACTTAAGCATCACATCACCATTTAACACATGATCTCTTATGAAGTGATGTCTTATCTCAATGTGTTTAGTTCTTGAGTGCTTAATTGGATTTTTAGTTAGATTTATGGCACTTATATTATCACAGTTTATGGGAATATTAGTTTGCTTAATGCCATAATCTTCCAATTGTTGTTTGATCCATAGAATTTGTGCACAACAACTCCCGGCGGCAACATATTCGGCTTCCGCCGTAGATATTGCAACCGAGTTTTGTTTCTTGCTAAACCATGAAATTATGTTTTTTCCTAAGAATTGACATGATCCGCTGGTACTTTTTCTATCAGTTTACAACCAGCGAAGTCAGAATCAGTGTACCCTATTAAGTTTATGCTTGATTCTTTAGAGTACCATAACCCTATCTCTTTTGTTCCTATTAGATACTTAAAAATTCTTTTAACTACAATTAGGTGTGATTCCTTACGATTAGATTGATACCTAGCACACATGCATACACTAAACATGATATCAGGTCCACTTGCTGTAAGATATAATAATGAACCGATCATACCTCTATACAGCTTTTGATCTACTGACTTACCTGATTTATCTTTGTCTAGTTTGCATGATGAGCTCATAGGGGTGCCGATTGTCTTATTTCCATCCATATCAAATTTCTTTAGCATCTCCTTGATGTACTTAGTTTGATTGATGAAAATTCTTTCCTTAGATTGTATGATTTGAAGTCCGAAAAAGTAGTTCAGCTCTCCCATCATGCTCATCTCAAATTCACTTTGCATTAATTCAGCAAACTCTTTGCAAAGACAATTGTTAGTAGTACCGAAAATAATATCAACTACATAAATCTGCACTATTAACATATATTTGCTTTTCTTTTTCAAAAACAAGGTTGCATCAACATTCCCTCTAGAAAATTCATGATTCAATAGAAATTTACTAAATCTTTCATACCATGCTCTAGGAGCTTGTTTTAAACCATAAAGTGCTTTATTTAATTTGTAAACATAGTTAGGGTATTGATGATTTTCAAAATCAGGAGGTTGTTCTACATAAACCTCCTCATTAATATACACATTTAAGAAAGCACTCTTTCATCCATTTGAAATAATTTGAAATCTTTAAAACATGCAAATGCTAGTAACAATCTAATTGCCTCAAGTCTAGCTACAGGAGTAAAGGTCTCATCAAAGTCTATACCTTTTTCTTGATTATAGCTGTTGCCCAGTAGATACAACCCAAGAGGGGGGGTGAATTGGGTCTTTTAAAACTTTTAACCTACTTCTAAAAGTTTTTGATTAATTATGCTAAGTTGTATAGATGCACAGTGAAAGTTAAACTTAGCAACAGTTTGATGTATAGAATGTGACTAGATTGAATATGCTTGCAACTAAAGGATGCGCGGATAAGAGTTAAGCAAGCAATTTATCTAAGTAAGTAAGTGTGTTAGTTAGACAATGACAAGAGGCATTACAAACACAACAAACATATAGTGGTTCGGTGCACCCCAGCACCTACATCCACTCTCCAAGACCTCTTGGGAATTTCACTATAATCCTACAGATTACAGCCGGTTGTTTTACAAGCTCACAACCCAACTTGTTGTTTTACGAGCGCACAACGAACTCGGTCGGTTTTTCCAGGCTCACCGACTAGAACCACCCCGATTGTTTTTCCGGGATCACAATCGAACCCTTACACGTTGGTTTTATCCTAGGCTCACCAACAAACCTAACACCGTTGGTTTTCCCTTTGGCTCACCAACAAACCTTAAGCCCTTGATTCAATCCCTTGATTGAATCAAGTTACAAGATATTAAAATAAAGGTTTAAAACAAATCAAAGCTTCTTAAACAAGCAAATATAACAATATAAACAAATAGAGTAAAGAGAAGCCCTCAAACGAGTTTGGAAGATGAAGGTGCTCGGCTTCTTCTTTACTTGACCCTCTTCTGATTTGGCACGAAGTAGAGGATCACCGAGGCAGCACACGGATGGAGAGGAAGCTTTGGGATTCACTTGGATGCTCTTCTTCTCTCTATTTCACTTTGGATGGCCCTTTTTGTGCTTATGGGAGATTTTCCTCGTAATCTCTTTCCTAAATGTTTTCTCCCACTTCCATGCCTTCTTCCCTAGCTCTCCTCTTGTTTTTATAGCTTTAGATGGCGTGGAAACAAGAATCTAGCCGTTAGAGACAAAAATAGAGCCGTTGGACACAGTCTGCACCTCCTGACAATATTACCGTTGGGATCGGAGTCGACTCGCACAATCAGGAGTCGACTCGCCTGTTGCAGGAGTCGACTCGTGCTTCACTGGAGACGACTCGGCCACTGTTCCAAATTTGAATTATTGTGCATCCTCGACTGGGAGTCGACTCGACTTAACCCGGAGTCGACTCGCCAACATCTGGAGCTGACTTGGCATTTTCGGAGTCGGCTCATCCCATGAATCCAGAGGACATACTTTCTGATTTTCTTCCTCGAGTCGACTCGGATTCTCTTGGAGTCGACTCGGCTCTCAGAGCCCGAAAACTGATCCTCTGTATTTTGGCTCGTCTGGTCTTGGAGTCGACTCGAACTGTTCCGGAGTCGACTCGACTCTCAGTTTCCGAAACACAGCCTTCTGCCATTTTGGTGTAGCGCTGCCTTGGAGTCGACTCGAGCTGTCTGGGAGTCGACTCGCCTCTCAGAGACGAAAATACCGTCTTCTGTCTTTGGGGTTGCGCTGTCTTTGAGTCGACTCGGACTTTGTGGGAGTCGACTCGAATCTCAGTGTCCGAAAAACTGCTCTCTGACTTTTCCCTTGTGTAACACTGAGAGTCGACTCTCGCTTTCTTTGGAGTCGACCTGCCAACCATCGGAGTCGACTCGCGTTCCACAGGAGTCGACTCGAATCTCAGGGTCGAAAATCGCTCTCTGACTTTTCTGCCTGTTACACCCTGGAGTCGACTCGTTCTACTCTGGAGTCGACTCGAAGACTATTCTTTTGAATTTTTCTTTGAATTTGCTCCTCCAATTTGAATCCTTTGAACTCGAAACTTGGGCCAATAAATTGCAGCTTTCTTCCAACTTTTCTTGAGAGCTTTGGAGGCCTTCTTGTGTTCTTTCAACTTGCTATGTTCCTTGCAAAATAACTATCTTTCTCCTTGCAGCACAAACATTAGCATTTATACTTCAAGGTTTTGTGATCATCAAAATCAATCTTTGGGTCATCAGTCTCCCCCTTTTTGATGATGACAAAACTTGGAGTATATGCAATATAAAATATATTGTGTTCTAGAAGTAATGCATAGCTAAGTTGCATGAAGTAGAAAACATATATATTTAAAACATACTTCATGATAATGCTTTAGATTTAATCAGCTTACCACAATCAACATATTTCAATTTAAGCTGATTTGTATATTCAATTCAAAACATAAAGCATTATGAGCATTATGAGCATATACTTAGATATTTCTCCCCCTTTTTGACAATATCAAAAAGATAGTGAAACATTAAGCACAAAGATAAGAGCATAGATCAGAGCCAATTCAAATATTTCTTTTTCTTATTGTACTCTGATTTGCATGTCAAATTATTGCAAGGATATGAATCATATAACTCAAGGCAATAATATTAGAATCAGATTAACGAGCATAGATCAGAGCCAATTAAGATAATTTCAGAGCAGAACACATCGAATGTGATTTCAAGAGGTTTTCTAATTTGATACCACAGATAGTTTTCTAATCAAGTGTAGGTGGAATCTTTCTTAAGTTAATTCAAGAAGTACCACAAATGATATTCAAGGAAAACACTAATGGAAATCTAACCTCTCTTCAATAATAAGTATGAAAGCTTGTTCATTTAAGATCTTTTGCCCAATCTATTAAGTATTTTATCAACATGAGAGAAATTTAATTAATTTTCAGAGTATAAGATCAAAACTTACATACTTGAAAAACATATCATCATGTTGGATTATGACTTCAAAGGTCTTTTTATGATAATAAGAGCATTGGGGCACAAATACCAAAATATGAATTTATGCAATTTTTGATACATCTTAGAGCTCTTTTAAAAGACTTTCTTTTATTTCTTTAGAAAATAAGCACAATTTGATACATATATAAAAATATGAATTGGCACAAAATTGAAGTTCTAAAGAGCAAGCCAATTAGGACTCATTAGTGAAGTTCAAAATAGATTTTCTAAGAGATACTCAAGAAAATTTAACACATTATTCTCCCCCTTTTTCATTAAATTAGAGGCTCTTAAGATTTGCAATTTGGTTTATGAGTGATGCATAAGATATACTAACCAACTAACACGCCTCAAGGTGTATCATAAAGATTTTCAGATTTAAATTTCAGATGATACATATTGGAGAGTATTAGGATCACTTTTCATTTAGTATTCTTTCCCTCTCCTTTAGTTATAGATTTATGCAATTAAGTTCCATAAGACCTCTCCTTCTGAAATTTTCTTTCTCCCCCTCAATTGATCATTCCATTTAAGAGTTTAGAATCCTAAGATAATGTTCAATAAAATTGTCAATCTCAACAAAATATATTTTCTATAAGTTTCAGCTTATTTTCATAAGACTCAAGGTTTGAGATAAGACAACCTTTATAGAACTCATCTCAAGGTATAAACTTATAATTAAAGCAAGTCTTGCAATATAAGGAGGTTCATCAAAATCAATCCATAAAAATCAAGGTATGCTTCAAATTAAAGTAACTTTAGGATAAGATACTGAATATCTAAAGCTCCCCCTCAAAAGATGCATTCTTCTTTAATCATTCTTTTCTTTTGTTGAATTTCAGATTTTTAATGATAAACGTGAATAAAACTGAAACTTTATGATATCAAGAATGTAGAGTGATCTAGAATTATTCAAAATTTATAGCAATCACTCTTTTTAATCTTTCAAGAACAAGTTATGCTTCCTCTTAATCTCTGAGAAAATGTACTGAAATATTAATCAGAAAATGATTCATTTGAAGCTCAGTTTCTTTCAAAAGCATTTACATTTTCTTTCTTTTAAGAATCATTTGAGTGAGCTGAAATATTTCTAGCTTTAAGATCATTCACTCTATATATATACTGATGGAAGTCTTTAAGAATGTAGGAGAGAAAAACATATAGATGATCATTGAGGTATAGATATTTATAGAACTCAATTTCTTAATTATAGTTTTTCAGCAATGTATACATGAAGCACACTAAATCTTTTTAATATCAAAGTAAAATCATATATTTAAAAATATTTGTTTGCAATTAAGATCATTGAAAGACACATCATTTAGACCAATATTAGTACACTTTAAGGATATGAAATGATATGTTTCGGATGCGTATCGGAGCAATCAACCAAAGGCATCAAAATTAATTCTGTTTTTCTTAAATTAAGACTTTATTTAGAAATCATATTGAGTTTAAGCTTTTATACAAAATCAAATTCTGAATTTCATAAAGATTTTCAATAGAAGCTTTCAAAGTCATAATTTGAGATATGTATCTTCCACATTGTAGCTCATATTAAATCATTACAATTGAAAACACATATGTCAAACATATATAAGAGCATATTCAGAATATTTGTATTTATGTTGAGTTTTGGTATGAATTAGAACATTATATACCAAAGTTAAGCAAGTTGAAGGATAAAACAAACTCAATTCATTTAGCCTAAATAGAGATATCCTTCTCTTCTCCTTCTTACAAATTTATTCAACTTTCAGATTTTAACGATGATTGTGAAATTTCTGAAATTTCTGAAATTTCGACAAATCTGAAATTTCTTTTCAATAATACCAAACAAAAAATTTTATGTAGTATTCCAAACATTCAATCAAATTGTCCAAGCATGGAGCATTACACAATATTGAGAACCCATAATTCAAAGCATCATGCCATATGCAAAATATATTATGTGTTAAGTCATGCATTAGAATATTAAGAAAAAGAATGTCAAGGATCAAAATCAATTCTTTTCAAATAAACTCCCCCTATTTAATCATAATCTTGCACTGATTTCATCCTTAAGGTGTGTTTCCAAGTGACTAAAAATTTGAATTGATTCTTCTTGTATATTATCATTTACTTTGTCTTTCATTTTTACTTTCTTATGCTCTATACTCTATTTGCTCCCTATCCGATGGAGTTGGGAAGGGGCACGAGGTACTACCACTAGCCTCCCTCTTGTGCCGTCCCTAATATGCCCTACACCAAATAGTTGGGTCAAATAGTGCCGGGTACTACCACTAGCCTCCCCATTGGCACCATCCCTATGATGAGTAATATGGAAAGGTTAAAATGTTCACTTCAAACTCTCCCTGTTTAAGTGTAATTAATTATGGATTTTATCCTTTCCAAAAGAATGCTCACACAAGTCTCACAAATGTGCCGAATATATTATGTTTGTTTTGCTTTTCCTTAAGATTGAAGTATTTGCCTTTACTTAGATTTTACTTCTCTTGAATAATATCCATTTTCTTTTCTTTATCTCTCTCTCTTTTTGTTATTCTCAAGTAATTTACATGAAAGAGCATAATAAAGAAATAATCTTATGTATCATATAGATGTATATCATGCAAACAACATTTTCATTGTGCTCAAGGATTCATAATTTCTCACAAGTTATTTTCAATCAAAATTTTAAGCATAAACTTGTGTATTTCATGGTTATGACATAGGCAAAGATATATTTTAGTTTGGGCAAACCATGAAACAATTTCTAAAAGTATAAGTCAATCAATATATATATATATATAGACATGATATCAAAAATTAATAACTAAATAATTTAATCATGCCATAATAAGATTTAAGTCATTGACTTTGCTCAATTAATTTATGAGAGAGGTATCTAAAATTACCTATTCTTTCTATATTCTTCAAGCCAAACTAGATTTCTTATGTGTGAACTTTTGGCTGAAGAGGATCCTCTCTCTTGTTTGCATGTGAATGTTTATTGTATCTTATGTGGAGGTGTCCTTCAAGTTGAAATCTCTCATTTTCTTGCTCAAGGATCCTGCATTATTAACAAATTTCTTTTCTTTCTTGAAAGAAAGTCTTTAGTTTCTTTAAGATACAAACCATTCATCCAACATATTTTTAACTAGATGACTCGATATAAGATATGACAATAGTTGAATATTGAGTCACTTTACTCAAGAGATTGTCTAAATATAATCAAGCACATATCACTTGAACTAAAGAGATAGTTTCATTAACCAAGATGGTTCAAGGACAAGCATGTGAGGCAATAGAAAGATTTATCAAGGTCAAATCAATTTTTTTTTTATTTTTAGAATCAATTTAGCTTAGATTCTATTTGCTTAAGATAATTATCAATAAGACATGTTAGCTAAGTTTTAATCAACTTATCTTAAACGGTTATTTCTATCAAAATTCAGATTATGATTTATTTGTTATCAATAAAATATGATTCATTAAAGTTAGATTGAAGTCTTGCACAAGGACACACAATGAGCATACAATCTGGTCTACTAGCTGTATGATAAAATAATTATTCTATCATGCTTCAATACAGCTTTAAAACAATAGATCTACTTAGCTCATCCTTTTCAAATTCTACAAGATGGGGTCATAGACATACCTTCTTCATTCCAATCTTCTATAAGAGTTGTCTTGTGGACTACCTTTGGTTAATGAAGATCCCCTTTCTTGTTTGGCTTAATTTGGAGTTTGAGAGAAAATGTTAATTCATTCATCATACATATTTCAAACTCACCTTGCATGAGCTTAGTAAAATCTTCATATAAATCTCCATTAGTAGAACCAAAAATGATGTCATCAATGTATACTTGGAGCAAGTAAGATATCACAAATTCTTCTTTTGATGCATAGATTTATTACTTTCTGTTAAAAAGGTTGCTTAAGCTTTTATATCATGCTTTTGATGCTTGTTTCAAATCACATATTGCTTTATCATATTTGTAATGAGTGTTTTCAAATATGGTGGTCATTTAACATATATCTTCTTTAATAAGGTAAGCACATAGGAGTCCATTCTACACACTCATTTGATAGAATATAAAGCTCATAAAGCAAGCAAATGATGATGGTGATCTTTACTTCTAATCATGCAAAAATTTTATCAAGATCTATTTCATCTTTTCTTGATTTAGTCTTTCAGTAGTCATCAATTTTTCTTTATTAAGTGCATTTCTAAAAAACTCAATTTGGTTCTAATTATTAACATGTTTTTAGATTGTTATATGTAAAAGATTAACCATATACATATATAATTTGATCTTAGTATCTTGATAATAAATCATTAGTCTCATAAAGAATAAAATGACTTGATATTTCTGCAACTAAAATCTTTTCATTGAATATTCTATATGCATTGCTTGATAAATGATATCCAAGGATAGACATATCTCTAGGCATTATTTTCATAAGAACATATCAAGCATAACATGTATGACTGAAAAATATGAAAGATATGCAATGGTTTATTTTCAATTTTTCAGAAGATCAAAAGGAGTTTTCATCAAAAATAGATCTCATAGAAATCATATGTATGACAAGCAGTGATGATAGCTTTTAAAAATCATTTAAGTAGATTACTATCATACACAATTGTCTTTTTCATTTCTTCAAGAATTCTATTAACTCTATTTTACTTAAGGTGTCCTTGGTGCTGAAATAATTAATTTCTGTATAAACTTTATCAGGATTTTGGTTTTCAACACTGTGTCATGATACTCTTTATTTTCACAGTTTGGAAACCTTTATCATTTGAAACACTTTTACAAGATTCAGCAAATACAGAAAATATTTCAAGTTTATTTGCCAAGAACAAATCCAATGTAAGCTTTTGAAAGCTTAGTGATGGAAACAACATCTTTAGGTTGAGAAATGATTTTTGTTTGTTTCCTTAATTAGCATGCATAGCAAAACTTTGACCTTTCAGAAGATAATTTAAGTAAGCCAATGGCAAGGTCTTTTGAGATTAAGTACATACTAGCATGAGTTGATTTTATATGCCAAGGATGGTTTCTTTAATCTTGGTATTCATAGTACAAGAAGCATACCAAGTACTCATTATCATATCTATGATCAATAAACAATAATGTCATGGATAAAAACTCTCAATCAAGCATATAGAGAATTCATAGAGTTATTCTTAATAAATTGATTAATCATTTAGCAAATTGTCCAATAGTGAGTAAAGTATACAATAAAATGAAGTGATTTGATTATATTTCCAAAAGTATTTTCTATATCACAAAATTGATCAATACTTGCAATTCATATTTTGATCAAATACTAAAGCAAAAATAATGATGAGATGCAAGGATTACTGATTTCATTATTATTATTATTTAAAATTACTTTTCATAAGTATATTTTAAGTTTCAATGTGTCTAGAACACCCATTTGTATGAATCTATTTGTTTCATGGGTATCTTGGCACATCTATGTCTACATCCTCATATTTTCATTTTGGGTACCCAAGCTTGCTTGGGTCCTTGAGAGTTAGGACATATGGTTCCTTTTGGAATCCAAATCTGCTTGATAGTAATAACTTTACCATTTGATTTAATTGTGTTAGAACGATAGGTAAAGTTGTTATGCCCATTCTTTTCATTTTTAAAATAAGTTATCTTATTTAATGGTTTGCTTGGTGAATTGATAACCTTTTTCCCTAGAGATTTATGACTAAGTGAAGGAGTCAAGCTAAATTTTGATTTATCAAAATCAGCATGTTGGCTTTCAAACATCATTTTTAATCTTTCTGAACTTACAGTGAATTTGTTAATAAAAGATCTTAATTGATTGATTTCTTTACTTAAGTTTTGATTTTCTTTAATTAAGCTATGATTTTTCTGAATCAATTCTTCTGAAAATGACCTTAAGCTTTCATTTTCAGAATTTAGTTTCTTAAGATTTTTATTCTTCATAGCTAGTTTTCTACATTCACCATACAAATCATGAAAAGCATTTAAAAGTTCATCATAAGAATATTCTTCATGAAGGTCATTTGGTGTAAGATTAGATTCAGATTCTACTTTATCTTCTTGTACCATAAGACATAAATTAGTTATCTTTTGTAGTTCATTGTTGCTCCTAACTTTCAATTCCTTGCCTGACTTTCTCTTGGTCAAGGCTTTCTTGCGTTTTACCTCTTTCTTCCTTTCTTCTTGCTTCCTCTTCTTCTTTGTCTTTAGGAAGCTGATTTGCCTCGGAGTCGACTCGGACCTTATTGGAGTCGACTCGGTTAACTTGAGGGTCGACTCTGGAATACTTGGAGTCGACTCGACTGAGGTGGGAGATTCAACACCTTTTTCTGCAGTCTCATTGTTAGTAGGTAATTGAAGCACATGTGAGCTAATCTGAGATTTATCATAAATATTTTCTAAAGTATCCCAGATCTCCTTAGCAGATAAGCATGCAGAAATTTCATTAAACTTCGTTTCTTGAATAGCACAATATAATATGTTCATAGCATTAGCATTCAATTGTGCTAAGTCCTTTTCATTAATAGTTTGAGAGAGTGTGTGAAGGTCATTTATTATAATTTTCCATAAATAATAGTTTTGTGATTGAATAAAAATGCGCATGCGTATTTTCCAATGTGTATAGTTTATGCCATTAAATAGTGGAGGTGTATCAATTGATTGTCCTTCTCCTAGAAAACTATCTATTTGAGTTGTCATGATCTTTGGCTCTAGTCGGTTAAGACTACAAATAATATTTGAGCACCTGCTCTGATACCACTTGTTGCCCAGTAGATACAACCCAAGAGGGGGGGTGAATTGGGTCTTTTAAAACTTTTAACCTACTTCTAAAAGTTTTTGATTAATTATGCTAAGTTGTATAGATGCACAGTGAAAGTTAAACTTAGCAACAGTTTGATGTATAGAATGTGACTAGATTGAATATGCTTGCAACTAAAGGATGCGCGGATAAGAGTTAAGCAAGCAATTTATCTAAGTAAGTAAGTGTGTTAGTTAGACAATGACAAGAGGCATTACAAACACAACAAACATATAGTGGTTCGGTGCACCCCAGCACCTACATCCACTCTCCAAGACCTCTTGGGAATTTCACTATAATCCTACAGATTACAGCCGGTTGTTTTACAAGCTCACAACCCAACTTGTTGTTTTACGAGCGCACAACGAACTCGGTCGGTTTTTCCAGGCTCACCGACTAGAACCACCCCGATTGTTTTCCCGGGATCACAATCGAACCCTTACACGTTGGTTTTATCCTAGGCTCACCAACAAACCTAACACCGTTGGTTTTTCCTTTGGCTCACCAACAAACCTTAAGCCCTTGATTCAATCCCTTGATTGAATCAAGTTACAAGATATTAAAATAAAGGTTTAAAACAAATCAAAGCTTCTTAAACAAGCAAATATAACAATATAAACAAATAGAGTAAAGAGAAGCCCTCAAACGAGTTTTGAAGATGAAGGTGTTCGGCTTCTTCTTTACTTGACCCTCTTCTGATTTGGCACGAAGTAGAGGATCACCGAGGCAACACACGGATGGAGAGGAAGCTTTGGGATTCACTTGGATGCTCTTCTTCTCTCTATTTCACTTTGGATGGCCCTTTTTGTGCTTATGGGAGATTTTCCTCGTAATCTCTTTCCTAAATGTTTTCTCCCACTTCCATGCCTTCTCCCCTAGCTCTCCTCTTGTTTTTATAGCTTTAGATGGCGTGGAAACAAGAATCTAGCCGTTAGAGACAAAAATAGAGCCGTTGGACACAGTCTGCACCTCCTGACAATATTACCGTTGGGATCGGAGTCGACTCGCACGATCAGGAGTCGACTCGCCTGTTGCAGGAGTCGACTCGTGCTTCACTGGAGACGACTCGGCCACTGTTCCAAATTTGAATTATTGTGCATCCTCGACTGGGAGTCGACTCGACTTAACCCGGAGTCGACTCGCCAACATCTGGAGCTGACTTGGCATTTTCGGAGTCGGCTCATCCCATGAATCCAGAGGACATACTTTCTGATTTTCTTCCTCGAGTCGACTCGGATTCTCTTGGAGTCGACTCGGCTCTCAGAGCCCGAAAACTGATCCTCTGTATTTTGGCTCGTCTGGTCTTGGAGTCGACTCGAACTGTTCCGGAGTCGACTCGACTCTCAGTTTCCGAAACACAGCCTTCTGCCATTTTGGTGTAGCGCTGCCTTGGAGTCGACTCGAGCTGTCTGGGAGTCGACTCGCCTCTCAGAGACGAAAATACCGTCTTCTGTCTTTGGGGTTGCGCTGTCTTTGAGTCGACTCGGACTTTGTGGGAGTCGACTCGAATCTCAGTGTCCGAAAAACTGCTCTCTGACTTTTCCCTTGTGTAACACTGAGAGTCGACTCTCGCTTTCTTTGGAGTCGACCTGCCAACCATCGGAGTCGACTCGCGTTCCACAGGAGTCGACTCGAATCTCAGGGTCGAAAATCGCTCTCTGACTTTTCTGCCTGTTACACCCTGGAGTCGACTCGTTCTACTCTGGAGTCGACTCGAAGACTATTCTTTTGAATTTTTCTTTGAATTTGCTCCTCCAATTTGAATCCTTTGAACTTGAAACTTGGGCCAATAAATTGCAGCTTTCTTCCAACTTTTCTTGAGAGCTTTGGAGGCCTTCTTGTGTTCTTTCAACTTGCTATGTTCCTTGCAAAATAACTATCTTTCTCCTTGCAGCACAAATATTAGTATTTATACTTCAAGGTTTTGTGATCATCAAAATCAATCTTTGGGTCATCAATAGCCCTTTGCTACTAGTCTAGCCTTATTCCTAATCACAACTCCATTTTCATCAAGCTTATTTTTGTACACCCATTTAGTTCCAATTATTGAGTATTCAGAGGGTCTTTCAACTAAATTCCATACATTATTTCTTGTAAATTGGTTAAGTTCCTTTTGCATAGCATTTATCCAATTTACATCATTTTCTGCTTATTCAATGTTTTTAGGTTCTAAATGTGATACAAATGCAAGATGATTATTTAAGTTTCTAAGAGAAGCTCTAGTTCTAACAGGTTGAGATGGATCATCTAAGATTAACTCTTTAGGATGACCGTAAGCATACTTTCAAGCCCTTGTAAGCTCATGATCAGTAATTACCTCTTGGTTTGTTGAAGTCTCTTCAATTTGCTTCGGTTCATCCTCTTGCAAGGTCATGTCATCCATTTTTTCTTCAAGTATCCCTGCATCATCATCAAAAGGTACTTTCTTGCTAGAGGAAACATCATTAGTCTCATCAAAAATAACATGAATAGATTCTTCAACAACAAGAGTTCTTTTATTGAAGACTCTATATACCCTACTTGATGTAGAGTATTCCAAGAAGATACTTTCATCAGATTTGGAATCAAATTTGCCTAAGTTTCTTTACCATTATTATGAATGAAATATTTACAACCAAAAACATAAAAGTAGTTTACTTTGGATTTTCTATCTCTCCAAAGTTCATAAGGTATTTTCTTTATAATTGGTCTCAACAAAACTCTATTTAGAATATAACATGATGTGTTAATAGTTTCAGCCCAAAAGTACTTTGGAAGATCACTTTCACACAGCATGGTCCTAGCTATTTTTTCTAGAGTTCTATTCTTTCTTTCTACCACTCCATTTTGTTGTGAAGTCCTACATGCAGAAAAATTATGAGTTATGCCCTTTTTACTACAAAATTTTTTAAAGAGAAGTTTTTCAAATTCTGTTCCATAATCACTCCTAATAGCTATAACTGAAGTATTTTTTACATTAGTTACTTTCTTATGGAATTTCTTAAACAATGAAAATGCTTCATCTTTATGAACTAAAAACATGACCCATGTGAATAAGAGAAATCATCTACTATCACAAGATCATACTTCTTTCTACCAAGACTTATGGTCCTAGTTGGTCCAAAGAGGTCCATATGAAGTAGCTCAAGAAGTCTAGTAGTAGAAACACAGTTTATAGACTTAAAAGAACTTGTAGATTGTTTGCCAAATTAACATGTTCTACAAATTTTATCTTTTTTAAATTTTAGCTTTGGCAAACCAATCACAGAATCTCTTTTAATTAATTTAGACAGTGTATCCATGCTTGCATGACCAATCTACGATGCTATAACTAACTTGCCTCATTGACTTTAGCATCATTAGCTACTAAGTAGTGGCTACTTTTAGCAAGATCATCAAGATCTACTATATAAATATTGCCACATCTTAGTCCTTTGAAAATTATGCTATTGTCAATTGGATTGAGTATGATGCATAAAGATGACATAAACATAACATCAAAACCTCTATCACATAATTGACTAATGCTAAATAAATTATGCTTGAGACCATCTACAAACAAAACATTATCAATAAAGCTTGAAGGTGTGATTTGTATTTTACCGATACCAATGATATAACCTTAGTTATTGTCTCCAAAGGTCACCACACCTCCTTTCTTAGGTTCTAGAGTAAAGAATTGCTCCTTGTCACCCGTCATGTGTCTTGAGCAGCCACTATCCAAATACCAACAGTGTTTATTGAGCTTGGCTGCAAGACACTCCTACACAAGAAAATTATACAGTCTTAGGTACCCAAGTTTTCTTCGATCCTTCAAGGTTAGCTAAGTTAGTTCTTTTTGGAACCCAAACCTTTTTAATCTTCTTTTTAGTTTCTGTTTTTCTATAGTTGCATATATTAGCTTTATGTCCTACTCTACTGCAACAAAAACAGGTTACATCTTTAGCTTTACTTTCACTGGCTTTTACAAAGAAGTTTTTAAAGAATTTCTGTTTATTCTTAGGCTTATACCCTAAGCCGGCTCTATTAAACACAGCTCTGACTATTAAGAATCATTTCTAGTTTTTCAAAACTATAAGTAAACTTCTCAACAATAGGTTTATATTTTTCAAGTTCTTTTGTTAAGTTCAATTTTTCTGTTTTTAGTAGGTTTAGATCTTTTATAAAGTTATCTTTAAAGTTTGATTGGTATTTTTTAAAATAGAGATTTCCTTTGTTAATCCTTCCTTTTCTTTAATTAAGGTTTCTATTTTTAGTTTTAGTATTTTATTGTTAGTTTCAAGCTCTAGGTTTTGCTTAGTTAGATTTTCTTTATTCTTAGCTAGCTTTTTTGTCTTATGCATGTGGGTTTGATTAAATAGCTTCAATTCTTTGTTTCTAATAGTTAGTGCTCTACATTCATCCATTAACTCATTAAAAGCATCATATAATTCATTAAAAGTAAAATCTAAATGGTTTTCGGTACTTACTTCATTCTCGTTGGCCATAAGGCAGAAGTTGGCCTTCTCTTCTTGTTCTTCTTCTGATTGTGGGTCGTCGGAATCTGTCCAAGTAGTGAAGAGGGCTTTCTTCTTCTTGAATCTATCCCCCTTTTTCAATGTGGGGCAGTCGGCTCTGAAATGACCTGGCCTATTGCATTCATAGCACCCTATTCCCTTATCTTCCTTCTTCTTACCCTTGTCCTTGTGGAAGGAGCTTGAAGGAAACCTTTTTTTGTGGAAGGTTTTCTTTCTATTGATAACTTCCTGAATTTTCTCACAAGAAGTGCCTCTTCTTTATCCTCTTCATTGTCTTCTCCTTCACTACTACTACTGCAAGAAAGGTCTTTGTTAGAAGAAGTAGACTTGAGGGCAATTACCTTTTTCTTATGGAAGGATTCTTCTTCGCTGTGTTGTTTCATCGTGAGCTCATATGTCATTAGAAATCCAAGAAGCTCCTCGAGTGGCAGCGTGTTCAAGTCCTTCGCTTCTTGAATCACCGTGACTTTGGCTTCCCATAACCTAGGTAACGAGCGAAGAATCTTCCTAACAAGGTCACTATTAGAATAACTTTTACCAAGGCTTTTTAGACCGTTGACAATATCAGTAAATCTGGTGAACATACAAATGATAGTTTTATTAGACTCCATTTTAAATAGTTCATATTTAAGAACTAGCATGTTAATTTTAGACTCTTTGACTTGATTTGTACCCTCATGGGTAACCTCAAGTTTATCCCATATTTCTTTGGCAGAATTACAGGTGAAGATCCTATTGAATTCATTAGGGTCCAAGGCAGAATAAAGAACATTCATTGCTTTGGCATTTAGTTGTGCCTTCCTTCTATCGTTATCATCCCAATCTTTTTCAAGCTTAGAAATAGTAATGTTATCTGTTGCTGGTGGTCCAAACCGAGAACGATTGGCACAGCGGTGTGAACGGGATTCCGTCTGAGTTGCCTTGGTTGGTGTTGATTGCGCTCCACCTTCCACCGGAAAACCTGCAAGCAAGCCTCGCACCACCACTGGGGTAGTGGGGGCCCTCCGACGATCAAGTCAGAGGAGATTGGAGGAGAAGGAGAGATAATAGTAGCAAGTAGGAGAATGCTCTGGAAGTTCTTGCTTACCTCCCCCCTTCTCCCCCCAGCCGCATATATACCAGGCTGGGGGGTCCTTCTGGGGGGTTGTTCATCGTGTGGCACGATGGAGTTGCCACTGACATGGCCGTTACAGGGCGTCGTGGGGCAGCGCTGGGTACGGCCATGACAGGGCGTAGTGGAGCTCCGCTTTGTACGGCTGTTACAGGAGATCGTGGAGCAGTGCCGGATACGACCGTTGCAGGGAGTAGTGGAGCAGAGGGTCGCGGCGTGCTTCAGGGGAACAGCCTGTCATTGTCGAGAGATTGCCGACTCGGGGTCGGATTGCTGGATCAAGGGGCAGCCGACTCGGGGTCGGGCTGCGAAGCCGAAGATATCCGACTCAGGGTCGGACTGCTGGATCAAGGGGCAGCCGACTCGGGGTCGGGCTGCGAAGCCGAAGATATCCGACTCGGGGTCGGGTTACTGGATCAAGGGGCAGCTGTAGTCTTCTTGGGCGCGCGTGCCGGTCACGTGGGGCATGGTGGCTGAGTTCTCCCGTAACAGTAGCCCCCCACTTCCGAGCCTGGAACCAGAAGGGGAACGGGTGAAGGAAGTGATGCTTCGAGATTGCCGCCATCCCTCGGAGAGGCGCGCGCGCTTCGAGCTCCCCGCCTTCTTTTTAACTCTTGGTAGCGTCTCGCTGACTCCCGACTCTTAAAATTCTTCTGGCGCTAGGCCAGGTATCTGAGGATTAGGCCTCAGAAAATTCTTCCGGCACTAAGCCAGGCGTCCGAGGGTTAGGCCTCAGGAAATTCTTCCGGCACTAAGCCAGGCGTCCGAGGGTTAGGCCTCAGGAAATTCTTCCGGCGCTAAACCAGGCATCCGAGGGTTAGGCCTCAGGAAATTCTTCCGGCGCTAAGCCAGGCATCCGAGGGTTAGGCCTCAGGAAATTCTTCCGGCACTAAGCCAGGCATCCGAGGGTTAGGCCTCAGAAAATTCTTCCGGCGCTAAGCCAGGCATCCGAGGGTTAGGCCTCAGGAAATTCTTCCGGCACTAAGCCAGGCATCCGAGGGTTAGGCCTCAGGAAATTCTTCCGGCGCTAAGCCAGGCATCCGAGGGTTAGGCCTCAGGAAATTCTTCCGGCACTAAGCCAGGCATCCGAGAGTTAGGCCTCAGGAAATTCTTCCGGCGCTAAGCCAGGCATCCGAGGGTTAGGCCTCAGAAAATTCTTCCGGCGCTAAGCCAGGCATCCGAGGGTTAGGCCTCAGGAAATTCCGCTCGTTGGTCGGCCAAGGCTGGCGCAAGCCGAGGCGACCGGTCGGGGCTTCAGGCTAGTCTGCTCCCGGGATGATCATCGGGTTAGCCTGGCATCCGAGGGCCGAGCCTCGGGAGATTCCGCTCGTTGGTCGGCCAAGGCTGGCGCAAGCCGAGGCGACCGGTCGGGGCTTCAGGCTAGTCTGCTCCCGGGATGACCATCGGGTTAGCCTGGCATCCGAGGGCCGAGCCTCGGGAAATTCCGCTCGTTGGTCGGCCAAGGCTGGCGCAAGCCGAGGCGACCGGTCGGGGCTTCAGGCTAGTCTGCTCCCGGGATGATCATCGGGTTAGCCTGGCATCCGAGGGCCGAGCCTCGGGAGATTCCGCTCGTTGGTCGGCCAAGGCTGGCGCAAGCCGAGGCGACCGGTCGGGGCTTCAGGCTAGTCTGCTCCCGGGATGACCATCGGGTTAGCCTGACATCCGAGGGCCGAGCCTCGGGAAATTCCGCTCGTTGGTCGGCCAAGGCTGGCGCAAGCCGAGGCGACCGGTCGGGGCTTCAGGCTAGTCTGCTCCCGGGATGATCATCGGGTTAGCCTGGCATCCGAGGGCCGAGCCTCGGGAAATTCCGCTCGTTGGTCGGCCAAGGCTGGCGCAAGCCGAGGCGACCGGTCGGGGCTTCAGGCTAGTCTGCTCCCGGGATGATCATCGGGTTAGCCTGGCATCCGAGGGCCGAGCCACGGAAAATTCCGCTCGTTGGTCGGCCAAGGCTGGCGCAAGCCGAGGCGACCGGTCGGGGCTTCAGGCTAGTCTGCTCCCGGGATGATCATCGGGTTAGCCTGGCATCTAAGGGTTGTCAGGCCTCAGGAAATTCCGCTCGTTGGTCGGCCAAGGCTGGCGTAAGCCGAGGCGACCGGTCGGGGCTTCAGGCTAGTCTGCTCCCGGGATGATCATCGGGTTAGCCTGGCATCCGAGGGCCGAGCCTCGGAAAATTCCGCTCGTTGGTCGGCCAAGGCTGGCGCAAGCCGAGGCGACCGGTCGGGGCTTCAGGCTAGTCTGCTCCCGGGATGATCATCGGGTAGCCTGGCATCCGAGGGCCGAGCCTCGAGAAATTTCGCTCGTTGGTCGGCCAAGGCTGGCGCAAGCCGAGGCGACCGGTCGGGGCTTCAGGCTAGTCTGCTCCCGGGATGATCATCGGGTTAGCCTGGCATCCGAGGGCCGAGCCTCGGGAAATTCCGCTCGTTGGTCGACCAAGGCTGGCGCAAGCCGAGGCGACCGGTCGGGGCTTCAGGCTAGTCTGCTCCCGGAATGATCATCGGGTTAGCCTGGCATCCGAGGGCCGAGCCTCGAGAAATTCCGCTCGTTGGTCGGCCAAGGCTGGCGCAAGCCGAGGCGACCGATCGGGGCTTCAGGCTAGTCTGCTCCCGGGATGATCATCGGGTTAGCCTGGCATCCGAGGGCCGAGCCTCGGAAAATTCCGCTCGTTGGTCGGCCAAGGCTGGCGCAAGCCGAGGCGACCGGTCGGGGCTTCAGGCTAGTCTGCTCCCGGGATGACCATCGGGTTAGCCTGGCATCCAAGGGCCGAGCCTCGGAAAATTCCGCTCGTTGGTCGGCCAAGGCTGGCGCAAGCCGAGGCGACCGGTCGGGGCTTCAGGCTAGTCTGCTTCCGGAATGATCATCGGATAGCCTGGCATCTGAGGGTTGTCAGGCCTCAGGAAATTCTGCTCGTTGGTCGGCCAAGGCTGGCGCAAGCCGAGGCGACCGGTCGGGGCTTCAGGCTAGTCTGCTCCCGGGATGATCATCGGGTTAGCCTGGCATCCGAGGGCCGAGCCTCGGGAAATTCCGCTCGTTGGTCGGCCAAGGCTGGCGCAAGCCGAGGCGACCGGTCGGGGCTTCAGGCTAGTCTGCTCCCGGGATGATCATCGGGTTAGCCTGGCATCCGAGGGCCGAGCCTCGGGAAATTCCGCTCGCTGGTCGTGCGCCTGTCGCTTGCCGCCCGACGGGATTTCTCCGTGGCCAGCTGCGATCGTGTTTCTCCTCCTCTCCAAGCGTCGCCTGGGGAACACCAGATGGGCATTAAATGCTAATTAAGGGGTTACCTGGGAAATCGGATCGCCAGTTGCTGCTTGCGAGGAGTGTCAGTTAAGCGGCCGCGATACGCGCGTTCTTCGAGGCGGATGCGGCCTGGGCGCGAGCGGAGATACGTGGACCTAGGGGTACAGGCCACCCGGAGTGTCCTGCACAAAGAATGCGATTAAGGAGAATGACGCTTAGGAAATCGCGGGAAGATACGCCTCGAGAGCCGGATCGGCTCCGGATTCAATGCGCCCGCATTTATTGGAGCCACCCGCATCGGAACGACCGGGGGGCCGCAGTTTGGCTATAAATATAGGTGCAGGTGCGATGGAGCCTGCCAAGCCGGAGCTGTTCAGGTTGCCATGGATCGTGGGCCTCCTCTCCGGCGCATGGTTGAGAGACCCCTACCGAAGGAACGGGAGGCGCGCCCTTCGCGACTTCCGCCAACTAGCCGTTTCATCTGGGATCAACAAGGAGGTTCTCCCCGGCGGAACTCCGCTCTAGGCGTTTCATCCGGGATCACGTCTCCCCTCCTTGAAGTTCGGCCTCCCGATTGAGCTCCGCACCAGGCGCCTGATCCGGGACTGCGCCTCCATATGCTCTTCTCCCTTGTATTCCTTCTCTCCCCTAACACTGGGGAGGACCGGAATATCCCTTGGAGGTGGCGTTCCCCTGGAGGCAGCGGGAGCTTCGTCTGCGGCGGCTCCTCGTCTTTTTCGTGAGGCGTGGATGGCGCCTCCGGTTGGAGGCAGTGTGGACTTCTCCTTCGTCCACTTCTTCTTCATCCGCGCCGGCTCTTCGTCTTTTTCGTGAGACGCCGATGGCGCCTCCGGTTGGAAGCACCCACTTCCGGCGGGATTGCAGCCGCTTCCGATGGAGGTTTCGGGATCTCAGATCTTCAGCTCCTCGGAGTCTCCACCTCTTCTTTACTTTCTTTACACCCTAATTCCCCTCTGGGAATTCCTTGTAATCATACGAGCACGCCATTGTAACCAGAAATTATTGAAATGAAAAGTGTTATACATTTTTGAACTGTCTTTCGGATGGCGATGTATCAGCGGAGGGTGGCCCGATATTACAACTCCAAGGTCCGACCGAAGCTTTTCAGAATCGGAGATCTGGTGCTAAGGCGAGCCAAAGCATCTCAACCTGCGGAAGGTGGGAAGCTAGCGCCAAATTGGGAAGGCCTGTATAGGGTTCGCTGGGTAAACCGACCTGGCTCCTACCAGTTGGAGGCCCTGATAGTTGGCTCCTATCAGTTGCGCCATTTCCCTCGCTTCTTCCAAGAGATCCAGGTTCCCTCGGAGTTGCTCCGAATTGGCCTCGGGTCGGTGCGCGGCCACCCGAGGTGAGGGGAGTCCGAGCTCCACGGGGACAACGGCTTCCGTGCCATAGGTTAGGCTGAAAGGCGTCTCCCCGGTAGGGGTCCGATGCGTGGTCCGATATGCCCAAAGGACATTCTCGAGTTCTTCGACCCAAGCTTGCCCCGTCCGACCGATTCGCGCTTTGATTCCTTGGAGGATTGTCCGATTTGTGACCTCGGCCTTGCCGTTGGTTTGGGGATGCGACACAGATGTGAACCGATGCTCGATCCCGAACTCCTCGCAGAAGTCACGGAAATGCTTGTTGTCGAACTGTCGGCCATTATCCGAGATGAGGACCCGAGGTACCCCAAATCGGACAATGATGTTCTTCTTCACGAACTTCCGGACTTGCGCCTCCGTGATAGTGGCCAGCGGCTCTGCCTCCACCCACTTGGTGAAGTAGTCGATTGCAACAATCAAAAATTTCCGCTGAGCTGAAGCGACGGGGAATGGTCCGAGGATATCCATTCCCCACTGGGCGAAGGGCCAGGGTGCAGTGATTGGTGCCAAGGGGACAGAAGGGATTCTCTGGACGTTGGCGTGGCGCTGGCAGGCGTCGCATTTCCGTACATGATCCTTTGAGTCCTCCAACAAGATAGGCCAATAATAGCCTTGCCTCATGATCTTGTGCGCCAAGGACCTAGCCCCCAAGTGTGATCCGCAAACGCCTTCGTGGACTTCGCCGAGGACGTAGGCCGCTTCCGAGGGGCGGAGGCACTTTAAGAGGGGGGCGGTAAACGAAGTCCGATACAGCCTCCCTTCATAGAGTACGTAGTGGGCGGACTTCATAACAAGTCGCCGAGCTTGATCTTCGTCTTCAGGGAGGATCCCTTCGGCGAGGTAGGCGACAAGCGGGTCCATCCAAGACGACTCCGGATCAATCACCATCACCGCTCCAGCCTCGCCGATGCTCGGGGCATCCAGGGTCTCCAGGTAGATCGCCCTCGACAAGTTGTGCGCGTCTGCGCTCACTAAGCGGGACAACCTGTCGGCCCTGGCATTTTCACTTCTTGGGACCTGCTGGATGTCGACACTGCCGAGGTCGGAAATGAGTGCTTGCACCTTCCGGACGTAATTCTGCATGGTCGGGTTCCGGGCTTCGAACTCCCCACGGACCTGCCCGACCACCAGCTGGGAGTCGGTGAAGACCTTCAGGCGCCGGATGCCGAGCTCCTTGGTGAGTTTGAGTCCCGTGACTAGGGCCTCGTACTCCGCCTCATTGTTGGTCACTGGAAATCCGAACCTCAAGACATACTCTGCTATCACTCCATCAGGGCTGGTGAGGACCAGCCCGGCCCCTCCACCTTCGGGGTTCGACGACCCATCGATGTGAAGCGTCCAAATCGGGAGGTCGAGGCTGGGTGTTTCCGGCGACCTAGGTTCCGCCTCCTGCACCGTGCACTCAGCGAGGAAATCCGCGAGCGCCTGGGCCTTGATGGCGGGTCGGGGCTGGTAGCGGATGTCGAACTCACCAAGTTCTACTGCCCACTTCACCAGCCGTCCCGCATTCTCAGGATTGCTGAGGATCTGCCGCAGCGGTTGATCGGTCAAGAGGGTGACAGAATGGGCCTGGAAATAGGGGCGAAGCCTCCTGGTCACGGTCAGCAGCGCGAAGGCGATCTTTTCAGCCTTCGTATACCGCGTCTCGGTATCCCGTAGGACCCGGCTGATGTAGTACACAGGCTTCTGGAGCTTTGCCTCTTCCCGAACCAGTACCGCACTGACTGCGGTTGGGGAGACCGCCAGATGGAGGTAGAGCATCTCCCCTTCTTGCGGCTTGGACAGCAGGGGAGGAGACGCCAAGTATTCCTTGAGCTGGTCGAATGCTGCTTGACATTCGGCCGTCCAGAGGAAGTCTTTCGGGCGTTTCAACACCTTGAAGAAAGGTTGGCAGCGTTCGGCCGATTTTGCCACAAATCGTCCGAGCGCGGCGACCCTCCCAGCGAGCTCCTGAACCTCCTTCACTTTGGTCGGAGGGGACATATCTTGGATGGCCTTGATTTTGTCCGGGTTGGCTTCGATCCCCCGCTGGTTGACAATGAAACCGAGGAACCTCCCGGCCGAAGCGCCAAAGGCGCACTTCGCTGGGTTCAGCTTCATGCGAAACTTCCGCAGGGTGGCAAAAGTCTCCTCCAGATCCGCGATGTGCTGGTCTGCATGGCGGCTCTTCACCAGCATATCGTCCACGTACACCTCCATGTTCCGGCCGATTTGCTCTTTGAAGATTTTGTTGACGAGGCGCTGGTAAGTGGCGCCAGCATTCTTCAGACCGAAGGGCATTACCTTGTAACAGTACAGCCCCCGGTCTGTTATAAAGGCAATTTTCTCCTCGTCCTGTGGAGCCATCATTATCTGGTTGTAGCCGGAGAAGGCGTCCATGAAAGACAGCAGCTGATATCCGGAAGTCGCGTCGACCAGTTGGTCTATCCGCGGAAGCGGAAAGCTATCCTTGGGACACGCCTTGTTCAGGTCGGTGTAGTCGACGCACATCCTCCACTTCCCGCTCGCCTTCCGGACAAGTACGACATTTGCCAGCCACTCGGGGTAGCTCACCTCCCTTATGAATCCTGCCTCCAAGAGTTTGTCTACCTCCTGGTCGACCACCCGGATCCGATCCGGGGCACAGTGTCTCTTCTTCTGCTTTACTGGTCGGTGGGTTGGGTCGACGTTGAGGGCGTGAGAAATGACCTCCGGGTCGATCCCAGGTACATCGGCCGCCGACCAGGCAAATACATCGGCGTTGGCTCGGAGGAATTCCACCAACCGAGCCCGAGCTCTCGGGTCGAGATTGGTGCCGACCCGGACCGTCCGGTCCGGGCGACCTTCCTCGAGGGGAACTTCGATCACACCTTCGGCCGGCTCCCCGTGCCGCAAGGCCACCTCGTCTCTGGCGTCGAGGGACTCGACGCTTAAGGCTTCTACGGGCTTCTTCCCTTTGAGAGTTGCTAGGAAACATTGCCTTGCGGTCGGTTGGTCACCTCGGACCTCTCCAATCCCGACCGCCGTGGGGAACCGCATGAGCAAGTGGTACGTAGAGACCACCGCGCGAAGGGCGTTCAGTCCGGGTCGTCCGAGGATAGCGTTGTAGGCCGAGGGAACACGGACGACCAAGAACCCGAGCCGCACCGTGGCTTCTGCAGGTGCAACGCCCGCAGTCACAGGCAGCTCAACGACACCTTCGGCCGAGATAGCGTCACCAGTGAATCCTATGAGGGGGGTGGATATTTTGTGCAACAATTGTCTGGACAAGCTCATCTTTTGGAAGGCCTCGTAAAACAAAATATCAGCTGAGCTTCCACTATCCACAAGAACACGCCTTACATCATAGTTTGCCATAGTGAGGGAGATCACCATGGCGTCATCGTGGGGGGTCTGAACCCCCTTTACATCTTCATCACAAAAAGTGATTACATTACCGACCCTCTGCCTCTTTGCGACGACTGCCCCTGACGCTTCAGTCGAGCCCCCTGCGTTCCTCTCGGGCCGGGGGCAGCCCCCAGTGATAGTATGGATCACGCCCGCGACGGGTCGATTCTGCTCCCGAGGCTCCGGAGGGGCCGGGTCGGCCGGACGCGAGTCTGCGGGGGGACGTCGGTCGTTCACATATCGACCGAGACGCCCTCGGCGGATGAGAGCCTCGATCTCGTCCCGAAGCTGGAAGCAGTCTTCGGTGTCGTGGCCGTGGTCCCGGTGGTACTCACAGTACGCCCGAGAGGGCCTCCTCCCAGGGATCTTCTTCATCTGTCTCGGGACCGGGAGGTCCTCCCGCCCCTTGATTTCCATGAGGATCTGGGCTCGGGGAGTCAGGAGAGGAGTGTACCGGTTGAAACGTCGGGGCAGAGAACGAGGGCGTAGGGCGCCGTGGTTCCTCGCCGGCGACAGGCTTCTGCGCCGACGTTGAGGCGTCGGGCTCCTCCTCTGGCGTGCCTCTTTTCGCCTTTTCTTCCCGAGCTTTGGAGGGATCTCGGCGGCCTCCTTGCTCCGGTGGGCGGCCGCCTCCTCGGCGTCCGCATACTGGTTCGCCCGGGACAACAGCTCCGGAAAGCTCCGCGGCAGGCGTTTGTCCAGGGAGAAGGTGAGTCTGCCCTTTCGGAAGCCACGCTTCAGGGCTGAAAGAGCCACCTCCTGGCTCAGGTTCCGGACTTCCAGCGTAGCCTTGTTGAAGCGGGTAAGATAATTCCGCAAGCTTTCTCCCTCGTTTTGCCGGATATCGAAGAGGGAGTCGGAGACCAGTCGCCGCCGGCTACTGACGGCGAAATGGGTGATGAAGAGGCGAGTAAACTGGTCGAAGGACTGGATTGAGTTAGCCTCCAAGCCGGCGAACCACGCCCTTGCCGGGCCACGGAGGGTCGCCAGGAAGGCCTTGCAGAGGAGAGGATCTGATGCTCCGTGGAGGAGCATAAGGGTCCTGAAACTCTCGACGTGATCCCGCGGGTCCGCCGCCCCGTCATAGGGCTCGATCGCCGGCATTTTAAACCCCGGCGGATTCGGGGTCCGCAGGATCCTCGAGGCAAGCGCCGGCTGGGAGGAGATCTCCAAGTCGGCGAAGGGATCTTTGGAGTGGCCCTTCAGGACCTGGAGTTGTCGGCGGAGATCGTCCACCCGTCGGTCCAGGGAGCGCGACCGATGGGTGGGAGACAAGGAGCACCGAGAGGGGGACCGACTGGAGCGCGGGTTCCTTGAGGACTGGGGGGTCTGGGAACGCACCCGGGCCCGCCTCTCGTACCCCGCGCAGCTCCGATGGGAAGGTCCCGGCAGAATGGACCGTGCTCGAGAATCTTCCTCGCGCCGGCGCTCCTCCCCATGGGAGAGGAAGGAGCGCGGGTTGAGGAGGACAGGTGAGCGCTCAGGGAGCAGCGGCTCCTGGGCCCGCTGCGGCGCCCGAGACATCACACCCTGCAGGTTCTGCACTGCCTCCGCGAGGGTGCGAACCTGCTGGGCTAACTGGTCGAACTGAGCGGCTTCGACCATCTGAATGGGGGGTGGAACGGTGGAGTGTTGCTGAGAATGTGTTGGAGACGCAGCGGCCTCCCGGCCGGAGGCGCGAGAGGCCCCGCGACCGGAGGCATTGGAAGCTCCACGACCACCTCGCCGTGCCATTACGATCGCTCTGAGATTCGGGCCCTCCTTCTAGCGCCAACTGTTGCTGGTGGTCCAAACCGAGAATGATTGGCACAGCGGTGTGAACGGGATTCCGTCTGAGTTGCCTTGGTTGGTGTTGATTGCGCTCCACCTTCCACCGGAAAACCTGCAAGCAAGCCTCGCACCACCACTGGGGTAGTGGGGGCCCTCCGACGATCAAGTCAGAGGAGATTGGAGGAGAAGGAGAGATAATAGTAGCAAGTAGGAAAATGCTCTGGAAGTTCTTGCTTACCTCCCCCCTTCTCCCCCCAGCCGCATATATACCAGGCTGGGGGGTCCTTCTGGGGGGTTGGTCATCGAGTGGCACGATGGAGTTGCCACTGACATGGCCGTTACAGGGCGTCGTGGGGCAGCGCTGGGTACGGCCATGACAGGGCGTAGTGGAGCTCCGCTTTGTACGGCTGTTACAGGAGATCGTGGAGCAGTGCCGGATACGACCGTTGCAGGGAGTAGTGGAGCAGAGGGTCGCGGCGTGCTTCAGGGGAACAGCCTGTCATTGTCGAGAGATTGCCGACTCGGGGTCGGATTGCTGGATCAAGGGGCAGCCGACTCGGGGTCGGGCTGCGAAGCCGAAGATATCCGACTCGGGGTCGGACTGCTGGATCAAGGGGCAGCCGACTCGGGGTCGGGCTGCGAAGCCGAAGATATCCGACTCGGGGTCGGGTTACTGGATCAAGGGGCAACTGTAGTCTTCTTGGGCGCGCGTGCCGGTCACGTGGGGCATGGTGGCTGAGTTCCTCCGTAACATTATCAACATAGACAGAAGGAATATGTGGTCCATTAATTATGATGCTCCAAACATCATAATCTTAGGCTTGAATGAATATCCTCATTCTAGCCTTCTAATAGGTATAGTTTGTTAGGGATCAACCCTACGAATGCGGAATATAAAGGATAGTAGGAGAAAGAATAACACGGCAAAAATAATAGCACAACGCACAAGACACTCAAGTTTATGTGGTTCGGAGTCTCTTGCTCCTACGTCCACAGCCGCACAGATCAATATTTCACTATATGATCAAAGGAAGTTACAGAGATTCAAGAGAAGAGAAACAAACTCTCTTTCTCACAGCAAACAATCTTTCTCAAGACGAGCAACACGTCGTCTTCCTGATGCACACAAAGGATCTACTTTTGGAACCTCTCGTTGATAAGTTCTAGGGTTTCTCTAGGTTGCAACCACACCTCTCGTGTCCCTCAAGAAGTCTATATATACCTCCCAATCTCTTACTTTGATTAGGGCTCAAAAAACCTTGGCTTGGACCCGATTCATAACTCAGCCTCGCGTGAAAACCGTGCTCGAGTCGACTCCCGCAATTCTGCGAGTCGACTCGGCAACAGTCCACAGAAAAATGCCTCTCTGTCTGCCTGTGGGAGTCGACTCCTGGAGTTCTCGAGTCGACTCCAACACTGGGGAGTCGACTCCAGGTCTGCTGGAGTCGACTCCAAAAACTGTGCCAAGACTACCTGCGTGCCAGAGTCGACTCCAAGTCTGCTGGAGTCGACTCCGGACCTTGCTGAAGGTTTCTTTCTTTGCTGATTCAACTCTGAATCTTCTCGAAACTCTTTCCGGCTTGTCTTCCCTTGATCCTCCACCACCATAGTGCACATAGGGGTCTAGGAAAAGGGAATGGATCAGGCTCCACAACCCAACAACTCTCCCACTTGGAGACTGATACATCCAGTCGTGCATCTATCTTAAAAATAAACAAACTTCCATATCTTGATTTGTATTCTTTGTGCGGCACCTCCATTCAACTATCTTTGGAGGCCAATTGAGGCCATGCATCGCCTCAATTTCTTTGTAGTGACTGTCTTAGTCAACATATCAGCTGAATTCTTTACTCCTTGAATCTTCTCAAGTAACAAACTGCCATCTTCTAGCAACTTTCTGATGAAGTGATATCTCAGCTGTATGTGCTTCGTTCTCGCATGAAACATTGGGTTCTTAGCTAAATGAATAGCACTCTGACTGTCGCAGAATAGTACACTACAGTTCTGTTCTCTGCCCAGCTCTTTCAGAAGGTTTTGTAGCCAAATCATCTCCTTGCTGGCTTCTGTAATGGCAACATATTCTGCCTCAGTTGTCGAAAGAGCAACGATCTTTTGCAGTTGTGAGAACCAGCTCACTGCTGTCCTGCCTACGGTATAAACATACCCTATGGTGCTTCTTCTAGTGTCAGTATCACCTCCTAGGTCTGCATCCACAAAACCTTGTAGTGTTTGACTGCCTTTTCTATAACACAAGCCTACATTTCTGGTACCTTTCAAATATCTTAGGATCCACTTGACAGCCTCCCAATGTTGTCTACCCGGATTGGCCATGTATCTGCTCACAGCTCCCACTGCATGTGCAATGTCGGGTCTCGTGCATATCATAGCATACATCAAGCTGCCTACAGCTGAAGCATATGGTACCCTTGACATCTTCTTCAGCTCCTCATCATCCTTGGGTGATTGCTCTTTTGAAAGTTTGAAGTGGCTCGCCAAAGGTGTCTTCACAGGATCTGCATCTGTCATATTGAATCTATTCAGCACCTTATCAATGTAGTTAGCTTGAGAAAGCTTCAGTGTTCCAGCCACCTTATCCCTTTCAATCCTTAGCCCAAGCATCTGTTTTGCTGCACCTATGTCTTTCATTGCAAACTTCCTTAATAGCTCTTTCTTCCATCTTTCAATCTCTTGTAGGTTCGGTCCGGCTATCAACATGTCGTCAACATACAAGAGTAAGATGATAAAACTGCCATCAAGTACCTTATGATAACAGCAATGATCTTCTTGACATCTTGCAAAACCATTGTTGATCATGAATTCATCGAACTTTTTGTACCACAACCTCGGGGCCTGTTTCAAACCATACAAACTTCTCTTCAGTTTGCATACAAGGTTCTCCTTGCTAGGGACTGCAAAGCCGATAGGTTGCTGCATGTAGATGTCTTCATCAATCTCTCCATGGAGAAATGCAGTTGTAACATCCAACTGCTCCAAATACAGATTTTCTGCTGCCACAATACTCAGAATCACTCTGATTGTTGAATATTTGACTACCGGAGAGAAAATCTCAGTGTAGTCGATACCTTCCTTCTGTTGGAAGCCTTTCACAACCAACCTTGCTTTGTACCTCTTGCTGCCATCATGTTCCTCTTTAACTTTGTAGACTCACTTGTTCTGTAAAGCCTTCTTGCCTTCTGGTAGTGAACTGAGCTCCCAAGTTTGATTTCTATCCAAAGACTTCATCTCGTCCTTCATGGCTAACTCCCACTTCACCGAATCTATGCTTTCCATGGCTTCTTCATAACACTCGGGTTCACCTCCATCTGTCAATAGCAGATAATGTAAAGAGGATGAATATCTATCCGGTTGTCTGGAGATTCTTGTAGATCTTCTCAGCTGCGGTATACTTGGTTGAGGTTGTGCCGCAACAGTTTCTGAATTTTCAGGATTTCTCTGAACTCTTTTGGCAACGTCTTCTTCTGTAATCTCTTGCAACTCAACTTGCTGTTTTTCCTTGCTTTGCTCCCCTACATTCTCAAGATCTGAAGTATTCTTGTCCTTATAGAGAACTCGCTCATTGAATATCACATCCTTGCTTCTGATGACCTTCTGGTTCTGCGCATCCCAGAACTTGTAACCAAAATCATCTGTACCGTATCCAATGAAGAAACATTTTCTGGACTTTGCATCTAGCTTGTCCCTTTTCTCTGCATTGATGTGCACAAAGGAGACACACCCAAAGACCCTCAAGTGTGACAAATTTACTATTTTTTCTGTCCACTCTTCTTCAGGCAATTTGCAATCTAGGAAAACCGACGGGCCTCTGTTTATCAGATACGCTGCGGTGTTGACTGCCTCAGCTCAAAATATCTTGGGCAAACCAGCATGGATCCTCATACTATTGGCTCTCTCGTTCAGGGTTCTGTTCATTCATTCAGCGACCCCATTTTGCTGCGGTGTGCTCGGTATTGTCTTCTCCATTCGGATTCCATTCATTGCGCAGAATTTCTTGAACTCGCTGCTGTCATACTCACCGCCATTATCAGACCTTAGTCGTTTTATCTTTACACCGGATTCATTCTCCACTAGACTTTTCCACTTCTTAAAGGTGACAAATACCTCTGATTTATGCTTCATGAAATAAATCCAAACCTTTCTGGTAGAGTCGTCGATGAACGTGACATAATAGTGTGAGCCTCCAAGAGATGCAACCGGTGAAGGCCCCCACACATCTGTGTGTACAAGCTCTAGCTTTTCTGTCTTCGGTGTTCTTCCACCCTTTGAGAAACTAACTCTTTTCTGCTTCCCAAATATGCAGTCTTCACAGAGACCTACATCAACAGTTTTCAGATCTGCTAGCTTGTTCTTCTTCACCATCATCTTCATACCTTTCTCACTCATATGTCCGAGTCTGCGATGCCAAAGACAACTATCTGCACCTCTTTCTGCTAATGCCACCGTATTCTTGGTGTCATTGGTCATGTAGAGAGTTCCCAACTTGTTCCCACGTGCTATCACCATAGCTCCTTTGGTAATTTTCCATGAACCACCTACGAAGGTAGTAACATACCCTTCGCTGTCAAGCTGCCCAACAGAAATCAAGTTTCTCTTCAAGCCTGGGACATGCCTCACATTCTTCAGTTTCCACACTGACTGATTCAGCATCCTGATATGAACTTCACCTTTCCCCATAATATCTAAAGGCTCATCATCAGCGAGATAAACCTTTCCGAAGTCTCCTGCAGTGTAATTCAGCATACACTCCTTCCGTGAGGTAGAATGAAACGAAGCTCCAGAGTCTAGTATCCACAATTCCATAGGACTGTCCACACTAAGAATCAAAGCATCGTTGGCTTCATCTGTGGTTGCATTCACGGACTCCTCATTCTGCCCCTTGCTTGGATTCTTCTTTCTGAGCCAACAATTCTTCCTCATGTGGCCCATCTTGCCACAATGCCAGCAGCCATCGCCTTTCGATCTAGACTTGCTCCTTCTCTTAGACTTCGATCTGCCACGATTTTCACTGCATTGCACAGTTCTTCCTCTGCCTTCAGATGTGTTCAGAATCGAACCAGATTTCACACCAGACTCCCTCCTTCTGATATCTTCACTGAGTATCAGATTTCGGACCTCCTCAAACTTCAGTTTGTTTGAGCCGCAGGAACTGCTTACAGCTATCACCGTTGCACCCCAACTTTCTGGCAAGGAGGATAGGAGAATTAGAGCACGAACTTCATCCTCAAAGCTGATTTCCACCGAACTCAACTGGCTCGTAATCAGATTGAACTCATTGATGTGATCCGTAACTGAGGAACCTTCACTCATCTTCAGATTGAATAAACGGCGCATCAGGTACACCTTGTTAGAGGCCGAGGGTTTTTCATACATATTCGACAATGCTTTCAGCAAACCTGCTGTTGTCTTCTCTTCCAAAACGTTGAACGCAAGGTTTCGAGCCAACGTCAAGCGAACAACTCCCAAAGCCTGACGATCCATTAAATCCCAGTCGGCCTGTGACATATCTGTCGGTTTCATACCTTCAAGAGGTAGATGAAGTTTCTTCTGATATAAATAATCTTCGATCTGCATCTTCCAGAAACTAAAGTCTTTGCCGTCAAATCTGTCAATCTTGACCTTGCCTTCTTCAGCCGCCATTGCTCTCACTTTTTCCTTCGAACCAGATTGCTCTAATACCAGTTGTTAGGGATCAACCCTACGAATGCGGAATATAAAGGATAGTAGGAGAAAGAATAACACGACAAAAACAATAGCAAAATACACAAGACACTCAAGTTTATGTGGTTCGGAGTCTCTTGCTCCTACGTCCACAGCCGCACAGATCAATATTTCACTATATGATCAAAGGAAGTTACAGAGATTCAAGAGAAGAGAAACAAACTCTCTTTCTCACAGCAAACAATCTCTCTCAAGACGAGCAACACGTCGTCTTCCTGATGCACACAAAGGATCTACTTTTGGAACCTCTCGTTGATGAGTTCTAGGATTTCTCTAGGTTGCAACCACACCTCTCGTGTCCCTCAAGAAGTCTATATATACCTCCCAATCTCTTACTTTGATTAGGGCTCAAAAAACCTTGGCTTGGACCCGGTTCATAACTCAGCCTCGTGTGAAAACCGTGCTCGAGTCGACTCCCGCAATTCTGCGAGTCGACTCGGCAACAGTCCACAGAAAAATGCCTCTCTGTCTGCCTGTGGGATCGACTCCTGGAGTTCTCGAGTCGACTCCAACACTGGGGAGTCGACTCCAGGTCTGCTGGAGTCGACTCCAAAAACTGTGCCAAGACTACCTGCGTGCCAGAGTCGACTCCAAGTCTGCTGGAGTCGACTCCGGACCTTGCTGAAGGTTTCTTTCTTTGCTGATTCAACTCTGAATCTTCTCGAAACTCTTTCCGGCTTGTCTTCCCTTGATCCTCCACCACCATAGTGCACATAGGGGTCTAGGAAAAGGAAATGGATCAGGCTCCACAACCCAACATAGTTAGCTCCATTGAACAATGGAGGCCTATTGGTGGATTGCCCCTCACTAAGAAAAGATCCAAAAGGGGTTGCCATTTAAATCTTTTACTTCTTTTGAGAATTGGAACACCAATCAATATAAGAGCACCTGCTCTGATACCACTTGTTGCCTAAGAAGACAACCCAAGAGGGAGGATGAATTGGGTTTTAATTAATTATTAACTAATTAAAAATAAAGTGAGTGATTAACTAAATCTATTGCAAGTGGATTAGTTAGATCACTAGATGCAATGAATGAAGAGAGAGAAGGAGACAAAGATTAATACAAACACAGAGAGGTTTATAGTGGTTCGGAACCAACACTTGCTCATACGTCCACTCCCCAAGCCGCACTTGGAAGTTCACTATAATCCCTAAGATTACAATCGGTTGTTATGCAAGCTCACAAATAAACTTGTTGTTTTCACGAGATCACAACGAACTCGGTCGGTTTTGACAGACTCATTGACTAGAACCAAACGATTGTTTTCTCAGGGTTACAATCAAACCCAGTTAATTTTTTCCGGTTCACCAACTACAACCTTACACCGTTGGTTTTAACCTTGGCTCACCAACAAACCTAACTTGCCTTGATTCAATCCCTTGATTGAACCAAGAAGTAAAGTAAGATTTTAAGTTTACAACAATAAAGCTTCTAAAAAGCTGATTTAGGGCAATATAAACAAAGAGGAGTTAGAAGCCCTCAAACAGATTTGAGTTGTTGAAGTAGGGCTTCTCGATTTCTAAGTCTCCTCTTGAATGAGCCGGAGGATGGGGAACAGTCGGTAGAGCTTTGAATGCGAATGAAGCCTTTTTTATTTGAGTTGAATGCACTTCTCCCTTCTTTTGCTTGGATTCACTCTTGAGATGCTTTTGGTGGTTGAAAACCTTTAATGTTCAAGTGGAATAACTCTTTTCTTGTCTACTACTGTTTACCCTGGCTATTTAAGTGATCCCCTTTGAAAAATAGCCGTTAGAGAGGAGATTAGAGCCATTCTGACCCATCTGCACAATCTGACAATGTATCCGTTGGGATTGGAGTTGACTCGCGCAATCTGGAGTCGACTCGCGCTATACTGGAGACGACTCGGCCACTATTCTAAATTTGAATTAAAGTGCATGCCTTGTCCTGGAGTCGACTCGCCAACAGCTGAAGACGACTCGGACACTTAGGAGTCAGCTTGTTCTCAGGGTTCCAGAAGTCCAAATTTCTGTATTTCTCTCACGAGTCGACTCGGCCAAACTAGGAGTCGACTCGGATGACTTGGGAGATGACTCTGGAACACCTGAAGTTGACTCGTTCACAGGATCTCCGAAACTGATTCTCTGCCTTTCAGACTGCTTTCCTCTGGGAGTCGACTCGGACAAACTGGGAGTCGACTCGGCTGATATGGAAGACGACTCATAGTCTTCGCGAGTTGGCTCACTGACAGGATCTCAAATACTAACATTCTACCTTTTTGTCAGCTTCTCCTTAGAGTCGACTCGCCAAGCACCGGAGTCGACTCGCAACCTTTTGGAGTCGACTCGCTCTCAGGGTCAAAACTCCATCGTTCTATCTTTCTGTCTGTTCTCAGTCGGAGTCGACTCGCAGAGTCCCGGAGTCGACTCGAGGTTGTGCTAGAAACTTGCAAGCATGTCGGAGTCGACTCGCAGAGTCCAGAAGTCGACTCGTGATGCAGACTTTGGTTCAGACATAGTTTAATACTTAACCAAACGACTCTGAACTAAAGCTCAAGGCACTTAGACAGAAATTAATAAAGATTCACCTGAAATACTAGATTGAATTCATCAAAACAATATAAAACATACTCAAATGCTTTGAGCTCATCAAAATCAATTAAGGAAATACTCAATCATTCCACAAATAATTTGAAGGTGGTGAGGGGGTATTTGCCTAAAAGCGTGCTAGTGAGGAGGGGTGTCTAGATCCCATCAGCATGTGCGGTGTGTCCGAATGTGGAAGGGACCATTTAACATGCCCTTATTGAGTGCCCGCGAGCTAGCCAGATTTGGGGAAGCGCCTTCCCCAACCATCGACAGATGTGGGCGACAATTGGGAATTTTCTGAACTTTCTGAAATCCTCAATGCGTGGTCCGGGAGATGAGGAGAGGGGGACGCGGGCGGCTTACTTGGCTTACCACAGCTGGTTGGACAGGAACACCTGGGTCTTCAAGGATGGTAGCTCCCACCCGAGGATGGTGGCAGACAGAGCTCTTCTACACGTGGCGGAGTTTCTTGACATCAGTGCTGCTTCGCCTGCTGAGGTAACTAGAGAAACCTGGGGCACTCATTTTGCTATTACAGCGTCCAAGACTATGCTTGTTTCCTGAGTGCCTCCACCCCTTGGCTACCTCAAGATAAACTTCGATGGCAGTATTGGCGAGGGAGGGACCCACAGAGGTGTAGGTTTTATTATTAGATATTATGATGCCAAGCTAGTGGTGGCAGGAGGATGACAGATTTTCGACATGTCTATCACGGATGCTGAGCTTAGAGCTTGTCAGGATCAAGCGCTACTATTACACCAAAATCCACAGGTGTTAGTGAAGGCGCAACTTTATTTTCTTAAACTAGCGTAGTGGTCCATAGCACCACGAGTCGACTCCGGACTCCAACAGGGCCTCGCCAGTGGGTTCAGGGATCTCCTAGTGGTATAACCCATCCTACTCCTCCAGCGCATCCATGTTGGCAGGCGGCAGGACTGACTCGGCCCTTCAGGCCTCCGCCAATGTTGACTCGGCCCCTCAGGCCTCCGCCAACATTGACTCGGCCCCTCAAGCCTCCGCTAACAATCCCCCCCCAACGTGATGCTTGGGTTTCGAACTCGAGACCTATGGTTCTGATACCAATTGTCAGGATCAAGCACTACCATTACACCAAAACCCGCAGGTGTTAGTGAAGGCACAACTTTATTTCCTTAAACTAGCGCGGGGTCCATAGCGCCACGAGTCGACTCCGACCAAGCCTCACCCGACTCCGGACTCCGACAGTACCTCGCCACTGGGTTCAGGGACCCCCTAGTAGTATAACCCACCCTACTCCTCCAGTGCATCCACGTTGGCAGGCGGCAGGACTGACTCGGCCCTTCAGGCCTCCGCCAACATTGACTCGGCCCCTCAGGCCTCTGCCAATGTTGACTCGGCCCCTCAGGCCTCCGCCAATAGAGCTGCATGGGAGGATATCGTTTATGCGAGGCAGGTGCTGAGTGCAGACAGAATCCTCCTCGAAGGAGACTCGACCACACTGATTGAGTAGATCCGGAGCCGGAGAAGCGTGGTTGAGGAGGAGCCGGAGAAGCGCGGTTGAGGAGAAGTGTATATTCCACCAGGCCACACACGTCTACAAGGAGGCAAACGGGGTCACTGACTAGGTTGCCTTTTATGCAGCTCAGCACTCTGGCGGTTTCATTTGGTCGGCCCATTAGTCGGTGTCGGAGTCCCTGGGTAGCCTTTTGTGTTTTGATTTTGCTGGTCACATTCACACTCGTAAAATGTAAGCCGCCGTTGTACCAAAATAATAATAATAATAATTTAATCATTTTAAAATTTAAAATTTAAATGTTAATCGACTTAGAATACTTTAATTGGTTTAGAATGCTTTAATTGGTTCATAATTGGAGACCTATACAAATCAAGTCCATTTAAAATTGGTAACAGATAAAGTAAAAGAGATAATATGTTAAATTCTTTTTGAGAAAATAAAAGCATTTATTAGTGGACCATATTACCATTTTTTTGAACTCACAAGAAAGAGACCGTAGCCTTGAAAAAAATAGATACTATTTTATGTTTGTCTGAGATGTCAATAGATATAATCTATCGAGGAAGAATACATTAAAATTCAAAAATATTATTTTCTAACATAGCATAGGTGTTTCAGAAATAATACGCACACATGTAAAGCCAATCCAAAGCAATCAGGTTGCACATGAATAAACAACAATAGAAGCATAAATGATGAAGATATGAGTAAACTAGACTTGGCTTAAGATAGATTCAGAAATTTTCACACTGCTCGAGCCACCTTGAGCTTCGCTATGTGTGGCTTATTATCCATTGATAATTGAGGGAATGGGATAGAGGATCGTGAAAATGAAGATTTATTGACCATGGTCATAAATATGGGGATCACTAATATTGATTTAACACCTAGATCCCCCTATGGTTGTTACTAGCATACCACTCTGAAAAAGGGATGATATTAGCTTTTGTCTGTTTGTCATCTTTGTAGTTAATGCAATTCTAAGAAAGGAGAAGGAGAACTAGAGAACACAACTAAGATCTCTAGTAACAGGCTTTGTAGGGTCAAATTGGTGGACATGGAGGAAGTGGATATTGGGGTTAGACCGTTAGAGATATTGTATTTGTGGATAGAGAAGAGGAAAGAAGAAGATATGGGAGTATGATGCTATCAACTTCGAGGAAACGATTTAGATCATCAGTATTGCATTCGCAATATAAAGCGAGATTGCAATATATATTAGATGGTAAGATGAAGGTGTAGAATTGAGAATTCCCCAACCTAGATGATTGAAACGGTCAAGCGGCTACATAAAAGTTGTTTGCAAAGTAACGTGAAGTCATCCTTTTTTGAGGAACATAACATAGGAAGTCATCCATGGTGAACAAATAATAAATGTTTTGAATGATACTTGGATGTTAGATATCCGGTTGACGATGGTGAACCAAGAACCATTATAGAATATGAAGGTTTATAACCTTTTCATCCCATAGAAAAAAATGTTGGAATGCTTCTCTCATGTCCCACATTTTTGGTGATTTTCTGGCGAGCAAATTCTGCCGATTGCTATTCCTCACCATGATATGTCAAATAGGGACCTCTATAAGGTACAAGATGCGCCGGCAAGAAGATGGACAGTGCATGGGTTTGGAAATATAGAGTCCACCCAAGAGTGGCACTCTTCTAATGAAAATTGGTGTGGGATATCCCATTTGCATTGTCGCTGACGATGGTGAACGAAGAACCATTATAGAACATGAAGGTTTATAACCTTTTTCATCCCATAGAAAAAATGTTGGAATGCTTCTCTCATGTCCCGCCATTTTGGTGATTGTCTGGCGAGCAAATGCTGTCAATTGCTATTCCTCATCACGATATGCCTTATAGGAACCTCTATAAGGTAGATACGTCGGGTAAAAGGATGGGCAGTGCATGGGTTTGGAAATATAGAGTCCACCCGAGAGTGGCACTCTTCCAGTGAAAATTGGTGTGGGATTGGCTTTCATGTCGAGAAGTGTTGTGTGGAAGTGGGTTGAATATATATTCTGAATGTGATTGTTGCCCCAATGAGGAGGAAATGACTTCTCATGTTCTATTCATAAAAGCCAAGCGAGCGTGGACTTTGACAAGTATGCCTACCACTTTTATTATTGATCCATCCCCGGCCTTTCTTGCTCTACTAAAAGTCAATAGAAACAGTGCCAACAGAAGGTCTTTATGCATTCGAGTGGCATATAGTGCTTATAATATTTGGCTTACTCGAAATAGTCGTATATTTGAAAATTGTATTACGTTCCATGATTTGTGCTAGAAATAACCCTTGTGCAAGCTAATGAAGTCATCGAATTGTACATTGTTAGAGAATCCTTAACAACTAGGGACACCTATGACTCCATCTCAGCAGTCGCTGTTTTCTTGAATGGTGTATATCACTTGGGAGCTCTTATCCTCGAGCTTTCTCAAAGTTAATTTCGATTGGTAGTATGGTTGATGGTGGCATTAGAGGAGGGACAGGTTTTGTTATTAGATAACCATATTTTGAGTTAGTGGTCGTTGGTAGTATGCATCTGTTTAATATCATTGTTCTAGTGGCTAAATTAAGAGGAGCTTGTGAAGGACTTTGGTATGTGATATTGATTCTAAAAGCTAATTATATCCTCTTAGAAGACAACTTCGCAACAATGACTAGATGGATAGCTAGATAAAATTAGATAGTAAAGAGTTATCTTTTACTGATGGATATTTGGACCCTAACTGAAAAGTGTCTTTCTTTCTCCATCATAGATGTATACCAAAAGGCGAATAGAGCAGCGAACCAGATAGTGTATTATGTGGCAGGTCACTTTGATAGTATTGTATAGATGGATTATGCTTCTATATTTTTTTTAAAATTTTGGTATATTTTTTCTTCCAATACGAGTGGATGTGTTCAAACTAAATGGGTATAGGCTATCAGTTTAGTAAAAAAGAAGGGGGGGGGGGGGGGGGGGGGGGGGGGGGGGGGGGGGAAGCATAATACTGGTATGTGCGTGTTTTCTTGCAAAGGAGCAAGCCTCGAGCATGAAGCCGGCAAACGTTCCTCTGCGTACGTACTGTAGTCTTCGTACGGTTAAGAGTCGGGCGCCCGCATAACCTCTTATGCGTCTGTTTTCTTTTATGTATATTCTTTTATATATATAACGGCCACATTTCGCCTCCCCTCGGTCTGCCCGCTGTCGCTCTTCCCCTCCTATGAGTCCTCTCCGACTCCTTCTTTCGCATCCCCTCTGTTCCCAAGAAGACGGTCTCCGTGCTTTCTCTTGTCTCTCATGGCGTGCTATCTCTTCCCGGCCGCCATCGTCGCTCCCCGGAGCTCCCCTCTCCCCCGCTTCGCCCACCACCGAATCCGAGCTCAGAAACCCTCGATCTCCAACCCGAAGAGACTCTCCTCGGTAGTGTCGAGCGGAAGATTCGGCTGGGACGACGTTCTTCGAGTCGGCGAGGGCAATCAAGAAGACGACGACCCTTCGGATCTCCGAGGCTACTTCGAGAAAGTTCGGGCATGCAATCGTGGATCCGTAGGTCCTCCATCACTCACACATGGGGTTGTTTCTTCCATTGGTTGATCTCTTATTGGTTTCTTGGGATTCAGGGTTTAGGGTTCACTGACTGGAAGAAATTTGATTTGGTTTTCTTTTGAGCTTCAAAAAGTTCCGATTTAATGTATTTTTAATTCACGTCATATCAAGAAAAAAAAATCACGTTGATATGGGTTTTTTTCCTGCTGGAAATTTAAGCAGGAAAAGCAATCGGAGTTTGTCCCCTTCGTGGTCGAGGATCAGATTGTTGGATACATACATAGGGGGTAAGAGTTCAAGATTCTGGGTGATTCTTCTTTTCTTTTTCCACCTTTCATTTTTACATACATAGGGGGTAAGAATTCAAGATTCTGGTGATTCTTCTTTTCTTTTTCTACCTTTCATTTTTTTTTTCATAAAATGATGGAAGTTTATAATTTAGGATTGTTGGATGCTCATACAAAGAAGTTCTTGAGGGCATTTTAGGATACTTGTCTATAATTTGTGAGGCGTTCTAAGATTTTGTAGCAAGCTTTTGTATCTTCTCAACTATTACACCTTAAATTATGAAGCTTTTAGAATTTATGTTTGTTGTGCCCCAGAAATTGCCTTCTGTAGCTTTTGCTTTTCTCATTTGATGGCATCATTGTGCAATAAATGTTTGTGCGGATACATCTCTTGATTTATCTACGACCCCAGACCACTATGGATGTAAATTTGTTTGAAGCAAACAGGTAACTCTAGTGTATCACTTTAAAAATGACTCTAGTTTTAAAAGAGGATCAAACCAATTGTTCTGTTTTTTTTAAGGACCCCTAAGACATTATTGACTTTGCATACAGTGGCATTCTTATATACTGCATTCTATGCAAGGACATAAGTAAAATTGTGCAGAACGATATTTGCTTGATGAAAGATATTGAATGATTCTTATTTTCTAGAACTCCAGCATGATATATCTCTATGAATAGCTTTTGATGATCGAACCGTTGCCTACATATTAACTACAACTACATGTATGCTGTAATTTAAGCTGACTATATTGGTTTTCAAGCATACTTGTGCAACTTTAATCACTCTGATCGCAGCTAGGCATAACTAACTGTTTAAATAAATGAGTATCCTGAGGAAATGCTTAACAAATTATTGGTCGGTAGAACTCTGAAATGAAATTTATGGTGGGGCACTATTTTTAGTTGAATCATCCGACTTGTTTTTCATGTAAACATATACGCCATGCAATGTTCCCGTCCAGGTGATTGTGATTGTTTGACCTAATAATGTATTTCATTTTTCCCCTGAAGGTAGTCGATAATACTAGTTTTTATAATAAACGCTCTAGATTGCATTAACTTTGGGTCTCTTTGGATGCTGGATTCAACTATCTGGCAATAACGCATACCCTGCGGGAGCTGAAGAAACAATTGGTTTATAATCTTTTTACGATTCCCAGTAGTCCGCCAAATCCCTTGTCACTAAAATTTAGGGATAAGTTAAAGCACCTTTTCAAGGTAATTGATTATCCAAAAATGACGGATTTGGGACTCACTGTTGGCCACTGATGATCATCATAACCTCCTCCATGTGGTCATCTTTCACTCCAGAATTCTTCAAGGGACTGCGAGCAGATCTTATCGCTGGATAAAATAATCTGGCATCCTAACAGGTCCTTACCATCCAAAAAAGTATAACTATCTTCTACTGACTTGGCTCTTAACATGGTTCAGTTTCATTGAGCATCTAAGAAAGTTTCAAGATGTTTTCACTATTGTGTCGGGCAACAATGGCTGTTATATTGGTGACCGTGTCACTCTTCATTCATCACTTAAGAAGCCAGAGGACAAAACAAGAGCAGTTGGAGATGCCATCACTTGTCTAGGGAAACTGATTCCAGGTATACGCAATGAGGTACTTATTTGTTATCTGAGTTCGTTTTGTAATTTGCTTTATTCTCGAAGCAGTTACTTCATGTCATATTTTGTTATATTTTAGGAAATATGCATTCACCTGGTCTGTTGGTTTTTTAATAATCTACCTTAAATGAACCTCCAAATTTCCATGCTAGATCAGGAAGGGCATAACCTTTGTCATGGCAAATTTCATTTTTTTCAAGTTGAATCATATTGTAAGATGTTGTATCCACTAGGGAATGAAACTTGTGGTCATCATCTGTTTGCCAAAATGAAGTCTAAATGGATGTCCAAATGCATTTAATAGCCTGCTCTGCCTTTTTATTTAACCATATGTTGGCTTTTCATGATGATGATTCCTTTCTATACCAAAAGATGTTTAAATCTACTACGTCACTTATGTATTGTTGCCTTTCTTCAATGATGTTTCTATATGTTGATCCCAACCAGCTGTACCCTGTGACATCATCATTTGGGATGCCTGTATTCTTCTCTCTTGAACGTGCAGCTGCTCCTTACTTTGGTATAAAGGTTAGTTATTTTAATTGATGTATGTATTTACACTAATGCATTGTCATGTCATTGCATTTATAAAGCTCCTCAAAAGAACAAATGCATATGTTGATATATTTCTGCATAAGAGAACCTTATGAATTGGGATTTGATTGAAATATGTTGTAATTTTTAGAGGGATTCATGTCTCATAAGTAATAAAAACATATCAAGAGTCTGACTATCCCAAACTTCAAAAGTCAAAGTTCTCATAACAAGGTTAATAAGTTTTGATTGTCCTTTTGGTTTTGCAGTTCAGGTAATTTCCTGTAAGGCTGCATATCTGTGAGTAGACATTTTACATTATTAGTTAATTTATTTGCTCTTTATTAATATTCTTGTTGATATCAGTGCCTGCTGGCCTTTCTCATGCTTTCACAACTTAATTTCATGGATAAGTAGGGTCTTCTTTCTTTTTTCTTTCCTTTTTTTTTTCCTTTTTAAATTCCTATACTATGGGGTTCTTGTTATTCATGTCTGTTAAGCTTGTCTTGCTGACCCTTCTTTTTTTTATTTTAAAAAAGACTTTTTAATGAAAAAATAATTCATCTATCTGTTGTCTTTGTATTTCTGTGGTTAACAGGCTTATGGTGTTCATATGAATGGCTATGTTGAGAGGGATGGGCAGCAATTTCTCTGGATAGGGAAGAGAAGTGATATGAAGCCAACCTTCCCTGGGATGCTTGATCATCTGGTTGCTGGGGGCCTGGTATGCAATCAATACTCAAACACAAGTACATATATACATACACACATACTTCTTTGAAGCATTCAGTAGATCTGCCTTTTCAATTTCTGCTGGGGCTTTAATATGTTTGTCAAGATCATGCAACCAGAGGGAAAAGTAAGGGTTTTTGTCACAATCTAGTTTCAGCTTTGTTCTGTTTTTGTTGTTTTTAAGTGCTTTTTGGATATCGAAGTCCTGGGGCCTTAGATGTTGATATGCTGTCTAACAACTATTTTACAATATCTAATGACAACTTCTTGCCATTATTTGGATTACCCTCCAAGATTTTTTGAAGACCATTTTTATGCATCACACTTATCAGAATGAATTATGATATAATAGAATGAAGACTTTTAGTTGTAGTAGAATTTCTGCATCACTCTTATCAGAATGTTGATATAATAGAATGAAAACTTTCGGCTGTAATGATTTCTATATTGTATTGATTATTGTTCTGGACAGGGTATCATTGGTATAGCTATCTTGATGTTATGTGTTCTTGTTATTGATATCATTGTATTATCTCTTTCTGTATTGTTGAATTTTTGCTTGGTATTTGCAATTGTGATAATGGGCTTTAATCTGTAACTTGCTTTATGCAGAGCGTTATGCTTGATCACTTGGACTGTTTTCATATCAAAACTTTGTCTATATGTGAGTCAGGAAAGTTATTGTAGTTATGCATACAGATTGTCTTTATGCATGCACTTATGCTGAGTTTGTATTAGCCTGTATAGGTTGTCTGTTCATGGGTTCATTTAGTCATAGTACTAAGATATGAAATTCTGGAATGAAAATTTTGTGCTCTGTGCCACAACATCGTAATGCTGGTCTGTAGTCAATAATTGCCTGTATCTCAAGTGACTGTATTTTAGCTTAATTAGGATGTATCACAGTCAAGAAAGTTTAGGTCTTGACTACATATTCTCAAAAGGAGTAAGGAGAATAAAAAGAAACAACTAGTGTTACCTTGGAGCATCAAGCTCTTGTTGCCAGGACATTGTTGTTGTAAAACTCATTAGCGGATCATGATAAATGGAGGTAGGGGTACAGTTGTGATAATGCATGCTAAGAGATGAGCCAGTGAAGAGAAAGAGAGACTGTCAAATAAAACTAGTCCCACTTATGTGTTATCTATGATGATTCAAATACATTTTCTTAAATGCTTGATTCTAATTTTCACTAATACACCCCAGTGCTAATTATTTCTTAGATTGTGACTAGCAGTTATTCGTTCATATTGGTGTTTACTTTGTAATTTATATGCATATATACACATTAGCAGCTGACTAGTTTTCTTCTTTGTATTTTTTACTGTATTACCATGAAATCCTAACATTTGTCCTTTATACACATTCTCATTCTGCTTCTGGTGTTACTGTAGTATTATTTTTCGATTTTCTTTAACATGATCTGAGAATTGTTTGCATGGGCAGTTTCAGTTCAAGTATCCTCAACTCCCTATCTTTAATTAAATGTTTGTACTTATATCTATCTTTTAGTGTAAATTTTGAAAGTGCTCACCATCTATTAGTAGTTATCCACCCACTTAAGGTAGGTTAGCCTCAATTACTAGTCTAACTTCTATCATCAAGCTACTTGCAAGAGCTTTTGTTCTTTATTAATGCAGAACATATGTAACTTATGGATAAATTTGATTTGACATGTGTTATCCTTTTCAACTTTTTTGCAAATTTAGCCACATGGGATCACCTGTAAAGAGAATCTTATGAAGGAATGTGAAGAGGAAGCAGGGATTCCAAGATCCATTTCCAATAAGTATGGTGACCTTCCATGAGTTTCAAATATATATTACATTTTGTTTTAAAATGGTTGAATAAAGTTAAGTGCAATGGAGAAAGAATTGAACAAGTTAATTTTGAGATTATTAAGTTTTCTGGGCTAGTAGTAATTGTTTCTTTTTGTTGTTACATATGATGTTTATAGTTTTGTGTTACTGGGTCTTTTATTTCTGGAAGTGAAGAAATATTAGTTTTTCTTTACTTTTGCCACTTATTTATCCTTCTTAATTGCACCGAGGCTGCCGTAAATCTGCTCAATGACAGTAGATTCAATTTTCTTTTCCTCTCTTCCAAGTTATCCATTCTTAGGTGCTTCTTTTCTGATGCCTCCTATAGGCTTCCTGTTAACCATGTTTTGTGTTCCAAAGTATTAGTTATGTGAACAAGAACAAATCTACTACTTTTGTCTTTACACAGGCAGTTGATAATGGAGGCAATAGCTTACCAGAAAAAGCATTGTCAGCATGCTTATCTAACGATGATTTCACCTCAGAGAAGTTTCTCATCCAATCATGTTGGTTTGTTACTATTTTTTTTAGTCCTGGTGCACGTAAAACTTCTTTAGCCTTTATTTGATTCATAATTGGAAACTAAGTTTCTCAATTATATTCATCAAATTCTTCCAATCACCATCAAACTTTACATCTTCCCCATTTCTTCCTGCCTCTATTTGATACAAGCACATTTCATCATGTAACTCTTTATGTGCCTGTCATGACTCAGCTTGCTGCTTAGTTGTTTGTTAAGAATTTACTTGGGATGGTTTTTTGCACCATTTCTTCCTATTTCAATGCTTTTGACATTTTTTTCCATCTATCATGTTTGGGGCCTTTACGATTTCTAAGAGCATGCATCTATCCATCAATCTATGGATGGTAACCGCACAGTTATTTTGATTCTTCTTATTATAAAGAGGCTGCTTTTGTGGACTTTGATAGATGTTGCTTCATTGAGATGTGCTCCTTGATCCATCTCTTTGGTAAATATTCCTTCTCTTTTGATCTGTGAAACTCAAGGCTTAATGAATTGCCCAATTGTCAACTTAGTCATTTAGTATGGAGCAAAACCTTGGCTGTGCAGATATGTTTGCTTTAGCACTTTGACTGCTTTTGCACCTGTGAAAGAGTTAGCCTTTTTATTATGAATGTTACAATATCTAACTCTTTTCATCACTTATTCCAGTATATTGTCTGGACTTCACCTATACCTTGTTGAGGTTTATGGATATAGAATTTGTTTACCTATGACTGCTTGTGCTTTATATGGTTCTCCGAGCACCTTCGCTGCAACAGTTTTTAATCATTGCCTGCTCCCTCTTCCACCATTGGCAATTTCGTCATTCCTGATTTTTGCCATTCCCCGCTGCTTGAGGGGCCTAATGTTTCTCTGCCTTTTCTTAACCCGAGTCATGTGAACCATGCTACTCTTGGTATATCCACTAGTGGGGGCTGGCCCCTTGTGGTTGTGATGGTACGAGTACTATCGAATTGCCTAATTAACCTTAGTTCTGCAACCTGGACAAGCTCATTATTTGATTGATAGGAAAAATTGCCTTCTGAGGGCATTCCTCTTTAATCGCTTTTGTTCTGTACTCTTTATCCTAACTTCTTAACAAGTCCTTTAACTAAATATTTCTTTTATTTAACTCCATAAAAAAATTATTTATGATCTTTGATAGGAATTGGGGTGTCTACTTGAATGGTTTGTTCCATTGCACATTTTTTTTTATTTCTCAGTTTTGCTGTGCACTAATGGCTACTATAAATCTATAACTCCTGTAATTTGCTATACTTAAAACTATGGTAACCATTCTAATTGTTCTGGCTTGCACCTGTGTTCATCTATGTTGTCCTCTGTCATGTCATTGCCATACATTTGATAATCCAAACTAAATTTGTCTTACTAAGCTCCTAGACAAATAAATCTGTGTTTGCCGGGAAGCTTTTAATCAGGTTATTTCTTGGCGGTTACTTGAAATCTAATGCCTAAACCTGGACTTGCAAACTTTTTATGTGGATATCTGCTGAGGAGTAGTTCTACCAAAGCTGCTCTCATTTTATGCCCACGTGGATGCATCCATTATAGAAGATTACTGGCTGGTTTTTCTCTCGTGTTACTGATGTGTGATTGCTTATGCATGATATACTTCTCAAATGCTGGAATCAGAAAATTTTTACATTGCCTAGTTAGCCATTTGCATTTAAGAGAAAGACATTGACTATATCAAGCTTAGTTCCTTTTTGTTCTTCAAAGTAACTTCAGCCTTTTTTGCTGTACGTTTTTGTTTTCATTGTTAGGAATATCTGAATTTTTAACACTACTCATGCAGAAATGTAATACTTGTGCAGTGCCATCTCAGTTGGAGCAATCTCTTACGTTGACATTGACGAGTACAAGTACAAAAGGGATGTTCTTTTCTGCTATGATCTAAAACTCCCTGCAGGATTTGTTCCCAAGAATGAAGGTGAGTCTTTTGAATGCACAAATTTTGCCAATGGAAATTTTTTCCATATCCTAGTTATTCCCCAAAATTGGATGTTGGTAGCTTTTATTGTAGTTTAGATTAAACCTATATTAGGGTGGCCTCCATTTTGTGTTAGCTGGTACAAACTTCTAAACTCCTATTGATGAATTAAGTTCTTGGAAATTACTGGACACCTGAAAGATATAGTTACCAATATATTATTGTATGATTGATGAGTGAACTTGTAATTTCTAAAGCTTTTCTACATGACTAAATTTAGAAAGAATTCATCAATTGAGCCTCGACTATTCTCCCATGATTTGCAATTTTTTTTTCTTCAATAAATTTCTTTGTTGTATCTATGATCACAAATGAGTTGACTTGGGTTTAGACAGGATTTAGATGTGCTATACCAGGATAAAGAATCAAGAACTTTGGGACTAGACCGACTCCATCTGAAAACTTTGGTCTTTCTTTAAATGTTCGTGTGAATTTTTCTTTTTCCAAATTAGATGAGGTGTTTTTATTTGATTTAGGTTTAGCCTTTTTTTGGGTTTTCCATTGCAAAACTAAGTCATAGCAGTATGAAGGTCTAAATTTTTATTCAAACATGACCTGACCGGTACTGTTTAATTAGATAAGTTTCATGTCAATTTCAGTTTGGATTCAATTTATCAGACTGCAACCCTGGGATCATCACATATATCTGGAATGTGGGAAAATGGTTTTACAGATTAGAAAAACCTCAAGGAATTGGCTTTTATTGTGTATGAACATTCATGAACCAATATTTTACTGCAACATTTAAGCATGCTGCATATTCTAAAATCTGTAATGATCAAGTTGTCCTATAGAATGATTCTTACTTGGGTGGTAGTTCTCCTTACATGGTCTTTCGATCAAAACTTCATGAAATATAATGACTCTAAGACCATGTTCAAATGTCAAAAAGCTAACCACCCTGTAAATAGATTTAGCCATGTGCACCCAACCTCTAAGCTGCAAACCAGCGAATAAAGTTATTTGCTATTTTGTTGGTGCTATCGTATTTAGTGGGATGGTGGGATAAAGTTGTAGAAAATGTTACGAAATAAGGAGAGAGAACTCTGGATGGTTAACTTTATTTCATCCTCCCCCTCCCCTGAAATAAAATTATCTAGTTAAATACCTTTTTGAGCCTTTGACTGAATAAAGTTATCTACCACTTTTTGGATAGTATTTGGCTAGTTCAACAAATAACTCTCTCTTACCTGCTAACCAGCATCCAGACACAGCCTAAGAATCTCTTCGTTGCCAAGCGGATGAAATAAAGGAAAACAATTAATTGTAAAATATGAAAAATAAAAACTTGAGATTTTTTCTCCTTCCTTGGTTGAATTTAGAATAATGTAGGAGTTCCCCTCTTTTCTTTCAAAAAAATAAAAAATGAGAATAATGTAAGAAAATAGTTGTGATATGAGTGTACTCTTCTGCTTGTATTTTGTTATTCTACAAGGAGTGAAATAGTTTTGGCATTTCGAAAGAAAAACCTAGCCAATGTTTTTACCTATTTTGGTCGCAATTTTCTTTTCACTGCCAAAGAAAAAAAGATTTCTCTAATTAATTTTCTCCTCATTGGCTAAGAAGACTTTAGTTGGTGCCAAGATTCTTATGCATTTTAATAATGATGATGAAACCATCATGGAAAGGGAGACAACTTTTCCCTTAAATTTTATTTCTTTTTACTCTTGAAGGAATCAGTGGTTCATGACAAACTTTAATCTGACATTAACCCTTTGATAGGTTTAGAGAGAGAGAGAGAGAGAGAGAGAGGCATGTTTTCTTAACTGAAAAGTCTAAGAAAAAGGGTGGCTTAGTGCATGAGGCTCCTACCGTTGTGGGGTCTGGGGAGGGTCAAATGTCCACAGCCTTACCCACATGCGGAGAGGCTACTTCCATATTTTGAATCCATGATCTTGAGGTCACAATGGAATAACCTGAACATTGTGCTAACCTTTGCCCTCAACTAAAAAGTCTACGCTTATAAAACTATCATCTTTCTAACCCTCATATTTAGAAATTTTATTCCTAAACTACTTGATATCAAGTCAGGACCAGGTCAGGTACAACTTATTTTCAGACCATCTTGTCAATACATATTAGCGTCCTCCTCTTCACAGGTATCTAATCCATTAATTTCCAAGCAAGAAAATCCTATATTTCCAATCTCCATTGATTCTTTTATTGACAATGCATCCACCTCAACACACTCCGTAGCAGCAGAATTCATGACTTCTGCTTTCTGCTTTTGTTTGTTCACATGTTATCTGGGTCTGTTTAATTACCTTATTAAGTGCTGTGCACATGCTTACGTAGATTTAATCACTCTATCTTAAAATTACTTTTGCAGATGGAGAAGTAGATAGCTTCAGATTAGTTCCTGCAGCTCATGTTGCAAATATTATTCAGAGGGCTGAATTCTTCAAGCCGAATTGTTCCATTGTAATTATTGATTTTCTCTTTCGTCATGGGTACTTAAACTATTCTCTCTTGTTAACTTATTTCTGAGCGATTCCACAGTTTGTATTTCATGTTTTCAAGCTATGATACATCAAGTTGCCAAAAGAAGTAAAATATGATTCTATAGCACAAAAACTAATGCATGTATTACAAGATAAGCTTGTGTAAACGCACATTGTAGAATTCAACCAACAGCCTTTGGCTTAATATTTCCTCTCTTAACCTCTTAACTTTCCTTTCTTCAGGTACATTTCTCCCGATGATCATGGTTATTTAGAGCTGCTGCAGAGTTTAAGGAGTGGTGATTGCTCCTGATCCATTTGTTTTGTTCTTAGAATCTGCCATGTTTCAATCTATCACTTGGTGGTGGTTGTTTGATTGTGTGTTTATATGTCATTCGAAAAAAGATTGCGCGCACAATCATAAAGTCATAGGGAAATCTGTAGTCCTTGAATCAGTGATCACCAGCAAAAAATAGAGTTATACCTTCCTGATCAGATATTTGAATAACTACCTTGAGCATATGTGGTTGCTAATTTTTAGAATGCTTATATTCTTTTGTTTGAATGATTGCCAAGGTCTGAAGCTTACTGCCATTACTGCAAAGGGCTTCAAAGAATGCGTCTGGTTTTGTTGCAGCACCCATTCTCTATTTGGTTTTGCTGTGCATTCAGTTTAATTTGAAGTTTCTCAGAAAATTGTGTAGCAAAATCTTTCTGAGTCCCTCCACAGTTTTGCTGTGCTTGCTTGGTCTTTCCTGCTATTCTTTTTCAAGATGGAGATTCATCTACTAACTTGTGTAACATTAATGCCTGTATTGGAAAAGGGAAGAATAGCAGGAAAGTTTCATTTCATTTATAAAATATTTATAAACAAAGTTTCATTTCATTTATAAAATATATTTTTTTTCAAAATGGAGCTCTAAATTTGTAGATCCAAAATGAATTTTTCATCTAAAAAATCTTCAGGCTCTCTGCTCCTAACATTCTATATATCTGAAAGAAAAAAAAAACAATAGGAGATATATGAGCTACGCGGCTCAGTAAGTGGCCATGTCTATCTTATTGGATCAATTACAATAATTTATATGGTAATGCATCATTTAAAGAATACAACAGTTATAGCAAAATAAAGCATTTCATAAATGATATACTTAAAACTAGTCATAAAGTAATACATGTTCAATCATCCAGGTTCATAAATATAGTTATGCATCATAAAATTGTCATTATTCCATGCTTTGAAATCTGTATTGTCAGATGGTAGTGCAGCTATGGCCACTCTTATTCCCATGGCAAGGCTTTTACCGACTACTATCATCTGTTGGCAAGGTCAAATGCCTAGTTACTATTACCCACTGGCGGGGGTCGTATGCCGAGTAGAGGTGGCAAAATATAACCCAACCCGCCAACTCGATTCGTGTTCGACCTGCCATAAATAGGTTTGGATTTGGCGTAAACAGGTTTGGATCGTAAACAGGTTGACTCGTTTAACCTGTTTATTAATTGGGTCTAATACATTTTAGATGTCTAACCCGTTTAACCATTTAATATATGGGTCGGGTTGGATCAGATAATCGTTTACCCGGTGATTAGGATTAGGATTTCCCCCGGTGAATGAGCACTTTCCTCCTCAAAGATCTAGGGTTTGAGGGCAGGGGAGGAGAGGCTGCGAGAGTGGCAGGAGAGGGCAACGGCGAGGGCATGGTCGACGGGGAGGGGGAGGGGCCGAAGTTCGTCGAGAAGAGAGGGTAGGAGAGGCCATAGAGGGAGTGCCATCGAGCATTGCGGGTGGCTGGGTCCATGGACTAGATGCGGTCCGAGTTCAGAAGAGAGAAGAAGGCGGCGAAGGAGGAGGACAAGGGAGATCGGCAGGGGCGAGGAGGGGAAGGAGGAGAAGAAGAGGAGGAACTTGCGTCGTCCTCATCCTCCTCGTCGTCGGAGGAGGAACGGCCACGACGGCATTTGTGGCACCGGCGGAGGGAGGAGGAGGCGTAAGAGAGGACAGAGGTGATGGCGAAGAAGAGGAGAGGGACGGTTGAGGAGGAGGAGGAGGCGAAGGCGGCAGCGACGGCGGAGAAGGACGAGGGAGGAGGGAAGCAGTCAGAGAGGAGGGAGGAGGTGGGGTTGAGGTAGTTGTGGAGGTGGAGGAGGTTGGAGAGCATCCACCATCATCTGATAACCAAGTTTGCATGCACAAACAATTGCAATTTACTTTTATTTTTTTGTTCTCTAATTGATACGAAGCCTTCGGTCTTGGAAGCCATCCAAAGCAGAGGAATGGATTTCGATGACAAAGACAACAGCAACAACAAGTGGGTTTCTCTTTTTGTTTAATGTTTGAAATATTTTTATATCGTTATTCATCTTCATGAGTGCTTGATGAGACTGTTAGCGAGGAAAAGTTGGGCGTTGGATTGGGAATGGAATGGTCATGATGTTGATGGTTTTTTCGAAATCTCTGGTTTTGGTCATGTTTTGATTGATGCGTTTGATGTAGTCGATGTCTAATTTTTTTGTCCTTTCTTTCCCGATAAAAATTTTAGTTTTGTTTGAAAGTGTGCTTTAGAGGGTATGTTAAATAGGTCGGATTAGACTGGTTTGGACTAAACATGTTAAACAGATCGGGTTGGGCAAATAGGTTAAATAGGTCGGATCAGGATGGGTTGGGCTAAACAGGTTAAACAGGTCGGGTCGGGTTGGACAAACAGATTACTTGTTTATTAAACAGGTAAACGGATCAGGTCGGATTGCCTATTTATTAAACATGACAGGTACATGTTATAATTCCTGACCTGTTTAATAAACAGGTCGAGTTCAAGTTTATGATTTTCTGATCCGACTTGCATTTAACCCAACTCGTTTATATCCGACCCGATCCGATTGCCATCCCTAATACCGAGTTACTATTATCTACTGGTGGGAGTCATATGCTGAGCTACTGTTACTCGCTGGCGGGATTATACATAGCAATCTGAGAGTTCATAAATCATATCATACTTTTCATGAACCATATATCATAAATAGGTTGGAAAAATAAATAATGGTATTTTTATGTGTAATTATGCTACAAATATCATTTTCATGCAATTTTTTACATCATCATAATTTAGGTGCGCCGTATAGCACTCATGAAGGATGTTATTTAGTCAAAATCATGCAACATTTGCTAACATAAGCTTGATTCTAATTTTTGAGAAACATAATTAGTAGTATATAATTTTATATTCAAATAATTTCATGTATTTAAAACCATAAGATTGGTTCGGGTCGCTTGCCTCGGTCCAAAATCCTAATTTCGTCCGACAATTTTTCTGTATCTATCAAACATTTCAAAATGTATTATTTATTATTCATTAAATTAAAACTCCGAAATTGGCTGTCAAGTTCCAACCAATAATTTGAGCTAAAGCCTAATATTAAGCAGAGAGAAGATACACCCTGAACGTGGGTCTCTCTTAATTATTATTTTATTTGCTTATTTTATTTTTTATATATATATATATATATATATTATTTATTTATATTTTTTTCTTCTTTTTTTTTTCTTCTTTTTCTTTTCTTCTTCTTCCTGAAGCTTCTTCTTGTTTCTTTTCTTTTTTCTTCCTGATAAGACTAATTGATGATAAGACTGATCTTGACCCTGATGCATCCATAGCCAGTTGGATCCCGTTTAATTAAACTCTGATCCCGTTTAATTAGAATCCACATCTTGACAAGTATCACTTGTAAATTCTGATAATCACAAGGGCATTAAGATTATTGTACGGCAGTGAAAGATTGCCTTGATGGAGGGTGACTCTTCACGGGTGTAACTAATCACGTCGTTTGGTCTCTGGAGAGGGCTATAAATAGCCTGTCAGACCCCTTCTCTAATATATCTATTAGGAACTCTCTTTCCAGAAGATCTCTCGCTAATCTCTATCGAGATCAGAGAAAATCTCGTTTGATAGCGGCTGCAGATCACATTACAAACATTTCAAAGTTCAATTCAAGATGGATTTAGCGAGTTAAGGTATGAGTTATAATTCATTAAGTTTAATCATTCCATCATAGCTGCTTTCGTTATAAAACATGCCTAATTACAATTAGTTTTTTTAATTGTCTTTTTCTTTGTGTAACGACAAAAAAAAAAACACTTGCAGAATGATATCTATCACCTTCGTCACCTGGACCAGAGGAGTGAGGTCCGATTCTAATGGAATCGGCCTCCCGAGGGTAGGTTAGGTGGGAAATGGAGATAAAAAACAAAATCCGAGGACACGCGAATCAAAAAGTTTCATTTCCGAGTTGTTTTTAGTGGCAGGCCGCAGCGTGATATGTCTCAAAGCGATCATGTGAGGAGGAGACATGATGTGACCCAATAATATTTTATGGCATGGTAGATGTAAAAAAATCGGTTCCTTTGCATTTAAGATTAAAAAAATTTGGCATCGTGCAAATCCATTCAATCTATTGCGCAACCACCTACCTGCTCCAGCTTGAATTCTGTTCATTTCACCGGAAGTTGACTTAAATTGATTCAGATAGAACACGAGAGAGATAAGACTCAGAACAAGACCGAAGGAAAGAAAGATGGGCGCAGAAACGGCAGCAAGCGAACGCCGTCTCTCCAAGATCGACTTCTCCGATGTCAATTCTTCCAACCCAGGAACGCGTAGCTGGGCTGCAGTTCGAGCTCGCGTGATGCAAGCCATGGAGTCCGACGGTTGCTTTGAGGCTGTCTACCCGCGGATCTCCTCCGAGCTCCGTGACTCCCTCTTTGGCACTGCCATGAAGGAACTCTTCGCCCTTCCTCTTGAGACCAAGCTACAAAACATCTGCGACAAGCCCTTCCACGGCTACCTCAGCCAGATTCCCTACCTCTCTTATGAGAGCCTGGCCATCATGGACGCACCGTTTTCCTACGGCGCCCAGAGCTTCACCAGCCTCATGTGGCCCAGTGGAAACTCCACCTTTTGGTACAGTACATTGCACCCATATATATATATATATATATATATATATGCCTATGTTTTTCTTTCCTTTTTCTCAGTTACCAGTAGACTAGATTCAGATAGACCATCCTAAGCAGAAAAAAAAAAGAAGTGCACTAAGTCATATAGATGGATGGATAGTTGATTTCCTTTCGGTGTACGTATTTGGCTAGTGAGACGGTGCAGTCGTTCTCAGAGCAAGTGATGGAGCTGGAGGAGACGGTCCGGAGGATGGTATTGGAGAGTCTTGGGGTGGAGAAGTACTGCGTGGCTCAGACGGAGTCCACGAGGTTTCTGCTTAGGGTCTCGGAGTACGGGGCGCCTCAGGGAGAGGAGGAGAAGAAGCTGGGTTTGGTTCCTCACAGGGACAAGAACACGCTAGCCATCGTGTGCCAGAACCAAGTGGATGGACTTGAGATAGAGACAAAGGATGGGGAGTGGATTCCGGCCACTCCCTCGCCGGCATCCTTCATCGTCATCGCCGGGGATGCCTTCAGGGTATGATGCATTTCTTTCTCTGCTTCTAAAAACCAGCTTTCGCCGTTGCTGTTGTTAAAAAATAAAATGCCTTAATCGACTTCCCTCGACGCACACAGAGATCCTGAATTACGAGCCATTAAAGTAGGATATTGCGGCCATGTGGATCTTGTCCGATGAAATCACCACTTGTCCTAAAAATAAGATAAATTTATTTATATATTTTATATTTTTGTACATTTCTTCTCACGGAGCCGAATTTTTTTTTAATGGATCAGTTTAGCATGCGAAAATTTTAATAATAGAATTAAAGCGAAGACAGAATTCGAACTCAGGATCGCTGCCCTAATTACCATGTTGAAATCATGAGATAGATTTATTTATATATTTTATATTTTCTTAGAGAGTTTAACATGGCATGGTGCATAACCTATCACGAAATCTCAGTCCAAATTAAAGGAAATTAACTTAGTTTCTACCCCATGTAAAGACATGAACCGTAGTCATTTGAACAGCTTAATCATGTATTATACCATCTTTTAGCAAGAGGAAAAGAAACATTAATGATGGCTTTACTAGCTAGGAAAACCAATCCAAAGTGTTACAATAACAGGGAATAATTCGTTATGGTAAGGCGAAAAAAGAATAATAATAATTAAAAAAAGGCATGATTACTTACCGTTGCTGTCTGTTAAATTTTGAGCTAGGCATGGACCAACGGCCGAGTGTATTCGCCGTTGCATCGCATCGTGGTGGGTGGAGACACAACGAGATACTCGGCCATCATATTCTCAATTCCGAAGGATGAAGTGGTGATCCAGGCGCCGCCGGAGCTGGTCGATGAGGAGCACCCATCTCTCTTCAGGCCCTTCCTCTACAACAAGTATGTGCACTACTGCGTCTCGGAGGAGGGCATGAAGGTGAAGTGTCAGCTGGATTCTTATTGTGGCGTGGATGCTGAGAATCTTGAGAAGCAGGGAGATGAGGCCTGAGACTGGGAGCAGTGGGAGCTCCACCACATCTTCTCTCTTTTAATAATGAGAGCAAATTATTGTGCCTCTTAATTTGTTTTCCAACGACTCTATATGGAAAACGCTAAAGATCTACTAAGAGAGCTTATTAATCAAAAAAAAAAAAAAAAATCCAAACTTTCTCCTGTATCAACTGCTTATTTTCCTCACTAGATTGTATGAACTACTTCCGAAGGTCAAGCAGTCCCCGTATTTTATTTAGATCTTAGTTGAAACCAAGGTATAATGATCAATTAAGGGATATCTCTTTTCCTACCCTATCAATTAATTCCTTGATATGCTAGTGCAAGCCTTTAAGAGATAAATATTGTTTTGCGTTGTGATGATAAGAATTAAAGGGGTATCATTGCAAAAGATATCCCTTTAATTCACTACATTAATTCTCTAGAAATGTGCCAATGTTGCTGCTATTAGTTTACAAAGGTAGTCATCTTCCTCATTATAATCATCTAAACTTCCTTCCACGCATGAAATAATCTATAATAAGGGAACATCCTTCTGTGTACAAGGGAAGAATTAATATAAGAGACATGTTTTAGCTGCACTACAAATGGGAAAGAGCAAGGCCCGCATGTGCCTTGAAGCTTCCACCTTCTTGGTTTCATTGGTTCGCTTTTGCTGCCGTTGTGTTGTATATCTTTCGGTGAGCATAATCAATGGGACATGCTCAATGTGACACTGAATATAGACTCGTATAGATCTTCATACATTTCTCTCGTTTAAACCTTAGCATCTTCGCCGAGCTAAGCATCTAAATTCATTCAGATCCAATCACAGATACCATAAATCTAATTATAAATACCATAATTAGTCATGGTCAGTCCAAATGGATCCATGCTGCAGTATCTCTTAGTCCATATGACTATGAGACAGATCCGCTCTAATACTATTTGTAGTAATCAAGGACCTCATTCAAAAAAATTAGTTAGAACGTATTATTCGAGTTTCTTGGTTTTGTACAAATATCTAGGATATATCCATTGCATAGTCGATGTGGGACTAAACACATGTCCGTACAGATCTTTATAGTGAATTTTTACCACTTTGAGATCCATGAGACCATGTAAGAAGCACAAGTGACCACTTAAGATGGTGTTTGGCGATCCAACTAAGATCACTGGCAATCCTTATTCTGAAGCAATCTGATTTTTGATGATTTAAGATCACCATATTTGGTATGCTACGTTCCAATAATCAAAGATTTTCGGATATGCATGAGTAATCTGTTTGGTATTCCACAAAAATTGAAGATCACTGACCATATAATACCAAAATTATCCCTAATATACTCCATAAAAATATATTTATTAATCATATAAAATATATTTATAATAAAATATTAACATATTTATTAATATGTTAATTATGAGGATATTTTAATAAAATATATTTATTAATCCTATAAAGGTATACTAATTGTTATTATAGAACTAATATTTTTATTTATGGTTTTAATATATTATTTTTAATACTAATATTTATTTTGATTTAAAAAATAAGGCAAATAGAAGTCATATATTAAATAATTCCATTATATAAATATAAAGTATAATAATATATTTTTATTATAATTTTAAATTATCATTGAGTAATAATATGACAATTATTTGATTAATAATATAATATATTATAAATATAATATATCATATCAATATAATGTACTATAATATGCACAATACTAGTATCATATATTAACAGTGTATTGATACTAATTTTTCTAGCTGGATTGAAGGATATTTTTGTCTTTAAATTTTAGTCCAAGATGGTTGTCCTGAGGTGATCTTAGATATCTGACCTCAAGGACAGACATTCTATCACTGGATTGGATGGTGATTTGAGGAATTTGAGGAATGAAGGTGATTTGGGATTACTGCCACGTAGGATCATCATGGTGCTACCAAATAGGGCAATCTGGTCACCACCACCCACCCTTGATCTTGCAATCATCACCTTATATCAAATACTCCCTAAAGTTTTTTTTGTGTGTGTGTGTTATTTTTGAGTAATATGGAGAGAATGTCTCCGTTGAAATTTGAAGTTTCGATCCAAGGACATCTCTCCTACTCCGAGTATTTGAGTTGGGTCATGTGGAAGGCCTTACTAGCCCAGGATGAATTTTGCCCTAGCAAATTTAGAAAGTGTTAACGGAATGACCGGGATCTGACCGGATCTAATCTTCCCCTAATCCACTTGAATTTTCTTCGTCGCAGCTTGGAGGGGGATGTTCATTTTCCCTTTTGAATATCTTTATGCTGACGGAATACTAATTCTACATTATACGATCCACTTGAATTTTCTTTCGCGCAGCTTGAAGTGGGACGTGAAATTTTTTAAATATTTTTACGTTTATGCAATACTAATTCTAAATTATATTTCTCTGTTTGTTGATTTGCATTAAGAAAAAAGATACGTTAGAGATCCCTTCCGTGTGCACACGCTCACAAACACATGCACACAAACTGCTATGATCGTTTTTCACGTTCCGTAACGAGTATTGAGGATTTCTGAATAAAGTTTAATAACGAATATTCTTAGCGCATGTGCATTTGAATTTTGGCGTATATGGTGACCCATGAGACATGAGTATGGTTTGGTCTAATTCTTCCCATAATATTGTCCTACCGAGAGAAGAATCAACTGCATGTGATTTGACTCATTTTGGCTTGTTTTCTATGTTTTGAATTCGTTTGGTTTGTAAAAAGTTTTTTTACTAAAATATTTTTTTAAAAGCTAATATCTAAATATATATAATTTGAAAAAATAATTTTGTATATTTAGTTGGCCATTAAAAATGTAGTACATTTCAAAATGGCTTAAAATCAACTGCATGTGATTCGACTCATGTTGGCTAGTTCTCCATATTTTGAACTCATTTGGTTCACAAAAAAAAAAAATTCTTACTATTTTTTTAAAAAAACCAATATCTAAATATATATAGTTTGAAAAATAATTTTTTATATTTGGTTGGCCACAAAAAATATAGTACATTTCAAAATGACTTACATTTAGTTGCACATCTATTTATTTAAAAAATATATAAAATATTTATTATATTTTTAATAAAAAATTATTATCGAGTTTAGCTTAAGAATATATTTAAAAAATATTTTAATTTTAACCTAAAAAAATATTTTTTTACATCCTACATAAAATTTTTTATATAATATATGTATAAATATATATATATTTTCGAAAGCCCCAAATAAACTTCTTTCTCCGCGAACTAGAGGCTTGCTATTGCTGCTAAACCGAGCCGTCAAGGAAAGGGGAGAGCTTTCGTAGGGGTGTCACTTTTGTATGGTGTGGCATGCAATGTGATCGCCAGATCCTGTTCCTAGTGCAGTAGAATAAGTAAAGAGAAAAGTGATGGAATATTACTGCATCTTCGAATCATTATGCTCACTTAATAGAGCTCATGTCACGAAAAAGAAATCAATCAGGTGGGGCGTCACACTCCATCCTGCAAAGGCGGGATGCAAGTGGATTAGGTCAACAATCAACATCATATGGCTCTGCATGTTTAGGTCAATAATCAACATCAAGTGGCTTTGCACCACATATGCTCTTGGTGTCATATTTGAACCGAGGTAGAAGCACAACTCGAACGATTCTAAGGTTAGCTAGAAATAGACTAAGCAGGCTAGTTGAGACGTTGGGCACTGGACTCTTCCATTGGGTAGCCTGTAAGAAGTCCAATTGCTGAAGAATTTCCGACGAAGGACCCTTCAATGCCTAAGTCAAAACAACGAGGCAACAGTATAAAAGGAAGAAATTTAAGCAAAGTGAGACCTTTTGTGAGAAGGGTAGCATATTGTATACCTCAGGTCCCTCAAATCATTCTCTTATTTAAGGGAGCCAACCTTGTCGTCACCTGGGCCAACGTAATTGCAATAATGTTAGGTAGTGGCCGGTGATACTGTTGCCCAGATAGACAACCCAAGAGGGGGGGTGAATTGGGTCTTAAAATAATTATAACAATTAAAAGGTTTGTGAATAACTAATTAATGCATTTTGCAAGTGGATTAATTAGATGCTATGTGCAGTGTATGAAATGAAAGTAAGAGACAACAAGACAATCACAAACACAAGAAAATTTATAGTGGTTCGGAGCTAACCCTTGCTCCTACGTCCACTTCCCAAGCCTCACTTGGGAATTCACTATAACCCCTCGGATTACAGCCGGTTGTTTTACAAGCTCACAACCTAACTTGTTGTTTTACGAGATCACAACGAACTCGGTCGGTTTTCCCAGGCTCACCGACTAGAACCACCCGATTATTTTTTCGGGATCACAATCAAACCCTTACACGTTGGTTTCAACCTAGGCTCACCAACAAACCTTTAGACCCTTGATTCAATCCCCTGATTGAATCAAGTAAGGAACAAATGGATTGAAAAATAAACAGAAAAATACAGCTTCTAAACAAGCAGATATTTAGCGATATAAATAAGAGAGAAGTTAAGAGCCCTCAAACGAATTTATGAAGATGTAGAGGAGGGCTTCTCGAACTCAAGGTCTCCTCTTGAATGTCTTGAAGACTTGAAGACTGAAGGAGACTTCTTTAATGCTGGGAAGAGTTGGTTGGATGGAGTTAATGGCCCTCTTCCTTCTTTTCCGTGTATGCTCTTTGAAATCAAATGGTAGCTAGAGATTTCTTGTTTTCTTTGAATGGAATGTCGCTTCTCTACCTTGCTACAGTTCTCTGTGGCTATTTAAGCCATTCTCCACGGAAACTAGCCGTTAGACACAATCTTCTAGCCATTCTGCACATTCTGCACATCCTGATAATGTTTCCGTTGGGATCGGAGTCGACTCGCGCGATCTGGAGTCGACTCGGCTGCAGCAGGAGTCGACTCATGCTTCTCTGGAGTCGGCTCGGCAACTGTTCCGGATTTGAATTAAAGTGCTCTTCTCGACTGGGAGTCGACTCGACTTAACCCGGAGTCGACTCCCCAAAGTCTGGAGCTGACCTGGCACTTTTGGAGTCGACTCATTCCAAAGAATCCATAGATGTATTCTTCAACTTTGCTCACTCGAGTCGACTCGAAAATTCTGGGAGTCAACTCGGCGCTCAGAGTCCGAACTCCCGATCTTCTGTCTTTTGACTCGTGCCGTCCTGGAGTCGACCGAACTGTTTCGGAGTCGACTCGGCTCTCAGTATCCAAAAAACAGTCTTCTGTCTTTTTGGGGTAGCATTGTCTTGGAGTCGACTCGAACTGTCTTGGAGTCGACTCGCCTCTCAGAGACGAAAATACTGTCTTCTGTCTTTTTGGGGTCGCACTGTCTTGGAGTCGACTCGGACTTTGCGGGAGTCGACTCGGCTCTCAGTGTCCGAAAGTTGCTCTCTGACTTTTGCCTTGTATCACACTGGGAGTCGACTCTCGCTTCCTTTGGAGTCGACCTGCCAACCATCGGAGTCGACTCGAGTTCCTCAGGAGTCGACTCGGCTCTCAGGGTCCAAAATAACTTCTGTCTGTAACTCCCTGGAGTCGACTCGTACTACCCTGGAGTCGACTCGGCAGTATCGGAGTCGACTCGCGCTCTTCAAGAGTCGATTCGTTGACAGGTTTTGAGTTGGATCTTTCTGTTCGTCTGTCTGTTCTCAGTCGGAGTCGACTAGTAATGTACAGGAGTCGACTCGAGCCTGTGCTAGTGCTTCTGATACGCTTGGAGTCGACTCGTAATCTCCCGGAGTCGACTCGAGTCTCAGACTTTGGTTCAAATTGACTTCTTAACTTATCCAAAATATTTTGAACCAAATCTAGAGACACTTAACCATAAATTTACAAGAATTTCACTGAAACACTAGATTGAATTCATTAGTAAACATAAGATATACTCAAATGCTTTGAGCTCATCAAAATTAAATAGGATTATAATCAATCACTCCATAGATACCATGGTGCGAGGGTCAATTCGTATGGATAGAGTGCAGTGCAGATCTAATATATGACATGGGGCTGCCATGATTACGGACTATTAAGACTGTCGATTGTTGGGGCTGTCGGCCCTTGTCAACATGTGTCGATTGTTCTCTGCGGCTGGCAACTCCTTGGTTGGAGCCGAAGTCGTTCACCTTAGTTTATATCCGAGGACAGAGAGGTTGGTCAGGCTCGAGGTCGAAGTATCCAGTATTTCTCCCATCACTTGCCCCCCACCTCCGAGGTCGAACAATGCTCTAGGTCGAACGATGGAAGTTGAGAACTTACCTCGACCGAGGGCGAGACTTTCGTGAGGGGCGTTAAGCATGCCGATTGATCTACTCAAAGTGTCGTCGGATCCGGGCCATCTCGAAACATCATCATTGTAGGGCGACCCGAGACATCATTAATGTTGTGATTCGGTGAATCGCCCCCACTGCCCCTAGGTGACATGCTGCTCGATCTACCCGGGCAGTCGGACCGATGCTTCGATTGGGGTCGTCCCTACTCCTTTATAAGCATGTTCCTGACCTTCAAGCTCTTCCTTTTGCTTCATTCATCCCTTCGCCCGAGTGCTCGAATGTCTAGGTCCTCGGGTGGTGCTCCGGTGAAGCCCTTTGCTCCAAGCTCCAACATCCTTCATGCTTCTCTATTACTGGTGGGTGCTTGCTCCTTAGTCGCTGGCCCTCATCTTGCCTTCTTCTTTTCCTCATCATCTTTTTTTATCTTCTTCTCGTTCTTTTGTCTTTTTGCCTTTCTTCATCTCCTCTACTATGGACGACCATGAGGGTTGTGCTCTAGAGGGGAGTCGATCATCAGGCCATCCTTCCCAAGCTCGATAGTTGTTACCTTTGGTTGAGTTTGGAGCCCAACTGGGCCCAGACTAAGAGGTGTCCATCCTCACACAATAGGAGATGGACCTCGTTCAATCCCGACATTTTATCCCTCCTGAGTCCGTCTTTGAGCTTGTTGATCCGAGTGACTGGGTCACCCAACCTCCTTCGATCGGTCTATATAAGGAAACTCTGAGGGCCAGGCTATGGCTGCCTCTCCATCCTTTCTTCGTTCAGCTGATGAAAGACTACAGCTTGGTCTCAACCCAACTAGTGTCAAACTCCTGGCGGGTCCTTGTCGGCTTTCTGTCCCTTTGTCTTGTTTGGGGAATCCGGGCCTCGACTTCCCTCTTTTGGGATGCTTCACTTGGCAGAAGCATCTTTGGGACAGCAACTGGTGGTACTTTTCTCCTAGAAAAGATTGCCAATTGATCCTAGATGCTCCTTCTCCCTTTCATGGGTGGAAAGAGAGGTTTTTCTTTGTTCATTCTAAGTAGCCGTGGGGTTTGAGACTGCATGGAGGGTGCCTTGGACCGACTTGAATTGGCCCTTGAGGTTGTCTGACGATGATCAAAGGACCTTAGGCAAGCTTTTGGGATCCCTATCTAAGGCTACTGCCTTGCAAGAGCTGTTGTACGAGGAGACTCTTACCCAGCCAACCCCCTAGATAAGCTCCTCTTAAGCTCTTACTTTATCACCTAGTCTTATTCTTTTCTGACTTCGTCTTCAATTTTGTAGTTTTTGTCACCATGAAGTTTGATCCCTCGCAGATTTGTAACAGGAGGAAGATGACGAAGAGGTTGACCACGGTTGAAGAATGTTGCCCAGATAGACAACCCAAGAGGGGGGGGTGAATTGGGTTTTAAAATAATTATTGCAATTAAAAGCTTTGTGAGTAACTAATTAAAACTTTTTGCAAGTGGATTAATTAGTTGCTATATGCAGTGGATGAAGGGAAAGTAAGAGACAATAAAGCAATCACAGACACAAGCAAATTTATAGTGGTTCGAAGCTAACCCTTGCTCCTACGTCCACTCCCCAAGCCTCACTTGGGAATTCACTATAACCCCTCGGATTACAGCCGGTTGTTTTACAAGTTCACAGCCCAACTTGTTATTTTACGAGATCACAACGAACTCGGTCGGTTTTCCCAGGCTCACCGACTAGAACCACCCGATTGTTTTCCCGGGATCACAATCAAACCCTTACACCGTTGGTTTTAACCTAGGCTCACCAACAAACCTTAACACCCTTGATTCAATCTCCTGATTGAATCAAGTAAGAAACAAATGGTTTGAAAACAAAAAGAAAAAGGAAGCTTCTTAACAAGCAGATATTCAGCGATAATAATAAGAGAGAAGTTAGGAGCCCTCAAACAGATTTATGAAGATGTAGAGGATGGCTTCTCGAACTCGGGGTCTCCTCTTGAATGTCTTGAAGATTTGATGACTGATGGAGACTTCTTGAATGCTGGAAAGAGTTGGTTGGATGGAGTTTAATGCCCCTCTTCCTTCTTTCACTTGTATTTCCTTTGAAATTCTTTGGTAGGTGGAGATTACTTATTTTCTTTGAATGGAATGTCTCTTCTCTACCTTGCTACAGTTCTCTGTGGCTATTTAAGCCATTCCCCAAGAGAAATAGCCGTTAGACCCAGATTACTAGCCGTTCTGCACATTCTGCAACTCCTGACAATGTTTTCGTTGAGATCGGAGTCGACTCGCGCAATCTGAAGTCGACTCGCCTGTTGCAGGAGTCGACTCATGCTTTTCTAGAGACGGCTCGGCAACTGTTCTGGATTTGAATTAAAGTGTTGTCTTGACTTGGAGTCGACTCGACTGAACCTGGAGTCGACTCCCCAATGTCTGGAGCTGACCTGGCACTTTTGGAGACGACTCGTTCTAAGGAATCCAGAGATGTTGCTTTCAAATTTGCTCACTCGAGTCGACTCGGATATTCTGGGAGTCGACTCGGCACTCAGAGCCCGAACTTCCGATCTTCTGTCTGTTGACTTGTGCCGTCTCGAAGTCGACTCGAACTGTCTCGGAGTCGACTCGGCTCTCAGAGATGAAAATAGAGTCTTCTGTCTTTTGGGCTTGCGCTGCCTTGGAGTCGACTCGAACTGTCTTGGAGTCGACTCGCCTCTCAGAGACGAAAATACCGTCTTCTATCTTTGGGGTTGCGCTACCTTGGAGTCGACTCGGACTTTGCGGGAGTCGACTCGGCTCTCAGTGTCCGAAATTGACTCTCTGACTTTTGCCTTGCTTTTCTCTGGGAGTCGACTCTCGCTTCCTTAGGAGTCGACCTGCCAACCATCGGAGTCGACTCGAGTTCTTCGGGAGTCGACTCGGCTCTCAGATTCCAAAATAGCTTCTCTGTGTTTCTGTCTGTTACTCCCTGGAGTCGACTCGTACTACCCTGGAGTCGACTCGAATTCTTCAGGAGTCGACTCGTTGACAGGTTCTGAGATGAATCTTTCTGTCCGGCTGTCTGTTCTCAGTCGGAGTCGACTCGTAATGTACAGGAGTCGACTCGAGCTTGTGCCAGTGCTTCTGATACGCTTGGAGTCGACTCGTAATCTTCCGGAGTCGACTCGAGACTCAGACTTTGGTTCAAATTGAATTCCTTACTTATCCAAAATGTATTGAACCAAAGCTTAAGACACTTAACCATAAATTTACAAGTATTTGACTGAAACACTAGATTGAATTCATTAGTATAACATAAGATATACTCAAATGCTTTGAGCTCATCAAAATCAAATAGGGTTATAATCAATCACTCCACAATCTCCCCCTTTTTGATGATGACAAAACATTGAGTATTTGTAAAGTGAATTGCTCAACCAAAAAGGAGATTTATAGTAAAGTTTTAAAATGAATTCAAGTGTCTAGTCATTTAATTTATCCAAAACTGAAAGGTGTGAAACAGTAAATTCTGAAGTTAAAGCTCCCCCTTTTATTTAGAATTATATAAGCCTTCATGTCATGCAATCAATTGTTTGGCTTATATATATTTAATGAGTTTGCTTTCTTAAAATTTCAGATTCTCCCCCTCAACACATGCATTCAACTTTGTTTAGATTCTCTGAATTTTCTTTTAGTGTGTTGAAGCTTTTGAACTTAAATTTTTGGTTATAGAGGGAAAATCTGCCAATTTGTTCTTGAGTATGATTCAACTAATCTCCGAATATCTCTTGAATAGATTCTGGAGATTACTCCTTTAGGAGCCCCAACAGAGAGATAATAAGCCTCGAGGTATCGAATCCACTTAGAACAAATTATTTTGTGTTTTAAAGGTTTTCTTTTTATTGATTCCCTTTACATGTCTATTCAATATATTTTCTCCCCCTTTTTGTCATCATAGCAAAAAGGAATAGCACATCATAAAAGCAATTAGAGTTCAAATTTGCACAATTTGGAAGAGAAATGTCTACTCATTGTATTGATGTAAATTTAAGTACAATTGTAGATACATCAAAAGTGTAGAAGTAAGTACATATCAATAAGAAAAAGCAAGCTACACTAGGATTTCTTGGATGAGGAGGCTCCTGTGCCCAGTCTAATATGATGCATAACTAAACTGATCCCTTCTGAGATGTTTCCTAGCTGCTTTATGATCTCCGAGGTGGCCCTACTCTGGATCGAGGTAAGCTCAGTCAGATTCTCTTGGAGGGTATCCAACTTGAAGATCAGTACATTGGATAGCCGTTCGGCACCCTGCTTCTGGCTGTCTAGCTCCTGTCGGATGTCTTCTCGCAGCTTTCTTGTGTTACTCGTAACATCGCTCATATTCGAAAATTGGGCTTGAATTAGGCTTCTTACATTGTAAATTTCTTCCCTCAGATGAGCCGTCATCTCGGTCACGGCTCCCAAAGATGGAACCAGCGCAGTGGAGAGAGCAGTCGCTGGACCTCGGAGCTCCCTCAGTAGGTCGTCCCGAAGATCCCTCACGATCTCCTGCCGCAACTCCCGGAGCTGCTCAGGAGATATTCGGACCTCTAGTGGCTGAGTAGGTGGTGCAGTGGAGGGTCCGGCTGAAGTAGATGGTGCTGAAGTGGAGGGATAGGTGGGAAAATCGGAGTCATGATCAGGGCTGGGAGAGTGTCGAGTAGTAGGGTCAGAAGGTGTGGAAGAGGATGGTTTCCGGACCCAGACTCCCTCAACCTTATGGAATCCCATCCTGTGAAGAGTTCCCTCACCCATGCGATTTGTGTATCGCAGTGAGCGAGAGGGTTCCCCCTCAGGAATGGGGACCTCTAACTCCCTAAAGATCAAGGTATAGAGCATGCCATAGGGAAGACTGAGCCTAGGTTTGTCTAGAGGCTCACATAGGTATTTATAGATGAGTTTTGGAAAGTTGATTGGAGTATCCTGAAGAATGTAGAACATCAAGGCTAGGTCCCTCTCAGATACAAAATCAAAACGGCCTGTTTTGGAGAAGAGGGTCCTAGATATGATACTCAAGAGGAGCCGCATTTCAGCTGATAGCTGACTTGCAGACACCTCTTCTAGGGGGGACTGAGGTGGACTCCCTAGTATGGTCGTAAGGGCCTCAGTCCTATCTGTGGGGTGAGAGGGAAACAATCCTACTTGGGGAAGATGGAGGACTTGAGCAATGAAATCCTCTGAAATAAACAAAGGGACACCTGCTACAGTTCCCTGAATCCCACCATTACCCCTAGCTACTGTACCATAAAATTCCCTAACTAGCCCTGGGTAAGTAGGGAGATCTAGGGAACAAAATCTTTCTAACCCTTGAGCCCTTAACCTATGCCCTAGGGTAAAGCCTTCCCGGGAGAGGAAGTCAAAGTTGACGTATCTCCCGGTGGAGACCGCCTTCCCGGCGCACAGACGCGAGGGAACCGGCCTCGGCGGGGAAGGAACCGGAGGTTGTGGCCTCACGGGATCATTTCGAGCCTTTGACCGTCGCTCGGTACCGCTCGCGGGGTGGGGCCTTTTCCGGCTCGGGACAACAACTTTCCGAGGCATCCTAGACCTAAGGAGGGGGAAAGGACACGAGGAACGGAGGGAAACTCGACGGAAATGCCCTAACAAAGGTCGGAGACGAGGTCGGAGACGACTCTAGGTTTTTGAACAGTGGCGGCGGTGAATAGAAGTGTCGATTGAACGCTTCGATTAGGGTTAAAACATCGGATTCCTGACCTCGAGTCGACTCCAGTAAGTCGCGAGTCGACTCGACCTCGAGTCGACTCCAAAATATGCGCGAGTCGACTCCCCCTATGATGCCATCGACCTCGAGTCAACTCCTAACTATGTGCGAGTCGACTCCCCTCATGAGCCGACTCTAAAATGTATCCGAGTCGACTCGAATTCTGGCACGTACCCAAAAATCATGTTATTTTCGTGCCGAAGAAGGGATAATCAAAAAGTTTGTGATCTGATTTGATGATCATAGATGAGAAACTCTATATTTAACACAAGCTAATCATCAAAATCAATGAATTAGAAGAGAATATCACTAGGATGGATCAATCACTCGTAATCCTCTCCTAAGTACACAGAATCGCTCTTCACTCAAGGGTTTTGTGAAGATGTCAGCTAGTTGATCATCAGTGCAAACAAATTGAAGTGTCACATCACCATTCAGTACATGATCTCTTATGAAGTGATGTCTTATCTCAATGTGTTTGGTTCTTGAATGCTAAATTGGATTCTTAGTTAGGTTAATAGCACTTGTATTGTCATAGTTAATGAGAATTTTATCTTGTTTAATTCCATAATCTTCAAGTTGTTGTTTGATCCACATGATTTGAGCACAACAACTTTCGGCAGCAACATATTCGGCTTCAGCGGTAGATAATGCAACCGAGTTTTGTTTCTTGCTAAACCATGAGATTAAATTTTCTCCTAAGAATTGACATGACCCGCTGGTGCTTTTTCTATCAAGTTTACAACCAGCAAAATCTGAATCTGTATATCCTATTAAGTTTAGGCTAGATTCTTTAGAATACCATAAACCTATATTTTTTGTTCCTATTAGATATTTAAAGATTCTCTTGACTGCAATTAAATGTGATTCCTTAGGATTAGATTGATATCTAGCACACATGCATACACTAAACATGATATCAGGTCTACTTGCAGTGAGATATAATAAAAATCCTATCATACCTCTATACATCTTTTGATCTACTGATTTACCTGATTCATCTTGGTCTAGTTTGCATGATGAGCTCATGGGTGTGCTGATTGACTTGTTTCCTTCCATATCAAACTTCTTAAGCATCTCCTTGATGTATTTAGCTTGATTGATGAAGATCCCTTCTTCAGATTGTTTGATTTGGAGCCCGAAAAAATAGTTCAGCTCTCCCATCATGCTCATTTCAAATTCACTCTGCATCAAGTCAGCAAATTCTTCGTAGAGGCGATTGTTAGTAGCACCGAAAATAATATCATCAACATAAATCTGCACTGCTAACATTTCTTTATTTTTCTTCTTTAAAAATAATGTTGTATCTACATTTCCTCTAGAGAACTCATGATCTAGTAGAAATTTGCTAAGTCTTTCATACCATCCTCTAGGTGCTTGTTTCAAACCATAAAATGGTTTTTTATAATTTATACACATGATTGGGGTATTGATGATTTTCAAAACCAGGAGGTTGTTCTACATACACCTCCTCATTAATATACCCATTCAAAAAGGCACTTTTTACATCCATTTGAAATAATTTGAAATCTTTAGAGCATGCAAATGCTAGTAACAATCTAATTGCCTCAAGTCTAGCTACAGGAGCAAAGGTTTCATCAAAGTCTATACCTTCTTCTTGATTATAGCCCTTTGCTACTAGTCTAGCCTTGTTCCTAATTACAATTTTATTTTCATCAAGTTTATTTTTATATATCCATTTGGTACCTATTATTGAATATTCAGAAGGTCGTTCAACTAGGTTCCATACCTTGTTTCTAGTAAATTGGTTTAGTTCTTCTTGCATTGCATTTATCCAATTTACATCCTTTTCAGCTTCTTCTATGTGTTTAGGTTCAAAATATGAGACAAATGCTAGATGATTATTTAAGTTCCTAAGAGATGCTCTAGTCCTAACAAGTTGAGATGGATCATCTAAAATTAATTCCTTAGGATGCCCATGAGCATACTTCCAAGCCTTAGTCAACCCATGATCCACAATTGCCTCTTGGCTTGATGATGCATTTCCAATTAGTTTTTGTTCATCTTCTTGTAATGTCATCTCATCAATCTTTTCTTTAAGAATTTCAGCATCATCATCAAGAACAACTCTCTTGTTAGAAGAGATATCACTAGTATCATCAAAAACAACATGTATAGACTCTTCAATAACAAGGGTTCTTTTATTAAAAACTCTATAGGCTTTACTTGTTGTAGAATACCCCAAAAATATACCCTCATCAGATTTAGAATCAAATTTACCTAAGTTATCCTTCCCATTGTTATGAATGAAACACCTACATCCAAAAACATGAAAATAGTTTACTTTGGGCTTTCTATTTTTCCAAAGTTCATAAGGTGTTTTCTTTATAATGGGTCTCAATAAAACTCTATTTAATATATGACATGATGTATTAATGGCTTCTCCCCAAAAATACTCAGAGAGATTACTTTCACATAGCATGGTTCTAGCCATTTTCTCTAGGGTTCTATTCTTCCTTTCTACAACTCCATTTTGTTGTGGTGTCCTAGGTGCAGAAAAATTATGAGTTATCCCCTTTTTACTACAAAATTCATCAAATAGATGATTTTTAAATTTCGTTCCATGGTCACTTCTAATAGCTATGACTGAAGCATCTCTAGCATTAGTTACTTCCTTATGAAATTTCTTAAATACTGAAAATGCTTGATCTTTATGAGCTAAAAACATGACCCAAGTATATCTAGAAAAATCATCTACAATAACAAGACCATATTTGTTTCCACCTAGACTTGTGGTTCTAGTTGGTCCAAATAGGTCCATGTGTAGTAGTTCAAGAGGTCTAGAGGTAGAGACACAATTTATGGATTTAAAGGAGTTCCTTGATTGTTTGCCATATTGACAAGCTTCACAGATTTTATTTTTCTCAAATCTTAGTTTTGGCAAACCTATCACGGAATCTCTTTTAACTAGTTTTGATATTGTATCCATACTTGCATGACCTAACTTACGGTGTCATAACCAACTTGCATCATTGTCCTTAGTATCATTCACAACTAAACAGGGGTTATGTTTGGTAAGATCCTCAAGATCTACTACGTACACATTGCCACGTCTTATTCCTTTAAATACTAAACTGTTGTCAATTGAGTTGGTTATGATGCATAAAGATGGTTTGAACAGAACATCAAAACCTCTATCACACAATTGACTAATGCTAAGTAGGTTATGCTTAAGACCATCAACATATCGAACATTATCAATAAAGGTTGAAGGGGTGATTTGTACTTTATCTATACCAATGATGTGACCTTGGTTATTGTCTCCAAATGTCACAGCACCTCCCTTCTTAGGCTCAAGGGTGAAGAATTGGTCTTTGTCGCCCGTCATGTGTCTTGAGCAGCCACTATCCAAGTACCAACAGTTTTTGTCGACCTTGGCTGCAAGACACTCCTACACAAGGAAATCATACAATTTTAGGTATCCAAATTTTCTTGGGTCCTTCATGGTTAGTAATGTTGGTTCCTTTTGGAACCCAAACCCTTTTAATTTTTTCTTTAGCTTTTTCTTTTCTATGATCATACACATTAGCTTTATGTCCTATTGTTCCACAGCAAAAACAGGTTATTTTCTTAATTTTGCTTTCTCCTGCTTTTACAAAGAAATTACTAAGGAGCTTTTGCTTATTTTTTGGTTTATACCCTAAACCAGCTCTATTGAACACAGCTCGTTGACTATTAAGTATCATTTTCAATTTTTCAGAGCTATATGTAAATTTTTCTACAAAAGGTTTGTACTTTTCAAGTTCTAGTGCCAACTTTTATTTTTCTGTTTTTAGTGCATTTAAGTCTTTTGTGAGACTCTCTTTTATGATTTGTTTATCGTTTTTAAGTTCTGATATTTCTTTGGTCAGTTTTTTATTATCTTTAATTAAGGTATTAGTGTTTTGAATTAACATTTGGTTGCTTGTCTTAAGTTCTGAATTTTCTTTAATGATAACATCTTTATCCTTAACTAATGTATCGTACTTACGGAAGTGAGATTGGTTAGTTAGTTTCAATTCTTTGTTCTTAAGGTTTATTGTCTTATATTCGTCCATTAATTCATTGAAAGCATCATATAATTCATCGGAGGTAAAGTCTAAATGTGTTTCAGATGTTACCTCATTGTCGTTTACCATAAAACATAGGTTGGCCTTTTCTTCTTGTTCCTCATCCGATGATGATGATGATGTATCGGAGTCCGATAGGGTGGAAACAAGTACTTTCTTTTTCTTGTATCTGCTGCCTTTCTTCAGCAGAGGACAATCAACTCTGAAATGCTCCGGCTTCTTACACTCATAACATCCGATTCCTTCACTCTCCCTTTCCTTACCTTTATCTTTGTTGTGGAAATTTGTTGAACCTCTCTTCTGATGTATGGACTTCTTTCGGTTGATGAATCTACGAAATTTTCTTACAAAAAGAGCCTCTTCATCCTCTCCCTCATTGTCTTCCTCTTCACTGCTGCTGCTGCAAGATAAATCTTTGTTAGTAGAAACAGATTTGAGGGCTATTACCTTTTTCTTGTGAGAGGACTCTTCTTCACTGTGTTGTTTCATTGTTAGCTCATGCGTCATGAGGGATCCAAGAAGCTCCTCGAGTGGCAGCTTGTTTAAGTCCTTGGCTTCTTGGATTGCCGTTACCTTGGCTTCCCATGACCTTGGCAAAGATCGAAGAATCTTCCTGACAAGGTCACTGTTAGCATAGCCTTTTCCAAGACTTTTCAGGCCATTAACAATATCAGTAAATCTAGTAAACATGTGAGTGATGCTTTCATTGGAATCCATTTTGAATAGTTCATACTTATAAACTAACATGTTTATTTTAGACTCCTTGACTTGATTCGTGTCCTCGTGGGTCACTTCAAGTCTGTCCCATATCTCTTTTGCTGAATTGCAAGTAGAGACTCTATTGAATTCATTTCGGTCTAAAGCACAATAAAGCACATTCATTGCTTTGGCATTTAGTTGTGCCTTCCTTATGTCATTGTCATCCCAATCCTTTTCAAGTTTGGGTATAGTAACACCCTCTACAAAAATTGATGGGATGTATGGTCCATTCAGTATGGTGGTCCACATCTCATAGTCTTGTGCTTGGATGAATATTCTCATCCTAGCCTTCCAATATGAGTAGTCGGATCCATTGAAGAATGGAGGTCTATGGGTGGACTGGCCCTCAATATGAGAAGATCCAAATGGGGTTGTCATTTTGATCTTTTACTCTTTTGGTAAAAGAGTTCCGGCTCTGATACCACTTGTTGCCCAGATAGACAACCCAAGAGGGGGGGGTGAATTGGGTTTTAAAATAATTATTGCAATTAAAAGCTTTGTGAGTAACTAATTAAAACTTTTTGTAAGTGGATTAATTAGTTGCTATATGCAGTGGATGAAGGAAAAGTAAGAGACAATAAAGCAATCACAGACACAAGCAAATTTATAGTGGTTCGGAGCTAACCCTTGCTCCTACGTCCACTCCCCAAGCCTCACTTGGAAATTCACTATAACTCTTCGGATTACAGCTGGTTGTTTTACAAGTTCACAACCCAACTTGTTGTTTTACGAGATCACAACGAACTCGGTCGGTTTTTCCAGGCTCACCGACTAGAACCACCCGATTGTTTTTTCGGAATCACAATCAAACACTTACACCGTTGGTTTTAACCTAGGCTCACCAACAAACCTTAACACCCTTGATTCAATCCCCTGATTGAATCAAGTAAGAAACAAATGGTTTGAAAATAAAAAGAAAAAGGAAGCTTCTTAACAAGCAGATATTCAGCGATAATAATAAGAGAGAAGTTAGGAGCCCTCAAACAGATTTATGAAGATGTAGAGGAGGGCTTCTCGAACTCGGGGTCTCCTCTTGAATGTCTCGAAGATTTGATGACTGACGGAGACTTCTTGAATGCTGGGAAGAGTTGGTTGGATGGAGTTTAATGCCCCTCTTCCTTCTTTCACTTGTATTTCCTTTGAAATTCTTTGGTAGGTGGAGATTACTTGTTTTCTTTGAATGGAATGTCTCTTCTCTACCTTGCTACAGTTCTCTGTGGCTATTTAAGCCATTCCCCAAGAGAAATAGCCGTTAGACCCAGATTACTAGCCATTCTGCACATTCTGCAACTCCTGACAATGTTTCCGTTGGAATCGGAGTCGACTCGCGCGATCTGGAGTCGACTCGCCTGTTGCAGGAGTCGACTCATGCTTTTCTGGAGACGGCTCGGCAACTGTTATGGATTTGAATTAAAGTGCTGTCTTGACTTGGAGTCGACTCGACTGAACCTGGAGTCGACTCCCCAATGTCTGGAGCTGACCTGGCACTTTTGGAGACGACTCGTTCTAAGGAATCCAGATATGTTGCTTTCAAATTTGCTCACTTGAGTCGACTCGGATATTCTGGGAGTCGACTCAGCACTCAGAGCCCGAACTCCCGATCTTCTGTCTGTTGACTTGTGCCGTCTCGGAGTCGACTCGAACTGTCTCGGAGTCGACTCGGCTCTCAGAGATGAAAATAGAGTCTTCTATCTTTTGGGCTTGCGCTGCCTTGGAGTCGACTCGAACTGTCTTGGAGTCGACTCGCCTCTTAGAGACGAAAATACCGTCTTCTGTCTTTGGGGTTGCGCTGCCTTGGAGTCGACTCGGACTTTGCGGGAGTCGACTCGGCTCTCAGTGTCCGAAATTGGCTCTCTGACTTTTGCCTTGCTTTTCTCTGGGAGTCGACTCTCGCTTCCTTAGGAGTCGACCTGCCAACCATCGGAGTCGACTCGAGTTCTTCGGGAGTCGACTCGGCTCTCAGAGTCCAAAATAGCTTCTCTGTGTTTCTGTCTGTTACTTTCTGGAGTCGACTCGTACTATCCTGGAGTCGACTCGGCAAGCATTGGAGTTGACTCGAATTCTTCAGGAGTCGACTCGTTAACAGGTTCTGAGATGAATCTTTCTGTCCGGCTGTCTGTTCTCAGTCGGAGTCGACTCGTAATGTATAGGAGTCGACTCGAGCTTGTGCCAGTGCTTCTGATACGCTTGGAGTCGACTCGTAATCTCCCGAAGTCGACTCGAGACTCAGACTTTGGTTCAAATTGAATTCCTTACTTATCCAAAATGTATTGAACCAAAGCTTGAGACACTTAACCATAAATTTACAAGTATTTGACTGAAACACTAGATTGAATTCATTAGTATAACATAAGATATACTCAAATGCTTTGAGCTCATCAAAATCAAATAGGGTTATAATCAATCACTCCACAAAGAAGATGAGGCTCTCCAGTAAGGAAAGCAAAGGTGGGAGCCTTCTTCGGCTACCATTACCGAGGTCGTGCAGAGGTTGTCCAGCTCTCGAGGTCTGCAACCCGACTTGGTTAGGTTCGAGCTCATCCGCTCGCCAGGAGCGCCCTCCTGCCTTGGGCTGCATTCCTAGGTTTTACTCTCCGTGGTAGTATGTTCGAAAGTTAGGCTCGACTCTAACAAACCCTGGGGTGGCAAAGGAGTTTGTCTAGGCAACTCCCAGCCAACATGAAGACTATGCGCTTTGGAGGCCTCGACGGGTTCTTCAATGATAACTACACCATGATCATCCAGATAGGTCTCTGACCCGCAAACCTTCGTGTGGTCCTTCACTTTGGTTGTTGACTTATTCTCCTTTTTAGCATGCACATTTGGTCAGCGAGACAAAGCGGCTCGCTGAGAGGTTCACGAAGTGTATTTCGACGCTCGAGAAAAAATGGAAAGCGGTCATAGAGCAGGCCGAGCTGCTCGAGGCGATGACCAAGGCGGCCAAGGCAAAGACCAAGTCAGTTAAGGATGAGTCCAGGTTAGTGGAAACTCGCGCTTCGGCTGCACAAACCTAGGCAGAGGCGAAGGATGCCCAGCTATATGCGACTAGGAAGGCCCTCAAAACTGCCGATCAGAGAGCGGCAGATCTTTCTACAAAAGGCCGAGCAGAGGGCTTGGAAGGCCGAACAACAGGCCAACGAGGCAAACCTTCGAGCTACCAAGGCTAGCGAGCAGGCCCTTTGTGCCGAGGTGAAGGTCGTGGAAGCGGTCGAAGAGTATCGCACCTCAAAGAAGTTTCAAGAAGAGGCCCTAGAGACTGCGGTTGACACCTTGGGAAGGGCTTCAAGACATGCCGAGCTCAAGCCCCACGGCTTTTCTTGAGGATGGATTTCTAGATCCTTAACAATGATGATGGCGGTGTCAGTGAAGGTGGCGACCTTGTCGATGGCGAAGGCGGTGATGCTGGCCACGATTAAGGTGCTATCGGGTCGAGGACAAGACAAAAGTCTTCTGCCTCGCCATTTTTGTTTCTCTTTTCTTTTTTGCTCGAGTAAGCCTAGCTTGATGTACTTTCTTTTTCTTTGGCCTCTACTAAGATTAGTGTAAAAGGTTACAACTTTAATAAAAGCGAGGAGTTCTCCAAGTACCTAACTTCGGTGTGGATTTGTGTCGTGTCACTATTTGCTCTTTGTTTGAGTCCAGGTCATTGTCACCATCTTTGACTTTTTGTTGTAGCTTTCTCTCTCTCTCTCTTTTTTTGCTCGATTCATGCCGAGGTTACTGCACACACCAGAAGATAATGAAAGTAGAGAAGTTTTTTGAAGTATCTGATGGGGACATTAGAGCCCTTCATTTAGATGATCCTAAGTCTCTGGATCGAGTCAGACCCAGATTGGGTCCATTTGAGTCCGAGTTATTTTTTTTCTTGCATTATTTTCTTTTGTCTTAGTCAAGTCAATTTGGTCAGTTGTTTTGTTATTAGACTAGTCAATTGGGTTTATATAATTCGGTCAATTTAATGAACCAATTTTGATAAGGGATTAATTGATATAAGGATCCAAATTTAGTCAGTGTTAGTTGATTGATTTGATCAATTGATTACTTTACTTGATCAAGATGTAAGGTCTATATAAAGACCATCCCTCTCATGTATGAGGCGATTGATGATTGAATGAAAAAATTTTAGTCTCTTTCTTGTTCTTCTTCTTCCTCCTACTCTTCTCTTCTTTATGTATCTTTATAACCTCTTCTTCCTTCTCCTTCACTTCTTCTTCCTCTTTCTCTCTTCCTCCCTGCAGTGGTTCGCCATCATCTTGGTATCAGAGCCTCGGCTTTGCCTCTGTTGCCAAAGCCCCGAGATCTTATTTCTGGACGGACCACCCCGATTTGTTCTCCACGTCTGCCGTTGCTGCCACTTGAAACCACCGCCGCCCCTGCTGCGCAGCCTCCTCTTCCACCATCCACCTTCCCCTCTTCATCTTCCACACAAACCTCCCGATTTCAACATGCTCCCTCTCCCTCTTTCGATTTTCACCAGCACAAAACCCCGTTTCGATAACTCCTCCCCACCAGCTGCCAAGATCGCGACCGTCGTCACTGCCGCGTGCCGCCACAGCCAAGTTGTCCGCATCGGCCAACCCCAGCCATAAGGAACCGGAAAAGCCTGGTTCATCGGCCGTCCCACTCATCGCACCTCTATAGGAGGATCTCCACCACCCCCGCGTCGCACCGCCACCACCTTGCCATCGGCTCGTCACCGGACTCCGCCGCCTGCCGAAGTTGCCCGTCGCCAGTATAGCCATCGTAGCCCTCCCCCGTAGCTGCAGCCGCAAGGATTGGAAGCCCTCTTGCTGAAAGCATCGGAAGGTTGAAGAAAAGATTAACAGGTAAGTCACAAAATCCATTAACTCAAATTCGGTAGTGCGGATCCAAAAAGAGAGAGAGAGAAAGAAAGAAAAAAAGAAAAAAAAGGAAAAAAATTGGCTTACCTTCGTCTTCCCGACCGTCCGCATGGGTTTGGCCCCGCCCATGGCCGCACCGCCACCGTCGCCGCGCTACACCGAGCCGCGACCGCCGAGCGCCTACTTGTTTCTCTTCCACAACCAGTTGCTCCACCGCCTTCGCGACTGCAGCAACGCTGCCCAGCGTCGGCCACCGCCTGAAGCTCCCAGCTGCCGCCGCCCTTGAAGCGCAGCTCTTCCTGTTGCCAAACGCCACCGCCTCCAAGTCCCTCCTCTAACCGACCCCTCCTTCTCCTTCGTCGACCGCTGCCCAAAGCTCCCGGCCGTCTCCTTTGGTCGTCGGCTTTCTTAGCACCAAACCCCATCTCCCCCTCTTTGTCCATCTTTTCAGCTACATCTCCCAAACCCTCTCTTCCCCATCCCCGAGTCAACCAAGCCAGGTCCATCAGGGCCCAACAAGCTGCGCCCACCCCACCGCCCATTCCCCTCTTCATTACACGGCCTAACTGCAACCCCAGACCCACGACAGCATCCCCTTGGTATCCATTTCAACCTTGCAATAGTCTGACTTCAGCAATCAGCTCCACTGAGTCCCTGCGCTGCGTCCCTCATCGTCTCCATTGCTTGAGAAGCCACGAGCGAACAATCCTATTCGACTGCTTCCCAACAGGTGATAGGTTTTCACTTTTTTTGGACTTGTTCATTTAATTATATTCTAGTTGTCTTGCATGATAGCCATATTCTTGAAACTTACTTTTGATGTCAAAATTCAAAACATAGAACCCCTACTTTCAAACTCATCCTATTTGCCTTTTAAAATCTAGATATTAAATTGGCACACCCTAGCAACTGGATGTTTCTCAGCATTCTTCGATCAGATTACTTTAGGATCGGAACAATTGTACTACTTGATTGCAATCTAATTTCTTAAATTGAATAATCTTAATTCTTACTTCCGAATAATCAAAGTAAAAATCAACAACATTTAAACTTTAAGTTATTCATGTAAAAACTTGCTGATCTATGAAATCATAATAAACTGCATTGGTAGGTTATCCTGTATCATATGTATTAGGGTTTCATTGGTGACATTGCAATTTACTTTATCGTATATAGTGTTATCCTTGCATGCCAACCCATAGTGGTAAGGAGTACCATTTCAATCAACCTAGAACCCTGTAGCTGTCATGAATTCCGATGTTTTGAGGGCTCTCATGGAACAATTCACTGCCCTGCGAGCTTCAGATGAAGAAGTCAAACAAAAGGTCCGTGAGCTCATGCGAAGCATTAGGATCCCTAAACCACCAACCTCCGTTGCAGCCCAACCTAAAATCGGCTTGGCCGCACCACCTATAGTCCTTTCCCATTCTCCTAGGCACTAAACCCAATGCTCTAGGTGTCAACAATTCGGCCATATAGCGTCCCATTATTCCACTAAGACCTACCTGATAACTAAACTAGAAGTTAGGAACCAAGAGGCCGAATATGTCGAAGAAGTCTATGAACCAAATATAGAAGACTATGTAGAAGACTTTAAAGACGAACCCATAGGATTAGACTTTGTCCAGAATGATTTCCAAAGGAAGACTATTGACCTAAGTACAATCAAGCTACTTCACATCATTACTGTGAAGGAGGTAGTGAAAGATATCGAGAGCCAGTCGCCAGAGTTGGCACTTGTGGCTAAAGATACCAATGTGGAGTCCAACCTTTAACATTCTCCTGTAGTAGTTCTCCTTCTAAAGGAGTTTCATTCTGTAGTCCTTGATGATCTTCTAGATGCACTTTCTCCGATGCGTGATATCCAACATGCAATTGATTTAGTTTTCGGAGCATCTCTACCCAACCTTCCATATTATAGGCTCAACCCGAATGCATATGCTAGGACTTGAAATTTAGTGTTACTGACAGTTGCGTTTGCATATAATAGTTCGGTCAATAGGTCCTTAGGCATGAGTTTCTTCGAAGTAGTGCATGATTACAAACCTAGGCAGCCCATAAACCTGATTTTCATATCTCATCAGTATAGAGTCTCTAAGTCTGTATAATTATTTGCATCACATCCACATTCATTGCATCAAGAAATCAGCAATTGCATTCACTTTAATAACTTAAAATATAAATCTCTTGCTGATTTACACGGACGTTATAAAGAACTAAGTGAAAGAGGTTACGTCATGATAAGAATTATGTTTGAACGACGTTCTTCAGAAACATTCAAGAAATTGCAAGCTCGTAGTGAGAAACCGTTCAAAGTCCTATGGAAAATTAATTCGAATGCATATGCTGTGGATCTTTCCGAGGACTATAGGATTAGTGCGTAATTTAATATTGAAGATTTAGTTCCATACAAAAAGACAATATTCATGCCTTCTGACCCCTTTGTTGATATGCCCATTCATGTTGAACACCCTGACTTATTACCTGCTATTGAGCCACCACCTCCTAAATTTCATGCACGCAGAAAACAAATAGAACATATATTGGATGAGCAGGTTATGTCAATCAAGAATAGTGGTTACCAACGTTATCTTGTTCAGTGAAAAGATCGACCAAAGTCTGATGTTCAGAGCTGAGTTGTAGCGCCTTGACCGTAATCTCCTAAAGCAGTACGACTGCCGGTCAAACCTGCACTCAACGGGGTCGAGTTTTTTTCACCTGGGAGAAGTTGCTCCTTATCTCCCACCTGAGAGAAGTAATATTTGTCCATGTTCAACTATGCTACTAAGTAAGCAGGTCAAGCTGCTCCTTGTCTACAAGCACGATGGGTTGTTGCAATGAAATAGATTCGAACGCCTAAGTCAGAACAATAAGGCAACACTATAGAAGGAAGAGATTTCAGCAAAGTGAGAGCTCTGTGAAAAAGGTAGCGTATTGCATGCCTCAGGTCTTCTGAATCGTTCTCCTTAAATAAGGGAGCCAACTTTATTGTTATCTGGGCCCTTGTCGATACCTGCTGATTGTTCTCTACGGATGGCGACTCCTTGATTGGAGCTGAAGTCATTTACATCGGTTTATGTCCGAGGACAAGAAGGTCGGTCAGGCCCCAAGTCGAGGTGTCCAATATTTCTCTCATCACATCCCTTTACACTAAGCACAATTTATGGGTTTAATTCAATCTGAAATTGTAACAGTTTACAAATACCCAACCTTTTAATATGCCTGAGAAAGTGGAACATGGTATGGAGAAGTTAACGAAGAACTGATAAAAATTTACCCCGTAAGAAAGTGAAAATTAATCGCTAGATTGTATTTCATTATCATTTTCAATAACAACTACATATCGAGAGTGCAAAATCGCATAGTTACAATCGGTAGTTCCATTATAGTCATGTCTGTTACAACTGTAAAACAGGCAATGGGTATCCTGTTCCGATCTATTGGTAACAACTAAGAGATATTCTGTTCATATCCAATACTTGATGAACGCCGGATGATGGCCAAAAATTTGGTGGAGCTCATACTAATAATGTCTTGCATGCGGATGACTTAGTTTATGAGTAATTTTTATATCAACCCAACACAATGACAAGGTAGGCTGCCCATGTCCGTATGCGTCCCAAATTCTATTTTGGTTAAGAGGAAAAATCAAGTCAACCGTGAAGTTCACCATGGCCCTCGAGGAGCTTGTAAAGGCCTTCTTTTGTCCAATACCAAATAACCATGCTAAAAAGAAGAAAACAATGATCTCCTCGTACTTGGAAGAATTATTGATGTCCTTGCTGTGGGAAGGAAGAATACTGCAGAAAACTTTCCTACTTCAAGGTTGTGAGGTGGCCTCGTACTTGGAAGAATTATTGATATCCTGTGGGAACGAAGAATATACCGGAAGGAAGAATACTGCAGAAAACTTTCCTACTTCAAAGTTGTGAGTTGGCCTCGTACTTGGAAGAATTATTGATATCCTGCAGGAAAGAAGAATATACCGGAAGGAAGAATACTGCAGAAAACTTTCCTACTTCAAAGTTGTGAGTTGGCCTCGTACTTGGAAGAATTATTGATATCCTGTAGGAAAGAAGAATATACCGGAAGGAAGAATACTGCAGAAAACTTTCCTACTTCAAAGTTGTGAAGTGGTCCTGATATATATTTATAGTTGAAAATGTATACAATCAGAATAATACAGAGATAGAAGTAATAAATGGATCCTTATAATCAAATTTCTAAACGTATGCAATGTCAGAATTTATAGTTCAAAATTTTTAAAATTATGAATCGATAAATATGAGCAAGTTTGGCATGCGACCTTGAAAGACATTCAAACCCACCTGTGGATCTCACAGAAGACTCGGGTAATCAACGGCCTTCTGGTGAACTCCAGGTTTTGTGTTGCCATGCTCATTTCCAAATAATATTGGACTTGGTGCAGAGTCTAAAAGATAGCAATTTAACATTGAGCTATGAGAGTCCGGACAGTCAATGATAGATGATAACAAATCCCTGAGTAAACAGATGAGGGAATCCACCTGCGAAACTATGGAGGAAAAAAAAAAAAAAGCTTCATGTCTCCCAAAACATCCTCGCAACGTTTTGCAACTCAGGGTTTTGTACAAACAATTAAAAAACGAATTTGGCATTTCGACTCCTTTTTAGCAACCAGATTAAACATGGGTGTTTCACAGCAAAAACCAGGTTTAAACACTTTGGGGATCGAGGTTCTTGAAAAAAAAAAATAGCAGCACTCAGACGTTTTACAGTAGATATGAGGACAAGAAGTAAATCAATATATGATGGTGGAGAACTTCTTGGGGAATATTATAAGCATATATACCTGGCACCTTTGCATCTCCTTCTACCATGCATCACCTTCTTTTTTTGAGAAGTTATACTGAAAAAATCGCTCGCCGCAACGAAGGGTCGTGCGGTTTACAGAGAGAGAGCACATCTCTCTCTCAAAGCACCTGAGAGGCTTTGAGATCAGAAGGCGTGGATCTCTGTAGACCGCACGACTCTTCGTTTCGACGAGGCGAGATATCTTCTCCTCCTCCACAGGAACTGGCTTCTATCCAAGCTCTATGAGTTGTAATTTATTTACATCTATCAGCCCGGTGGTCAATCATCAAGCAAACAGTCGTAGTCTATTTAGATCTGTCGCCCGTTGTCAGCTTCTATGGACCACATAGGCTATTGGCTAGTTCCTAAAATATTATTTAAGGCAATTTAGAATCTTATCTAAAATAGTTAACTAAAAAATATTTTGTATAGATTTTTAGTCCTACGTAAGTATCCAAACATATGAGACTAAACTTAACGTGCGAACCTCGATTGTGCCAATCAATCACGCTTATTCTTCTTGTAGATCAATTTTTAAAATAAAAGTTCAATCAATTGGGTTATAAAAAAAAAAAATATTGGCACAGTTCGCAGTCACATGATGCCCACAATGTACTATTTAAGTTTTAAAATACTAAACAATTTATATTTAATATCATGCAAGTATGCAGTGGTTTTCGTTTCGTACTCCTCGAGGAAGTGATTGAATCTTGTTTAATATTTCTATAAAATATAAAAATTTCAAGAGGAATGGAATCGGCAACATTGGGATGGTAATTAATTACACTGGAGATTTCGTGTACTGAAAAGGTTTCGATGAAGAGAGCCTCCCTCGGTTCTTCCGGAACCGGGGACGGTGTAGCTGGTGGCCGCCTTGAAGTTGTCGCCGAGCTCTACATTCCACGAGCTTAAAGCATTAAAATAAAGGCAGTACCCTGCAAGAGTACGCTGCTTTGAAAGAAGAAGTAGGGGACCAGTTTAGGCCATTATAATGATTCTAATGATCGTTATTTGCTTCTATAATAGTATTTTAATTTTTTGTACAGTATAGTGGCTGTTACAAAGAAAATTAACAGGCAATAACAGAAAAAAAATGGTGTTATCCTTCTACTCATTTTTTATTGGGTCAAAAAATATTATTATTTTTCAGACCATACTATTACTTTTGGAGGAAAATCTGATTTAAAATTTTGAATTTTAAAAACTGCATTTTACATAAAAAAAAGTATAAATGAAAATGATGGGCATTATTTATATTGTAACGAACCATTTTAATGCTAAATGATGTGTCATAATATTCATGACCTTTTTTCTTTGTTTAGTTTTTCGAACTTTGGCCCATTATTGATAGAGCTAACATGCAAAGCATATGCTTTGAATAGATGTAATTCAGAGGTACTCGTTTTCTCTTTTGATTACGGGAGAAAAAAAGAAAAAGCTATGTGCATCTTTTCCATCGGGACCATCATAATTATGATTAAAAAATTGGTTTGCATTCCCTAACTTCTTATCTTTCTGAGAATTTCATAGCGCAACTTTGCCTAACATGGTTGACAAATTACAAGTCTATGGCCTTCCATATTGAATCAACATGAGAAGCATCTCTTTTCATGACTTCGATGGAAGAATTGAGAATTTTACATTTTCAATCATCTTATTTTTATACATGTACCTTTATTCTTTCGCAAGAATTTTTTTATTTTAAATGGTTTCCACAAATACATCATTAGCTCATAAATATATATAGTGCTAATAGCTAGCAAATATGCATAGTATAAAAAATATATACACATTTGTTTAAGGAAACATATGCATTTACTGTCAAGTATACCCACTAAACTTGGCCTTAATATATATGGTTCAGGTGCATCAACTAGTCTAGGCCGGGCGAAAGCATCCCAAAGTTTTAAATCTAGCTAATTCTTGAGAAAAAAAGGAAAGATCGAAGTGGTTCGGTTGTGCAAAAAAGGGAAAAAAAAAAAAGAGTGGGTCATTTTTCTAACACTTCTTTTTTTGAAAAATATTGAGGATATGAATTTGGGTGATAAAAATTTTGAGAATATTTTATGTTAACATGTTAAAACCAATTTGCTCCACTCTTCTCCTGTGAAAGCAGTGAGGTAATGCTTCTAGACTTGCTTTGGGTTCCAGGGGCGTGCAAAGCCCATGAGGTTTGGATCAGAAGGTTCCGGCTTCTTTCGAGGGTTTGGTGAGCTTCTTGAAGAGCTCTACAGTGGGTCGGCGGGGGAGTTGAAGTTGCTTTCTTTTAGCCAATTGGTAAATTCTATCCTATCCGCATAACACCAGTTGGTCTCCTTATGATCTAGTCTTCCACTATGAAAATGCTTACTTTTTGCTTGCGTGTGGAATTTGATTAGCTGAGAAGTATGCAGCATGGTTTGATTAAAATTATCTAGTCTTCCTCATCAAAATGCTTACTTTTTGATTGTATGTGGAATTTGATTAGCTGAAAAGTATGCAGCATGGTTTGATTAAAATTATGTAGTCTTCCTCATGAAAATGCTTACTTCTTGCCTTGTATGCGCAATTTGATTAGCTGAAAAGTATGCGGCATGGTTTGATTAAAATTATCTAGTCTTCCTCATGATTATGCATACATTTTGCTTGCAGGTGGAATTTGATTAGCTGGAAAGTATGTAACATGGTTTGATTAAATTATCCATTGAGAGCTTTTGGACTCGTTTGGTTCACAGAAAAAGAAAAGAAAAGAAGAAAGTGTGGTCAACGGGAAAAAAAAAAAGAAAAGATATTTTGTTTGGTTGGAGTTTTCAAAAAAAGATATGGAAAAGTAGGATTATCATGGAAATAAGATTCCCATGCTTCATAAGAAAAAAATCCATGAGGAATATGGGAAAGTTATTTCCCATCGGTTGAAAATTGAGATCTTTTTTTTCAAAACTATCTTTAAGCCACCAAAATCAATATACAAGGTATTTCTCTTTATTAAGGATATAATAGATATTTTATATAAAATTTTCAGAAAAATAAATGCTCAATCAAATATGAGCCACTTTGGAATGTATCACTTTTTCATGGTCAACTAAACATACCAAAACTATTTTTCTAAGTTTCATATTCTCAAAAATTAACTTTCTAAAAAAAGATTTTAGTGAAAAAAAAAATTTCCGCGAACCAAACGAGTCCTCCATTGCTCTTCTTGTTCTTTGTCTTCTATCAAATATAGGATTTTGATTTATTCTGTGGCTCTTTTCCGCACCCTTCTTGTATGGTTGGTATATACAAACATGCACAATAACTTGTAAAATTGCCACATAAAAGATTGGAGTTTGATTTTTTTAATTTGAAAAAATAATTATGTCAAATCTAACAACTCAGAGAAGTTTCAGCTGCAAAGCAATATTCCTAGGCTCACGTCTTTAAATTAATTTGACTTTAAATTATATCTTATTTAATCTGAGACTTTGTGCAACAATAAGATTTCTCTATTTGACATGGGTGCCATGGGTTTGAGATATAAAAATAGCATCTGTGTATATAAAGATAAAGTTGCATACATATAATCCTTTTTAGACCTGCAGTGGCGAGAGCCTTGATTTTTTTTTTAATTGATCAAAAAATTTATGGCTGGAATTTTTATACTATATTATTTCTAAGCTTGAAAGTAGACAAAAACTTGCAAAGTGCATGACACTCAGAAACTTGATTCTTATTTCAGATAGTTGGGGGTGGGGGGTGGGGGGTTAGGTTGGATACAGGACAGGTCAAAAATCTATGAAGAGACTAAGACCTATTCATTTTAATAGGTCAAAACTCTAGACCCAAACCTAACTATTTCATCAAATAGGTAACATCATCCAACCTAGTTGAACCATGTTAAACAAGTTAAATGGGTTAAGCACTGTCACCCCTACATTTTGCTCAGCCTGCAAAAGAGTTGCCGGTGTGACAGCATGCAGCGAGGTAGTTTTAAGATATAATAAAGTTTTGTATTAGTGTGGAAAAGATAATAATTTTTTTACCTAGAGTGCTTTGTAGTATTTTTCATGGTTATGCAGTCTAACAAAAGCTACCTTCTTCTTTTATATCACTTAATCCCTTCATTGAATCTGAAAAGGTAAATTAAGAAGTTTTCTAATAAAATTATGGAAGGTGGTGGCTTTGCTTCAGGATGAAGATCAGTTATTGATATCTTTCTTGTGAACTCCACCATCATATTTTGAATTTGCAGTGACTGTGACTGCTAATTGGTGGAATAAAGAGATCGCATCTTTATCATATTTTGTCATATTGGTGAATGACTTTTACATTTACAATTATATTTTCATTTCACTGGAATGAGTTAGTGATTTTGATTTTAGCATTCTACTCTACAATATTATCAAGCTCACTTGTTTTAGGTTTTCTTCCAGCATGTTTTTTATAACTGTAGAGGATATGCAGAGCAACTGGCTAGGCATCATCATGCAACTTGCAATTACAAATGGTTGATCATATGCTGTACCTGCATCAGGCTTGGACCTTTATCTGGTGAATTACTTTCAAATGTTGTAGAAGATTAATTAACAAGGATGGTCAGTTTTGGTTTATTCGGCCGCCAACTCTTAATTTGATCAGATTAATATAGCCTCCTTCTGAAAAGATATTAATTCCTTTTTGCTAAGTTTCTGGATCTTGAAAGACTTGCAGGCAAATGGTGCCTAAGTCAGAGATATTAGCATTTGATGTGAAGCCACCCTGACAACGGGAATGAGCAGTTCATCCAACTTCCAGCAGATCTTGTCTTTGTCATGAATGAGATGCCCCATGAGGTGTGCTAGAGGGATGCCCTAGTGATATGAAGATTTCACTAGCAGAGGCACTTGCAGAGACCACCATAAATCTCAACACACTGGATAGCTGTTGCTTATCAATCCCAGTAGCAGATGTGGTAAGCCCAGGCTATGAGCTTGTGATAACAAAGGAGGGAATGCCGATTGCGCATTCCAACATGAGCGCATGATGAATGGGGCGCATAGAAATGAGACGAGGTGATTGGCGTGCTGCACCTCCGCATGGTGCATATTGTGTTGGATATAAATTCTCGAAGCATCTAATGCATTTTGGGAAGTTAACTTGATGACAGTTGGAAATCAAATATTTGTATGTCATCTTATATATGACAATTTTTTTTCTGAACTCTTGTGACACTGTATTTGTTTCTTCTCAGTTTGATATGATCATTCCTAACAGATGTTCTGTTTCGAATTGTAAAATGGTGGTGATTCACCATCTAATCTACCCAGAATCTGTATTCTAATTTGCTGCATGAAGATAACTATGATTTGAAAATATTGTTCTAAACTTATGCACAATATCCATGACTAAAAAGCCAGCCTAAATAGGAGGAATAACTGAGATGAAAAGGTCTGAAGCAGAGGGAGCAGGTAATTTAGCTTTCTTGTCCAAGGGTGAGTTCTTAAATCTCTTGGTAAATCACATAAGGGACATCCATGAAGTTATTATTTTGCAGTTTGTAGGTCAGACTCTAATCCGATCCATTCACTTAGCCAGTCCTGGATTTGGAGTACTTCTATGTGAAAACTCAGGTAGAATCAAGATGAGTGATATCTGTGATTTCTTTTTTACTTGGGTGCAGTTGCAGGTTTTTTTTTATATATATACATAAGAAGGCTTTGTTCTGGTCAACCTCATTAGAGGGTTCAGTTTGAGGACTTACATTTAAGTTGATATTGGATCCATGATCCTAAGCTCAGGCTAAACCTAAATGATCCAGGTTAAACCTAATTGATTGCAGACATGGAGCTTAAACCCTGATGAACAGTGCTAGCAAGGGACAATAAGAATCTGACAGGTGAGGTGAAATCCAAATCAAGATATGATTTCATGGGTAATGATCAAATCTCAGATCTCAGCAGAACAATAAGTTGAATCTGGATTCTATCCAAATCCTTGTCAGTACCCGATTGGTACTAGGTAAAATCCCAAATAACTCAGAAAAAGCAAATTAGCTCACAACTACCCAAATCTAACTTGTCCTTCCTTTCTCCCTAGACTCTGCCTTAATCTGAACCCCTCCCTTTTGTTTGCCTCAGTCCCACCCAAGCAAATCGATGACTCATACTCTCTCTCAACTGAGAAATAGTTGTGACCTAGGGACTTGCTCGGTTAACCTAATTAAAGACTTGAATATAATGTCTCCGCAACATTTTTAGGGCAATATATGGTTCATTAAGTAGTGGTTAGTCTACTTAAACCAATGGGGGGTTAACTCTACCCTGTCGACGCATTAAAATTTTTTTTAACCTAGCTAACTTATTTCAATCTCCTGAAAATGAAATAAATTTAACATGCGAAAGTCTCTTCTTTCTCTTTTCTTTTCTTTTTTTTACTTTTTTCCACATATTAACTTATACTAGCCCTCAAACTTTAGTCAAATAGGCATATTACTAAACCAAGGATAAATAATTAAAGGATGGATCTAGAATTAGACCTCCTAGTTAGCTACCAGCATCCAAACCTATCTATATGATCAGCTAATTTTGTGTAGTTCTTATAATTTAAGGATATTTATGTAATTTAGTGCCCAATTAAGGAGCTTCATATAAGTTTTCCTGCCATAATTTCATAATTTCATATATGGTGAAGTTGGCATAAATTTTGATTTTATATGAAGCTTATAGTTTAGGGACCTCCAAGTGATTTATCCTTTTAAGGGCATTTGTATAATTTTTCCAGAAATTCTATGTAAAATGAAGCCTGTAATTTGGGATTTTCATGTAATTTTTCATTTAAATTAGACAGAGCATGCTGACTATAATTGGACATAGTATTTTAGGAACTTTACAAGTAATTTAGTGCCTAATTGAGCGCTTTGATATTTTTTTTTTCTTGTAGAAATTTTTTAAAGCTTGTAAATTAGAAACCTAAGAAAAGTTAGTGTTTATTTGAGGACTTTAGTATAGTTTTTTTCTCCACAAAACTATAATTTAGTGCCTGCTTTTTTTATGATGCATTCTCTCATTCTTGCTTATCTTTGTTCTATTCCCATCCCTATTTGGAGAAAGAGTAAGGTTGGTTTTGATGACTTCATAGTCATCTGTAAGAATACACGCTGGTGACTAAAACAAATTTCGACGAGAAGTTGTAGGATGTCGATCTTAAAGAGTACGTCCGATGATTAATTAGATATACAAATGTCCCGTTTGGTTAGAAGAGAAGAAAAAAGAAACCGATTGAAAAGAAGAGAAATTTAAGTTCTGTCATAGCAAGTCAGGAGAGAAGAGAAAAGAGAAGCAATTGCTCTTCAATCCCTTTTTTTGGATATACCGAAAACCGGAGAGATTTGGATAAAAGAAAATCTCCTTCATCCCATGTTCTGTTCATTTCTTTTATCTTCTCTCTCCCTTTTTTTCTCCTTTTCCTTTTATCTCCTATGTTAATAAGATTCCTTTCATTTTACAAGTATGCATGCGATACATTATTCATAAACGGATAGCTTTTTTGGTCCTTACATTAGAACAGATTTTTCATGGTAACCCATTTTTAAAACTTATTGGAAATTTTAGCCCACCTCATTGCGTTGATTGATTTGCATGTCAGTTCTTGGAGTAATGGCGGAAGCAAATGAAAAATGGAGCTCGATGCACCAGTAAGCATTAAATCGTGAGAAAGGCTCTCTGTATTATCTTATGTTTCATTTTTTGATCAATCCCTTATTTGTGATATTGCAGAGAAATTCTCGTGCAGATTACAATATATAAGTGCTTAGCGGCAGTGAACAAGAATACATTGAGATGGTAAAAAACTGGTCTGTCAGCTATAAAAATTGTGGAGGAATTATTGCCGTTATGACCAATGGTGGATGAAACATATATGCAGGATTTGCTTCTGGGTGCGACTGAACTTCATACTGCTGAAGCTGTGGCAGCAGCTGAGGCCGCCATGGGTAGCATTGGGCCAGCAATGAACTCCATTAGCAGCAGCTCTTCTCACGCTGAAGATAACGGTGATGATGACAGTGGCAGTAATGGTGACATAGATTCATGCAGTTTGGACAAGAAATCGCACACGGAGAATGATGAATTAAGGCATAAAATTAAGCCAAATAAGCGACTAAAGATTGTTGTCCTGAACTAAAAGAGGTTGTTAGATAGATATCACCATCTGAAAATATTTTGTCCAAAGAAGAGAATCCCTGGTCATCAGCAAATCCCCTGTTTAACCATGACTTCTTTCGAATATATGGTGCCTCTGGATATCAAGATGGAGTTGGTTCACTACCCGGATTTTACCAAGGAAGAAATGATTTTACGATTTGCCACCTGAGTGATCTTTGTTGTATTACCCATTTAAAGGATCCAGGACCTCAGCTTTTGTTGTATTACCCTTCAAGCTTGTTTGGTTCGCGGGAAAAAAAAAAAGGAAAAAAAGTGTGGTCAACGAAAAAGTAATGAAATGCCTCTTGTTTGGTTAGAGTTTTCAAATGAGAGAGATAAAAAAGTTGTATTTCTATGAAAATATGATTCCATATTTCATGGAAAACTTTCTCATGAGCTAGGGCCGCAGGAATCACTCCATCTTTATTTTTTCCAAAAAGGCCCTTCAGCATTAAAGAGATATTAAAGACCTAATTTTTATTAAGGGTATAATAAGAATTATACATAACTTTTCCAGAAAAAGTGGATGGTCAACCAAACATAAACACTCTTAAAATCTATCACTTTTTCATTTTTAACCAAACATGCCAAAAGTACATTTTCAAGCATTCTCTTTCAAAGAATCTTCTTCCCATGAATCATATTCCTAGAAGAAAAAATGCTTTCCACGGACCAAACAAGTCCAAAAATGTTCAGAAATAAATTGGTTCTCAGCAACTTGTTTTCCAGAGCATGTAAATTAGCTCTGTTCAAGCGTTTTGTGATTGGACAATCTATTATTAAAATTTTCAAGAGCCGAACTGTTGTTCTTATCACATTTAACAAATCATCTTTGTGATTTCATCACAAATGGGTCATCTACGTAGAGTTCTCAAAATGAAGGTCAATTAAGCATCAGGGAGCAAGAGCACCATCTCCAGTGCTTGGGACGTCGTCATACCTAGAAATTAATCCATTCACCATGGTTAAGCCCTGGCAAGATTTATGACAAATCAATTGAAAAGTAATTGCCAGCCAGACATGACTGTCTTAACCAAGGGGAATATCCATCAATGTTACTCTCCATGGCAACCCAAGACGTTGATCTCATAAACAGCCAGTAGTTTTCCTGATGAAACAAAAATTATTGCACCAAAAGTTGCTGCTTCAAGGACAAGGGAAAGACATGGCGTCCGAGAATAATTAAATTTTATACCAAATTGGGCATGGTAAGATTATATTTCAGAATCAAGTCAGCTAACAACCCTTATAATTTCAAGAAAATATAATAAACACCTGGTCAAAATTATTTTTAATAAAATTAAATCTTCCAAATCCCAGCAGATTCGTGGCTCATCCGTAGGCATTGGAGAATTGCCAGACTGAAATGATGGCATGAGTAACATCCAGAGTTTTGTAACCACATTTGCTTGGACAACATGTGCAGTGTCAGCTCTCTGATTTGTTGTCTTAATTGATACTGGAGCTCCAAAACATAATAGTAATTTAATAACAATTTTTCATCTGTTACCATAACCAGAATAAATTTCATAAGGTTTACTGATGAAAGGCTCACAAGGGCGGCCTACCAAACTCCAAGAAAGCTGCTAACCATATTTTTTCCCATCCACAAACACAATTAAACCGGAAGCAGAAAGAACATCAATGCAATAATGATACCTTCCAAGTTACAAGAGACTTGACATTTAGCTCAGAGCTCAATATACCTTTGCCAGCCAAGTTCAAAATTGAACTACAACCTATCTGAACCCTTTAGACGACACCTCAGTGACATATAGACAGGTCATTAGGGTGAGGAGCAAACTAGAATAACTAAGTCATAAAGCGGACACAGAAAAGTAGCAGCTCAATGGAGTCCTGCTTGAGCTACGAGGTCTGCATATTCCTCCGAGACAAATGACTTAACCTTCAGCGCTGGGTTACTTGGAGAATTGTACTTCACCCCAATGACAGTTGCCAAGCCTGCAACGCAACAAAAGTTTAAATCTGTAAATGTTCTTGCTGTATTAAATCTACAGCATACTGAAAAAAAATCAGTACTCTGCATGGAGGTTCATAAGAAACTAATTTGTTCCCCCATAATGACTGAGGCTGTAGGAGACTGATATGCTTGTCCATTAACAACACTGGCATCATAAAGTAATTGATGCATGCAGTACAAAATAGGACACATTAAACTCCAGCATATGTCAATCAAATATTAACACATCTTTCCGATATGTCGAGAATAAATAATATTTATAAATTCACGGAAAGCATTCAGTGAGCATTCTGAAAAAATACAAAAGTTACCAGTAACACAAGAAGACAGTCCCAAGGAAGAGAAGAGAAACATCAAACGACATAGATATATAAAATCTAATTAAAATCCACACCATTCTTACAAAGACTATAAAAGCATATATTACATCTTTTCCAGATATTCAATAATTGATGATCACATAGAACAGATGACCTGCACTAGAAAGACTAAATATTGTAATACTCACTGTCATTTATACGCCCATATAAGAATCTTTCCCCGAGCCAATACTGCAGAGGCCTTGACCTAATTCTGGTGCTTCGCCTTACGCCGGATTTCCATGTCATCCCAGCATCTGACAATGCCAAAAAAAAAAACACACTAATTATCACTGCCAGATCAGCAGTAGCTCGAAAGATCCCGTGAACAAAAAGTCATAGAAATAAACCATCATAATTTGAATTTCAATTGCATGATCCTGAATAATACCTGCAAGGCTTTGTCTTCTTGAAGCCAATTTTTTCCTGTTTTGTTTTTGTCTTGATGCTATTTTACTCCTTTCTTTGTTCTGAGGTGCACCAGAAGTTCCCTGAAGACCCTGTCTCTGTGAGTCCAAAAAATATGGCATAACAATCAGCATGGCAAACATATTATCCATGTGATACTTGCCGTAACTTACACAACAGAAGAGAATGTCACAACATGTGCTGCTCACCAAAATGGCATTATGATTTCATGTTCAAGCAAGCTCAGATAGAGGCATGTCGCTACATTATTGGATTCATAGGTGTAGAAATTTGCAAATGCCCATATATAGAGAATCAATATTTATCTCAAAGAATGTGGTCATAATTTGGTACTGAAACTATACCCGTCTAGGCAGTAACAAGTTCAACTTTGAGAATGCAATATCCAATATTAAGGAAATGGCATGAGCCACAAGACATTGTACAAACTTAAACATATGTCGACTAATTATAATAAATGGTGGATGATGATTAAGTGAATCATTTATGCGTGCTACTTGGAGGAATCATAGTTGGCCAGTTGTAACTCATTTCGGTAGGCTATTGCTGGAATTAACTAGAAGTTATTAAGCCGTTTCGATGAGAGGAAGTTATTTTTGGAGGAACTACTCATGACTTCAATCCATGGGAAGTACTTGTTGGAAATAGCTTTCCCTTTCAATATAAAAGCAGAAAGAAGACCTCATTGGGACCCTCTCAACTTCTACAACTACAATGGTTTCCACACCCAGTTTCTACGCTAATGGGCTCTCTTAGCCTCTTATTCCAGGTTTAGGTATCTTCTCTACAAAGGTCCGACCTGCTCTGGAGGGTATCTTGGTTTATCTAAATCCTATGTATTAGATCTGTCAAGCATATTTGAATTTAGATTGAATGAAGGTCAATGTTGTTTCCCTTCTTTAAAACTTCATATCTTTGGTGCTTCTTTTCATTTTTTCTCATCAACCTCTCCATCAACCATGGAAGACCACAAGAAAATAAAATGTGCAAACAACGTTATTCTCCCAATTATTACTTCGCAGAGAGGTACAGCTGCAACCAAGATTGAAAATAAAAAACAATTTCCAAATAATCATACACACAAACTTCATTGAAAAGTACTGAATCATCACACAAATGATTGGGACAAATAGATAGAAGGGCAATATAAGGAACTACACCTGTAGCACAAAATATAGTAAAATTTAAGCATAGAACTGGCCAACCTCATTATTTTCTTCTGGCAAGCCATGTGCCTTTTCTGATTGCACATCCATTGGAAGGACTGTCGTCGGAAGATTGGAGTTATCTGTCCATAAAGGGTAGTAATATATTAAACTCGCAACAAAGATCAAGACCTTCATCATAATTGACTATGCATGGACTGGGTGCATGTGGTGGCCTGAGTTAAAAAAATTAACAGGTGCATATTCTTGGCAGTAGTCAAAATATTTAAAATAACACCAACTTCAACAAGGAGACTGGCCTTATATGCATTTCTTCCAAATCAACTCTACAAGCTAAATTAGGTTTGCTGCTCCACTCTTGCTATCATAAAACCAACAGAACTGACAATTAAACAGCAACTGCATATTCTAAGATGCAGAGACAAGTCATACCTCCTGCAGCTGGTGGAAAATTGAATTACCACAAGTCCTATTAGATGCTAAAAAACTAAAGGATATCACACATTCTCTTGAGAAATGCAATTTCACATGCATGAAAGTTTAAGCAGCAACAAGCAACATGGTATAGATGTAATCCCTTAGTACAGTGCAATAAATGCAAGGAGAGAATCTCGGTCAAGTCTGCGGCACCAAAATTATACCTTTAGAAGCCCCCACATCAACTACCACTTCTTGTGCTGGAATGGCCGCCTACAAGTTAGATCAGATATTTAGCATTGAGAATTCTGTTCGGCAACTTCACAGATGAGTGCACCAAAAAGAACACTTGCCTCATCTTGCAAAACATCGTCAGGACCATGTAAGTTAGCATCAATATCAATTCCATAACTACTATGATTTTGAGGCATGTCACTACCATATGGGCGAGCCAAGCCTTCTGTTCCAATGGGAACCCTACAACCAGAAGTTGGATCTTCAACTCCAGTATCTGGCTGATCAGAGATTAAAACATCCAGCTGCATATCATCGCCCTAAAATATATGACACAATATCAAAACCGTAAGTATCCAGTCATTCAACATTCAACGAAGCATCAGAAGTACTTGCCTCCTCTTCCATATGGCCATCAAGTCCAGCAGATGCATCTTTTCCCTTATCAAATTTATTGTTGCTTTGCTCCATGGTATTTTCAAGCAAGCATGGGGAATATTCTCTTAGCTCTTCTTCTGTTGTAATCTTACTGTCAATAGTTCTATCTGCTCGACAAACCGGTGTGTTCAATTTATCCACCAAACTCAATCTTTTGCCATTTACCATCACTGGACTGGAAGCATCACCAGCAATTGAATCATTCCTATCGTGATGGCCAATGTCAGCAGGAGGTGAAAGATAGTTCTCATCTTCGCCTTTACTTCTAGAAGAATATCTGGAAATCGGTGCATCATCAATAGGAGGCACTGAGTATGGATCTTCCAATGGATCGTTCAGCGATATGCACCTCTGCAAGGTTGAAATTGCAGCAAGTGGACTTCTTGCTATGGTTGATGAATTTTGTGGAAATTGGCAGCCCTCTAACTCCTTTCTCATCACTCTACCTTTGAGTGTTCTAACGGCATTCTTCTGAACAGTCTGCAACTCAGGGAGATGCACTTTGCCTACATTAATTGACTTGATATGCAAGCTCTCCCGCAACAGAGTTACCCCTTCAGCTTCATCCAAATCTTTAAATGAAATCAACAATTTATCTAAAAGATCATTGACCTTTTTCACCCTGTCAGTCACAGAACCTGGTAAAAGAAATAACCATTCACTTAGGAAAACCAGCACTGGTAGTAACAAATGGATAGTAGCAACATATCTAATACACCTTGTCTTTCTACAGCATCAAGGAGTTCACTATTTGTTTTCCTGGATTGTGAAGTCTCAGGTTGGTCAACTGTTCTAGGACGCAAAATATTACTTGAAGCAGCAATAATCGAAGTGTTGGATGGGCTAAAAGTTTTTTTATCAGAAATTTCTTCTTGCGATTCCATGAAGACCTCGGCAGTATCAACTTTAGCAGGAAAATGATGTTTATAGCTTGCTGTCTTCCTGATACAAAAACAAAAATCATAAATTGAATTAAAGATCTCATTTAAAAGAACACTCCAGCTTAACAAAATTGGATGATCGTGACAAGCATGTCAGATTTAGTCCTTGTTAGAGAATTTAAACCCACCTGCTGTCCTTAATCAGGTAAAAGTTTAAGAAAAAACTGCTGTAATATGTCATACTATTTTGGACAATTTTTTCAGGTTTGGAACTTAAGCTGCATGATATAGATTCCCACCCCAAAATTCGAGATCACTAACTATATATGGATTTGCTAAGATTGACCAATCAACCTTGTATATTAGTGTCCCGATTGGTGCGCAACTATGTATACATATTACAACCATTTTTACTTGATCCAACTTCAAGATGCAATTTCCTTGGTAGAATCAACTTTGATGTTATGTGCCAATTTAAAGTTGTTAATAGGGTTCGCTGTGCTTTGATAGGTCAATCTGGATCACCACATCCCAATATTATTAAGTCGTGTATGTTTTATTATTTTGACAATATTGGTCTCTATTGAGAATACAACTGAAACTCAAAAATGTAACTTTCTTATATAGAGAAGAAGAAAAAGTAACAAATTATATTAAGTTTACGGTTACTTTAACATCTCACCATGTAATATTGTAAAAATAAGCTAGTAACCAGCAATATACCATGTGATATGCTAGATCTCAGTGGACAAACACAAGCACGCCTCTTAATGCTTTAAAAGTTGTTCCTGGCTTGCAAACTTAATTTCAGAGGGGGAAAATCTCCTTTTCTTCCTTCCTTTTTACTAAAATGAAAGGTCAGAGGGTGTGGAGAAGGATGTTTTCATTCTCCTTTATCAAGATGATTTGTCTGCATGCAAGTAGAGGAGAAAGAAAGTACAGAAAACAAATATACTCCAATGACAATGATCAGTGCGGATGATGGAAATTCATGCATGAAGAAACCAGTTACCAAGCAAGCTCATGAAGAAACCAGTTGCCAAGCAAGATCATACATACCCCAAAATTCCAGGACGGCGTTTCCGAGCTGTTGGGGACTGGTGATGCTCGAGCGGATCAGTAGACACCTCTCCCCTTAGTTTCTTCAACTCTTTATCAGCATCTACACTCCGAACATAAGAGAGGACAATAAAATTTCCAAGGTTACTGCAATGTACAAAAAAATTATCAGGTATACAAGAAATGTAACTTCCAAAGTGGCAAAGGATTACTTTCAAGCTGCTCAAAGGCCAAGAAATACTCCTCTGGGTCTTCGATGTGATCTATACCAGAATCAGAGTCCATTTTTGGTACAGAATGACTGTCAACAGACAGAATCGCAAAGCATAGTGAGTAATTGATTAAAAAAAAAAATCAGTTATATACAAAATGGTGATTCTGCGACAATCAATACACAAAAAAGGAATGTTGATCTATCACAGTCATGCCACGGGACAGGTGTATGGCAGTTTCCTATCCATCCAACTGAAAATATCATTCGACCCATTCAGCCCATGGGACCAATATTAGATCTCTTCCAAGGATCCAGAGTCTTAAAATGAGCATATCCGAAAACATGCAGATCCGAAGCGGGACGGGTATCATATGCATAGAATCTAGGCCAACCTAAAACCAGTGTCTAGTATGACAAATTGCTAAAAGCTGGTTTACCTTGAGTTGAGCTTTAAAGAAAACTGAGCCCGTTTGCGACCCAATGCTGGTCTTCGTCCTTGGGGACGGTCCTTGCCGTCTGCAGCAATGGCTTTGTCTCCATCCTCAGGATGTGGACTTGGAAAGTTGGAACAACTCTTCTTGATTTGTTGTGCCTGTTCCAGAAACTCCTTTGAGCCCTTCAATGCCTGGTCCTGTATGAAAGACTAAAATTTCATTAGTTCTTCCAATAAAAACAAACAGAAGCACATATACTTGGTTCAAAAGATTTTTTGAAGAAAAAAAAGTGTATTGGAAGATGCAATTACTTTGTTAATTTTACATCATTAGCCGCAGGTCATGAGAGCTTGATTTCAGCCGAAAGTTAGAACCCATAACTAATAGTATCAAGAAGACTTGATGCTTTGAGCCGCCGGAATGCAACAGTCAGGACAACCAACCTCAACTAATCCTGCTATGTACTTCGAAATTCGACAAAGTTGGACTGCATCGCACCGTGATGCAACTATATAAATAAATCCCTATTTCTATCCAGGTAGAGAATACCCCAGCCGAGAAAGAATGTAGTTCCAGCGCGTAAGAATATGAATGGGAGAAAAATAATCCGATCGAAAAAATAGGGATTACTTGATATAGTTCCAACTCATAAGAAAGAATGCAGTCCCAACGCATAAGAATACCCTAGCCGAGAAAGAATTCAATTCCAATGTATAAGAATATGACTGGGAGAAAAAGAATCTGACCGAACTCTAGAACTCATCTCTAGTCCAAGGTTTTTAGCACTGGAAAAAAAAAAAACAGTTAAAAGCTTGATAAGACAACCCAGAAACCCTATGTTTTGTAAATCAAATCAAGATCCTGGTCATCTAAAAGACTAGCTTCCGGAAGGCAAAAGAGTCTGTGACATCTGAATTTAGAGTAGGAGACAGTTACCATGGATTTGAAGAGATTTCGGATCGCCTCCTCTTCCTGCGCCTCCGAGGCATAGAGATGAGCTCCAAGGTTTCGAGGGAGGAAAGAGAGGATGGAGCAGTCCGCGAAGGGATCTTCGAGGTCGGGGCGCTCGTTCTCAGCGGCCATACATGGCGATTTCGAGCACCGGAACCCTAGATCGGCGAGGAGATGGGCAATGTGCACTCTTCTTTCAAAATGAGGAGCGGGAGCAGCGACCGAGCGGGGCGGAGCGAAGTGACCGTAATGCCCTTCCGGTCCGGCCTGCTCGACCTCTGCGGAGATGCCCGGGGGGGGATACGCGCCGGATCGCGTTACTTTTACCCCCTTTTCTAAATTATTTATTGTGATTGTTTTTTTTTAAGGATACATGCTAAATATCAAAGTTTACATTAATATCCTCCCAAATTGCTATTTACAAATATACCTGATAGGGCCGAGGGTATTTCCAAACCCCAGAGCTCAATCTCTACTGAGCTTAGATAGCGGAAGCGACTGCTTCTCCTCAGAGGTATTGTCCACGCACGGTTTTGCCCCGCAAAAGATGCCTCTGAAGAGAAAAGGGTAGTCTCCCTCCATTTAAGGAACAGACATCTCCGCTATCTAGTTGATGTGGGACTAAGTTCGGACCTTTAATTTCCACAACATAGCCCCCCCAGCGGAGAGGTCTATGCTGGGGTCAAGGGCTCTCAACGGAAACACCATTGATGAGGCCGAGGGTATCCCCAAAGCTCCAGAGCTCCGTTCCCACCGGGCTCAGACAGCAGAAAACAGCTGCTTCTCCTCAGAGGTATTGTCTGCTTTCAAGGAGGTTTCATAATCTCTTCCCAACGCATGGTTTTGCCCCGCAAAAAACGCCTCTGAAGAAAAGAGGGTAGCCCCCCTCCATTTAAGGAACAGACCTCTCCGTCTAGTCAATGTGGGACTAAGTTCGGACCCTTTATTTCCACAATAATATTCTTGTAAAATATTTATTTTACTATTCTATTTTTTTATTCTTGTTTTTGCATATATACCTACGCCATCTAATGCCGTTAAAAAATTAACCATTTCAAATTAAAATGACTAAAATATCTTTAATGAGTAGAAGTACCAAAAAAAAAAAATGTATAAGACGATCGTGATGGAACACAAAAAAATAATTTTAAAATTCTATTTTATTTTTAATTAAAATAAATATAGTTTTTATTAATAGTGTTGGACAAATCATTATATTAGAAATATTTGTTAAAAAAATATTTTATGAGAGTACAAAATAAATATAAATTTTTAAAAAGATGTTTATGAAAAAAAATCTATTATTATTCCTTCAAGTTTCGGCAATAGCCTCGGAAACTCCAATTAGACCCCGGTAAGTCGGTTTGGGTCCGCCAAATTAGGCACTGGATCCTACTGCCATATCTTATCGACTTCTAGTTGATCAACACATATAAAAGGAGGCATAGGAAGGCGTGGATCTACGGTGCGTTGTGGGTCACTTGAGGATGCGGTCTCAACTATGTACAGTTGTGAGTTTTACATGCAGTAATTTTTTTTTTCTTATTCTTTTCTCCTCTCAACTGCGTGAGTGGGAAGGAGCTAGGGAGTTGGGATCCCAATTGTTTATAAATTGGATCATCCTGGTTTGCTGTGTGTTGAACATGGGACATTATCATAATCTTTGCTCAATCAAAAAACCCCATGATCTCCGCCTTTTAATATAAATCAACGAATCCTACCATGCCATGCATGTAAATCTATATATGATATAAGAGTGCTGCTATTTATTTCCTTGCTCGCACCATGGTCCTTATGGCAGTCGGCGATTGGTGCAGCATATGGTGATCACATGGATCATGGGCGAGCCTTGTGTATCAACCCACCGATCATTGTGTATTGGCGATGTAAATAGGGAAATAAGTTAAGCATCGAAGCATTTTTCATAATGTAATCCACTTATGTTAATTTGTTCTTCTAGAGTATGCTTTGTAGCAAGATCATTTCATTAAGGAATATTTCACATGAACAATTGCTTATCTTCTAATATGCAATAATATTTTTTTCTTGCAAAAAATACAGTAATAATTTTTGTACAGAATTGATTTTTTTCATTTTTGCCTAAAATATTTCTTACTTGACATCGCATGATTTGTGCATGTCTTATATGGTGCATATATACTTAGATTAACTAGTCGCATGTCTCAATTTTATATAAGTTTAACAGGTCCACATCTAAGTGCATAAAATTTTAGATATCCAGAACATGTAAATGATTTGTGGTGGTACATATACACGAGCAAAATGATATACTATATAATTATGATTTACTATATTTTCTTGAGAGAAGAATGATGCACGTATTTAAACTAACCAGTGCATACATTTACAAAGAATGTGTTCGGTATGTACATCTCAAATGAACTGCTTGCTCCCATGCTTACGCCTTTTTCTCATAATAAGAGGTTTTTGGTTTAATTCTTTGATGGTGCATCTGAGCAGCATCTCTAAGAATCCAAATCTAGTCAATTATAGCATGAGTGGGTCTTCCTTTATCTCAAAAATATATATATGCATCTCGAGGATACAAACTATTGGGCCATTTGATGCACATCAATATTGAGTTCATGCCATCCATAGTGTCAGGGCTATGAACAGTTTGATTTTATAGAAGGATATTATAGAACAGAAATAAAATTAACAATTTTAAAAATCTAAAAATAATAATGACCATGGTGTCATGACATTTCCATGGTGTGACATAGGACAGTTCTGTTTCCCTATGGTAGACTCCCTTGCAAAGTTCTCTCTCTACTCATTGCATATTCATAGTCACGGGTCTTTGCAAAAGCTAGCATCATGTTTTATTTTTTTGGTCGGTACGGCATTGATTCAAGGGATGCTGACCCATTATTCATGATTTTTTTTTTTTTTACAACAACGACTGCTCGTACTGACCTGGCATAAGTACAGCTAGCAAAATTAAAATAAAAAAAATAAAAAAAGGGTCCAAAAATGTTCTCCTAACAAAACCACAGGACCTCTAGCTATCTTGTTTGTCTTCTGGTACACATGTACTGCCTTGAAAGCTCTACACTCTTCCATTAGGGCGGAGTCTTCCTTGAGGATAATTCGCCCTGCCTCTAAAATTAGTTTGGCATAGATGATGCCTTCTCAAACTACCTTGAGATCCATCTCTATGGTTGACAGTCTACCAGTGCTTCATCCTCCAGCAGCAATTAGTATAGCATCATCATGATTCGTGATTCAAGACTCTAGTACATGCAACACCGCTAGATGATCGCGAGGCGTGGATCAAGGAAACTAGCAAGTAGGTTGAAAGCATGTACCGACAAATTGAGCCACGGATTTGGTTGCTTGGTGGAATTCGCACCTTGCCCGGCTACGAAGTACTCCTAGGAAATGTGCACGAAATCGACTACCAAGTATTTTTTGAAATTGACTACCCAAAAGTCATAAAAAAGGAACTAGCCATTTGTTATTCCTAAAACCTTGACCCGACTCAGATGATAGAGATAAAAGGTCACCAGAATCTGATACCAACTGGACCGGACCCTACGCTTTGGCCGTTGGCCGGCCCCGTCTTTAGCCATCCATCCCCATACCATCCGGTCCGTGGCACAATGGCGATTTCAATCGAATTCGGGGTCCTTCACTTCCGTGGTGCGGAACATTGTAAACTAAATGCACCATCACCGTGTGACTCACGCAAGCGCATGGAGGCGCGATCGTAACCATCCGATCGTCGATCCCGTCATCAAATTCTTTTCAGGGACCAGATTAGCTCCGACGACGATCGGATGCAGCGATGGCTATGCGTGTAATGCAAGTGATGCGTCCGATTTAAGGGCGATGGGCGGCCGATGATCGTCGAAAGCGGTCCAGGAAATGTCGGACCGAGCCCCGCCCGGTCTCGCGAACCGGACCGTAAACGGGAGTCGATCGGGCTCTCTCTTTTCGTCGGTCGGTCAGCTTGGTTCTGAAGGGTAGTAGGGTTGCAGCCAGCCAGCCCATAATACTATTATTTACCCCTCGCTGCTGTCTTGAGGCCCAGTCTTTCTCCAAACACCTATCGCCCTCTTCCCTCCCCGCTCCACCGTTTCTCTCTCTCCGCTAGGGTTTCTGCCGCGCTTCCGCCCGCGATGGGGTCCTCTCTCCCCCCCAAGGAGGCGAATCTATTCAAAGTCATCGTCGTATGTTCCAATAACTCCCCCTCCCCCCTCTCCCTCACACTCCTTCTTGATTCTTTCTGGGTCGATCCAATCCGCATCGGTTCTTTCTCATCGCAATCGTAAGCTTTGTCTGTTTACAAGGAGTTGCTTCAGTCCAGTGTTTCTGACGGTTTCTATGCTAGGTTAATGCTTTCTTTAATGGAAAATTCGTTTCTTGAAGCTCTGCGGATTCTTGATTGCTATTGTAGCGTGAAACGATCGAATCTTGTTTATTGGAATTAGTTTGGAACTGATTTTTTGAGATCGAATCTTTTATAGCGAGGATCTTGATGCAAGAATGTTGTTTCAATGTATTTGATGCCGAATCAAAATTGGTCTTGGTCATGACATTTAAATATACACTGTCGAGTTTTGCATTCAATTTTTTTTCAGCCAGGTGCCGCAAGTAATGACAGAATGCATTCCACTTGGTTGGTGGTTTGCTTGTTCATTATGCCTTTGAAATCTTAGTTGGTATTGCATGCCCATCTTTTATTTGACGTACTATGAGATATAAAAGACAAAAGAAGTGCTCTTGCTGATTGTCAACATATGGAAGTTTCACCATGGGAGTATCACATTTTACTTAGGACCGCTCCCTTGCATGCACAACTCAATATTCGTATGGTAGAGAGAATTGAAATGCATGGTTAAACAGCTACAAAGAATTTCATGGAGTTGGTTCTGCGCTACTAATTTTGATTATGTATTCGCAGTGAAGGATTTATACACTACCATTTTTCCCAAATGAGCTCTTTTTTCTCCTGCAATTGAGTTGTTATTTTTTTTTAAAATTGCGGTGTTCACCCAGAATTTCTTGTTTTTCTTTCATAAATCTATTTTGTATATGGCCCAGAGCATGGTCTTTCTTGACCCTAATTTCTTTTGTATTGCTTTGTGAATATATCTCATCTTAGTCATCTCTATTTTTCCCTCCTTGTTGGAGAATTGTTTTGGCAGTTTGTTACTTGTTGCTAATAGCAGTTTCAGATATCCATTCAACCTCCATTTCTTTTCTAAAGCAGCTGGTTGCCTTCACAATGGCTCTGTCTAGAAGCAAGAAAACTTGCATGAACAAGTGCTTGGAGACATGTATTACAATTATCTTTAGTGTTACTTTATTGGCATTTAGTACAATGGTTCTAAACATTGAACTGTGACAGGTTTCTCAACCTAAACAGCACTCTGTATAAAATTACAATTTTAAAAAATTCCTTTTGTAGTCTTTGATTCTAGGCAGCAAGCAAAACCCTACTTCAAGCTGGAATGCTGAAAAAAGTTTATGGTAGAATGAGTATGAATATTGGACAAAAGCCATACTCAAGGGTAACTTAATGTTTCTTGTGTTCATCCATGTCATTAGTTTTTCCTCCTCTTTAGATTAAAGTACTTAACCTACCCACTTAGAGGGGGATAAGCCCAACAAGTGACCTCCATGTAGAAACAAAATTCAGAAAATACCAACAGAGATAAATAAGCCTATCTTAAGAAGATATTGGTAGTAAAATGCCATTCAATAATGATAGATCCTACAAGCTTGCCTGAAGAAGTCCTTTCCACAATATTGGTACTAGTATCTGTTGGAACTTCTGTGGTGAAATAGGGAGATTATTTGCAGACCACAAGCTATAATGGTACACCATGAATTTCTTATTGGAAAGGTTGGATTGACTTGTGAAAAGGGCATTAAAATCAATCTCTTATTTGGTTTGTAAGTGCTTTTCTGTAACTTCATCAAATTCTGGGTGCTACTTTCAACTGGTGCGCTACGAAGTTTCATTTACTCTTTCAACAGGGAATTCTGCACTTGTGCAATTCCCCTCTGTGGTTATATAAACAATTATAGAGACTAGTCCATTATAAACAAACTTCAGATCAATAAATTATAATTCATGGAACTGCTAACTTTGCTTAGCTGCTTATACATAGGCACACGCACATATACATATGTTACTTTGTCTTTTTATTTATCTATTTCTTTTTTCTAATGCAGAAATCATATGAAACCAAACAATACAAGAAGGGACTGAAGGCTGCGGATGCCATATTGAAAAAGTTTCCTGAACATGGAGGTATTCTTATAATTGCCATATAGAAAAGTTTTATTTTTTCCACTTGTAGTTTCTGTAGAGGTATTTTGGGTGCATATTCTTTCTGTATCAGTATTTTGAATGATGTTCTTGATACCTCGCAGTATGTTTTGGTTTATTTGATTCAAAAAAATTCTGTTTCATTGTTGGAACTCTATAAGTTTTCTGGGGGGATTTTATTCTAATGTGATGAAAAAGAAACAGAATATTCTGTTATCACGTGAATGCGTTATTTTTTTATTGGATTTTCCTGTTGTATTTTGTAAGCAAACTTGTTAATTGCTATGTTAAAGAGCTAAATACATCAATATCCCACACAACCTCCTATGTTATCTCTCCAGAATGTTCTCATTGTACTTCTTTGTGATTCAATATCTCTTACAGATAAAAGATCAAAAACACATTAAACATGAAATTCGTTGTTCTAAAGTTTGTTTGTTTAGTTTCTATTCCATCAGCTCGAAATTGACTTTGGTGTTTTGGAAAATGTAAATTTGATATATAAATGCAGAAGTGTAAGTCCTTTCCAAATATCGGAGGAGAATCTCTTTAACAAATGAGGCAAGGAAATGGAAAACATGCAGCTAGTTCATCCACAAGTGGAAATCAGATATTGAGGTAGTAGGGTGGAAATATTGGATGTCATTTGGGGAGAGGCTTCGTAGTGCTTGCGATAGGAGGATCAAGAAGTTATTTTTCGTTTCTTTCCACTAGGGGGTTGAGTAGGAAGCTGTCCTCCAAGTCTCCGATTATGAAACAAGAAGCAGAATTTTACAGAATCAGTCGGATATGCGTAGTTTGATTTTCTAAGTTGCAATTGTTTGAGTGATCCGAACAAATTCTGAAGCAGGTTTCCGGAAATAGTCTGGTTGATTCTTCAACCGTGAATGGCTTTTTGTAAGGTGGCATTTCTTAATTTGCTAGTGGCATATTGATTCTTTGGAACTGCTATGTGATGTCCGCGCAAACTGAAATAATATGCTAAGGTGCAGCCTCTTCAGTTTTGTATTTGCTTAATGTTTTAGAGGGTTGCTGGAATAGTCGGGCACTACGGATATCAGGATACTTGTCTATAGTTTCTGTGCTGCAACTACATTACTGCTTAATGTTTCTGAAAATTGCATGCAAATCTTTCATGGAGGGTTTCAATCAAGCTTGCAGGACTTTGAAACTAAGTTGTCTTGTTTTTGGGTATAATGCTAATTTGTTTGAATGTTCTTGATGCACTTCAAGTGCTTAAACTATCTGCCTTTACAGTCTCTGCTCATCCTTTATGCCTTAAATAAAACCATAATATATCAATCTGAGAATTTCATATTATCACCAGTTGCCACCGTTTGTGCTAACATTTAGTTGGCAGCTCCTTAGTGCAATTTCTTTGTAAAATATTTTCATGTTTAATGCAATTTCATTGATGCATTCTTTTTTTCTTTTCTACTACTAGAAACATTGTCGATGAAGGGATTGATATTGAACTGCATGGATCGAAAATCTGAAGCATATGAACTTGTTCGCCGTGGCCTCAAGGTTCATTTACAGAAGTTACTTTTTTGATGCATTATATTTTCAATGTGACATCTCTACGGTTAATTTCTTTGCCTCCTTGCGGAAATATTTTTTATGAAACATCTCTTGGGTTAATTCTTTCACCTATTTGCAGAATGATCTTAAAAGTCATGTATGTTGGCATGTTTATGGTCTGCTTTATCGATCAGACAGAGAATACAGAGAAGCAATAAAATGCTATAGAAATGCTTTGAAGATCGATCCTGACAATATTGAAATTCTACGGGACTTATCACTCTTACAGGTGGGTATGGGAGGACTGACTTTGTTACTGTTGTATGAATTTTTTGTTTAGCAATAAGAATTTTCATTTGATTAAATGAACATGACGTTGCTCTTTTGCATTCCATCTTCATTGTGATTCTCCATATTGTAATATATAACTTCAGCAACAAGTCATGGTATTTCATGATATGACTTTAAGAAATCACAAATTTTTACTGTTTATTGTTTTTGTTGTTTTTCAGGTCACTATATAGCAGTAATATTTTCTAACTTGTTTTTATCTACAACTAGTAGTCTAAATATTTGTTATCCTCTCCTTTCTCCTTGAATGAAAATTTGAGTTACATCCAACTCACATCATAATTTATTGTATTTTATTCTGGCCTAGCAGAATCTTAATGGTTCAGACCAATTTGTTCAAATATCTGTTGCATTTGCTATTGCTGTTAAATACATCTGTCATTTCGACAGGCTCAAATGCGGGACCTGTCAGGGTTTGTTGAAACCAGACAGCAACTCCTGACGTTGAAGCCAAATCATCGGATGAACTGGATTGGATTTGCTGTTTCCCATCATTTGAATTCCAAGTAAGTTGTATTTCCATGCGTCATTTTTCTAACTAAAAGGTGGATATTGTTGTTCTAATTATTGAGCAAAAATCATGGTCATCTATTCTTTATAGGTTGAGGGAAACATTGATATTTAGCAACACTAGAATGTGTTTTCCTAAAAAATGGATTAAACTGTCTAACCTGTCTTGGTTTCAGTTATGAATTGAATCACCAAGTGTACTTTTTTTTAGTTCTTCTAGTAATTCAGAATCATGGTTAAGTCATTTTCTTGTTCTAGATTATGTAAAATGATTATAGATAGTAGATTTGAGCAGGAAGGGTACATGAAAAATACCTGTCGTTGATTCTCTTTTTATATAATTGAAGAGTCTTGCAGTATTATTAAGCTTATATTCACAAGCAGAGTGATCAAAAGAAAAAAGGACCAAAAACAAATTGCAGAATAATGAGAAATGTGAAACATTAGTCCAGTACACCTAAGAAATATATTACTTATTTCCTTGTTTAAAACTTTCCAGTTTTAACATATGGATAGCCAATTCAAAGCTTTACTTTCAGGTTTCAGTTGATTGCCACTGAATAAAATTTTATGATCTTCAAATGCTTCTTTTATCCTTCCAGATGGTCCATTGAACCACGTGTGGGATCAGTTCTGATGCTTTTTGTTTTTTGCTATGACGCATTCATACTTTTGTTGCTTCATGTTTGATTCATGCTTATGATTTTGGTTTTCTGCTTGGTCACAAGCTTGCACCACAGAGAACTATGGAGCAAATGATAATTGTAAATTTTAAAGAAACACTATATAATTAGCATAAATGGTTATGCATGATTTATTTTTAGGTGGATATTTATGGCCCTTGGCGGTAGCTCCCGCTCTCTTGCAGTTTTCACATTGCTTCTGTCAAGTATGGTATGATGAATGCCTTGTTTTATTTTTTCCATGTTCTTCACCAGCACCCGAATCATTATGGGTTGTGGAATTGCTCACTGAACTGTCCTTTTAATTTAGACAATTGCATCATGAAGTTTCCTAGTGCAACTGGTTAACATTTTCAACTTATTTGAGTCAAAAAGCTTGAATAATTATGTGGTCTTACTAACAGTGCATGCAGAAATAAAATTTACTAATGTGAATTTGCTATTGTTTCTATCATTGAAATTCTCTTGAGGGCAGCAGAGATTGTTTGGATCTCGTCTTTCGATAAGTGAGTCAGTTGCTTTCTGTAGCCATAATTCGATGTAACTAGCAGAAATAAGTACCTGAGGTCATCTAGATGTCAATTTAGTTTGCCTAGTGTACTAATTTTTTGATGTTATTTGTGAAATGTCATGTAGATTCAGCAGCAGCCATCAATTCTTATTCCCCAGCAGGAATGAAATTACCTTTTTTTGTGGATTCTGTATGACCTAAAGTCAATTCACTGGTGATCCCTTTGTCTTCTCCTTCTTCAATCTTCCTCCATTGTTGCACTTTATATTCAAAATCTTGCTGAATCTTACGAGGCTGCTACTTAATGCTGTGTAAAGCTACTGAGAAGTCTTGAGAATGCATAGATGACAAGCAGATCAAATCAAACTATTTTTGGTTTGTTTGATATTGTTAACTTGTTTAAAGATCATTTTCATAAAGAAATCTATGACCAGGCTAAAATTGAGCAAGGTGTTCTGAGTTTGGAGCTTGCCTGGTTGGCTGTGATTATTTAAAAAACAGTTGTTTTTTGGGCCTTTTGTTAATAATACTTTATGTAAAAAGAAAACTTGGTGGTGCTGGTGGTAATCAAATTCATTAAAAATGTTTTATTATTCTTCAGTAACACTTGTTAATCACTTTTTCTTTCTTGTTTTAATCATTGTAAACATGAAAAACATGGAAGGATCCCTTTGTGGAGACAGGGGAATGTTGTTAAAGGTTGCATTTTCTTGTTGAGCTAACACATTTGGTCGATTTTGTAGGAGTCCTTAAAAATGTTTCTGAATACTTTTAAATAGCAGTAGTAGTGCATGCAGTGATATATACTGTGGCTTCCATATTTATTGTGTCTGTAAATTGTTTGGTGTTTCTTGTTTACCTAGCATAATCTCTTGGAGAATCTTAGTTTCCTATCATTTTAATTCTTTATTTATCCCATATATGTGGTAGTCTAGCACCCATTTATGAAGGTTACTTGAACTTTGATTTTTTTTATTCTTTATCATCATCTCCCAATCTTTGCTCCCCCCCACCTTTTTTCTTACATAACTAATAGCCAATGAGGTATAAACTTGGGGCCTAGCATCCTCATTTAGTGCTTATACTGCTAACCCTATATTGGTGGTATTCACGCTACTGATGGTAGTAGTTGACTTGCACTGTTGTTCTTATGCTGCCCTATTGCCAAGGTCATAATGGTAGGGATTGTAAAATATCTTCAAGCATCCTATTACATTTTACCTTCTATATCACACAAACAGGTAATGTTAGAAATTAATTTTGATCCTTAATTATTGCTGACATGTTTTCTTCCACTGTAGGTTATACTATTGTCCTAATTATTTGTTGTTATTGTGCATATATTTTAGTGGTTCAAAGGCGATAGAAATCCTAGAGGCTTATGAAGGGACACTAGAAGATGATTATCCTCCAGAGAATGAACGTTATGAACATGGAGAAATGCTCTTGTATAAGGTAAATAATATGTTATTATGAACCCTTTTGTCTTCATTAACTTCAAGATCTTTTTTTTAACAAAAGAAAGTAATGGCATAGATATTAATTTCCACTTTATCATAGGCTCACTAGCATTTTGCTACAAGCAAGATTTTAGCTATTAGCACGGTGCACAAGCAAGGGGTCATTGCTTGGTGTAATTGTAAATAAGGACTCAAGTCCCAGTAGGGTGTCCCGCATGACATCAAAATGGGGGATCAACCTCAATGTTGGGACAGGACCATCTCGTCATTATCCGACCGTCCTGATTGGCATGTCTTAAACCATTCTCTATCCCAAGTAGGGCTGGAAGTGGGCCGGGTCGGGCCACACCCCTACCCAAGCCCGGTCCGACATTTTTTTTCGGGCTTCGGGCCGGGCCGAGGCTCGAACAATTTTACAGGAACGAGGCCCGAGCCCGGCCCGAGCCCGTTTGGGCCATCTTGGCCTCCCCAACCTTATTCTCCTGGCAGAATCTCAATATCCTCAAGCTTCTGTCAACAGCTCTAGGAAAAGAGCTTGCCATCCTGTTAAGAAACTCAAAGGCTTCTTCCATGCTGCCTTCCTTGTAAAGCCCGTATAGAACACTATTATAAGGACTAATGTTGTCTCCATGTCCTCCTCTCTCCTCTTCCATCAAGCTCACAACCTTCAACCCATCTGCGACCCTCCCTCCAAAGCACAATCCTCGAATCAATGTATCAAAAGTTTCAAAATTTAGACTGATGTCATCCATCCTCATCTCTTCAAAGAGCTCCATAGCCAAGCCGAGCTTCCCCGAATCACAGAATCCAGAGATCAAGGAATTGTAGGTGTGCACATTGGGAAGAACTCCTTTATTGTCCATCTCCTTCAACACCCGCCGCCCCACCTGCCCTTCATCAGGATGCCGAAGGTGCGCTCGTCGCCGCGGACGCCGAAAGCTGCCATTTTTCAACGGAAGAAGTCGCGGGCGAGGTCGATGTCGTGCTGGACGAGGGCGTCGAGGACGGAGTTGAGGAGGCGGAGGGAGGGGGAGCGGTGGGGGCGGAGGAGGTCGGGGACGCGGAAGGCGCCGCGGGGGTTGCCGGCGCGGGAGAGGGCGTGGATGAGGGAGACAAGGGTGGTGTCGTCAGGAGGGGAGGGGAGGGCGGAGAGGAGGCGGAGGGCGGCAGTGGGGCGACCGGAGGAGAGGAAGGAGCGGAGGAGGGCGGTGGAGGCGGCGGGGAAGGAGGGGATGCGGGCGGCCCATCGGAAGATGCGGAGGGCGGCGGAGGGGGTCTTCTGTTGAAGGATGAGGCCGGTGAGGTCTTCTTCGGGGGTGGGAGTTGGGGCTGTGATTGGAGTGGGGAAAGAAGAGGAGGACGAGGAGGAGAAGGGTTTAGAGGGGAGGAAGGCTGGGAAGAGACGGCGGATATAGACTGGGGAAAGAGGAGATTTTGAGGGGTTGGGGAAGATGAGCATGGGACTCGGTATAACAAAATTCCCAATTCGGGCCGTGGACCGTGGTCAATTTCGGGCTGGCATTGGGCTCGGGCTTGGTCCGGGCCCGGGCCGGGCCAATGGGAAACCCGAGCCCCGCCCGAAATAAAATTGGGCTTAAGAAATTCATTGGGTCGAGCCCATAGCCCGGCCCGCAGGCGGCCCGACCCGATGGGCTTCGGGCCGGCCCGAGCCCGGCCCGAAATTCATTGGGTCGAGCCCATAGCCCGGCCCGCAGGCGGCCCAACCCGATGGGCTTCGGGCCGGCCCGAGCCCACTTCCAGCCCTAATCCCAAGTGTCGGGACGAGGCGAGACGGTAGCACGCCCCATTTCATAGGCAAACAGGGATAGCCCCATCCCATAGGATTTAAAATCTTGATTATAAAATGGTTGGACTGACAAGTACAATGGCATGGATTTGAGTTCTAGAGTAGCCATTTTCTGCCAAAAAAGAAAGCCAAATGTTAGGACCATAGACTGTTATGCCACCCTGCCTAGTACTAGGCATACCAGACGGTACCGAGTTGGAATCGGTGCGAAAATTATATTGAGGTTGGTATAGGTCCCGTATTGACCTATATTGAGCCGTACCGAGGCTCACTGAGATGTACCGAGGTGTGTACTGACCTATACTGAGATAAAAAGCGAGAAAAATAGCTCAAGATATGTATCGGTACAGGTGCATACTGTACCGTACCGACCTGTACTGTATTGAACCGGTAATGTACTGGTGTGGTACCCGATACCGAGATTGCAGATCTTGGTTAAAAGTGTTCCTAGTTCACCCCCCCTAACCTTGGATTGCTATGACTATAACTGGGTAACATCCTTTTTAGCACGGTGCACAAGCATGATGTCATAAAAAAGAGAGTGCATCTACATGTTCTAGTTCCTACGACGAGTTTGAATTTTTTTTTTAGTTTATTGCAAATTGAATTAAATTTTTCATTATTGCACACCAAAATTTGATTGCAAATCGATACAATAGTTAAACCATATATCAAACCAAATTTATCTCTCATGATCAAGTAGCATGAACCATGGTATCTTTCATTATATAATTCTTTTCATTTTCCGTTTTTTTTAGGTGGCGACTCCATTTCTATTTTAGGGTCAAATTCACTTTTTGTCTGTCACCCTGATATCGGATATAGTACAGTTGACGGTTCACTACCGACTTAAACCCTAAGACCAAACTTGTGCCCTCTTAGAACAACAGCTCGCCATCGCCTCTCCCTCGCACAGACCCCTTGAACGACGGGAAAAACGGAGTTGTTGAAGTTTCATCTTATGGGAAGGATGAGAGAGCTGCTGCCAGATTCGTTCCCGCTCCTGATTACAGGAAATAGTGGTGAATGCTAAAGTCTGAAACATTGCTAGTGGAAGGTTCATCTTTGGAATAACACAAGCAAATGTATTATATAGATTGTACCTTACGGTGGTGTATCTAGTGGGCTAGGCTTGTGAAAAGGTGTGATGAATGTGAAATTAACTTTGAAGATTAGAAGAACTCCATACTCCATGAGTAGGTCATATTTGGCACATTTAGAGTCACATAGCTTTGGCAATTAATGGTGAAGTTCTCGAAAAATAAAGGATGTTGTCATTTGGTTTATGAGGATTACCATGAAGAACCTATTGAATAGAAACTTCAACATTTGGTGAGGTGGGCTGGACATTGTTCAGTCTGTTAGAGTAGGGATTTAAATGAAGGATTTAGAAAGGCAGATATGCAGACACGGCAAAATTGACATGCAATTTTTTAACATTATGATAGAATTTTGGTTTTGTTAACCGGCTCATTCAATATGTTACAGTGCTAATATGTTCTTGTCAACTTAGTCAATTTCTGATGCATACCATCTATGTTAGTTAAACTAACATACTTTATGAAGTTAAAAGTTGAGGATGGGGCAGAAAATACTTCCATGACAACTTGCAGCGATCTTAAATAACCAGATATGCAAAACTTAACACACATGCCCATTTACAAGATTAGAAGCTTTTCAGAAAGCTTACTGCAAAATGGAATTGACCCCTAATGAACAAGAAATCTTCTTAAGGTTGGTTTATGTATCTTTTGCTGATATAAATTTGTAGGTTTTTTGCTGAAAGTTAGTCAACGAACTACTTGATTTTTACATCTTTGGATATCTATACAATGCATGATAATCTTTCGTTATGGGAAGTTTTGAACCTTTTAAGTTGATAAATGCATCCTCTACTTCGTGCATAAGTTGCAGTTCAATAAAATGTTTTATTGCCTATTAGTAGATTGTTTCCTGCATAGTCCACATTATTTGTATGTGGGGTCCCTTTTTTTTTTTTGGTGTGTGTGTGTGTTGGGGGGGGGGGGGTACAGTTTAGTCTTACATTGGTTCTTCTCTCTTCATCATAGTTATCCTGTGGATTTTCTGCTTGTACTTAAAGTAATTTTATGCAGATATCTTTGTTAGAGGAATGTGGGTTGCCCGACAAAGCGCTTGAGGAGATGCACAGGAAAGAGGCTAAAATTGTAAGTGCAGTTGTGATGCTACTTGAGTTATTGAATGTAAAATGCTGGGTTATGAACATGTTTAACAGTAAAGACAACATTGTTGCATATTAACCACTTCACTTAATAGGAAATAGCCGTTGCTGCAGCATATTCTTGTTATCTGATTTTTTGTTAATACTGCTTTCTTGCTAATGCATCAGGTTGATAAATTAGCGTACAAGGAACAAATGGCTTCTATGCTAGTGAAACTTGGTCGCGTAGAGGAAGGAGAAAAACTATATAGGTCTCTGCTATTTATGAATTCCGACAATTATAGGTAAGCTGTTTGGTTATTTCTCACTTCAGGTTGATGTGAGCTTTTAATTATTGATTCAGCTGATTAAAATTAACTCACCCTGAATGGGTGAAATGTTGTTTTTTGGTTTTTTTTCGTGGAATTGTTGTCTATTATAAGAGTGTTCTTACTTTTACTTATCGTGCAATAAAATCTACTTTTGCAAGTTTTTTATTAATGAAATTTCAGCAATTTTGAACTGGCTGCTAAATGCCTTTAGCAACTTAGCTATCTTTGGCACTGATTGATCCTACTGATGGTTGATCCTGCTGACGGTATTCTTAAACTTTTTTTAATCATTGTGGTTAATCTTCATATAGATAGAGGTGAAACCCTATGTTTATTTGCAAGACTTTTCACCATTGCTTGCTGTTTCTTTTCCTATTAGAGACTAAATTGTCAATAGTACCTCCAATGTCTCTTTCTTATGCCTTTTAATGATTTTAGTTGGGCTATCATGCATGACTGACTTGCCTTAACTATTAATTGGATGTACTGAAAGTCTGGAACGTTATGTTTTTTCCTTGACATGCTCTTCAAATATTTACCTAAAAATCATCATCAGAAGGATTGACCAAATCAAATCATGTAACCAATTGTGTGAACATAAATCATATATGTTTAATCTGTTTATCTGTCATGCCAATTGGATATGTAGATTCTGTGCACCTTCAGTACTTGTGCAGGTTTTTCTTCTTTATTGGTCAAACCTGTGAGTGAAAGGATAAAATTAGCTGGTAAGTGAGAAATTTGCAAATTGGAAATATTAGATTTTCTTAAAGAAAAGGTGGATAACACACCCAGCATATTGGCTTCAGGAAGACAATAGGGCTGGAAGGAAAGTATTCTGTTAAAAAAACCAGCATGAACCAATTCTAGTGAGTCTCTCAGTAAGTGGGAGTACTAGTGGAGTAGTTGAATTACCTTAAAGGTATTTAGAATTCTTTATGCTACGTATTGTATCTTGACTCAGTTAGTTGCACTCACGCCAGATTAACGTGAGTGACTGTTTTACCCCCCCCCCCCCCCCCCCCCCCCCCCCCCCAAAAAAAAAAAGGTATTTAGAACCAAGTGCATAAACACTGCTGTTTGAGAAACATCTGTGTGGGTTAATCCAGTCCATGGTGTGCCACACTGGTGTGAACCGTCCTATTTCGGGTGCACCATACCGTTCCAATACTATATTGAGACTCAGTATGGGAGGCCGAACCGATTCCCATATCGATTGTACCGATAGAGGTGAAACCCTATGTTTATTTGCAAGACTTTTCACCATTGCTTGCTGTTTCTTTTCCTATTAGAGACTAAATTGTCAATAGTACCTCCAATGTCTCTTTCTTATGCCTTTTAATGATTTTAGTTGGGCTATCATGCATGACTGACTTGCCTTAACTATTAATTGGATGTACTGAAAGTCTGGAACGTTATGTTTTTTCCTTGACATGCTCTTCAAATATTTACCTAAAAATCATCATCAGAAGGATTGACCAAATCAAATCATGTAACCAATTGTGTGAACATAAATCATATATGTTTAATCTGTTTATCTGTCATGCCAATTGGATATGTAGATTCTGTGCACCTTCAGTACTTGTGCAGGTTTTTCTTCTTTATTGGTCAAACCTGTGAGTGAAAGGATAAAATTAGCTGGTAAGTGAGAAATTTGCAAATTGGAAATATTAGATTTTCTTAAAGAAAAGGTGGATAACACACCCAGCATATTGGCTTCAGGAAGACAATAGGGCTGGAAGGAAAGTATTCTGTTAAAAAAACCAGCATGAACCAATTCTAGTGAGTCTCTCAGTAAGTGGGAGTACTAGTGGAGTAGTTGAATTACCTTAAAGGTATTTAGAATTCTTTATGCTACGTATTGTATCTTGACTCAGTTAGTTGCACTCACGCCAGATTAACGTGAGTGACTGTTTTACCCCCCCCCCCCCCCCCCCCCCCCCCCCAAAAAAAAAAGGTATTTAGAACCAAGTGCATAAACACTGCTGTTTGAGAAACATCTGTGTGGGTTAATCCAGTCCATGGTGTGCCACACTGGTGTGAACCGTCCTATTTCGGGTGCACCATACCGTTCCAATACTATATTGAGACTCAGTATGGGAGGCCGAACCGATTCCCATATCGATTGTACCGATACTGTACTAGAGTGGTACCAGTATGGGCAGTATGGGGTCCGGTATCGAAATGGCGAACCTTGGTCCTGTCAGTCATCTGCAGTTAATTGTTAACTTTCTATGACATGACATATTTTTATGAAGCAGTCATCTCATTCCATGGATGTTTTTTTCTTTTTTTCCCTTGTAGAGAAGGGAAATCGGTAAGGTGGTCTTGTGAAGCTCTCGTTAGCATTGGGTGCTCAAGCTTGATTTTTTTTTTCTGTTGTTACTGTTACAGTAGTTCTACTTTAATTGTTATATAGATATGCACGATATTGCTCAATGAAGTGGAACTGTCAAAGGACTGAAGTTTCTAGGTTTAAGGCTACAAAAACAATCAAGCATGATCTTGGGAAGCACTAGTTGAAAGTGATAACTGATAATTTACTGATCGATGTTACTTATTTTTATTCAGGTATTTTATGGGCCTGCAAAAGTGCCTTGGTTTATATTCTGAAAGGGGTCAATATACATCTGATGAAGTTGAACGGTTAGATGCCTTGTATAAATCACTTAAGGAGCAATACAGTTGGTCATCTGCTGTCAAGGTAAACTGGTTACTCATTCATTATCTTCAGCCCAGGATCCTGGTCTTATTTTGTGCACTGCTTATGCTGTTTTAACTCAATACTTGTATTACTTCAGAAGATCCCTTTTGTTTCATGTTGGAGAGTTCTGCCCTATTTATTGTATTCTGACTACCTGTCATGGTTGCTGATTGTAAACTATGATTTCATATCAAATTTTTGGATCACATATTCAATCAAAGCAACAACCTATTTAAAACACATTCTTTAATTATCAACTTATTTCACTTGAAGTGAGTGAGAGTCGCACAAGATATTCTTATCAAAAGGAAAAGCTCAAGGTATTCCTTGTTGCAGTATGTAATAGCGTACTACTAGATTAAAAATTTTGATGCAAAGAATGGCTGCATTAACTTTGATCCGGTGATATCTTTAGGTAATTGCTTCAAAAGAAAAAAATGGATGTGTTAGAACATGTAGGAAGATAGGCAAAATTTTAATTATTGCAAATACTTTGTGTTTGTGGTAATTTGATACTTCGTGCATGTTACCATTATCAGTGATATTCTAGAATTTAAATTATAGGCCAATTATTGTGAGTTTTGTAAGGGCAATGTCTGCATGAGTATTACAAGCAAAGTAGTGAATGCCGAACACAAGGATAATGGTCGTGTTTTCGTATTCTGTCATTTTCTGCAGTTTCTTGAACCAGATAGGTGAGCCTCTCATCTTGAGCAACACTTGCCTTTTCCTTTAATCTGTACTACAGTTTTCCATGTAATTCCTGTCTTTCAATCTGGGCAATATTCTACTCATAATTACCATAATATGTAGTGAGTCCCCCTTTTTTTTTGGCTCAGCGAATACCACTTGATTTTTTAGAAGGTGACAAATTTTGGGAGGCAGCAGACTTCTATATTAGGCCTCTACTAACTAAGGTAATAGGGGTTTTGCTCTCATAAATTTATTTTAATTGTATGCACTGTTTTGTACTGAATTATGTTGCTTTTTGATTTGAGTATTTCTCATCACTCCACTGTCTTTCTATTATACATATTGTAAACAATTATAGCTGACAGTCATTTCTTCTATACTCATTCAGGGTGTTCCTTCATTGTTCTCTGATCTTAGCCCATTGTATGACCACCCTGGAAAGGTTTGCTGAGTTGTTTGTCATGCAGCATAAAGTATTAAAAACACAGAATTGTAGATTATACAAAGGAAAGCTTAAGGTGTGATGAATTTCTGCACGTCCTTGGCAGGCATGCATTCTTGAACAGTTATTCCTTCAGCTGGAAGATTCTATTAAAAAGACAGGATGCTTTCCTGGAAGGTAATCCTGGGACTGCTGTTATGTCAAGGTGCTATTAAAATCATCGTGAATTTACATTTAAATTAACTTCCGATCTTTGAATTGGATGGTGGAACTCTATCATGTTGAGTTGATTTAGTTTGGACCCTTGAAGGTATCATCGTATTTAATCAAAATGGTAACAAATTTTGAGGTTGAATGAACTGTAGTCTGTTCAAATCGTTTAGTCATAAGTAGTTACCTATGCTGTTGTATGATATGTCCAAGACATCTGTATTTCTAACATGCCAAGAGAGTCACTATGAGTTTGTTGCATGTATTTGAATGCCATCTTTTCATATGCCTTAAAATTTGAGAGGAGGCAACTGCAAAATTTGGTTTGAGTTTTATAATTGATGAGGCTGTTAATGCAGTCAGATGCATTAGGATGCGGCTCACGAGTAGTTAGTTCGGCATCCTTTCAGATTCTATCATTTATATCACATAAATTTGCAACCTCAGTAATCTTGCTTCAAAATTTTTCCCAGAATAATTACAAATTATAGATGTTCATAGATCATTTGTTTTGTAGCAAATTTAGGAAAAGTGTGTTAAAGATGTGCCAGTAGTAGCATAATTAGTTACTAGGCTACTAGCAAATTTTTTGGTTACGTGCGTCAAATGCTATAGTATAGCTGGCCAACTTACAAATGGTAACTCATACTTGCTTTGAAGGCTTTGGAAAAAGAGAGGATGCGGGCCATGATATTTGTTGAAAATTTGAAATGGTGAGAAAAGTATAGAAAATTTCCTGATGGATCACGTTAAAAAATACCTGTCGAGATGTGTTTGATGAGAGTCATTTAAATGGTTCTGATTGTTATGATATGAATGACAGCCAGTAGTGTAAATACGAAATCTATGTTATGTATTCTGTTCTTAAATTGGATTCTAACTAATTTTTGAGCCCAAGAAGTTTCTTGATAACTATGGTCCATTCACCATCTTCTTAGAACTCACTGCTTAATCTCTGCCACTTCTTTTATGTTCCGTTGAGATTCATATGTTTAAACTGCAAGATGCTTAAAATTTAAATTCGCAAAGAGATTCTAATTCTTATTCTAATCTTAGGACCCAAAAGGAGCCGCCTTCAACACTAATGTGGATTTTGTTTTTGATTTCCCAGGTTTGGCTTTTGTTACTCTGTGACTTTTAACTATATTTTTGTGACAATTTATGTAGTACGTATTCTTATGCTATGGGCCATTGTATTGGTGCAGCATTATGACAGGAGGGGCCAACATGATATCGCACTAGCTAAAATTGATGAGGCTATCGAACACACTCCAACTGCGATTGATTTATATTCTTTTAAGGTCTGTAAACTTTATTTTTGAGTCATCAATCTTTCTCAAAATTACCCATCATTCTTGACAATCTATTGTTTTGTAGTATCTTCTGAATGAACAGTGTCCTTATTTCCATGTGCAAGTATCTTTATTTAGTTAAATCTGTTCCAGTGATTTGTTGTATTTGTGTTCTAAATCCTGCATAATGCATATATTGTAATAAAACAATGACTCATTCTGCACTCATAAGAAATTCAAATTTCAAAGGTTCCAGTTTGAATAATAATCACTCATTGGAAGTCTTGCATATCTTGTACATGCTCTGCAGAACTTGATAGGTGACAATTTCTATGTCCATGCTTCTACCTTCTCCTTTGGGCAGTCGTTGGTGTTGTCATACTGGCAAAAAAACTTGTATTCACTCTGCACTATTTAAAAATGAAGTACTAGTATTAGATTCCGTAAGCATTTGTGATGAATTTTGCTGAAGTTTTTCAGATTTCCAGATTTTTACCTGTATTAAGAAATTTGCAAGCTATTTTATTCCTTTTTGGGTTAATCCAAACTCTTTCTAAATTTGTGATGAATTTGCCGAAGTTCTGCCGATTTACAATTTTTACCTCTAGCTGAACTATTCTTGAATTGGAAAAATGTCATTATTAGAACCTTGCTGCAGGGCCCTATCACTCTTGGCCAATTCATTGCTGCTTGCACATATATGACTAGGAATACTGTCTTGCACAAGTGTCGCTCCGAACTGTAGCCTGTGGATTCCTAATGAGCCAGAAGTTTGGAGAATGCAGTGTAATCAAGTGCACACCTCTTCATGCCACTGCATGGATCTTGCTTGTAATCTCTAATGACCGAGATAATCAATTAATGAAAACCTCTTTCTCTTATCAGAATCATTGCATGAGAGCATCACTGCCTCTTCCAGCGTGATATAAGGTTTCAATAACACTAATAAACCTGAAGCACAATTCCTCGAAAACAATTATCGTAACAATCATTGTTAGTTCTTTTTTGCATTAACAAAAATGTGAGGTTTATTTTAAAATAAAATATTCGACAGCTTTAGTGGCTATTATTAGTAATTCTGCAAAATAAAAAAATAATAATGATTGCTGACTATGCCATTATTAGTTGAATTAATAACTAATAGTGTTGATGATAGCCACATAATGTGCATTTTTTAAATGCCTGATGTGAAGGAAAAGGAGGTGACAGAAAATATTATGATGGTTTTTACTAACTTTTGTGGACACTCAAAACATTTTTAATCAGAACAAGAAAGTATTTTGTTTTATCCTTGTGAACTACGTTATCAATTTATAACACTCTGTTCATGAGTTTATTTATGTCATTACTGTGTGGTTAATTTAAAAGTGTGTTAGATGTACATCAATGTATTGGTCGCACAACCTTCTGATGTGTTGGTCTTAAATAACTGATGGTGGGGTTCGCATGGAGCACAATTCATGATATTGTTGGTGTCTCTTGCTTGTAGATAGGACAATTTTATGGTATAATGATTCTTATAGTTTGGAGATATCCTGTTATATTATACGCATAATGAAAATCTAAGAAATAATTTTAGTTTAATTGGTATTTCATCACCATAAGCCTTACATTATGTTATAACTAGTGAAAATCATTGCAATAGCATTTTCCCCCAAAATCAGTCATATACAATAACAAAATAATATTACATAATTGTAGAGTGTAGACTGTTAATTAGTTAGTTAAACTTTGATTAGATTTATATTTTCACATGCTCCTCTACCTGCACGTGCAGCATGTGCCAAGCTACTAGTCTGATAAAAACAGGGAGTTTTCACCGCAAAACTAAACCTTAAGTTCTAATTGATCTCTTTAAAAAAAATTAAAATTGAACTGGCATTAGACATATTCTGCAAGATATTAAAATGGAACTGATTAAGAACCCTCCACAATGAGGTTTGGCCATTACATCTTATATGTCTCCTTTTGACATCATAGTTCAGCCCATCTGAATTCATCTGAGCTACTCTATAAGTCTTTCTATGTTTTGATTTTCTTATTGATCATGGATCATTTAATTTCAACAATCTCGAGAAGTCAGGATCATGGTTTGGAAGTTTGGCAATCATAATACACTACTAGATGGTAATGTACTTTGTCATGTGCTTATATGACAAGTAAATTGATGTTAATCTTTTACTTAGAAATAGCAAATCAATCATCTTGTACATTAACATACTATATTTGTCATCACAGGGAAGAATATTAAAGCATGCAGGTGATTTAGCTGCTGCTGCTGCTTTGGCAGATGAAGCTAGGTCTATGGATCTTGCTGACCGTTACTTAAACAGTGAATGTGTCATGCGCATGCTTCAGGCTGATCAGGTACATTGAAAGATCCAAAACCAAAGATCTTCTGCCTACTATGTTGTGCGGTTCTTGTCTTTCTTATGTGGAACTAAATTTTCTTGAAATCTTTGGTTGATTAAGGTTGGGTTAGCAGAGAAAACTGCTGTGTTATTTACAAAGGATGGAGATCAGCACAATAACCTGCATGACATGCAATGCATGTGGTGTGTTGTTGTTACTTTATTTGCCAAGTTTTAGTTTTCTTTATGTTATTCTTATGTGATTCATGTGTTGTGGGAAGGTATGAACTTGCTTCTGGCGAGAGTTACTTTCGTCAAGGTGATTTGGGGCGGGCTCTGAAAATGTTCTTGGCTGTTGAGAAACATTATGCAGACATGACTGAGGATCAATTTGACTTCCATTCTTACTGTCTACGTAAAATGACCCTGCGTGCCTATGTGTCGATGTTGAAGTTTCAAGATAAGTTGCATTCACATGAGTACTTTCATAAAGCCGCAGCAGGAGCTATCAGGTGAAGCTGCCATTTAGTATAATTTAGTTATTTATTTAACTGAACTCTTGAATGTATACTGCTAAGATGCACTTTCTAATGCCTCAACTTTCCTATTCACTGTAATCTTGATTGTTAGCAATGAAATTTTTGGTAATCTTTGTCTCATCGCCATCTCATTTATCTACAATTGCAATCCGATTTAGTTATGCTATGTGCTTGTATCTTAATTAGTTCTATATGCTTCCCTTTTTTCTAAAGAATATGGTGGTCATTCACCACTACTCAGGTTTGAACCTGAGACCTCTCACTTGCTGAGGAAGGTACCAACCATCTGAGATGACAGTTGTTGGCAATCAGTTCTGCTTGCTTGAGATTAAATTTACTTGTATGTTATGTTTTCTCTCCTCATGTCAGCTGCCCTTTTTTTGTGTGCCCAGGTATATTTTAGCTGCATGTTGTCTTGCTATGGCTAATGTCTTTAATGAAGTATTGGTCGTGTTTCACATTCTTATTTCTTTCCATTTATTCCCTTGCAAGCATCTAGTCTCATTTCTCATATTTTTCTTCTATAAAATGTTTTGGTTCTTGGTACATAGTTTGTCTTTTAAAATGTATGATGTGCTGAAATTTGGATTAAAAAAGAATAGGGGGTATAATTTTCTTGTTCCATATCTTTAGGAGGTTACTTGAAAATATTCCTAGTTTGTTCTCTATGAAAGAAAATGCTGAATGTAGAAGGCATGCTGTTGCTCATTGGAGTCATTAATTATGCTATATGATACTGGATGCTACTTCAGTTTGCTTATGCTGTAGTGTTGTGTGTTTTTGTGTAGTTCTGTCTTATCATTCAACTTTTAGAAAATGTGTTAATTATATATTACTTATGTAAGTGTAGATGCTATATGAAGTTGCATGATTCTCCAATAAAGGCAACAACAAAAGAGGGCGATGATATGTCAAAGTTGCCTCCTTCACAAAGGAAGAAACTGAGACAAAAACAAAAAAAAGCTGAAGCTCGTGCAAAGAAAGTAATATTGCCACTCTTTTTTGTCTTAGAAATTTTACAATCTAGCTGTTTTCTGTGATAATATTCTCGACATCTTTTAGGAGGCTGAAGAAAAAACTGAGGAGGAAACAACTTCTGGCTCATCAAAGTCTGGAAAGCGACAACATGCCAGACCTGTTGATTTAGATCCTCACGGGCAAAAGTTATTGCAGGTAATTGTTAATGTGGATTTTTGGTTAATCTGAGTTCCATGGTGTGTTACTCATGCTGAAAAGCCTCCTCCATCCCCTTCTTTGGTGTGGATTTACTACTTCTGCGGGATCAAATGTCTTACACCACTGGACCTGTAGCCAGCCAGTGGTTAATTCTGAATTTTGTGTGTATATATATATATATATATATATATACAGTAAGTGAGGCAGTTGGCACTCAAATTATCAGGTTAAGCAAATTTCAAGTGGTTGGCATCGGATGGTTATCATCTGAATAAGTGTGTTGATACATTATTTTGGAAGGCAGGTCGAGGATCCATTATTGGAAGCTACAAAGTATTTGAAGTTGCTCCAAAATAACTCTGCAAGCTCATTAGAAACACACATTCTTTCTTTCGAGCTAAACATGAGAAAGCAAAAGATTTTACTTGCTTTTCAGGTAACTCCATATTCAATGGCAAATATTGAACTCTCATTCCTTGATACTTGATACATGTTCTTCAAGATATGTATATGTATGTATGCAGTTATTCACCAAATCTCTTTAGACCTTGATATTTACGCTTCTTCCAAATGATTGGAAATGTATTTACTTGTATTTAGATTGTTTCAGATATTTTCTTAGGTACCTGTTGAAATGAACTAAGAAAAAAACATAAGTATGCCACATCTGTTGTTGTACAATTGATTAATGTAGCCTGAGTTATCTATCTAGTGAGTCTGTGTGATGGAAAGAGCAAAATTTAGGTGTCAACAGCTGAGATATCTAGGCTCAGCTGTAATCTTTGATGTTTGCAAGTTCTGACCAAGAAAAGAGGAAAACAGAAGCAAATCCTGAATCAGGTTCATTTGTCTATTGAACTTGAGTTCAATCAGTCACGTCTCCTGTTGTATCAAACATGCTAAGACTTGCGTGTACTTGTCATATCTTCCATCACATTGACCGAGGCATTACTTTATGTGAACATATAACTAAATCTTTTATTTTAACTCTTTTATCTTAATGCTTGTATATTTTCAGGCTGTCAAGCAGCTGCTTAAGTTGGATGAGAACAATCCTGATTGCCATCGGTGTTTGGTATGTCACCCCAGAAGTTATTATATAAGTTTCAGTGTACCTAAATCTTTTAAAGTTCTCTGATTACTTCCATGACGTATCTGGAAATGATTTTTCACAGATAAGATTCTTTCATAGAGTTAGCAGTTTTCCTGCCCCAAAAACTGACACACAGAAACTAATTTGGAGTGTCCTAGAATCGGAACGACGAGACATAAGGTTATCACTGCAAGCCCCTTTGTTGTTACGAATTTGCCTTTTCTTTTGGAATGTATGCGAGTGTTCTAGCTTTTTTCTTTTGCAGCCAGTTGCATGGGAAGTCACTTATTGAAGTTAACCAATCCTTCCTTGAGAATCACAAAGGTTTTGTTCTTGTGCCGTATGTGTTTTCTTAGATTATAATCCCATAGTGGTATTGATTTAATTTGTATGGAAAAACAGATTCTTTGATGCATAGAGCTGCAGCTGCAGAAATGCTACTTGTTCTGGAGCCAGAAAAGAAGCTTGAGGCAATTAAGCTAATTGAAGATTCGACAAACAAACTGGCACCAGTGTAAAGTTCTCTCAAATTGTCAATAATCATATATTCAACATAGATTCTGCAAATTTTGAAGCAAAAACGAAATGATCCTTGAATTCTCGTTAGCAGAGATGGGGCACAGGGACCAGTCAGGGAATGGAAACTTGATGACTGTATTGCAGTCCACAAATTGCTTGAAACAGTATTTATTGATGAAGATGCTGCTTCCAGTGAGTGCCTCAATGCATGAAGTTCATTAAGTCTTCTATATTCATGCTGCAATATATTTAAAATTATAGGAGTTTGATTGTGAATATGTTTACTAGGTACAGAATATCTTTCTACCTTTTGCTTATTTTTTTTTTTCCTCTGTAGGATGGAAAGCACGATGTGCAGAATATTTTCCATACTCAACATATTTTGGAGGCTGCAGGAGCTCAGTTGTTTCTTATTCTTTAAATCACAACGTACAGAATGCACCGGAAAATGGAGTTCTGGCCTATCAAGAAGCTAAAAAAGAAGAGACTCGCTCGTTGAATGGGAAATTGCATGCCTTTAAGGACCTGACCATTTAATAGTATGGCATGCTCTCTTTGGCTAACACCTGCACTGGAATTAAAGGGGCTTGATTGATACACAGAGCAAGCATTGCACTGGTGGAATCTGCCGCATGCAGGGAAGAGAAATCACTTTGGAACAGGAATGATCTTGCAAGAGCACTGCTCTGGGACTTTTGTCGGCGCATTGCTGTAGAGTTATGTCGTTGATTTGAGACTAACATCTCAAATGGCTCTTTGTATTACGCTCATTAGTCTGTTCCAAAATTGTATTATTATTTAGCATTGTGAAAATGATGAAGAGGGTCTTTACCTTTCTTCATTCAATCAGCGATTTGGCCATGGTGAGGGTACAGTAGCTTGGAGCTTTTTATGTCCGCAGGTTCAGCGGTCAGACAGCTTGAAGCATAATATTCTTTAAGCCGTGGGTTGGTGCTAATTATCCGGTTGTACTCAGCACTTCATATGGACCACTATTTTTATGTGACCTGTGTTGCTATTCAATTAAAAATTTTGGCATAAACTCTGTATTACTTAATTTGGTCTAAAAAGATGAAAAAAACGTGATACTCTGAAATCTGATTTACAAACGCAGAGGCATGCATTCGTCATTCCTGTAGACGATTTTCTTAGTACATACTTGTGGCAATGCTTGGATTGAATGTATAATTTTTTGGATCAGTGGCACCAAAGCTGGTGGGATTAGCCTGTGTATTTCATGGATGATATCTTCTCCAAGAGCAGATGCATGAACTATAATTAGCAGGCTGCTTGGAGATGAATTATTCCTAGAGTAGAATGAAATTGGTATAGTTTTGCTGCATTAAGCAGGCTTAATTTTTGCCTGCAGTCTCTTCCAAAGCGTATTTAATCTCTCGCTCTCGCCCGCACCCACCCACCCCCGGTGCCGTCTCTCGCTATCTGGCTCTCTCTTCTGTGGAAACATCTCGCTCTTGCTTGCTGGCTCTCTCTTCTGTGGAAACATCTCGCTCTTGCTTGCTGGCTCTTTCCACATTGTCATTCAACAGTAAGAGCAGGAAAGCCTTAGCCATGGGACGCTATTGTCTAATTTTCTGTGCATGTATGTATCCTGATGGTAAGTACATGTTAGGATTGGGGGTATCCAAGGTGATGCATATGGATGAAACGTCACATGATTCAGATGGTTTTGGAAAATCATAGGCTAATGTATCGGCTGTCATAATGCTGGGAAACCATTTATTTACCTTTTTTTTCAGGTATAGCGACAGTATTTAAATCTTTCGATCATTGTTGATGTTTTGGGTGTAGATTGTCAATCTTAATGTTTCATCATTATAATTTGCCTACAGGGCATGCCTAGGAATTATTAAGGGGAAACCAATTGAAGTATCAAACTGGATCCGCGCGTGTTCTTGAAGCCTGGTTGGGTTCTGACGAGGCTTAGGAGTGGTTAGCTGTCTTGTTTTGTGTCCAAGTATATGGATTTGTTCTTGATCTGCATGCATATTGCTTATCAGACAAGTGAAATTCCAAAGTCCTAGTTGCTGATCTCAACTTGGCGGTTTAGACATGTTTCCTCCTCTACTTCTGCAAAAGATCCTGATGCTTATTGCTTATGAGCTATAGGCTGGATCCAGTTAAGCCTAATTTGTGCAGAAGGATCTGGTACTATGATTGTTGTGATCCTCCATCCGTAACGCAGACTCGTTGGAGAGCAGGTGGTTGGAGTAGATGCATTTCTGAATATCTACATGCCGATACCATAAAATTGGACCTGACCAAATCTCACAGTAGATGATGAGTCTAGACTCAAGCTGGGCCAGATCATGTTAGACCTGCAGGCAAGCTTCAAACTAAATACATTTTCTAGTACCCAGTTTTGGTGTTAATTTGCATTAGTTGTCATTATTTCTAGCAGAAATTTAGAACAAAAATCTTTTTGTGCACACACCAGAGAATATCGAATAGGGTGAGCTCCCTATTTTGCTGCATTTTTTCTAATATTCATCTTAAAGAGAAAATCCAAAACTTAAATCCGGATGGTACTTCCACTATTAATGGAGTTCGTTAATCCTATATTTTTTTTAAAAAAAAAAAATTGTGCTTGTGAAAAAGGGTTGCTCGTCCGCATCCTCTTTTCTTTTTTATTCAATCTCTTTTCATTCTTCTCTCTCCTCGTCAAGCCACCAACATGAGAGAGGATGCAGGGGCAATCGGCCTCTCTTCGTGCATGCTTTTTTTTTTTCTTTTAATATCATATAATTGTTGGATTCTGTTAGAAAAAAAAAAACTGTTCTGTTATGAATCCACCATATTTGGGTGGATAACCATTTAACCTTCACCTCTTGAGTTTCCCCACCTCTTGGGTTTTCCATTTTTTGTAACTCCTAGATGTGCCCCTTATCCCTTGGGGATGTCTACATTCATCCACCTTTTCACCTTCTTTTGTCTTTTAATTGTCTTGTGATTAAGAAAAATACTTTAATTGTCTTTTGTTCTTTTGTTCTTTAATTGTCTCATTATCACCATTATATCTTCTCATTATAACCCTAGGCCTATAAAAGGGTACCTTGAGGATGATGAAATGTACATAAGTGAAAAGAGAAAGAAAGGCATAAAAAGGAATGAGAAATACTATTAGTTCCTGAAGAACTAATTTTCTACAATTTCTGTGTCTTGTTTATTTTCTTGTCTCCAATCTCTTTACCCTTTATTTTACAACATGTTATCAGCACGTAGGCTCTATCAATTGTGGAAGTACTTGGTGTTCTTTCTGCAAGAAAAATATTTTTTGTGCTATTCTCCAATCTGTAAGTTTCTTTTTCAAATTAGTATTCTCAATATCTAATTTATGTTTTTTATGATTGACATAGAATGGTCAAATTGTTTACTTGCAATTTGTATGATACAAATTCATAATCCTATGATTCTTGTTTGTAGAGAATGTCGAATCTTACCAAACTTGAATTCGTTGCTCTTGATATTTCTGGCAAGAATTACTTGTCTTGGATCCTTAATGCTGTGATCCATCTTGATGTAATGAACCTTGGAAATACTATAAAGGAAGAAAATCAAGCATCCCTGCAGGACCGTGCTAAAGCAATAATTTTCCTACGACACCATCTTCATGAGGAATTAAAAACTGAGTATCTAACGGTAAAAGATCCCCTCATTTTGTGGAATAGTTTAAAGGAGAGATATGAGCACCAGAATTGTGTAATCCTCCCAAAAGCTCGATATGATTGGATGCACCTGAGGTTGCAAGATTTTAAGAGTGTTAGTGAATATAATTCTGCACTCTTTAAAATCAGCTCACTTTTGAAATTATGTGGTGAGAAAGTCACCGATGAAGATATGTTAGAGAAGACATTTACTACTTTTTATGCCTCGAATGTGCTTCTGCAGCAGCAATATCGAGAGAGAAAATTCACAAAGTATTCTGAACTTATATCTTGTCTTCTAGTGGCTGAGCAAAATAATGAGCTTTTGTTGAAAAATCACCAATCTCGTCCCACTAGTTCCATACCATTCCCTGAAGCGAATAGCACATCATTCCCTGAAGCAAATGATAAATCATTCTAAAAGAATCGTAGATATGGGAGAGGACGTGGTAGAAAAAATTATCATGGTAGCACCAGAAGTAAAACCACCAAAAGGGAAAATAACAAGCGGGATGCACCGTACCACCAAAAGTGGAACCACCGAAAGTGAAATAACTCAGATAAAAGAGAAGGCTTTCAGAGTAAAAAGAAATCTGAAGATGTGTGTTATAGATGTGGTATGAATGGACATTGGTCGCGTACCTGTCGTACGCCTAAGCATTTGGCAGACCTCTACCAAGCCTCTTTGAAAGAAAAAGAAAAAGGAATTGAAACAAATTTTGCTGAACCATCAACACATTTCAAAACCTCTGATGGGGTTGATATTACTCATCTTGATGTTTCTGATTTCTTTGAAGATCCTAGTGGTAGAATTGATCATTTGATTGGTGATGGAAGTGTTTCTTTTTTTTTTTCATTTTTTTTTTGCTAGTACAAAAGGGGTAGGGGGAGGAAGGGACAAGCCCAACCCCGCGTAGCAGCTCCCACTGGGCCCCCGCCCCGCCAGGAGAATGTTCGATGCGGGCAGAAATGGCCGTGTGTTGGACACCCCGACCGGTTTTACTCATACCCTCCCCACCCATGGGCCCGGCTCAGCTACCCCTCTAGGCTTTGGCTCGAGTCCCAAGTGTGAGTACGTCACACCCGGCACCACCCCGGCTACTAGCGGTTCAAGAGCGGTCCTATACCTCAAGTCCAAGCAGTGGCCAAAGTAGTGAGCTTCGGTCCACAATTTAATCGTCGCCGCAGCGATTCGAACTTGGGACCTTAAGGTTAGAGTTTCTGCCCAGTACCACTAGGCTACCACCTTGGTGGCGAAGTGTTTCTTTTAATTAGTGCATTTTTCTTTATCATGTTGTAAGACTTTATGTTATGTTTTAAGTAATAAAATTTTACATATGTTTTGCATATTTGTAGAGACATGGATCTTACTGATGAATTGAATGGTGATGATGTTTGTCTGGAAGACAGTGCTACAACTCACACAATTCTTACAAATGAAAAGTATTTTCAATGCTTGAAATTAAGCAATGCCAATATCAATACCATATCGGGTTCATCAAATTTAATTGAAGGTTCTGGAAGAGCATATATTATGTTACCAAAAGGCACAACATTTTGTATTAACGATGCTCTATTTTCTTCAAAGTCTAGAAAAAATTTATTGAGTTTTAAAGATATACGTCGTAATGGTTATCATATTGAAACCACCGACGAAGGCAACAAAGAACTTCTTCTTATTACTCAAATGAATTCGGGCCAGAAGCTCGTTTTGGAAAAGTTGCTTGCTTTCTCATCTGGGTTGTATTATGCACCGATGAAAATAATTGAATCAAATATTGTAATGCACCAAAAGTGCATTGATCTAAAGATCTTTATGATTTGGCATGATCGCCTTGGACATGTAGGTTCTATAATGATGAGGAGGATTATTGAGAATTCATTTAGGCATCCATTAAAGAATCAGAAGATTCTTTTACCAAGTGATTATCCATGCTCTGCTTGTTCTCAAGGTAAATTGATTGTTAGGCCATCCCCCTCAAAACTTGTTGTTGAATCTCCTTCATTTTTACAAAGAATTCATGGAGATTTTTGTGGGCCTATACATCCATCATGTGGACCATTTAGATATTTTATGATTTTGATTGATGCATCAACTAGATGGTCACATGTTTGTCTTCTTTCTACTAGAAATGTTGCATTTGCTAGACTTCTTGCTCAAATAATCAGATTGAGAGCACAATTCCCTGATTATCCAATTAAGACAATCCGATTGGATAATGCAGGTGAATTTACATCTCAAGCTTTCAATAGCTATTGCATGTCAATTGGAATTGATATTGAACATCCTTTTGCTCATACACATACTCAAAATGGTTTAGCTGAATCATTTATCAAAAGACTTCAGTTGATTGCTAGACCTTTGCTTATGAAATATCAAAATTACATGTTTCTGCTTGGGGACATGCTATATTGCATACAGCATCATTAGTTCGAGTTAGACCATCTGCTTATCATAAATATTCTCCCTCGCAACTTGCATTTGGTCAACCACCAAATATTGCTCATCTTCGCACTTTTGGTTGTGCTGTATATGTTCCAATTGCACCCCCACAACGCATTAAGATGGGTCCTCAACGTAGACTTGGTATATATGTTGGTTTTGATTCTCCATCTATTATTAGATACTTTAAGCCCCTTACAGGGGATTTGTTCAAGGCACATTTTGAGGATTGTCATTTTGATGAAACAATCTTCCCATCATTAGGGGGAGAAAAGTCGATGCCTGAAGCACGACGTGAAATCACTTGGAATAATTTGCCCTTATCTTAATTTGATCCTCGTACAAATCAATGTGAACTGGAAGTTCAGAGGATTATACACTTGCAAAATGTTGCAAATTAATTACCGGATGTATTTACTGACACCAGAAGTGTAGTAAAATCTCATATTCCTGCTGGTAATGCTCCAGTTAGCGAATCATATTCAGCAAGAATTGAGATCCCTGAAGGACAACTTGCTAATAAAGCAGCAAATAAGTCTGAGGCACGCCTGAAGCGTGGAAGACCTATTGGATTGAAAGATAAGAATTCTCGGAAGAGAAAAGTATAAAGAAAAGAAACTGGAGTTTCTGAAGAGGCCATACCCACAAAACAGAACATAAAATTTGGTGCTCCTGAAGAGACCATAACTTCCATTTTAAAATCTCCAGAAATACAACCTCCTGAAGAGTTATCCCCTGAAGAGGAAGATATGCCTGAAAATAATGAGATCTCAATACATTATATAAGTACAGGAGAAATATAGGATATAAATAAAACCGTTGTCGACAACATATTTTCATTTAAAGTGGCTCTTGACATTACCAGAAGTAATGTTGGCATTACTAAAGGTAATGAGGAAAGTGAGCCAAAGACCGTCGAAGAATGCCAACGTAGAAATGATTGGCCAAAATGGAAAGAAGCTATTGAGGCTGAATTAAGCTCATTAGCAAAAAGAAAAGTTTTTGGACCTGTAGTCCAAACACCTGAAGGTATAATGACCGTTGGATATAAGTAGGTATTTGTACGAAAGCGCAATGAAAATAATGAAATTGTGCAATATAAAGCATGACTTGTTGCACAAGATTTCCTGCAGAAACCTGGGGTTGATTATGAAGAAACTTATTCCCCTATTATGGATGCAATTACATTCAGATTTTTGATTAGCTTGGTAGTTACAGAAAAATTAGATATGCAGCTGATGGATGGTCACTACATATTTATATGGATCATTGGATCATGATATATATATATATATGAAAATCCCTGAAGGATATAAAATGCCTGAAGCATGTAATTCAAGTACACCCCGAAGCAACTATTTTATCAAGCTTCAAAGATCTTTATATGGGTTGAAGCAATCCGAGCGCATGTGGTATAATCGCCTCAATGAATATTTGTTGAAGGAGGGATTTGAGAATAACCCTATATGCCCATATGTTTTCATTAAGAAGTCAGAATCCGGATTTGCTATTGTTGCAATTTATGTTGATGATCTTAATCTTGTTGGAACTCCTGAAGAGCTCACAAGAACCGCTACATATTTGAAAAATGAGTTCAAAATGAAAGATCTTGGAAAAACAAAATTTTGTCTCGGTCTGCAACTCGAGCATTTTCCAAATGGAATCTTTGTTCATCAGTCAACATATACACAAAAAGTTCTGAAGCACTTTTATATGGATAAAGCTCATCCTTTGAGTACCCCAATGGTTGTTCGATCACTTGACGTGAAGAATGACCCATTTCGTCCTCCTGAGAAGGATGAAGAAATTCTTGATCCCGAAGTACCATATTTGAGTGCTATTGGTGCAGTAATGTATCTTGCAAATTGCACTTGACCTGATATAGCCTTTGCAGTTAACTTATTAGCAAGATTCAGTTCTACTCCAACCCGAAGAGATTGGAATGGGGTCAAGCATATTCTTCGTTACCTCCGTGGAACAACTAATATGGGATTGTTTTATCCTAATGAATCAAACTCACGGTTGATTGGATATGCAGATGCTGGCTATTTATCTAATCCACACAGGGGTCGATCTCAAACAGGATATTTGTTTATTTGTGGAGGTACTGTTATATCATGGAAATCTGCGAAGCAAACATTATCTGCTACTTCTTTGAATCACTCAGAGATTATTGCTATCCATGAGGCAAGCCGGGAATGTGTTTGGCTGAGATCACTAATTCACCATATTCGAAAAAGGTGTGGTCTATCCACAATCAATGATAGCCCAACAATCTTATATGAAGATAATACTGCTTGCATCACCCAGATTAGAGGATGCTATATTAAAGGTGACAGAACGAAGCATATTTCACCTAAGTTCTTTTATACTTCTGAACTCCAGGAGAAAGGTGATATTGACGTCAAACAGATACGGTCAAGTGAAAATCTGGCAGATTTATTCACCAAGGCATTGCCAACTACAACATTTAAGAAGATTGTGCATAACATTAGAATGTGACAACTTAAAGACCTTTGATCATGCATTTTTCAGGAGGAGTCAAGGATCTTGAAGATTTTGTGCCGATTGTGCTCTTTTTCCTTCGCTAAGGTTTTGTCCCACTGGGTTTATCTTTGCAAGGTTTTAATGAGGCAATCCTAAAGCACTTGATGTTACACAAGAATAATGCACTCTTTTTCCTTCGCCATTGGTTTTTTTTTCCCACAGGATTTTTCCTTGGCAAGGTTTTAACGAGGCATGTTCTTTGTGTATGGTCATCCAAGGGTGAGTGTTATGAATCCACCGTATTTGGGTGGATGACCACTTAACCTTTACCTCTTAAGTTTCCCTACCTCTTGAGTTTTCCATCTTTTGTAACTCCTAGATGTGCCCCTTATCCCTTGGAGATGTCTACATTCATCCACCTTTTCACCTTCTTTTTTTTTTTAATTGTCTTGTGATTATGAATATTATATCTCCTCATTATCACCATTATATCTCCTCATTATAACCCTAGGCCTATAAAAGGATACCTTGAGGATGATGAAATGTACATAAGTGAAAAGCGAAAGAAAGGCATAAAAAGGAATGAAAAATACTATTAGTTTATGAAGAACTAATTTTCTACAATTTCTATGTCTTGTTTATTTTCTTGTCTCCAATCTCTTTACTCTTTATTTTACAATATGTTCTAATTTATTCTTTAATTTTTTTCTTAAAGACAAGCACCAGAAAAAAAAAATTAATATAATAGAAAACTCGCATCATAGGATTTTCTCTAGCGAACGCACCGAAATTTTTTGTTCCCAACCATCTGATCAATGAACTCGGTTGGAGTCCACCTGGGGACGTCGTCCTTTCGTCCAACCGTGCCGTCCCAAAACCGCGGCGTTAGATATTCCCACCCCCTTTCCTTGACTCTCCTTCCATCCTTCCATCCCACTGGTTGCCCCTGTTTCGCGCACCGTGGGGATCTGCCTGGATCGATGGGGGTTGGAATATCAGGAGGCCGGTGGCGGCGAACTGGCGATTGCGTCTCCCCGATTTGCCGCCGGAGACTCTTCCCCTACGGTCCCTCCCCTTTCACGAGCCCAAATCTCCACCTCCAACTCTAACCCTAACCCTAACCCTAACCCTACCTCTAACCCTTAAGCCCCACCGTTGCTCACTTTCAGGTTCTTTCCGACGTCTCTCTCAGGTGATCATCCTGATCCTGATCCTCCGAAATGGATAAGATTATTATCATACCTGATGCTGGTTGAAATTTTTATCTTTAGATGTTCCTTTTCTGTATCGTTTTCATCTATTTCGTTCTCCAGTTGATCTCAGTATGTTTTTCTTTTCATGGATTGATTAACCTTATCAAAATTTAGATTTTCTACAAGTTTCTTCTGATAATTATGGAGAATTACGGTCATCTCAGGAGAGAGAGAGAGAGAGAGAGAGAGAGAGAGAGAGAGAGATTTTTAGGTGATGGTTCAAATTTTGCCAACAAAAAGTGCGATCTGGATGATGGTTCAAATTCGAATTAAGTGCTTCCGGCGTTCGATTCTTCACAAAATTGATGGTTCTTGATGTGCTGTTGATATTCCATATCCTTCCCGTTTGATGGGTATGGTATGTGTATATAAACTGATGAAGTCAAGAAATAATAGCCATGAATTAGAATTTGAATGTTAATAGTAGCACTTGTTTGCACTTCTCATTTTATCTTTGTGAATGTTTATGATGCCCTGATTTTGGAAGCTTTTAAGTTTATTCTTTTGTTGTGCTCAATTTGGCTCCTGCATTCAAATTATGTTGTATTGCTTCTTATTCTTCTTTTTGTTCTTCTTTCTTTATGAATTTTTCCTGGGTTTTAGTGCAAGTAGCAGAACATTAGCTCATTGTTGCGAAGAAAGATTCGAGAATGACCAAAACTTCATTGAGAAACAATGGTTGCCTCACTCAAAGGCGGCAGTGCCCATGTGGGGATGAACAATGTTATATTAGAATTGAGGGAGATGAAGAAGACAACACTTCGATGGAACCTACGGTGCCAGCGGATCCAAACCTTATACATGCAGCAGCCAATACTTCTGAGGTTGCTTCAGTTGACACCCCTCCATATGTAGGGCAATCTTTCCGCACTGATGATGAGGCCCAAGAATTTTATACCAACTTTGCCCGGAGGAATGGTTTTGCAATAAGGCGAGAGCGCTCCAAGGGGAACCCATCTCATCCATTGGGAGTTTATAAACGGGAACTTGTGTGTCATCGTGCTGGTGTATCGCTGCCTAGGAAGACAGCAGAACTCAAACGCCAGAGAAATAAGAAATCATCACGTTGCAAATGCGAGGCGCAGATGATTATTAAGAAGAATGTCTCAAAGGGTGTAACTCGGTGGGTTGTTGTTCATTTCAGTAATGTGCATAACCATGAATTGTTGGATAGTGATGAAGTACGACATCTACCTGCTTATCGGAATATATCGTCGGTCGACCGTGAGCGTATCTTATTTTTTGCAAAGGCAGGTTTCACTGTGAATCTTATAATGAGGGCTCTTGAAATGGAGAAGGGACTGAAACCAGGTCAGTTGACATTCACGGAGAGGGATCTGAGAAATTTCCTTCAGGCCTCTAAGAACATTAATCGAGAAAATGAAGGAGCAGAACTTCTTAAAGCTTGCAAGGCTACGAAAGAGAAAAACCCAGATTTTCGTTATGAATTTACACTGGACATGAATGATAGGCTTGAGCATATTGCCTGGTCATATCCTGACTCTATTCGCGCATACAAGGTGTTTGGAGATGTTGTGGTATTTGACACAACATATCGTTTGTATGCATATGACAGGCCTTTTGGAGTGTGGTTTGGTGTGGACAACTATGGAAACACAATATTTTTTGGTGCTGTTCTACTGCAAGATGAAAAGCCAGCATCATTTGCATGGGCATTGCAGGTTTGTCTACTATATGCTGCTCTATCAATGTAAATTTCAATCAAATATTCTTTATCATTCTCCCTCTTTTTTGACCCTGTAGAGAAGTGAGAAGTTGACATCCTTAATTCACAATGTCATGGCAATTTTTTAGTTCAACTGATATTTTTTCTCCTCTTTTCTTACAGGCATTTGTTCATCTTATGGATGAGAAGGTCCCGCAGACGATTGTTACAGATCTAAACATGGGACTTAGAGAAGCTATGATGAGCGTGCTGCCAAACACAAAGCAAGCATTCTCTACATGGCATATCATGTCTAAGTTACCGAGCTGGTTTTCTACATTACTTGGTTCTCGATATGAGAGGTTTGTGTCCGAGTTTCATAGAGTATATGCTCTGGAGAGTGAGAATGATTTTGTGCACCAGTGGGGTCAGATGATTAATGAGTTTGGACTAGGTTCAGATAGACATGTAGCTATACTTTCATATCATCGGGAATATTGGGCGTTACCATTTCTCCGAGGCTGGTTTTTTGGGGGATTACTGACAACTGGTTTTGCTTTGTCAATCAAGGCATTCTTTAAAGGGTTTTTGATCTCGCAAACACGTCTTAAGGATTTTGTTGAACAGGTATTCTTTTTTCCCACTGTTTTTTTTTGAAATTATCATATTTCTTTCTTATGTCGTTTTTTGCCCCTCCTTGGAATATTTTCATTTTCTTTTTTCCTTGTTTCTTTGCAGGTAATGGTTGCAATTGATTTACAAAATCAAGCAGGGGAGGAAGCAACAATGCGACAAAACTATCAAAATGTCCAAATCAAAACATGCATGCCCATTGAAGAACATGCATCAAGTGTTCTGACACCTTATGCATTTGAAGTGTTTCAAAAAGAGCTCGTGTCATCTACACAATTTGCAGTTTACGAAACACAAGGAGACACTTATCTCGTTCGCCACCACTTGAAGACTGATGGAGGACACCTAGTGAGCTGCATTCCAACAAACGAAGAGATACATTGCAGCTGCAAAGAGTTCGACTTTTCTGGAATAATGTGCAGACACTCTCTTCGAGTGCTTTCGTTGAAGAACTGTTTCATGCTTCCAGATAAATATCTGTTGATTCGATGGCGTCGTGAAAGCTCATTGTTTCCTAAGAGCAGTGGTTATAAGTATCGGTCCCAAGCTCTGCGTTCGCTTGCTTCAATCATAATACAAGAATCATCATTAACGAAAGATCGTTTTGATTATGTACAGTGGCATATGAGCAAGCTTCTTACTCATGTGAGGGACATGCCAACAGTTGATGAAGGTGCCTCAGATTTGGAGCCAGTCTCATCGTTGGATGCGACGGTGGATGTCACTCCTGTACGATCTAGAGGAAGGCCCAAAAAATTAAGAGCTGCCATTGACATCCCAAAGGAGATGCAAGCATTGCAGGAACCACAAGCATTGCCTGAAATGCAAGTATTATCAGAAACACGAGATTTATCAGAAACACAAGCATTGTCAGAAACACAAGCATTGTCATAGTTGAGCGCATGGGAAGAAGCGAAGCCTGCTTCTCTTTCATCAGACTTGCTGGGCTCATTTCTTTAGTCTTGATTTGACCGAAATGCAAAGCCATGTTCTATACTTTCCAGTATCTTGCCTTTAGTAAGTTTAGATTAATGATTTTGTAGGCCACTTCGAGCCAGAAAGCGCTTATTGGAAAGTGAGTTGCTGAACTCTGGTCAGAAGATGATAATGACTATTCATAAATTCAAGCTTTTCAAATCCATTGCTCATTTTGTTCTGAGCCAAATGTCATGGACTGGTTAGCAAATTGTGGACGACTGGACGTGCATCTCATAGAACAGTAAAACTAAGTGGGAGTAAAATGCATGACAGCGAACAAATAAAGCAACCAATTGTGCAATCGTTGGGCTTGGGATGCATGAAGCTTCTCAAATAAAGGAGAAAAGAAAGTCACCTTTCTTTGGATGAGGGAGGGAAAACTCTGATGCATTAACACAAATTTATTTGTCAAAACAATGAATGAAACTGGTGTCACTTGAATGGTTAAACCCAGAAAAGAAGAAGAATTTGATACAACAAGCATTGAGCATCAATAATTTTAAGATTGCATGGGATTCACGTATACAAAAGCAGCTTGACAAAAGATCTTACTAGACTAAGGGCAAGATATTGTTGTTAAGTGCTTTGTTCCAGGAAAGTGTTGTCAGAAACGCAAGCATCATATATCTTCCCGTCAGTTGTTCTTACACTAGTGCAAGGAGGAACACAAAAGAATTCATCTGTTAACAGCCATCACTTTGTATTCTTGATCATCATGAAACTTGAAAATATTGCAACTCTGGCCCTTGATGCAGAGATTGCAAGAGCTGACAATCTGCGGCCTGGCTGCTTTGTCTGGTCCTTGATTCAAATCTGGGAAAAATGCCCACTTCTTTCCACTTCAGAGACTGACAAATTAATTACAGACCCTATAATCTCTACAAGGCTGAGAGTGCTGAAAGTTTCACCTCCTTTTTTGCCCACCAATCCTGTTCTGCATAATGATTAGTGGAGAATTCTGAAGTTAATCGTCCACGGTGAATCTAAACTGCAGACTTACTGAACAAAAACCATCATCCTGTGCCAGTTACATAACTTTCTAACTTGTTTGGCTGTCGACATCCGCCCAGCTTCGGAGAAGACCCTCCCCCTATGGTATAGTAATTAGTATGTGGCGGTAAATCGAGCAAATCAACTCAAGGGCTTCTGTTGGCTCATGATCTTCTTGTAACTATATGTACATCCATATTTATCTCACACTTCCTCGCGACCATCTGCATAGCCGTGTGAATCGATGAGTGGCAGCAGCCTGATTACAGTCGAGTTTTACTAATTATAAGAATGTTGCAATGTCTCATTGGGGTTCGGCCAATGACCGAGAGCCATGTCAAAACGGGGAATAGTTTGGAAAAGAAGCTGGTGCACTCTGGCCTTTTTCTAATTATAAAGAGCATCATTTTGTGAACCCAAAACAATGCATCGTTGACAACAAGTTCTACCATATACAAGTGTATAATTCTGATCATTTATTTACGTGCATTAGAACTGAAAGTACCATGTTTTATATCTACCAATAAATTGATGATCCACTAAAACCTATCGAGAAATAGAGCATCATGTGGATTTTTTTTTTCTTTTGGAGAAAAAGAATGAGAAGAAGATCGGCAAAATTAAGGTAAGAACGGAAATGAAACTAGATCACTCGTATCGAACATCCGAGATGTATATCAACCTATTCTGTATGCAAGCCTGAAATATATACCTAATATAATTTAGGCCACAAGTGGAAGTTGCTTACACTAGAGATATTGGGAATGGAGCAGCCCAGCAACAAATTGCAGCAATGTGATGCTATTAGTGGAGATGCTTTGTAAAAGAACTCGTGTCAAAAAGAATCATGATTTATATCGAGCATCTAAAAGATCCTTGCAGCACGACCTATGTGTTAGCTGGGGAGCATGGGGCTTGATTCACGGGTATTGTCCTTTCTCAAAATTTAAATTCCCATCGAGATTTCAAAATTTTTTTGAAAGTATTTTCCATGAAAAGAAAGAACAGAATGCATGCCCCACTCACCAAAAACGGCTTGTTCCAAGAGGCATATGAGTGATGGTTAGAGAAGAAGCAGCCTCTCAGACTCAATATGTGTCCCGAGAGGCCAATAGGGCAGCGGACTGAATGACGGTATATGTGACCAGCCACTCAGAAGGCATCTTGTGCACCAAAGAGAAGGAGCTGCTTAGCATATTTCGTGACTTGTTGTTTACTGATTTTATTAAATTTATTTATGTTTATAATGTACAAAATTTTTGCTTTAGCAAAAAATAAAATAAAATAAAAGGACGGCGGGCTTTCTGCGCCCCGCTAAATTGGGTCTGGGCACGCTTTCGATTGGTTTTTTTAAAGAGCTTGGACCACGGTCGAATGTCCTCGATATCTTGTTGCTCAGGCGCAAATTTGGTCATGTCTTGTGGACCCATGGATCCCGTCGTTCCGCTAGGAATTCGAGTTGGCAGCCTTCACGTAAGCCACGCGGCAAATGAAGTATAGGCCTCTGGGTTCGGGTCGTATCTTCCGCGCGAAAGAATCGATCTTTTTCTTTTTTTTCCCACGTCAACCGGATCGCATCTCGTACAGCTCTCAAAGCACTCCAATTTTTTTCCTTAGATCAACTGCACAGATCTCAACACGAACCCTTATGGGTATTTTTTATGGCTGCAATAGCAACCAGAATAAATTCTACCTTCAACCGAGGAAAAGCTATCCTACACTTTTTGCTAAAAAGTGACCAATTCTGCAATTCAAGCCTGAGTGGACTCCAGCCGGTATTGCATGCAAGATACATGGACCAAACATAGATATTAAGGGCTTCACACATTTATCCAAAAAAACTCCTCAATAGTTATTAGATGTCTCTTAAATCCACTATGTGCTGATGCTAGATCTCATCCTATTTTACATAATTATTGGTGCATGATGCACACTTTGCTCAAGCACGGCATATTTACAAGAAAGCAAATAGTGCAGCTAATTAGATGATATTTTATGTAGCCAACTATATTAAAACTATAATATTGTACTCTACTTCAAATCTTCCTAGTCAATTTTTGAATATTTTATTTTTTTAATTTCTATAACTGTACAAATTCTTGAATGATTTAAGTTTTTTAAATATTACCTTTAAAAAAAAAGACTCGTAATTCGACTTCCCCTAGACCAGCTGTATAAGTTTCATCCACAATTATGCAGGGTAGGGGATGACCAGACACAGGCAACTTTGGTCTATTTAGTTCTTTCTTTTCCTTCCTTTAGATGTCTACAGGTTGACAATTAGGATATCCTGAATAGCTGGCAAAGATAGCGCGATAGCCTCACCTCTATCAAACAAATGCAGCAAACAAACTCTAGGCACAAATGCAGCATAGCCTGACCTCGAAACTTGCCGTTGTTCGCTCATCTCAGAGGCAATCACAAGGCCAGGATCCGAACCATGTCATGCATCCTGACCTCTTTCGCCTCATCGTTCCCCCAAGCTCCAGCATGCATGCCAACTCTAGGTTTTCATGAGATCACATCCTCTGTAGAAGACTTCATGGACGGTCTCAAACCCATCAACAATCCCCAGCATCGCTCACAGCTCTATCAGCTTGTATTTGTGGATCGAGTATTCCTCTGGGGAGTAAAGAACAAGCAGTGAAGCATGCACGCCACTTTGTGATGAGATGCAGAAGCAGACTACTATATTCTCTAGCAACACTCGATCTCTCCTAGCTGATGAATTTTTCATGAGAGCCAAAGACTTAGTTTCCTCGCATTCACAATCCCCAGGCTTCCGACCTTCACCTGGGCGTCCATGCCGCCACACACATCCTCACCAGGGATTGTCAAGGTATGGAATCCCAACTGCTGCAAGATCAACCAGCTGCCAGAGGTCATCGAGCAGCAGCAGGAACTTGCTTTCAGGCACTCGAATACAGTTCATGACCACAGCTCGACTTTTTTGCTGCCACCAGATGCAGCCCAAGCACCATCCTCTTCCATGAATGCCATGGAGGACTGCAGTTGCTTCAGCTTCAGCAGCATCAATGATCTGAAGCCACCACCTGACATGTTGGGTGCAAGGGAGCTGCTGAACTCAAGGTGTTGGCTAGGAACTGGATGATATGTCAGGAGTTAAAACAGAGCTGCAATCGATCTCAATGGATCCATCACACAGACACACACATACACACACACAGACACAGGACAATTTGTATCTTTGTACAAAAGGTCAGGCGATGCTGGAGTACGAACTTGTAGAGATAAGCCGATGCTCGGTCAGTACAATCAAATGCTTCAGGACATGAAAGTTCGTTCAAGCAGCCAGTTATTGCTGGTAAAACAAATGGATGCTTGTGCAACAACTTCTCTTTCAACAGGAAAGAAGATAGGACCTTCGAGAGTGGATGAAATGCTTTGAAAGTCCGAAATGTTCCCAATGAATGAAAGCAGACCAGGAGGACCTTTGCATCGGAGGTTTTATTGTCGATCTAAAAATAAAAATTTTATTGTTAATCATATAAAATAAAAGCTCTCAAATCAAATGCCTGCTGGCCTGTAGAAACTTTTATGAGGGTCACGTACCTGCTATGCCATTTCTTCCACCCAGGAGCAAAAGTTCAACAGGCGAGCACCCTTAACAAACTGTCAACAGGAGATGCACTGAACATTGTAACATGATGAACCCCTTAAGCCGTGTCAAGTATTCTGTTGTGTTATAGATGCCTCCAATATGACATAAGCCATCTATACAAGTGAAAATACATGTGCCAGGATCCACTGTGTGAGGATCTGCTGGAAATCAAATCCTCTTATCAAATAAACCTGTTTTGCTTATTTAATCTGAGTGAAGCAATCAGAGATCACCAAGATCCATTAATCTCCAATCAGACTTGAAGCATTGGCACGATCCTGCATCTTACAAGCAAAGGACCTAAAGAAGTTTGTCCTGATCTTTCAAGATATTTGGATTACCTTTCCATCTACTCGTAGTCAACTGATCATCACCATACACTACCAATAGCCTATGTTTCAAAGCCTGAACTGTCATGTACTTACCCCGCGTCATCCACCTGTAATATCTCAACTGCAAAGACACAGACCAGCATATCCAACAGAGAAACAGGAACCTTGAAGCATAGTACTGTAAGAACATCTTCATAGAATAAAACCATCCATTTTTCCCCCAAAGGCAGCGGATCCATGCTTGGCTACTCCCATACATATATATAAACAGAACTTACAGAAGGCTAGCAACCTCAATCCCAATCAACAAAGCAAAAGTTGGAGATCTATCAACAAAATTTACACGTCTATATTGCAGATCTTGTGGCATCTGCACCACTCCCCACCCTCCTGTCAGTGTGTGGCCGGCCAAAGTGTGCACCAAAGATTGAACCTGCCGTGTCCCCTACCTCAGACTTGCAGAGGGGACAAAGGGCATTGATTTTGAGCCATTTATCCACACACATCAAGTGGAAGAAGTGAGAGCAAGGGAGCTCACGGAGATCATCGTTGTCTGCATAATTTGCAAGGCAGATACAGCAAACCTGCAGCAACACACGCCAAATAAATTATGATTTAACAGTAGGTTTCAATATTACTTCTTTTTTTTTTTTTACGAGAAATCAAAAGCGGACATATAACACAAAAAACAGTTTAGATATTATCTTGCACAGAATCCTGATTATAGGATGCGCCCATTAAAGGACCACAAGTGCACCGTCAACCAAAGGACTTGCTAGATGTGAAATAATATAAATCAAAAGTAACAAAAATTTAATAAAAAAATGATTCAAGGAAGACGTATAGGACTGCATGCATGTAATTGCAGATAACATGTGAAAATTTGAGGATTATTTACATAAACATTGATTTCACAACGTAGCACTTCAGTACATGTGTTATATCCTATAGCAGCAGGTTTCAGCATCATCCCTAAATGAAACCAATGCTTCTATCAACACCTGTTATATTTTTTAGTTCTTAATTGATTTTACGTACCTTAAATGATCACCCAGGACAAACTATTAAAGACAAAGGAGAGGTCTATGACTCCTTAAAATTGTTAATATGATCAACAAGCTTAAATTTTATTCAAAAAAATATTTTGCTACTGATGGAGGAGATGAAGACTAAACAAATCAAAACCATCTCACAAAGGAAGGGGAAAAAGAAAAACAACATGACATGAGAATACAGAGGAGAAAGAAGGCTAATGCCTTTCCTACTCCATGTACATAAAAAGATGTCACGACACCCACAATGCAATAAGAAAAGCATCCACATTCCACATCATGAGCAAATCTAGAAAATGTTAAGGCAATCTTCCATCACCCCAAAACTCACTTATTTCCAACCAATGTTTTGCCATGTATAACACGCCAATAAAAAGTACCACCTCAACAACTAGACTTGTATCAGCCGTTGGCATCCCTTTCCACTTTGTAGAGGTCCTTGGTCCAAACCTGGGTGGTAGAATTCCCATAGTATTTCTTTAAATAAGAGAGAGAGAGAGAGAGAGACCTTCTTAAATTACCAGTTTAATTTGACACGACGCTGAATTTTCATATTGATACTGAAATAGCAACTACACACACATTTAAGGAGGTCTAGTAGGGCTGAATTAGGGCTGCAAACACTTCTATTACTTGCTCTCCAGAATCTGAAACCAGGACAGCCAACAACAGAATTTGAAATTAGGGGCAATGGATGTTCAAGAAAAAATAAGAGAGAGAGAGAGAGATAAAAGAGGAATTAGTAGTAGGGAATAAACAAAAGAGAGAACAGATTATGAGAATGAAAAATGAAGAAGAAGAGAGAGAGCAGGCAGAGAGGGCTGAACCTGGCCAACAAAAGCTGCCCATATTTATAGACTCTGAAACAGTGAAAAGCTTTGCTTGCTGCCCAAAAGGGACTCTTCAAGATCCTAGAACTATTTTCACATAGATTGATTCCATAAATGACACCTAATCAATCTAAAATTATGCTATATCTAAACTTCCAAAATAACAATTAAAATCCTAGAACTTCCAACTCATCCAACCCAATATACAACTAGGACTCTTACACACCAATCTTACTCAAAACAGGACCTTAAAACTAACTCTAAAAAAATACCTAAGAAAAACGTCCAAAAATACAATAATAATATTTTTGTCCTCCATAAAGCAGATACAAGAATAAATTCAAATCTCGATTAAGTGGGGTTAATGAAAAAACACATGATGTACCATTTCACAGTTCTGCAAGGAGAATCCACAAGCGAAATTGGAATCAGGTATCAGTGATCATATGTAAGAATCTCCATCCTCAGCATGAGTAAATAAAGAACTTGAAGCAATACTGATGTTGCCCTGATAAAGGATGTGAACTAAAATCGTAGCACATGACCTAAACAAGAATGCTTCAGCTAAACTAAATGCCATAAACTTTTAACGGCACCTGCTATTTGCTTTACTACTAGAAATAAGAAGCTATCAGATTCTTGCATCCTTCAACCCCATAAGTTTTTACAAAGTCTAAGACAGCAAACCATCTTATAACACTTGGAAAACCAGCAGCAACTTAAATGCTACCTTGTATGTGCAATTTTTTTATAATGTAACATGTAGAATAATGGCTTAAACATTAATGTGCCACACATTGCTTCCAAACCCAAGAACAAGCAATTCAACACCAGCTATTAACTTACCTTTGCCTCTACCAATCTCCCTCTGAAGTGGGCACTAACAATAACACAAAAGTTATGCTCATCCACCTCCTCACACTTCCACTATCATTTTGTAATAATATCGAATCTGCTAACTTTGATCTCCTAGTCCAAAATAATACAAAATAGTACAACCCATTAGGGTAGCGACTAATCCAAATTAAATAAAGAGATAACATATCACATCGCTACTATTCTTTTTCTTAAAAAAGATAACAAGATTCTCCAGGTAAGAACTAGTTTTAGAAACATGAAAAACACAGGAGGAAATAATGATAAACACAAGGGTAACTGATGCCGAACAGCAGGGAAAGAGAGAGAGAGAGAAAGAGGAAGAAGAGAGAGAGAAGAAGAAATAGAGAAGGAGAGAGGAGGGAGGAGGAAGAAAGAACTAGGCTTAGCACCTAGTCATGCTCAGGGTTTCACACGTCAGAGCTCAAGAAAGAAATTCAGAAATTTTATTCATAGCATAACCCTAAATGATGTATGTCCAACATATTTATAAGACCCAGAAAATGCAAAAAAACCCTAAAAAAAACTAGTCTCACAAAAGACCCTCAAAATAATGAAATACCAAAATAAATCTTAAAGGCTGTCCAATAACAAAATACCCTAATAAGCCCAAATAAAATAAAATCACTCCAAAACTGGCTGAACCATCCTCCTGCAGCAGCTGTAGGCCCGAGTGACGGGCGGTCTAGCACTAGTGTACGCACCAGCTCTCTCCGGATGGGAAGAAGTCGACCTCGACAAACGCAGCTCGGTGTAGCTCTGACAGTACTCCAATAGGTCCAAATCAATCTGCTGAAGCTCCTCGCGCGTGAGCCAAGTGGAGTCGGACGCTAGTCATCCTCGCCAACGAACCAAGAAGCGCTGGATACCTCCATCATTGGTAAAAACTGTTTGATCGTCTAAAATAACATCAATGTGCTCTTGTTGTGCTCGGTGGAGTAAAAAAATCGAAACTGGTATGGGATCAATAATAAGGGAATTATCAGGCTCAGAAGATGGCTCAACAAAAGGGTCATCGGGGAGTGTTGGTGGGCCCTTGTAAGCAACCAAATCTTCAATATTAAAAGTCGGGCTAATACCAAAATCAGAGGGGAGGTCAATGACATAGGCGTTGGTACCAACCCTGTGCAACATCCTGAATGGCCCAGCACTATGGGCCTACAATTTTTTAACGGTTCCAGAAAGAAACCGCTCAGGCCGAATACGGATCATTATGTAATCCCTTGTTTGAAATTTTTTAGCATGGAAATCAGCTTGCATCTTATAGTGAGCATTACGTCCATGAATGCGCTTGTGGATTTCCTAATGCAACTCATGAATGTGCTGTGCAAATGCATGTGCAGACTCAAAAATCCTAATATCGGGTGATATGGATAAGAGATCTAGACGTTTTCTAGCTTTGTAACCATGCACTACCTCAAATGGATTCATGCCTATGGACCTGTTGACTAAATTATGGGGGTGAATTTCTTGGACAAGGAGAGTGAACACCAAAAATTCGTTGAACACTTTCTGCTCAAATTCAGCAGAACGTAGGATGTGGAGGTTCTTGTCCTTTGACACTTCTCTTCTCTTGTTTTTGTCATGTGGCTTGGGCAGCAAAGAATTGAGCTTAATTTTTTTGCCCTCGAACACGAAAGAATAAGAATTGGATCGACCAGAGATGGTAACATTAAAGTCGAACAACCAGAGTCTCTCTAAAATTAGATGTCCTACATCCATCGGAATTATGTCACACGATATGGTGCCCTTGTAAGAAAGAATGTGAATGGGCACAAGACATCTCTCTTTGATGTAAATAGAAGTTGTGTCAATCCAAGAGACCTTGTAGGGTTGTGGTTGGGGAATGGGAGTCAAACCTAAGCAAGAGACGATGTTGGAGAATATTGCATTAATACAACTCCTGCTATCGATGATAACTTTACAATCTTTTTCTTCACACTTAATATAAGTATGAAAAATCGAGGTTCTTCAGTCATTAGTTTTGTCGGATTGTGCGGGGGCACATCTGACTACACTCATGGTGGACTGGTCAAACTCTCTCTCTCTGACTGTGCAAATGATATAGGTATAGTGTGGATGCATCCTAGAGTATCAAGTCCTTCATCACACGCTTCTTCATCAATGTCCTGAATATCATCGATGTCTGGTTCGTAGACTTGCTCCTCCAAATTATCAGTGTCACCTCCTGCTCTTGCTAAGCAATAACAAGAGATTTGTTAGCACATTGGGAGGCAACGTGACCAAAACCTTGGCATTTGTAGCACTGAATTTAGGAATATGGTTTGAAAGGCTCACAAAGGATTTTTTTGCCTTTGGTGTCTCAGCATGGGACAAGGGCGGTAAAAAGAGTTTTAGGGGTAGAGAACCCCACAAAAGGTCTGGGCCCCGAAGAATAAGGATTAGTGGAAGTGCCCCGATTGTCAGAGCGCCTTACAAACATGGACTTGGAGACCTGCTCACAATTCTATACGAATGTATATGCTTGGTTTAAAGTGGACACCTCTCGAAGGACAAGTTCCTTGCTAAGTTCATCATTGAGACCTCTACGGAACTGGCTCGGGACCATTCTCTCATCCTCAATCACATTACATCGCATCATGTATTCATCGAATTGGGCAATGTAGTCAGTGGCTGATCGGGTGCCTTGTCTCGAGTTGTTCCATCGATCAAGGAGATCTTGGTAGCTAATGGGCAAGTATTTTTTCTTAAGTTTTTCTTTCATTTCTATCCAGTCAGATATGGCAGGTTGACGTCTCCTTGACAGAAGTTGTTCAGTGTTTTGTTAGAAAAGCTTAGCTCGACCGATGAGCTTCATTCTAGCAAATCGGATCTTCTTTTCTTCAGACAAATTATACTACTCAAAGAAGTGGTCCATTTCGTGGAACCAATCTGAGAAAATCTTTGGATCAAGACGATCATCAAAGGTGGGAGCTTCAATCCGAATGCCTTCCATCACATCTTCATCATAGTCACAAGGTTCTCTAGGTTCTACATTGTAGCGATAACCCCTATCAACATTAGGGACTGGACCCGATCCTCTGTGACGAGGTAGTTGGAGGACGGCCTAAGAAGGGATTAGGGTCAAAGTGGCCCTGTCGCACAGATCCTAGATGGTCTAGGGTTTCATCCTCGATCTTTGGGCCTTCCAAATGGGAGGCACTACCTTCTTTAGATCCTATAATCCTCTGAAGGGAAGACTCAGCTAAGTCTAGTCAGGTGCAGGCCTGGGTGGACACTGTGGTCAAATCTTGGACAGCCTTTAGCAAGGCTTCGATGTTGGAATCCATGGCAAGTTGAGATTCTAGCTGGGAGACAACACGACCACTACGAAGGTGCATATAATGAGTATGCAAAGTTGTGCGTAGCTCTACAATACTAAGGCAGTGGTAGTTCCTAGGCAAACCTAATGCATGAAAATGATGCCTAAAGCAAAATATATATGCCCAATATAAACGGAAAGCTAATTCGTAGCAACTGAAATCAAGCTTAGAATTGTGTAATAAATGTAGGCAAGTAACTGCAGTCAAATAGTGCGAGTGTTCTATGTGTTGCAGGGTTGCACGCAGCCTCGAAGAACTCCCAAAGATTAGGTAGCCCTACAATTAATGACAAAGATAGGCCACTACAAGGGTTTTAGGATTGTCTATGTGTTGCATTCACAGTAAGCTAAGTCAATAGAACACACAAGAGTTCATCGATACTGAATTTTAGACAAGCAAATAGAATTTCCAGAAATAGAGAAATTTGACTTGGGCTAGGCGACAACCAAAAATGCGGCACAACAAGTAGGCTCGTCAGATGGCTCCAATTGGGTCTGATCGCAACAACTCGGCGGGCCAAATATCAGCAACTCGTACAGTTTGAATGGCCTGTGAACTAAAAGGAGGGTAGGTGTTGTGTGGGCCTGTATAAGAAAAGGCCCTTAAAGTGAAGAGGGGGAAAGGGGTGGATTGGGTCGATGTGTAGAAGAGAAAGGGAAAGCGGCAGAAAGAAGAGACGGCGAGGGCAGAGGCGGAGCTTGAACAGTTGCGTCCCCTAGGGCTCGGGCAGTGGAGCTCGGACGGCTGCATCCCGCCGTCCGACGCCGGAGGTGGTGACGAGTCGGCGGTGGCCAAGCAGACCACGCCGCCTGCGAACGCAGTCAAGGGGAGCGGCACTGCAGAGGGGAAAGAACCTTGGGGACGAAGGTGAGCAATACCTTTTTTTTTCCTTTTTTTTCTTTTTTTTCTCTTTTTTTCTTCTTTTTTGGGGATTCTTACCTCGGGTTAACGGGCGCAGCTCGCTCCGCTAACCCTTTACAACCCGATGAACCTCTCGGGTTGTTGCCAAGTAGGGCTTGGGGAAGGAGACACAGTGGCTACGGCTGCGTGGGCTTCTGCTTCTCCGAACCCAGCGCGCGGTAGCGTGGTCGCGGGCGGCGGCAATGGATCTAGTGCGCGTCGGCGTGCAGGCAAGGGGATGGGGAGGGAGACACAGATGTTGTTCACGGAAAGGACTTCTCTTCCTTTTTGTGTGTGTGTGTGTTTTGGTGTTGCTTCCCTATGAGGCCTAATCCCCAAGGGACGGCCACGGAAGGAAACTTGGCCGCACAGCTTCAGAAGGAGGGGACGGGGCCCTTTCTCGGCTAAGGGAGTCGTCGCCCAAACCGTGTGAAGTCTGAGTCCTCACGTGAAGAATGATGCCACAGAAGGCCAAAAAATGTTTTGTTGCCTTGCTCTGATACCAATGTTGATGTCGGACAGCAGGAAAAGAGAGAGAGAAAGAGAGAAGAGGAAGAAGAGAGAGAGAAGAAGAAGAGAAGGAGAGAGGAGGAAGAAAGAATTAAGCTTTGCACCTAGCCCTGCTCAGGATTTCACACGCCAGAGTAAAAAAAGAAATTCAGAAATTTTATTCATAGTATAACTCTAAATGATGTATGGTCCAACATATTTATAAAACCTAGAAGATGCAAAAGAACCCTAAAAAAAACTAGTCTCACAAAAGACCCTCAAAATAACGAAATGCCAAAATAAGCCCTAAAGGCTGATAAATAATAAAATACCCTAATAAGCCCAAATAAAATAAAATTACTTCAAAATTGGCTAAACCATCCCCCTGCGGCGGCTGTAGACCCGAGTGACAGGCAGTCTGACACTGGTGTCCGCACCTGTAACTTATATCCGAAGAAAGCTTCCACCAATAAACTGACTTCTTACATGATGCCAACCTATGATACTGAAGGGTTTTAGCATGCTATAATGGGCAGCGGAAGCTAGGAATTTTAAAAATTTCTTAATAAAGTTCCTTAACATAAAACCCTTATAAGCCAAGATCACCTTAATGGAAGCAATCAAATAATATAATATAAATGCAGAAATAGAAGAATACCTCTAACGCTAATCCAATGTGCAGAATTTCCACTAGGTGCCCAAGTGTTCACCCTCCAACGTTGATCCACACGAAAACTTGATTTAAGTCTTAAGCTCCAAAGACTTTGATCCTTAATGCAGAATTCTTCTAAAGAACTCTAATGGCTTGCTTTTCTTTCTTTCTATTTTTCTTTAACCTTCTAAAATCACTTCTAATCCTTTTGTCCTAAAGAAGACCATCTTGTCTTGGCTTAGGACACACTAGAAGCAATGCTTGAAAGAAAGAAACTAATGTAAGAAAGAAAGAAGAGAGGAGTGGGGTGGAGTTGGAATGATGAAACCCATGGAGTGCTAGCCTATTTATAATAGGTGTAGGATGCATCTCCAAGGGATGCATCCCATCCACACATCCTCTCATGAAAGGGCATCATCTAAAGGGCCATATCAAATAAGAGGAGGTGCAGATCAAGTGAGGAGGTGTATCAAATGATATGTCCTTTCATGTGGTGCCATATTTTGACCAAGTCAACATCACATGCTAATCACATGTCCATCACGCCTCACCTCTTGATCTTTCATGATGATGATCCAAGGGCTCCAATGCAAGGCGCCATTCACTTGACCCATTATGTCTTCATCCAATGGTGGGATTAAGATCCAATGGTCAATTATGATAGCCATCCTCTAACCCAATCCAATTGGGTTAAACCAACTCTCTATTATGTCTTCATCCAACGGTAGATCAAGATCTAACGGTCTAGATTGAATGATTTATTAAATCTAATCTAATTAGACTCAAACCAAGCCAATTAGGTGCCAACTCTTGGCTAACCCATATTAGAACATGATCTAATCAAATTAGATCAATTAAGAATCGGATTCGAATCCAATTCGAATCAAGAGCTAAGGGTTTGCAACACCTGCTAGGATGTCTATCTTGCAAACATGATCTAATCCAATTAGACCCTTAATAAGTTTTTTTGTGTGTGACCCATTGGGTTCCATACTTAGCCAGCAATAGGTGTGAGTGCCAGTTGACCCAACTTGATTAGAACTCTTCTAATCGATTTAAGTCCAAACTGCGCGAACCCGAACTTAACAATTAGAATTCTTTCTAATTGGTGATCGAATTAAACTCTTTAATTCGATCAAACCTATAAGACAAGATTGACGTCTAGCAACGTGTCATGTCTATCCGGAAAATATGGAATTTGGTGGAAATACCAAAAATATCCTTCAGTGGCAAGTTACCGTGCAATTCAATCCTTTAAACAAATTGCATCCCGAATATGTATATGAGTATGAATATATGTCAAACTCAATTTCATATTCATATATTTCTCAATCTTCTAATGATAATTCGAATAATGAAACATTAGAAATTCTTTCTAATTTTCACTGTGCTTTGATCAAAGGCTTCCTGAATTATCATATGATTAGAATAAATAGGATGCGATCTTCTCTTACTAGAAGTGATTAATTTCTTGTTGCCCTACTCATAATCTTCGTACACAGTCCACCATATCCAGAAGACCTCGTACATAACTTATTGTCATGAATGAGTGGAAACCAAAATATGGATTTATGTGCACAAGATACTATGGTGATCTCAGGTCAAAGGATCAGTTGCACAACTCTCACTAAGAGAATCATCTTTTGACAGGTAAGTAAGACTTCATAAGATTTCTCTTTGTAGGTCAATTCAGTGAACTCATTTCTCTAATGAGCACCCACATCTTTGTATTAGTGTCTCCACACAAGTGATTGTGAGATCAATCACCCTCTGCATCGAGCATACATAAGATGTGCCAGTCTTTCCGGTAAACATTGATCCCCGACTCAATGTACCAATGACTGGGAATATTTAAGATTAGGATTTTAGGATTTTAGGTCTCACTAGTATGATCTCATCATAGCCTCAAAATCATTGCCTTAATCTAAGGGGTTCATCACAAATATAATCAACAGCATATCATGAAACACAATGCCTTTATTTATATTAAATGTCATGTACATGATTTGAAAAATCAAAAGAAAATCCTTCACAATACATATTGCGATTGGTTTGTAGGGCATCTACTCTTTCAATCTCGCACTTGCACCAAAGCCAATCGTCCTTATATTTCATCCCCATACAATCGAGGTGGCGATCGAACTGCTGTTGTGGTAGAGCTTTAGTGAACAGGTCTGCTAATTTGTTCTTTGTGTCTACTCGTTCAATGATTATGTCTTGTCTCTCGACGATCTCTCGAACGAGGTGGAAGCGTCTTAGAATGTGCTTGGATTTGTGATGAGACCTTGGTTCCTTTGCTTGAGCAACAGCTCCAGTGTTGTCACAATAAACTGGAACTGGTCCAGCAATCTCAGAAACTACTCCCAACTCAAAGATGAACTTCATCATCCAGACAGCTTTCTTAGCGGCTTCACTTACAGCAATGTATTCTGCCTCAGTAGTTGAGTCAGCTACAGTTTGCTGCTTGGAACTCTTCCAGCTCACTGCACCACCATTTAGGGTAAAGACATACCCTGAAGTGGACTTGCTATCATCTGGGTCTGATTGAAAACTAGAATCAGAAAATCCTTCTAGTTTCAACTCAGATCCTCCATAAACTAGAAAAATATCTTTAGTCCTTCTTAAGTACTTAAGAATATTTTTCACAGCTATCCAATGATTCTCTCCTGGATCAGCCTGGAATCTACTTGTTATGCCTAAGGCATAAGCAACATCAGGCCTAGTACATAGCATAGCATACATAATTGATCCTACTGCCGAAGCATAGGGAATAGAATTCATTCTATTCCTCTCTTCAGATGTCTTAGGAGACATCTTCTTAGAGAGACGTATGCCATGACTCATAGGTAAGTAACCTCTTTTACTTCCTTCCATGCTGAATCTTTTCAGCACACGATCTATGTACTTAGACTGGGACAAGCCTAGCATCCTTTTAGATCTATCCCTATAGATCTTTATACTAAGTATATAGGATGCTTCTCCCAAGTCTTTCATGGAAAAGCTTTTTGATAGCCAAGTCTTGACCGATTGTAACATTGGAATATCATTTCCAATGATTAGTATGTCATCTACATACAATATTAAGAAGACAACGGCACTCCCACTAGTCTTCTTGTACACACATGGTTCATCCACATTTTTGATAAAACCAAACTCTTTAACTGTTGTATTAAAACGGATGTTCCAACTCCTCGATGCTTGCTTTAATCCAAAAATGGATCTCTTAAGCTTGCATACTTGATTTGCTCTCCCACTTGAGACAAATCCTTCTGGCTGTGTCATGTAAACCTCTTCCTCAAGATAACCATTAAGGAAGGCGGTTTTGACATCCATCTGCCAAATTTCATAATCATAGTATGCAGCTATTACAAGCAAAATCCGAATAGATTTAAGCATGGCAACTGGTGAAAAAGTTTCATCATAGTCAATTCCTTGCTTTTGCCTGAAACCTTTTGCCACCAATCTAGCCTTGTAGGTTTCTACTTGGCCATCTGCTCCAATCTTCTTCTTATAGACCCATTTGCAACCTATAGGGTTTACACCTTCTGGTGCATCAACCAAAGTCCATACTTGGTTGGTATACATAGAGTCTATTTCGGATTTTATAGCTTCTAACCATTTGTTAGAGTCATTACTCATGATAGCTTCCGAATAGGTCAGAGGATCATCATTTTCAACGATGTGGGCTTCATCATTCTCAATGATAAACCCATACCTCTTAGATGCATTTCGCACTCTATCTGACCTTTGGAAAGGAGATGCGTGTTGTGGTTGTACTTCATCAATGGGTACATCTGGTTGAGGAATATCTTGTGTTTTCATTTGTAGGTCTTGAACTTCTTCAAGTTCAATTCTCCTATCCTTGCCTTTTTCTAAGATAAACTCTTGCTCTAAGAAAGTGGCATGTCTACCTACAAAAACCTTTTGTTCGGTAGGATGATAGAAGATGTATCCTATACTATCTTTAGGATAACCTACAAAAATACATTTATCTGATCTAGCACTTAGCTTATGTCCAAAATTTCTTTTGACATAAGCTTTACAGCCCCATATCTTAAGATACTTAAGATTAGAGTTGGGCATCGGGCCGTGCCGGGCCGGCCCGGCCCAGGCCCAGGCCCACCGGGCCCGAGGTCTAAACGGGCCGTGCCTGGCCCGGCCCACTTCATAAGCGGGCCGTGCCGGGCACGGCCCGTTCAGCACGGAACAGTAGCCCGGCCCGGCCCCAGGCCCGTCTATTGGCGGGCCGGGCCGGGCACGGCCCGTTTGGACCCGTTGCGGGCCGTGCCTGGCACGGCCCGTCTGGAGAGGGGGGGAGAAAAATAGCCGTTTCCAACGGCTATTTTGGAAAAATTCCAATTTTGCCCCTCCCAACAGTCCAAAAACGGCTAAATTGAGGGGTATTTTGGGAAAAAAAATTTGGGCTTCTATAAATAGCCCTTTCCTCCCTCATTCTCACCACACCAAACCAACTATTCTCTCCTTCTCTACTACTATTATTTCTCTCTTCTAAAGTGCTCTTCTAGCAATTTAATTTTTAGTTTGCATTTAGCAAGTGTTCAAGTGCTACACAAGAGGAGGTTCCTGTTGAGAAGAGAAGGTCACTCCTGTTGAGAGCACAAGAGGAAGCTCAGAATCTCGGCTCTGCCTCTGCCCTCCGACCCTCTACTCAATTCCTCCTTGTGGTTAGTTTTTATTTTTTGAATTCATCAATTTAGATATGTCATTTTTTGAGGAAAGTCAGTTTGGCATTCCTCCTATTTCTGAGGGAGAAGAAACTAATCCCCAACCCCATGTTCCTAGTTCCTCTAGAACTAGTGAACCGAGTGGAGATCAAACCTCTTCTCGTAAGAGGACTAGTGCTGTATGGAATGAATTTGATAGAGTTATGGTTGATGGAGTCTGAAAAGCTAAATGTAAAAAATGTGTCAAACTTTATAGTTGTAGTAGTAGTGGGGGAACAGGGCATTTAAAAAGACATCAAGAGAGTCATAAGATGCATGATTCTCATGCTCAAACTCAAAGTACCCTTAATATACAAGGGAGATTACTTGTAGGTAATTTTGCATATAATCATGAAAATCAAAGAAAAGCACTTGTAAAATGGATAGTTAAGGATGAATTACCTTTTAGTTTATGTGAATCTTTTAATTTTGAAGAATATGTTCAATTAAACCTACAACCTGCTTACAAAAGAACTAGTAGGCGTACATTTAGAAAGTAGCTATGACTAACTTTTTAGCAATGAAACAAAGTTTAATTGAAACACTTTCTACTTTAAATGTAAAAATTTCATTAACTTCTGATATTTGGTCAGCATCTGTAGGTAGTAATTGTTTTATTGCCATTACTGCTCATTATATTGATAATGATTGGCAATTAAATAAATGTATTCTTGCTTTTCGTGCTTTTGATTTTCCACATTCTGGGCAACAAATTTCAAATGTCATTTATCAAACTGCATGTTCATATAATATTAATGATAAAATTATGTCTATTACTTTTGATAATGCATCTAATAATAATTCTGCTGTTGCATTATTAAAAGACTCATTGCATCCCATGTTAGATGGAAATTTATTGCATATTAGATGTGCATGTCATATCTTAAATCTTTCTGTTCAAGCTGGCATGGGCATGATTCAAGATGTGATTTCAAAAATTAGAAATGCAGTTTCTTTTATTCATGCTTCAAGATCAAGACTGCAAGAATTTAAGGAACTATGTATAAATCATGGTAAACATTTTAAAAAATTTAAACTTGATGTAATTACTCGTTGGAACTCAACATATAGCATGATACATGATGCATACCCATATAAAAACTTATTAAGTGCATATATTAATGATCGTGGATTAGGCTTTACATTGACTGAAACTGATTGAAATAAAGAAAAAATTTTGGAAGATTTTTTGCTTAGTTTTTATAATGCTACCAATGTTCTTTCTGGTATTTATTATCCAACTTCATGTTCATTTTTACAACAAGCATATATAATTAGTCAAAAATTTGCAGAACATAGATATGATGATGTTTTAATGCCTATTATTGACCTAATGGAATCTAAATGGAATGAGTATTGGGACAAGATATGTCCTATGCATAACTTAGCTGCTGTATTTGATCCTAGAGTTAAATTAAATGGCATGCTAATTTTACTTGATGCATACTGTGAAAATATGAATCAAGATCCTGAACCTGCTAAAAATGAGATAAAACAACTTCTTTATGATATTTATGCTATATATGATGAAAAAATTCGTGGATCTAGATTTTCCGTACAAACCTCTATTTCTTCTTCTAGTAGTTCTCGTTCATCATCTATTTTTTCATTCATTGCACAGAGAAAACACACACATGCTTCAAGTTTATCTTCATCTTCATCTTTAAGTAGTGAACTAGAATTTTATTTACGAAATGATCTTCAGTCTGCATATGATGAAAATCAAATAGAGAATCTAGATGTATTATCTTGGTGGAAGAGTGTTAGAAATCAATATCCTGTTATGTCTGCAATTGCACGCGATATTTTAGCTGTGCCGATGTCCACGGTAGCATCGGAATCCGCTTTTAGTGCAGGTCGGCATGTTCTTGACGAAAAGAGAAGTAGGATGACGGGCGAAACGGTGGAGATGCTTCTCTGCTTCAAAGATTGATTGGATGCTGAGGCAAGACTTCAAGATAAAGGTGGACATAATACAACATCCTCTGATGATGATGATACAAACACTACTGAAGAGTGAATACTGATTCACTGAATCACTGATGATTAGTAAGATTTCTTAATTTTTTATAATTGTACATTTTTATTGTATTCTGGAGGTCAGACCAAGGTCCAAACCTCGGCCCTTTCTTATTGTATTCTGGAGGTCAGACCAAGGTCCAAACCTCCCTTCATGTACCATTTTGATTTAAATTAATAAACTGGTAGGAGTCTATGCCAAACCTCCCACCATTAAGGTGGCTTTATATTAATAAATCCTTAGTTTTCAATATGTATTAATTTATTAAAAAAATTTATGAAGCATTAATTTTTATGGAGACGGGCCGTGCCGGGCTGGCCCGCGGGCCGTGCCGTGCTTGGCCCGCGGGCCAAGAGCGGGCCGTGCCGGCCCAGGCCCGAAGCGGGCCGTGCCGGGCTCGGCCCGCGGGCCAGAAACCCGTGACCCAGCACGGCCCCCTTAAATGGGTCGTGCCAGGCACGGCCCGGTACTGTAGCTAGCGGGCCGTGCCAGGCACGGCCCGCTTCGTGCCGGGCCGTGCCGGGCCGTGGGCGGCCCGGCCCAGTGCCCAATTCTACTTAAGATTAGGCTTCTTTCCTCTCCATATCTTATATGGAGTACTAGATACAGATTTTGATGGTACCCTATTTAATATAAGTGCAGCAATTTCTAGGGCAAAACCCCAGAAGGAAATAGGAAGATCTGTAAAGCACATCATGGACCGTACCATATCTAATAGAGTACGATTCCTCCGTTCAGCTACACTATTTAATTGTGGCGTATACGGAGGTGTCCATTCAGAGAGAATGCCCTTTTCTTTAAGATGATTTAAAAACTCACTAGAAAGGTATTCACCTCCTCGATCAGATCGAAGGATTTTAATACATTTTTCAGTTTGTTTTTCAACCATACTTTGATACTCTTTAAATTTATCAAAGGCTTCGGATTTATGTTTCATAAGATACACATATCCGAACCTTGATAAATCATCAATAAATGTGATGAAATAAAAGTATCCACCTCTAGCAGGAGTTGTCATGGGACCACATACATCGGTATGCACAAGTCCTAATAACTCTCTTGCCCTTTCTCCATGTCCAATGAATGGAGACTTAGTCATTTTACCCATAAGACAGGATTCACAAGTTCCTAATGATTCATAATCATAAGGATCAAAGAACTCTTCGTTGTACAACTTGTTGATTCTTGATTCGCTTATGTGACCAAGTCGGCAATGCCAAAGAAGGGTGTTATTTACTTCTTCTCTCTTTCTTTTATTGCTTTTATCAATATGAAAGACATTGTCATTAAGTAATAGAACAAGAAGACCATTTTCCATAATGCCATTGCAATAGACTTTATTAGAAAAAGAAATTGAGCAACCATTGCTCTTTATATTAATTTCATATCCTTTCTTTAACAACAAAGGAACGGAAATTACATTTCTAATAATTTTGGGCATATAATAATAATCTTCTAATTCCAGGAGCTCTACCGAAGGCAACTCCAAATGGTAGGTTCCAACAGCTTCAGCCTGGATGGACTCTCCTCCAGCGCCATACAGCTCGAAGTCACCTTTCTTCAAAATTCTAATTTTCTGTAGTCCATTCAAAGATTTACAAATATGAGAACCGCAGCCGGTATCCAATACCCATGAATTTGAATTTGAAGAACTTAATGATAAGTTGGCATGTAACATAAACAAACCTTTCGATGCAACTCTTGCATCGGTCTTCATACTTGCAAGAAAACTCTTGCAATTTCTCTTCCAGTGGCCTTCCTTGCCGCAGTGGAAACAGATACTGGGTTTGGAGTTTTTCTTTCCTTTATTCTTCTTGATCTTGCTACTATTAGGGTTCAACCTTTTCTTAAAACCCTTATTGCCTGATTTCTTCCTTGAGCCCCTATCAACAAGAAGGATCGGACCCTTTTTCTTTTTGATATGGGTTTCAGCTGTCTTTAACATATTTAACAGCTCAGGCAGTGAGACATTCAGCTTGTTCATGTGAAAATTCACAACAAACTGAGAGAATGATTCAGGTAGTGATTGCAGGATCAAATCCTGACTGAGCTCACTATCCATAGCAAAACCTAATTGACTTAATCTGGTGATCAAGTCTATAACCATAAGATAATGATTTTGCACGGACGTTCCTTCGTTCATTCTAGCACGGAACAATTGCTTAGATATCTCATATCTAGCAGTTCTACTCTGCTCTCCATACAACTCCTTTAAATTAAGAAGTATGCATTGAGTGTCCATGTTCTCATGTTGTCTCTGTAGCTCATTGCTCATGGAGGCAAGAATGATACATTTGACAGTTAAACTGTCATTCTTCCACATCTTATGTGTGGCTACCTCCTCTTCTGTAGCATCATCCCCTAGATCTCCAAGATCAGGGGTTTCAAGAATATAGGAAATTTTCTCCTGAGTGAGTACAATCTTAAGATTCCTCAACCAGTCTACATAGTTTGGACCGGTCAACTTGTTGGCATCCAAGATGCCTCTTAGTGATAGTGAAGATGCCATTTAATTCAGAATTAATTCTACATAAGCAAAGAACAAAACTATCATAAACAAACCAATCATGATGACATATATACAGTTAGACAAGGACTTTATCTAATTGTTACTCTCACTATTTTATCGAATATCATAGCCCTCTCCTATGATAAACGAAAAAATCTAATTTTTCTTAGTAGGGTTGAGATCCTAATTCATCATAAAAGCCTTGTGGTTGCACAACAAACCTTTATGAGTTCAAAGGTAAGAAACTCTTTCCAATTGCATCTCATGCAATTCTCAACTTTATCCTATCCTCTTAAAACACTTATAGCCTTGTGGTTGCACAACAAACTATAATGTTTTAGTTAAGTCAAACCCTTCATTTCCATATAGTCATATTCAAATAATATTGCCCTTGTGGTTGCACAACAAAGCAACATATTAAAATATGCCATAAGCATCTCGATGCACCAAGACAGTATAACATCAGTCCTCATTGCAAGTCTTGTGGTTGCACAACAAACTAGCATGGATCTTGACATAATAATGTCGAGGCATGAAGGAAGGATATCAGTAGTGTTTTATCAACATTAAGCTTATCCATAATAGGCAATCAAACAATTAGCCAGGTAAGCAGGTGGGAGGCTTTCCTTACTCAGAGAGTAAGGTCCTAATTAAGTAACCACATTTAGTGCTTTCCTTAGACACCAATTAGATTAATTGTTCTAGAATGGGTCAGCTCAAAATTTTTCAACACTATGACTTAGGGCTTACTGGTCTCATGCACATTCTATAATTATAACATATTGAACATATGTCTTTGTATATGCTATAACAAATTATATATCTATCTCATAGCATATATAAATCATAACCAACTATCATGCATCATAGCTATCTCATAGCATGTATAAATTATTACCAATTAACTAAATCAATTAACATATCTTCATATGAAAATTCATATCATGAAATTTATAACATAATACTATCTCATAGCATAAATACATCATGGCTATCGCATAGCATGTACAAATTATTACCAATTGATTGGATCAATTAATATGCTTCAACATATCTTCTTATAAAAAATTCATATCATGACATTTTATTATATATCATATCATATATGAATCATATAATTCAGCATTCTTCTAAACATATGACATTACTATCTCATAGTAATGTAACAATCATACATCATGCATAATCACCTGATTGAACCAATTAAGGGTGGCTCTGATACCACTGAAGGATTTTAGCATGCTATAATGGGTAGCGGAAGCTAGGAATTTTAAAAATTTCTTAATAAAGTTCCTTAACATAAAACCTTTATAAGCCAAGATCACCTTAATGGAAGCAATCAAATAATATAATATAAATGCAGAAATAGAAGAATACCTCTAACGCTAATCCAATGTACAGAATTTCCACTAGGTGCCCAAGTGTTCACCCTCCAACGTTGATCCACACGAAAACTTGATTTAAGTCTTAAGCTCCAAAGACTTTGATCCTTAATGCAGAATTCTTCTAAAGAACTCTAATGGCTTGCTTTCATTTCTTTCTATTTTTCTTTAACCTTATAAAATCACTTCTAAGCCTTTTGTCCTAAAGAAGACCACCTTGTCTTGGCTTAGGACACAAAGAAAGAAGAGAGGAGTGGGGTGGAGTTGGAATGATGAAACCCATGGAGTGCTAGCCTATTTATAATAGGTGTAGGGATGCATCTCCAAGGGATGCATCCCATCCACACATCCTCTCATGAAAGGGCATCATCTAAAGGGCCATATCAAATAAGAGGAGGTGCAAATCAAGTGAGGAGGTGTATCAAATGATATGTCCTTTCATGTGGTGCCATATTTTGACCAAGTCAACATCACATGCTAATCACATGTCCATTACGCCTCACCTCTTGATCTTTCATGATGATGATCCAAGGGCTCCAATGCAAGGCGCCATTCACTTGACTCATTATGTCTTCATCCAATGGTGGGATTAAGATCCAATGGTCAATTATGATAGCCATCCTCTAACCCAATCCAATTGGGTTAAACCAACTCTCCATTATGTCTTCATCCAACGGTAGATCAAGATCTAACGGTCTAGATTGAATGATTTATTAAATCTAATCTAATTAGACTCAAACCAAGCCAATTAGGTGCCAACTCTTGGCTAACCCATATTAGAACATGATCTAATCAAATTAGATCAATTAAGAATCGGATTCGAATCCAATTCGAATCAAGAGCTAAGGGTTTGCAACACCTGCTAGGATGTCTATCTTGCAAACATGATCTAATCCAATTAGACCCTTAATAAGTTTTCTTGTGTATGACCCATTGGGTTCCATACTTAGCCAGCAATAGGTGTGAGTGCGAGTTGACCCAACTTGATTAGAACTCTTCTAATCGATTTTAAGTCCAAACTGCGCGAACCCGAACTTAACAATTAGAATCCTTTCTAATTGGTGATCGAATTAAACTTTTTAATTCGATCAAACCTATAAGACAAGATTGACGTCTAGCGACGTGTCATGTCTACCCGGAAAATATGGAATTTGGTGGAAATACCAAAAATACCCTTCAGTGGCAAGTTACTGTGCAATTCAATCCTTTAAACAAACTGCATCCCGAATATGTATATGAGTATGAATATATGTCAAACTCAATTTCATATTCATATATTTCTCAATCTTCTAATGATAATTCGAATAATGAAACATTAGAAATTCTTTCTAATTTTCATTGTGCTTTGATCAAAGGCTTCCTGAATTATCATATGATTAGAATAAATAGGATGCGATCTTCTCTTACTAGAAGTGATTAATTCCTTGTTGACCTACTCATAACCTTCGTACACAATCCACCATATCCAGAAGACCTCGTACATAACTTATTGTCATGAATGAGTGGAAACCAAAATATGGATTTATGTGCACAAGATACTATGGTGATCTCAGGTCAAAGGATCAGTTGCACAACTCCCACTAAGAGAATCATCTTTTGACATGTAAGTAAGACTTCATAATATTTCTCTTTGTAGGTCAATTCAGTGAACTCATTTCTCTAATGAGCACCCACATCTTTGTATTAGTGTCTCCACATAAGTGATTGTGAGATCAATCACCCTCTGCATCGAGCATACATAAGATGTGCCAGTCTTTCCGGTAAACATTGATCCCCGACTCAATGTACCAATGACTGGGAATATTTAAGATTAGGGTTTTAGGATTTTAGGTCTCACTAGTATGATCTCATCATAGCCTCAAAATCATTGCCTTAATCTAAGGGGTTCATCACAAATATAATCAACAGCATATGATGAAACACAATGCCTTTATTTATATTAAATGTCATGTACATGATTTGGAAAATCAAAAGAAAATCCTTCACAATACATATTGCGATTGGTTTGTAGGGCATCTACTCTTTCAGATACACCTCAAAAATCGGATGTCACTCATCTTTTCAGTTCCCAAAGAATCAAAGACAGCCAAAATTAATTTCCCCTAAATTTTGTGCTTAACACCACATCCAAGCAGTTGCTTTCCATTTTCTCATGAAAAACAAGTGCTACAGCAATCCGAGATAAGAATTGAAGGTCAATGACTTTGTATAGTAACTACAATTAAATTTGAAATAAAAGCAAATTGATGATGAAATATAAAAACTCACAGCATCTTCAGGAGAAATAATTTGCTCCTTGTCAGTACCAGAAGCAACTGTCCCACCATCATATATGTTCTCTGAATTTGTTTCAACCCCTCCTCTAATTTGGTTTCTCTTTGCCTTAAACTTATAGGTTGGCAGTGCATTAATTGCCTAAGTGGTAGCTCCTCTGGTCTGTCCCAAATCCTCTTGAAAGCCCAGAACAGATATTATGCAAGGCAAACAGCAGCAGATCATGGCACACAGGATAAATGGCATTGCATACCCAATACAACTGAATGTGAGGAAAGCTATACATAACCTAGAGAGAGCAAGGGGTAAATCAGGGTGCATCAAGATGGGAACGAAGTGGAAAAAAAATTAAAGCAATTATGGATGTACCTGTACAAGATGGGAGCATCAGATGAAGATGAGTGCCCACCAAAGATCCAGATATTGCCAACAACAAACCACACAGCGAAAAAACAATACAAAGCCATCTTGTAATGGTCAACCAGTTCACTGAGCCTGTTGAGCACATGATATTTTAAAACAAAATACGTACTTATAATTTTCAATACACTTGAAAGTTTATCTAGTAACTTCAGATTTGTTTCAATGTTGTCAAAATCATAGATAGCAACACAAGAAATTCTATTTGAAGATTACTATAAATTCTTTCTTTCTATTGTAATTTGCATAACTTTAAAAATCACAAATTTAAAACATGTCAAAAAAAATTATGAAGCCTGCACTGAATATCTAAGCCATCAGAGAATATTTGTCCTGTCAGGGAAGTCCTGTTACTCTTTTTTGTTTTACTTCCCTGATCATCAGCAATATGTTAATTTAGAAAATACCAACAAAACTGCAGTACATCCCTAAATTTATAGGGTAAGTTTTTCTTTATGTATACACTAATGCCAAAAAATCATTGCACGTGATCCAAATTGATGGTTCAGAATGTTCTTTAAGACAAAAGGAAGAAAAGCAAAAATAAATCTAATGGGTACTACTTAAAGTGGTCATAAAATGGGAGCAAATTACATGAACTTCTGTCAAAAGATGGCACATGGTAAACTATAGTATTGAAGTAAACAAAATGAAATTTGTTCCTTGTGTGTTTTAGGATGTGTACATCATGATAACCAAATTAGACAATTGACTTGGATGGCAAACAGACATTTCAGCTCATGTGCTCGCACATACCCAAGCCAACTGGCAAGTTTCCGGGGCCACCAAATTCTTTGAAAAGGAAACAAATCTAACATCCAACAAGTCCAACTAAAGCCTTTCTAATATGGCAGTTATTCTCCAAAATATATAAGCCTTAATCCAGCTAGCTTACACTAATAAGAGCACAACTGCTTCAATGAAAGCGAAAAAAGAGCATATAATTGCGGCATCAGACAGAAAAGAAAAGGAAAGAAAAACAACATAATTAACCATGTTCAACATATAACATATAGAGTTTTGCTACATATATTATTGCTAGTCTTGTGAGTTGCATGTGATTAAGTCAAGAAGGAGCATTTGATTGATGGATGTCATTCCATCAAAAACATTGTCTTGGCTGGTCCCAAGCCCGCATGAGAAAGGTTGAGGTTTAATGTCAAATTATGAAATGGATCAATCACGAATAGTTGGCAAAGGCTGGATGGTTAAGGTTATGGTAAGACTTGATAAATATATTTATCTAAGTATATGTACTTCTCTATCTTTCTCAGATATTTACTACAAAATGAACATGGAGGGGCATATTAGCCAAGAGAAGAGTGTTTTATGCAAGGACATTGAGAAACACAAACCGCAGGCACAAATGTCCCATCATGCTGAGCATTTGCATCATATCTGTAGCACAGATAAAACCCATTTGCAATAGCATCCGCTCAAATGTCACCGAAAGTAGTGTGTATTCAGCAAAAATCAACTTTCATGTGTGTTTTCCATGTTCTTGCAAAATGCGTCCATCCCACTTGTCCAAAGAGACATAACCATTCAGACAATTCCGAAAATCCTTAGGAGACCCAAAGTTATCATAAATATTTGTTACTACTGCATGCTGCTCATAGACATTTTGCACAAATCATGATAGCCACAAGAACTTCAAATGATCATATAGCTTGATCCAGCAAAAAAATTATATTTAGCAGTATTGGCATCACATGCATATAACTGAAGTTATAACATGGGTAAATATATTAAAGAGAGTTAATTAATAAAGGTTTACCTAAAAGCATAAAGGTTACATTAATAATGATAAAAAGAACAAAGAAAATGATTTCAAGAATCAGTTTGTTATAATAATTGCATGATGAATGATACCTTGGACTAGAAATTACCAAGTTTTGGTCAAATTGAAAGACTGCTCCGGCGCTATGGCGGTTTTCTCCTTCCAAGGCTTGATTAAAAAAAATGGTAGCGTATGAAGCTGACCCAGCAAGGTTATTTCGAGAAGAACTCTGACGTGAATGTGCAGTTTCTTGTTCAGAGCCTTGATTGTTACGATGAATGTAGCGCCAATAAAGATGAGGTAGAGTGGCAATACATCCTAAAGTATAGCCTATAATCCATGCAAACAATGGAGCTTGCGGATGCTCATGCCTTGACAAGGAAAGAACAACAATAGCTGCTATAATTTGGCTCACATTCACAATAAACTCAATCGAAATCCATAAACCAGAATTTAACGGGTTTCTGTGCCCGCGACCATGGTTATCACCTCTCCTGATTAAAGAAACATTCCTAGAATTGGATACATTGGGCAAAGATGAAGATGATGTAGAAGTTTGAGCTTGTGTGCTTGTTGAAGGACCATCTTCATAATGCAATTCACCCAAATCATTGTGATCACCATCATGAGAGAACGATGCAGAAGCAACATCACCCCTTGTGATCACCATCAGCAGAGGACGTCTGTCGGTTCGATCAACTTCACCTTGTGGTTCAAGAAAAATGAACAGCCATAAAACTCAACTAACAGACTTGAATTAGGAAGTAGCATAGGAAGATAGCAAGATGCCCACTTTCCAGTGCTTCGCCAGTCATTCTTTGTGACAACTACAGGATCTTCTTTCTGATAACACCACTTAAACTCAAAAGACAAGGGGGAAAAAAAGGCATTTTCATTTCACAGGAAATGGAGATAATTTTCAGTATTGGAATGCAAAGCTCAATGATTTGTATCTACCATGAACCCAAAACTGATATATTCTTCCTTTTTCTCTTCTAAAAATCGAAACATATCAAGAGTAACCCATCCTGCAAAATAAATTGGTAGACCGGATAAGCTGCTCAGAAATGAAGAAATTAAATACATCAAATGGGTAACTATTTGAAGCTTCAAATGGTTCAGATGATGGTATCTCCTCACTCATTGCATCACAGATATATGAAAGAAACAAAGTCCAGGAAGAGGCTGACATTGTAGGAAAATGTAATGCAGTAATGAAGCAAATAATATCCAGCAATGAGAATGCATTATCAATGGCCCACCTCCTGAATGCTTTACGGCCCTAAAAGTGCACTAAAAGCAGAATGAAAAGTTTCATGCAATGCATGCAGCACTTTCTTCAAGCATTTTTTTTATTGGTATTTAGATCTTTCAATTAAAATATATACTTAAAAAACATCCATCCAAATACGCACAAAATTAAGAAAGGGATCAACGCATGTGTTACAATAAGATGCTTTCTTGTTATTATAGAATAAACACGGCAGGGTTTCCACCCTAAGGAGAATGATAGAAGCACCATTATCAATTACAACAGGTAGTGCACTAAACTACTCTTCTTCCTGATGCTGCTATAAGGTTGCTGCAGTAACAACTCAAAATGATGCAAATTAGCACCTCAGAGCACTGAAACAAGTACCCAATTTAGGTGTTTTTAAGCGCCAAATCATCTGAATGGGGAAGTACACTGCTTTGCTAATTAGTCATTCACCAAATTGTTCAACATTTTAACTAGTATATGCAGTAGAGAACCCGACTCATAGATCAGACAGTAAGAAATAATCAATGGACACAAAAGAATAATACCTAAACATCAATAGCAGCAAAGTTTCTCTCGAGCTAACAGTAGAAGCATCTGTCAAATGCTCACAAACTACTGCAATCCAACCATTGAACAACAAGAACGAAACTTCAAAACATGAACAAGTAAAAGACCATCAAAACCCAAGAAAGCCCAAAATACAGCAATTGAATCCAAACGGGGAAGGCATATTAATCGAAACCCAGGTCTAATCCACCTTTTGATACATTAAATTAAACCCTAGTCTCTTAAACTAGGACCAGAAAATCCCTAAAATCTCTCATCAATCTACAAATAGATGCTCCCACCAAACCATAGCCCTGAAAAGAGAACAAAATCTCTACAAGAATTCATCCCCGAGACAGAAACACTAAACTTGGAGAGGGTTTCATCAATCTAAACACACAAAGTAAAAACATTAAAAAGAGAGAGAGAAATCATTTAACGCCAATTCGCGGGAGGAATCTGATCGATTGGTTCCCTCCCGTTTTTGTTTTTTTTTTTTGCATCTTCAGGCTTTCTTTCCTTGATTTCCGAATATTTCTGGCATCGGCTTTCGATCTCCGTTGCCCGGTGGAGTCGTTCCCGGCCATTTCCGCACGTGGCAAGCGATCGAAAGGTGATGTGCATCACGGCCAATCACAGCCCGCTAGAAGGACCCAATCAGAATTCACGACGATGTCAGCAGATGCTCAGCTAAGAGTTGCCACCTGGCACGCGAAAGGTGTTCAGGTAGTTTTTTTTTTTTAAGTTAAAACAGCAATTCATATAACTTTAATATAAATACATCCAACCATATAAAAAAAAAACAAAAAAAAAACAATCAACTACAGCTAGATAGATTCGAATCCCAAAACCTCCCCTCAATTGGCGGTACTCTAACCGAGATCACAGACGAAATTTCACTGCCTTTAGTGCCTTCATAAGTAGGGCATGATCCATACATAGGACGTTCGTGCCATTTTTGGCTGACTACATGCCCGATTTCTATTGGTATTCTCCTTAGCCCATATAACCAAATTTTTGGTAACCTTTGGTGAGTGTTGGGATATTCCGGCATAATTTTTTTCTATTTTTTGAACATCATTCTGATAGAAAGTCTCTGCCAACCACACCCTAAGACTCCTTTATTTTTATTATTTTAGATCGAAGCATGGCCATCGCTATAGAATTTTGATTGCTACCATGGCAATAAAAGAATTCTTTTTTTTTCAAATTTGCAGCCGCTATTCTTGCCCTCATATTTCATATTTTTGTACTACTGTAGTTTCTATGACTAAACAAAATAAAAAACGACGAACCCGGCGTAACAGTATCAAGTGCCCAGGCAGGACTTTTGATCTTGGCCGTCTGATCTCTGACTCTATTCCGAAGTCCACAAACGAAATTGGGAAGGGGTATCGTTTGGTTCTTCGATCATGGTTGTTTTGATCAGGACCGTCTGTTCAAGAAGAAGCACATCACCAACTAGAACTTTGAGACGTTTGATCGCTGGGGAATTTTTCGGGGTTCCCGTGGAAGGAGTCCATCACCTCGAGGCGGAGGGGAGCGATCACAAGATGGGTGAATTGAAATGTGGTCCTCAATCGAAAACGATTTGGGCAATTAACCCCTCCAATCTCAACTTATTATGTTCCAATACACTCATAAGCGCGGCAATTAATTCCTTCATTACGATCGCCTTATAAATATATTATTTTGCACATCTACCTATTATAAATATTTTAGTCATTTTAATTTTAAACTGTTAATTTTTAATGGCGTTAGATGGCATGGGTACATATGCAAAAATAAGAATAAAAAAAATGGTAGAAATAGCCAAACAAGTGTTTTGACGAGGGTATATATATAAATATCAATTTTGAAAGAATATTTATACAAAATTCGATATTTAGGAGGATATTAATAAAAAAATACTTCAGAAATAAACAATCGTTAATGGGCACGACATGCTAAAGGGGATTTTTTTTTTTTTCTCCCCTTAAACCACTGTAATGGAGAGAGAGGGTGAGAGCGTACAATTTGGTCAGATCAAGACTCGCCCATGATAAACAATAAAGATGAAGGATAAATACAAAGTTTTTTTTTGAAAAAAATATAAAGTTCAAATGCAATAAACACAAGATAGTGTAAAATAAACATAAATCTTATAGGAGTAAGCACAAACGGGCCACGAGTAAGCAGAAACCTATTAGGCATTCATATACTAGACTACGGTAATAAATAGAAACACCATGGAATAAACACTTCATTGACGAAGTGCTTTTTTTCTTGAAATGTAGCATTGTTGTCCCAACAATTAATGAAGTATATTTTTGTAAACACGACACTGCTGTAATGAAGAGAAGGGACAACAGCTCATTAATGTTTCTTCTTTTTCTGCCTTAATGGTTCCTGTTACGGGGGAACTTAGCCACCATGCCCCACGTGACCGGCACGCGCGCCCAGAAAGACTACGGCAGCTCTTTGATCCAGTAATCCGACCCCGAGTCGGACATCTTCGGCTCTGCAGCCCGACCCCGAGTCGGCTGCCCCTTGATCCAGCAATCCGACCCCGAGTCGGACATCTTCGGCTCCGCAGCCCGACCCCGAGTCGGCTGCCCCTTGATCCAGCAATCCGACCCCGAGTCGGACATCTTCGGCTCCGCAGCCCGACCCCGAGTCGGACATCTCTCGACAACGACAGGCTATTCCCCAGAGGCACGCCGCAGCCTCCTGCTCCACTACTCCCTGCAACGGTTGTATCTGGCGCTGCTCCACGATCCCCTGTAACAGCCGTACAAGGCGGAGCTCCACTACGCCCTGTCATGGCCGTACCCAGCGCTGCCCCACGACGCCCTGTAACGGCCGTGTCAGTGGCAGCTCCATCGTGCCCCACGATGACGAACCCCCCTGAAAGACCCCCCAGCCTGGTATATATGCGGCTGGGGGGAGAAGGGGGGGAGGTAAGCAAGAACTTCCAGAGCATTCTCTTACTTGCTACTATTATCTCTCCTTCTCCTCCAATCTCCTCTGACTTGATCGTCGGAGGGCCCCCACTACCCCAGTGGTGGTGCGAGGCTTGCTTGCAGGTTTCCCGGTGGAAGGTGGAGCGCAATCAACACCAACCAAGGCAACTCAAACGGAACCCCGTTCACACCGCCGTGCCAATCGTTCTCGGTTTGGACCACCAGCAACAGTTGGCGCTAGAGGAAGGGACCGAATCTCAGAGCGATCGTAATGGCACGGCGAGGTGGTCGTGGAGCTTCCAATGCCTCCGGTCGCGGGGCCTCTCGCGCCTCCGGCCGGGAGGCTGCTGCGTCTCCAACACATTCTCAGCAACACTCCACCGCTCCACCTCCCATTCAGATGGTCGAAGCCGCTCAGTTCGACCAGTTAGCCCAGCAGGTTCGCACCCTCGCGGAGGCAGTACAGAACCTGCAGGGTGTGATGTCTCGGGCGTCGCAGCGGGCCCAGGAGCCGCTGCTCCCTGAGTGCTCACCTGTCCTCCTCAACCCGCGCTCCTTCCTCTCCCATGGGGAGGAGCGCCGGCGCGAGGAAGATTCTCGAGCACGGTCCATTCTGCCGGGACCTTCCCATCGGAGCTGCGCGGGGTACGAGAGGCGGGCCCGGGCGCGTTCCCAGACCCCCCAGTCCTCAAGGAACCCGCACTCCAGTCGGTCCCCCTCTCGGTGCTCCTTGTCTCCCACCCATCGGTCGCGCTCCCTGGACCGGCGGGTGGACGATCTCCACCGACAACTCCAGGTCCTGAAGGGCCACTCCAAAGATCCCTTCGCCGACTTGGAGATCTCCTCCCAGCCGGCGCTTGCCTCGAGGATCCTGCGGACCCCGAATCCGCCGGGGTTTAAAATGCCGGCGATCGAGCCCTATGACGGGGCGGCGGACCCGCGGGATCACGTCGAGAGTTTCAGGACCCTTATGCTCCTCCACGGAGCATCAGATCCTCTCCTCTGCAAGGCCTTCCCGGCGACCCTCCGTGACCCGGCAAGGGCGTGGTTTGCCGGCTTGGAGGCTAACTCAATCCAGTCCTTCGACCAGTTTACTCGCCTCTTCATCACCCATTTCGCCGTCAGTAGCCGGCGGCGACTGGTCTCCGACTCCCTCTTTGATGTCCGGCAAAACGAGGGAGAAAGCTTGCGGGATTATCTTACCCGCTTCAACAAGGCTACGCTGGAAGTCCGGAACCTGAGCCAGGAGGTGGCTCTTTCAGCCCTGAAGTGTGGCTTCCGAAAGGGCAGACTCACCTTCTCCCTGGACAAACACCTGCCGCGGAGCTTCCCGGAGCTGTTGTCCCGGGCGAACCAGTATGCGGACGCCGAGGAGGCGGCCGCCCACCGGAGCAAGGAGGCCGCCGAAATCCCTCCAAAGCTCGGGAAGAAAAGGCGAAAAGAGGCACGCCAGAGGAGGAGCCCGACGCCTCAACGTCGGCGCAGAAGCCTGTCGCCGGCGAGGAACCACGGCGCCCTACGCCCTCGTTCTCCGCCTCGACGTTTCAACCGGTACACTCCTCTCCTGACTCCCCGGGCCCAGATCCTCATGGAAATCAAGGGGCGGGAGGACCTCCCGGTCCCGAGACAGATGAAGAAGATTCCTGGGAGGAGGCCCTCTCGGGCGTACTGTGAGTACCACCGAGACCACGGCCACGACACCGAAGACTGCTTCCAGCTTCGGGACGAGATCGAGGCTCTCATCCGCCGGGGGCGTCTCGGTCGATATGTGAACGACCGACGTCCCCCCGCAGACTCGCGTCCGGCCGACCCGGCCCCTCCGGAGCCTCGGGAGCAGAATCGACCCGTCGCGGGCATGATCCATACTATCACTGGGGGCTGCTCTCGGCCCGTAAGGAACGCAGGGGGCTCGGTGGAAGCATCAGGGGTGGCCGTCGCGAAGAGGCAGAGGGTCGGCAATGTAATCACTTTTTGTGATGAAGATGTAAAGGGGGTTCAGACCCCCCACGATGACGCCATGGTGATCTCCCTCACTATGGCAAACTATGATGTAAGGCGTGCTCTTGTGGATAGTGGAAGCTCAGCTGATATTTTGTTTTACGAGGCCTTCCAAAAGATGAGCTTGTCCAGACAGTTGTTGCACAAAGTATCCACCCCCCTCATAGGATTCACCGGTGACGCTGTCCCAGCGGAAGGCGTCATCGAGCTGCCTGTGACTGCGGGCGTCACACTCGCAGAAGCCACCGTGCAACTCGGATTCTTGGTCGTCCGTGTTTCCTCGGCCTACAACGCTATCCTCGGACGACCCGGGCTGAATGCCCTTCGCGCGGTGGTCTCTACGTACCACTTGCTCATGCGGTTCCCCACGGCGGCCGGGATTGGAGAGGTCCGAGGTGACCAACCGACCGCACGGCAATGTTTCCTAGCAACTCTCAAAGGGAAGAAGCCCGTGGAAGCCCTAAGCGTCGAGTCCCTTGACGCCAGAGACGAGGTGGCCTTGCGGCACGGGGAGCCGGCCGAGGGTGTGATCGAAGTTCCCCTCGAGGAAGGTCGCCCGGACCGGACGGTCCGGGTCGGCACCAATCTCGACCCGGGAGCTCGGGCTCGGTTGGTGGAATTCCTCCGAGCCAACGCCGATGTATTCGCTTGGTCGGCGGCCGATGTACCTGGGATCGACCCGGAGGTCATTTCTCACGCCCTCAACGTCGACCCGACCCACCGACCAGTAAAGCAGAAGAAGAGACACTGTGCCCCGGATCGGATCCGGGTGGTCGACCAGGAGGTAGACAAACTCTTGGAGGCAGGATTCATAAGGGGAGATGCTCTACCTCTATCTGGCGATCTCCCCAACCGCAGTCAGTGCGGTACTGGTTCGGGAAGAGGCAACGCTCCAGAAGCCTGTGTACTACATCAGCCGGGTCCTACGGGATGCCGAGACGCGGTATACGAAGGCTGAAAAGATCGCCTTCGCGCTGCTGACCGCGACCAGGAGGCTTCGCCCCTATTTCCAGGCCCATTCTGTCACCCTCTTGACCGATCAACCGCTGCGGCAGATCCTCAGCAATCCTAAGAATGCGGGACGGCTGGTGAAGTGGGCAGTAGAACTTGGTGAGTTCGACATCTGCTACTAGCCCCGACCCGCCATCAAGGCCCAGGTGCTCGCGGATTTCCTCGCTGAGTGCACGGTGCAGGAGGCGGAACCTAGATCGCCGAAAACACCCAGCCTCGACCTCCCGATTTGGACGCTTCACATCGATGGGTCGTCGAACCCCGAAGGTGGAGGGGCCGGGCTGGTCCTTACCAGTCCTGATGGAGTGATAGCCGAGTATGCCTTGAGGTTCGGATTTTCAGTGACCAACAACGAGGCGGAGTACGAGGCCCTAGTCACGGGACTCAAACTCACCAAGGAGCTCGCCTGAAGGTCTTCACCGACTCCCAGCTGGTGGTCGGGCAGGTCCGTGGGGAGTTCGAGGCCCGGAACCCGACCATGCAGAATTACGTCCGGAAGGTGCAAGCACTCATTCCCGACCTCGGCAGTGTCGACATCCAGCAGGTCCCAAGAAGTGAAAATGCCAGGGCCGACAGGTTGTCCCGCTTAGTGGGCGCAGACGCGCACAACTTGTCGAGGGCGATCTACCTGGAGACCCTGGATGCCCCGAGCATCGGCGAGGCTGGAGCGGTGATGGCGATTGATCCGGAGCCGTCTTGGATGGACCCGCTTGTCGCCTACCTCGCCGAAGGGATCCTCCCTGAAGACGAAGATCAAGCTCGGCGACTTGTTATGAAGTCCGCCCACTACGTACTCTATGAAGGGAGGCTGTATCGGACCTCGTTCACCGCCCCCTCTTAAAGTACCTCCGCCCCTCGGAAGCGGCCTACGTCCTCGGCGAAGTCCACGAAGGCGTTTGCGGATCACACTTGGGGGCTAGGTCCTTGGCGCACAAGATCATGAGGCAAGGCTATTATTGGCCTACCTTGTTGGAGGACTCAAAGGATCATGTACGGAAATGCGACGCCTGCCAGCGCCACGCCAACGTCCAGAGAGTCCCTTCTGTCCCCTTGGCACCAATCACTGCACCCTGGCCCTTCGCCCAGTGGGGAATGGATGTCCTCGGACCGTTCTCCGTCGCTTCAGCTCCGCGGAAATTTTTGATTGTTGCAATCGACTACTTCACCAAGTGGGTGGAGGCAGAGCCGCTGGCCACTATCACGGAGGCGCAAGTCCGGAAGTTCGTGAAGAAGAACATCATTGTCCGATTTGGGGTACCTCGGATCCTCATCTCGGATAATGGTCGACAGTTCGACAACAAGCATTTCCGTGACTTCTGCGAGGAGTTCGGGATCGAGCATCGGTTCACATCTGTGTCGCATTCCCAAACCAACGGCGAGGCCGAGGTCACAAATCGGACAATCCTCCAAGGAATCAAAGCGCGAATCGGTCGGACGGGGCAAGCTTGGGTCGAAGAACTCGAGAATGTCCTTTGGGCGTATCGGACCACGCATCGGAGCCCTATCGGGGAGACGCCTTTCAGCCTAACCTATGGCGCGGAAGCCGTTGTCCCCGTGGAGCTCGGACTCCCCTCACCTCGGGTGGCCGCGCACCGACCCGAGGCCAATTGGGAGCAACTCCGAGGGAACCTGGATCTCTTGGAAGAAGCGAGGAAAATGGCGCAGGTTCGGATGGCGAGGTATCAGCGGAGGGTGGCCCGATATTACAACTCCAAGGTCCGACCGAAGCTTTTCAGAATCGGAGATCTGGTGCTAAGGCGAGCTAAAGCATCTCAACCTGCGGAAGGTGGGAAGCTAGCGCCAAATTGGGAAGGCCCGTATAGGGTTCGCTGGGTAAACCGACCTGGCTCCTACCAGTTGGAGGCCCTAGATGGTCGAGAAATTCCAAGGAGCTGGAATTCCGCTAACTTGCGGATGTATTACCAGTAGAACGACAATGCCAGAAAGACAGTTCAAAAATGTATAACACTTTTCATTTCAATAATTTCTGGTTACAATGGCGTGCTCGTGTAATTACAAGAAATTTCCAGAGGGGAATTAGGGTGTAAAGAAAGTAAAGAAGAGGTGGAGACTCCGAGGAACTGAAGATCTGGGATCCCGAAACCTCCATCCGAAGCGGCTGCAATCCCACCGGAAGTGGGTGCTTCCAACCGGAGGCGCCATCGACGTCTCACGAAAAAGACGAAGAGCCGGCGCGGATGAAGAAGAAGTGGACGAAGGAGAAGTCCACACTGCTCCTACCCAGAGGCGCCATCCACGCCTCACGAAAAAGACGAGGAGCCGCCGCAGAAGAAGCTCCCGCTGCCTCCAGGGGAACGCCACCTCCAAGGGATATTCCGGTCCTCCCCAGTGTTAGGGGAGAGAAGGAATACAAGGGAGAAGAGCATATGGAGGCGCGGTCCCGGATCAAGCGTCTGGCGCGGAGCTCAATCGGGAGGCTGAACTTCAAGGAGGGGAGACGTGATCCCGGATGAAATGCCTAGAGCGGAGTTCCGCCGGGGAGAACCTCCTTGTTGATCCCAGATGAAACGGCTAGTTGGCGGAAGTCGCGAAGGGCGCGCCTCCCGTTCCTTCGGTAGGGGTCTCTCAACCATGCGCCGGAGAGGAGGCCCATGATCCATGGCAACCTGAACAGCTCCGGCTTGGCAGGCTCCATCGCACCTGCACCTATATTTATAGCCAAACTGCGGCCCCCCGGTCGTTCCGATGCGGGTGGCTCCAATAAATGCGGGCGCATTGAATCCGGAGCCGATCCGGCTCTCAAGGCGTATCTTCCCGCGATTTCCTAAGCGTTATTCTCCTTAATCGCATTCTTTGTGCAGGACACTCCGGGTGGCCTGTACCCCTAGGTCCACGTATCTCCGCTCGCGCCCAGGCCGCATCCGCCTCGAAGAACGTGCGTATCGCGGCCGCTTAACTGACACTCCTCGCAAGCAGCAACTGGCGATCCGATTTCCCAGGTAACCCCTCAATTAGCATTTAATGCCCATCTGGTGTTCCCCAGGCGACGCTTAGAGAGGAGGAGAAACACGATCGCAGCTGGCCACGGAGAAATCCCGTCGGGCGGCAAGCGACAGGCGCACGACCAGCGAGCGGAATTTTCCGAGGCTCGGCCCTCGGATGCCAGGCTAACCCGATGATCATCCCGGGAGCAGACTGGCCTGAAGCCCCGACCGGTCGCCTCGGCTTGCGCCAGCCTTGGCCGACCAACGAGCGGAATTTTCTGAGGCCTGACAACCCTCAGATGCCAGGCTAACCCGATGATCATCCCGGGAGCAGACTAGCCTGAAGCCCCGACCGGTCGCCTCGGCTTGCGCCAGCCTTGGCCGACCAACGAGCGGAATTTTCTGAGGCTCGGCCCTCGGATGCCAGGCTAACCCGATGATCATCCCGGGAGCAGACTAGCCTGAAGCCCCGACCGGTCGCCTCGGCTTGCGCCAGCCTTGGCCGACCAACGAGCGGAATTTCCCGAGGCTTGGCCCTCGGATGCCAGGCTAACCCGATGATCATCCCGGGAGCAGACTAGCCTGAAGCCCCGACCGGTCGCCTCGGCTTGCGCCAGCCTTGGCCGACCAACGAGCGGAATCTCCCGAGGCTCGGCCCTCGGATGCCAGGCTAACCCGATGATCATCCCGGGAGCAGACTAGCCTGAAGCCCCGACCGGTCGCCTCGGCTTGCGCCAGCCTTGGCCGACCAACGAGCAGAATTTCCTGAGGCCTGACAACCCTCAGATGCCAGGCTAACCCGATGATCATCCCGGGAGCAGACTAGCCTGAAGCCCCGACCGGTCGCCTCGGCTTGCGCCAGCCTTGGCCGACCAACGAGCGGAATTTTCCGAGGCTCGGACCTCGGATGCCAGGCTAACCCGATGATCATCCCGGGAGCAGACTAGCCTGAAGCCCCGACCGGTCGCCTCGGCTTGCGCCAGCCTTGGCCGACCAACGAGCGGAATTTCCCGAGGCTTGGCCCTCGGATGCCAGGCTAACCCGATGATCATCCCGGGAGCAGACTAGCCTGAAGCCCCGACCGGTCGCCTCGGCTTGCGCCAGCCTTGGCCGACCAACGAGCGGAATCTCCCGAGGCTCGGCCCTCGGATGCCAGGCTAACCCGATGATCATCCCGGGAGCAGACTAGCCTGAAGCCCCGACCGGTCGCCTCGGCTTGCGCCAGCCTTGGCCGACCAACGAGCGGAATCTCCCGAGGCTTGGCCCTCGGATGCCAGGCTAACCCGATGATCATCCCGGGAGCAGACTAGCCTGAAGCCCCGACCGGTTGCCTCGGCTTGCGCCAGCCTTGGCCGACCAACGAGCGGAATTTCCTGAGGCCTAACCCTCGGATGCCTGGCGTAGCGCCGGAAGAAGTTCCTGAGGCCTAACCCTCGGATGCCTGGCCTAGCGCCGGAAGAATTTCCTGAGGCCTAACCCTCGGATGCCTGGCTTAGCGCCGGAAGAAGTTCCTGAGGCCTAACCCTCGGATGCCTGGCTTAGCGCCGGAAGAAGTTCCTGAAGCCTTACCCTCGGATGCCTGGCCTAGCGCCGGAAGAATTCCCTGAGGCCTAACCCTCGGATGCCTGGCTTAGCGCCGGAAGAAGTTCCTGAGGCCTAACCCTCGGATGCCTGGCTTAGCGCCGGAAGAAGTTCCTGAGGCCTAACCCTCGGATGCCTGGCCTAGCGCCGGAAGAATTTCCTGAGGCCTAACCCTCGGATGCCTGGCTTAGCGCCGGAAGAAGTTCCTGAGGCCTAACCCTCGGATGCCTGGCCTAGCGCCGGAAGAATTTTCTGAGGCCTAACCCTCGGATGCCTGGCTTAGCGCCGGAAGAAGTTCCGGAGGCCTAACCCTCGGATGCCTGGCTTAGCGCCGGAAGAAGTTCCTGAGGCCTAACCCTCGGATGCCTGGCTTAGCGCCGGAAGAATTTCCTGAGGCCTAACCCTCAGATACCTGGCCTAGCGCCAGAAGAATTTCAAGAGTCGGGAGTCAGCGAGACGCTACCAAGAGTTAAAAAGAAGAAGGACGAAAGTGAAATGAAGAAACTCTATTTGCATTAACTTTCATTGTTTCAGGGTCGAGACCCATACAACTTGGCAAAACGCCAACACACAAAGAAAAGTACAGAGGGTCAGCTTGGAGGAACCCCCGGGTCGGAAACGCCCGGCACGTCTGCAAGGGGTAGGGAGACGGTTGGATAATCAGCAGGCAATGGCGCCGGAGGGGAGTCGAGAAGGGAGATCCCACTCAGGTCAATTTCGGGGTACTTAGCCGACACCCTTGCCAAGCCTTCCTCGAAGCCTAAGACAAAGGAGTCGGACCCCGCGTCCGACATGTCACGGACGAACTCGTCAGACTGACGATAGGCCTGTACCGCCCCCGACATGTCACGGGTGAACTCGGCAGACTGACGATAAGCCTGTACCGCCTGACACCCGATCTCCGCACTCTTCTCGGCCAGCGCCGCCTCTGCTCGCTCTATAATCTGAGCTTTTGCCTCCAAGACCTTCGCCACAATCCGGTCATCCGCCTCGGAGGAGACCCTCAGCAGATCAGCCTGGGCCTCCTTGTGCTTCGCCTCGGCAGCGATGCGAGCAGCCTCAGCCTCCTCCAGGCGCGAATGAAGCTCCTGGTCGCTCGCGCGGGACTTCTCCAAGGCCGACTCCAATTCGCCCAGCTTGGCTTCAAGAGATCGGATTCGGTTGCGGGCGTTGTCGGCTGACCGCTGGGCCTTCTCCCACCTCTCCCGGTAGTCGGCAACCTTCCGGGACTGCTTCTCGGCCCGCTCCTCCGCCTTCCTGATCTCGCTTTCGAGGCCCGAGGCAACTTTGAGTTGCTCCTGAGCCTCCAACAGTTGCTTCTCGAGGACGGCGAAGCCAACTACCCGCTCTTCGGCCACTCGGAGCCTCATCTCGAGGTCCCGGGTCGTCCTCCCGGCCGTAGCCTGGTCTCCCTCCTCTACGGCTTTCAGTCGGTCCTCGGCCCTCACCCGAAGCCTCACCTGTTCTTCGTAGCTCTCCTCCAGATGGATCATGTACTGGGCGAGCTGATAGATAGGAAAAATGAGGGCGTCAGGCGGGGATCAATAGAGCCTAAAAATGACGAAAGCGACCAAAAGAACACTCACCGACATGAGACAGACACAGCTGGCTGCCGAAGGGTCGCTCGCGCCACAAAGGCGAATCGACGCCATTAAGGAAGGATGTCCGCCGAAATCCTCAGACTGCCAGGTCAGCAACAACCGCCATACGCCATAAAGAAGGCGGGGAGCTCGAAGCGCGCGCGCCTCTCCGAGGGATGGCGGCAATCTCGAAGCATCACTCCCTTCACCCGTTCCCCTTATGGTTCCAGGCTCGGAAGTGGGGGGCTACTGTTACGGGGGAACTAAGCCACCATGCCCCACGTGACCGGCACGCGCGCCCAGGAAGACTACGGCAGCCCCTTGATCCAGTAATCCGACCCCGAGTCGGACATCTTCGGCTCTGCAGCCCGACCCCGAGTCGGCTGCCCCTTGATCCAGCAATCCGACCCCGAGTCGGACATCTTCGGCTCCGCAGCCCGACCCCGAGTCGGCTGCCCCTTGATCCAGCAATCCGACCCCGAGTCGGACATCTTCGGCTCCGCAGCCCGACCCCGAGTCGGACATCTCTCGACAACGACAGGCTATTCCCCAGAGGCACGCCGCAGCCTCCTGCTCCACTACTCCCTGCAACGGTTGTATCTGGCGCTGCTCCACGATCCCCTGTAACAGCCGTACAAGGCGGAGCTCCACTACGCCCTGTCATGGCCGTACCCAGCGCTGCCCCACGACGCCCTGTAACGGCCGTGTCAGTGGCAGCTCCATCGTGCCCCACGATGACAAACCCCCCTGAAAGACCCCCCAGCCTGGTATATATGCGGCTGGGGGGAGAAGGGGGGGTAAGCAAGAACTTCCAGAGCATTCTCTTACTTGCTACTATTATCTCTCCTTCTCCTCCAATCTCCTCTGACTTGATCGTCGGAGGGCCCCCACTACCCCAGTGGTGGTGCGAGGCTTGCTTGCAGGTTTTCCGGTGGAAGGTGGAGCGCAATCAACACCAACCAAGGCAACTCAAACGGAACCCCGTTCACACCGCCGTGCCAATCGTTCTCGGTTTGGACCACCAGCAACAGTTCCCATTACGATCCTCATTACTTTGGGAGTGGTGCGAGATCAGACGGCTTCGAAAGCGATCAACTTGGCTTCCGGATCCATTCGAATAGTGCGTAGTCTCTCTCTCTTATCCAATATTGTATTAAATAAGAAGATTATTAATCCATTAATAAGGAGTCTATTAGCTTATTAAATCATATCAAATAAAGAACTTTTCATCAGTATCATTAAATCAATATAGAAATTAATTGATATTATTAATAATTATATTTACCTAATATATGCTGGTATTAGTGAAAAATATTTTTCATTCCTATGATACTCTGCCCATATCTTGTATCATTCATTATATCACACTAATATTTTGTTAATTTTTATTGTAATTTTGTGATCATGTTCTGTTCGAAAAATAAAAGTACAACTACTAATTTTACTATATTGTATTTAAACCTCTATATTCAATACATTTCTATTTCTATCATGATCTTATTATTTTATAATAATGCATTATCTAACTATATCAATAATTATACATATACTATTGAAATTTGTATATTAATAGTGTTGCTGGTGGTCCAAACCGAGAACGATTGGCACAGCGGTGTGAACGGGGTTCCGTCTGAGTCGCCTTGGTTGGTGTTGATCACGCTCCACTTTCCACCGGAAAACCTGCAAGCAAGCCTCGCACCACCACTGGGGTAGTGGGGGCCCTCCGACGATCAAGTCAGAGGAGATTGGAGGAGAAGGAGAGATAATTGCAGGTAGTAGGAGAATGCTCTGGAAGTTCTTGCTTACCTCCCCCCTTCTCCCCCCAGCCGCATATATACCAGGCTGGGGGGTCCTTCTAGGGGGTTTGGGAATCGTGTGGCACGATGGAGTTGCCACTGACATGGCCGTTACTGGGCGTCGTGGGGTAGCGCTGGGTACGGCCATGACAGGGCGTAGTGGAGCTCCGCTTTGTACGGCTGTTACAGGAGATCGTGGAGCAGCGCCGGATACGACCGTTGTAGGGAGTAGTGGAGCAGAAGGTCGCGGCGTGCTTCAGGGGAACAGCCTGTCGTTGTCGAGAGATTGCCGACTCGGGGTCGGATTGCTGGATCAAGGGGCAGCCGACTCGGGGTCGGGCTGCGAAGCCGAAGATATCCGACTCGGGGTCGGGTTACTGGATCAAGGGGCAGCCGACTCGGGGTCGGGCTGCGAAGCCGAAGATATCCGACTCGGGGTCGGGTTACTGGATCAAGGGGCAGCTGTAGTCTTCTTGGGCGCGCGTGTCGGTCACGTGGGGCATGGTGGCTGAGTTCCCCCGTAACAGTAGCCCCCCACTTCCGAGCCTGGAACCAGAAGGGGAACGGGTGAAGGAAGTGATGCTTCGAGATCGCCGCCATCCCTCGGAGAGGCGCGCGCGCTTCGAGCTCCCCGTCTTCTTTATGGCGTATGGCGGTTGTTGCTGACCTGGCAGTCTGAGGATTTCGGCGGACATCCTTCCTTAATGGCGTCGATTCGCCTTTGGGGCGCGAGCGACCCTTCGGCAGCCAGGCGTCCTCTAGCGTCACCGGGGCGTCACCCACCTTTCCGCCTATTTAACCGGGGGTCCTCCTCCGTCCGCCTTTCTCTTTACAGACATCTTCGAGTTTCTCCTTTGCGCTGTCGTCATCGCCGTCGGACTGTTCGCTTGCTCCTCCTTTGACGCTCTCGGAGCCGTTCTTCCTTCTCTTCCGGTGAGTTGCCCCATTCTTTAATTTAGGGCTCTCCATACTCTCCTTTTGTATTAGTGTACTCCAGTCGTTCCGGTCCTTTCCCCCTTCTTGACCCTGTCCTGACCGTAGATTCACTGGCCATTAGGGATGGACGAAGTGAGAGCAGACCGCATTAAGTCGGAGTTGGTCGCCGAAGACCTAGATAGGTTCGTGGCTCGATACCACCTTCCCGAGGCCTGCAATGTTACACTCCCGGGGCCTGAGGAGAGGATGTCCCATCCTCCTCCAGGGAAGGTTGCCATCAATGAGGGCATTCTTCAGGCCGGGTTCCGCTTTCCCCCCTCGGACTTAGTCGTTCAGGTGCTTCGGGGTTTAAGAGTGGCGCCGACGCAACTGGTGTCGAACTCATGGCGCGCCCTGACGGCCTTTCAGGTTCTCTGCCGCATGCACGAGGTTCCCGCCACCCTGAATGTCTTTTGGGAATGCTACGGCCTGAGCGGCCACCCCCAGGATAAAGGGTGGTGGTGCTTTGCGGCGCGGCGAGGGTGCGGCCTCGTCAAGGAGGCTCCTACCTCCATTCACGGCTGGAAGGAGCGCTTCTTTTTTGTTGACGCAGATCCCTCTTGGGGAATCAGGGCAACCTGGGAGACGCCGATGAAGTCCCCGATTGGCCTATCGAGGTTGTCGAGGGAGGAATCCGATGGCGTCGCCGTCTTGAAGGAGTTGGTTGCCGAGGCGAAGCACAAGGAGGCTCAGGCTGATCTGCTGAGGGTCTCCTCCGAGGCGGATGACCGGATTGTGGCGAAGGTCTTGGAGGCGAAGGCTCAGATTATGGAGCGGGCAGAGGCGACGCTGGCCGAGAAGAGTGCGGAGATCGGGCGTCAGGCGGTACAGGCTTATCGTCAGTCCGCCGAGTTCACCCGTGATATGTCGGAGGCGGTACAGGCCTATCGTCAGTCCGACGAGTTCGTCCGTGATATGTCGGACGCGGGGTCCGACTCCTTTGTCTTTGGCTTCGAGGAAGGCCTGGCAAGGGTGTCGGCTAAGTACCCCGAAATTGACCTGAGTGGGATCTCCCTTCTCGACTCCCCTCCGGCGCCATTGCCTGCTGCTTCTCCAACCGTCTCCCTACCCCCTACGGACGTGCCCGACGTTCTCGACCCGGGGGTTCCTCCAAGCTGACCTTCTGTATTTTGTTTTTTTCTTTGTGTGTTGGCGTTTTGCCAAGTTGTATGGGTCTCGGCCCTGAAACAATGAAAGTTAATGCAAATAGAGTTTCTTCATTTCACTTTCGTCCTTCTTCTTTTTAACTCTTGGTAGCGTCTCGCTGACTCCCGACTCTTGAAATTCTTCTGGCGCTAGGCCAGGTATCCGAGGGTTAGGCCTCAGGAAATTCTTCCGGCGCTAAGCCAGGCATCCGAGGGTTAGGCCTCAGGAAATTCTTCCGGCGCCAAGCCAGGCATCCGAGGGTTAGGCCTCAGGAAATTCTTCCGGCGCTAAGCCAGGCATCCGAGGGTTAGGCCTCAGGAGATTCTTCCGGCGCTAAGCCAGGCATCCGAGGGTTAGGCCTCAGAAAATTCTTCCGGCGCTAAGCCAGGCATCCGAGGGTTAGGCCTCAGGAAATTCTTCCGGCGCCAAGCCAGGCATCCGAGGGTTAGGCCTCAGGAGATTCTTCCGGCGCTAAGCCAGGCATCCGAGGGTTAGGCCTCAGGAGATTCTTCCGGCGCTAAGCCAGGCATCCGAGGGTTAGGCCTCAGGAGATTCTTCCGGCGCTAAGCCAGGCATCCGAGGGTTAGGCCTCAGGAAATTCTTCCGGCGCTAAGCCAGGCATCCGAGGGTTAGGCCTCAGAAAATTCCGCTCGTTGGTCGGCCAAGGCTGGCGCAAGCCGAGGCGACCGGTCGGGGCTTCAGGCTAGTTTGCTCCCGGGATGATCATCGGGTTAGCCTGGCATCCGAGGGCCGAGCCTCGGGAGATTCCGCTCGTTGGTCGGCCAAGGCTGGCGCAAGCCGAGGCGACCAGTCGGGGCTTCAGGCTAGTCTGCTCCCGGGATGATCATCGGGTTAGCCTGGCATCCAAGGGCCGAGCCTCGGAAAATTCCGCTCGTTGGTCGGCCAAGGCTGGCGCAAGCCGAGGCGACCGGTCGGGGCTTCAGGCTAGTCTGCTCCCGGGATGATCATCGGGTTAGCCTGGCATCCGAGGGCCGAGCCTCGGGAGATTCCGCTCGTTGGTCGGCCAAGGCTGGCGCAAGCCGAGGCGACCGGTCGGGGCTTCAGGCTAGTCTGCTCCCGGGATGATCATCGGGTTAGCCTGGCATCCGAGGGCCGAGCCTCGGGAGATTCCGCTCGTTGGTCGGCCAAGGCTGGCGCAAGCCGAGGCGACCGGTCGGGGCTTCAGGCTAGTCTGCTCCCGGGATGATCATCGGGTTAGCCTGGCATCTAAGGGCCGAGCCTCGGGAGATTCCGCTCGTTGGTCGGCCAAGGCTGGCGCAAGCCGAGGCGACCGGTCGGGGCTTCAGGCTAGTCTGCTCCCGGGATGATCATCGGGTTAGCCTGGCATCCGAGGGCCGAGCCTCGGGAGATTCCGCTCGTTGGTCGGCCAAGGCTGGCGCAAGCCGAGGCGACCGGTCGGGGCTTCAGGCTAGTCTGCTCCCGGGATGATCATCGGGTTAGCCTGGCATCCGAGGGCCGAGCCTCGGAAAATTCCGCTCGTTGGTCGGCCAAGGCTGGCGCAAGCCGAGGCGACCGGTCGGGGCTTCAGGCTAGTCTGCTCCCGGGATGATCATCGGGTTAGCCTGGCATCCGAGGGCCGAGCCTCGGAAAATTCCGCTCGCTGGTCGTGCGCCTGTCGCTTGCCGTCCGACGGGATTTCTCCATGGCCAGCTGCGATTGTATTTCTCCTCCTCTCCAAGCGTCGCCTGGGGAACACCAGATGGGCATTAAGTGCTAATTAAGGGGTTACCTGGAAAATCGGATCGCCAGTTGCTGCTTGCGAGGAGTGTCAGTTAAGCGGCCGCGATACGCGCGTTCTTCGAGGCGGATGCGGCCTGGGGCGCGAGCGGAGATACGTGGACCAAGGGGTACAGGCCACCCGGAGTGTCCTGCACAAAAAATGCGATTAAGGAGAATGACGCTTAGGAAATCGCTGGAAGATACGCCTCGAGAGCCGGATCGGCTCCGGATTCAATGCGCCCGCATTTATTGGAGCCACCCGTATCGGAACGACCGGGGGGCCGCAGTTTGGCTATAAATATAGGTGCAGGTGCGATGGAGCCTGCCAAGCCGGAGCTGTTCAGGTTGCCATGGATCGTGGGCCTCCTCTCCGGCGCATGGTTGAAAGACCCCTGCCGAAGGAACGGGAATGAGTGCTTGCACCTTCCGGACGTAATTCTGCATGGTCGGGTTTCGGGCTTCGAACTCCCCACGGACCTGCCCGACCACCAGCTGGAAGTCGGTGAAGACCTTCAGGCGCCGGATGCCGAGCTCCTTGGTGAGTTTGAGTCCCGTGACTAGGGCCTCATACTCCGCCTCGTTGTTGGTCACTGGAAATCCGAACCTCAAGGCATACTCGGCTATCACTCCATCAGGGCTGGTGAGGACCAGCCCGGCCCCTCCACCTTCGGGGTTCGACGACCCATCGATGTGAAGCGTCCAAATCGGAGGTCGAGGCTGGGTGTTTCCGGCGACCTAGGTTCCGCCTCCTGCACCGTGCACTCAGCGAGGAAATCCGCGAGCGCCTGGGCCTTGATGGCGGGTCGGGGCTGGTAGCGGATGTCGAACTCACCAAGTTCTACTGCCCACTTCACCAGCCGTCCCGCATTCTCAGGATTGCTGAGGATCTGCCGCAGCGGTTGATCGGTCAAGAGGGTGACAGAATGGGCCTGGAAATAGGGGCGAAGCCTCCTGGTCGCGGTCAGCAGCGCGAAGGCGATCTTTTCAGCCTTCGTATACCGCGTCTCGGCATCCCGTAGGACCCGGCTGATGTAGTACACAGGCTTCTGGAGCTTTGCCTCTTCCCGAACCAGTACCGCACTGACTGCGGTTGGGGAGACCGCCAGATAGAGGTAGAGCATCTCCCCTTCTTGCGGCTTGGACAGCAGGGGAGGAGACGCCAAGTATTCCTTGAGCTGGTCGAATGCTGCTTGACATTCGGCCGTCCAGAGGAAGTCTTTCGGGTGTTTCAACACCTTGAAGAAAGGTTGGCAGCGTTCGGCCGATTTTGCCACAAATCGTCCGAGCGCGGCGACCCTCCCAGCGAGCTCCTGAACCTCCTTCACTTTGGTCGGAGGGGACATATCTTGGATGGCCTTGATTTTGTCCGGGTTGGCTTCGATCCCCCGCTGGTTGACAATGAAACCGAGGAACCTCCCGGCCGAAGCGCCAAAGGCGCACTTCGCTGGGTTCAGCTTCATGCAAAACTTCCGCAGGGTGGCGAAAGTCTCCTCCAGATCCGCGATGTGCTGGTCTGCATGGCGGCTCTTTACCAGCATATCGTCCACGTACACCTCCATGTTCCGGCCGATTTGCTCTTCGAAGATTTTGTTGACGAGGCGCTGGTAAGTGGCGCCAGCATTCTTCAGACCGAAGGGCATTACCTTGTAACAGTACAGCCCCCGGTCTGTTATAAAGGCAGTTTTCTCCTCGTCCTGTGGAGCCATCATTATCTGGTTGTAGCCGGAGAAGGCGTCCATGAAAGACAGCAGCTGATATCCGAAAGTCGCGTCGACCAGTTGGTCTATCCGCGGAAGCGGAAAGCTATCCTTGGGGCATGCCTTGTTCAGGTCGGTGTAGTCGACGCACATCCTCCACTTTCCGCTCGCCTTCCGGACAAGTACGACATTTGCCAGCCATTCGGGGTAGCTGACCTCCCTTATGAATCCTGCCTCCAAGAGCTTGTCTACCTCCTGGTCGACCACTCGGATCCGATCCGGGGCACAGTGTCTCTTCTTCTGCTTTACTGGTCGGTGGGTTGGGTCGACGTTGAGGGCGTGAGAAATGACCTCCGGGTCGATCCCAGGTACATCGGCCGCCGACCAGGCAAATACATCGGCGTTGGCTCGGAGGAATTCCACCAACCGAGCCCGAGCTCCCGGGTCGAGATTGGTGCCGACCCGGACCGTCCGGTCCGGGCGACCTTCCTCGAGGGGAACTTCGATCACACCTTCGGCCGGCTCCCCGTGCCGCAAGGCCACCTCGTCCCTGGCGTCGAGGGACTCGACGCTTAAGGCTTCTACGGGCTTCTTCCCTTTGAGAGTTGCTAGGAAACATTGCCTTGCGGTCGGTTGGTCACCTCGGACCTCTCCAATCCCGGCCGCCGTGGGGAACCGCATGAGCAAGTGGTATGTTGAGACCACCGCGCGAAGGGCGTTCAGTCCGGGTCGTCCGAGGATAGCGTTGTAGGCCGAGGGAACACGGACAACCAAGAACCCGAGCCGCACCGTGGCTTCTGCGGGTGCAACGCCCGCAGTCACAGGCAGCTCAACGACACCTTCGGCCGAGACAGCGTCTCCAGTGAATCCTATGAGGGGGGTGGATGTTTTGTGCAACAATTGTCTGGACAAGCTCATCTTTTGGAAGGCCTCGTAAAACAAAATATCAGCTGAGCTTCCACTATCCACAAGAACACGCCTTACATCATAGTTTGCCATAGTGAGGGAGATCACCATGGCGTCGTCGTGGGGGGTCTGAACCCCCTTTACATCTTCATCACAAAAAGTGATTACATTACCGACCCTCTGCCTCTTTGCGACGGCTGCCCCTGATGCTTCAGTCGAGCCCCCTGCGTTCCTCTCGGGCCGGGGGCAGCCCCCAGTGATAGTATGGATCACGCCCGCGATGGGTCAATTCTGCTCCCGAGGCTCCGGAGGGGCCGGGTCGGCCGGACGCGAGTCTGCGGGGGGACGTCGGTCGTTCACATATCGACCGAGACGCCCTCGGCGGATGAGAGCCTCGATCTCGTCCCGAAGCTGGAAGCAGTCTTCGGTGTCGTGGCCGTGGTCTCGGTGGTACTCACAGTACGCCCGAGAGGGCCTCCTCCCAGGGATCTTCTTCATCTGTCTCGGGACCGGGAGGTCCTCCCGTCCCTTGATTTCCATGAGGATCTGGGTCCGGGGAGTCAGGAGAGGAGTGTACCGGTTGAAACGTCGGGGCGGAGAACGAGGGCGTAGGGCGCCGTGGTTCCTCGCCGGCGACAGGCTTCTGCGCCGACGTTGAGGCGTCGGGCTCCTCCTCTGGCGTGCCTCTTTTCGCCTTTTCTTCCCGAGCTTTGGAGGGATCTCGGCGGCCTCCTTGCTCCGGTGGGCGGCCGCCTCCTCGGCGTCCGCATACTGGTTCGCCCGGGACAACAGCTCCGGGAAGCTCCGCGGCAGGCGTTTGTCCAGGGAGAAGGTGAGTCTGCCCTTTCGGAAGCCACGCTTCAGGGCTGAAAGAGCCACCTCCTGGCTCAGGTTCCGGACTTCCAGCGTAGCCTTGTTGAAGCGGGTAAGATAATCCCGCAAGCTTTCTCCCTCGTTTTGCCGGATATCGAAGAGGGAGTCGGAGACCAGTCGCCGCCGGCTACTGACGGCGAAATGGGTGATGAAGAGGCGAGTAAACTGGTCGAAGGACTGGATTGAGTTAGCCTCCAAGCCGGCGAACCACGCCCTTGCCGGGCCACGGAGGGTCGCTGGGAAGGCCTTGCAGAGGAGAGGATCTGATGCTCCGTGGAGGAGCATAAGAGTCCTGAAACTCTCGACGTGATCTCGCGGGTCCGCCGCCCCGTCATAGGGCTCGATCGCCGGCATTTTAAACCCCGGCGGATTCGGGGTCCGCAGGATCCTCGAGGCAAGCGCCGGCTGGGAGGAGATCTCCAAGTCGGCGAAGGAATCTTTGGAGTGGCCCTTCAGGACCTGGAGTTGTCGGTGGAGATCGTCCACCCACCGGTCCAGAGAGCGCGACCGATGGGTGGGAGACAAGGAGCACCGAGAGGGGGACCGACTGGAGCGCGGGTTCCTTGAGGACTGGGGGGTCTGGGAACGCGCCCGGGCCCGCCTCTCGTACCCCGCGCAGCTCCGATGGGAAGGTCCCGGCAGAATGGACCGTGCTCGAGAGTCTTCTTCGCGCCGGCACTCCTCCCCATGGGAGAGGAAGGAGCGCGGGTTGAGGAGGACAGGTGAGCGCTCAGGGAGCAGCGGCTCCTGGGCCCGCTGCGGCGCCCGAGACATCACACCCTGCAGGTTCTGCACTGCCTCCGCGAGGGTGCGAACCTGCTGGGCTAACTGGTTGAACTGAGCGGCTTCGACCATCTGAATGGGGGGTGGAACGGTGGAGTGTTGCTGAGAATGTGTTGGAGACGCAGCGGCCTCCCGGCCGGAGGCGCGAGAGGCCCCGCGACCGGAGGCATTGGAAGCTCCACGACCACCTCGCCGTGCCATTACGATCGCTCTAAGATTCGGTCCCTTCCTCTAGCGCCAACTGTTGCTGGTGGTCCAAACCGAGAACGATTGGCACAGCGGTGTGAACGGGGTTCCGTCTGAGTCGCCTTGGTTGGTGTTGATCACGCTCCACTTTCCACCGGAAAACCTGCAAGCAAGCCTCGCACCACCACTGGGGTAGTGGGGGCCCTCCGACGATCAAGTCAGAGGAGATTGGAGGAGAAGGAGAGATAATTGCAGGTAGTAGGAGAATGCTCTGGAAGTTCTTGCTTACCTCCCCCCTTCTCTCCCCAGCCGCATATATACCAGGCTGGGGGGTCCTTCTGGGGGGTTTGGGAATCGTGTGGCACGATGGAGTTGCCACTGACATGGCCGTTACTGGGCGTCGTGGGGTAGCGCTGGGTACGGCCATGACAGGGCGTAGTGGAGCTCCGCTTTGTACGGCTGTTACAGGAGATCGTGGAGCAGCGCCGGATACGACCGTTGTAGGGAGTAGTGGAGCAGAAGGTCGCGGCGTGCTTCAGGGGAACAGCCTGTCGTTGTCGAGAGATTGCCGACTCGGGGTCGGATTGCTGGATCAAGGGGCAGCCGACTCGGGGTCGGGCTGCGAAGCCGAAGATATCCGACTCGGGGTCGGATTACTGGATCAAGGGGCAGCCGACTCGGGGTCGGGCTGCGAAGCCGAAGATATCCGACTCGGGGTCGGGTTACTGGATCAAGGGGCAGCTGTAGTCTTCTTGGACGCGCGTGTCGGTCACGTGGGGCATGGTGGCTGAGTTCCCCCGTAACAAATAGTATATCATTATATTAATATCAAAAAAAATATTTTAAAAAATAATCTAGCTTTTATATCTATTTCATATTATATTTCAAGACTAGCTGAGAAAAGGAGAAAAAATTATATCCAGTGCATCACATGGGTTATAGGCTAGTTTCGTACTGGTATCATGAATGGTGTTTGTATATTTACAAATCCTAACTTATAAACATGATACTTACCCAAAAATGAATCTAGATAAACAACTTACCATCATGACATCATAACAGTCACCGCAAGAATATCAAATTAACCATGCGTTCCCGACCTAAAAAGGGTTTCCATGGCGTGGCTTCCGTAAGACAATCAAAAACTAAAATGTTATAATGAAACAATTTGCCCTGCATGCAGAAACTAAAACCCTCGACAGCATCCCGGCACGCCTAAGTGATAGTTTATGCCGATGCGTTTTTGTGTTGGTAAAATAACATACACCGACACTTTAATAAGTGTCGGAAAATTTTTGGTTTAGCCAATGCTTTCATGTTGCGTCGGTAAAAAATTTTTCCACTCAAATATCGTCGACGCTTTTTCTAGCATCGGTCGATAATTTACCGACACTAATAAGCACCGGTAAAAGCTATAAAAAACGCCGATAAAAGATACTATTTTTGTAGTGAAATAGTATCCAGCATCGATAAGCTAAACGTTCGCGTAGCTTAGCTCGAAAATCCAGGTCTCGACCTTAAGAAAAGCTCCACGTTCTCAATATTTCCGTGCATGCACCATAGAGAGACGATATGGGGCCCAACATGGCTTAACTTCAAAGGACACTAATTTATCTCCCCAAATACAGAATCCAGTATGAATCTTCACATATTTCTAGTGTATAATACAATGAAAAACATCGAGATCCCTGCTTATCTAGTAGACCTTGGCCTTATTTCTTTCTTTTTTAGACAGAAAGAAAAAAAAAGACAAGCTAAATGGAACATGCATGTACGTTGCATTTACGCTTAGGTAGTGACATGCTTTGGTTGACTAATCATCCGGGTATCTGCATCTCATTTTAGTTACTTTAGAATGTACCAACATTTGAACCATGACGCGAACCATTTATATCTCATTGCACAAGTGTCATTTCCGAAATCTTGCAAAATACTGTTTTGGTCATGGACAAACAAACCTTGTTCTAGGTCTGTCTTGATTATAAGGTACTCAACTTGAATACTGGTGGAGTCTACGAACAAACACTTATGACCAAGATACACCATTTATGTACTAAATTTTATACCAATATCATTCTATTATAGTATCGGTATGTGGTATGTATGAGATGGCGAGGTGTACTTGATGGGGAGAATATTAGTTATCATGTTCTCAGATTGTTCCAACCTCCCTGATTTTGGCACTGACTGAGGTGAATAACCTTGGTATTGGGCGATGTATTCTGCTGGTCGGACCGACCGTGGAATAATGCAAGATCATTGAAAGGGTTGCAATTATGGTACAACAACTGATCGTGCTGGGGCAAAAATACACAATCAATGCAATTGTAGATATATCATAAGGAGTTGTTACCATGCATTAAGCGAATAAGGCTAGCTGTCGCCATACAATTATCGTACCTTTCGACAAATAAGATAACGAGTACTCACCCCATCCTATATATAGGAATGACGGGGGCACTCTTTAGTAAACACTCTTTCGCTCTCGCCTGGCCTCTCTCTTTTTCTCCCATTGATACTCTAGATTTTCACTAACTTAAGCATCGGAGAGTCCCCTGCTAGAAATCTTTGGGCAAATGAACTTTCTTGCAGGTCGTGCTCGCCTTTCGAAGTAGCGACATTGGTCCATCAGTGTCTTAAAGCTACTCCTTAACTCTTGATCAACCTGCTTTCATCTCGAATCAGACCGACCTTGACAGAGCTCGGATGGTGACCGACCTTAGCTCGGATTCTAGCAGCAACAATACTGAATATCAGTATAGTATGAAACTATATACCGATTTGGTATCAATATGGCATAAGATGTTTGGTATGATATGGCTACGATGCATGTATTAAATTTTGCTCACTATCGTCATCCACACACAAGCCGCATGTAGTCATACTATTTTTGGGCCATTATTTTTCGAGCTTAAGAACGTCACGTTCATGGTCCATCCCCGGCTTCCACCACATGTTAGAGCTGGTATGCGGAGCAGACCCCTTTCTTCTTCCCGTGATATCAGCGAGCTACGGGAATTATACTCTCCAATGCGCCCCTGGAAAAACGAATGATGGGAATTATATCGTGGTCCGAGAAATAATCGAAACAACTCCCGAGGAGGATCCCGGCCCTTGGCACGCGGCGCAGCCTCGGAGATTTTTGACGGTCGGTTTCCCACAGGTTGAACGTTTGGCTGTAATTAATTACTTCAAAACGTCGCTTTAGCTTAGCTTCTCCCCGACATCGCGCCAAAATCCGTGCTTAAACTACTCCCAAAATATCCGCTTCGAGGTCGCTCGGACGAGATCCCCTCTCCTTCAGCGGCAGCTTCGCTTTCGGAAAAGTTCGGTCCCCTCCTACATCCCCGCACGCGCGCTGGGTCCTGACCTGATAATTAAACAAATAAAAAAAATTATTTGATTAGAGTTTTCAAAAAAATATATATTTTTATACCAATAAAACTTTTATATTTTATAAAAAAATTACAAAAAAGAGAAAAGCTACTTTTTTTTTACCGAATAAAAATTAATTTTTTAAAAAATTATTCTTAAGTCATTAAAATTTTTAAATAAGTTACTTTTCTTTATTAAAAGTATAGTGGATATTTGACCAAAAATTTTTTTTTAAAAAAAAAAATGTTCAACCAAATATAAGCCTAAAAAGGGAGAGAAAAGAGGCTAGTCTAGTTGCAGCAGAGTTTCTTGACATCCATGATGTGACCATGACGTATGTAATACGCTATGTGTTGTTATTGATTTGTTCATTTTTATTTTATATAGTTAAAATGCTTTAAAGAATATTCAATTCTAAATACTTTGTAAATTAAAATTAAATTTAAACAAACATGAAATTTGTAGCTTTTGCTCGTGTATGAAATGAAAACAAAATTTTAACTTCGGCAAGATTTCTAATTTAGAACATCTAAAATAGTTAAATTTCATCTACATATATATTGAAATATCTAGATTAAGTTGGATAGTTTGGAATTAAGAATTAAATAGTTTATAGTTTGAGACTGCATTAACTCATCATGTAACTAACTAGTATTTTATATACTAAAAATGATCACAACACTCGTTGGAGATATTGGCGAACTTTTGCAAGCCAGGAGCTACCATTTTATCATATCATGTTGATTTTTTTGTTAGAAATATTACCATCCAAAATATTGTACTTCCACAAAAAATTAGATTTTTTTTGTGTCTACTAAAGATGTCACAGGGTATTCTACCTAAGGTTGAAAATGGGTCGGGTTGACCCGTGACGCGACCCAACCCACTTAAACCCAACCCAATCCAATTTAGAGGATCCGCGGAGCCAAGTCAAGTCCTAAAATTAGACCTATTCTATTTTTCGGATCAAGTTTGGGTTTACTAATTATCGATCTGCCCCGGATCTGACCCGTTATTTTTTGGGTCAATTTTGGATTGTTTACTCAACGACCTGATCCGACCCGACCCAAAATCGGATTACCCGTTTGGGCCTGTAGCCCCACATGCCTTAGCTGCAAACAAGGGAACTCGGATTACTGGGTCACTCGGCCATTCGTCGGCATCGCTCGCTCGGGTTCGATCCTCAGGCTACTTTAAGCCTTCAACTCTTCAAAGGTTTCAGGCTTTTACTCTTTCAACCAAGACTCGAGGCTCATTCGACATTTCGACTTTTCCTTTCAAGACTTTCGGTTTCCATTGTTGCCTCTCTCTCGATCTCTTGATTCTCCATTGGTGCCTTCTCGAATCAAGCTCCCCTTTCGTGCTCGTGCATCGCCGCACACTCCCCACGCCGCCGCTTCTTGTCCTTCCGGCAGCTCAACGCCCTCACCGTCATCATCGTCCTCTTGGCCTCCAGCATGGTTGCAGCCGCCGACATCGCCTTTGCCCTCTTCTCCCTCGTCTACCTCCCCCTCCTCTCCTCCGCTGCTTTCCCCCCTCCTCCTCCTCCTCCACCGCTGCCCCCGATCCCTGGTCTTCAACGGCCGCAACCCCCTCCTCGCCGCCTACGTCTCTGTTCGCACCCTCCTCGGCCTCCTCCTCCCCATCACCTACATACTCGACAGCGTTTTGCCAGTGACAAGAAGGGCATCAAGGCTGCCGTTCCCCATGTCTTCCTCCTCGCTGCCCAGGTCTTCCTTGAGAATGTCACCTTCTCCGGCAGCTTCTCCCTCCCCATACGTGCTCGGACCAGACCCGAACCCGAATTTTTAGAGTAGGATTTGGGTTATACATAAATCTGACCTGACCCTAATGACCCGTTGTGTCAAATATTATAGCCGTGGACCTGACCCGATCCGACCCGACCTTCAATTGGGTCAGGTCTGTCCAAAATTAAGATCCAAACAAAAAACTGTTTCGGGGTCACTCAAGGCCTGATCCGATCTGACTTATTTGCATCCCTAGTTCTACTGTTATAACTTATTTCTACTGCTTAGATATTTTCTAGTAATTTCTTTGCACAATAATTATAACAAGTGACTATAATAAATATTATTAAAATATATTTCTTTTTTCAGGTAAAGAAACAGATAACCGAGAGCTACAGAACAGGGTGTCCCTGTGTTCTTTGTTACATGGTAAATTATGCTTTCCCCTTGCTTTCCTTTTCTAAGATAGTGTTAAGGATTATTTTAAATTCCCAAGTTCTTCGTTACGATGAAAATATTACGATAAAAACAAAGATGATAAATTATGCTGATGTGCATGTAGTTAGCAGTTGTGAAATTTGCTCAAGCAGATGCTCTCAATTTTTGAAAACATTAGCTTTCTAAAGGAAGTAAATCCAACACTATGCACTACATTACATCAAATAAATTTAACATTATTTGTATAGTTGGCTGCCCACTATATATCATCATGCTCCCTGGCTGGACGTATTGCTGTTTACCTCTTTTTTTTTAAAAAAAAAAAGGCTTTAAGCCCTGTTTGTATCAGGAAAAAAAAATTATTTTCTCTTTTATAACTTAGCAAATTTTTTAACCCCAAAAATTACATTAATTTGGAAAAATCGGCTCCCTTGTTCGAGTATCTTTTGCTTTATTAATGCATATGACTATCTCCACCGTAACATCATGAAATTAAATGTTGTCGTGTACGAGCAAACATCTTCCAGCAAGTACTACTTTCGTCGAAGGTTGCGAGTCAACCACGCAATGTCAGGTCCATGCACCGAGTCGTCTGCAGCTCTCATCACCTAGATGCAGCTTGAGAGAAACGGCTCAAAATTATTCCTGCTCCTAGTAAATTAAGATGATTACCATCGGGGTGGTAGTCCAATAAAAATGTGGCCTTACTTCCAATCAAGTGGTTCCAAGTTTGAAACGCACAGGCATCGATTAAATTATGGAGACCGGATGCTCCCTGTTCGGACACGGAATCTGAAAGGACGTATCACTCTGTTGGTAGCCTCGGTGGTGCCAGGTGTGACGTACTCACACATGGTATTTGTATCGGAGCCCAAAGGGGTAACCGAGCCGGGCCCACGAGTAGGGAGGGTATGAGTAAAACCGGCTGGGGTGCCCAACACACACGATCATTTCTGTCCGCTTTGAATATTTTTCTGGCGGGATGGGGGGCCCAGTGAGGACTGCTTCGCGGAAGTGGGCTTGTCCCTTCCTCCCCCTTCTCTTTTTTTTTTTAGGCAAAAAAAAAAGAAAAAAAGAAGAGAAAGATGATTTTAACAAATCTAGTGCACCTAGGGACCCCAAAGATTCCATGGACCACACCTAAAGAAAGACCAATCATAACCCAACCCTCAGGATTTCCCACCACTTTCTAATTCCCAACCACAACTAATAATCTTTTCTAATATTTTTTTCTTTTGGTATACCGGCGGCTCACAATAGTTTCGCATGAGCACTGCCTACTGAGTCAAGGGGCAAAATACTCCATAGATGTAGAAAAACAGATGCAAAGTAAGTCTAGAGAATCTTTTCAGAATGATGAGCAGTAAAGAAGGCGATCCGATTAGTTGCTTTGTTTGTTTTCTGGAACACATGCACAACCTAAAAGACATCACACTCTTGTAGCAGCTGCCAGGCGTCCTCAAGAAGCAGATGGTCAAACACCTCCGGCCCCTTCTGTAGAATCCACTTAATCATGTTCATTAAGTTTCCCTCCAGAATGATGCACCAGGCTCCAGAACTCACCTCGTATAAGAGATACGCTTCCAAAGAGTTCTGATATACTTTTGCCTTATATTTTCACCACCATCATCTTAAAACTTTGGAGTCTACGCTATAGCGAGGCAAGGACCCCCGGAACCCGGTCATCGGCGCCGGCTGCCGCACGTAAACCGCGCGGGCGAGCGGTGTGGTGGACCGACGAGTGTGGATTCGGGGGACAGGCCGCCGACACGGACCGGCAGAGGTCACATGGTTGTCCTTCCGGGGACCGACTACTCCCCGCTTCTGGAAAGTTGACTGGGCCCACCATACCGCTCCCCCGGTTCCCTTTTCCCTTCCCAGCCCTTTTCTTTTCCGTTTCTTCCGGCTTAGCCAGTGCCCGGCTGGCCGCCACCATCCAGACCCAGAAACAACGCGTTCCCTCAAATCATACTCTTGATTCCAATAAATAAATGTTCTCGTTCACATTGAACATATACATGAATATACATTGCTGTCTGTATGCCTATTTTCTCCTCGAACGACGTTGGCTGATTTGGGTAACAAATGATTCCTTTCTTTAAATTCATACGAGGTTTGCTTGGACATGGAACATTCCTACAAAAAATGGAGCATGCATTCTTGAGAGAACACAACCATCCATGGTGCATGCTGAATCCTTAGCTATGTTCTATTGATGAAACTGATGTGGCCTGGATTCGTTGGCTTATGACCAACCAATTCAGCCAAACAACCTAGAGGCCATGATGATTAAGCCCACAGACCGGCAACAAGGGGTTAGTGTCTTTAATTCAAAGCATATTAAAAACAAATGAAGTTCATTAAGAGAAGCAATTACAATTCCACATATTCATGAGATATGTTGCAGGACGAGATATTGTACAATTACTGCACATTAAGTAGCTACTTCACGCCTGGGGAGTTATCGCACGGCCAAACAGTGTGCTAGTGATGGCTCGATGTTCACTCTCTCATATATATATATATATATATATATATATATATATATATATATATATATATATATATATATATATATATATATATATATATATATATATATATATATATATATATATATATATGTTGAGGGAAATACGGGTCCCCCCAAAACACTTGATTGGAAGCGCTCGACCTCGGACGACCAACCTGGCGCCCGACCTCGGACGCCCGACCAGGCGTCCAACCCAGAAACTCTCAACCTCGGAACGTCTGACCTAGAAAGCGCCCGATTTCGGAAGGCATCCGATCCCAGAAGTCGAACCTCACTGACTGCCCGCTGCGGTCACATTCTCCTACAGCCCAATTTGGGACCACGGCTTGGGCGACTTACTCAACAATTAATGCGCATGGTCTCTGCAGATATCCGGCTTACTCAACAATTAATGCGCATGGTCTCTACAGACCTCCGGCTTACTCAACAATTAATGCGCACGAACCCTGCAGACCCCCGGCTTATTCAACAATTAATGCGCATGGCTCCTGCTGTTTGCGGATCTCCAGCCCTCCACGGCAAGTCAGCTCGGCTGCGTTCAGTCAGCCGTGACAACTCCCTGATTCCGACCTCATCCTCTACGGCAAGGCATTAATTCACATGATCGTGCACCAATTCGTGCGACGTGCTCAGTCATACGGCAACCTGGTCCCGTCGCATCATAGGTAACCCAGCACCCCTCTATAAAAGAAGAACTTCTCTACCTTAAAAGGGGCTGGACGCTGAAACTCTGGACATATTGCTCCTACTTATATTTCCCCCTCTAACTTAAGTATCGGAGGGCCGGCGCCGGAAACCCCGGCCACGGGCTTGTTGCAGGTCTACCGGAGGACGCCGCTCGCCGACGGACTGTCTCCTCCTGCTGATCCAGCACCGGAGCTCCTCCTTCTCAGCCGATCATCGCCCCCGGTCTAATTTCCAGCAACAATATATATATATATACATATATATATATATATATATATATACATATATATATATATATATATATATATACACATATATATATATATATATATATATATATATATATTGTTATGGGGGAATTGAGCCGCCATGCCCCACGTGATCGGCACGCGTATCCAGGAAAGCTACAGCTGCCCTATGATCCAGCACTCCGACCCCGAGTCGGACCTCCTCGGCTCCGCAGCCCGACCCCGGGTCGGCTGCCCTATGATCCAGCACTCCGACCCCGAGTCGGACCTCCTCGGCTCCGCAGCCCGACCCCGGGTCGGCTGCCCTATGATCCAGCACTCCGACCCCGAGTCGGACCTCCTCGGCTCCGCAGCCCGACCCCGGGTCGGCTGCCCTATGATCCAGCACTCCGACCCCGAGTCGGACCTCCTCGGCTTCGCAGCCCGACCCCGGGTCGGCTGCCCTATGATCCAGCATTCCGACCCCGAGTCGGAGATCTTTTGATAACGACAGACTATTCTCCAGAGGCACGCCGCGGCCTCCTGCTCCACTACTCCCTGCAACGGCTGTACCCGATGCTGCCCACGATCTCCTGTATCAACCGTACAAAGCGGAGCTCCACTACGCCCTGCCATGACCGTACCCAGCGCTGCTCCACGACGCCCCGTAACGGCCATGTCGGTGGCCATTCTATCGTGCCCCACGACGACAAACCCCCCTGAGAGACCTCCCAGCCAGGTATATATGCGGCTGGGGGGAGAAGGGGGGGGTAAGCAATACCTCCCAGAGCACTCTCTCCCACTTGTGATTATCATCTCTCCTCCTCCAATCTCCTCTGACTTGACCGTCGGAGGGCCATCACCACCCTGGTGGTGGTGCAAGGCTTGTTTGCAGGTTCCTTGGCGGAAGGTGGAGCGCAACCAGCACCAACCAAGACAACTCAGGCGGAACCCCGTTCACACCGTCGTGTCAATCGTTCTCGGTTTGGACCACCAGCAACAGATGGCGCTAGAGGAAGGGACGAATCTCAGAACGATCGTAATGGCACGGCGAGGTGGTCGCGGAGCTTCCAATGCTTCCGGTCGCGGAGCCTCTCGCGCCTCTGGCCGGGAGGCTGCTGCGTCCCCAACACACTCTCAGCAGCATTCCACCGCTTCTCCTCCCATTCAGACGGTCGAACCTGCTCAGTTCGACCAGCTAGCCCAGCAGGTTCGCACCCTCGCGGAGGCAGTGCAGAATCTGCAGGGTGTGATCTCTCGGGTGCCGCAGCGGGCTCAGGAGCCGCTGCTCCCCGAGCACTCGCCTCTTCCTCACAACCCGCGCTCCTTCCTCTCCCATGGAGAGGAGCGCCGGCGCGGGGAGGATTCTCGAGTGCGGTCCATTCTGCCAGGACCTTCTCATCGGAGCTGCGCGGGGTACGAGAGGCGGACCCGGGCGCGTTCTCAGACACCCCAGTCCTCGAGGGGCCCGCACTCCAGTCGGTCCCCCTCGCGCCGCTCCTTGTCTCCCACCCACCGGTCGCGCTCCCTGGACCGGCGGGTGGACGATCTCCACAGACAGCTCCAGGTCCTGAAGGGCCACTCCAAAGATCCCTTCGCCGACTTGGAAATCTCCTCCCAGCCGGCGCTTGCCTCAAGGATCCTGCGAACCCTAAACCCGCCGGGGTTCAAAATGCCGGCGATCGAACCCTACGACGGGGCGGCGGACCCACGGGACCACGTGGAGAGTTTCAGGACTCTTATGCTCCTCCATGGAGCATCGGATCCTCTCCTCTGCAAGGCCTTTCCGGCGACCCTCCGCGGCCCGGCAAGGGCGTGGTTCGCCGGCCTGGAGGCTAATTCCATCCAGTCCTTCCACCAGTTCACCCGTCTCTTCATCAGCCATTTCGCCGTCAGTAGCCGGCGAAGACTGGTCTCCGACTCCCTCTTCGATGTCCGGCAGAACGAGGGAGAGAGCCTGCGGGATTATCTCACCCGCTTCAACAAGGCAACACTGGAGGTCCGGAATTTGAGCCAGGAGGTGGCTCTCTCAGCCCTGAAGCGAGGCTTCCGGAAGGGCAGACTCACCTTCTCCCTGGACAAACGCCTGCCGCGGAGCTTCCCGGAGCTGTTGTCTCGGGCAAACCAGTATGCAGACGCCGAGGAGGCAGCCTCCCACCGGAACAAGGAGGCCGCCGAGGCCCCTCTAAAGCCCGGGAAGAAAAGGCGAAAAGAGGCACCCCAGAGGAGGAGCCCGACGCCTCAACGCCGGCGCAGAAGCCCGTCACCAGCAAGGAACCACGGCGCCACACGCCCTCGTTCTCCGCACCGACGCTTCAACCAGTACACCCCACTCCTGGCCCCCTGGGCCCAGATCCTCATGGAGGTCAAGGGGCGGGAGGACCTCCCGGTCCCGAGGCAGATGAAGAAGATCCCTGGGAGGAAGCCTTCTCGGGCGTACTGTGAGTACCACCGAGACCACGGCCACGATACCGAAGACTGCTTCCAGCTTCGGGACGAGATCGAGGCTCTCATTCGCCGAGGGCGTCTCGGTCGATATGTAAACGACCGACGTCCCCCCGCAGACCCGCGTCCAGCCGACCCGGCCCCTCAGGAGCCTCGGGAGCAGAATCGACCCGTTGCGGGAGTGATCCACACCATCACTGGGGGCTGCTCTCGGCCCATGAGGAACGCAGGGGGCTCGGCGGAAGTATCAGGAGTGGCCGTCGCGAAGAGGCAGCGGGTCGGAAATGTAATCACTTTTTGTGATGAAGATGTAAAGGGGGTTCAGACTCCCCACGATGACGCCATGGTGATCTCTCTCACTATGGCGGACTATGATGTAAGGCGTGTTCTTGTGGATAGTGGAAGCTCAGCTGATATTTTGTATTACGAGGCCTTCCAAAAGATGGGCTTTTCCCGACAATTGTTGCACAAAACATCCACCCCCCTCATAGGATTCACTGGAGACGCTATCTCGGCCGAAGGTGTCATCGAGCTGCCTGTGACTGCGGGCATTGCACCCGCAGAAGCCACGGTGCGGCTCGGGTTCTTGGTCGTCCGTGTCCCCTCGGCCTACAACGCTATCCTCGGACGACCCGGACTGAACGCCCTTCGCGCGGTGGTTTCTACCTACCATTTGCTCATGCGGTTCCCCACAGCGGCCGAGATTGGAGAGATCCGAGGTGACCAGCCGACCGCACGGCAGTGTTTCCTAGCAACTCTCAAAGGAAAGAAGCCCATGGAGGCCCTAAGCGTCGAGTCACTTGACGCCAGAGACGAAGTGGCCTTGCGGCACGGGGAGCCGGCCGAGGGCGTAATCGAAGTTCCCCTCGAAGAAGGCCGCCCGGACCGCACGGTCCGGGTCGGTGCCAACCTCGACTTGGAAGCTCGGCTCCGGTTAGTGGAATTCCTCCGAGCCAATGCAGATGTGTTTGCCTGGTCGGCGGCCGATGTACCTGGGATCGACCCGGAGGTCGTTTCTCACGCCCTCAACGTCGACCCGACCCACCGACCAGTAAAGCAAAAGAAGAGACACTGTGCCCCGGATCGGATCCGGGTGGTCGACCAGGAGGTAGACAAACTCTTGGAGGCAGGTTTCATAAGAGAGGTGAGCTACCCCGAGTGGCTGGCAAACGTCGTACTTGTCCGGAAGGCGAGCGGGAAGTGGAGGATGTGCGTCGACTACACCGACCTGAACAAGGCGTGCCCCAAGGATAGCTTTCCGCTTCCACGGATAGACCAACTGGTCGACGCGACTTCCGGATATCAGCTACTGTCTTTTATGGACGCCTTCTCCGGCTACAACCAAATAATGATGGCTCCACAGGACGAGGAGAAAACTGCCTTCATAACAGACCGGGGGCTGTACTGTTACAAGGACGATCCGGGTGACGTATACCCCTAGGTCCACGTGTCTCCGCTCGCGCCCAGGCCGCATCCTCCTCGAAGAACCCGCGTATCGCGGCCGCTCAACTAACACTCCTCACCAGCAGCAACTGGCGATCCGATTTCCCAGGTAACGCATTAATTAGCGTTTAATACCCTTCTCGTGTTCCCCCCAGGCAACGCTTGGAGGAGAGGAGAAACACGGTCGCGGCTGGGCACAGAGAAACCCCGATGGGCGGCGAGCGACAAGTGGCCGACCAACGAGTGGAATGTCCCGAGGCTCGGCCCTCGGATGCCTGGCTAACCCGATGATCATCCCGGGAGCAGACTAGCCGGAAGCCCCGACCGGTCGCCTCGGCTTGCGCCAGCCTTGGCCGACCAACGAGCGGAATTTCCCTGAGGCTTGACAACCCTCAGATGCCTGGCTAACCCGATGATCATCCCGGGAGCAGACTAGCCGGAAGCCCCGACCGGTCGCCTCGGCTTGCGCCAGCCTAGGCCGACCAACGAGTGGAATGTCCCGAGGCTCGGCCCTCGGATGCCTGGCTCACCCGATGATCATCCCGGGAGCAGACTAGCCGGAAGCCCCGACCGGTCGCCTCGGCTTGCGCCAGCCTAGGCCGACCAACGAGTGGAATCTCCCGAGGCTCGGCCCTCGGATGCCTGGCTAACCCGATGATCATCCCGGGAGCAGACTAGCCGGAAGCCCCGACCGGTCGCCTCGGCTTGCGCCAGCCTAGGCCGACCAACGAGTGGAATCTCCCGAGGCTCGGCCCTCGGATGCCTGGCTAACCCGATGATCATCCCGGGAGCAGACTAGCCGGAAGCCCCGACCGGTCGCCTCGGCTTGCGCCAGCCTTGGCCGACCAACGAGCGGAATTTCCCTGAGGCTTGACAACCCTCAGATGCCTGGCTAACCCGATGATCATCCCGGGAGCAGACTAGCCGGAAGCCCCGACCGGTCGCCTCGGCATGCGCCAGCCTTGGCCGACCAACGAGCGGAATTTCCCTGAGGCTTGACAACCCTCAGATGCCTGGCTAACCCGATGATCATCCCGGGAGCAGACTAGCCGGAAGCCCCGACCGGTCGCCTCGGCTTGCGCCAGCCTAGGCCGACCAACGAGTGGAATCTCCCGAGGCTCGGCCCTCGGATGCCTGGCTAACCCGATGATCATCCCGGGAGCAGACTAGCCGGAAGCCCCGACCGGTCGCCTCGGCTTGCGCCAGCCTTGGCCGACCAACGAGCGGAATTTTCCTGAGGCTTGACAACCCTCAGATGCCTGGCTAACCCGATGATCATCCCGGGAGCAGACTAGCCGGAAGCCCCGACCGGTCGCCTCGGCTTGCGCCAGCCTAGGCCGACCAACGAGTGGAATCTCCCGAGGCTCGGCCCTCGGATGCCTGGCTAACCCGATGATCATCCCGGGAGCAGACTAGCCGGAAGCCCCGACCGGTCGCCTCGGCTTGCGCCAGCCTTGGCCGACCAACGAGCGGAATTTCCCTGAGGCTTGACAACCCTCAGATGCCTGGCTAACCCGATGATCATCCCGGGAGCAGACTAGCCGGAAGCCCCGACCGGTCGCCTCGGCTTGCGCCAGCCTTGGCCGACCAACGAGCGGAATTTCCCTGAGGCTTGACAACCCTCAGATGCCTGGCTAACCCGATGATCATCCCGGGAGCAGACTAGCCGGAAGCCCCGACCGGTCGCTTCGGCTTGCGCCAGCCTTGGCCGACCAGCGAGCGGAAGAATTTCCTGAGGCCTAACCCTCGGATGCCTGGCTTAGCGCCGGAAGAATTTCCTGAGGCCTAACCCTCGGATGCCTGGCTTAGCGCCGGAAGAGTTTCCTGAGGCCTAACCCTCGGATGCCTGGCCTAGCGCCGGAAGAGTTTCCTGAGGCCTAACCCTCGGATGCCTGGCTCAGCGCCGGAAGAGTTTCCTGAGGCCTAACCCTCGGATGCCTGGCTTAGCGCCGGAAGAATTTCCTGAGGCCTAACCCTCGGATGCCTGGCTTAGCGCCGGAAGAATTTCCTGAGGCCTAACCCTCGGATGCCTGGCTTAGCGCCGGAAGAGTTTCCTGAGGTTTAACCCTCGGATGCCTGGCCTAGCGCCGGAAGAGTTTCCTGAGGCCTAACCCTCGGATGCCTGGCTCAGCGCCGGAAGAGTTTCCTGAGGCCTAACCCTCGGATGCCTGGCTTAGCGCCGGAAGAATTTCCTGAGGCCTAACCCTCGGATGCCTGGCCTAGCGCCGGAAGAGTTTCCTGAGGCCTAACCCTCGGATGCCTGGCCTAGCGCCGGAAGAGTTTCCTGAGGCCTAACCCTCGGATGCCTGGCTCAGCGCCGGAAGAGTTTCCTGAGGCCTAACCCTCGGATGCCTGGCTTAGCGCCGGAAGAATTTCCTGAGGCCTAACCCTCGGATGCCTGGCTTAGCGCCGGAAGAATTTCCTGAGGCCTAACCCTCGGATGCCTGGCTTAGCGCCGGAAGAGTTTCCTGAGGTTTAACCCTCAGATGCCTGGCCTAGCGCCGGAAGAACTTCGGGAATCAAAAGTCAGCAAGAAGCAACCAAGAGCTAAAGAAACGATGGCGGACTCACGGTCGGTGGGGACCGAGCTCAAACCGACGTTCACCAAGGTATCCTCAGAAATAAGGCGGCCCACCGGGGGAAGCTGGCCCTCGGCGACCAACCCCTTCAAGGCGGCGACGCCCTCGGATTTCTCCCTCGACAACTTCGACAGGCCAATTGGGGACTTCACCGGCGTCCCCCAGATTGCCCTGATTTCCCAGGAGGGGTCTGCATCAACGAAAAAGAAGCGCTCCTTCCAGTGGTGAATGGAGGTAGGACCCTCCTTGACAAGGCCGCACCCTCGCCGCGCTGTGAAGCACCACCACCCTTTGTCCTGGGGGTGGCCGCTCAGGCCGTAGAGCTCCCAGAAAACGTTCAAGGTGGCGGGAATCGCATGCAAGCGACAGAGAACCTGGAAGACCGTCAGAGCACGCCACGAGTTCGGCACCAGTTGCGTCGGTGCCATTCCTAAACCCCGGAGCACCTGTAAGACTAGGTCTGAAGGGGGAAAGCGGAACCCGGCCTGGAGGATGCCCTCATTGATGGCGATCTTCCCTCGAGGAGGATGAGACATCCTCTCCTCAGGCCCTGGGAGCGTGACATTGCAGGCCTCGGGAAGGTGGTACCGAGCCACAAATCCGTCTAAGTCCTCGGCGACCAGTTTTGACTTGATGCTATCTGCTCCCACTTCGCCCATCCCTAATGGCCAATCTACGGTCAGGACGGGGTCAAGAAGGAGGGAAAGGCCGGAACGACTGGGGTGCACTAGTACAAAAAGAAAAAGTATGAAGAGCTCAAAGTAGAAGAGTGGGAAACTCACTTGAAGAGGAGGAAGAACGGCTCCGAGAGCGTCAAAGGAAAAGCAAGCGAACGTTTCGGCGGCAACAATGGTAGCGCAAAGGAAAAACTCGAAAATGTCCGTAAAGAAGAAGACGGACGGGGGAGGGCCCCCGATTAAATAGGCGAAAGGGCAAGTGACACCTCGATGACGCCAGAAGACGCCTGGCCGCCGAAGGGTCGCTCGCACCCCAAAGGCGAATCGACACCATTAAGGAAGGATGTCCGCCGAAATCCTCAGGTTGCCAGGTCAGCAGCAACCGCCATACGCCATAAAGAAGGCGGGAAGCTTGAAGCGCGCGCGCCTCTCCGAAGGATGGCGGCAATCTCGAAACATCACTCCCTTCATCTGTTCCCCTTCTGGTTCCAGGCTCGGAAGCGGGGGGCTACTGTTATGGGGGAATTGAGCCGCCATGCCCCACGTGATCGGCACGCGTATCCAGGAAAGCTACAGCTGCCCTATGATCCAGCACTCCGACCCCGAGTCGGACCTCCTCGGCTCCGCAGCCCGACCCCGGGTCGGCTGCCCTATGATCCAGCACTCCGACCCCGAGTCGGACCTCCTCGGCTCCGCAGCCCGACCCCGGGTCGGCTGCCCTATGATCCAGCACTCCGACCCCGAGTCGGACCTCCTCGGCTCCGCAGCCCGACCCCGGGTCGGCTGCCCTATGATCCAGCACTCCGACCCCGAGTCGGACCTCCTCGGCTTCGCAGCCCGACCCCGGGTCGGCTGCCCTATGATCCAGCATTCCGACCCCGAGTCGGAGATCTTTTGATAACGACAGGCTATTCTCCAGAGGCACGCCGCGGCCTCCTGCTCCACTACTCCCTGCAACGGCTGTACCCGATGCTGCCCACGATCTCCTGTATCAACCGTACAAAGCGGAGCTCCACTACGCCCTGCCATGACCGTACCCAGCGCTGCTCCACGACGCCCCGTAACGGCCATGTCGGTGGCCATTCTATCGTGCCCCACGACGACAAACCCCCCTGAGAGACCTCCCAGCCAGGTATATATGCGGCTGGGGGGAGAAGGGGGGGTAAGCAATACCTCCCAGAGCACTCTCTCCCACTTGTGATTATCATCTCTCCTCCTCCAATCTCCTCTGACTTGACCGTCGGAGGGCCATCACCACCCTGGTGGTGGTGCAAGGCTTGTTTGCAGGTTCCTTGGCGGAAGGTGGAGCGCAACCAGCACCAACCAAGACAACTCAGGCGGAACCCCGTTCACACCGTCGTGTCAATCGTTCTCGGTTTGGACCACCAGCAACATATATATATATATATATATATATATATATATATAAAACTGAGAAAACTCCGGGTACTTTTTTTTTTTTCTCTTAATCTGCTAAAACAAGTTTGACAATCCTTATTTATTTATTTTTTTTGTTTGCATGCTGAACTTTCACCTCCGAGTAGATTAATCCGACCATACCAATTCGAGCAAAAACCGATCACTCACCTTTCACTACCTCGTTCCACTCCATCGTATCGAATTTTGGCGGCAATAGAAACTAATATTGGGGATGCAAATACTTATCTTCAAAATTTTATTTGGATTAATTTGTGGGAATTGCCACTTAATTTAGCATTTAATCTTACATATTAGTTTGAGATCACCTTTACCTTTTTAAGGGAGTACGATATGTATCGGATTACTTTTGGTTGCCATACGTGAAGTCACCGATCCGTAGAACTCTTCCTCCTCGGGATCCGAATTACCCCGTGGAACGCTAGAAATCGATCGCACGACTGGCCGCTGCACCAATAAAGCGAATCCAAAGAGAGCCGAGCCGAGGAGCCGGAGAGACCCGGGGGAACAGCTCGAACCGACAAGGCCTGCCCCACACGCCAAAAAGGCCGTTCACATACCCACAGGCACCACCCCTTGTCCGCTTTCCCTCTCGCGGACGAATCCCAACCGCCCGATCTCCACCAACGTGTCGCCATCTCCCTGGCTATTCGCCCCCATCCATCCATCCATCCATCTATTTTAAGGGGATCAGAAGAAGCCAGCCACACGGAGACGGAGGGAGAGAGATAGAGGAGAGATCCAGGCAAGGAGAGAAGAAGCGCTAACCCTAAGTCCCTAACCCTTCAGAGTAGAGACGACCCTCGGCAGTGGAGGAGATGTCGACGGACACGGGGAAGAGCTCGACGGAGTCGGAGGTGTCCGGTCTGGACTACGAGGAGACGGAGCTGAAGCTGGGCCTGCCCGGGGGGTCCCGGATCGCCGGATCGGAGCCGGAGAAGAAGCGGGGGTTCGCCGAGACCGTGGATCTCAGCCTCGCGGGCGAGCCGCGCTCCAGAGATCCCGGCGATCGCTCCACCGACGGCCTCGTCTCCGGCGCCGGCAAGCCCCCAGCTGCTAAGTAAGCATATCACTCCCCCCCCCCCCCCCCCCGCGCCTCCCGCCCCTCGCGGGGAGCCGAATCCACATGGAATCGTCACTTTTCTGACGGTTTTACCCTGACTAAATTCGAAATCAACGGCTAAAGCCGAGTGACCATGTCTTTTATCGAGGGGCAATTGCGTCAATCAGGATATCGGACATGATCAAGCTGACGAAAATACCCTTTCCTTTCAGGGGACCTATATGGCCTATGGGACGAGTTTATTCGTAGGTTGCCGAGTCACGCACAAGGGCAACACGGTCGTTTTTTGCGTGAGATTTACTATTTGAACTATTTTTCTGAAACAGGGCCCAGGTGGTGGGGTGGCCGCCGGTGAGGTCGTTCCGGAAGAACGCGTTGAAGAGCTGCACGTACGTGAAGGTGGCCGTCGACGGCGCCCCCTATCTCCGGAAGGTTGACCTCGAGATATACGGCGGCTACCAGCAGCTCTTGACCGCCCTCGAGGACATGTTCTCCTGCTTTACCGTCCGTACGTTCCCTCTCCTTCCGTCATATTTTTTCCCCTTGTTTGCCCTGATATGGCCAGTTTCTGACGAGGGTAGTTTGGTCGTTTGCTATGGCAGGTAACTATCCCAACGAGAGGAGGCTGGTGGATCCCGTGAACGGGACGGAGTACGTGCCCACGTATGAGGACAAGGATGGCGACTGGATGCTCGTAGGGGACGTCCCTTGGAAGTCAGTCCCTCCTTTCTCTATCTCTATAATCTAGATTAGTTAATAATAGTAATTCTAATTAGAATAACAATGTTCTGACTGGCAAGATGTACTTTTTACTTCTGTAAATTGTTGAAAGTTGGTAAAAAAGGACGTGACTTCTGGTTTGCATGAACCAGGGTGATATTATAGATCGAGTTGCACGTTCGAATAGATTTACAATTAAATGATCTAACTATATCAAGAAATGAAACAATTAAATTAGCATTAGCGCGAAAGAAGTGATCATCAAAATACCGTAACTTTTATTTTGGTGATGTTGTTATGGTTTGCTGCTTTTGTAGTATATGATTGTTCCAAAGTTTGATTAATGGTTGGTTGAGAAGAAGTACGATCATGGAATGCAACTGCGGTGGAGGATCTACTAAAAAAAAAAACTGTGGTGGAGGATAAGTCGAAGTCCAGCTGGGGAATGGGAGATTCTTGGAGATTTAATTGCTTTTGGTACTTTAGATCCATTTTACAAGAGAAGATGGTGTGATGGATGAGAGTGCCACTTTTGCATGGAGAGTTTATGCAGTGGAGGCAAAGTGGACATGCTCCTTTTAGAAATGGAATTTCTTGTTATTATTAATATGAATATTGCTAATCAAATGATTATCTGGGAATTCTGTAATCCAATTCTATTCCAGGGAAGATTCTTTGATGGGAAGTAGGGTTCATGAGCATTACTTGAGCACGATGTAGATGATTTTAGCGTAAGTATGTGAGACTTTTGGAGGATGTAGATGGAAGGATAACAATAAGGAGACCTTCCAGTTGACAAGGTCGAAGATGAGCCTCATGGGTAGATTGGTCAATTGATGAAGGCTATAAGGGTTAATATTTTGACAACACAATTTTGAGGGCTTGGATGAGAACCAATGACAGACTAGGACTCATAAATTCTACCCCAGGTTGATAGGATAAGGGTCCTTGACTCATCTTTATATATTCTGAGTTACATATCAATTTGGCAGTTTACTAACCAAAATGGAGGGGTGTTGGTCTTTTCCAACAGCAGAGTTCTTCAACCACATGCTAGGATTGTCTCCCTAGTTTGGTACTTTATATAATTGATGCGGTAATTGAATAAGTCATCACCACCTCCGCCAGCTCAACTTGCCGCTTATATTTTGCTTTCCTATCTATATTGCTTAATTTCCTTATTTCAAATTTGAAACTATTTTGGACCTCTTCTAAACAATATGGCTGGTTTTTGGTTTGATGTTTAATTGCCAACATTTAGTTGAATTCTCTTATTCAATGCCTGATTCATTGGCCAATATAGACATTGTAAACAATATATGGTGAAATGCAAATATGTTATCTGATTACTGCATACTGTTTAAGTATTTATTCTGATGTAAGGGCTATTTTATGGGTTACTTTGGAAGATAAATCACATATGACTCTGTCCATCTATCTCTGATGGAAAAGATTTCGAGAACATCATAGATTGAATAAATGTAGAGAACATGGTAGAGAGAACAAATAGTTTCAAATTCCATTCTCATGAATTCTCGTTTCTATACCCAAAAAAGAAAGAAAGAAAGAGAAAAACTCTTGCTGCTTGAACAAATGTACATGAAAAGCAACACAATACCATGCCTCATATCTGGTTTTCACAATCACATATATGTGAGAGGAATTGCAATTATTTTATACCCATAATGTAGCAGTTCATCCGTCCTCTTTGTTTGTTTGTGGCATTTCAATGTGCCCTCAATCTAAAATCTTTCTTTCATATCGTGCATGAAATTTATCAACATATCATCGCTGAACTTTAGGTAATGTAGATTCTGCAGTTCACCCCAGAATGAAGGGCTGCTCTTTTAACAATGAAGTGCTCTCAGTGCCAAGTGTATATAGAATTATTAACCTTGAAGCATCACAGTTTTAACGCTGCATAAGCGAACAAATCTAACTCATGTTTATTAATTGCAGAATGTTTGTTGCATCATGCAAGCGTCTTCGGTTGATGAAAAGCTCAGAAGCTGTCAATTTAGGTAATGCTTTTGCTCTGTTAAATCAATCCTCTTTAGTTTCTTTCTAATCCGAAATCATTGTTACTGTAGGATTGTTTGCCTAGCTGTCTGTTTTTGAACTTGATTATATGATGATCTGTAGAAAGGAGTCTCTGTAGATCGTTGATGCTATTCACCGTCTTTGGTATCATAACATGCTGTGTTTCTCAATCTCTCAATTTAGTGTGATCAAATACAGTACCTTAATTTACAGACATTTTCTCTGCAATTCCACAGTGATGTTGGTTTCTTCATACCGAACACATCGTTGTAAGAGTTATGGTTTGGCCACGTACTTGGTTCATTGATTTGCTTATGGTGAATGCAGCTCCAAGGACGCCCCAGGGTTCCACGAGCGCCAGGTGAATGGGAGCTGCAGCATCATCAGACGACGAGATCATGTACAGGGATATTTTCTTGTCCTTCTGGTTTTTCTTAAGGCCTCTTGGAGAGTAGAAATAAGAGCTTCTATACATAACCGTAATTTGGTTTTCTTTTGGGGAAAGATATGAATATACACATTACGGTTGGTTTGTGATCAATAAGAAAACTTTATGCTTGTGGTCCAGCTAACAAGCTTTCTTTCAGTCTTTCTTGAATGACCAAAGTTTAACATTCATCCATATACTGTTCCAGTGAGAATTTGGAATATAATGCTTGGGATGAATCCATTAACCATGTTGCTGCCCCAAGACCTTTTACCGAACTAATCTTGGGGTCTCACTTGATGAAATGCTTTTGTCTGTTCTTTGATTTCTGTGGCTCGTGGTTTAGTGCTCTCTGCAGTCCTAAACAAAATGAATATATATTTGAATTACATAGTGAAATTGTGAGCTGTAACTTGCCGTATAGTTTGTTGCTCTATGGCACATTCTTGGGTTTGTGGCAAAGTGTGGACTTGTTTGCTCAAGTTTTCTCCAGCTTCAGTCGCCTTTATGACCTGTTCAATTGCAGGGAGTGGTCTCCACTTCTTTTGATCGTAATGGGAAGGCTGTGTATCGTGACTTCATACTGTATACATAGTTTCAGCAAGAGCAATAGTTAATAAGCCTGCTTTTGGGGACACCTGGGCACCCTCTGGCCGACATGTGGAACCTCATGTTTTGATGTCATTATCTTTCCAAACAAAAGAAAAAAAAAGAGGAGTGCTACATGTTGTCATTGAGGATCGGCTTGACTTAGGCACCGAGTGAGAAAGTTACTGGAAGACTTTGCAGCGAGCTGCTTGGATGGTACAAAGCAAGACTTTGTTTCGAAATGCATGCTTGCATCTGAAGTTTTGGTCCACAATTGAGCTCTGATTTGAGATGGAAAAACTAAAAAAGTTTTTTTTGTTGGAGTGTATCTGGAGAGACGTTCTCCGATGTTTAAATCAAGACGATACTAAGAGAACAAAGAAGATTTGCAGTAGGTACATTGAGAATTAGATGATCACTTGAAATCATGTTATATACTGTATAGAGATGTGTTGTAGTTGTGAATACTACTCTAATCTTGGGAGCAACTAAAACCAAGTGGCAGTTAAGCTTATCTAGTTGTAATCGTTGGACACACGTTAATGCTTGTTTTTCTTTCTCATCCCCCTTTTTTTTGCTTTTTTTTTTCTGGTGGATAACAGGAAGGAAAATATTGTAAGTAATGCCCTTCTATAGAATCTTCTTGATAGGATATAGTTGTAAAAATTGCTAGTACTCACTGACGCTTGCTTCTCTCTCTTTCTTTTCCTAATGAATAAAAAAAAAAAAATACAAGTAATCATGGTAGGAATTGGATAGTAATTGGCATGGTTAATTGTCGAAACCCACTGACCTCCTCCGAAATTTTATCCGTTTTGATGAGAAAAAGAGTTCCAAATTTTTTACAGAAATTTTTGCTGACAAGTCTTGTAATTTGGGCAAAATCCAAATGTGGTAATTGACGTAATTTTTATAACTTTCTGGGGTTATAGGCGAACACAAGATGGCAGTGGTGTAATTTTCTTAACTTTGGTGGGTTGTTCAAAATCGAATAACTTAATCCGGACCCTTCGTCTTCCTCGCCGATCCGGGCGTTGAATGCGAGAGAGAGGGAGAGGCCGGTTGCCGGGGAAGAGTTAAGAGAGAGAGAGAGAGAGAGAGAGAGTGGGAGCCTGGGAGGGGAGAGGGATGGAAACGAGTTGTGATGAGCGACAATAAACGACCAAGATTATATATATATATATATATATATATATATATATATATATATATATATATATATATATATATATATATATATATATATATATTTGGGTACATCGGTAGCTCATACTAATCTTCCGCTGCTTACTAAGTCAAGGGACAAAATACTCTATAGCGATGGAGGGACAGCTACAAAATGGATCCAGAGAATCTTACCAAAATGATGAGCAGCAAAAAAGATAACCCAGTCAACAGTTTTATTCGTCTCCCAAAACATATGCCCAATCTGAAAGACCTTACACTCTTACAGTAGCCACCGGACATCATCTAGAAGCAGATGGTTAAAGACCCCCGACTTCTCCTATAGAATCCGCTCCACCATCTTTACTAAATTTCTCTCTAAGATGATACACCGGGCCTTCAGAACTTGCCTCGCATAGAAAACACCCTTCCATACATTTTGAGTTTCACCCCAAAATAGATGATTCGAAGGTGCACCGCCTTCCTGTCGCAATCTCTAAGAGCCACTCAATTTTTTAGTTTTTAAAAAATAAGCTTAGCAATGTTAGATATTGATGAGACTTGAGGTGCTAAGGAAATAATGCTAACAATAACAATGTTTCATGTGAATTAATCAAACAATCCACAATCATGTGACAAGGCACAAGCATATTAGTCTGCAAAATTCAATAATTAACTCAAAAATCACTTTCTAATATTGTTTATCCTATTTAAAAGTCATGCGCTCCATTATTTTTCCTCCTTTCTATTTAAGAAAAGGCTTTCTAGATGCAATTATAAGCCCCCGAGTTTTAATTCATTGAAGGTACTTGAAGTGATTTTTTTTTATGTTTATTATCTATGTAGGATATTTTACCATCTAGCTATTTGTTTGAACATTAATAGCCAGTTTCAAAACTTTTTTTTATAGGTTTATCTCTATTCCAAGTTTCTCAAGTAGGGCTTGATGTTTCTAAATCCACATTAGAACTACCAAAAACTAGGTCCTAATTTGTGACAATTGTAGGTCCTATTTCTCTATCCTTGTTCGCATTTGGATGTTTAGGAGGATGGGTAGGTGTATTATATAATGATCTACATTTAATGTGCATTTGGTTCACGACCGAAATCGAAATGAACTGGAATGGCCATATTGCGTGATGCGTTTAGTTCATGATTGGAATTAGATCGAGAACTAAAATTTTTTTAAGTAAGATTTTGAAAAATTAATTAAATAGAGGGGTATTTAAAAAAATTTATTTATTTTTAATGAATCTAGAGGAAAAGTTGGAATTGAATTTTGAAAGATTGAAATTTTCCCATTCTCTCTACAATAAAAATGGAAATGAAAATGAAAATGGACCCTCTCCAATCAATCAGTTGGTGTGGGTCTTATTCCTGTTTCCACTCCGGAACTCTCTCCAATCAAGTGCATCTTTATATTATATATTTTAAAAATAAAAAAAACATGAAGCAACTCAAACAAAGTATTTATTATTTTTTTTTAGTAAATAGAGGCACATCAAATAGTTTTAATTACGTTTTAATATTAGAAAATATAAATTAATTTTTATTCCGCTGCACCGTCCAATCAAATCAAGCAGCAATGCTGCTGCTCCATCAACCATTCCCTTCCAAAACGTATCATGATCAAAAGCTCCACTTTATTTCCAACCATCCTCCGGAACACTTTAACACCACCCACTTACGCCACCGTCCCAAACCTCGGAAAGGCTATACAACCAATCCCACCTTCCGTCGTAAGCCCATCTTTTGTCGTATTGTCGTATTCATGTAACCAAACGAGAATCCCCACCATCCAAAGCTTCCGGTGGACCATCACCATCACATCACGTCATTTCCGTGGACCCGAATGTCTCGTCTTGTAGATCAACGGCCCGGTTTCTCTCATCCAGAGTCCATAACACCCGATGAACTATGATGGTGCGCCCTAGTTAAGACCGTTGGCGTCTGCTAATAATATCAGGGCCGATGGAGGACGTCTCAACGGTACAGATCTTCCAGTTCCGAGCCGGCGCGCGTTAGAGCCCAGTGTCGCTGTCGAACTTTAGTTTGCGATTCTCCGAAAACTATGTACATTTTTGTTCCATCTAATCTGGAATTTGGAGCTCACACTTCCCTTTCTTTCTTCCCTCTTCTCGAGGAGCTCCTCGAGATCTAATCAGATCGTGCGAGGGACCGAAACCAGCACCGATCCCTCGAATCCCCGCCGGATCGAGCGCTGCCTTTTGAATCTGGGGCTTCCGGTCGGGATTTTTTCCCCTGATTCCAAGATTTCGAGCTCGGGAGTCTCAGATCGGTCTCGCCCGGCGATTTCTAGGGTTTGTAGGGGGTGCTTTGAGTTCCCTCGTTTTCTTGCTCGAGATCATGGGTTTCTTCAGTCATCATGGTTGCTCGGCTTGGAATTACCGCCATCTCTGGATTATAGGGTTTCTTGCGTTCATCCTGGTTTCTTAGTCGCAGTTCTTGGGGCTTCTGTTGACAATCTTGTTCAAAGGTAAAAGTTGTTTCTTTTCTCCTCTCTGATCTCGCCGCCATGATCAAGATCTTGCTGCTTGTTTCTATTTCCATTTGTACGGCAAAAATCTCATCTTGTTTCCTCGAATAGAACAGTCGTCTAGGTTTCTTTCCATATCGATCTCACTTCGCAACCCGACTCCACGTCCCCTTTCCTCAAAATATTCTCTATATCTGAATGTAAGCTGGAGCTTCGGCCATTGGTTTTTACCTAACATCTGGCCGGTACAGAATCTAGGGCTTAAGCTTGGTGCTTGCGATTTTGTACATCAAAATTTGACCCCATGAACTGGATCTGAGTGTTCACACGATCTTACGACCATGTGGAAGCAATTCCTCAGTAAATTACCCCGAAAATCCTCGAAATCGGATTGTGCTTCGGATTCCGCACACAACCACCCAGGCAGCAATGCCTCCTCTTCTGGCAACTCAATCCAGCGGACAAACAGTGGTAATGCCGGGCCAGGCCGGTCAACCAGTGTTAAGAGGATGTCTTCTGCTGTCTTCCCATCCAGTGTAGTCGCCGGGATTGAGCCTCTCCTGTCATTCAAAGATGTCTCAAACACCGAAAAGCAGAACCTTTTCATCAGTAAGCTGAATCTTTGCTCTGTTGTCTTTGATTTCTCTGATCCAAACAAGAACTCCACTGAGAAAGATATGAAGCGGCAGGCCCTATTAGATCTTATTGATTTTGTCAATTCTGGGACCTCTCGGTTCACTGAGCCGATGATCTCCGCCAGTTGTAAGATGTTCGCCATTAATTTATTTAGGGGTTTTCCTCCAAATTACCGTTCCAACTCTTCCTGTGGTGGGGAGACTGAAGAAGAGGAGCCACGGTTCGACCCTGCTTGGTCCCATCTGCAACTTGTGTATGAATTGCTCCTAAAATTCATTGCATCCTCCTCCCTTGATGCAAAGATGGGGAAAAAGTTCATGGATCATTCATTTATCTTGAGATTGCTTGAGCTCTTTGATTCAGAGGATCCGAGAGAAAGGGATTGCTTGAAAACAATCTTGCATAGGATTTATGGCAAATTCATGGTCCATCGTCCTTTCATTCGCAAGGCAGTAAGCAATATATTCTATAGGTTTGTGTTTGAGACGGACCGGCATAATGGGGTTGCCGAGTTGCTGGAGGTTTTTGGGAGTGTGATTAGTGGATTTGCGTTGCCTCTTAAAGAGGAGCACAAAATTTTTCTCTGGAGAGCTCTTATTCCTTTACACAAACCAAAGTCGGTAGGTGTTTATCTTCAACAACTGACATATTGTGTGACTCAGTTCATAGAGAAAGAGCCAAAGTTGGCAAGTTCTGTGATACGGGGGTTGTTGAAGTATTGGCCTGTGACGAATAGTCAGAAAGAGGTAATGTTCTTGAGCGAGTTGGAAGAGGTCTTGGAAGCAACTAGTGTGGTGGAATTCCAAAAATGTATGGCCCCTTTATTCCGGAGGATTGGTTTCTGTGTCAACAGTTCGCACTTCCAGGTATTTCTTTCTTCTTCTTTGTTTTTGGTCTTTATTCAGTCTTTAAACATGTAGATGCTTTTATTTGGAAAAAAGGGGATGGTCAATTTGTTTTTTTAAACATTTTTGAATTTGTAACTTTTTTCTCGGCACTTTTAGTTTTTGTCTATACCTTTTATCACTCCTGTCATCATAGAGGCTGCCTTTTTATTGTGAGAAAAGTAAAATTGCTGATCTGCTTGTGTGCCTGAGAATTCCATATGATGGTCTGCCCATCATAGTCCTGCTCTAAGCTATTGAAGAGGGAGCTATTAGTAAAACACAACATCTTCTTTCTTCCCAAATACCCTGCCGTAAAGACATTATTTTGTAATTTAATCTGGGTATCCCGGTATGGATGCTTCTCTCTTCTTTGAGTAATTTCTCTGTTATGTTTGTGCTTTCAAGTATTTGTCAAAGTGATTATGCTTATGGAATAACTAAATGCTTGTTTGCTTCCTCGTTGTTTACAGTCATTATGATTGTCAAGCACTTGTTAGATCAGTTGCTAATCATAATGACTTATATCCTTATTTAGTTAGTGTAATCTGTTGATTTTTACCTCCCTTGGTTTCTCTCAGTTACATGTTTTCTGTTTTAGAGTTGTATTGGTGATTGCTTATGATTGTACTCTCCATCATCTGTAACCTTTTCTCCATCCGCAGACAGAGGTCTGGACAGACTTTGACCTTATACCTTTTTTCTATTTAATAGGGCTGAAAACGGATTGGATACGGATCAGATATTGATATATCCACATTTATATCTATATTTTTCAATGAATACAGATATGGATGCGGATATTAAATGGATATCAAAATTAATATTCATATTTGTTCTAAACGGATACGGATACGAATTGGATATTAAGCATATCCATATTTGTTATAAACGGATATGAATCGGATATTAAACATATCCATATTTTTTTATCCGAATACGGATATAAATCAGATATTTTTTTAGATATTAATCAAAATTGAGCAAAATTCAATGATGAAAACTAGCAATAAAGACATGGTCGTAAAAGAAAGATTCAATTAAAAACATAATTTTAACAAGCATTTATCAATAATAAAAACTAACAATTTCATATAGCTCAAGGTCACTCGTCACCGAAGTAGATGGGATCTATGGCGCTTGAAAAGCTTCTCACGGTTGTCGCTGGTTGCAATTGCTGGGTGGAAACTAGGAAGTGGACGAGAATTTCAAAACCTTAGTTGCTTGAAGACGATGAAGAGAAAAGAGAGATGAAACGGACAAACAAGAGATTTGAGCCTTTCAGGCGTGCAAGGTGATTCAAAGAATTTTATTCAAATCGGGCATTCCGTATTCGGGTTACTGTCTTAAGTGACGGTCATTCGATATCTGGATTTTTTTTAGTTTAGGTTTGGTAATCACTTAATTAGTTCTCTGATTTAACTTAAACTTTTGTTTTTCACTTACTCTTGTTAGATGGATATCTAGATCTGGATCCGGATCCGAATATGAAAAATCAGGTGTAATCGCATTTGTATCCGTGTTCGAGAGATTTTGAACTGACTATCCAAATCCGTATTCGGATCCGACTGGACAAAAAAAAAAGTATCTGAATCCGACCTGAATTGAATACGGAAACGGATATGGTCGGATATAATCTGACCCACTTTCAGCCCTACTATTTCGTGATGATGTAATTTTTCTTACATACCAGGCATGACCTATTAAACAAGGAGATGCGATTGGCAATCCTTAAATATTTCGCAGGAAAGAAAAATCCATGGGATGTCTTCAGTCTCCTGATTACCTTCTATGGAAATGCTTGTGGTTTCCATCAATGTCTGTTTGTGATACAAGCAAAATGGATGCATGCCATGTCTCATATAACCTTTTTGTGATGCAAAATGATCGGTCTGCAGTGTTTTTTTTTTTTTTTTGAAGTTATTGTAGAAGGAAGGTGGCCAAGCAAGGTAAAACAAGATGGTAACAATCAAGGCGTGATTTAGACCTATCTATTTAAAGATTGCGATATTGGTTTGATTTGGGTTGATGCAATACAATCACATATTGCAAAATATAAAAACATATATATTAAGCCAATTGTGGATAAAGTGGCAAGAAACCTGATGGACACTCATGCAGTCCAACATTGTGATGCAGTGGACTATTAGGAATCAGGTCGCTCTTTTTTTGATAAATCACCAAGAAAATATAGATTACGTGCGTAGAAAAATAGATTGATACTTGTAGAGATGATTTGAGAACACAAGAAGAGGGAAGAAGATGGATAAAGACTTCTCTAGGCACCACAAAGAGTACTCACTTTTAGCATACCGTCCAAATTTACTTGGTACTTTCCTCATTTCTTTCTTCGTTTCTTCCTTCTCTGTCTCTCTCTTTGTTGGTGGCACTAGAGAACTCTTACTTGAGTTCGCAATGTGATATATGAGAAAGCTATAAACACCCAAATTTTGTGCCCCCCGCCCACCCTATGGTGGAAGCCTTAGGGCTTTTTGGCACCAACCTAGGAAACCATAGGGTTGGCAGCCCACTAGAATTGGACCCCAGCATGTGGCAACCACCTAGGAAGCCCTAGACATGTGGATGGCCCAGGGTTTCTAGATGTAGTCGGCCACCTAGGGCTGGCCTTATGAGCTGGCTACACAAGAAATCCTCATCTAGGGTCGAGTCGGGGTCGGTTCATTATTCCAGTCTGATAATTCTGATGCTGTCCCATACAAACCAAGTATACCAATTACCAAGGGTTTAATTTACTTGCTTAATTAAATGAGCCCGAGTTTGGCAAGTTGTCGAGTTATCTAGAGAAAATATCAGGGACGACAGATAAGTATAAGATCTGAGATCAACGTGGATTTTTAGTCTACCATGTCCTTTCTTATTTGATGAGTGTGCCACAATTGCAAGGAAGCAAGGTGGACTAGCCTCCTTATACATAAATGTGCTATCATGCTAATCATGGTAGACGGACTGGATAGAAAAGATTTTCTTCATGCACAGCAACTGTTTATGCAATTCAATCCACCTTTCATTATCCTCAGTTGATTGTTTAGAAAATATTAGCATTGTCAAACCCATAGCCAATCAACCTCATGGCCCATTAGAACTGTAGATCACTTTGCAAAATCAATAGAAAGTAAACCAAGGTACATTGGGTTTTATCAGTTGCTGCAAGATTGATCTGTTCGAGATGGTATGGAATAATCACCATAGTGCTAAATTAAGAAATGTAGGAAGTGCACTAATCAAGGACAAAGATGTAAAGAATAGATTAAAATGTATTCACATCTATGATGGAGTTTTAAGGAGAGGCCCCCGAGGGAGAGGAGCTCGGATTTGGGTTGAAGGTTTAAGAAATAGGGAGAGACAGCCTTTTGTAGAAAAAGTGGAACAAAACTGGAAAGCGTAAAATGAATTCTGGTGGAGGCTGTAAGAGGAATTATTAGCGAAGAAGTTTTCGTGGTGCTGATCAAAACAACTAGGATAAGGCTTTGATTGCTTGCTTCTTGCTGTCGATGTTGCAAAGTTCCCTAGTCCTTTCAAATGAACATGTAGATACTCACAAACACACACATGCACTTATGCTTGCTTGCTTACTCATGAACAGAAATATTTTGACATGGAAATTATTTTTGTCCAATGTGCGATGCTTCTTAAGGTATTAGTCTAGAGCAAATGAAATTTACCCATCGTGGAATCAATAATTATGAATTGATGATAGCCAGTTTTGGTTCCCATTCAAACACCTTTCTTTTCAAATCTTCGAATGAGCATTATATTAATGGGATTCCTTTTTGCTTGGCAGTCGTGGTGTTTCTTTCGAATATTAGGAAGTTAGGAGGTTTATATCTTTGAAGATTTGAAATCTTAGAAAAAGTTTTGACTTGTAATAATTATTTTGCAAACCTGAACATTAGATTTCTATGAAATCTGGGACTGGTAAGATCTAGGCATTGTGGCCTTTTCTCATGTCGTAAGACTTGGATGCTGGTATAAAGCTTTGAATTCTTAATGTACAAAGTACAGTGTTTCCCGACTATGCATAATTGCACTTAATAAAGAAATAGGTTTCATGAACGTTGAGTTCTCTGGATTCTAGTTTTATTTTTTACTTTCTGGCATGACATGAGTTGGAAACCTCTATTTGAATGTCCAGTATTTTGCAAGAACGACTTATATCTGGTAATATTATTTGACCAAATTAACCAACTTAAGCAGTTAACTTATTCCGAAAATTGTACTTAGTAGACCTAAATAATCATATTGTCTAGTTTGAGCTTGACTTTTTGCACAGTTACTTTATATTGATCAATTTGACTTTTTAAAGATGGTTCTCCTAATTGTAAGTTGACCTAAAAAGTTGTACAGGATTTGTTTTATATCAATTTGAGTTGATCATGCTATCAAGCATAGAAGGGACCCACATTAGATGTGCAACCCACCATTTGAATGAACCTTGGCTTTTGTGGCATTTCCATTTGCATTCTCAACAGGTAAAAAAGAAAAAATTGAGGTACCTGTAGTATGGGAATATGAAAGTCTAATTGCATCACATTTTGGACATTCTAAAACTTGGTGAATAAAGTGAACCAACTCGCTTGAATGATGAAACCTTATATCTGGTGACATTTCAAATCTTGATTTTGTGCAATTCATTAGAGACACCTAGTAATGTTATTGGCCAAATTGTCCATCATAGTCAAGTAATCAACTTGTTTAATTTACTATGACAATTAAAATAGTAATTTACTCACTTTGGTTGACTTGGTATTTGTCAATATACCTAAGATACTAATCTTGCTTGTTCAATAACTAGATTTCATTAGTCCGTTTATGCCACCCACGCTAAGTTAACCAGCACGGATTTTGAGCAATTCAAGTTGCACTTATCATTTGATTTGTAATGGATGTGCAGTTGTAGACAATCATTATTTATATCAAGTTTTTAAAAACCGTTAACTCCCACTAAGGATATGTTTTATTGTACTTCCTTAACCTTTCTATTTTAGAAAAAAATCCAAGAGAACGTCAAAGCCACTTTCGATGTATGGGGCAACCGGGAACCAATTCTTGCTATCATCTTGAGTATTTGCCATGTAGATGGAATTAGAGTTTTTTTGTGTTTTATGATACATGGGTTGAAAGAAGACTCCTTTACCAATTTTTCCATTTCTCTATGTGATCCCTTTGTACATGCATATGAAATTTTGTAAAAAAACAAAATCAGGAGTAATAGGCACCTTCTTATACTTATGTTATGATTCATTATATTTGATGTATTTATGTTGATTTGCTAGGACATGCATGGATACATGAATAATGAATCATATTAAGTAAAAAATATTGGATATCAGTAAGTGACACCTGTTTGCTACTATGTTTACTTCAGTTGGTGGTCTTTCTTATTTCAGAACTGATTGCTATAAGTGGCCGACATATTTGAATTTTACTCAAGAGGAACTATAGAAACACGAGCGAGAAAAAACTGACCTTTTGTTGGAGGTAAAAGTCCAGGGACAGTTGTGCAATTTTTACCCGGACAAAAAGAGTTATAGGATATGCATTTCAAGTCCTTTTATGAGGTCCACAACAATTTTTTTTCTGTTTCTATAGCTATCATATATAATAAGCAGGAACTATTTTTTGAAAATATCATAATTAAATGTTGGTGATCGCTCTTGACTAATTATTCTTAGTGCCATAGAAGGAAAAAAAGATTTATTTTGGAAGAGTAGAGGATGGCCATTAACTTTCATGGTTGCTTAGAACTGGAGCTGTAAGAACTTAGGATCTCATCCAAAAAGGCTAGTTGGAAGGTGTTATTTGGATTTTTTGGCTTGTATAAGTACCCAAGATCTATCCAGTGCATAGCTGATGTGTGACTAAACACACGTTTGCACGGGTCTTCACATACTCTCTCCGTTTAGACTCTAATATCCTAGTCAGGCTAAGGGTTCAAATCCATTCAAATCCAATTACAAGTTTCACAAATCCAATCACAAACACCACGATTAGCCCATGGTTAGCCCAAATAGATGTGTTGCAGTGCCCCCTAGTCCATATAGGCCATGGGCTAGCTCGCTCCGATACCATTTGTAACAATTCAGGACCTCACCTATAAAGGCTAGCAAGAAGATGTTATTTGGTTTTCTTAGCCTTATAGAAGTATCCAAGATCTCCCAATGTATAGCTGATGTGGGACTAAACACGCCAGTGCGGGTCCTTATAGGGCAATTGATACTTATCTTGGTGAGCCATCAAGGTGGCGAGTGATATAACAGGTCCGATACCAATCTCATTGTTGTACATAAGATTGGATGTTGCCACCCTAGTATATGATCAAGCTCATGGTGGGTGCTGTTTTGCAATTTATGGGGCCTCCACCTGAGAACTGTTGAGAATTCACTTATTTGGGCAACTTTTGTTTTAGATCTGGACGTGACTTCAAGCTTTAAAGTAGGATTTGTATTGCTTGAAATCTTATCGCATGGAAACTACATGCATTTACGGAGTCATGTAAAGTACTTAAGTAAAAGTTGACCCCATTGACATGCTTAGTACAGCAAGTTATGCTGTGTTTATTACATTAGATTTTTAGTCCAGTGGAATATTTATGTGCTTCTGGTTTTGTGTGTACTCATTTGCTTGTGTGGGTGTTGAACTTGACTATCTGAACTTAGATTGCTCATATCTCGATGTTCATTGTGTATATTGGCTTTATATGATTCATTTTGCTGCAGTAATTTAATAAGGCATGTTTTCTTCTGCAATCATTTCACAGATTTAGGTGTTAAGAAATCTGTGCTAAAAGAGTGATAATGTGGATCTAGATCCAGGTTGTTTTGGGGCTTGGCTTACGAGGTCAATACCTTCATGAGATATGTCCAGAAAACTAAATATCAGTAAATCATAAACAGAAATTAGCCTATTGTAATGATTGTTGTTTCACAGAAAGTTGTCTTTGGTGGCAATTGTTTGATTCAAATCTATCTAGCCAGAATTGTATGCCATTATTTCTTGTTAAGTTTTTTGACGCGATACTTCTGTTGCTTTGTTATTGGGGTTCCTTTTCGTAATATTTTTCTGGACTCATCATGAATTTCTTCGGTGTGTTATATTCGATGACATTTCTTCATCTCCATTGGTTTTTCATGTATGAATTTGCAATGCCGGAGCCTTTTGCTTTCTTTTTTTTTGCCTTTTTTTATTATCATTAATATTGTTCAAATATCTCCATTTGTTATTATTTATCAAAGCTATGCATGTCCTTTCACCATCAATTTTTGAGTGAGCACCTGAGTTGAAATAAGTTGCATTTGGAAGTAGATATGTTCCTTTATATAAATGATTTGGTGAAGAATAATCATTCAAAAAACCTTCGTATAATGTTGGTGTAGTGATTATTGGGGCTTGTTATGGTTGCCCAGTATATTTGACTGAGAGAGACATTATATCGTTGCAGTATTCAGAGTTGATATCATGTTGAATGCTGAAAACCGGAAATTTTTCTCAAACATAATGCTATAAATTTAAGATAGAGCAAATGTTATATGCACTTCATCGGCAAGTTGTCTTCCCAAAATCTACACCACTATTGGTTGTTAGCATAGCTCTTGATTATTAAAAAATTCTAGAATTATTCTTGGTTTTTTCTCTTGAACTGAATGATTCTCCAAATTGTTTTCCAAAAATGAATCAATCCAGAATTATTCAATTATTCTAGAATTATACACATTTTATGATATATTCACGAGCTGCTCGCAGCTAATTTAAGAACTTTGTTGCGTTACAAATGGATGACACTATGTATTGTTGCTAGCAGTAATGTTTTTTACCATCATTTCCCTCACCTGTACTTATTTTTAAGTGAACAAGTTTACCCCATTTCAGTTTTATTATTTTTCTTGCTTATTCTTGATTAACCGATTTTTTTTTCCTGAACTTTTGATGAATGTGCAAGATTCTTTTCCTAATTTCGAATCATTACTTTTGGCCAAACTGTTCCCGGATGCCAAACTTGTGATTATGGTTGTCAGGTGTAACCACAGCCATCTGGACATCTAGTCTGATCTTATTAACTGTTACTAATCGAAGTCGTGCCGATTTGTGGCGAGGACTCTTGGTCAATACCTTCATTGTGCAATCAGAGTCAGTATGTTTGTTTTCCTATCAGCTGCTTTAAAATAATAAGAATTACACTGCAGGTTGCTGAACGGGCTCTATTCTTGTGGAACAATGACCATGTGATGAGTCTGGTAGCACAAAATCGGCAAGCTATCATGCCCCTTATCTTCCCAGCTTTAGAGAAGAACAGCCAGAGTCACTGGAATCAGGCAGTCCTGAATCTAACAATGAATGTCAGGAAGATGCTCTCTGAGATGGATGAGGAGCTATTTTTGGCTTGCCAAAGGAAGTTTGAGGAGGATGAAGAGAAGCGAGTGGCAGTGGAGGAGAAAAGAAAGAAGGCCTGGGAACGTCTGGAGATTGCTGCCGCCTTTCAGCCAATGACTGGAAACACAGCCGTCCTTGTGAGACCTGTTATGGCCCCTGCAATTGCTGCTACTCTTACATAGTTATGAAGTGGCATGGGCAAGGAGAGACTAGGGTGGTCTAAAATACATTCAAAGTGCTCAGAGTAAGTTTTCCTAATATTTTTTTGTATTATGGTGTTTTATTGTAACTATGTGGGAATCCTTTGCTGCTCTGGAAGCAAGGCATGTTGTAATAGTCTTGGCACGTACTATCTCTATTGATGCATGTTTCGTCAAGAGCATGGTGCCAAATGCCCCCAATTCTCAGCTTGATGAGTTCTTTGATCACTGCTACCAAGATCGGCTCAATTCATGCAGGTGCCTCTCCATAATGGAATGCCATAGGGAGAGAATTGTAGTTTTTGGGTGCGGTTCTTTTTGATGGAGGTTGGTAACAAGCAACGGGCACTGGTATGCTTTTACCAGGCACGGTTTGATGGTTCCATTTCTTATTTTGTTAATGTGACTTGTGTTCATGTCCCCTTTTTTTTTTGACATTGTTACTTTTAAAATTGATTTAAGCAACGGGCACTGGTAATTCTCATAGCTGTAAATGCCATGAATACTTTTTCACTTTAACAGTAGAAGATGGATGATTCGGGAGGTTTTTGGAGAACAGTTGGTTGAGAGAAGGATACTGGCTATTCTGATTCTAGATGGGGTGTCGAGAAATAGGTTGTTGTAGGCTTTTCGACGGGGAGGGCGAGGGTGAAGCGCCAAAGACCTAAAGGCGTTGATGGGCAAAGAGGCTATCTGGCAGATTGAGGGTTGGCGGGTGTATCTTAGAGTGGCCTTGTTTATATAAAAGGTGGCTTGGAGGTGTTTATCGATCCGAGATGTTTTGGCGAGCAGGAGAGTCAGGGTCATCCTGATGTGCGAGGAGTGCATGCGCTTAGAGGAGACTATCAGCCATTCTCTACTTGTAGGTGTGGTAGTGGACGTCCGTTTTGGTGTGGAGTTGGAGGATCTTTTGGACCACTTGAGGCTGTTGGTAGGCTCATTGAGTATCGTGGAGAGAGGCATCATATGTATTTATATGATGTATTATATTTGGCTGAATCGAAATGCGTGCATCTTTGAGGATAGAAGAATCCCTCCGAGGGTCATGATGGATAGAGCCACTCGTCATGCGACTAAGATTATTGTCACTACCCGAACATTTTCACCTAGATTGGCTAGGAACATCTAAGGTAACTTGCAGCTTTCTCTGAATTGAGCAATCTCACCTGTGGTTACGATTACCCTCGTTTCCAGCTTACACCAGAATTACGAGGCTTTCGTGCTCTCGTCTCACATGCTACCGTCATCATATTGCCATCATCGTGGATTAGCATATCCTGATAGACGGGTACACCAGATACTTGTTTGAGCAATCTGGTTGGCGCTCAAAGAAATTGCAGTATGTCAACCCCCATCATGCTGCAATCAAGAGTTCAGCTTTTAATAACAAAACCATCACCGTAAAGGAAACAACCGCAGCAAAGAGAATAGAGATGAATAGCAAGTGCTCTTATTCTCGTTAATGCTTAAGAACCCCAGAAACTTTTCCTCCTCCCAATTCCACCCCCACCATTCCCATGGGAAAGCAGAGAGAGACCGTCCTTTTCCATCTAGAATACGTCGGCACCATAAATGCTCCTGTAATTATCCCAAAATTTTAAACTCTTATTATAAGTGGATTTTATATCATCAAATATCCCTATTTATAGATGTCTTTTTATTTTTAATTTTTTCCAACTTGAAGATTTCACAAAGTCTTTATCTTTTAGTTTCCGGCTTTTCCCGAATATATCCCACAATACAGAGAGGGAGGGAACCAAGTCCGACCGTCATGTTGAAGGTACAGTAGATGCTGTCCGAGAATCAAGAAGACGTAGTCGCTCGCGAGAGCAATATATGGAAAGCCACTAGAAGATGTACAAGCACGCAACAGACGTAAGCAGCGCTGTTGATAGCACCGACACTGCATTCACAGCATTGTTGTCCAGAATGCTCATTCCTGAAATCTTGACCACTGTAGGTGCACGTTTTCCAACAACCTTCAAAGAAAAATATAAGAGAGTTACAGCACATTTGTCATAATTTGTATCAGCAGAAAATTTTAATAAGAACAGGCAGAAATAATCCGAATATTTTTACTCATTTGATGCAAACAAACAGCGTTGGCCTGCACAATTACATCACTGGGCATCAACATTGATTACAAGCCCATTGATGATAACCTGCACCTCAAGCGAATAAATGAATCTGGAACTATCAAATTTATGAACTCCTGCTGCAAGTCAATGACACTAAGACTTTTTGGATAATTTAAAGCAAAAGCAAAGAAAAAAAAGGGAGATAGAGAAAGGTGAATGCAAAAGGTGCAACTTCATGAATCTCGTGATCCCAGAGGTGGGCTGATCAATATGCCAAATCAGATTACTAGAGGCTTAGAGCAATTGAAAAACATAGCAAAGATGGTTTAGCAAAAAAAATCATGCAGTTTATTAGCTGATGGTTTAGCAGATTCCTTCTGAAGCGAACATTCAGGGGATCTGTTGCACGTCCATGTGATTTAGAAAGCAAAGCATACAAGAAACAAACATATAATGGTTATTGTTCCTACATTCTCTTTGATTAATAAATAAATTTGGTCATTTACGTCAAGCAATTTCCTGTTGGGTTGCTTAAAGGGAACTGATAACATCTTGTAAGAAAAAACGAGATAGTGATAAACGAAACTTTATGGGACATGGCTGATGTATTCATTTACCCTTTTCCTCAAGGTGCAATAACCACTGAACTGAAGCGTTGCTCCTAATAATGAATCAATCAAACTCCCACATAGACCAGCTGCTGCAGCGACTGGTATTACTAGCAGCTGCCTCCAGATGACATCATGAGCACATTCAACTGTAAGCAGTCCAACAATAACATAAGCAAGCCCGATAACAAAGCCAGCTGCTGCAGCTGCTAGAAGTCCTTCCACTGTGACACCACCATTTGTTCCCTTTCGGACAGTCTGCTCATACAGAGAGAAAAATGGTTTAAAGATGTTTCCACTGTTCTGAAAAAAATATAATATGATCCTAAGGTGCCATAAAATCATCAACACAAGTATCTGGTTAGTAGTGAGACAACATCTTGGTGACTTCGTCAATGAGAAAAGCACGTCTTTGCATTGATTGTAAAGCAAGAAATTTCTAATATTGGAATCCTTAGGAGGTACCATTCAGCAGCATTCAAAGCCTTTTTATTACATTTTATTTTAGAAAACAGTTAGCGCAACCGTGGAATGCAAGCCAGGGGCAAAAAATCACATAATGCAAGGTGAGAATTCTGTTTTATGTTCCATTTCTAGGAGCTTTAATAGGGATTATTATTTGAAGAAAACTATAAGACTCCTATCAGGCAACTAGGAAAAGCAAAATTGCATCAGAATATTGATATTGGCATCCACTGAGAGATTGACATAAGGGTACTGCATGGCATTGTAGTAATTGGATCCAAATGCTAAGTGAAGTACACAATCCAGGTGATGAAATGCAGAGAAGATCAAAGATGGACATCATAATGCATGTCTCAACTGCTTTTTTATTCTTGCTCAATCGGTAGGGTACAGAAAGATGAGATCAAGACCTGCTTAATTGGGCATTACCACTTTGTAGAAGCTCATCTAACACCACTTGCCTTGTTTGAATTTTTGTTTGGCTTATTACCTGATCCTTGCTTTCCAGATCATCTGATGAGTCTTTTTGTACTATATTACCTTCAAAATGCAATTTTAACGACAATGAAGTAGGATGGCTGTTTGGGTCTACTCCCTTAATATCTGTCTACTTACCAGCAAAGTTTTCTAATGAGACTACTATTTTCAGCACTCTAAAGAATGAAGCTAACAAGTCTTCTGACAGTTTTGGGGTTAGGAGCTATCCGAGTTTCAAAATATTTTCCAACAAAACTCAGCGCACCTACCACACAGTAAGATTAGCATACAGTGTTGGGGGATTGATAGCCTGTTTTACCTGAAAGGCTAAATTTAAAGAGCACACTTGCTGCTGGGAGGAAAATAATTTTTTGTACCTATAAGTTGACCATTGCTTTGGATTTAGTGGGGGAGCTTATTTAGAGGTTAGGCTGGAGATGTTGAAAAACCTTCCCATCGCTATGGTTCATGAACTAGGTCCAATTGGTATGGTATGGCCTTTTTCCCGCCAATCTCCTATTTCATCTACCTTAAGCATTGTCCATTCCATTCAATCCCGTAGGAAATTCTCACTTAATTTCAGATATTATACTCTATTTTTTTAGAGCCTCACATCTTGTATAGCTTGTTCTGCCCATCTGGATGGAGCCTTCGCTTCGAACTATTGAATAAAGGAGGTACTAGTTCGTGAAAACACCTAAAGTGACCTCATTTAAGTCCAATATTTGTTATCAGAACAAAAGAAGAAATATGGAGAGGCTTGGAGAGGGCCGTGGGGGAGGGAAAACTGAATACTCAACACATTCAACTATAAGATTGATTTATGACTTGAGAATATTATCTTAATAAGCTCGTAAGAAATGCTGTTTCATCATCTATGAAAAGAAAATGAGCATAAGAATGTAGAAGCTGCATTTGGCCTATCCCTGCGGCTTTAGAAAGCAGGGCAAAGGAAATGTAAACACTTAAAAATAACTACCATGTCCACCCCACTTGAGTACAATAGTATCATCTGACATTTGGCAAGCAAAAAAAGGATCGACAGAACAGGTATATGTTTGACACTCCTTTTTAATTTAAATTCTATAATAAATAATTATTCATTATGAATCCTCAAAATGATTACGAACTATCTTTGTATTACAAGTATTGGTGGGTGTTTAACTACATAACTTTTAGCTGTTGGTCTTTTCAGTAATTTAGTTCTTCCAAATACCAAACTTCATGTCAATTTCTAGGGAACCAGGCGCTACATTAAGTGCAGACCGGAAAATTAAAAGCTTTTGTTGCCATAACAATGAATGTCCAGGTGAAAACTATGTGAGCATAAAGAATAGTACACCTGTTTAGTGGGAGAGAAAAAAATCTTGATGGTGGATGAGCCAAGAGAGGCCTGGTCATTTGATAAAAATGGTGTCCTTAAGAAAATAGCCAGTAAAATTGTTTGCTTATGTAAGTATTTCTATGTGAGAGGAAGACTTGCCCAGCTGATTATACTATGGATTTATTCATGATATCATTTTCCATCTAAAATATGAGCATGTTGTCATGTTGAAGAATGTTCATGTTATTGGAATGCATCAATAGGACAGACTATATAGAACTTCTGTTGACACTTAATTGTTCAAGGAAATTACTATTTTTGATTCAATTGCTAATCTTGGAGAGAGGAGAAAGAATAAGGAGGGTGAGGGTTGGCTGCAATAAACACACAATTCAGTTTGGCAAAAACATGATTTAGGTGATTGTATTGCTTTGTCTTTCATTCTTGAATATCCAGCTATCTGCATCGACACTTGCACAAGGGAATGGTAGTGAAGGTCCAGGGATTGTAGTTGGTTAGCATGAGCTTCTACAACAATACTAAAACTTCCACTTGATAGAGTCAACTTCCGACAGACCTTCAACAGAGCTTACATGTGTTTGTTCCTGCACTTGCATAGCTGGCTGTATGCACACATGCAGTAGCTAATGTTTCATTTGTTGCTTGTCACTCTTTATTGGTTCCTATTGATATATATTGGTTGACTACAGTGTTGTATGCACTCTAGGCTGTACGTTAATATGCTTACATCACAGTTAGTCACACAATTATTTTATCCGCCATGCATTTCAAATATGTTATACCATTTTTTGTGGAGTTTACTGCGCTAGGGGTACTCTAGAACAACCAACACGTTAGTCTTTGATCTCCATGATTACGGGTCCATGTAGCTGGCAGTTGGGTATCCATTTCTAGACTTTTATGTTGCTTTACTTGACCTTCATAGCCTCCATGTTTCTATGCAATATCTTTTGGTTAATCCATGTTGTTTTCAAAATGGTTTTTAGCAGTTGAATTCACATTTTTTTCTTGTAGATTTTGGATTCCGAGTACTCTCCTTTTTTTTTTGACTTTGACATGGTCCTTAAAGTATTGATATTTCCTAAAGTTCCCTACAAGTTCTTCAGTTTTTAGGTTGGTTTTCAAGACTGAGCAGGTTTTGTTCATCACTTTATGACATAAGCCAAAATTTGATAGCAAAAAAATACAAGCATCTAGGGATAATTTAAACATTGATCTGGACAGGGTATTATTTATAATGAACATCACTGTGCCCTGAGTGATGTTTTATCTCAAAAATTTGTTTCATGCATTCATCTCTTCCTCTAGTTCTTTCTTTAGGCTCAAATACAGCTCACTAGCAGTAGATGGAAAGTAGAGATGATGGAGATTGTGAATGGATGTATAGAGCAAGGGAATCTATTATGTGACAAGTGGAGTCCTTTGACTATGCATCCTTGATTCCTAATAGTGTGACATTTGACTATCTCCAATTCATAATTTGTTCACTGTCAAGGTTTGAAATGCTGATTGTAGCATTGTACCATGCGTCGTGCCTCCTGTATCGTGCATTGTATTGATCCATACCAAATACACATGTTGATACAAATACGCTCATGCCAACAAACTGTGAATAGATACAGGGGGGGACCACCCAACATACCATACCAATATCTAACCAGTACTCCCCTGTGTTGCAAGATTTAAATCTTGTTTGCCATGCATGCTAATCTAGAATGTGATTTGAGGATAAAATGTACAACATTTGACTTTCTAGGGATTGGCAAATTGAACTACCACTCGGTGCTCATTTACTTGTTATATAATTATTTTTTAATGTTTTCATTGAAATATAAAATCTAAATTAGCAACTTATGTTTTAATTAGCAAATCTTGGTTTGATAAGCAAAACTAGCTCATTGTGCCATGATTTGCATTCTATCAGGGAGACGTTCGAGCTGACGAACATGGAGATAAACTTATCAACCCACTTCAGGGGTGTATAGATCCCATTACTTACATCACTGACCAAACGGCAGAACTAGAGCTGCATCATCTAGTTACTAGTAAGTAGATGACCAAAACAAAATTCTCAACTTGCTGCAATTAATGCTGATAAGTGTTGTACCCACATGTAACTAGCTAGATGAAGATGTTATATACATGTAACCAAATCAGGCTTTGCAGTCATTATTAGCCCATGACTTGATTCTTAAAATTCAGAGTTTCTTCTGAATAGCTAGTAAGAGACCTTGAGTTTTCTCTTCTTTTTTCGAGAATTTTCTCTCTGATGTTATAGAGCTACAATCCCCATTGTTTTTATAAATAGAAAATAGTGTCTTTCTTTAGTGCATTACTAAACATTACTAAGTTGTTTTAGTGCACTTACCTTGAAAGTTGTAATTAGTCGGGGCTGTGCATTACTAAGCATTCCAATTTCGGATGACCACGTGTCGCCATTGCAGCAGGCATAATGTCCGATGATACCACCAATAAGGCCAGTAATAAGAGCCGACTCTCGTGTGTCCAAGCACCTGTCTTTCCCACCCGTCATTTTTGCAACTAAAACTACCAAAATCGTTGCAATTGCACTATTAGCCAAAACCTGTACCCTGTAAACAGAATAAGGTTACTCAGAATAAACAATGTGACACAAATGGCCAAAACATCAATAAAATACAATAGATATCAAAATTTTATGCTGCACATCAAATGACAAATTATTGAAATTCCCCAAGTCTTCAGAAATCAAAGCTTGTAATTGACATGAATTCAACACTTAATGTGGTCCACCACATAATGGTTTCCCAAGGCTTGGTTTTCTGTAAAGGTAAGAAGGTGGTTCATGAACAGTTTAATAAAGAGGACATCACCGAATCCACTGTTTAGATATTAACACATGAATTTTACTTGAAGGAAATCCAATAAATCTCTATGGTGACATGATATAAGTTTTTTTATTAAATAATCCTAACTACTAATTGAGATGATCTACAGATCAACCAGCTATTGAGTAGCAAAACCAACATATATATTCAAATTAAGTTTCTTTAGAACATGACATCATAGTCAAGGATCACATTTATAATATTGGGCAAAGATGCATCCATGACACAAACAAATAAAATTTCCAGTTAAGATCAGAATATGAATTAATAAGCAAGAAACACATTTGAATTGAGCTTCTTTAGAACATGAAGTAATAGTTACATGAGGGAAACATTGTATCAGGCAAACCTATGTCGACGGCTCAAAGATAAAAAATATTTTCAGCTGAACTGCATATCAGAAAGTGAGTAGGCCGTCTACATAACTAGATCAAAATATAAGAGAAATACTCAGTTAAATCTTATCATAATTACCACCTACTCAGGTTAGCTTTAGGAATTTTGTTTTCAACATCAATCTTAATTAAGGGTACCTCCTCTATATAGTTAATCTTTTCTACATACTGTCCCAACAACTTTCGCACCTCAGATCATTGCTGCATAGACCCTAGCGAGAGATTATAAAGTTTGGTCAGTTTCTTTCTATCCAATCTTTGGCTGGAATTTGACTGGCCATATCAAAGAAAAAGGGTATATAAATAATTGCAGATGAGAAAACTAAGAACACGAGATATAAAGAAATCACCAAAAAGAGTATAGGGCAAAATTAGACAATATGGTTGGATATTTAAATCAAGAAATGAAGAAAACCTGCTGCCACGTTAATCTGGGGAAAAGAACAAGAAAATAAGCACGAAAGATAAAGTCCTGGAACTGTCCGTCATATAATAGTTTCCCTAAAAGATCTAGCAGAAAGGTCTACAGGTAAAGCTTCAAGTCAAGAAAAAAGAGAAGAGTGAAACAAAAGGGAATTGAAATTTGAACGGCGAAATCTCACCAGTTCCGTAGACCTCCTTCCTTGAAATCCTCCTCAATGGCCCTCTTCTTCTCTTCCCCTATCCTGGTGAGCTTGGAAGAGGTGAAGAAGAAAACAAGAAGCAGCGCTCCGAACCTACGTTGAAGTAAGTCGGAAGGATCAGAGCACAAACTCAGGGAGATTATGTTCGATTCGATCCGATTCACAGATAAGATAATGGAGAAAGGGTCCAGAAAAGGGAATGGAATCGATCGGACCTGTAGTCAGCGGCGATGTGGATAACCATCACCAAGAACCCTGCGAGCGCCCCCGATCCATCGAGCGACCTGCGCTTATAGGCTCTGGCCGCGATCAACAAGGAGAGCACCACGGAGACCACCGATCTAATCAAGAAACCCTCCATCATCTTTCCTCTCTCCACTCTCGAACCTATGGAGATTAGAGTTTGGGTTCGAATGGGGCTTTCAATCTCTCCCGGCGGCGGATGGGGATGGCTGGGAGAACTCGCCCGTCATGGCAGTTCCGCTTGAGGATTTTTTTTATGCGGGAACCGAAAAGATATTCCGCCAGTGCCGTCCAGGCCGAACGATTCTATGCGGACGCCAATATCGCCGAAAAGCGACGCGACGCTTATGGAAACGGGACCCCTTCGTTGGCCCAGACATTATCGCGGGTACCCGAACGAGCGAACGGAGCCATCCAGTTCCGGGGAGGCAAACTTTCCGGCTTGCCCGCCCACGAAACCAGAAAAGAACCTCTTCTTTTTTTTCTTTTTTTTTTTTTTTTTTTTTTTTTTTTTTTTTTGGTACATCGCACTCTGTTTGGAAGTTTTCGGATAATAATAATTGTGCTTGCGGCTTCTTTCTGTTATTTATAATTCATAAAGTAGCCCTCGCCCGGTACACATACTTCTAACGTTTAACCCCAAATAATCCATTGGGGTTTTCTTTGTTTGCTCTTGGACTGGTTTGATCCATAGAAAAAGAAAGGAAAAAAAATAGGATCAACAGAAAAATACAGAGATGCTGAATATTTGATTTGATTAATACTTTTTACAAAAAAATAAAAAATAATTATTCTTTATAAAATTATTATTTGTATGTATATCTTTTTTTTTTTGCGCATTCATTAAAAAATAAACAGCTTAAAATTAAAATGATTAAAATATCTTTATAAGTAGATATGTAAAAAAAAAGTTACAAAGGTATACGAGCAAATAGTAACTTTATGAAAATATTTATGTGATTTCTCATATTTAGAAATGTGTGCATTCAAAAAAAATTGAGCCACATTGTCAATTTTTTTAAAATTTTTTTGAGTTTGTTAAGTTGGAATATTAGGTGATCCCTTTGTAATGCTATTCTCCATTTAATTTTGATATAATTATTGTTATTGAATCTATGACATCTATATATTCTTCATCATTTTTAAAAGATTAAAGCATATCGAATTTAAATCAATTGTAGATGTTTAAATTAGTAAAATACTTTTTAGTGATTTACATGTTGAGATGAAAATTTTGTAAAAGCAACATGATTTACTCTATAAGAGTTGATATTAACATGAGACCACGACATGATAATATTAATTTTTTTGTTACCTTTTTGTTATTAATGAATTATTTTTACTGAATTTTAATCATTTTTTATTATTTTTTTAAGTATATACCCTTGTAAATATGCGTAATTGCATGAATATTCTCACAAAGTTATTTACATATGTATTCTTATAAAGTTACTACCCGTAAGACTATTTCAGTCATTTTAAATTTAAATCATTTATTTTTTAACGACGTTAGATGGTATAAATATATATATAAAAAGAATAAAAAAAGTATACATGCAAAAGTATTTTACGAAAGTATACATGCAAATAGTAAATTTTCAAAAATATTTATACCATTTTGTATATATTGGAGAGTATATATGCAAAAAACCAAAATCTATATAAAATATAAAAACTTCAATTTCCATAAGCTGAAAATTAAGATTTTTTTTTTTTTTTCAAAGATGCTCTTAAGCTTTTAGATAGAATGAAGTAAGACTTTTCTATTTATTAAGGATATAATGGATATTTTACACAATTTTTCTAAAATAGTGGATGTTTGACCAAACATAAACCACTCTCGAATGTACCATTTTCTCATCACCAACCAAATATGCAAAAACTATTTCTCCAGACATTATATAACCAAACGTCGGCTTTCTAAAAAAAACATCCCAATGAGAGAAATTTTTCTCACGAACCAAACAATACAAGCCAATTCTTCTTTAAATACTTCTCTTTCACATGCCATACATCTCAACTATCATAACAATCATAGAAGTCTCCTATATTCGCATCACTTGCAATAGAGAATAATTTATAGTCTAAAAATAAATAAATAAAAAGTAAATGATCGAAGATAACATTTACCAAAAAAAAATAAAATCAAAGATGATATTGAATGAATAAACATGACATATTCCCTCTTTTGATGAACATGTACAAAAATATCAAAACAAGAATTTATTCTTTAAATACCCACTGAAAGATGAAACTAATGTTGTACAGAGTCTTCCAATCATAGATTACTTCTCGGCATAGGCGGAAGAACATGCACAAAAATATCAAAATAAGAATTTAATCTTTAAATACCCACTGAAAGATGAAACTAATGTCATACAGAGTCTTCCGATCATAGATTACTTCTCGGCAATTGGATTCCTCTCTTCATCAATATCGACAACTAAAAGGCAATTTGGATCCAGGCCCTTTGGTCCTTCAGAGTAGAGTGGTGGAAGATAGGCCTTGTATGCCGGCAGATACCGTGATACAAAATCCAAAACCTGCAGGAATTTAGCTTTCATAAAAATGACAAAAGTTTATTCTATGAAACATAAGGAACCGGGTGGTGTGCATATGATAGAGGCAGACCTAATGAGGACAAGGACTGATATGAAGTTCATCTAAAAATGCTTGCACATTCCTTGGAAAACTCTCAAAAAATGCAGTTTGAAAACAGTCATACTTCTGGAGGTATGGACAGACATATTTTGAATTAATAGCAACACTCTCAACATGTGGCATAATTATATTAGCAACTACTTGTCAAATTCATGACCGTAAATGATCGGCGAATGCAGCATATAACGTATATATGCTGTATAGGTTCATATAATAAACTCGAGGATGGCATCACAGCCAACTCACAGACAAGTAATATCTCGATCAATTAAAACTAAATTTTAACCAAAATTCTTAAGCAACATTATGTTTGGGCTATGGAAAATCAAACATATATTATGGGGTTATAAAGAAGAGCAGAGGATGATAGAGATGAATGACTGCAACACCTCTTCATCAGACATGCCAGGTTTCCCATCCTCCCTCATGGCCACCTCTGCCTGAAATTCCATAAGAGAGATACATATTATGCTAAGAATTGCTACAATTGAATGTTTGAGATAGAAAGGTCATATATGATGTTCATATAATAATATAAACTGCTTATATATCATCACATTATGACGTTAACCTGCAAGCGCCATTGGTATACACAGTTGGGATCCTTAATCTTGATAATAATCCATGCCCCAACAAACTTGTCCCATGCATCAAAGTAGGCTTCAAGATTTTTATTTACCACTTCAAGCTGGAGAATAGCGAGGTTATTACAGTTAAAAATTATTAAAAAATCCACCGGGAAATTTTATTTTTTTTATTTATTTTTCAATAAGAACTTGCCTGTGGATCAACTGCTTTCACAACTTCATTTGGAAGAGGTTTGAACCCAAGCATCCAACCTTCCAACAAAACAACCTAAATGACCAGAGCACAAAAAATACCAATAAGAATATGACATTTCAACTTGGTGGAAACTCTTCAACAATAATAATTGTTTCCATTCTTTTTTTTTTTCGGGTTGGGGGGGTGGGGGTGGGGAGGGTTTAAGATTATTGACTTGATACTATTAATCTACAGTTGAAGGTCGCTTTACCTCCATAGGCCCTTCAACCTCTGGCCATGTTGAAGGGTCAGCTCTATCACCCCTCCCTCCATTAGCAGACTAAATACAAAGAAGAAGTCTAACATGAGCACCCAATATTTTTCGAGTGAAATATTTGAAGGCTTATCTTTTAAGCACACCTTATCATACCGTGGAAGCTTCATCTTCATACCTGAATGGTTTTAACATATTATGGATCATCATTTTCATTCCACTTGAAAAGTGTCTTTTGATTATATATAAAGAAAAATTATTCCATTCTTCCAATTTATAACAAAGCATACAATCCAAATTGCTGATGTTGATCGGCTGAAAACACAAATTAGACATATAGAGAAATGTCTGGTGATTCCTTGAAAAATCATACCTTTTTTTGTCAGCTTGCTTAAAGATGTAAGTGTATCAATTGAGAACTGCAGGTCATGGCTTCCCGCATTCCCACGAAACTGAAATGTGTGAACAGACGATATTCACAAAATGTTCATTGCAATCAAACTTCCATAAACGAAGATACTCCAAATTTGGGAGATTTATGACATCACAGCTGAATCATAGATTGTTCAATTACTGTAATATACACTCGGTGAATATTTTCAGCACCTCCAAGAGAGCATTTCCAGGATTTTGACTCCTTAGTTTAGCCTGAAACAAAATATTCACTCATCAGAATACAGAGAAAAATAAACAAGAGGGCAACCACTGTTCTAAATCTCTATATCCCTACCTGATCCTCCGCTGTCAAATAAAAATCGTCTATTGATAATGTTGCTGCATTCCTGAGAGATATTTAACATAAACACACCATCATATCATATTTGTGAATCCATAAAGAATACTAACATTCGTCAAGCGGGGAAGAAGGGATGTCATAATTGGTTGAATAAGACAAAAAGACCTGCTGAATCCGAATCAGGTATTTACTCTAAAGGTTATGATAGTTATTATATACAGAAAGTATCATCAGCAAGCAGATTATATTTCTGGCTCCTCATTATCAGCAACCATACCTACCAGATCGCCGGAAAAGATGATCAAGAGCAAAAACAAGAGTTGTTTTTCCACTACCTTGAGGAGCACTTACACCAATCTGCAAAGCATAGAAAGTCAATGTTATTTCATAGGGTCCTAGATTCTTCTTCTTCCTTTATATTCATAAATACAACTACTCCAAAAACTTCCAATAAGTTATATTCGATGTCACAAAATCAATATCTTGTTCACAAAAGTATAATGTCCCGCTCAAGGTTCAAATCTCAAACCAGGAAATGAAGTTGAAGAAAACTCATTCAACATAGATTTTACTCAATAAAGAGGGACAATAGAAGCTACTACCAAGCTGTAATCACAGTCGGAGAGCATACACGTACCACTAGAGGTGGGATCTCATCTCCATCATTAAATTTGGACCTATGGCGCGAAATCTGATCTTCACACCAGAGGAACACCGGAACGTAGAAATGATATATTCGTGCCTTCTCAGGAGCTGACAAATTAAGGTCGTTCAACCGGAACAACTGACACAAGCCAAAACCAATCTGTAACCACCTGTCGATGGACTCAGCTACAGTCTCAGCAGTAAAACCCAATTTTTCGATCAGAGGACCCGAGCATATGAACTCAAAGAGGTCATCAACAGAGGCAACAAGAGTAGGAGATGTAGGAAATGCCGAATAAAACTTCGCAGGTCCTTGCCCATTGCTTGCACTGGTGACGAAGTCCCTGTGGGTGGTAGAGGGAAAAACTACCATACAGAAGAAGGAAAATGTTTTAGCTCAGAATTCTAAATAAAGTTTCAATTCATTAGCACTATAATCCAATATGTACCCAACCAAACCAAGCAGAACAGCCACCTAGCAATCTATTGAGACAACCATTGTGATTAAAAGCACAGAAATCTAATTAACAATATATATATATATATATATATATATATATATATATATATATATATATATATATATATATATATATATATATATATATATATATATATATATATATATATATATATATATATCTCGAAACCCAATAATATATTATCGGAAAGCATTTTATGAACATTAGTTTAAGCCTATCATTTATATATATTGCAATTTCGATACCCGAAACCTTCCCAAGAAGAACAAAAAAATCTTCTCAAAATAAAATGATGCAATGACCAGAGAGGAAAAGAAAAGAAAAGCAAGCAGGATTAACAGCAAGACAGAAGCCCTATTGATCGTTAGATCTCCAGAAATTTACGTGCAAGCACCGGCCATGAGGCAGCAAAACAAAAGATAAAAACAGCAGATTTGATAAGAACGAAGAAAGATAAAACTAGAAGCCTAAATAGTAATCCTCGCTAAAAGATTCATAGCAGTTTCTTGGGAAAGGAAGGGGGGGAAGTCTCTTTTGAGCACATCTCCTCTTGTATTGGAAGTGGGGTTCGTTTCTGACCTGGTTTAGGATCGAGGCCTCGAAGGCAGAAAGGCGAATTCTTGTGCAGAGATGAGATAAGATGAGAGGGAGACGACGACGAAAAATGGGAGGAGGAACGGAACCCGTGGGAAGGAGAGAGGGCGGCAGCCGGCCATGGCGAAGGCTGGGACAGCGCGCTCAGAACCCTCATCCCGACGCTGGCGGTGAGGGAAGACGCGTGCAAGAGCTCCCCTATCCGAGCAGAGGCGCATCACTAGTTGTGGGTGATGCTCTCCAGGCTCCAGCTCTATCCAATTACCCGATTGCCCCCTTTCTTCCATTCTTTTCCGCCCGTCACCAATGAAATTATCCCTTTATACAAATTTGAACTGGGCCCGGCAGTCGGATGCCGGGACTGGTTCGCCCTTGACGCGCGCAAAAAAAAAAACCACATTACTCCTTCCCTTTTTTTTTTTTTATTATTTATTTTTTTATTTTTTTATTTCCAAGACGGATAATTCATACAATTCTAATACAAACACATCTAAACAAAATCGAAAAATAATACATCTTGGAGTGCTCTAGGCATCTTACTTTTTCCGACCCGCAGAGCACCTTCAGAATGATTGGCCACATGGCACATACGAAGCCACCCAATCTGCGGCTCCATTGACCTGACCTTTCTGTATACATGCTTGGCCTGAAACACTACGCCACCACTAACCATTGTCCGGATATCTCAAAGCAGGGGGTGACACGCACACACCGCCAGTGCCTTCCTAGATTCAATCGATAACTGTTGCCGAGTCACCCTCAAGCATAACTGCTTTGGCTTGCAGCACACGCCGAGCATGGCCTAACCCGGCCCATGCCACCTTTAGCTCAGCTTCCAATACCGAGGTGTCAAAGATCTGACAACCACCAGTAACAAACCACTCTGAAGTCCGGGCCTCCGATGATGAAGCCAACGCCAACCCGAACCCTTTTTGAAGATGCATATTATTACATAAAAGTCTCTCATGTTAAGTTTGACTATTTTGATCCTAGTGACAAAATATGAAGAAAACCAAGATTGGAGGAAACATGCTCTGTGCCTTGTTGTTGTATTGATGTATGCTTTATCTATATATATAAGAGTTTGAAATAATCAATGACTACAATTAAGGACTAACAAAAGGAAGGAGCAAAAGAAAGAAAGAGTTAAATAAGGAAAACAAAAAGTCCTTGCTTGCTGCTAGCCAGTCAGCCTGTCATACATTAAGAAATAATCAATGGTTGTAATTAAGGACTAAAGAAAGAAAAGAGCAAAAGAAAGAAAAAGCTAAGTAAGAAAAATAGCTAATCCTTGCTTGCTGCTAGCCTGTCATACGTTAAGACTCCCCCTCAAGGTGGAGTGTGTATGTTATGCACACCCAGCTTGCAGATGAGAAAATTAAACTGATCGGAACCTAATGGTTTTGTGAAAAGATCACCAATCTGATGCTGAGAAGAAACATGAAGAGTGCAAATGAAACCAGCTTGCAATTTTTCGTGAATGAGATGACAGTCAATTTCTATATGTTTGGTTCGTTCGTGGAAGACGGGATTTGCACCAATGTGCAAAACAGCTTGGTTGTCCCAAAATAAGAGAGCAGGTTGGGGATGTTGTATCTGTAAAGTTTGTAGAACAGTTAACAACTAAGTATGTTCGCAACAAGTGGAAGCCATTGCACGATACTTAGCTTCTGTCGAAGAACGAAGGACAATACTTTGTTTCTTTGATTTCTAAGAAATAGGAGAATCACCAAGGAAGATGTAGTATCTGGTGACAGATAGGTGAGTATTAGGACAACCAGCCCAATTTGAGTCACAAAAAGCCTTCAAATGTAGAGGAGAATATGAAGGAAAAAATATTCCTTGACTCGGGGTCCCTTTGATATAACGAATAACCTATGTAGCTGCATCCATGTGAGGTTGACGAGGGCTATCCATAAATTGACTGAGAATTTGAATAGCATAGGATAGGTCCGGGCAAGTAACCGTGAGATACAGTAAACGTCCAATTAGTCAGCGATAACTTGTGGGATCATCCAGAGAAGGGCCATCTGTCTTGGTGAGCTTCAGATTTTGAACCATAGGAAAAGTGATGGGTTTGGAGCCAAGAAGACCACTATCTACAACAATTTCTAGAGCATTCTTGTGCTGGCATAAAGAAATTCCTTTGGAAGTACAAGCTACTTCTAAGTCCAAAAAATATTTGAGAGGACCCAGATTTTTAATCTTAAAATGACGATGAATAAAGTGTTGGGAACCCGCCCATGCCGCAGAAAAATCAGATAAGAAGAATGTAGCGGAAGGGGCATGCGCGGGATCAGCGTTCATCGCATGAACGTATTTCAAAACGATGTTCGTAGATAGATTAGGATTAAATTTTTTTAAAACCATTAGGAAGATCAGATCTTCACCTTGTGCGGGTAGATGATCACCGCAAACTGATGATCATTGTTTTGGATGAAGGCTCGCCTGAAGCCGCACACGCGTCCGGCCTCTATGGGTATCCACACGAGGCAGAGGACCAATCCTAACACTCGAATCTCCCCAGGGTGCTAGCTCCCTTGCAGAGATTTATTTTGATGGCTGAAGTTCTCACTTTGAATCAACTCTTGATTGCCTTAGGAAGGAGGAAGAGGAAGAAGGATCTAGGGAAAAAGAACCAAAGGCTAGATGCAGCCTTTTCTTTCCCCTGCATTGGAAGAAGGAAGGGAGGAGGGAGAAGGCCGCCAACACCTCTTTTTCTTTCTCCTCGCTTGCGGCTGAACCAAGGAAAGGGAGAGGGGCTCACGGTTGGAAAGGAAGAGGGCTTCAATGCCCTAGGTGCCGCCCACACTTCCCCTTATAAAGCATGCAGAGCTCCTACAAATTAGGAGCTCCTTGATGTTTTTCCAAGAGGGGCGCCAGCCCCTCTTGTTTGCCGCACCAAGGAAAAACAAGAGGAGGGGTGTACGCCCCTCCCTCTTGATTAACCTAGTCCTCCTCTAAGGAGGACTAGGATGCCCTCACATGGTCAAGTCCTAATCTAATTAGGCTTTGATCTAAGTGTGAACCAATTTGGTTTTAATTCTATGCAAGTCCTAATCCAATTAGAACTTAAATGAATCATGACTCAATTGAACTCTTCAATATCCTAATCCAATTAGGAGTCATGTTAATTCATTAGATTAATAATTAATTAGGACTTAAGAAATTCTAATCCAATTAGAACTTGTACAATTTTAGTCCTAATTCAATTAGGATTCTGATTTGAACCCGAAGTCCTAATCTAATTAGGACTCTGGGAATCCTACTCTAAGTAGGACTCTAATTTGAATTCGAAATCCTAATTCAGTTAGGACTCTAGGAATCCTACTCCAAGTAGGACTCACAGTCCTAATCTAATTAGGACTCTAGGAATCCTACTCCAAGTAGGATTCGCGTTTAAGTCCAATTAATTAAATCCCATTGTTCATTCTTCAACTAATTATCAATCAAATTGATTACTCGTGATTCATAATCACAATTCAACCATCGGATCAGTCAATACCTTTAATGTGTGTGACCCCATAGGTTCTATTCTGTCTGGTAGTGAGATATATTGCGATCTCCATCACAATATCATTGAAAATTCCTTTCAATGGGTTGGAACGATTCCAACTCAACTCATCAGGGATCATCGATCATCGAGATAGTCCCCGTGAGTCTCACTATCCACTAGTGACACCTAGCAGCATGTAGCGGCTTCCCAGCAGAATGGAATGATGAACCTCTAGGTGCAGTTATCATATGATACAGTCCTTTGTACCACCTATCATCGTTCGGTACCAGAAAAGGAGTCGACAAGTCTATGCCAATGCCAAGAGAAAGTCGCTCCTGCTACTAAGGAAAGGACTCTAAGAGACTGACAAATAGTCAGTCGGCGGAACGGGAGGCTTTAGAGATTCTGTTTGAAGCCGCACCTCGTGGATCCCTACAGGACGGAGGTCATGGACAACTCGTCAAACCCCATCGTCTGTCATATGTCAAGATTTATTCGACTTAAGTTCGAGAGTTGAGAACTCTTTCTCCACTGTGCATACTGCCCCAACCGAGGTCTTACGAACTTAGTCTTATAAATCACATAAAATCACTCCTTATCTATCAAGGTCGATAGATTCCATGTAGGTGCATACCCTACTCCTACAGTGAACCTACTGCAGCCAATCTACACTACAAGGTCCCATATGTCTAGAGGCCATGTATATGTGCAATCAAACTACAATAACCTCACTGTGAGTAGCCGAAGTACCGCAGGTCAAAGGACCAGTCACACTACTGCAACATCAAGCTAGTCACTGATGAGTAGATAGACATCCAAGTGACTTCTTGTATTGGTCACGCTTAGTACCCTTGTTCTCTAACAAGCACATGTATTATCACTTCAGTGTCCCCACACTGTGGACTCGAATCTCGTCCATCCATAAGGAAAGCGATGTATGCACTGATCTCATTGGATCGATCACCATCCTCGTGATGATCCATCGATCAGGAGCATTTAGAAATTAATCACCAATGATACATGGCTCAAATTCTCAACTCTTGAGAATATGAATCATCATCTTATTAATTCCTTGGACGATTCATAGACACATAAACAATATGAATAAAAACGATGCCTATTTATTATTCAATAATAATAAAATCAAGTACAAAATTATGTTCCAGAATTAATAATGTGTCAGCCAGATTGGCTTATAGGGCATACATCTAACATAAAGGCTTTGAGGTCAGCAATAAAAGCGTTATCATTGCTGGCGATGATAATATCGTCGACATAAATAAAGAGAGCTGTAAAAGAAGTACCATGTACCCATGCAAAAAGAGAATGATCACATGATGCTTGTGACGAGAGTACAAAAGTGCGATTTACATGCTGCTTAAATTAGTATTACTACTAACATATCACAATAAAATCGCTGAGTTAATATTATATTTTTGTTGGATGCAGGTGATCATAAATTAGAGTTAAGATGCGTATTTGGTATAGATTGGATGATGCATGATCCTGAACCTGATCATGCTGGAGCATAATTGAATTTGGTCAAGTACACTTGCACTTGAGCGACACTTGGCAGCCATCCGGAGGCAACGCATAATGGATCTGCCAAGGGTCTAGTTTCATCATCCGAGAGGATCCAAAAGCCCGTGGGGTTCATAGTAGCGGATCCGTGATCTGATCTCTTGCGTCCCTTGCTTCCGCTCATCCAGATTTCATCCGCCCGTCTCACGCGCCTCCCAGCCATCCGCGAAGCATCCACCCAGCATCCCGCATCCTCCTCTTTCCCCATTTCAAAGGCTTCTAGAGTTCATGATTCATTCATCCCCACCGTCACCCCGGCATCATCCGAATCTCAGCATCCCGAGCCCAACATCCGGCCGTCCGTGGCGATTCTCCTGCGTCCAATTCCTTGCAATCTTCCATTTCCGCACCTCAACCTCCTTCCAACAAAATCCCAGCCTCCTCAGATCCCGTCCGCATTCATAATGCATCCTGCGAGCCTCCTGTGAAGCTTCCCAGCGTCCGCATCCAGCGCATCCAAATTTCATCCTGCGGCTAGCTTCCAAATCCGCATCATTCCGTGATCTGCCTCCTCCAGCGATGCATCCATTCCGTCCGTTCCCTCCAAATCAGCTTCCGGATTAGCAATCCATCAGTCCGCTTCTTCCGCGTCCGCAACATTCGGAGTTCACGATCTTCCCAGCGTCTGCATCGATCCATCCATCCGTTCATGGCACATCCTAGCATCACAACAGGCTCAGCATTCGCGATCTCATCCTAGCCATCCACGCCCATTCCCCTGCGAGCATTAGCGCTCTCACGAACTATATGAGGGGCTCTCTCGGCTGGGAAAGGGGGAGTTCTCATTCTAAAAAAAAAATAGAGGAGGGAAGAAAAAGAGAAACAGGGGATGCCCTGTTTCCGAAAAGAAAAAAGAAAAAAAAAAGAGGCTGATGTTTGGAATGAGTGGCTGATATCTTAGGAAGGGTGATGGAGGAACCTTTGATGTATTGCTCTTTGAAGTAAACTCTGAACTTTTGCTTTCAATGATTTATATCTATTGATATGTTCTTGATCCATGCATAGTTATTTCGTAGATAGTTCTTTAATGGCTTATGTCTATTGATATATGGATTACTTTAGTATTTGATTCGTCGTAGATGTAGTAAGCACGATGAATGCTTAAAAGTTGAGTTTATATGTTCATGAAACATATTTTTGATTAGATCTATCTTACCATTAGTCTTTAATCAAGAACCATAGAGTTTATTTCTTGGATGCAATATCATTAAGAAGGATTCCAGGTCCCTACCATCTCTATTTTATTGAACTTTGTTTATTTATCTATTATTCTCTGCTTTTAATTTCGGAAAATCAACTGAAAATTACATCTAAAAATTATGCTAATAATCCATAGATCGTTTCCTGAGGAATCGGTCTCGGACTTTCGAGTTATACTACTTGTGCGATTCTCCTGTACTTGGGAGAGCAGTTTTGCGACGCATCAGCTTGTATAAAGCCATGCTCTTGAAGAGTGCTGGAGAACTTAAAGAACCATTACCGAGAGGCTTGTTTCAAGCCATAAAGGGATTTGTTGAGCCGACACACCTGATGCTCCCTCTGAATAAAGAAACCCGGTGGAAGGGACATGTATACTTCGTCATGGAGGTCATCAAGAAGGAAGGCGTTGTTGACATCAAGTTGGTGCAACTCCCAATTCTTGATCGCTGCTACGGTCAGAAGACATTGAACAGTAGTTAATTTAGCTACAGAGAAAATGTGTTGTGGTATTCAAAACCTTCTTGTTGAGTATAATTTTTGGCCACTAAGCAAGCTTTGTAACACTCGATAGTGCCATCAGATTTGTACTTGATTTTATAATCTACTAGCATCCGACTGGATGATTGTTAGGAGGAAGAGTAGTGATTGTCCAAGTATTATTCTCCTCAAGTGCTCGAATCTCAGTAGCCATGGCATCACGCCAGTGAGCATATTTAATAGCCTGCTGAAAGGTGCGATGTTCGATATGGGAAGATATAGCTAAAGCAAAAGCACAGTGAGTGGGAGACAAACGATCATAAGAGAGTGATAAAGAAAGATTATGAGGAGTACCTGACTGTTAGAGACCCAACTACATAGTGGATGATTGGGAACATTTAGGAGATGACGCCAGATGGCAATGATAGTCCTGCAAGTATCCTGGTTGCCGTGGCCTTGAAGATCGCTTTAGGTTGGAAAGGTGCGGTGGCAGGGTTGAAGGAGCAGTGGTGGCCTGGGTGGAGGCGAGGAGGAAGTTGGCACGTGTTCAGAAATGGAGCGAGGAAGCACAATTGAAGTTTCAGGAGAATGATTGTGGTAGGAAAATATTGTTTCATGGAAAATAACGTCCCAAGAAATGAATATTGCATGAGTGTCAAGGTCAAGGATTTTGTAATCTTTGACACCATATGGGTAACCTAAGAAAAGACCACGCCTAGCATGGGCATCAAACTTAGAACGATTGGTAGCATTAGTGGAAGCATAACACAAGCATCCAAAAATGAGCAAATGGGAATATGATGGCTTGGAAGAAAAAAGAAATTTATAAGGAGACTTGCCTAAGAGAAGTGGAGTTGGGAGGCGATTCATAAGGTAGGTGGCTGTAAGTACGCAATCTCCTCAAAATTGAAGAGGGAGGCTAGCTTGGAAACGGAGTGCACGAGCAACATTGAGTATGTGTGGGTATTTGAGTTCAACAACTCCATTTTGTTGGGATGTGTTGACGCAACTCCATTGATGAATAACTCCCTTTTCAGCAAAGAAATCTTGCATGTCAAATTCAAAGCCATTATCACTGTGCACTTGTTTAATATTTGCATTGACTTAAGTAGAGATAAGTGAAAAAAAAGGTCGAATGAGAGAGCAGGTTTCATACTTGGTGCGCATGAGATAGACCCATGTGCAACGTGTAAAATCATCTATAAAACTTTAAAAAAAATATTGAGAACCATCACGAGAAACCATAGAAAATGGTCCCCAAATATCAATATGAATGAAGTCAAATGCATGTTTCGATTTGATATAACTAAGTGAAAAAGACAAACAATGTTATTTTGCAAGAGGGCAAACGGTACAATGATTATTTGAAGAGAGGGAAATACTAGAAACAGAACATGCTACTAATTCTAAGCAAGAAAAAGAAGGGTGTCCAAGATAATAGTGCCATAGATCTGGAGAAGTGACAACCACAGAAGCTGCAACAGCAGGCGAGCCAACCGGATCATGTAGTGTTAGGACCGTAGGTGCTGCCATCTCACTAAAACCCGCAGATGATGGTGAAGGCTTAACCATGGTCTTTAAACCGACCATCCCAAATGCCCCTCCGGCGTTCGATTGCGACTTGGCCCACATCGGCCTCTGCCGCGGGCAAGCCTTGCTGACTTGGCCCACACCGTCCTCTGCCAACAATTCCTCCCAGCAAGCGAGCCCTGCTGACTTGGCCCACACTGGCCTTCGCCAATATTTTTTCCTCTCCAGCAAGGGAGTTTTTTTTTTAATCGCTTATCCTGGGAATCGAACTTGTGTCGCTGGCTCTGATACCATTGTTAGGACCGTAGGCGCTGCCATCTCACTAAAACCCGCAGGTGATGGTGAAGGCTTAACCATGGTCTTTAAACCGACCATCCCAAATGCCTCTCCGGCGTTCGATTGCGACTTGGCCCACACCGGCCTCCGCCGCGGACGAGCCTTACTGACTTGGCCCACATCGGCCTCCGCCAACATGTAGCAGGTGATATAGCCCAGCGTATTTCTTACCCATCCCAATTGTCCTCCATGTGGAAGGGTCCTATATAAAATAATAGTCAAGCAAGAATATAAGGCAACATGAAAAGAATGAACAAGCTTACTTGCATAAATAAGATTAAATGAGAAGAAAGGTACGACAAGAACATCATGTAAAATAAGAGAATTTATGAGGTGTACAGTTTCATGTGGGTGACAGAAGCAACATCACCATTGGGCAATTTGATAGTAGCTTGAAGAGCCGAAGTGATGGAAGTGAGGCAAGTGACGGATCCGACCATGTGGTCGGTCGCGCTTGTGTCAATAATCCAAAAAATTTTATGTGTAGAGAATGATGCAAAACAAAGGAATGTACCTGCAAGATTAGATGTAGGCTGAGATTGTGAGGATAATATGTTACTTGCATGATTGGCCGAGGCTTGAGAGAGAGAAGGGCTCTTGATAGGAGCAAGAAGTTGCTAACACTGTTCTTGGATAATCGGCAGTTGTGAAGCATCAGAAGGATAGGCCCTGGTGGCTACCTAGTTGGCCGAGCGTTGAGAATTAATCTTGGTGTGATAGCCTGGAGGGTACCCATGAAGTTTGTAGCATTTATCAATAGTGTGTTTAACGATGTTGCAATGAGAGCATGTTGGATGCTCACGACGAAAAAAGTTGGAGCTATTTTTCTTGACGTTTGACCGAGGAGGTTGTTGAGCAGTATGTGTCTTGCTGACCAAGGCAGTGGATTTAAGGTCGAGGGACGGTGTAACAGTGATATCTCGTTGTTTTTCTTCTTGAATAATGAGGGCAAAGACTTCATTAATGGGCGGCAAGGGGTCCATAAGAAGAATCTGACCTTATATTAGAGAAAGAGTCATTGAGACCCATTAAAAAATGGAGAACATACTCCTATTGTTGGTAATCGACCAATTGCTTGAAAGCGCCACATGAACAATCGGGTAGAGGTCAAAAGTTGAGCAACTCATCCCAATAGCTTTTGAGTTTGGTGAAATAGGTACTTACAGAATTTTGATTTTGAGTAAGAGAGGAAATTGCTTTCTTTAGTTGAAAAATGCGAGGACCATTGCTATGGGAGAACCGGTCTTTGAGATCAAGCCACATGTCACGAGCATTGTCGATGTAGATCACGCTAGCACTCAGGTCTTTGGAGATAGAATTGATGATCCAAGAGAGGACCATGTGGTTGCAACGAACCCATGACATATACAGGGATCAGTCGGGCTTGGCTTGGGAAGAGACCCATCAATGAACTCTATTTTGTGCTTGGCACTTAATGCCATATAAATGGAACAGCTCTAGGTGGGGTAGTTATCACCATCAAGGGGTTGCAAGACCAATATGGTGCCTGGGCTATCACCATCATGGAGAAAATATGGGCTGGAATGATCAGCAGCTGTATGGAGCATGGAAGAAGAGGCACTCGAGATAGAACTCAAAGATGATGCCATGAAAAAAAAAAATAAAATTGCTCTGATACCATGACAAAATATGAAGAAAACCAAGATTGGAGGAAAGATGCTCCGTGCCTTGTTATTGTATTGTTGTATGCTTTGTCTATATATACAAGAATTTGAAATAATCAATGGCTACAATTAAGGACTAGCAAAAAAAAGGAGCAAAAGAAAGAAAGAGCTAAATAGGGAAAACAACTAGTCCTTGTTTGCTGCTAGCCTGTCATACATTAAGAAATAATCAATGGTTGCAATTAAGGACTAAAGAAAGAAAAGAGTAAAAGAAAAAAGAGCTAAATAAGGAAAATAGCTAATCCTTACTTGCTGCTAGCCTGTCATACGTTAAGACCTAGCGCCATGAATGTAGAGTTCGGATTTACAAGAAAATTCTTCATGGTAAGTTTGCATCCAACCCAACATTTGAGTGCCGGTACTAATTCGAACCCTACATTAGAGAAAAAATACGGTATATAAAACCCTTATAAAAGATAGATATCTCATTAAGAACTTCTTGTATAAGTTCCAACTTGTGCAGCTTTCTCGGATAAGGTGTTTTGAGAACTAATAGATGACGACAAACACAGAGACAATATTGTAGTCAATGAAAGAGTTCAAATGGTTCTAATAGAGGATAAAATGGATCGTCCTGCTCAGGACAGGGGATCATCCCATTCCGACCGAGCAGACCTCAGCACCGACTAGGCCAGACCTCGGTCCCGCTAAGAGCCAGTCCGAGCTAGAATTTCACCAAAGGACCGGCCGACCTCGTCCAGCTCTCTCCACTACTATGACCTGCAGCAACCTTCTCCAACAACGCGCCCCGACCTAAGCTTGGGGCACCAAGCATCTCCGATGACGTGCCCCGACCTGAGCTCGGGGTGCCAAGCATCTCCGACGACGCGCCCCGACCTGAGCTCCGAGCACCAAGCATCTTCGACGATGCTTCCTGGCCCTAGCTCGGGGCGCTATCAAACAAACCTCAAGAGTTGGAAAGGTTGGGCCGACCTCGCTAAACATACTAATCGACCGCAGGTAACAGCGCCTCGATCTAAGTGAAAGCATCCTCTAGAGTCAACTAAGAACAGAGTCCACCGAGCCGACCTCACCGAACATATGTCGCGGCCCCCAAGTCGGCCCGACCTTAGTGCTCATCAAGCTGACTTCATCACATAAATGTTACGGCCTCCAAGCGAGCCCAACCTCGCCCACGGCCACATCCACATGCGCACCTACGCGCGCCCCTACGTCCGCATACGTGGTCGTACATTACAACCTCACCGTGCCATGCTTTACTTGTTGGCCACTCCACATGTCGACTAGGGCCATACCTTGCTGCCAAGAATCATACGCTGCCACCTCTATCAACGCCATGTCGTTCACAAGAACGGCCTACACCATGTGCCTCAAGCAAGCTCTGGCTGCATGCCACCTGGCCAAATGCCATCTCCTCTCATGATGAGGGCGGGCCATACCTCCGCCATCTGGGCACCTCCACGGGGACTATAAATAGCCACATTAGGTAACGCCTAAGGACCTTTTTTTTCTCTGGCTGGACCAGCCAACAAATACTCCACGCTAACTTAGCCATTAGAGGTCCTCAACAGAAACGTCGGTGAGGCTTTATGCAGGTCCGCCGGCGCGCAGGAAACAACGTCCTTTCTCCATCCCGATCGGTAGCTCTCTCGACTCCTCCAGCGTGGTCACCCTCGGGCTAAATTTGAACCACAACATCTGGCACTAGAAGGAGGGCCTGAGTCATGATCATGAGATTGAGGAGCCACGGAGCTTCAAATACATCGAGGAGCCAGACACCAACTCTCGGTAACTCGCTTCAAAGTCCACCCCCTGCAGCACCTGCACCGGCAGACCAAACTTCTCAGGTCTAACAGTTTAATTTGCTCATCTAACAAGTCCAAATGTTTGTTGCGGCCATTCAAGGCCTACAACAAACGGTAGCCTAGTCTACACTTTCTCTTCGTGGGCATGAGCCCTCAGGACAGTGCTCGCAACATTACTCCCCTACCATGCGGCATATGACAGTCGACAAAAGGGAATACGATCGACCAAGGAGTAGATCTCCCCGGCTTAAGAGAAATTTTCCTTGGCCCAAGAGCTCGACTCATCCGAGATCTCTTCAGAAGTTCGGAAATACACTCCCCTCACCTCTACCCGAGCCGAGATTCTTATGGAAATCGAGGGTCAAGCTTACATTCGACCACCACCGAGGATGCGACTGTCTGAGTTGTGGAAGCGCTCGGGCAAATATTGCCGCTTCCACAAAGATCACGACCATGATACAGAGGATTGCTACCAACTTCGTGATGAGATCGAGGCACTTATCCGCAAGCCAGTTTGTTTATGCTTAAGTTGACCGGGGGGAAGCCCGAGGAACAGAGCCGCACGAGGGGCAGAACGACAACTGCCCCATTGCAGGCACCATCAACGCCATAGCCATATATTCTACATGTTGGCGGCTCCTCGACCTCGGAGGGCAGTGGCAAAGGCCTCATCCCCACCAGCCCAGATCTAGCGGCCTGAGGCTCACAAGCTGCCACCCCTGGACGGGACTTTAGCTCCTCCAGGTTGGAACTCTGATCTCAAAAATATATTATCATTAGAAATTATCTTTTAGCCTTTTTTAAATATCTCTAAAATGCCTTAATGGATTCGACACTATTTGGTTGTTTCCACGGTACGAGCCCACAACTATGACATAACGACACCAAATATTATCGATAACACACCCCGACCCGAGCTCGGAACGCCCTGCGTTGTATCGATCATGAGCCAAAGAGCTCTTACGACCGCAGGAGTATTCGAGCCATTTCGACGACATTCGACGTCATTTTGACGACATTCAATGCCATTCGACAATATCGGCGACGATGCGCGCCAGCCAAGTTTGGGGCACCCTGCGTTGTATCGATCGCGAGCCAAAGAGCTTCCGCGACCGTAGGTATTAAGAGCCGAAGAGGCCCATCTACGATGATGCACCCCGACCAAGTTCGGGGCGCCCTCTTCGACGACGTGCCCTGACCCGAGCTCAAGGTGCCAAGTATTCTTCGACGATGCACCCCAACTCAAGCTCGGAGAACCAAGTATTCTTTGACAACGCGCCCCGACCTAAGTTCGGGGCGCTCTATGTTGTGTCGATCGCGAGCCAAAGAGCTCCCGCGATCGTAGGCATTAAGAGCTGAAAAGGCCCATCGATCGTGAGTCAATAAGACTCCCTTGACCTTAGGAAAAATATATGAAGGTGATCCGACCTCGGTTCGAGCGCCCAAGTTAAAGTTTACAGAAAACTACGAAGCTCAGCCTGAAGACGTCGGCTCCTAATAACACAGTGTACCCAGCTCGGTGTGTACATCTTAACATACACTTAGCTACGATGCAGGATGACTAACAACTCAGCTACTTTTTTCGCCCGAGCCAAAGAATGACTCGACCTCGGAAGTCGGGGGGCAAATGATAGGGGATAAAATAGATCGTCCTACTCAGGACAGGGGATCATCCCAGTCTAACCGAGCAGACCTCAGCACCGATCAGGCCGGACCTCGATCCCGCTAAGAGCCAATCCAAGCTCGGATTTCACCAACGGACCGGCCGACCTCGCCCAGATCTCTCCACTACTACGACCTGCAGGAACCTTCTCCAATGACGCGCCCCGACCTGAGCTCAGGGTGCCAAGCATCCAACGACGCGCTCTGACCTGAGCTCGGGGCGCCAAGCATCTTTGACGACCCGCCCCGGCCCTAGCTCGAGGCACTATCGAACAAACCTCAGAGTCGGAAAGGCTGGGCCGACCTTAGAGTCCGCCGAGCCGACCTTGCTAAACATACTATTTGACCGCAGGTAACGTCGCCCCGATCTGAGTGAGAGCGTCCTGCAGAGTCAACTAAGAACTAAGGAGACTGGGCCAACCTCAGAGTCCGCCGAGCCGACCTCACGAACATATGTCGCGGGCCCCAAGTCGGCCCGACCTCAGTGCTCATCAAGCTGACTTCAAGTAAATGTTGCGGCCTCCAAGCGAGCCCGACCTCGCCCACGGCCGCATCCACGTGCGTACCTACGCGTGCCCCTACACTGGCATACATGGTCGTACATTACAACCTTACCGCGCCATGCTTTACTTGCTGGCCACTCCACGACATGTTGACCAGGCGCCATATCTTGCTGCTAAGCGTCATACCCTGCCACCTCTGTCAACGTCATGTCGTTCACAAGAACGGCCTACACCGTGTGCCTCAAGCAAGCCCTGGCAGCATGCCACCTGGCCAAACGCCATATTCTCTCATGATGAGGACGGGTCATACCTCCGCCACCTAGGCACCTCCGCGGAGATTATAAATAGCCCTATCAGGTAACGCCTTAGGACCTTTTTTTCTCTGGTTGGACTAGCCAACAAGTACTCCACGCTAACTTAGCCATCGGAGGGCTCTTATCGGAAACGCCGGGGAGGCTTTGTACAGGTCCACCGACGCGCAGGATGCGACGTCCTTTCTTCATCCCGACCGGTTCTCCGACTCCTCCGGCGTGGTCACCCTCGGGCTGAATTTGAACCACAACAGGTTCAATTAGTGGGTGTTAAATGCTAACAATCTAAATTTGTTGTCACCTACAGCCAAACTTCCTTTCATCCTCGTATTTAAAAAATATTTTTTATATAAATATTTTTTATAAAATGATTAAAAAAGAAAAGAAGGCAACTGTACGAGATTAATTAGAAATTAAATATTTTTCTCAAATTATCTTAATTAATAAGATCTGGCAATCTTAATGTATTTCATTTTATGAATAAATCACATGGATTCATCTTCTACGGTGGTAACATACCACTCTATTAGCAAAGGCAAAAGGCGTCGATCCGGTTATCATGGGTTTACAGACCATCAAGAGTAACCTCTCTTAGAATGGGGGTCTACAATACTTTGGACCAGACCATTCTAAACTCTAGCTCTATGCTCGGTAGCGAAAACACACGCTTGATAAAATTCGGAGCCACCGCAGACATGTAATCTTGGAACAAACGTCCTCGCTTCTGATGCAGCAGCCTCTCAGACGCCCGCAAGCTGTTCGACAAAATCCGAAACGAGACATAGTCTCCTGGAACGCGCTGATCGCCGCCAACGTCTCATCGCCTTCAATTAGTACACCCTCGGGAGCAACCTCAGTCAGCTGCCTCCACTGGCCAACTCTAATTAGGCCGCCAATTGCACTCCCTCGATCTTTATGCGAAATGTGGAAGAACAGGATAAGCTTATTTAGTTTTCGAGCTTATGCCAAAGCCAAATGCAGTATTATGGAATGGCTTGAGCGTGTGATCTAATACCAGATGCAATGGTGTGGATGACCCTATTGGGTGCATGCAGAATTCATGGTGATATGGAACTGGCAATCTATGCAGCTTAGCACTTGATGGTATTAGATCCTAGAGAGCGTTCAATTTATGTTCTTTGGGACATGCTTTCTGGTTTTGGGATGTAGGATGGCAGAGCAAACTATTCAGAGGGTGATGAGTAATAGAGGGCTGACCAAGGTACCTGGTTGGAGTTGGATCAAGAACAAGAACCAAGTGCATCCATTTAATGCTGAAGATAGATCCCACCCTCAAGATATGTATGAGAGGTTAAGAGAGTCGATTGGTCTTCCCCTACTGAATATAAGATGCATCATTTTGAATTTGGTTAGTAGAGAATCCACTGATATTGTTCAGCAAGTTTGCTGTGTGATTCTCATTCTATCAATGACGAATTCTTTTTCTTAAATACAATCTTCTATTTAAGACCAGATGCTCAATGGGATATCAATTTATATTTCTCCACAAAATTTGATGTTACAAACTCCAGGAGGATATTACAGACTCAAAAGTTGTGGAATAATCACCTTACGAAATTTGAAACGAATTGCAGATCACTTCTTCCACTGGGGCATCCGCTGAACGGTAACCTGAGGGAGGATGGATGGGATTACTTGTTAACATTTGAGATGGTGAAAGGAATTACAGACTTCGCAACTACAAAAATAGATTTACTTGCAGTACAGGACACACGTTAGTTTTCTTTCTTTCTTGTTCTTGTTCTTTTCTTTTTTTTACATGAGCTCAGATAAGTGGAGCAGGAAACTGCACATTAGTTTTCACATATATAGATATATATAGTTACATAGTTATATTTTGACATCAAGATCTTTGTATAGACTGACTAAAACTTGGATGATTATTCCATGTCTAGTTTCATTTTCCTTTGTGAGACAATGAATGCCATCAGCATCTTAGCTTTAACTTCTGATTCAGAATGCATCAAGAAAAGAAAAGAAAAGTTTCTTGTTGACAGTTGCTTATATGCGTAGTGCTAAAAACTGTACAGTTTGCAGAATGACATAGCTTTTCAGCTAAATCCTTAAAACCATAAAATAGAGTTTTCATGTATAGTCAGTTTCTTGAATCAAAAATAAAGCAACATTTCTGTGATTCCAAAATGCAGACAGTACTCTAGGGATGTGCCTATGTTTTAGCTGGAAAAGAACTAATGTGGATAGATTCTAATGAGAAAACCAAATGCATCGAGCTCCTATCCTAAATTTGCAACCAGATCATAGTAAATCAAGGAAAGAACACTTGAAAAGGGATTGCCTGCTTTAGTGTGTGATTTGCCATAAAAAAATATCAGGGTAGAGATAGAAATCTGTATATTTGGCAGCCACTAGATATGGAGATATCACTGAACAGGCGAGGTGAGCGAATGTATATTCGGCTCACTCAAGTAGATAAAAGTAAGGAAATATTCTGAAGCTTTTTTAAATAGCTAGATAGGAATCACTATTTGGAATCTATTTTGTTGCAAACAAAATGAACAGATTTCACTGCAAGTTGTAGTAGAGGTAAATGCCATACATCAACGTTAAGTATGAAACTCATGGAAAAGGACAACCAGATGTTTATTTTCTTTTCTCACACTAATGAAACAAGAGCAGATGAAAAAGGGGCATCTAGTTTTTTCTTACTAGTGCAATTCCAATGTCTAGATGGATTAAGTAAAACCTGTTGCCTATATTCATGTTTTCCTTAGTTTTTTATTTTTGAGCTGACAAAAACAATATATGCTATGCTTAATTAATAAAAATTATTTCTAGCAAAGGTGTACTTCCTGCTGGGCTGCTACTAAAGACGGAATATGATTGAATAGAGCTAAAAAAATGCCAAATCATGAGTCAGTAATAGAAATTGCAGCTAATAGCAAAGGGCCACTCTAAACACTAAAAAGTGAAAGATAATAGGTGACCACAGGATACCTTCCCAGCATTTTCCTTATTTCCTACAATAGTTTGACAAGCGAGCCTCCAAGATTCGGGTTTCTGTAATTGTTAAAAAAAAAAAGTTCAAAAACATAATTGTATGTTAAAATGACTAAACAGCAGAAACTAGTAAGAAACTTCTAATGGTTCAAATCTTGAATGGAATAAGCAGTTTGAAACTCAAGCACGGCGCAGTAGCATGCCTTCTTCAAGTACCGTTTTTCAGTGTTCGTTTTCTCATTCAGAAGTTCCATGCCATCAATAATCTGCAAGATTGACATCGATAGGTTCAAAAAAGCATCATGCAACTTCTGTTTAACAGTCAACTCCAGGGAAAGATGAAATACACAGCAAGTGTTTTCAGACCATCAAAAGCTAAATACAGACCTGTAAGGTAGAAACTTGGCCTTAGACGAAGGTCAAATGTTCTAAGGCAGTGTGGGCCAGGGTCATCAGACCAAAGAAGATCTAATTTAAACTCTAACTTTGGCAGGCATATGATATTGCCCTGTAAAGTATCTTGTGGGGGAAAACAATTCTCAACTCCAATCTAAGCAAATAGGAATAGGCTTAAACTTATTTTTGCATTCAACCATAAAGAGTTTCTCTTCTCGTACAAATTTCAATGAACAATGACCTCATCTATAGTTACTATCATGTGCTCCAGCAACCAAAAGATATCTTCTGTCCTGGGTAGGGAACTTAGGCGGTGTTTGGTTTAGGGATAAGAAAAGTGAAACAGCAATAGTTATCCCTCCTGGAGTAGTTTTTCCACAAGTTATTCCTGTTTTTTGCTTTGATAGGTATAAATCCAGGCTGAGGATATTTTTGTCAAGAAGGAAGAGGTATAGGAAAGAAAGGCAGCCTTATTCTAGATGTATAGTTATGCCAACCTTCCTTTGAAATAGTAATTTTACAAATAAGAAGGTTCAAATGGAATAGTTGTTCCTCCCTTATTCCTACTCAGGTCAGAATTAGACACATTTAAGCAAAATCTACAACTTCCCTATCTGTTCTAGTTTTGATTTTAATTCTCATAACAATAACATTTGCTCAAGCGTTCTGTTCCATGTAAGGCATTAGGACCTTAAGATAACTTCACAACAGAATGAAAGGACCAAAGTAAGCAAATGTACCTCCACAATGCATGTTCCACAGCTTCCGCCTCCTCCACAGTTCATTACCTTCCCCTGTTTCATTTCATGCAACCCTTCATTATAACTTCAATAAGAGAGTCTTTTGGGGCATGTGCATTTTATGGCAATCATGTTCTTCGGAATGATATGCTGTGTCTGGTTCATGTATAGTAAAAAGTGAAACAGGAGTTGTTAGACAGGATTATGTTGGATTTTGACCCACATGACTGATCGTGGGTGGTTACTAGTTGGTTATAGTAACCACTTTCAGAGAAGATATAGCTCCCATATTCCTGATGGAAGGATATACGAATGGGTCTCTCCCTCTGCCTATTTGAAAGACATAGAACCAGTCTCCATCATAGGGTGTCATTAATGCAGGGGTCAAGAGGGAGAAACAAGCTTTGATCGTTCAGTCATCCATGGATCCAGGTACGCTATCCTTTCATGATTTGTTTATGATTCTATTTACAGTTTTTACATGTGGTATCAGAGCCTGTTTCATTCTAGAACTAGATCACGGTAAAAAGGGTAGATCATTTTGGTTGAAGGCCTCTCGGTTGACGAACAAAAATCATATGGGGTGCGTACCATACTAGATCATATGGTACGCGCTCCTATTTCGGCCACGTCAATATTTTACACGAATCTCAAAAAAAAAACGGAAGAGTCCCAATAAGAGTAGAATTTTATTCCTAACGGGAGTCCGTCAATATCTAATATTCAGAGAAATAAGATAGGAGAACGTGAAGGTATCCATCGCCGTATCAAGTAGAGAGACTCTCCATATCCTCTTTCTTCTTCGTCAAGCTTCCCCTTCTATCCAATTCTTCATCAAGCCATCTCTCCGAGGAAAGAATAAAGACCACATCTGTCGCCGTATCTTCTTTCTTCCTTATGAAGTTTTCTTCGTCCCTGACTTCTTTTCTTCTTTTACGAATGTGAAGGCAATTATCCCTCTTCGGTAAAACTTTCTTCTTTCTTCCTAAACCCACCATCTAGATTCATTATCTCAATAGTGTATGAATCATTATCTTTGTACTCGTTATATTGATCGAGTTATTTCTTCTACTCTAAATTTCAAATGATTGGGAAGATTTTATATAAACTTGTTATACCGCAGGGAAGTTGAGAAAAAAAGGATTTGAATAGTATAACACTATAAATATCTCTCTCGGATGAGTTTGGTAGTAGGAAGTATATTATTTTTTTTTTATTACGTTGATGAGTAGCAAATGCTTGGACCCTAAAATCTAAAATACTACTAATAATAAAAAAGTAACAGCCTGGGAATTTTAACGTCGGCAAACTTATTTAGATACCCGGCACGTTTGACATTAGCACCATGTTCATCCCGTTGGCCTTCCAATGACCATAGCTTTTCTTTTGTTTTTGGTACAAGATAGCTACATTTTTTTTTTGGTATGAGAAAAAGAAGCAATGGCCTTCTGATAAAAGAATTTTTGTTCTCAAATATATAGAACAAATATTGGATAGAGCATCACTCTCAATTGAAAAGGTTTCTACCCTCTTTTTAAATTTATTTATCTTTATATTATATTGTTTTAATACTTAGATGTATTTTTTTTCTAGTGAGAGATCGAACAAAGTCGTGCAAAATTTGTGGTTCAGATATTGCAACATCCAAATTCATGGACTACAAAGAAAAAGTTGGTTGATTGATGCACAAGAATTATCATTATAGTTGTGATTGTGCAGCATTGTCTATTTTACAAGATGTAAAGTTTTGACAGTTTAGATGTGAACATTGATCTATATATATAATGGTTATCACTCTTCTTAGGTTTTAACTGAATTTGTTATCTATTTCAAGGAATGTAAAAGTTTTGCATCTCATTTGAAGTAATACACTATATGGCCAGTTTGAAAAATATGGTATTCGCTATACAGCCAGTTAATACACATTTGGTAATATATTCATCCAACATCCAAATATCTATCTTTTAGCAAATTGATACATAGTACATGGCTAAGTGATACATACTCATCAGCTTTCTGATACATACTTTAAACTTTACTAATACATACTAAGCATCGATCCAATACATATCTTTACATATATCGATACATACTTTCCAGATCATGGTGTTGAGCAGTGTACACTGCATTGCCAAATAATACACACTAGAAAAATGGCCATCCAAGTTTCAATACATACCTTTAAGTATATCGATACATAGTTTCGACAACTTGGTATTCACCAGTACACACCAAATGGTCAAGTGATAAACACTCATCGGCTTCTTCACACACTTTAAGCTTTACTAATACATACTAAGCATCGATCAAATACATACATTTAGGTATATCGATACATATTTTTCAGATCATTGTGTTCAGCAGTGCACACCGCATGGCCAAATGATACACAGTAGAAAAATAACTATCCAAGTTTCAATATATATCTTTAAGTATATCGATACACAGTTTCGACAACTTGGTGTTCACCAGTACACACCACATGTCTAAGTGATACACACTCATCGGTTTCTTTGACACACACTTTAAGCTTTACTAATACATACTAAGCATCGATCCAATACATACCTTTAGATATATCGATACATATTTTTCAGATCATGGTGTTCAGCAGTGCACACTGCATGGCCAAATTAAACACACTAGAAAAATGGCCATCCAAGTTTCAATATATATCTTTAAGTGTATCGATAAACAGTTTCGACAACTTGGTGTTCACCAGTACATACCACATGACTAAGTGATACACACACATCGGCTTCTTAATATGCACTTTAAGCTATTGCAATACACATTAGCAGCTAAGCATCGATCCAATACATACCTTTAGGTTTGTCGATACATACTTTTCAGATCATGGTGTTCAGCATTCCACACTGCATGGCCAAATGATACACACCTAGCAGAATGACCGTCCAAGTTTAAATATATACCTTTAAATATACCGATACATAGTTCCGACAATTTAGTGTTTACGAGTACACACCACATGACTAAGTGATACACACTCATCGGCTTCTTGATACACACTTTAAGCTATTGCAATACACATTAACTTTTGGTGAGGAGAGCTCGGCATCCCGAATGGAACTTGTACTAGAACTTGAAATCTCATCTCTTGAGTACTCTTCCAACTTTTTTCTAGCATAATTTATAAAAAGAAGAGAAGAAGAAGAAAAACAAAATGATAAAAAAAAATTAATTTTTTTAACATAAAAAATTATATACATACTATTCCTCAGATTTCATGAACTCTTAGATACAAAGATCTTAAAAAATAGAGAAATTTCGAGGAGAAAAAAACTCGAGGAGAAAAGGATGGGAGAGATGGGTTGGAGAGATGGCTACAATTTGTAACCAACCCATCTCTCCAATCGCAATAGCTAATGTGTATTGCAATAGCTTAAAGTGTGTATCAAGAAGCCGATGAGTGTGTATTACTTAGTCGTGTGGTGTGTACTGGTGAACACCAAGTTGTCGGAACGATATATTGATATACATAAAGGTATGTATTGAAACTTGGATAGCCATTCTGCTAGGTGTGTATCATTTGGGCATGCAGTGTGTATTGCTGAACACCATGATCTGAAAAATATGTATCGATATACCTAAAGGTATGTATTGAATCAATGTTTAGCTGCTAATGTGTATTTCAATAGTTTAAAGTATGTATCAAGAAGCCGATGAGTGTGTATCACTTAGCCATGTGGTGTGTACTGGTGAACACTAAATTGTCCAAACTATGTATCGATATACTTGAAGGTATGTATTGAAACTTGGATGGCCATTCTGCTAGGTGTGTATCATTTGGCGATGCAGTGTATACTGCTGAACACCATGATCTGGAAAGTATGTATCGATATACCTAAAGGTATGTATTGGATCGATGCTTAGCATGTATTAATAAGCTTAAAATGTGTAGCAAGAAGCCGATGAGTGTGTATCACTTAGCCATGTGGTGTGTACTGGTAACACCAAGTTGTTGAAACTATATATCGATATACTCAAAGGTATGTATTGAAACTTGGATAGCCATTCTGCTAGGTGTGTATCATTTGGCGATGCAGTGTGTACTGCTGAACACAATGATCTGAAAAATATGCATCGATATACCTAAAGGTATGTATTAGATCAATGCTTATTATATATTAGTAAAGCTTAAAGTGTGTATCAAGAAGCCGATGAGTGTGTATCACTTAGCCATGTGGTGTGTACTGGTGAACACCAAGTTGTCGAAACTGTGTATCGATATAATTAAAGGTATATATTGAAACTTGGATGGCCATTTTCGTAGTGTGTATCATTTGGCCATGCAGTGTGCACTGCTGAGCACAATAATCTGAAAAGCATGTATCGATATACTTAAAGGTATGTATTGGATTGATGCTTAGTATGTATTAGTAAATCTTAAAGTATGTATCAAGAAGCCGATGAGTGTGTATCACTTAGCCATGTGGTGTGTACTGGTGAGCACCAAGTTGTCGAAACTGTGTATCGATATACTTAAAGGTATGTATTGAAACTTGGATGGCTATTTTCCTAGTGTGTATCATTTGGCCATGTAGTGTGCACTGTTGAACTCAATGATCTGAAAAGTATTTATCGATATACCTAAAGGTATGTATTGGATAGATGCTTAGTATGTATTAGTAAAGCTTAAAGTGTGTATCAAGAAGCCGATAAGTGTGTATCACTCAGCCATATGGTGTGTACTGGTGAACGCCAAGTTGTCGAAACTGTGTATCGATATACTTAAAGGTATGTATTGAAACTTGGATGGCCATTTTTCTAGTATGTATCATTTGGCCATGCAGTATGCACTGCTGAACACTATGATCTGGAAAGTATGAAACGATATACCTAAAAGTATGTATTTAATCGACGCTTAGTACGTATTAGTAAAGCTTAAAATGTGTCAAAGAAGTCGATGAGTGTGTATCACTTAGCCATGTGATGTGTACTGGTGAACACCAAGTTGTCGAAACTGTGTATCGATATACTTAAAGTTGTGTGTTAAAACTTGGATGGTCATTTTTCTAGTGTGTATCATTTGGCCATGCAGTGTACACTGCTGAACACCATGATCTGAAAAATATGTATCGATATACCTAAAGGTATGTATTGGATCGATACTTAGTATGTATTAGTAAAGCTTAAAGTGTGTGTCAAGAAGTCGATGAGTGTGTATCGCTTAGGCATGTGGTGTGTACTGGTAAACACCAAGTTGTCGAAACTGTGTATCGATATACTTAAAGATATGTATTGAAACTTGGATAGCTATTTTCCTAGTGTGTATCATTTGGTCATGCAGTGTGCACTGCTGAACATTATGATCTGGAAAGTATGTATCGATATATCTAAAGATATGTGTTGGATCGATGCTTAGTATGTATTAGTAAAGCTTAAAGTATGTATCAGGAAGCTGATGAATGTGTATCACTTTGCCATGTACTATGTATCAATTTACTAAAAGATAGATATCGGGATGTTGGATGAATATATTACCAAATGTGTATCAACTGGCCGTATAGTGAATACCGTATTTTTCAAACTGGCCATATAATGTATTACTTCAAAAGAGATGCAAAACTTTTACATTCCTTGAAATAGATAACAAATTTAGTAAAAACCTAAAAAGAGTGTTAACCATTATATATATAAATCAATGTTCATATCTAAACTGTCAAAACTTTACATCTTGTAAAATAGACGATGCCGCACAATCACAACTATAATGATAATTCTTATGTATCAATCAACCAACTTTTTCTTTGTAGTCAATGAATTTGGATGTTGCAATATCTGAACCACAAATTTTGCACGGCTTTGTTCGATCTCCTACTGGAAAAAAAATACATCTAAGTATTAGAATAATATAATATAAATATAAATAAATTTAAGAAGAGGATAAGAAACCTTTTCAATTGAGAGTGATGCTCTATCCAATATTCGTTCTATATATTTGAGAACAAAAATTCTTTTATCAGAAGGCCATTGTTTCTTTTTCTCGTACCAAAAAAAAAAAACTGTAGCTATCTTGTACCAAAAACAAAAGAAAAGCTGTGGTCATCGGAAGGCCAACGGGATGAACATGGTGCTAATGTCAAACGTGCCATGTATCTAAATAGGTTTGCCGGTGTTAAAATTTCCAGGCTATTACTTTTTTATTATTATTAGTATTTTAGATTTTAGGGTCCAAGCATTTGCTACTCATCAACATAAAAAAATAATAATATACTTCCTACTACCAAACTCATCCGAGAGAGATATTTATAGTGTTATACTATTCAAATCCTTTTTTTCTCAACTTCCATGCGGTATAACAATTTTATATAAAATCTTCCCAATCATTGGAAATTTAGAGTAGAAGAAAAAATTCGATCAATAAAACAAATACAAAGATAATGATTCATACACTATTGAAATAATGAATCTAGATGGTGGGTTTAGGAAGAAAGAAGAAAGTTTTACCGAAGAGGGATGGATGCCTTCACATTCATAAAAGAAGAAAAGAAGTCAGGGACGAAAAAAACTTCACGAGGAAGAAAGAAGATACGGCGACCGATGCAGTCTTTATTCTTTCCTCGGAGAGATGGCTTGATGAAGAATTGGATAGAAGGGGAAGCTTGATGAAGAAGAAAGAGAATATGGAGAGTCTCTCTACTTGATACGGCGATGGATACCTTCACGTTCTCTTATCTTATTTCTCTAAATATTAGATATTGATGGACTCCTAACGAATCCCGTTAGGAATAAAATTCTACTCTTATTGGGACTCTTCCATTTTTTTTGAGATTCGTGCAAAATATTGACATGGCCGAAATAGGAGCGCGTACCATACGATCTAGTATGGTACGTGCCCCATATGATTTTTGTTCTCGGTTGACAGTTCAAAGCCATGGACAGTACTCTATAGTCGTAGGGACAAGGCAATGGTCGCTTTGGCCGGCTACCATCTTGGCCACCTGTCAATGGGATTGGACGGAGGCGATCTGACTGTCGCCTTGGCCGGCCATCACTAGAAACGGACCGACGCAGGGGCGGTCGGACCGTCCCAATGTCGGATCTAGCCGGCATATGGCGCCGAGAGCCGACACGGGATCCGGCGTCGACTCTCCGCCGTGGCCTCCATCCCACACATTTATAGATTAAAAAATGTAGATTAAAAAAAAAAACTTACAGGATGATCGCCGTCGGGCGGCGGATTCTTGCAGGTGGCACGACCACCCGGATAGTCACCGTCGGGCGGCGTTGCATCTGGCGACAGGCAACATGATCGCACCCGCCGCTCCTAAGGGCCGACGGGCTGGGTTAGGCGGAACCCCAGCCCACTGGCGTTGCCCCTGGTGGCGTGCGACCGCCGGTGGGCTCGCCATCGGGCGGCAAGTGGACCGAAGGCAGGCGGCGCGCTCGCTGCCCAGCGGTTGTGGGCAGGCGGGCTGGGTTCGGCGAAACCCTAGCCCGCCGCTAAAAGAGGAAGAAGACGGGTTGGGCCGACCCGTCTTCTCTTCCCATTTAATATATATATATATATATAATTTATGGCATAACGAGTCCGGGTTTTGGGTTTCGACCCGAACCCAGAATCGGTAACCCGTCTGCATTTAAAAAAAAAAGGCATAACGGGTTTCGGGTTTTGGGTTTAGACCCGAACCTGGAATCAGTAACCCGTATGCATTAAAAAAAAAAGACATAACAGGTTCGGATTTTTGGGTTTCGATCCGAAACCCGAATTCGGTTGGCCAATAAGAGAAAAATTTTTAGTTAAGCCCCTTTGAAACATTTTATTTATGCAGATACTCCTTCCAGGGCGTTAGAAGAAGAAATTATTTTCATTCAGTCCTTGTTAAATGTTAAACTTATGCATACAATCCTTCCAGGGCTGTTAAAAGAAGAAAATGTTTTTGTTAAGCCCCTAAGAAACATTTTATTTATGCTGGCATACTTCTAGGGCTATAAGAATCAAAAATATTTTAATTTAGTCCCTATAAAACATATTATTTATGCATAGGTCCTTGTAGAGTGATGTGATAAAATTTTCTGTCATTTATTTTACATTTTAGTATACTTGATAGCATAATATGACACATGTACTGATTGTGTAGATTAGTAAAATATTAAATACAAGTTTTATTTTAATTTGTCATATTATGAATTGTCAATTATGTGCAATGTCATTATTTCAATTTGATGTCTATATTATGAAATAGTTTGGTAGTTGCCAAAGTAACCCAACTAGAATGTTTAAAAGACATCAAGTCATCAAATACTCTAATCCCAGGTATTAAGATAGTGACTTTGCAAATTATGACTTACAGTTTTTCAATCATGAGACATTAGGGATTGGTCCAAAGGTGCACCACTTTCAAATGATTGACTTGCTAAGTTAGGATAATTAATGAGTATCTTTGATTTAATAGGTACTAGATGCTCAAAGGCAACAGACCTATTTGAATTTTGGACCTATATCATTAATTATTCCCAGGTGAATTGGGAATCACCATAATAGTAATTTAGTGTTTCATAATTACTACCCAAAGGTGTATTTTAGTAACACTGTTTATATTATTCATTATTATTGCTAACTCAAAGTATTAATGTTGTAAGTATTTTCTTATTGTTGGTTTTCTTATTGCAGTATTTATTCCTATTTCGCTTCATTCGCAAGCTTTATATGTTTCGATATTTAATAGAACCAATTTCTCCGAGTGGAATGAACAAGTCCAGTTTCACCTAGGTGTTCTGGATCTTGATTTAGCACTCCGATCTGAGAAACCGGCTGACATTACTGATATGAGCAGCATGGAAGAAAGATCTTTTTATAAGACTTGGAAAAGATCGAACAGACTGAGTATTATGTTTATGTGGATGAGTTTAGCGAACAACATCAAGTCAATGCTTCATGAATGTGATAGTGCTCAAGCATTATTGAAAACTGTGGAAGAACGTTTTCGATCTGCTGATAAGTTTCTGGCTGGGACATTAATGGCTAAGCTTACCACCATGAAATTTGATGGTACTCGTGGGATACATGAGCATATCCTTGAAATGATAAATAAATGATAAATATAGCTGCTAAGCTGAAGGCTCTTGGGATGGATGTGAATGAATCCTTTTTAGTTCAATTTATTTTGAACTCCTTGCCTCCTCAATTTGGATCATTTCAAATTCACTATAACACTATTAAGGATAAGTGGAATGTGAATGAATTGACCAGTATGCTTGTTCAAGAGGAGACAAGACTTAAGCAACAAGGACATCATTCTGTTAACCTTATAAGTTATGGAGCCAAGAAGAAATGGAAGAAGCCAAGAAAGGGCATAAAGAGGGGACCATCCAAGGGTAAAAAGCCTCATCATGATACCGAGGTTCATAAGAAGAAACGAAATAAAGATAAATATCATTTTTGCAAGAAATTGGGACACTATCAGAAGGATTGCCATAAACGTAAGGCATGGTTTGAAAAGAAAGGTGAGCCTTTGGCTTATGTATATTTTGAATCAAACCTTGCTGAAGTTCCTTCTAATACTTGGTGGTTTGACTCAGGTTCTAATATTCATGTTTCAAATACGATGCAGGGATTCCTTACAACCCAGATACATGATCCAAATGAGAGTTTTATAGTTTTGGGGAATGGGGTCAGAGTTTCTATAACAGCTGTTGGAACCTATCATTTGTTTTTAAACATTGATTGTCATTTAGATTTGCTTCAAACTCTTTATGTTCCTTCTATTTCTAAAAATTTAATTTCTGTTTCTAAACTTGATGTTGAAGGATATTTTTTTAAAATTGGGAATGGTAGTTTGCGTCTTTTCAAAGACAATGTTTTTCTTGGTTCTAGTGTCTTATGTGATGGCTTATATAAAATAAATCTTGATAACTATTTTGCTGAAACTCTTTCGACCTTGCATCGTAATATTGGAATTAAACGAAACCTGATAAATGAAAGATCTTCTAACCTGTGGCATAAAAGATTGGATCATATATCCAAAGAAAGGTTAGAGAGATTAGTGAAGGATGAGATTTTGTCAAATTTAGACTTTACTAATCTCGGTATGTATGTGGATTGCATTAAGGGAAAGCAAACCAAACACACAAAAAATTGCCATAAGAAGTGAAGAACTTCTTGAAATTATCCATACAGACATTTGTGGGCCTTTTGACTCTCCATCATTTCGTGGAGAGAAGTATTTTAACATCTTTATTGATGATTTTTTACATTATGGTTATGTCTATTTATTGCATGAAAAATCTCAAGCAGTGGATGTCCTAGAGGTATATATTACTGAGGTTGAAAGACAATTAGATAGAAAGGTGAAAATTGTCAGGTCTGATAGAGGTGGTGAATATTATGATAGGTATGATGAAACAGGATAACATCCTGGCCCATTTGCTAAACTCTTAGAAAAGTATGGCATACGAGCTTAGTACACTATGCCGGAAACGCCACAGCAGAATGGAGTAGCTGAAAGGTATAATCGTACACTTATGGATATGGTTAGGAGTATGTTGAGTAATTCTCTGTTACCCATATCGTTGTGGATAGAAACCCTTAAGACCGCCGTATACATATTAAACATGGTTCCTAGTAAGGCAGTTCCAAAAACTCCTTTTGAGTTATGGATAGGAAGAAAATCGAGTTTAGGACACCTGCATGTTTGGGGTTGTCCAGCGGAGGCCAGAATTTATAATCCATATGAAAAGAAATTGGATTTTAGAACGATTAGTGGATACTTTATAGGTTATCTCGAAAAATCCAAAGGGTATAGGATTTACTATTCTAACCATAGTACGAGAATTATAGAGACCGGTAATGTCAAATTCATTGAGAATGGTGAAATCAGTGGGAGTGATAAACCACAAAATGTGGAAATTCAAGAAGTTAGGATGCAAGTCTCTTTACCCATGACTTCTAAGAAAATTGTTGTTCCTACAGTTGTCACACGGTTTGATAATAATGAACAACAAATTAATGATCAAATACTCCATGATGAAGTTATCACCACTAAACAAGTTGTAGAAGAATCACAAGGGATGACATTACGGAGATCTCAAAGAGAAGAAGATCTGCCATTCCAAATGATTATATGGTTTATCTACAAGAATTTGATATTGATATAGGGACAAGAAAAGATTCGGTTTCTTTCAAACAAGCCATGGAAAGTGTTGATTCTACTAAATGGATTGATGCCATGAAAGATGAGTTGAAATCAATAAATCAGAATGAAGTCTGGAATGTCGTTGATTTGCCCGAAGGTTGTAAGACAGTTGGGTGTAAGTGGGTCTTTAAGACCAAGCTCGACTTAAAAGGCAATGTTGAACGATATACAGCCAGACTGGTAGCCAAAAATTTCACTCAGAAAGGAGGCATTGATTATAAAGAGACCTTTTATCCTGTATCTAAAAATGACTCATTTAGAATCATTATGACTTTGGTTACACATTATGATTTAGAGTTGCACCAAATGGACGTGAAAACTGCTTTTCTGAATGGGAGTTTAGATGAAGAAGTCTATATGGACCAGCCCGAAGGTTTTTCATTAAAGAAAAAAGAACATATGGTTTGCAAATTCAGAAAGTCAATATATGGTCTTAAACAAGCTTCCTGACACTGGTATCGTAAGTTCAATGATACCATCACTTTCTTCGGTTTTAAAGAAAACATCGTTGATCGGTGTATACACCTGAAGGTTAGTGGGAGCAAGTTTATCTTTCTGGTTTTATATGTTGATGACATATTGCTTGCCAGTAGTGATCTTGGCTTATTGCATGAAACTAAGGTTTTTCTCTCAAAAAACTTTGAAATGAAAGATATGAATGAAGCCGCCTACGTGATAGGCATTGAAATATTTCATGGATTGTTAGAGTTGTCTCAAAAGGCATATATAGACGGAATTCTAGAAAGATTTGGCATGGAGAACTGTTCAGCCAGTATTGTTTCAATTCAGAAAGGGGATAAATTTAGTCTCATGCAATGCCCACAGAATGAATTAGAACGTAAGCAGATGGAAAATATTCCTTATATTCCTTATGCTTCTGCAGTTGGTAGCTTGATATACGCTCAGACCTATACCAGACCGGACATCAGTTTTACAGTTGGAATGCTAGGCAGATACCAAAGTAATCCAGAGATGGATCACTGGAAAGTTGCAAAGAAGGTGATATGATACTTGCAAGGAACAAAGAATTACATGCTTACATATAGAAAGTCGGATAGTCTTGAGATGATTGGCTATTCGGATTCAAACTTTGTTGAATGTATGGATAGTAGAAAGTCAACATTTGGCTATTTGTTCCTATTAGTTGGAGGAGCAATCTCATGAAAAAGTGCCAAACAGACAAGGACTGCTTCATCCACCATGGAAGCAGAATTTGTGGCATGCTTTGAGGCCACGGTTCATAGTTTGTGGCTGCGTAACTTCATCTCGGAACTTGGGATTGTCAACTCTATTGCCAGGCCGCTGAGAATCTTTTGTGACAATACTGCAGCCTTCCATTTCGCCAGAAACGACAAATATTCTAATGGTGCCAAGCACATTGAGCTTAAATATTTTGTTGTCAAGGAGGAAGTTCATAAACAAAATGTGTCTATAGAAAATATGAGGACAGAGCTCATGATTGCAGATCCTTTGACAAAAGGTTTACAACCGAAGACCTTTAAAGAGCATGTTGAAAGAATGAGTCTTTGTTGTAACCCATGATATTAATTGAGGATTGTATTATGTATATTTCTTTGACACTTAGATATAATTAATTATGTTTCTGATTTTCCTGTTCTTCAAATATATGTACATGTATGAGTTTGAATGTATGATCATAGGAATTATCTCTGACAAAGATATAATGTTTGACCATTATAGATACTTCTTATTTATGGACTGTGATTAAATAATTTACTGGTGTTGTGGTACTTGGAAGAAACTGTCATTTTGGTGATATGGAACCGCCATGACTCGTATTAGTAAGTTGTTTAATTATGGTATTATGATGACCAAACTGATTGTGGATTGGAATGATGCGCGCCTAATGTTTAAATTATTCTAACCAAATTATAGTCATATGGGCCAAGCGGGAGAATGTTGAATTTTGACCCATATAACTAATCGTAGGTGGTTACTAGTTGGTTATAGTAACCACTTTCAGAAAAGATATAGCTCCCATATCCTTGATGGAAGGATATACGAACGAGTCTCTCCCTCTGCCTATTTGAAAGACATATAACCAGTCTCCATCACAGGGTGTCATCAACGCAGGGGTCAAGAGGGAGAAACAAGCTTTGATCGTTCAATCATCCATGGATCCAGTTACGCTACCCTTTCATGATTTGTTTATGATCCTATTTACAGTTTTTACAGATTATTCTTTTATGGGTTTTATTTCGAGATGGAATAGCTATGGCTGCTGAGGCTATCTTTATCCGTATAAAAAGAAAAACATAATCAAGCAATAAAATTATTCCAGCCATCCCTCTGGATGGTTATTCCAGGACTAAGCAGGTTTAACAGGAATACTTATTCCTTCCGAATAAAGTTTATTCCAGGCCCTATTCTTGCTTTGCTCCTGAACTTTTTTTTTTTTGATAGTCAGTAATCACTAGATTGATATAATAAATCCGTTTCTACCCAAAAAAGAAAAACCTATAATAATGTTTATCAAAAAAGCCTATAATAATAAAAATGTACCCAAAAAAGCCTAAATAAAAGACATCAAAACCAGCCATCCATGGCCGAACACCGCCATAAAATAAGATTAGAGTTATCAGGAAGAGAAAAGGTTGGACTAGTGGGCGTTACGTATGCGGCGTAGAGCTCGATCTGGTTGTCGAGCATAATGTCGCGAAGAAGCTTCTCTCCACTGATCGCCGACGCCCTGTCCACCGGATATGACCCATCCACTCCCACTTTCGGCTGCCAGCACCAAAAAAAATTGTAATTGATACCAATGTAAAAGAAGGAATTCGAGAGGCCTTTGGATGAGGAGTAAAAACAAACAAGATACGGGGCGTTACCCCGACGAATTCGAGCTCGATCTGAGGCGGCTTCTCCGGTGTCGACGGAGGTGGATTCGAAGCTAAGCGAGAGATGGAGATGGAATGCTTCGATTTAGAAGGAGAAAAGAAGAGATTTCTCCTGTATCTATAGTTGCTGCTACCGCTACCCCTGGAAGAAGGAGAAGGAGAAGGAGTAGGAGTAGGAGGAAGTGAAGAGAAGGGGAAGGCTTCGGGCTTTGGGTGGAGAGCCAGAGAGACAGAAGCGATCGCGGTGGCCATTCCTTTGCGTCTTTCTTTTTTAAAAAAAAAATAAAAAGTTTTGTTTAAACTTTCCTGCCGTTTTTATTGTCGCCGTTGCTAGATAAGTTAATCCGCGAGGAAGTATGGGATATAATGCGTCGCGCTCTGGGCCACACGATTATGGGATCCGGTGGAGAGTTCCGAGAGGTTCTTCTCGTCCGTCGACCATCAGCAGCGGATAACGGAGGCTTGTACCGTGTGCAGCTAGACCGTGGCTTGATGTCCGTCGAGATCTCCGTGGCTGATATGTTGACACGTGCACTATTCCAGCTGCTTCTGGTTCGAGAATAGGGTCTTGGATAAGTCTTATTCCAAACGAAATTTGCAGAAGCGGGACACCAAAAATGCTGGCTTTTGAATAAATATCTATTTCGACATGGGTTGGGTTGGGCCGCACTCTACAGGTACAGCAGGTCAGAGCAGTTATGCTTGAAGATGACTCGGCCACGATTATTAGTTGGATCTAGAAAGTCACTCGCGGTGAGTATAGGTGTCATCCCCTACTTCGAGACATCCGGACAATGGTTAGTGGTGGCATGGCGTTCCACGCCAAGTATGTATATAGAAAGGGCAATAAGGCCGCGAACTGGATGGCTTCGTATGTGATCAATTACTCCTTCACTCCGGATATGCTCTGTAGGTAGAGGAAAGGGAGCTGCCTAGAGTGCTCTAAGATATATTGTTTCTTGATTTCTTCATATGTGTTCGTATAAGAATTGTATGAATCATCTGTTTTAGCAAAAAATAATATTTTATAATCGCAAAAAAAAAATGTGTTTAAGAAAGATTTGAATGATTTTATTCGTCAAACAATCTTTTCCGTAATCTTGCCCCTCCTTTTGGTCATCTTTGGCTGTCAAACAACTAACCAGATGAACACTTCTAATTCTAGGTAATCATCCTTATTCAATTATCTATATATTAATAATTTTCTTGTTTAGTTTTAGACATGCACATAGGGTGCAAAGACAATGGGTGATATTGCTTTATTTTCAAATGTAATTATCAACAATTTGTAGTATTAACTAATAATAGTTTATTATAACATTGGAGAACAACAATGGTTTTTAAGTAGAATACCTAACTTAAATTTTATAATTGGGAGGCTTGTATGTGACTTGAAATCATGAAATTTATAAAAAATATAACTCCTAAGATAATAGATTTTTAATCCTTTCCTCTAAAGAAAAGAGATAAGAGATATTGATGATGGGTTATAGTACAATATTTCTATCTAATATTTTATTTTATATTTTAGAGCGAACCAAGAGACCTAACTTTATTTTGAAACCCGTAAGGTTATATAAATGTTTTCTTATACATTGCAATAATTAATTTTTTATTAAAAAAATAATAGTTTTAGCTTTTTATAGGAGAAAAAGAAGCATTTTGGATGTGAAAAGATAAAAAAGACGATGCAACATAATGAGATTTTTTTTAAATATCTAACCCTTTTGTTCAGTTTAGTAACCAAATTTCTAAAATAGAAGATTTTTGAATATCGCTTACCATATCGAAAGCAGACAAATCCATACAGCTTTTTGAATATGACCTATTTCAATATCATCTTATATGCACTCTTTTTTATTTCTCTCTCCAAACTATTTAAGATATAACAGTATACAAATACATGTAAGAGTTGGATGCATTTATAGAGCCCTTCTTTTTCCTTCTGGTAAGAGGGAGGATTTGGAAGTAAATTAGATGGTAGGAAAGATGATGAGAAAACCTTTGGATCAAAGAATTTGAGGATAAAATAAAAATAAGAAAAATTTATATTAAAAAAATAAAATAATTAATAAGAGATATTCAGAAAAAAAATTCAAGGAAAAATTGAATTAATTTTTTAAATAAAACTATATTTTAAATTTTAATGTTGGTCTGAGAAAAAGAAAATAGAAAAATAACGCAGTTGCTTCTTTCCACCGGACGTTTAAACGTCACCGCCGCGGCGGAGATGTGCTACAGAAAATTAAACCATTTAGAGGTGTATTTGCGGAAAGGAAAGAGAGGGGGGGAGAGAGAGAGAGAGAGAGCGAGGATTCCTTCAAGCGAGAACGTAGGATTCTTGGAAACCCTAGCTTCCTCTCCGAAACCTAAGAGCTCGACGACGATGGTCGGAACCCTAGCGGGCCTCCAAGATCACCTGAAGCTAGCCAGGGAGTACGCGCTTGAAGGCCTCTATGATACCTCCATAATCTTCTTCGACGGCGCCATCGCTCAGATCAACAAGTAATTCCTTGGATCCCGCTCCCTCCCATCTCCTCGTATTCGATTTAAGAACAAAATCCTCCGTTCTTCTTTCCCTGCCTGTCAATAATTGCAATCAAGATTTCGAAAAATCTTTAATTTTCTTTCAAATAGGCTGGATCTAGTTTCTTGCCAAATTTAGTTGACTGAGTAAAGGTAGCTTTTTTATTACAAATTCCATCATCAATTTCTTATGTTTTTTTTTTATGAAGGTCAGGGCCTTAGTATGTGTAGGACTTCTTCCATGGTCTTTGCTGTTTCCTGTGGCACCCGAGAGGGGTGTGGTTATAAGACCTCTTGGAGAAGTTAATGCATGCCATCGTTGGTTGCTGGTTCAAAACTACTTTGTGGAGAATGATATCCAGCTTGATTTCCTCATTCGGGCACCGTTCACTTGAACTGATTGGTTTTGAAAATCGAAATAGCAAGTCTTTGGGGTTGGGACTCGATGTGCAATGCAAACAAGGGGAGAAGAGAATCATTGCTAACAATGTTGATATTAGTTGCTGCTATTTTTTCAGTAGAACATGATTAAATTAGATTTATTGCTTAACGTGGTTGCTATGTCCTATGTGCATTTCTAGATATTTGAGATTGAGAGTATTAAACCACGAGATGATAGTTTCCACCAATTTTGACAAGTTCACTGTTGAGATATGTCTCATCTCTTTCTGTTTTCTTTCATCTCTTTTTCTTTACTTAGTTAACCAGATGGGATTTGATATAAGTCGCTACTGTCTCAATGAGTGTGTTTAAACTGACAAATCTCTATTATTTGCCACGTGGATGATGAAGCAATATCTCATTTGCTCCTCAGTTGTCTCTTTCCTTGACAAATTTGGCAGGGATTGTCAAGTTCTGTACTACGATGATGGGCAACATACTAACCAAACAGCTGTATTATGAAAATGGGTTGTCTGAGAGGATGATGCAGGCCAAGATCTTCATGTTGCAAGGGAAGGTTTTTGTATAGGTTGTAGATCGACCATTATAGAAAATCTAGTGTGCCTTTTTTTTTCGGTTGAGTGCATTGTCAGTATCAACAGAGCAGTCTAGTCGGGGAATGCTCTACTATCTTTTTCATCATTTCTCTAAGTAAAAGATTACTGCCTAAAAAAATAAGAAGCCTTATTTTAATGGTACTTTCCAATGGTTGGCATTTAAATAGAATTCTATCTCTGCTTACAGGCATCTGAGCACTCTGGATGATGCCATCATTCGTTCAAAATGGATGAACTGCAAGAAGGCTATTTCTGAGGAATTAGACATTGTCAAACAGTTAGATGCTGAGTTAAAGGCTTTCAAGGAAATTCCCGTGTCCAGGCGGTCCTCTTCACCCCCAATACCTACAAAATCCTTTGTTTTCCAACCATTAGATGAATACCCAACCTCCTCAGGTGCCCCCTTGGATGATCCTGATGTTTGGAGACCACCTAGCCGAGATCCACAGAGCAGAAGATCCTCGAGGGCTGGGCAAGCAGGTACGAGAAAATCTTCCCAAGATGCAACATGGGCACGTAGTTCATCTAGGGCTGGAACAATTGGACGTGGGACAAAGTCAAGTGCAGGTAAAAGTAGTTCGGGTGTCAGATCATCAACATCATCTGGACTGTCAGGGAAGAAAGGCAAATCAAGCTCTAGCAAGGCAGATTCACAGGTAAATTTTGTACATTTAATTGGTAAATGCGACTTTTCTTTGTGTTGCTGTCATTGTTTGCTGGTTAAAGATGAAGCAGCCCTTTTTCAACTATTCTGAACGGCAAATTACCAATTGCAAATCCATAACTTCACATACGTAGTACTCTTACCAATTGCTTTTCACTTTTGCTTGTCATTTTCTTTTGTTCATGTAAAATTGTATACGATGAGGCAGCTGCCATTTTCTAACAAACACAAGGAGTAACGTTGATAGCTTGTTTTGCCTTTCCTATGTGAATTTTTATAAATAACTTTGTTCGGACTTTGAAATTCCATTTTAAGCAGTAAATGAAAAGCCCATCATCAAAAACGAGAAATGAAGGTATCTGCAACCAATTTAATCCATTGAATTTCCTGTCATCAACTGTAAGCCTAGACTTATAAGTAAGCAACTGTCATAAGGTATTTAGAAGTAACTGAAAATCTACCGTTATTGGTGAACTGCATACAAGGCCCTGTTATTGTTCATCCGTTTGCACAAATGAGAATAAGATATAAAAGCTTGTTGTTTCCATCCATTACATTAATCTTGTTCAACAGAAGAAAAATGCCTTTGGAAAAATCTAGGGCTGTTGAAATTTACAAAACTGTTTTAGGCAGAAGGAATAAGACAGATTAAAGCTCACTGCCCTTGTTTAGAGAATCATCTTATTTGAACTTTCAAGGTGATGTACAAACTGTTCTTTTGGTAATGTGACATTGTCACTCCTCATGATTCAATTCATCTGTGAGTAATTATCTCATTTTTGTAGCCACTATTAATTTTTATTCAGATTTCCCTTTCACCATTATGATTTTTGTCAATGATATTTCTCTCATGAATTTAGTATTGATAATATGTTTAGGCTTTCATGATTACTGATATGCTTGTGGCATTCTAGAGTGGTGATGCAGAGGAAGGAAAGCCAAAAAGGGGGCAGTACGAAGGACCGGATACAGACTTGGCTGCGATGCTAGAAAGGGATGTCTTGGAGACTAGCCCTGGTGTAAGGTGGGATGATGTTGCAGGGCTCACTGAAGCCAAAAGACTTTTAGAGGAAGCTGTTGTTCTTCCGCTATGGATGCCCGAGTATTTTCAGGTACTTCTCGACGAACTTATGACATAAAATGGCTAACTGCATTCCCTTGTCTAGTTAAAGGTTTCTGCTGGTCCTATATCTTAAAAGTCTTATTTATCACAAGCAGAATAATCTAGGAGGTCAGTTGGCATGATGGGGACCTTTTCTGCTTCCAAAGTTTAAGCTCATTATTTCGAAATCCAATTCTAAACAATACAAAACAAGTTTTTAGATAAGATAGTTTCACTAACAATCAGCTTCTTTGTATTAGCTATACTTGGATGCTGGTTAGCGGGCAATTAAAATAAAGTCTTAAGAAGGGTATGGTGTTCAAGGCTCTGTGTAATGTATCTGTTTTCCAGGGCATTCGTCGGCCATGGAAAGGTGTTCTTATGTTTGGTCCACCTGGTACTGGAAAGACACTTTTGGCTAAGGCTGTAGCTACAGAATGTGGTACAACATTTTTCAATGTTTCTTCTGCTACATTGGCTTCCAAATGGCGTGGAGAGAGTGAGCGCATGGTTCGCTGCCTGTTTGATCTTGCAAGAGCTTATGCTCCTAGTACAATTTTCATTGATGAAATCGATTCTCTTTGCACTTCTCGAGGGTATGCATACCAGGAATCTCATATCCTATCAATTTTATTGCCTTGTGCTTGAATAATTTTCTTTTGCCAGGTCATTCCTTTTAATCCATAATGGTTTATCTGGAGTGTTTTAGTTCAAATGCTTGTGATAGGTAAGCTTACTGGTGGATGTATTTTTATCAAACAAATGTATAGTATATCATAGATCACTGGATTTATGAGGCAAGGACATTTATTCCAGTCTTATTTGATGACAATAGCTATCTTTGAATTGGTTAATGATTAGGCTTATGATAGAAGATGTGAATAGTGATCACATTCATTGGCTTCCTTGCTTCCTTTTCTTGTTTATAATTCTCCATTATGGCGGTTCTCAAGTTTGACCAGGTGGTGATGTACATTCATGAATTTCATCAGTTTGCTTTCATTTTTAGCAATATATGATTGAGGATTTGCTGATTGTCAAATGCGTGATTTTGTTCAGAGCTTCAGGTGAGCATGAATCATCCAGAAGGGTGAAATCTGAACTTTTAGTGCAAGTGGATGGTGTCAACAACAGCTCTAGTGAAGATGGTCAACGGAAAATAGTGATGGTCTTGGCAGCTACTAATTTTCCATGGGACATAGATGAGGCACTTAGGTTGGAAGCGGAGCAACTCTAGTAATATGAATTTGCTGCTGCAGTGTTCAGCATTTGATTATTAAGCAAGATCTTTTTACAGCAAGCTGTTTGAGATGGCCATCTTTTAGATCCCCAACCTTTCCTTTGTTCTGATGTTTAGCTGTTTATGCATTCTTGTGATACAGGAGACGGCTGGAAAAACGGATATACATACCTCTTCCCAATTTTGAGAGTCGAAAGGAGCTTATCAAGATTAATCTAAGAACTGTTGAGGTATGATTTGCAGTAGGATAATACATTCAAGCTCTTAAATGTTTCTCTTACGATATCATTTAAAATTTTGACATGAAAATTATAGAAATTGTGTTAAATTTTTGTTTCTTCTTGCTTGTATATCTGTGGTTCTCATGTATACTATGAACAGGTAGCTCCGGATGTAGACATCGATGAAGTAGCTCGCCGAACTGAGGGTTATAGTGGAGATGATCTCACAAATGTCTGCCGAGATGCTTCATTGAACGGCATGAGGAGAAAAATTGCAGGCAAGACAAGGGATGAGATCAAGAACATGTCTAAGGATGAGATCTCAAATGATCCTGTAGCCATGTGTGACTTTGAAGAAGCTCTGAGCAAGGTCCAGAGAAGTGTTTCTGCTGCTGATATCGAGCGCCATGAGAAGTGGTTTGCCGAGTTTGGATCAGCATGATACTCAAGTGAATTTCTGGAGCAGGTTGATTCGCAGTTATCAAAATCCATGGTCATCTCTCTCTCTCTCTCTGTTTTTTTTTAAGATGCCATTTTCTGGGCTCTGCATCATTTGAGCTATGTTTGTGCTAATGTAAGTTATCAACATATGAAACTGTAATGTCAAAGCGACTGAAGGTGCTTATTGAAACTATTCTAGATAAAATTGTTATATTAGTTATTATCTGTATGAAACTATAATTGATGGAAACAACTTGTCTACTAAAGAACTGCTAGCAGCTTTCTTTGCTGAGGAAATGGAATTTCAACACAACTGCCCTTCGCATGCTGTCAAGTTCTTATAGAATTCTATGAGATGTAAATCTTACATTAAAGTGTTCATGGAGCTCTAACCTCTCTCGTGTGGTAATTTGAAGTTTGAACTAGTACCTGCAGGCCACTTGCCGGAACTATGTTACGCCCACCCTATTTGGAATGTAAATATTATATTCAACTCCCTGTATAACTCGGAAGTCTCGAATCATGACTGAGGCCGAGATGTTACCAAACCGAGCCTTCATCACCTCCGTCGCCACGATTGGAAGAATCTCCTCCAATCTCCTGCACTCCTCCGCCGACTCATGGCTCTCCGTCCCCGGAAACCCCCTCATGCGGTGGCCCTCGCCGCCGCCGCCCAGCCCACCCGTCCTAACCGACTCCGGTGAGGCACCACAGCCATCCCCAGCGCCGGCTACCGACTCCAGCGCCGCCTCCGAAGACTCCGCCACCATCTCCCACATCCTCCTCGCCACCGCCCCCGACGCCCTTGACTCGGCCCTCCTCCGCTCTAGCGTCGTCCCCAGCCCTCCCCTGCTCCAGTCCCTCCCTCTCTCCGACCTCTCTCCCACCTCCCTCCTCGCCCTCTCCCGCTGGGCCCGCCCCCACCTTGTCGCTCTCGTCGACCTCCTCGCCCGCTCTCGCGCCTTCGACTCCGCCTGGTCCCTCCTCCTCGACGCCGCCCCCGCTCCCCTCCCCGCCTTCACCGCTCTCTTCCGCCGCTACGCCCGTGCCGGCATGCCTACCGCCGCCATCCGCACATTCGACTACCTTCGCCGCCAACCGGAAGCGGTGTCGGCCTCGGAGGGGGATAAAAGCGACGCCTTTGAGCTCCTCATCGACGCCCTCTGCAAGGAGGGCCACACGAGGGCAGCGTCGGAGCTCCTCGGGCGGAGGAGGGAGGCGGAGCCGCCCGGGTGGGCTCCCTCCGTCCGGGTCTACAACATTCTGCTCCATGGGTGGTTCCGGACTCGGCGGCTCCGGAAGGCCGAGAAGGTGTGGGACGAGATGCGGCGGGAGGGCGTACGCCCCACCGTCGTCACCTATGGGACCCTCATCGAGGGGCTTTGTCGGATGCGTCGGCCAGATCAAGCTAACGCCTTGCTGGAAGAAATGAGGGCTGCCCAGATCGATCCGAATACCCTCACCTGCAATCCGATTGTAGACGCCCTCTCCGAGGCCGGTAGGTTCAAGGACGCCCTCGCTATGCTCGAAAGATTTCCCCTTTATGGTGTTTCTCCCAACATATCCACTTATAATTCACTGGTGAAGGGTTTCTGCAAGAATGGCGATCTTGTTGGTGCTAGCAAGATTCTCAAGACGATGATCGGCAGGGGAGTTCTTCCAACCCCGACCACATACAATTATTTCTTCAGTTTTTTCGCCAAAGTTGGAAAGATTGAGGAGGGTATGAATCTTTACAATAAGATGATTCAATCCGGGTATGTCCTAGATCGTCTCACATACCAGCTTTTGATTAAAATGCTGTGTGAGAAGGAGAAGTTAGATTTAGCTGTTCAGCTGATCGGAGAGATGAACAGGAATGGTTTTGATTCAGACTTGGCGACCAGCACTATGCTGGTGCATATGCTCTGTCGGATGCGCAAATATGAGGAAGCTTGTGATGAATTTGAGAGCATGATTAAGAGGGGGGTTGTGCCGCAATACATAACATATCAGATTCTTGCCAAAGAACTGAAGAGGTTGGGGATGCTTGAAATGGAGAGAAAAATATCAAGGCTGATGGATTCTCTCCGGCATTCTACTAAGCTTCCAGGAACTTACAGGGAAAAGGAGCGGGGTGAGACTTTGGACTTGAGGAAGTCTATAATGAAAAAGGCCCAGCTGATGTCTGATACATTGAAGACATGTAAAGATTCCAAGGAATTAAGTAAGCTGAGGAGTTCGACGGAGAGTGCCGTGGAAAGTGCAAATAGGCTGATAAGAGATATTAGAAGAAGAGTATATGCAGTAAAGAGTGGGTAGTATATTTGATGGGTTGATTGAGGAATTTTTGTAATAAGATTGGGCTGAAAGTCTGAAGCTCCGAGGCTAGCTGAGACTGGAACCATATTATCTTCATAGTAGTTTTATTAGTTTCAAGGTGCAACAAACAAATCATGCTAGTGTTCTTCTTGAGTTCTTTCCGCTATTCCTGGATAGTCAGCCAGTTCAGTACTCCCACTTTTGAGGAATCAAGTGAGGTGAGTGCAAGTGCTTATATCGTTCAAGCTCAAAGTCCTGACCATCAGTAATTCCTTATCAATACTTGTTATATTATGAAGTATATTTCTTAATGTATGATGTTATCATCAATGTTCATTATGCTGTAAAATTGCATACGTCTAACAGGATAGCATTTCTGCTCCAAGAAATTAACCTTGGTGTCATAGCATTGATTCGTTTCATCAGCCTTTGGGATTTGAATTTGAAACAAGAACTTTTCAAATAATATAGCGATGTTGCGGTGTGTTTTGATTCTTTTAAACAGCAGCTTTCAATTCCACCAATCATTTTCTACTATTTTCTCATGATTGCACCTCCTTGTGAGATCTCTTGATTCTCATATCTTTCTAGTCATGTATGGTGCTCCTGTTCCTCTTCTGTCTACTGTACACTGGATGGTGACATCTTGTGGATGACATGATTGGCATGCAAAAAAAGTGGATCGGTAGAATATGCATGCCTGCAAACAACTGTTCAGAAAATAGTATTTCACTTAACATTTTCCACTTTTATTAGCAATTAACGCACAGGTAGACATAGGGAGCTCAAATTCTCATACTAGTGTGAAGTGGTGGATACGGCAAAGCCTGAAAATAAAAAATTGAGGGTGTAAACTGTGAATTTATTACCTTAAAAAATTGTCAGTATATATCTATATCCAGCCCACATGTTCAGAGAATGAAGATTGTTGGTGAATCTTGATTCCATTTGGCAGAAAGAATGTAAACTTCTCTTCAGAGGACAACAATCTGAAAGATAATTCTTCGTTACTATAAGTGCTGATGCTTAAGAACGTTCTTAAACTAATTATGCAGCATAATTGATAGCTAATATCCTACATCGTAATGGAAAATATAAAAATGTTAGAAGACATACTTCTATCAACCTTAAATAGGAAATGTTGTATCGGACCTGATGCGGGATTTGTACCCCGTCACCAGCACAGCCCACACACCAGCCGAGCAGGGAAAGCGACCGCGTCCTTACCGAGGTATTGTCCGCTTTGGGGATCGGAGATCGTGACCGCTCCCGGGGGTCCGCGCTTTGACGGCGCCCCGGGTGGAACCACCCATTCCACCCCTCACGGGTTTGCCCTTCAAAAGGCGCTTCGGTGAGAAGAGGTTATTGAGCCCCCCATTTAAGGCACAGACCTTTCCGCTGATTAGCCGATGTGGGACTAAATTCAGGGAACCCCCCGTAACACAGCCCCCCCAGCGGGAAGGTCCTGTGCCCGGGTCGGCTCCTTGCTGGATAGGCGGAGGGCCAGGCCCTCCTTCTAGCGCCATCTGATGCGGGATTTGCACCCCGTCACCAGCACAACCCACACACCAGCCGAGCAGGGAAAGCGACCGCGTCCTCACCGAGGTATTGTCCGCTTTGGGGATCGAGGATCGTGACCGCTCCCGGGGGTCCGCGCTTTGACGGCGCCCCGGGTGGAACCACCCATTCCACCCCTCACGGGTTTGCCCTTCAAAAGGCGCCTCGGTGAGAAGAGGTTATTGAGCCCCCCATTTAAGGCATAGACCTTTCCGCTGATTAGCCGATGTGGGACTAAATTCAGGGAACCCCCCGTAACACAGCCCCCCCAGCGGGAAGGTCCTGTGCCCGGGTCGGCTCCTTGCTGGATAGGCGGAGGGCCAGGCCCTCCTTCTAGCGCCATCTGATGCGGGATTTGCACCCCGTCACCAGCACAGCCCACACACCAGCCGAGCAGGGAAAGCGACCGCGTCCTCACCGAGGTATTGTCCGCTTTGGGGATCGGGGATCGTGACCGCTCCCGGGGGTCCGCGCTTTGACGGCGCCCCGGGTGGAACCACCCATTCCACTCCTCACGGGTTTGCCCTTCAAAAGGAGGAGGAGGAGCTCCGGCGAACACTGGCGGACGGCGATCCGTTGGCGAGCGGCGTCCTCCGTGGGGGGCCTGCAAAAAGCCGGTGGCCGGGCTCTTCCGGCGCCGGCCCTCCGATGCCTAAGTCAGAGGGGGGCTTAATTTTGGAGAAGAGAGAGGGACTGTATGTGAAGTCCGAAAAATTCCCTTGGGAGGAAGAAGCCCCTTCCCTTAGAGGGAGAAGCTCCCCTTTTATACGGAGAGTGGCAGGGTTACCTGTGATGTGACTGGGCGAATTAATGGGTTACCGTCACGATTGGACGTGGGCGTGTGAAGTAATGAGTTGCCGTGGATGGCCCGTTCCCATCATGGGAGGAGGTTGCGTGCAGCAAGAGCTTGCTTGTGGCGTGCAGTGTAGTATATTCTTGGGAATGGTGAGGTGTTCGCAGTCGTAGCAGGGTATGGTCCCTGATTGATATGTCGTGGCGTGGCCGGCAAGTAAAGCATGGTGCGGTAAGGCTGCTGCAGGGCATGGCCGCAGCATATAGACGACGAGGTCGGCCTTCTGAGGTCAGCTCGGCCTTCTGTGCTCGGCCTTCTGAGCTCGGCAGCCTTCTGTGCTCGGCCTTCTGTGCTCGGCCTTCTGAGCTCGGCAGCTTTCTAGTTTCGGCCTGCGGAGCTCGGCAGCATGGATGAGCTCGGCAGCCTTCTGAGCTCGGCTTGCATGAGCTCGGCTCGGCTTTCTGAGCTCGGCCTGCATGATGAGCTCGGCCTGCATGATGAGCTCAGGCTTGTTGTCAGATTTGGGTGCTTTAATTGTACGTGTGGGGTGGTCTATTTTTTCCCCCAACACTACCCCCCGACTTCCGAGTTCGAGCTGCTTTTTGGCTCGGACGAAGGAAGTAGTCCAGTCGTCGATCATCCTGTAATATAGCCAAATGTATATGGAGATGTGCGTGCCAAGTAGGGTGTACCTCTCATGCAGTTGGAGTCAAGTGCTTCAGGTCGACTCAGCAGCCTTCTTTGGCTTGTGGTCGACTCAGCTCTCGAGAACGTCGAGACGACGCGACAGATCTTCCGCGTCGCACTTCTCCCAGCTGACAAGGTAAAAATTCAGGCCATGAGCCCCTTTTTTTACTGTCGGAGTCGAGCGTCTCACGCCGAGGTCGGCAGCTTTGCTCCTCGACTAACTTTTGTGGATGCTCTTTTGTTCGGGGTCCGCTTTCTAGGGACGCCGGCACAATAGGAGAAATAGTTGCCATTGGAGATCTGTGTGGGCGTTGTTTTGTTGTTATCCACGAACATTTTGGGGGTGCTTTGTTGTCAATCACGAACGTTTTGGGGGGCCGCGAAGGTACTACCCCGTCATCCCGAGGTCGAGGGAGCTCGGGCTCACTGTCGACTCGTCGGGGCATCTCGACCTTAGTCGAGGAGGCGCTACGGGGGGCCGCGAAGGTACTACCCCGTTGTTGGTGTTGAGCGCCACGGAGGGCCGCGAAGGTACTACCCCGTCTTTCCGAAGTGTCGAGGGGTCTGGGCACGCACTGTCGACACTCGGGGCATCTCGACCTTAGTCGAGGAGGCGCTACGGGGGGCCGCGAAGGTACTACCCCGTTGTTGGTGTTGAGCGCCACGGAGGGCCGCGAAGGTACTACCCCGTCTTCCCGAAGTGTCGAGGGGTCTGGGCACGCACTGTCGACACTCGGGGCATCTCGACCTTAGTCGAGGAGGCGCTACGGGGGGCCGCGAAGGTACTACCCCGTTGTTGGTGTTGAGCGCCACGGAGGGCCGCGAAGGTACTACCCCATCTTTCCGAAGTGTCGAGGGGTCTGAGCACGCACTGTCGACACTCGAGGCATCTCGACCTGAGTCGAGGAGGCGCTACGGGGGGCCGCGAAGGTACTACCCCGTTGTTGGTGTTGAGCGCCACGGAGGGCCGCGAAGGTACTACCCCGTCTTCCCGAAGTGTCGAGGGGTCTGGGCACGCACTGTCGACACTCGGGGCATCCCGAACTTAGTCGGGGCATCATTGGAGATACATACAGGAGATGGATTCCGTTGGCGATCGTGCGCCCTTATTCGGAGCGGGGCGACGTTGGAGATAGGGATACCCGTAGGTCGTTTTTTGGATTCTCCGACCTGAAAATAGATGAAATATTGAAATTATTTGAAGCCAAAGTGGCATCCTGTACCTTTTGGAGATATTTTGATGGCTCTCGAGCTTCGAAGTCCCTCAGGACTTGGCTCAGCACCGGCCTTCTTTGGCTCGATTTTCTGGGAGGGGTGTTCTGCGCTCGGGCTTCTGAGCTCGGGCTTATGAGCTCGGCCTGCATGAGCTCGGCCTGGATGAGACTGCTGCAGGTCGTGGCTGCAGCATGTGGATGACGAGCTCGGCCTTCTGAGCTCGGCTCGGCCTGCATGAGCTCGGCCTGGATGAGACTGCTGCAGGTCGTGGCTGCAGCATGTGGATGACGAGCTCTGCCTTCTGAGCTCGGCTCGGCCTGCATGAGCTCGGCAGCCCTCTGTGCACGGCCGGGGCTTCGGTGATGGCGACGCTCTGAAGGAGAGCAACGTCACGAGCGCCGTCGTAAGGACTTACACCCATGAGGAGGGAGTACATAACTCTCCTTCTCCAGACCTCAGCTTTTATTTCTCTTTCCCTCCAACTCGTTGATGTGAGACTTGGGCTACTACTTCTCACTAGTTGCCCCCACGTACGTCGTTGTAGCGGGAGCCATGCCTGATTCGAGATGGCTCGGGAGAAAGTTTCTTCCTCTGCTTAACATGAACCCGTGGAGGCGGCACAGGAGGAGCCTCCACTTGTTGCAGGCTTTGGGCTGCAATGGCTAGCGCTTGGACTTGCTGCACTAGCGCGTCGAAGTGCTCGGGTTGGACTTGTGGAGCTTGATCTGCCGGAGGTCTTGGTGGTGGATTCTGGACTGAGCGCCCGGGGCTTGGAGCATGATGCTGAGAGGCGTTAAAGACTCCTCTGCTCCTTAGTTTCATGGCCGCAACTCGGGCCCTCCTTCTAGCGCCATCTGATGCGGGATTTGCACCCCGTCACCAGCACAATCCACACACCAGCCGAGCAGGGAAAGCGACCGCGTCCTCACCGAGGTATTGTCCGCTTTGGGGATCGGGGATCGTGACCGCTCCCGGGGGTCCGCGCTTTGACGGCGCCCCGGGTGGAACCACCCATTCCACCCCTCACGGGTTTGCCCTTCAAAAGGCGCCTCGGTGAGAAGAGGTTATTGAGCCCCCCATTTAAGGCACAGACCTTTCCGCTGATTAGCCGATGTGGGACTAAATTCAGGGAACCCCCCGTAACAGGACCGGATTCTGAGTGTTCAATAATGATGGCGGTATGTACTTTATATTTCATCAAATAAACTGTGTTCGCCTGTTCAAAGGCATCAGAAATGCATCAGCTGTTGATGCCATGCATCCTGGTCTTATAATCCTCTTTGTGGTAATGGTAAAAAGTAATTTTGGGGTCAATTCCTATTGCTAGTTGCTATATGATTCATGATTTGGAATGATGATCATCCCTGGATACAACTTGGTTTGAAAGAAGGGTCACAATTTTTTCAGAGGTGTTTGCTTAAATGTCAAATGCCAGTTCTGGTATAAAACAAAGCTAACTTGAAACGATATGCTAAGAGTCATGCACAATGTTCTGCCATACTAGGCATGACCATTCTTGACAAGCTGACTAGGAGGCATGGACATGAAGAATAATGTGGTGGACTTGGCAAGGTGAAGGGCGGTTTTACAGGCATGGTGAAATGCCATATGAAAGATAAATGAGAAGTTTATAATTAATCAGCATTAGTGAAGTCTGTATTCGTTTAACGTTTTCAACTCTACATTGCTGCAAAAAGATCATGGCGATACTGATATATACTGTTGCAGTGTTAGAGATTAGGGAATCACTGCTGCTGTCACAGTCTTAAAGGTTATCTTTATTTTCATTGCTGCTAGGTGGAGGCTCTTGTTAGCGCCATATCCTGCTCTAGCAAAGTCATTGAGCCACAACGCCTGCTTGACATGATCAATGAAAATTTTACTATGATAACCATATTAAATCTGCTTTTACCAGGTGTTCTCTTGCTAGGGATTGCCTCTGTTCTCTTTTTAGAGTTCCCGGATTTAGTACTCTCCTTTCTAATCCTTCTTCTGTTTTAATCAATAATCTTTACCATTTGTTTAGCAATTTTCTTTCTGTCAGTTTGTTTGTCTGCAAGTATTATGCAGCCAAGTTCCAATCCAACTCAGAAATATTTGTCAGGATAATTCCTAGAAGGTAACTCCTCCCTGCTTCCTCAAAGGTACCACTGATGGAACTGGCGAGCTGCAGGAGTTACTTTGGTCATGCTCTCTCGGTCTCTTGGACTCAGTTTTTTTTTCTTTTCTTTTTTTTTGGAGGAAGCATGGGAGAGGGCCTTAAATCTGACCCTTGCTCTTCAAATTAGTTTTCAATGAATGAAGATTTCATGTTTCCTCCCTCCAAAAAAAAGTTTTTCTTTTAATAATAGAAATGGGAGGTTTGGCCACCTGAAAAACTGGAGGCTTGACCACCTGAAAATTATTAAGTAATGTACAGTATATTACATGGATTATTTACAAGATGGTTTGGCTTGGCTGGGGCTTTCAGTAGCCCCGAACCAACCCGATGGCTGACGACTTTTAAGATGGAATACTTAGTCAGAAGAGCTGTAAAACTTCTCTTTCTGAAACAAAGCCTTCTTCTGTTTAAGAAACTGTTACCCACTTTGTTAGCCTTCTGTTTTTAGCTGTGAGATTATTTCTACCAATCCTTGTTTGGCTTTCCCCTTGTAGCATGAATTCCAGTTGTCCAGGAGGAAGACTGCATGTTGGTAGATAATATTCCCAGGGAGAGCTTTGAAGCGAAACAGTCTCCTGTTTCTCTCTTTCCATAGGGTCCAGCAGACGGTTGAGGCTAAGCTATCCCAAGTTTGCTTGTTAACCTTGATGGGAAGCTTGCTTTGCCAATCATTCCACATGTTTTTTATGGAGACTGGGGGGTTGGGGGATGTGAAGCTTCTGTGTTATCCTTTGCCAAATTGTTGCGGTGTATGTGCATGATATGAACAGATGATCTGTGGTTTCGTTTTCCGAACAGCAAAAGAGGACAGCATTGTGGGCCTTGAATCTTCCTTCTTCTCAAATTCTCTGCTGTTAAATTCTGGTGTTCCCATATGACGAGGCAATTAAGAATGAAACCACATTACGTGCAAATTTTCTCGATCAGAAAAAAAAAGTGTGATTTAAATCCTTCCTGAACAACTGGTTTCTCTTCCATATTTTGTAGTGCTCTAATTCTCTCTTAGCTGGACATTCTCTATGTGGACTATAATCATCTAACTCTAATATTTGTTTCCTGGAGCTGCTATCCTAGTATGCAAAAGCCAGTGATAAGAAATTCAACATATGATGGAACTAAATCATACGGTAGATTCTGTTGATTCAGAGTTACAAGTGGTTTCTGGCACAACCTTGAAATGGTCGCTGGACCGCATTAAACTCCATTTGGATGCAGGAATTTGGCTGCGGTAGAAATGCAGCAGATCATTAGAAGGTTGATATACTGCTTCTCAGGTTGATATTACTGCTTCTCCTAGTCTTCAGTTTCCAGACTACGCATGCGGTCGGGTATGCCATGATTCCTCGTCAATTTTTTCTTGCACAACTTGTTCAGATTCTTTTGGTGTTTCTGTCAATTTTCTCCCACCTAGATGAACAGCATTGCAAGCCACTACCTTGATGATGAGGCCCACCAATTTTTGTCAGCTTTGTGCACCTATTCGGCCGGTTTTGCCCGTTCTGCAGGCATATTTTTGCCAAGCCAGTCGCACAAAAGCGTCTCTAAAAGCACAAAGGTCCTGCTGTGAAATCATGTCGACAATGTGCAAAAGCGAGATAGTTTGCAAGGATCATCGAAGACATTAAGAATATTACCAAGTGGGAGTGAAGTCGAATCGTTTGCTCATGCATTACTCTAACCAGGTAGCTGATGGCAAGGGACAATCCTACATAAGCCTCAATGTTTAATTGCTATTTGATTTCATCAATAATTTGTGGCATGCTCTTCTCCATCTTTTACTGAGGTATCTTCTGCTTTTTGTCACTGCATTGTTGTAATTATTGTTAAATGTGTTCTAGGGACGTCATATCAGCCATCGCCTTCTTTCATTGGGGGGCCTCCGCTTTCGTAACCTTGTCGCTTCTCTCAAGAGCCATCATTGAGAATATTCTCCATGTTGAAGAGCTGTCTTCTTTGTAGTGTTCTTGGGTGAGAATCATGCCCCCTTGGAAATTTGGGGGAAGTTGATTCATTTCAAGTTTGCACTGATATAGAAAGGGTCGCTGACCGTATGTCGTTTTGAGATCACTTTGGCTGTGGCATCTGTTCTCTTGCTGGCGTCTGCTATACTCTGTGGAATCTCTGTTTTCTCAGTAGTGGGAATTGGCATTGGTTAGATGATAGGCTGATAGCTTATGATATCACACTGCTTATCCCATCATAATTATGCATGCTATAGAAAACATGCAAACCTCTTGCATGATCTTTCAAGTGCATCAGCACAAATCCATCTTCTTCGTATATTTTCGAAATCTAATCCTCGAGGCTGTGGTGAAAGCTTTTTTTTTTTTTATAATAATTCTCGCTCGACATACATTTTAATCTTTTTTCCCTCTTTAAGCTTTCAATGCATCATAATCTCCTCTAACAAGGCTATGTCGAATACTAAAGGAGTTTTTGAAGCCCATGTAACAATCTAGGATCTCATTCAAAATGGCTAGTCCGAAGGTATTATTTAGATTTCTTGATCTTATATAAGTACTCAATAACCGATATGGGACTAAACATGCCTGTATAGGTCCTCACATACTCTTCCGTTTAAGCCCTGACATTCTCGTTAGGTTAAGGATTCAAACTCTTTCAAATTTAATCATAACTACCACGATCGGCCCGTAGTCGACCCCAAAGGATCCGTACTGCAGTGTCCTCTAGTCCATATAGATTATGGGTCGGGTTTGCTATGATACTATTTGTAACAACTCAGGATCTCACTCAAAATGGCTAGCTATTATTTAGGTTTCTTGATTCTGTATAATTATCCAAGATCTACGAAATGAATAACCGATGTGGGGCTAAACACCCGTCCGCACGGGTCGTCACTAACACCTAATGGGATCTATGGCATTAAAAGCATCTCCTACAATTCCACTAATGGAATTACTTCAACAAATTCTCAGCAGCGTCCGCGAGTTGGGTTAAGCCTCGACTTCATGTACAATTATTGTTAATTACTGCGAGTTGCAGGACCAAGGAAGGTGCTGAATGAATCCGGATGCAGCACAGGGCGATCACACGAGATGCTCTAATCATGCCCATCTTATTGTCTTGTCGAAGGGACAGAGCTGATGGATGGTAATGATTTTGCTGGGCTAGCAACAACTCCATGGCGAGGCCCTCGAGTGCAGGTTTGATTTCAGGTTCTCAGGTGGGCCAAAAAATTGCAGGGTTTGTTTTTTCAAAGCCTCCATGAGTAGATGATTTAAACCTAAAAGGAAAGCATAGCTGGTGATGAGTATTGGAGCTTGACAGCAACCACTGTAAGGGGAAGGAATTCTTGGTAACCATGAATGATAGTTTTACACCAGGCCCAAATCATTTGCATCGGTTAACAGAAGATTCAGGTCACAAGAAGACATGACGAGAGGTAAGAAAGTTTGTCATCCGAAAGAGCGAGTGCTCGATCTGTTTGCCATTTTAAAATCGAACACGCCTGAAAGGGACCGCGTTCCATTTTCTAGCGTCCGAGGTGATGTGTCTCCCATCGATCGCAAATGCATTGCATGGCTCGTCCCCACCATTCGCCGTCTCTCGTGGCTCCGGACGCAAAGCCATCCGAAGCGGGCCTACCACGGATGTGCGCCATGAGTTTCCGAGCACTACTCTCGGATGGAAAAGTTGGGATCGTGAAGTAATTGAGGCCCAGTTGGTGGTTCGATTGAGATGAAACCAATATTATTCGAACGCTCGATCATCATCAAGATCCGTACAGGTTTCATTTACACACTCCCGCATCCTCTCTTTTTTTTTCATTTTTTTCTTTCTTTTTTTTACTTGCCTCATCTCCTTTTCACCCAAAAAAAAAAAAAAAAAAAACACACCAGACTACACTTGCCTATGGAGAGGCGAACACTATTGCGAACGCGACATCTTATACGGCTCATCATTTTAAATATTTTATTTTGTAGAACTACGTATTTTTTATTTTGGTAAATCGGCGGTTCACATCTGGCAAGTGTGAAAATAGCCAACAAAATCAAAAAAACAAAATACTGCGCAAAGGCATAGACAGCCCCATGGTCTAGCCAGAAAAAAATCTCCAGAGTGATGAGCCGCGAAGAAAGCAACCCAGTCTGCAGCACCGTTCGCCTCCCGATATACGTGCGTGGCCTGGTAGGAGTCAGTCTCCTCCAGTACTCTGCGAATATCGTGGAGCAGCGGCTGGTCCTCGACTGAGCACCTCCATCCCCGGATCCACTCAATTATCATGGTCGAGTCTCCCTCGAGGAGGATGCGACCTCCAACTAGTACCCGCCTCGCATAGGACACACCCTCCCAGGCCATCCGAAGCTCAGCGGTTACTACCGACGAGTCAAAAATCTTCTACCTACCTGCCGCCACAAGTCTGATGTCATGATTCTTGATGACAAATCACACACCTCCGCAGCTCCCATCCTCTGCTACGCTTCCATCGAATTTCACCTTGAGATAGCCAGGGGTGGAGGCACCCAAGATACCAATATTGTTCTGGACGCTGCAAGAGCAGAATGGGTGCCCCAGATGTCCCTGTCCAACTTAGTAGGTGAAACCTCAATGGTGCCGGTGATCTCCACCGCATGCCGTAAAGCTCGGTCTGCTGCCATCCTCGGATGGAGGCTATCGCCGTTGAAAACTCGTGTATTCCTTTTCAGCTAGCAATGATGGGCCAGGTAGGTATCACGAGCCCCCCTCTTCTTCCATCCAGACTTTCGAATTGAAGCCTCCAAATGCCGTAGGAACTCCTCGGAAGAACAACGTGTTCATTCTTTCTCCTTGTACTCTGCATGTGGAGGAGAAAAAGAGAAAAAGTAGTCTTTGATAACTATTGGCTCTAAAAATGTTCGCCTTGGCCAAATCAGGAGTTGTTTCAACTTGGAGCTGATGACTCTTGAGGATGGAAGGGAATATTGACCTTGATGGATGTTCTGACAAATCGTAACACACATGGTGTATTATTACACCCATCTAACGGTCGCTGTCGCCCCATAAAACTCATTAATTACACACCGCTTCCCGAATGGGAAGGAGAGCCAATATAAAATAAGCAGTATATAAGATTCACATCGTAGGCTCGTAGCTGAGCCGCAACACCAACCCGGAGCCCACATATAAAACCTGCACCTTTACCGCTTGAACGCCCCCATTCACCCTCGTGCTCGGTTTTCTTTTTCCTTTTGCTCTGCTTCGAAAACAACTGCAAGCCAGAGCAACCCGTAGAACAACAAAGAGAAACGCTTAAGGGAACGCTCACGGTACACAAAGCATTTTCCAAAAGAAAAAGAAAAGAAGGAAAAGGAGAACCAAAGATCCCACCTTTTACTCTCTTTAATGCCTTCGACTCTCTGAAACAAACCCCTCCCCCCTCGCTCTCTTTCTCTCTCTCTCTCTCGCTCCGTCGCTTGCTTTATCTTTGTGGGAATTCGTGCTCTGCTTCGGGCTCGGTGACAATGGCATGAGGAGGAGGAGGCGGTGCTTTTCCTCCTGAGGAAGTGGGGGGGCTTTAAAGGAGGGGAAAAGAGGAAGGATAATGGTGGTTGCGATGATGGGAGGGGATGAGAAGAAGCGCACCTTTCACGACTTCTTGGGCATGAACTGCGGGGAATCCGCCCCGTCTGCTGCTGCGTGGGCGCGGTCTGGGGAAAAGATGCCAGCCGCGGAGGCGGCGCCGGAGGCGTCGGTGGAAGTCTCGTCGGTCGGGCATGGACTTGTCTCGGGGAGTTCCGATCTCGGTTCCGGTAAGTTTGTCTTGGATCTTATCTGTATTCTTGGTGCTGGTTTTCTTTTTCTTTGGATTTTGGGCTTTAGGCTGCTTGTGGTTTATTGTTGCTTTTGTTGGTGCTGGTTTCTCCTATCAAGATTCGTTCCTTTTGGGTGGATTTGTATTGTTTCTTGAATATCCTTTGGATTCTTGGGATTTTGGCTTCTGTTTTGAGTTTTGTTCATCCTGTGGTTTCTTGTGCTTTTGTGAGGATTCACTTCTTCTATCAAAACTCGTTCGTTTTTTTTTAAAAATCTTTTTTTCTTTTAAATCAAGTTTTTTTTTTTTTGGGGGTGTGTGTGTGTGTGTGTGTTTTTTTTTTTTTTTTTTTGGGGGGGGGGGGGGGGTGTTGCAGAAAGAGAATCATCTTTGCTGTTTTCATTAATTTTTGGTGTGCTATTCTGATTTTTTCTCCCCCAATTGATTTTTGGCGACGCCTTTTTACTGAGTTTTATGCAATATCTGTTTTATTTCTAACTATATTTTTATTTCTTCCCATTGATTCAATCATTTGAATTTTGTTACTCCAATTTGCAATATTTAACTTTTGTGTATGGTGGTATTGGTTTTTTCCCTTTTTCGGGTAGGTTTCCAGTTAATTATATGTGACTTATGTTGGCAAATATTTGGTAATGAAACTTAGAGCACAGCTCTAGATATTTTTTAACTGCTGAATTACACCCACTGCAATAACTTAAAGTTTTTCTTTTTTCGTTATTGAAAACCAATATATGGTTATAGTCTCTTACTTGTCTAAGGTTTTTGAGCTTTCGTGTGTTTCTCTTCTGTAGTGTTATACTTTCTTAATCAAAATGTTTGTTGATATCGTACATTTTAGTATTGATGTATTCACAAATGGTGCTGATTCAGAGTTCTAAGCTTGTGGTAACTTAAATCCTTTGACCCTGGCAATTTGGAAGTGCTGCATTGTGGCAAGAGTCTAGAACTTTGCTCAATGTGGCTTGTTTGAGCAAATTTCTCAACAAATATGAGGTATTTCCTTCGGTAAGTTAGATATAGTTAGAATGATAACTGGTGAGTCAATCTTGAAGAGATGCGTGATTAATTTTATTAAAACCCTTTGACCCCAATTTTACCATTTTACGTTGGTGGGTAAGGAAAGGAAATGATGAACCTTAAATACAGGAAAAATGGTGCCTTGTTATTTAGATGCAAGGTCAGTTCTGCTTTGTTTCAACATTCAGGCCGTAGCTATGGCCATTCTTTGTTTAAAGTTAGCGGTTTTGGGGATGCGATTTTGATTATTGAATTAGAATATGAAAAGGTCTTGTTGGAACTCCTCATTGACAAAAGTTCAGGCCTTGTGCACTTAGAATTCCTTTTCCCTAGACATTTTCCTTTGTTCCTAGCATATGCATAACATAATTGGCTGCCCATTTTTCATAAAGCTCTCTTTATCTGTGTCCTGCTCTTTTCTTGTTTGTCCACGTATTTTATACATATATCTGACACACCTCTAGGTTTGTTTACTGAAAGGATGTTTAAAAAGAATCTGGTAAGGTTTCTTTTGTCTCTTTGCTTGTATAGTTTTATTTTTTTTTTCAAACCTGTCATGGATGTATGTAAATGCAGGTTATGTTTTGCATAGTTTTGAGTTTTATCCATCTCTTGCTTGTTTCTCACTGAGGTTCCTTAATATCTTGCACTTCTAAGGTTTTCTGTTTGTAGATTTTTCTTAATTAAATTGAAAAGTTATTTGTGGAGCTTGGTGGGTTATTAACCTTTCTAATCAGGTATTCTTTTCTTTGCTCCTTTTATTTTTTTCATACCTTTTTGGTTCTGCCAACTGTTTTCACTCTCTGTTGATTCTCTACTAGCAATAATTGCTGCCACCACCAATCATATATGGCCTTTTTTCAAATTATTATAAATTGATTATTTTTTACTCGTACATGTTTTTTCTTCTTGAAACTCTCTTCACCATTCTCTCTGCTTCAACCAACTCCAGCATTGCTTGGAAACCGAAGATGAAGATGAGCTTGGTATTTATGGAATGGTATTTTCTGTCCTATTCTCCAAACAGTCAATTGTATTCCTAAACTGCTAGCAGCAAGTAGTTTTATGTTAAGAAAATTGTTTTCTCATGGGCATAACAACTCTGACTTTTAGTTCTCTGTAACCAAAACAAACCGCACCACCCCTTTCCCTGATTTTCCATTTCTTGCTTTCCTTTTGGAGTATCCATTTGCTTATCTGCTTACATTTTTTTTTGAGTGATTCTACTGCATTTAAATGAATGTTTTGTTTATCTGAGCTGTTACCATGTTGACACCATATGGTTTGGATAGAGGGTGTTGTTTATGGTTATGATTGCCTTCCTTCTCATAGCTGATTATGTCTGTAGCCCTTCACTTCTTTAGGGTGATCCCTTGGATTTACAATTCAATCACATAGTTATGCAGAATGATTTTGGTAATTCAATTTCTTATTGTCTCCGATTATATCTTGATATATAAGCATTTGATAGAGTCCATGTAATTTCGTGGACAGGAGTTCATTTCTTTTCTTTTTTTTAATTTTTGGCAGAGAGGAAGGGAGGGAACAATTCTGAGGATTTTCACTTTCATGGTAGGAAGAATGCTATGTCAGGGCTTGAGATATGTAACACATCATCAGGAAGAAAGAGGAGCAATTCAGATTCAGCCTACATGGGTTTTGTAAGAAATAGGATGCTTCCTGTGGGCTCAGTTTCCCTTGAAAGCTCACGTCTGATGAAGGCACCACAAGCCCATACTCCTGTACTGTTGTCTTAAAATTTGATTTTCATTTTAATCTCTTCTTCCTGTTTAATGCTTGCTTTTTTCCCCCTCATAAAATTATTCACTTGAAATTTAGATGTCCGGAAAAGAGGTGGGAAGTGAAGGGCTTGGAAGATCACATGATGAAATGATGATTTCAATGCAACCACCAAGGCCAACTTCTCTTATATTACATCCTCCACTTAGAAGTAGACCTGATTCACTAATTCCCAAGTGGGAACGATCTATGCCTCCAAATCCTGGGCAGATGGTGCATTTCCCTTTACGCTTTGCCCAGGGTGGAACAAACATAGACAAGGTTTCATCATCGTCTGCATATAAGGATGCTAGTGCTGGTGCCACAATCATATCTCAGACTGTGGCAGATGAAGGTTCTAGAACAGGCATTAAAGATTCTGGAATTGTGAATATCATTAATCCCGGTAGTGGAGCTGGTGAGAGAAACTCAACTGGGGCACTGCCTGGTGGCAATAGACCCAAGGTTCCCCAAGCCATAGAACCAGAATCTTGTACCATACCCAGGTAAATCATCATTTGCTTGGTATTTAACATTGCATATCTAAGATACTTTGAAGAAATCAATGTCATCCAATGTTTTCATCTGCCAGATTTGACTGTGAAGATATCAATGCCATCCAAACTTTTATGTGTTTTGCAGATGTCAAAGCACCGTATCTGCTAGTCGGCAAATGACCATATTCTATGCTGGCCAAGCACACGTCTTTGACGATGTCCATCCGATTAAGGTGAGCTCAATAGTCTTTCTGTTCATTTTTAATATTTTGCAGTATGAGAAATTTTGGATTTGGTTAAACTTTAGCAAAACATGCGGTAAATAATCGTGGTCTTACATCTTGAATTGGAGGGTGAGTATCAACACAATACTAAGGTTGCTCCATCATAACCTGGTCATCATGGGCATGGAAACGGCCTCTTCGCATGCGGGGTTAAGGTTGCCTATACCCACCCTAGACCCTATAGCAAGAGCCACGTGCACTGAGCTGCCTTTTTTTATCTTAAATTGATAATTTTCACATATCACTTTTTATCCATCATCATGCGTGCGAAATCTAGCATTGTAAAATTGCTCCTTTGTCCTAGATTATCTAAATCCCATAGCCCCACTCCTTCCAAAGATCTCACAAGGATCAACTTTCAAACTTATATACGGACTGTTTCTACACATACCATAACCAACTTTCAGTAGCACCGAGCAGTGCTCCTGTAACTCTGCTCTAATCCTGGATGTAGTTATGTATACATCAACAGAATTGAGAATCCAGAGACGATGAAGTGATAATTGTTATTCTCTTTGTTCTCTTCATACATAAAAGAAATATAATGGAAAGATCCAATTTCTTTAACAGAAATAATCATTATAAGATCCATTCACGTCAGCGACCCACTCCCAAGGTTTGACCTTTAAGGTACATGGATTTGCAAATTGATGTTGTAGAGTGATTACATAAGTTGACCATTTATCGAAGAATTTATATATGCTTAGACAGCTTTCAGAGCAAGGACTGCCGAACCAGTAGCGGGACCCGTACTAGTTAGCGGTCAGTACGGTTCGGTACCGAACCAGAACCGGTACAACTAGATAATTTGATTTTTTTGGATATTTTCTTGATATTTTTTGATGTTTCTATTATCTCAGTTTAACTTAATGATGCATTTTATTATTTTAAAATTATACAAATTATAAAATAGTTAGTGAGATATTGCATGCTATAAGGGACAACATAAAATATTCTCAATTCAAGTAGTGACATAAAAAATATAAAATAATACAATTATTTATATACATTTTAAGTATCACTTACGTACCGATATCTAAAATTGGATCGATTGGTGATGGCTCACGTAGATATCCGGATCATAAGCATAGTCAGGAGGCACATCAACTCACCCCTCTAACCAAACGGTGTTGTAGCCTTGTACGTTCATCCCATAAAGAACGTGCACTGGGTTATAAGCACTCTGGAATCTTTCGTTAAAGCTCTAGCTTTGAGAAGTGTCCTCTGGCTGATAATACGATTGTGGAGACCCCCATCCAAATATGCTGGTAGCAAAATTCGATCTGTGAGATGCTCTGAATTGCGTAAGGTAGTAGCTACTAGAAGATGCCTCGGACGCACTAGATCCATATCCATATTCGTATGGGTCATAGGTTGCTTGTGGCTGCGGATAATAGAATCTAGTATACGGCTCGGAATCTGATATGTTTATGGATCCTACTCCACGTGCGAGGTCATCTGCAACTGCATTGTGTCCTCCTGAATGATCACAAAGAGTCCGTCTTCTATATGCAATCGTATCCTCACAAGCTCTACCAGATCGTGCATCGTGGTCCCTATTCTGTGTAGCATGCATAAATTAGGACTCACAGGTGTATCGAAGACCATCCTGCGGTTGTGTCTCATAAACAGTGGTCTTCTATCCTTCACTCCTCCATGGCCAGTAGATTTGTGACCACCAGAACTGTCATTGTTGCTACTCTAAGACTCCTCGACACTCTCCATTGGAGCTGCAAGTGTCTTTTGTTTTTCTTTTTTGTGTACTAAGCAGTTGCCTTCTTACCCTTTGTGCCCCTCTCTGCCTGGCTATATCGTCCTCCTGACCGAGTCGACCGAATAGCGTAGTGGCTTCGTCTAAGCATCTCTCGATCATATCTCTGAGAGGATGTCTCGGATAAGAAGTCATGTAGTGACTGGCTATCCGATGGCTATGGCTGATTAGATGTAGGAATGCGTGGAATATTGTGCTCAGTCCATTGTCTTGCATCGACTCTAGCCTCGCTGGCTACGAAGTTGGCCGGTCGTGGAGGCGATCCTGGCTCGTCAAGCCCAAATCAAAAATTTTGTCATGATCTCCTCTTATTTTGCAATTTTTGAGCTATTTTTTTAAGCCTCCCCAAAAAAAAAGGAAGAAAGGAGATGGAAAGAGGAAGCACACCTTATTTAGCCTTGGCTCTTCCTTTTGATAGTCTCAATCAGTGTTGTTTGTAAATTTTTGAAAAGAGAAAGTGGCAGAGCCTGTGTCAAATTTCGTTGGAAAGGCCTTCTTGGGCCTTTCTAACACTTTCGGTGCCTTTTAAAGGCATCAGATGGACTGTGGCATTATTGCCACAGTGCCCACAGTCAACCTGGTTCAAAATCGGATTGACTCGGTGCGAAACGAGTCGGCATCGAATTGACCGGTTCCGGCTGGTCCCTTTGCAGCTTCGGTCCGTAGGGGCTGGAATCGAGTTGAAATAGCGAACCAACCTAGTTTTGCATTGGGTCGGTGTTGGGAACCCGCCCATGCCGCTGATATTTCAAAAATTTTTCAGATGGCAGCGGAATCGGCATGCACGGGTTCGACGTTCATCGCATGAACGTTGTTTCGAGACCTTTCGTAATTAGGTAAGAATTAAAACTTTTAAAACTATTAGGAAGATCAAATCTTCACCTTGCGCGGGTAGATGATCACCGCAAATCTGAATTCGTGGTTTTGGAAGAGGGTTCGCTTGAAGCCGTTCAAACGTCCGGCCTCTACGGGTATCCACACGAAGCAGGATCCGATCCAAGCTCTCTATCTCACCGGGGTGCTAGCTCCCTTGCAAAGATAGCTTTGATGGCTGATGTCCTCTCTTTCAATCAACTCTTGATTGCACTAGAGAGGAGGAAGAAGAAGGATCTTGAAGAAGAAGAAGAAGATCAAATCCCTTCGCAGCCTTCTTCTCTTCACACACGCTGAAGCCAAGGAAGAAGACCAAGAGGAGGGAGACGCCTCCTCTTCTTTTCCTTTGCTGATGGCGGCTGAACCAAGGGTGGAGAGGGAGAGGGTGGCCACGGCTTGGAGAAAGAGGGCTCTTCTACCTTGGGGCCGGCCCTAGTCCTCCTTTTATAAGGAGTGGAGCTCCTAACAATTAGGAGCTCCAAGACAATCTTCCAAAGAGGGAAGGGGGGCGCCGGCCCCTCTCTTCATGCCGCACACAAGGAGAGGAGGAGGGGCGTGATCCCTCCTTCTTGTGTTGCCCTAATCCTCTTCCAAAGAGGATTGGGTGCCTCTCTTATGGTTAAGTCCTAATCTAATTAGGATTGACCATATTGGGTTCAATCTACGCTAGTCCTAATCCAATTAGGACTTGAATGAACCATGACTCAATTGAACTCTTCAATCCTAATCCAATTAGGAGTCATATTGATTCATTAGATTAATTTAGACTTAAGGAATCCTAATCCAATTAGGATTTGTTTAATTTTAGTCCTAATTCAATTAGGACTCCATTTGAATCCGAAGTCCTAATCCAATTAGGATTTCTAGGAATCCTACTCCAAGTAGGAATCCAATTCAAAATTCCTAATCTCATTAGGATTGTAGGAATCCTATTCCAAATAGGAATCCAAGTCCTACTCCAACTAGGATTCCTAGTCCTAATCCAATTAGGACTCTAGGAATCCTACCCGAAGTAGGATTTGTGTTTAAGTCCAATTAATTAATTCCCTTTGTTCCTTCTTCAACTTCTTATCAATTAAATTGATTTCTTGTGATTCCTAATCACGATTTCAACCATCGGATCGGTCAATACTTCTAGTGTGTGTGACCCCATAGGTTCTATTCTGACTGGTAGTGAGATATATTGCGATCTCTATCACTATATCATTGAAAACTCCTTTCAATGGGTTGGAACGATTCCAACTCAACTCATTAGGGTTTATCGATCATCAAGATAATCCCTATGAGTCCCACCATCCACCAGTGACACCTAGCAGCATGTAGTGGCTACCCAGCAGAATGAAATGATGAACCTCTAGGTGCAGTTAACATGTGATACAGTCCTACTATCGTGGATCCCTGCAGGACGGAGGTCATGGACAACTCGTCAAACCCCATCGTCTGTCATATGTCAAGATTTATTCGACTTGAGTTCGATAGTGGAAAACTCTTTTTCACTTTATATTACTGCCCTGGCCAAGGTCTTAGAACTCAGTCTAACAAATCACATAGGATCACTCCTTTTCTATCAAGGTCGATAGATTCCTTATAGGTGCATACCCTACTCCTACAGTGAACCTACTGCAGCCAATCTACACTGCATGGACCCATATGGCTAGAGACCATGTATGTGTGCAGTCAAACTACAATAACCTCACTGTGAGTAGCCGAAGCACCGCAGGTCAAAGGACCAGTCACACTACTGCAACATCAAGCAAGTCACTGACGAGTGGATAGACATCCAAGTGACTTCTTGTCTTGGTCACGCTCAGTACCCTTGTTCTCTAACAAGCACCTGCACTATCACTTCAGTGTCCCTACACTGTGGACTCAAGTCTCGTCCATCCAGAAGGAAAGTGATCTGTGCACTGATCGGATCGATCACCGTCCTCGTGATGATCCACTGATCAGGAGCATTTAGAAATTAATCACCAATGATACATGGCTCAAATTCTTAACTCTTGAGAATATGTATCATCATCTTATTAATTCCTTGGACGATTCATAGACACATAAATAATATGAATGAAAAGATGCCTTTTATTTATTCAATAATAAACAGTCAAGTACAAAATTATGTCCCTAGAATCAACAATGTGTCAGCCAAATTGGCTTCTAGGGCATACATCTAACAATCTCCCACTTGCACTAAAGCCAATTGGTCATATATCTTAGGCCCATCTTCTCAAGGTGGGCTTCAGTCTTTTGCTGACTCAGCTGCTTAGTGAACGGGTCTGCCACGTTATCCGCGGAGTCTACTCTCTGCACCTCTACATCATAGTCGCGTATGAAATGGAAGCGCCGCTCTATGTGCTTGGACTTCTGATGAGACCATGGCTCCATAGCTAGTGCTATGGTGCCAATGTTATCGCAGTAAAGTGTTATGGCATCTAATGACATTACACCTAACTCTGCAAATTAACTTTTAATCAGAAGGTTTCTACTGCACCCTTAGATACGGCTTAACATTCAGCTTCTAAGGTAGAATCTATAATGATCGGTTGTTTGGAACTCTTCCAATTTACTGAACCACAATTGCACATATTCTGATGTAGACTTTCTATCATCAATATGTGTGCATCCTTCTACCTTCAACTCTGATCTTCTCCCAAAGACCAAGAACATGTCCTTAGTTCTTCTCAAGTACTTAAGACTGTTCTTCACAGCTATCCAGTGCTTCTTGCCTGGATCCGACTGATATCTGCTTGTGACACTCACAGCAAGAGCTATATCAGGTTGTGCACACAGCATGGCATACATGAGGCTTCCTATTGCCGATGCATAGGGAATCTTGCTCATGTGTTGAATCTCTTCAGATGTGTTGGGGCACATCTTCTTGGAGAGATGAATTCCATGTCTTAGGGGTAAGAGACCCCTCTTGGAGTTTTCCATGCTAAACCTCTTCAGCACCTCCTCTATGTACATCTTCTGTGAAAGGCCAAGTATCCTTTTAGATCTATCTCTATAGACCTTTATTCCCAAAATATAGGATGCTTCCCCAAGGTCTTTCATGGAGAATTCTTTTTGACAACCAGACCTTGACCGAGGTTAGCATGAGAATATCATTCCCAATCAGGAGAATGTCATCTACGTACAGTACGAGAAAAACGACAGTACTCCCACTAACCTTTTTGAAAACACACGGTTCCTCTTCGTTTTTGATGAAATCAAACGTTTTGATTGCGTCATCGAAACGAGTGTTCCAACTCCGAGATGCTTGCTTTAGTCCATAGATGGACCTTTGCAGCTTGCAGACCTTGTGATCTCCATCACTGGAAGTGAAACCCAAAGGCTGTTCCATATAGATATCTTCATCAAGATATCCATTCAGGAAAGCAGTTTTCACATCCATCTGCCAGATTTCATAATCATGAAATGCTGCAATGGCAAGCAATGTTCGGATGGATTTTAGCATGGCTACAGGTGAAAAGGTCTCCTGATAGTCAATGCCTTCGCGTTGACTATACCCTTTTGCCACAAGCCTTGCCTTATAGGTCTCTACCTCTCCATCCGAACCTATCTTCCTTTTGTAGATCCATTTGCATCCAATAGGTACAATACCTTCTGGTGGATCTACTAAGGTCCAGACTTGGTTGGAATGCATGGAGTCTAACTCTGACTTCATAGCTTCCAGCCATTTCTCGGAATCGATATCAGATATCGCCTCGTTGTAGGTTTTGGGATCCTGTATGTGATCCCTATCTCCCACTAGGAACATTTCCTCGGTATCCTCTTCTAGTATACCTAAGTATCTATCGGGAGGATGGGAGACCCTACTAGATCTACGAGGTGGTCGAGGGACATCGTGTACTGGCTCTGTATGAATGGGTTCAATAGGATCCATGACTCGTTGCTTTTCAGAGACTTTCTCTTCAAGCTCAATTTTCCTCCCACTGCCTCTATCAAGGATAAACTGATTTTCCAAGAAGATGGCATGTCGGCTCACAAACACATTGTGATCCTCTGAGACGTAAAAATTGTATCCTAATGACTCTTTAGGTATCCTATAAAACGAGCACTTATGGTCCTAGCCTCTAACTTGTCCGCCTGTAGTCTCTTGACATGGGCCGGACATTCCCAAATCTTGAGATGACCCAGACTTGGTTTCTTACCATGCCATATCTCATACGGTGTGGTAGGAATGGATTTAGAGGAAACTCTATTCAATAAATAAATCGCTGTGAGTAAGGCATCTCCCCAAAGGAACATAGGTAAATCAGTGAAGCTCATCATGGACCTGACCATATCCAATAGGGTCCGATTCCTCCTCTCTGACACCCCGTTGAGTTGAGGTGTACCCGGAGGTGTCCATTGTGAGGCTATGCCGTTTTCTTTGAGATAGTCCCGGAATTCCCCACTAAGGTATTCTCCTCCTCGATCTGATCGAAGAGCTTTAAGAGGTTTTCCAGTTTGTTTTTCTACTTCATTCTTGAACTCTTTGAACTTTTCAAAAGAGTCAGACTTGTGTCTCATAAGATACACATATCCATACCGTGAATAATCATCGGTAAAGGTAATGAAGTAAGAATAACGTCCCCTGGCTAGCACATCGAATGGGCCACATACATCTGTATGTATTAGGGTAAGTATTTCAGTGGTCCTCTCCCCATGTCCTACAAAGGGCAGTCTAGCCATTTTTTCTTGAAGACAGGACTCGCAAACTGGATATGACTCGGAAGTCAATGAGCCGAGAAGCCCATCTTTATCCATTTTGTTCATCCTATCCTCTCCAATATGGCCAAGTTTGAGGTGCCACAAATATCTTTGGTTTATCTCATCTCTGGATCTTTTGGATCCTTTGGCACTCACTTCTTGCTCGGTAATATTCACAGATACATCCATATGTAAATGATAGAGACTGTCGATCATGAAACCACGTGCGACTATTTTATTTCTTAAATAAATAGAACAGCAGTCTTTGTCAAAAGTAAAAACATGACCTTCCTGTGCTAGACATGAAACAGAAATCAAATTTCTGCTAGCAACAGGTACATAATAGCAGTCTCTAAGTATTAAACTAAATCCAGACGGTAGTCGCAGATGGTAGGTGCCCACAGCCACAGCAGCAACTTTTGCCCCGTTGCTAACCCGAAGGGTTACCGCACCTTCCGTCAGCCTTCTACTTTCCTTTAGACCCTGCATGGTAGTGCACAAATGAGCACTAGAAACAGAATCTATAACCCAACTAGAAGTAGAAGAAACCGTTAGATTAGTTTCAATTATGAGCAAGTCTATACCTTCTGAAGGTGTGTCACCTTTCTTGTTCTTCAGGCTCTCGAGGTATGAAGGACAGTTTCTCTTCCAGTGGCCTTCGACATTGCAGTGGAAACATTTTCCTTTGTCGTTAGCCTTTTTCTTTTGAACTTCCTTCTTTGGCTTCTTGTCTTTCTTCTGCTTCTTTGCAGGCTTCTTTTTCTTCCAAGTAGACTTTCTCTTGGAACCAGAAGTCAACTCAGCAGCAAGGACATTGCCCCTTGAACCTTTCAAGGCTCCCTCAGCAGTTACCAACATGTTGATTAGTTCAGTCTTAGTGCATTCAATCTTATTCATGTGGTAGTTTACTATAAACTGACCAAATGAATCAGGAAGTGACTGTAGGATCAAATCCACTTGTAATTCCTTGTGCATGTCCATACCGAGCTTCTCAAGCTCCTCTAGGTCCTTGATCATGGTCAGACCGTGATCATGGACAGACTGCCCCTCGCGCATCTTCGCTTTGAAGAGCCTCTTGGACACTTCAAAACGAGCTGTGCGACTCTGCTCACCATACAACTCTTGCAGGTGTGCCAGTATGTCCCTAGCAGTCTTTATATTTTCATGCTGGCATTGGAGTTCATTAGACATGGATGCCATCATATAGCATTTTACTCTAATGTCATCATCCAACCACTTTTTATGCATTTCACGCTGAACATCAGTAGGACGTGCTGGTAGTGTGGGGATATCTGAATCGAGTATGTAGCCTATCTTCTCACAGTCCAAAACTATTTTGAGATTTCTAAGCCAGTCTTTGTAATTGGTTCCGGTCAGTCGGTTGGTCTCAAGAATACGGGTCAAAGGGTTTGAAGCCGACATTGTATCTGCAGAGAGTAAAGATTCTAGTTAGACTTTTGTACTTGATCCTAATATGTTCTAAGGTCTTTTAGAACAAATGTAACTCCCACTATTTTCTCGAATCCCTCACACTCCCCTGGTAGGGAAACGGAAATCCCACACGACTAGGGTTTCTAGTGGGTACTGCGGTCCCACCAATTTACATGCCACCTCACCTAACAGTTATTGGTGACACATAGATGGATGAGTGTACAACTCTTGTACAATGCTTCTCAAGCATGTTGCAGTGTAACTTGGTCTCTAAGCCATGAAGACCTCACCTAACAGTTATTGGTCCCATTTCTTAGTTAAGTCAGACCCACCGTATAACCGTAGGAATAAAGTCGTCATTGGGTCCTCACCTAACAGTTATTGGTGCCCAACCCCACCTTTACCCTACAACATCTCATGTCTATAGAGAGGTCCAGCCCTCCGATGCAACTTGACCACTGTGTCCAGCCGAGACAAATCAACATCAGAAAGGCCTTAGCAGCTCTACTACAGTGGAAGACCTATTGACTTAATATTGGTTAATCAGGTCTTAGTGTTTGCAACTTGAGCCCTTCATAAGAGGTAATCGAACAATTGGCCAGGTAAGCAGGTGGGAGGCTCCCCTTACTCAGAGAGTAAGGTCCTAATTAAGTAACCACCTTTCATGCTTTCCTAGACACCAATTAGATCAATTAATCTAATATGACTTGCTCATGTCGGTTCACTCTCGACTTGATTGAGGAGGTTTTGATTTAGGTCTCAATTGGGTTTGCTACATCACATGTAAACCTATCTACCCGACTCGCATTCACATCTCATGCAAACGGTACATCACAGGCAGTTATAATCGCAGCATCAAATAAAGTTAAAATTTAAATAGGTGATGATCATGGATTCTAATTAGGTCGTATTACAAGCACATGCACATCAATCGATCAAGTGGTCTTCAACTCTTGAATTGGTTCTAAGCCTCCTTGATTCGATCCTTGATCAACTCTTGATCCCATCGCCATCAACCGCTTAGATCACCTTTCATCTCATGCCTTTGCTTCAACTTGATCGTTGATGTACATCACATCACAGAAATACAACCAGATATAAAATAAAAATAAAAATAAATTACATCTCCTTTTAGGAGGCACGCAGGCCTCTCAAAACATCAAATAAGATGCATGCAAGCATCTGAAAAATTACATGACATCGCAGATCACATCGCAGGTCATTACATTTGATACCAAAAGGGTTTGAATCCTATGATCATCACCGTATGCAACAATTATAATTTTCAGATCTGAAAACTAACTGATTGTATTATGACATAGGTCGCTGATCATGCTAATCATGATTCTAAACTTTGTAATCCCATTAACAATGCATTTAGAATCATCTTTTTATCACATAAAAATCAGTATGCAAAAAATCAGCACCCCTGAAAAATCTGCATGCAGAATTTTTCAGCATGCATGATCATTCAATTTTCAGATCTAATATGCCTTTAGATATTTAATTCTTACCTTAATCTACGAAGCCTGGCTCTGATACCACTGTTGGGAACCCGCCCATGCCGCTGATATTTCAAAAATTTTTCAGATGGCAGCGGAATCGGCATGCACGGGTTCGACGTTCATCGCATGAACGTTGTTTCGAGACCTTTCGTAATTAGGTAAGAATTAAAACTTTTAAAACTATTAGGAAGATCAAATCCTCACCTTGCGCGGGTAGATGATCACCGCAAATCTGAATTCGTGGTTTTGGAAGAGGGTTCGCTTGAAGCCGTTCAAACGTCCGGCCTCTACGGGTATCCACACGAAGCAGGATCCGATCCAAGCTCTCTATCTCACCGGGGTGCTAGCTCCCTTGCAAAGATAGCTTTGATGGCTGATGTCCTCTCTTTCAATCAACTCTTGATTGCACTAGAGAGGAGGAAGAAGAAGGATCTTGAAGAAGAAGAAGAAGATCAAATCCCTTCGCAGCCTTTTTCTCTTCACACGCGCTGAAGCCAAGGAAGAAGACCAAGAGGAGGGAGACGCCTCCTCTTCTTTTCCTTTGCTGATGGCGGCTGAACCAAGGGTGGAGAGGGAGAGGGTGGCCACGGCTTGGAGGAAGAGGGCTCTTCTACCTTGGGGCCGGCCCTAGTCCTCCTTTTATAAGGAGTGGAGCTCCTAACAATTAGGAGCTCCAAGACAATCTTCCAAAGAGGGAAGGGGGGCGCCGGCCCCTCTCTTCATGCCGCACACAAGGAGAGGAGGAGGGGCGTGATCCCTCCTTCTTGTGTTGCCCTAATCCTCTTCCAAAGAGGATTGGGTGCCTCTCTTATGGTTAAGTCCTAATCTAATTAGGATTGACCATATTGGGTTCAATCTACGCTAGTCCTAATCCAATTAGGACTTGAATGAACCATGACTCAATTGAACTCTTCAATCCTAATCCAATTAGGAGTCATGTTGATTCATTAGATTAATTTAGACTTAAGGAATCCTAATCCAATTAGGATTTGTTTAATTTTAGTCCTAATCCAATTAGGACTCCATTTGAATCCGAAGTCCTAATCCAATTAGGATTTCTAGGAATCCTACTCCAAGTAGGAATCCAATTCAAAATTCCTAATCTCATTAGGATTGTAGGAATCCTATTCCAAATAGGAATCCCAGTCCTACTCCAACTAGGATTCCTAGTCCTAATCCAATTAGGACTCTAGGAATCCTACCCGAAGTAGGATTTGTGTTTAAGTCCAATTAATTAATTCCCTTTGTTCCTTCTTCAACTTCTTATCAATCAAATTGATTTCTTGTGATTCCTAATCACGATTTCAACCATCGGATCGGTCAATACTTCTAGTGTGTGTGACCCCATAGGTTCTATTCTGACTGGTAGTGAGATATATTGCGATCTCTATCACTATATCATTGAAAACTCCTTTCAATGGGTTGGAACGATTCCAACTCAACTCATTAGGGTTTATCGATCATCAAGATAATCCCTATGAGTCCCACCATCCACCAGTGACACCTAGCAGCATGTAGTGGCTACCCAGCAGAATGGAATGATGAACCTCTAGGTGCAGTTAACATGTGATACAGTCCTACTATCGTGGATCCCTACAGGACGGAGGTCATGGACAATTCGTCAAACCCCATCGTCTGTCATATGTCAAGATTTATTCGACTTGAGTTCGATAGTGGAAAACTCTTTTTCACTTTATATTACTGCCCTGGCCAAGGTCTTAGAACTCAGTCTAACAAATCACATAGGATCACTCCTTTTCTATCAAGGTTGATAGATTCTTTATAGGTGCATACCCTACTCCTACAGTAAACCTACTGCAGCCAATCTACACTGCATGGACTCATATGGCTAGAGACCATGTATGTGTGCAGTCAAACTACAATAACCTCACTGTGAGTAGCCGAAGCACCGCAGGTCAAAGGACCAGTCACACTACTGCAACATCAAGCAAGTCACTGACGAGTGGATAGACATCCAAGTGACTTCTTGTCTTGGTCACGCTCAGTACCCTTGTTCTCTAACAAGCACCTGCACTATCACTTCAGTGTCCCTACACTGTGGACTCAAGTCTCGTCCATCCAGAAGGAAAGTGATCTGTGCACTGATCGGATCGATCACCGTCCTCGTGATGATCCATTGATCAGGAGCATTTAGAAATTAATCACCAATGATACATGGCTCAAATTCTCAACTCTTGAGAATATGTATCATTATCTTATTAATTCCTTGGACGATTCATAGACACATAAATAATATGAATGAAAAGATGCCTTTTATTTATTCAATAATAAACAGTCAAGTACAAAATTATGTCCCTAGAATCAACAATGTGTCAGCCAAATTGGCTTCTAGGGCATACATCTAACAGTCGGCTCGGTATTGCTTGAACTGTGCGGTTCGGCTTGCTTCAGCAGACCTTGTTTCAAAGTGTTGGCATTTGCTATTGCAGCCGTGCTCTCCCATGCTTTGACTGCCAGTTGCATGTTGATATGCAAAATGTTATAAAGAGATTGTGTAAACTGACCATCAATTGAAACATCTAATTGATTCTTAGAGATCTTCTTGTTATCTTTTAGTGAATTGGTTGGGTTCGACACAATCTTCTACTAAAAAAAAAGAGAAAGAAATCTTCTTGTTATTTCTTCTCAAAATCCTTTCCAAATTCCACTTGGATTCTTCTCTTTCCATCTAGTTAATTGCCTATTATCTTCTTGAAGTCATTCTCTAGTACGAGTGATGCATCTCTCTTATAGTCATTCTCTGCCTTTTCATGCAGATGTAAGCTTCTTATAGTATTGCATCTTTTTCTTTGTTAATTTTGCCACACTCTGTTATTTGCTGTCTTGTGGATGAATTTTGGATCATTATCTCCCTTCTTAAGCATATAACTCCTATCTTCAAAAGATCTCCTTGGGTATTTTATGCGTGTGTGCGTTCCTTCCTCATCAATCTCATTGGCCTGCTTACTCCCTTAGAGTTTTCCTTGTTATGCGTATATCCCTTAACTCAGACTTGTGTCCTCTTCTATATTTAGTTCTAAATGACTGAATTTCCTTAGAAACTGTATACCAACGCAACCAGCAATGTTGCATGATGACCATTCCTCTGCAATCATCTCAATATGCACCTAGAGAGGTCTGCTCTGCATCCTTTTACTCAGATAGAAGATTTGAGCCCCAGATTGTATCATCATTGTCAGAAAGGGAGGATAAAAGTCAGTACCAAAATTCCTGAACAGCCATTTGGAAACCTATACATCCTTGTTGACCTGAGTTATCTCTTTTATTCACCCAGAGGGTTGTCAAGACACTAGTCGGTAAGATAATTTCATCTATGACGTCAAAAATTTTCTCATATCAGGAAACAAGTAGTTCAAATGTGCGTTGAGGAAATGCTTTGGTTTGGATCAAGGTCTGCCGAACCACCCGGTTCAGGCAATACTGAGCCAACATGGTGCGAAATTGGGTCGGTTCGCCATTTCAATTTGGTTCCGGCTCATAGCGCAAAGGGACTAGCCGAAACCGGTCCTTTTCGTGCTAGAACCGACTGGTTTGATGCCGACTTGGTGCGAATTGGTCTGTTCGCACCGAGTCAACTCGGTTTCGAATCGGATTGACCGTGGGCACTGTGGTATTATTGCCGCCACTGTGGCATTATTGTCCCAGTGCGGCACTGTGGCAATAATGCCACAGTCCACCTGATGCCTTTAAAAGGCACTGAAGGCGTTGAGAAGGCCCGAGAAGTCTCTCCCAACAGAGTTTGATACAGGCTCCACCGCCTCTTATTTTCAAAAAATCGACAAACAACACCAATTAGGCTATTAGAAGAAAGGCCAATGCTAAATAAGGTGTGCTTTCTCTTTCCTATTTTCTCCTTTTTTGGGGGATTTGAAAAAATAGCTCAAAAATTGCAAAATAAGAGATCATGCTAAAATTTTCGATTTAGGCTTGACGAGCTAGGGTCTTCACGACTGGTCAGCTTCGTAGCCAGCGAGGCTAGGGTCGATGCAGGACAACGGGCTGAGCGTGATATTGCACGCATTCCTGCAGCTGATCAGTCACAACCACAGGGGAGCCAGTCGCAACATAATTTCTTGTTTAAGACATTCTTTCATAGATGATCGAGAGATGCTTAAATGAGGCCACTATACTATCCGGTCGATTCGGTCAGGAGAGCGACATAGCCAGGCAAGAGGGGCACGAAAGGTAAGAAGGCAGCTGCCCAACATATCCAAAAAGAAAAACAAAAGGTACCTGCAACCCCGATAAAGAGTGTCGAGGAGACTTGGAGCAGCAGCGATGACAGTTCTGGTGGTCATAGATATGCTGGCTATAGAGGGAGTGGAGAACAGAAGACCGCTATTTATAAGACACAATTGCAGGGCGGTTTTCAATACACCGGTAAGTTTCAGTTTATGCGTGCCATACAAAATAAGGACCACGGAGCACGATCTGATAGAGCCCGCGAGAATATGATTACATATAGAAGACGGGCTCCTTGAGGTCATTCAGGACACGATGTAGCTGCAGATGACCTCGCATGTGGAATAGGATTCATAGACATATTAGATTCCGAGTCGTATACTAGATCCTATTATCCGCAGCCACAGACAACCTATGACCTATACGGATACGAATATGGATCTGGGGCGTCTGAGGTATCTTCTGGTGGCTACTATCCTATGCAGCTCGGAGCATTTCACGGGTCGGATTCTGCTGTCCGCATATTCAGATGGGCTCCTCCATAACTGTATTATCAACCAGAGGACACATCTTAGAATTAGAGTTTCAACGAGAGATCCCAGAGTGTTTATAGTCCGATGCATGTTCCTTATAGGATGAACGTACAAGACTCCAATGCTGCTTGGTTAGAGAGGTAGGTTGATATGCCTCCTGACTATGCTTATGATCCGGATATCTATGAGAGCCATCGCCACTCGATCCAATTTTAGATATCGGTATGTATGCTGTACTTTAAATATATATAAGTGATTGTATTATTTTATATTTTTCATGTCACTACTTGAATTGAGGATATTTTATATTGTTTCTTGTAGCATGCAACATCTCACTAATCATTTTATGATTTGTATAATTCTAAAATAATAAAATGCATCATTAGGTTAAACCGGAATCATAAAAACATCAGAAAATGTCAAAAAAAAAAAATCAAATTACACTTAAAATCATTAAAAAACTTCAAAAAGAGTGATTACTAATTAAATATTCTTGAAAAGTAAAAAAGAATGGGTGTGCCGGTATAGAACTTGCACACTCTAGCCATACCGTTTCCGGTTTCGTACCGAACCATACCGATCATTGGTATGGGTCCTGATACCAGTTCGGCGGTCCTTGGTTTGGATAATAACCACTTCTATCCTAACCAACTTTGATATGGGTCATAGAGCAGACAAAGAAAAAAATCAGTGACTACCAGGGGGAGCTTCTATATTTTCCTATTCTAACATCACTCTTAGTTTGACCACAAAGTCAGATCGCCAGTTTCACAAAAACAATCACTATGTGATGGTTGTGGGGTTTCCTAATGCAATGATTGTTATGCTAGTTCTTATCTATTCATCATAACAGGCATTATGAAATTTTTATTGATTTGTAATTTATTAAATTTTTTATAGTAATTATTTTTAATTGCATATGTTATATTCTTAGTGGCTTTGAATGTATATTTGGAGGAACTATAGGGACCATTATAAACATAGAATGTAAAAGGACAACCTAGTACATAAGGCTTTCACTATTGCGGGGTCTGGGGTGGGTCAGATATACACAACTTTACCTCTTACATATGGAGAGGCTGTTTTTATGTTTCAAACCCATAATACCCAGGTCATAATGGAGTAACCTTACCGTTGCACCAAAGTTTCCCTCATAAATAGAACATCTGCCTCTTAATCTAAATTTAGTTTTTTAATAAAAATATAGGTGTTAATGGCAGGCTATTGTATTGTTTACAACCATCATTTGCTATGGCTGGTTATGATATCGCAAATTTCTTAGTTGAGGGACCTGAAAATAGTGTGGGACTGGGGCTATGTGGTAGGCTTTTGCTAATGTTCTACTGACCTACTGATTTAATACAAATGTGGTTGTCTTTGATCAAAGGTGAGGTCCTTTGCTGAAATATCACTTGAATCTTGTTGATGCAACTGTTGAGTGCAATGAGAGAATGCGGCTGTCAGTCTGAACTGAAATTTCCATTCTAGGTACAACCAATGTCAAGCTAGTACCTAAGTAAATATAAACCATAAACAAACTGATATTGAATATGATTGTTTGAGTTTAATTCACAAGTTAGTATAAATAAATGCAACAATTGATCAGAGATTTGAGACCACGTAAAATAGTCAAATTAGTCTAGGCTAAAACTCTGAGAGTCCTTAATGTAATTTAATTGAATGACAGCTTAAGTAGCTAAAGACTTAAGCTCCTGCTTAAGTAACTGCTAATTGTTGCAACTGCATTATAATAGAGCAAAGCACACTGCAACTTAATTCAATAACAGAACTTTGAATCCTTCCACAATTACTTAATTCGTAGAAACTGTCATTTCTTCATAGAAAGTGTCTATTTGTAACTTAAACCCATTAAAACTGAATCCACACTGTTACTTAATGCACTAACAAAAACTTCATTAAATACATTCCATTTCTATGACAACAAAGTGATTCTTAAGCAAAGCTACATCCTTCCACAGTCAATCCTTTCCGCTCACATTAGATCCAACCCATTGAAAACAAACTTAAGTTGAGCTAAATCAGCACCCAACCCCCCCCCCCCTCTCTCTCTCTGGGATTAAGGCTTAGTTGAGTTGAGCTAAATCAGTCTAGCTGGCATTTCAATCCGTTCAAAATCCACTGTTTGGTATCTTGTAACTTATTAACAAACAACTGTATCTACATATGTTTGGTGCCCTGGAGCTCCAGTCCATTCAATCACAGCAGTAAACCATGTAAAACAACTATCAACACTCCATTTGAACCTGAGATCCAACAAATTTGAATCTAAAATAACAAAACAAGATCACAAGGTCAATAAACTTTTGTAAATTGAACTATTCAATATTTGTAATCATGCATTGACTTGAACCAGACATCAACACTTCCAAAGATGACACATCTGCACTTGCGTAACAAGTCACAATACTTGTCATCACAGAATATAAACTGACATGCAAACTTACATCAATACTTACATTTACCATCAAAATCAAAGAAAGTACTTGCCCTGACACAAGACCAATCACAAGGATCAAACTTAAGATGTACTTATGTCAATATTTGATTCCCCATTAAGTCTCAGCACAAACACAAGGCCAATCACCAATATACATGGGACAAATTTTAAAACTATAAGTCTATAAGCATTAAATATTTGTTCAAAATGCATGTCTATAAATTCCATCGTCTATGCACTTGGTCTTGGTCCGCTAGGTGGCTGGTGAGAGCTGAGGGCTTGTGAGCTACCCCTGAGGACTGCACCTGATGCCCCCTGCTACAAGGGGCTCAAAGTTGTGACCTGTTCCCCCCTCATTTACTGTACTCCCTGAACAGTTGGAATGGGGAAGGCACAGGCAGAATGCTTCCAAGTCCATAATAGTTTCTTGGGCATTGGAAGAAAATTGACACTAATTAGATGTGTATCAAATTGATAAGACCAATTACATGTGTATCAAACTGATAAGACCAATTGCATGTGTATCACAAAAAGCACCAACTCTAATAGGAGAAATGGTTGTGGATCATCTAACATAACAAAAAGCACCAATCACATTCAGCTGACATATATCTAAGCAGTAATTAGGAATTGAATAAATTATCTGAGATGCACTTGTAAAAGAAGTAGAATTCTTTGATGGACTTGCTCCACCACCTGATCTAAAAGCTACCCTGACTCACCACTTGGTTTAAAAGTTCCCCTACTTCTGGATTGACATTTGAACTTGCTTCGGCAGCCTCATTTCTTTGTCCCTGTGCATTCTTTGTTATATTAAGTTATTATGGCAATTGGGTTTGAGAGTTATATTTGAAGGAAAAAATCAAAGCATTTAATAATCCAAATAAAATCACCTGAGGTGCTTGATGACTCATTTTCCTTGATCTTCCAGGTTTTCTCTTGAATTTCTCTGGCTGACTTGAACTCCTTTGTCCCGTTTTCCTTGGAATAATCTTATTTGGATGCTTGTCCTTCTTTACAGGTCTTGGAATTATGCCCCCACTCCAAGCAATTCCCACACCTGAGCAAATTACCCCTTGTCTTAACCTTTTGAGGATACTTTTCTTCATCTTCCACCCTTCACCTTTATTCTTGGGTCTTTCTAGATGTCTTCTAAGTGGTGCTGTTTGAGGTGGCTCAAAAAGTGTTTGGTTGTCAAAACTTAATTCCAGACACTTGGAGTAATATGCACTCACAAAGTCCTCATTGTCCTATCTCATGAATGTTATAGCTGGCACTGCATGGCGGCAGGAGATTCCTATCAAATCCCACTTCATGCATCCACAGATTCATTATTTTAAGTTCAACAAAAATCTGCCATTTGGATGATCTATCTCATATCTGGTACCCCCTCCCCATGAACACTACTATTCCATTGCATCCATCATCTCCTCCTCAAGCTTCTTTTGAATCTAAGGACATGTGGGTCCTTCATATTTCATCACCCCTTCTCTCCTTGCTTGAAATCTTTGTATTAGTAGCCTCCTAATTGTTTCAAGCATAGAAATTATTGGCAAAGATGTAACCGTTAAAACTTGCACATATGTTGTTCAATATCTTGTTTGACTTGGACCTCGAAGGTATGTCTGTCTCACAATTCCAGCTTGTTGTCCATCAACCGTGCAGCTGCATTCTCATCCAATTTTCTCTCTTCTTTCATCTCTACAGCAAACTCCTGAGAAATATGTGCTTTTGCAGCAGCAAAGAGAGCAATTCTGAAGTTACCGCCCTTGTAAATTGTCTTGAAGCTGGTATGCATGTGCCCAACACGAAATTTGTATAAAGTAGTTGACCAACCAGTCATGAAATAAGAAGACCTTAGTGTCAATAATGGAGCTAATAATGAGGCAAACAAATAAGATTTTGAGGGAATCAATTAACTTATACATACATGCATGCATGCATGCATACATACATAAATCACACACACATATATATATAAGACATAAAGGTCCATTCGTTCTCTTTATAGATCTAATGTTTGTCAATAGATCAGTGACAAACTGCATCTACCTATCCTTTGTCCCAGCTTCTGGCACAAAACATGCAGTTGGAAAACTATTTTCATTTTTATCCTTTCCGACCAAAGTTTGTCATCTTGGTACCGAACCCCGTACTGGTGTCACACTAGCACTATGTCGGTATGGAATCCTTTTGATGTATCGAGTGTCGATACGCCACCTGTATCGGATACTGGTACTGAACCAATATGGTATAATACGCCCCGTACTGCCTGGTTCGGGCCGGTATGGCTAACCATGTTCGCAACAACTACTAGCAATTGTCCTCCCATAGAATCTTTTAGGTGGCAACCTTCCAATAATGGGTTTGCATCCTTTTATCAAGCCCTTCTTGCGAGCATCCTAACCCACTTAAAGTCTCTTAAAAATGGGTTTTACACCAAGTCTTTGTATGTTAACCATCTTTATGGTGGAGCAAGGGTTTGTTGAGCTGATGATGTGATAGAACTCCTATAGCTTAGCATACTGTTCCCTATGTGCCCATGTATGATCTTGATTTTTTCTTATAAGCCTATGTCTTTATATGAAAACCTTATAGTCTCTCCTCACTCTATCAATGAAAGCTTGAACTTTAAGTTTGTTGTCTAATCTAAGTAGGTCTGAGCAAGCCATTTGGAACTGACATTTTGATTTCTAGATTATTTGCAACACTTGTATGTTGCCTCATTGGTCTTGATTTGAAATGTTGCCTCTCTTAGCATTGGAGAAGCATGTATCCTCCATTCACAACTCTCTTGCATATTGTTGTGACTTTGAACTTATTGTTGTGCTTATAGGTGTAGTCAAAACCTTCTTGAATACTTGGCTTCCTGAGTGCCTCCTTGAACACAACATGAGGGTCGAAGTGCATTCTAACTTGAAGCTTTGTAGGCTTCTTCAAATCTGATGTTGAATTGAGTTCTGGATACTCTTAGACACTAGGATGTTCCCCATCAGAACCTGAGGAGCTACTAAGGCTTCTAATATCACTACCATCCTCTAATTTTGGTTCCTTGGCTGCTAGTCCAGAATCTTCAGCCTCTTGTGAATAGTTGCTCTTGCATCCACTTTCCAGCAATCACTTTCAGATTCTCCTCAATAACTGTTTTATTAGTATGCTCCCTGAACGAATCATCATCATCCTCATCGGTCTCCTGAAGATCATTTAGTGCCATGCTAGCATCACTTTCATTGTCGCTACCCTCATTACTGTCTTCACCATCTTCTTTAACAAGTCTCTTCCCACAGCTACCCACCAATAACTTGAACCGCCATGGTTGTACCCTATGCATCACCTTGTCCACCAACCCCTCCATATGCAGATACCTGAACATTTACATTGACAAAACCATGACTGGGAATCTAGCAACCATCCTTTGCCATAGACCCTTCCTGTGCACCAGTCATTTTAACACCCACATCTATAACCTATGGTCAATGATTGCCGAACCAGGCCGTACCGCCTAGTTTGGGCCAAACCGAGCCGACCCGGTCTCTGACCGGGTTGGTTTACTTATGGAAACCAGGCCGGAACCACAGTAACACCGGCTAGAACCGGCCGGTACTAGATAGAACCGGACGAAACCAGACGGTTTCCTCCGGTTCGAACCAGTACCGAACCAGACCGGGTGCCGTACCGGACGGCGCCCGGTACCGGTTCGGCAATCCTTGCTTATGGTCTTTCACCCTTTCCTCCATACTTTGCAGCTTTTGCTCTTTTAGCTTGTCCCCCATCATTGACATCCACTTGTCCAACCCCATGATCATTGAGATCCCCTGCTACACTAACCGTTCATATCCTTTGCCTTAACTTGGTAAAATGACCATCATCATCCTATGTTGATGGCTGTGAGGAAGGAAGAGGTAGTGGAATATATTGGCAATCCACTGGTTCTTGTACATGGTGCTCTTTCTTGGATAGCTTGCAACGTGTCCAGCTCATTTATCATCATTCATTGGTTTCAAACCATTTTCTAGGCTCGTGTCTGGCACCAGATTAGTAGAAATTGGAACAATTCATATAACCCGGACTTTTGTCATATCTTCAATTTCATCCAGGAAATCTTCTTCAGATCACAAGTGTCATAGTGAGATATGAACCCCCCACTGTAGTGCATGGTTGGAGTGAACTGTAGTGATCCACAATGGTGTACTTCAACTGTGATCAAATCTTCATCCATTCCTGCACTATTTACAGTAAAAACTTTTGACCGTGTTCTTGCAATATTCAGACAAGAAATGAGTGCATTTTGGTCTTTTAACACCCACTGTTAATGGCATTAAGGGGTTATGCCATAGCTGTATATGAGAAAAAAGGCATCCCAGTGCATGTGGCTTCCACTATTATAAGGTCTATACGCAGCCGGACCCCAACATGCAGAGGCTGTTCTATATTTTGAACTCATAAGTTTGAGGTCATAATAGAGCAACCTTATTATTGGTCACTCTTTGCGCCACAGCTATACATTGCATCCGAAGAATAAGTTGAGGGACTCGGTTGCAAATTTTTAAACAAGATGGTGTCCATGTGAAAAACATTAAAATTTGAGGGGGTCAAATGGTATTTTTCCTTGAATAATAAGAAAAGCTTATCTCCATGGATGATTGATTTGTTTCTTAAAATAATTCCAGTATGGTTGAATACTTACTGTGACAATGATTACTTAACCTTATGAGATATTCTCCCCCCTTATAAGCTCCGATAATTGGGGTTTGACTAATTTGTGTAGAATGCTATATTTATATGACATATAATTCTACTTATATAGTTTCCTCTCATATAAGCGTTGCTCCAATTAACATTGAATCCCTTCTGCTATCATTGGTCAACCACTTTGTGGTTCTATGAACAAGATGTGTCATGATGAGTATGTTATTTTGAGTAACAGGCGGATGTGATAATGGCTTTGGCTGGATCAAATGGAGGATCATGGTCAACCACTTACTCCCCTAAGTCTAGTATCCGGCCACCAACTAGTGAAGCTAAAACACCTAGCGGAGAGAATAAAATGCGAATGAACAACTTACCATTATCTATACATGGAGATTCTGATCATGGGCTTAGCCAGGTTGCGCAGATCCCTGTTCTTAATGTTCTTTCAAGCCTTATGCCTGGTACATGTTTGCACCTTTTTGAATCACTTCAGGTTATAATATACTTTTATAATTGCAATGGCATGCTCACTTATGGCTTTCTAGGGAGTAATCAAGGTAGCATGTCTGTCAGAGATGCAAGACTGACGCCTCCAGCATCAGAACATAATGTGGAAGACAGGAGAGATGCATGATAGAGGTTATGATCCCCCTTAGATCCAGCCCTGGTGGCTTTTGGGAAATCTTATTTTTGTCCTCAGGTTCTCATCTTCTGAGGTTAAAGGCACTTGTTAATTGAGTTTTGACTAATTGACTTGACAAGAGGCTAATTAGAATTAATTTGTCTAACAATAGCAATCAATGAAATGAAAAGAAAGTCAGCATAAACATAAGGCACTAAATTAAGCATGCAGGCATAGATTTGTGTCAGAGATGATGCTCCACGAAGAGGAAGGCAGCAGGACGAAGTCACAATGCTGGCTAATTAAGTTAACAAGTGACTTGCTTGTTAGCAAATAATTTGTTAACTCAATTAGCCAACCATGTAAACTTCATAAGCACATTACTGTTTGCTGCATTCTCTCCATGCTACATCTCCTTGGACGTATACCTATGCCTCCATGCCTAGTTCAGTACCTTAAAGTTAATACTTATTTTCTTTTCATTCTGTTAATTGCTATGATTAGTCATATTAATTTTAGTTAGATCACAGCACATCATTCTTGAAGAAGTACCCCTCGATATGCAGAGAGAGGTTTGAATTTGTGCTTCCATCTGGAAATAGACTTAATGAGAAATTTCAGTGCTCCTAGTTCCGCCTGTTGCTTAAATTGTCTGAACAGGTGGTCGTGCAATTCATAGTTTCAAAAGTGATAGTGCTTATATGGAGTTAGATAAAAAAAGTTCAAAGAGTCCTATACCATCGGCCATTTTTACAGATTGCTTAGCAAGTTTCTGACTAAATCTTTTTCCACTAAATAAGTTAGAACAGTGTACTAGAAGCTTTTAAGATGTGCATTGTTGCCATGGTGATTAACCTACTTTCAGTGTCCTATGCTACCCATCCTGGTATCTTGTATTTTCCCAACAGACTATAATGAATTGTGGTTTTGCTCACCTGCGGAGCAAGCTGAGGTTGTAGTGTTGTGAAAAGACAACCGGCCTTTGTTCCATCAACATGGAATCCACTTAATTGACCCAATCATGCCATTATTTATGTTGACGGGCGGTCGTCTGGCATGGTAATTCTTCACACTTTCCATCCAAATCCACTTGGTTCTCTGCTCTGATTTTCCAACATGTGGCTGAACTGCAAGCAGCCAAACATTCTCAAAACACTTTGCCCCATTCTATGCACTGCCTGTCCTACTGTGTTCCCATCTAAATGCTGTGCTTCCTAAATTTTCTCCATCCACTTTGCATTCTTGAACTCTGCCACACATATCCTATCCTTATGCCTGGTCTTATTGGCCAATATTTTAGCAGCATTGTCAGCTTCACAAATTATTTTTCAAAAAAGTTGCACCCAATATATATATATATTTTATATATCATTCAGAATCTTTATGCTCTGGATTTTCCTTCCAAATTTTGAGTTAAAAATTGCTCCCTTTCTGATGCCTTGTTTTCCGGTGCCACACAGGTATCGTTTTAACATGCATAAAAAATCTGCCTCTTCGATGTATCTAGTTTTAGGGGTATTGCTGCGAAAGCAGGGTAAGTGGGGGGTATATGCAAATAGTGATTTTCAAATGATACATGTGCAATAGACCTTACATGCATGCGTGCATATATATATACATATATACAAGAATCTCTATTTCCAATAGCATTTTTGGAAAAATTAATGAGATATAGAGGGTTGAGAACTTTTCAACTATTGCTTTTCTTTGTAATCACTTATTATTTGTCGAATAAAATCAATGTCAGGATGGCCTCTACGGATTCCTTAAATATCAGTTCGAATCAATATACCGCATGCAAGTGGTTAAAATAAAATACTTGTAACCATCTTGATGTGGGTGGAGCTATGTTAAGAACACTGATTCAGAGCATTATGGTACAACGCCTCAAAATTTAGGACCACACTGGTAAGATTTCGCAGGGAAATGATTTTTTATTTGTTATGAGTGAGGTGAAACCATGGTACCCAATGATGATTTAATTTCGCAGTCACCATCAGGGTGAAGATTTCTTGAATCAATTGCTTGACGTGGAAACTGGTGATGCGTAGGTAGATTAAAGTCCTTGCATGTACCATTGAACATGCATGCATAGTGTCAGACATCTGAGAACCTTATCGATATGAGCTTTTTCTGAACATCCACTCGAACATTTAATCAGGATTCTCAGAGAGTTTGATTTGAGATTGCATCCCCCCCCCCCCCCCCCCCCCCCCCCCCCCCCCCCCCCGGCGCCCGGCGCAAGGGTCCAAAGGCAAGCAAGGCAGCATGATAACCCAGCACTGCACGATCCACCCGTGCTGTCGACACCTGCTTCCGTGCGGCCAAGCAATTCTTGCCTGCATCCAGGCCTGCATGGAAGCAGATGAAGTAGACTATGTCACACCTCCTTATCCTCAGCTTGCAATCAGTCCTTTTAAAGTTGCTCAGAATACACAGAGTCTGTCGCAAGATGCTTCATCTATGTGCTCATTGTAGATGAAGACAATGCATGCAGAGCATGCTCTCTCGTGCTGCCCGAACCTAACAAGTCATGTGGCCTGCTGGCACCTGGTGTTGACCTTTCGCAAATTATTGGGCATGGTCTTTTTTGGAAGTTGTCGATCGATGTTCTGCATCGTTTTGATGCTGTAGAATTCTTAAGATTTATCTAACATCATTTGTAACTTCAGAGGATCTCTCTTTCTTGCAGGGCGTCTTGGAATGGGAATGCTTGTAGTTGGGCTCACCCGGGGGACATGTCGATCCGCTTTTCCATCTTTCGGTCCACTTGGAAAGACGCTAACAGATGGATAAACTTGCAAGGACAAGCTCTAAAACAAACGGAGTGTAGTGATGAACAGGGGAAGAAGCCTAAGAAACGATGTAGAAGATCTACCTACCGACGCCTGAGTAAATGATGGACGGGATCATTAGATGGAGCCCAATCAGTTTTCTGACGGACGTGCTGCTGATCGTGGAGCGTATTTGCGCAGAAATTGTTCAGAAAAGGAATCCAAAGGCAAGTATGACGAGATCTCAAAAGGCTTGGTTAAGCATGGTGAAAATTATTTACTGTAAGGATGGCATGAGGAATCCAATGGCAAGTGTGCTGAGATCTGAACGGATTTGATATGTACGGCGTAGACGACCACAAGGATGGCATTCTGTGTCATGATATTTTGCAGAAAATTTAATAACTATACTATCAGCAAATCCCATCTTGCGAATCATGGTTGATTTCTACCTTTTGTAGGAATCAAGGGTTTCGAACTTAGTCCCATATCGATTGAATAACAAAAAGGTCTGTGCCTTAAATGGAGGGCTCGATTACCCTTCCCTCAAGAGGTGCCTTTTAAAGGACAAAACTATGAGAGGAGTAAGCTGCCCATGACACGCGTTGCGCGAAACATACGCACTTCCCCAAAGCGGACAATATTTTTTGTGAGAACGCAGTCTTTTTTTCTGTTCTAGTTCGGTGAGGACTAAGGTCTGAGGTCAGCACTACCTTTTATCATTTTATCCTCTCCGCGACTTGAACGAGCCTGACGAGCGCCGATCATATCTCGAAAACCAATCCATCCGTGGTGCCCATTGAAGAATTATGCAGTCACAATGACCTAGTTGCCAAATGGAGGAGCACAAACCTTGTGCATGCGCGAGCTTATTATATGCGCAAGACTAGTAGCTAATGTCGCCGCTTCTTTCTTTCCGCACGCTGACGATTTCATCTATCTGTTCCCCACTTTGTTTCCAGTGACATGATGCTAGATTTCCGATTATCCGATGGGAGGGAGCATGAGGATAACTTGGTGGAGACGGAGTGGATTCGAAACGGAATGATCGAGCTCGCCACCTTTCACAGGGTTAACGAGAGAGAGAGAGAGAGAGAGAGAGAAGCAAAAAGGACGAGAAGGACGTGTCCTCTTCCAATCAGGGTAGGTGACAAAATTTCGCATCTTTTTTGCATGGGCTCCAATCAAGGCCGCCTTCTTGCTTTGGAGCCCGAGCACCAAGGATCCTAGAGAAGTTTCACCATTTCCAAAGAGGCCAGGTTGGTCATTTGACCATAGTGGAAAGAGTTTAAGTGGGTTGGTATCTTGGAAGGTGGTGAGGAGTGAGGACTGAGGAGGAGGGGGGATGAGAGAGCCACTTATCCAAAAAGTCTCATGACAATATGACATGGATGTTTTTCTGCTTGAGGACAAAACAAAAGCACATGGTTGGGGGGGTTGTATCTCGCCCTCTCTCCCCATTGGAGATAGTTGAGGACAAGGAGGTTCTTTCATTTTTCACCCCTCCTTCGTCCCTCCGCTTTTCCTTCTCTCCCACTTCTTAATTTCCTTGTCCACTATCCCCACCACTCCCAGCCACTCAAGGACATCACTTCCTCCAGCACCTGCCCCGAGCCCTTTTGGCACCATCTCTCTCTCTCTCTCTCTCTGCCATTCATTTTCCTTCAACTGCAAATTCATTACGAGCATTATTATTTATTCTTTGATATTTAAATCACATTTTGAGTTATTTCTAGTGTCTCTTGCAGAGCTCGCATTTCTTTCAATATTTAAGTCAAAATTTACTGTATAGAATAGAAGTTCATCTGCATAGATGTAATGAGAACTTTTTGATGAATTTTTGGTGAGCAAATACATCAACAACAAAGTGAAAGGAATTTTGTCAAATTCGGATCAGTTGTGCTGCATGTCCAGGATCAAAGAATATGAGGTTTCATGTTTCTTTCAATCCCAGGATGCTGGCTTGTTGTAATTTTGACGCAAGCAGCATGAATCTTAAACATATCGGTGAGCATTCATCTCGAGGAAAAGTAAAAGGTTTTTGTGGCCATCAAAAACTCAAATGCCGGCATGCCACAGATAATAACCTGCTTGCTTCTGCTGTTATATGCAAAATTGACAGTAAAAATTGTTACATCCGCCGACTAATTAAGAAGTTTCTGCAGCTACGAACGTAAGGGATTTTATCATCCTCTAACGGATGCATGGCGACCACCTGTGGTGGGGCCAAGTATTTTAATTCGATTGTGAAAGTGTGCATGGTGTATTAGCTGACGTTTCTATCAAAAATTTGCTTTCCATGGAAGTAGTTTAGAAAAGATAAGCAATCGGTATATGAATGGCGATTGGTTCTTGGGAGTACTAACGATGTAAAAGTTCACTTTTGGGGAGTAAAGGTGATGGGGAGATCCATGCATGCACACCATAATTATCCTATCCACCAATCAAAGGCAGAACCTATTGTTATTAATTTAGAGGGGTACGACCACAATGATATGTTGGACGTGGTTTTAAGCAGTTTTCAGAAGTATTTTTTTTTTTTTGAAAAATCATCACAGAAGTTTCCTAATCCATTTTCTATGTCATTATTTGTTACAAGAACAAGTTCTATTGCTACTAGCAACATTAAAGTTCCATATAACTACTCTTAGATGGGGACAAAGAGGTTCAAAGAGAAACCATTACTAAGTAATTAGCACCATGCAAATGCTGCGTTTATAATGTTTGCCACACGAGCTCAAATGAAGCATGTAAAGACAGTAAGGCTATTTGTTCTTCGATATATGACAGAGTCTAATAATTGCGGTGATGGAAAGTCAGATACGCGTGCAATAGATTTCAGTCATCCTACTGCTTTATGGGCCTCATTTGTGATTTGAGGTCAGACCGAGCCACCCTAGAAGTAGGCGATTTTCGTAACACCTATAGTTGGTAGGTGAAATATATGCTAGCTAGCTGCATGAGACAAAAGGCATGCAGGATAATAATTTGGTTCGAAATGCATGCTTTCACCTCTCAAGAGCGTCTGGATGCAATGGTATATATCGTTGATTCTAAAGAAGAGAGGGCCATCTCTCAGCTAGCCTCTCAAGAGCATATTAGCTGTCTAAAATATATGAAACCCATGCATTCACGTACGTCCATTCTAAAACATGGTCGTGCTTCCAATTAGCTTTCCCAATATTAATTACGTGGCTGGCTCTGGTCATGAGCATGGGAACTCGATCGAGTAACAGATGGCTAAGGATGCGATTCAGGCGGCCAGAATTTAAGCCTGTTCGGGCGACGGTGGTTATGATAGCCATGAGAAGCAGTCCATGGTTTGCTCAAAAGGCAAGGGATGCATCCATTCGCGGACAAACCAACGTCCATCCCCATGAGGTATTTTGGGCTTCCGGACGCCAACTCACTCCCCAATTCCTTTTGTTACGGACGTGTGCCAATGGGGCAGGAAATGATTGGATTCATGCGAGGGAGAAATAAAAAATGCCAGCAAAACAAAAAGCCGAAAACGTTATTAAAGAGGGAGGGAAAGAAAAAGATAGGGGGAAAAGAAGAAGGATAATTAATTCCCCACTTTCCAAAAGACCGTGCTATAACAAAAAGTTTCCTTTGACCGGTCTTAAAATCTTCTATCCAATATCTTTACCAAGTTTAATTTCCGGTCCTTGAGCCTCTTTTATTTCTTTTAAAAAGGCCAAAAATGCCCATATCCTCCTCATCTCCCATTCCTAGAAAGAGAAAAAAAAGGCGTCGCCACCGACCACGGCCCGCCCCCGCCCGAGCTCCCTCCTGCGGCCGCCACCGGCCCCGGTTCGCCTCCTCTCGAGCCTCCTCCTGCGGCCCCGCCCCCTCCTGAGCCCTCTCCCGCGGCCGCACCGCTAGGATTGCCCCCGCCCCTGCCCCCTCACGAGCCCTTTCCTGCGGCCGTTGCTGGCCGCAGCTTGCACTCCTCTCGTGTCCGTCACGGCCCAGCCCCTTTTTGGAGCCGCCGGCCTCGCCGGATGAGAGGTGTTCTTCGCTGGCCAGCCGCCGGCGGCCCCGCCCCCTCCCGCGGCCCCCTCTTGCGGCCGCCACAACCCGGCCCCCTTCCGGCGCCGCCAGCTCGCGTGAGGAGAAGAAAGAAGAAGAAAGGAAGAAGAGAAGAAAAAAAGAAAAAGAAAAGAAAAAAAAAGGAAGAAAAGGAAAGAAAAAAGAAGAAAAGAAAAGAAAAAAGAAAAAAAGAAAAAAAGAAAAAAAAGAAAAGAAAAATAAAGAAATAAATTAATGCATCAATATATATATATATATATATGAATGAACGAATAAATAAATAAATAAATAATATATTTTAATGAAATAAAATAATTATAAATAAATAAAGCTGCTGGGGCTGGACCCCCTTCCGCGGCCGCCACGGCCTGGCCCCCTTCTAGCACCACCGGCCTCACGGGAGCAGAAAGTAGAAAAAAAAGAAAAAAAAGAAAAAAAAAGAAAGAAAAGGAAAGAAAAAGAAGAAAATAAAAAAAAGAAAATAAAAGAAAAATAAATAAATAAATAAATAAATCCATAATAAATAAATACATATATATATGTGACTGAACGAATAAATAAATAAATAAATAAATATATATATATATAATATATTGTAATAAAATAATAAATAAATAAATAAAGTGGCCGCGGCTGGGCTTCCTCCCCCTGCCACTATGGCACGGCCCCCTTTTGGCGTCGCCGGCCTCACGAGAGAAGAAAATAGAAAAAAGAGAGGAAAAAATAAAAGAAAAAGAAAGAAAAAAAATTTAAGTATGTGTAGAGAAGATTTAATTATGTGCAGAAAATACTTAACTGTATAATGCACATAGTTAAGTATTCCCTATATACAATTAAGTCTTCTCTGCACACATTTAACTGTGTGATGCAGAGAATACTTAACTGTGTGCAGAGAAGGAAAGGAAAAGAAAAAGAAGAGAAGGAAAGGAAAAGAAAAAAAAAAGGAACGAAAAAGAAGAAAAGGAAAAAAAAGAAAAAAAAGAAGAAAAAGGAAAGAAAAAGAAAAAGAAAGGAAAAGAAGAGAAGGAAAGAAAAAGAAGAAAAGGAAAAAAAAGAAGAAAAGAAAAGAAAAAAAGAAGAAGAAAAAGAAAAGAAAAAGAATACTTAACTGTGTGATGCATAGAATAGTTAATTGTGTACAGAGAAAATTTAAGTGTGTATGTAGAGAAAACTTAATTGTGTACAGAGAATATTTAACTTAATTGTGTGATGTATAGAACACTTAACTGTGTGCAAAGAAAATTTAAGTATGTGTAGAGAAGATTTAATTGTATATAGAGAACACCTTGAACACCTAACTGTGTGATGCACACAGTTAAATGTTCTCTGTATATAATTAAATTTTCTCTGCACACACTTAATTGTGTGATGCAGAGAACACTTAACTGTGTGCAAAGAAAATTTAAGTGTGTGCAGATAAGATTTAATTGTGTATATAGAACACCTAACTATGTGATGCATACAGTTAAATATTCTCTGTACATAATTAAGTCTTCCATGCACGCACTTAACTGTATGATACAGAAAACACTCAACTGTGTGCAGAGAAAATTTAATTGTGTACAGAATACTTAACTGTGTGATGCACACAGTTAAGTGCTATCTGTGCGCAGTTAAGTATTCTCTGGACACAATTAAGTCTGTATGCAGGGAAGACTTAATTGTGTGCAGAGAATACTTAACTGTCTTCTTTTTCTTCTTCTTATTTTCTTTTTTTTTTCCTTCTCTTCTTTTTTTTTTCTTTTTCTTCCTTTTTCTTTTTTTTTTATTTCCTTTTTCTTCTTTTTCTTTCCTTTTTCTTCTTTTTTTTTTCTTTTCTTCCTTCTCTTCCTTTTCTTTCCTTCTCTTATTTTTCTTTCCTTTTTCTTCTTTTTTTTTTCTTTTCTTCTTTTCTTTTCTTTTTCTTCTTTTTTTTTTTTGTCTTTTCTTCCACTGTATCTATCAATATTAAGAAAAGAAAAGAAAAAAGAAGAAAAGGAAAGAAAAAGAATAAAAAGAAAAGAAAAGGAAGAGAAGGAAAGAAAAAGAAGAGAAAAAAAGAAAAAGAAAGAAAAGAAAAAAAGAAAAATAATGAGTGAGTGGCAGTTAGGTTAGTAAGCTTGGTATACAGGTAATATAGCATGGTTAGCTTAACTGTGTGCAGAGAAACCATACTTGTGTGCAGGAAATAGTAAACTATGTGCACAGAACAGAAAACTGTGTTTTGGGGTTAATTAAGTATGTGTCATCGTTAGTTAAGTATGTTTCAAGTTTAATCGACTATGTGCCATGCTAAGGTAAGACTTGGCTCACAAGAACAACCTATATTAAGTGTCTACCACGTCATTGTAATTGATTCGAAATATTCTACAAAAATCAGATTTCTTAACTTAACTGCGTGCAGAGAAACCATACATGTATGCATAAAACGGTAAACTGTATGCACAGAACAGAAAACTGTATTTCGGGGTTAATTAAGTGTGTGCATTGGTTAATTTAATGTGTTTCAAGCTTAATCGACTATGCGCCATGCTAGGATAAGTATTGGCTCAAGAACAACCTATATTAAGTGTCTACCATGCCATTGTAACTGATTCGAAACATTCTACTAAAATCAGATAGCTTAATTTAACTGCATACACAAAAACTATATCTATGTGCAGGGAACGGTAAACTGTATGCACAGAACAGAAAACTGTGCTAGGCTGATTAAGTGTTAAAATATTGATTAATTGTGTACCAAGCTTATTTAAATGTGTGCCATACTATATTACATGTGTACCAAGCTTATTAACCTAACTGCCACTCACTCATTGTTTTTCTTTTTTTTCTTTTTTTTTTCTTTTTTCTTTCCTTTTTTTCTTTTTCTTCTTTTTCCTTTCCTTCTCTTCTTTTTCTTTCCTTTTTCTTCTCCTTTTTTTTCTTTTCTTTTTTTCTTTTTCTTTCCTTTTTCTTCTTTTTCTTTCCTTTTCTTCCTTTTTCTTCTTTTTTTTTTCTTTTTTTTTTCTTTTTCTTTCCTTTTTTCTTCTTTTTTTTCCTTCTCTTCTTTTTCTTTCCTTTTTCTTCTCCTTTTTTTCTTTTCTTTTTCTTTCCTTTTTTTTCTTTTTCTTTCATTTTCTTCCGTTTTCTTCTTTTTCTTTCCTTTTCTTCCTTTTTCTTTCCTTTTTCTTCTTTTTCTTTCTTTTTTCTTCTTTTTTTTTCTTTTTCTTCTTTTTCTTTCCTTCTCTTCTTTTTCTTTCCTTTTTCTTTTTTTCTCTTTTTCTTTCCTTCTCTTCTTTTTCTTTCCTTTTTTTTCATTTTCTTCCATTTTCTTTCCTTTTTCTTCCTTTTCTTTTCTTTTTATTCTTTTCTTTCCTTTTTCTTCTCCTTTTTTCTTTTTCTTTCCTTTTTCTTCTTTTTCTTTCCTTTTCTTCCTTTTTCTTTCCTTTTTCTTCCATTTTTTTCTTTTTCTTTCCTTTTTTTCTGTTTCTTTCCTTTTTTTTCTTTCCTTTTTTCTGCCTTTTTCTTTCCTTTTTCTTCTTTTTCTTTCCTTTTTCTTCTTTTTTTCTTTTTCTTCTTTTTCTTTCCTTCTCTTCTTTTTTCTTTTCTTTTACTTTTTTTTCTTTTTCTTTTTTTCTCTTTTTTTCTTTCCTTTTTCTTCTTTTCTTTCTTTTCTTTTTTTTCGTTTTCTTTCCTTTTTCTTCTTTTTCTTTCCTTTTCTTCCTTTTTTTTTCCTTTTTCTTCTTTTTCTTTCCTTTTTTTTTCTTTTTTTTCTTCTTTTTGTTCATTCATATATATGTATGTATGTATGTATATATGTATTTATTTATTTATTTTTTCTTTTTTTTTCTTCTCTTCTTCTTCTTTCTTCTCCTTCTGCAATGTCGCCAGTGTCGGAAGGGGGTTGGGCCGTGGCGGACGCAGGAGGGGTCACGCCGGAAGAGAAATTTCCAACAGCGCGGCCGCGGTAGGAGGCTCGGGAGGGGTCGAGCCGTGGCCGGCACCGGCCATGGCGGGCCCGACCTTTTTTTCTTTCTCTTGTCCGTTGGGATGGAAGATAAAGCAATAGGAATTAAAATATCCTTAGGGGGCGTTTTCGTCTCATAATAAAGTATTGAAATATGACTGATTGTCAAACAATCGGTCAACATGGAATAAATATTATTTAGAGACCGGTCAATAAATGTACCGGTGATTAATTACCTCAAAAGAAAAGGAGGAAATAAAAGGAAAATTAACATGCAGTCCCTGAGTCATGTCTGGCGTGGACCTCAAATCCATGTAATCCAGCAAATCCTGTCCGAATCAAAATGGATCGCGGTGGATGATACCACCCATATACAGCCAATATCCTTGACGCCTTCCAGAAGCCATCTCTCCTCCTCCTATATAACTAGTACGCCGGTATTGTATTTGCTCGTTGAATCTCCCACAGCCAGCACACGGTCGGCCCTCGCAGAAACTCCTCCAAGATCTCTTGCGTTCCCTCCCCTCTCCCCCAGCTCTCCAACGACTCGAAGCATGCCTTCGCTTTCCGACGTACTCCTCGACCAGGCTCACCACTTGGAGTTCGAGTCCGTCCACGAGCTCCCCGAGTCGCACGCGTGGCCCACCCTCCATGACCACCCTTGCGTGTCCGAGCCCGTGCCGGTCATCGACATGGCCGACCCCAAGGCTGCCGAATTCATGGCCCGCGCATGCGTGTCGTGGGGCGCGTTCCAGGTCACAGGCCATGGCGTCGCCCCGCGCCTTCTGGAGTCTATCGATTCCGAGATGCGCCGCCTCTTCGCGCTCCCGACCCAGCAGAAGCTCAAGGCAGCCCGCCCCGCCGACGGCGTCTCCGGCTATGGCCTCGTCCCCATCTCCTCCTTCTTCGCCAAGCTCATGTGGTCGGAGGGCTTCACCATCGCGGGCTCCCCGCTGGACCACGCTCGCAAGCTCTGGCCCCATGACCCGGACCAATTCTGGTACGTGCCTGCATGCCCCCCTCGTGCCGTGTCGTGGCAACCCTGCCTGCTAACTTGTGCTGCGCTTTTATTGCCGTACGTGCAGTGATGCGATAGAACGATACGATCGGGAGATGAAGGCTCTCGCCGGGAGGTTGATAAGGCTGATGCTTCTGTCGCTGGGCCTCAGCGATGAGGAGGTCGAGTGGGCCGGCCAAGGTGGGGAACTGCCGCCGGACTTGGCCGGCGTCCTCCGGTTGAACTCGTATCCGGCGTGCCCGGACCCCGACCGAGCCATGGGCATGGCTGCCCACGCCGACTCGAGCCTGGTTACGATTCTGTACCAGAGCAGCACGAGCGGGCTCCAGGTGCTGCGGGCCGAGGACCAGAACAGCCCGGCCCGGTGGGTGACGGTGCCGCCACTGCCGGGGGCTCTGGTCGTGATCGTCGGAGATTTATTTCACATACTATCCAATGGGCGGTTTAAGAGTGTCGTCCACCGGGTCGTCGTGAACCGGAGCCAGCAACGTGTCTCTGCGGCGTACTTCTGCGGCCCACCGGCCGGTGTCACGGTGTCACCGATTGAAAAGCTGGTGGGCCCTGGGCGGGCCCCTGCCTACCGGGCTGTTACGTGGGCCGAGTACTTGGGCCTCAAGAGGGAGCTCTTCGACAAGGCGCTGGCGACCATAGAAGTGCCACAGGAATCATAGGAGGGTCGTAGCAATAAAGTTTTATTCTGCAATGGTTGTGGCTCTTTTAAGGAACAACCGTATGTGTGATTGACTATGAAGAATAAATAAAAGCTCTCTTACCGTAATGACTTTTTTTTATATTTTTTTTGGAAAATCTCCTGGATCTTTGTTTGCCGTCACTCCGGGATCCGAGATGAACGCCAGTAGCGGAACTCAAAAATGATTTTCATAAAATTGAATGAGTGCAGTCAATGCGTGCAACGCGCGCGCGCGGGGGCGGGGGAAAAAACGAAGGGGGTGGGGGTGGGGGTGGAGCAAAAGAAAAAAGAAAAAGCCCAGAAGAGCCTTGTTCTTTCGTTGTCGATTTTCGCAACTTCGTCGATGGGCCAAGAGACGAGGGATGCGACATCTCATTGTGGTCCCTCTCGTGCAACGATTCTCTTCTCTTCTTACGATATAAAGACAATAGTAGAAAATTAACATGCGCCCCCTTCTTTTTTTTAAATACAGAACCGGAGGCAAGCATGTAAGTAAAATGGAAGCAACATATATATATATATATATATATATATATATATATATATATATATATATATATATATATATATATTAAAAAATCCTCATAAATAGATAGCATAATTAGATAATAATAAAAATTTATTTAGTTCATGGAAAAAATATCTCTGTTGCGGGGTTTCACCCCGGCAGCAGCCCACACACCAGCCGAGCAGGGAAAGCATCTGCGTCCCTCCCGAGGTATTGTCCGCTCTGGGATTGCCGCTTCGGGTCTCCGGGAGGTCGCCCAGAGTCTTTGCCCAATGACAGTCCCGAGCCCTAACGGCGCGGGGGTCCGCGGAGGTACTACCCCTACCCTCACGGTTTTGTCCTACAAAAGGGCCCTCGGTAAGGAGAGGTTATTGAGCCCCCCATTTAAGGCACAGACCTTTCCGCTGATTAGCCGATGTGGGACTAAACTGGGAACCCCATCCCACAACACAGCCCCCCCAGCGGGAAGGTCTGTGCGTGGCCGGGGCCCTTCCTCTAGCGCCAACTGTTGCGGGGTTTCACCCCGGCAGCAGCCCACACACCAGCCGAGCAGGGAAAGCATCTGCGTCCCTCCCGAGGTATTGTCCGCTCTGGGATTGCCGCTTCGGGTCTCCGGGAGGTCGCCCAGGGTCTTTGCCCAATGACAGTCCCGAGCCCTAACGGCGCGGGGGTCCGCGGAGGTACTACCCCTACCCTCACGGTTTTGTCCTACAAAAGGGCCCTCGGTAAGGAGAGGTTATTGAGCCCCCCATTTAAGGCACAGACCTTTCCGTTGATTAGCCGATGTGGGACTAAACTGGGAACCCCATCCCACAACAATCTCACTAAAATATTTTAAAAAAAATTTGATGCATGGATACATGATATCGAGCAATATGGTTTTGCTGAAACAGCTGATTCATATAGTTTTAGTTTGGATACATCCAATAAGATCAGAAAACAATAAGTCTCGGAGCGCTCTAGACAACTCCCCTTCCTCCAACCCACAGGATGACTTCGAAGTGATTGGCCACATACGAAGCCCCTCAGTTTGCGGCCCCATTTGTCCTCCAAACATGTTTGGTTTGGAAGACCACATCACCACTCATCATAGTCCGAATGTCTCGAAGCAAGGAGTGTCTCTCTCACCGCCACTGATGCCACTTTGAATCAATTCAATCATATTAGCCGAATTACCCTCAAGTATGATTAAGCTAGCCCGCAACACTCACTAAGCATGGCCTAGACCTGCCCATCCGCCCTCAACTTTGCTCCGGAAAGTGAGGTGTCGAAAATCTAACAGCCTCCAGCAACTACCATCTTAGAGTCCGAGCTTCTGATGACGAAGCCAGCACGTCACCTCTGCCACCATCGAGCACGCATCCATCGAAGTTGACCTTAAAAAAACTCGATGATGGAGGCTTCCAGGTGAAAAACACCATTCGAAGCACTATACGAGCAAAGGAAGAGCCTTAGATGCCCTAAATTATTAAAGGTCTATCCGACAGGTCCGCATGAATAATCTCAGCCGCCTGTGCCCTGACACGCTCCACAAACGAATCTTGAAAAAGGGCTGCTTTCGCCAAAGGTTCTGGCATTTCTGGCTAGCTAGATCTGATAAGCAGTGTAAGTCCCCCTAATGGCCACCTGCCGAGCTAAATGGTTTTTGCATATTCAGTTGATCACGACTTTTGCAAATTAACCTACACTTAGTTGATCATCGACTTTCCAAAAAACAGTTTTATAAAATACCCATAAAGTATCACATGCATAATTTTTAATATTTATTTTTCAAATATTTTAAAATATAAAAAATATTTTAAAATAGGCATTAAAAATCTTTATTGGATTGAGTTTTTAGGCTTCTAACCATTTTTAATAGTTAGACAATTTTTTATATTGTGATAATCTTTAATAGTTATTAATATATTTTTATACTAAAATTATCATAATTCTTCATATTATGTTAATTTTTAATAGCATATTGCTAATAGTTTTAGATTAAATAATAAAAATAGCTATAACAAAGATTATGACAGCTTAGAGGTATTTTTAGAAAAAAAAATTCTTTTTTATGAAAAAAAAAAATATTTTCATAGAAAAGCTATTTTCTTATTTCTCTTTCTTCTTTAGCAAACCAAATAAGTCCTAAGCAATAAAGCAGAGGTGATAGGTGATTTTTAGTAGTATCTAACTTTTTTGTAGGTTTGCCTGTATTCAGAGCTTTGAGGTTCTTGGGTTTATATAAGACAGAGAGAATTTGTCAAGCTCAATACAGTGGAAGTTGGGTGTATTGATCCTAACGTGTACGATCTTTCTTATTTTGAAAAAAAAAACAGTGGAAGTTATTAAAAAAAAAAAAAAAAGGAGTGGGACCAGGTGTTGGTCCAAAGGTGAGGGTCTTGTCGTAAGGGTAGCCTTCGTGCGCTGCGCTTTAGATATGATGCGACGGGATCGTATACGGGAGGGGTTTTTTATGTTCCCTTGCTGCGGATGGTGGCAGCGACCGAAAAGGATGCCGCCGGAGGCTGCCGCTCACTTGGCGTCGACAGTGGGCGGCACAGATTGGTGAGAATTTGTCTCAATCTTGCATCGATTTGGCTGCAAGTGGGTCAGGTTTGGATCCGGATCCAAATCCGTCCCGGTTTAGATCCAATCAAGCCTTTTACATTGAACTGATGATCGCTCAAGGATACGATATAACCATTATACCATATCAGCTGACACTATCTTGGCCGATATAAACCAATTTATTTTAAGATATCAGCAGCTGCAAGACCAAAATACCAATCAATATTTACACAGCAATCAAGATGGTAGCATAGGTAGAACGGGGCGTTAGCTGCCACTGGGATGGTTCAGATTCGAAACGCACGGGTGTCGATTAAATTTAGGAACTGGATGCCCCACGCTTGGACGTTGCCGGTGAAAGCGCTACTGATCCGCTAGTACCGACTACCGAGGTGGCGTTGAGGTGATATACTCACATATGGATAATAAGGCTAGTAGGGGGAGCCCATGGGTGAGAGAGGGTACGCGAAAACTTACGGCCTGCACCGAACATTTTCTGGTAGAAGGGGGGCCAGTGGAGGCTGCTACGCGGGTGAGGTTCGCCTCTCCCCCTCCCCTCCCATTTTTGACAAAAAAAATCAATATTTAAACAAATATTAAGAGCATGTTTGGCATTGCATTTATTTCTTATTTTTTATTTTTAAAAATAAAATTATAAAAATTAAGACAAAAAGCATATTTGGTGCTATTATTTTTGTTTTATAATTTTTAAAAATTACTTTCATTATTTCTAAAAAAATAAAAAAATTTACTTTTAATTTTTAAAAATATATATATTTTTAACACCACTACAAACATCGTCTCCACCAGCACCATCATCATCTTCGCCATCACCGGTGCTGCCTCCACCATTGTCACCACCTCTACCACCCTTAATGCCACCATCGCCACAATCATCATCGTTTCCACCATATTGCCAGCATCTCCATTACATCTATTATCACATGCACTATTATTGTTGTACTTCCTCCATTACACATTGCTATTATCGTCATTGTGTCCATCACATTGTTGATGCCACTACCATCAATATCATCATCACCTCCACCATGTCATCATTACCATCGTTGTCACTTTTGCTATACCGCAGGCAAACATACCATCAAACTACTATTGTCTCTACATCTTCACTACAACTATCATTATTTTCATCCATCATCATGTTGATTTTTAAAAATAATAATTAATTATACCTAATATATTTATATTTAAAAAAATGAAAAAAAGAAATAGAATGTCTAATAGCACCTAATCATTTTAATTCAATATTGTAGCTACTAAATATAAAAATAGTAAGTAATCTTGAAATTGTTATATTTGTCAAGATTTCGATATCTCAGCTCTTGATCTATCAAGACGAGATCTTGTCATCATCTCGATGATTTTAATTCAAAAATTTTGACCCCAAGCAAGATAAACCAATATCTCCTTGTATCTAGTTTTCAGTTGCCCATCAAGATAGCTGAGATCTCTAGTTTTAAAATCCTTGGACTCAATCAGAATTGAGTTTATGAGTTCTTGTATCGAAAACTCAAATCTAATCCAGCACACTTCGTGTCTTGCAGGCACCGGATTGCTCGCGGTTAGGTTGGATCCAAAGCTTCGAAGTCGGTCTCAAATTTATTTACATATTCTTGCCAAATTGAATTGGATCTTGATCAACTCAAACCAATTCTGCAATGTCCAAGCCTGACCCAATTGAGGATTAGGTCATCATCATTCCCAGTATACAAGTCTCTAACTTCGGATACAGATCAGGTCCAAGTTGATTTAGGAGCCCACTTGCATACCCACCTCTTAATCATCATGTTCCTTCACCTGTCACAAACTTTCACTTCCTGCCCCCCGTTTTTTGGGTATGAAATTCTTGCCCTTTTAAAAAAGTGCAGTCGGCAAAGATTACGAGTCCATCAGAACGAATCATCAGCTATCTTTCGTGTGAAGCCTTTGATTCAAATTGTGGGGATTCACCATTAACTAATCAGTGATTGCCGACACAGATGTCTTTACGTGGAGGACAGGTTGAATTATGAAGCAATAACAAAGGTGAAAGGTGATGTGATCAAGATCTATCATGTCCGAGATATATATTGCCTGGGATTGTCAAACTCGTAAAGTGTGTCGGGATTCTAGATCTAAGTATCATCATCATTTAGATGGAATGTCAAATTAACTACCTACTGTAGCGTTAGAAGTTTATAGTTGCACCACTGTTGTCGGCAGCAGGAGTCACCATGTTAGGATTCATAATGATATAGAATGCACTAATATTTAGATGATTATATCCTTATATATATAAATTGTCGCAATTCAGGATCTCATTTAAAAAAAAAAACTAACCAAAAGATATTATTTGAGTTACTCAGTCATGTATAAGTACCCAAGATTTATCCAATACATATTCGATGTGGGACTAAATATATGGCCGCAAGGATCCTCACATACTCATCCCGTTTATATCCTGACATCCTTGTCATGTTAGAAGTTCAAATCTATTCAAATCTAATTACAAACACCACGATTAGCATGTGATCAACTCTCATAAAAAAATTTGTGTTGCATTATCTCCTAGTCTATATAAACTATGGGCCAGATCCGCTTTGATATCATTTATAACAACACAGAATATCACCCAAAAAGATTAGCTGGAAGATATTATTTCGGTTCGTCAGTCCTGTATAAATATCTGAGATGTATCTAATGTATAGCCGATGTGAGACTAAATACATGTATGTATGAATCTTTGTATAAGTAGAAGCATGCAAAAGATGCATACAAGCATGGTTAAAAAAGAAGCCAAACCGGGCTCTTAAAGTTTTGTAATCTAGCAATTTACTCAGCCTCAGAACGTTTTACGTACGGATTTTCGTGGATGTATTTACTCAAAGATAATATAATATAATATATTCCGTTGCATCAAAAAAAAAAAAAAAATCACGCGGAATCTACGTCACACACTTAAGCGTCGAACTTGGCGGCGCATCTCGCCCCCTTTTTCTCAGGAAAATAAAAATAAAGAAAAAACATGGTCTAGTCTTATTGTTATTACTTAGATGTTCGTGATCCATAATGGATACACCTGATGTGTTGTCCCTGCTTTTGCTACCTTTTCTTTTCTTTTTTTTCAAACATAACGTGATCCACCAACGACCGAGGGGCCAACTTCCTAACGGTAACATTTCCTTCAAGGCTTGGGAATGCCGACGCTGAAAGCTGGTGCGCTGATCAAATAATCCAATGTATTTGCTTGATGAGTCTGAGTTTAAAAACTTCATGAATTAGATCAATCAACAAGGCTGAGAAGTTTAAACGGTTAACAACATTTAGAACATTAGGAAGCCTCTGTGGTCATACAGGCGGCAGCCAAAATGTTGCATCAAATCCTGTATAAGCCAATATAATAGGTTTGTCCATATATATATATATATATATATATATATATATATATAAGTGGCTAGAGCTTGGTGGAATGCAAATGCATTTTTTTTTTACACCAAAAAAGTGCAGATGTGCTGATTACCAACCAGCAGAATCACACAAAAAGAAAAAAAAAAAGAAAAAAAAAAAAGAAGCAGCTTGTGCATGGCAGAGGTTATATCTTTCGTGTAAAGAAAAAAAATCTTCCTCCTTTTCATAAATCCACAATTAGATTATGCAATAGTCGCTTCGAGATCTATGCAAACGAATGAATGAGAAAGTCTTCAATGCTTTGAGATATGTGTAAGATATGAACCAATAATTAATATTGTAAAAAAAGACCCATCGTTCCTTTGCACGAAAGATACGGCCCAAACCCATATGGACTGTCCTTTCAGCAATCCAGGAAATGATGAAGCTAATACAAGAATAGATCTATACCATCTGAGGTAAGAGGAATGAAGCAGAGTTTTAACTGATTGAATGAAAATAATCAGCTACCGTAAAGAAAATATGACTGAAACAACATGGAAGTGATCCAAACAGCAATGGGGAGCATTCTTAATCTTTTAAAGTGCAAGTATTCACATAAAGCATTTAATGTTATTTGTAAGTTAAAGAAAAATAGTAATATGCCAGCAGTGATGTCTTAATAATATGATGTACTCTGGTTGTAAAGAATGACAAAGATCCAGGCAGAAAAATGATATATCTGGTTACTAAAAGAGAACCAACAATCAAGTAGCATCATCCCAATAATCTGATGTATTTCAGTTATAAACGACATTAAAAACTAACAAGGATGATGCTTTAGTGATAAGATGAACTGAAACCAAATATAGCCAGTAGCTCTATATCACAAGCTGAAAAGGATGGACACTGTTTTAAGTAGATGTTTGAGATCAGAAAAAATGTCCCAGTATTGATATATCATTATATAACAATATTGCAAACAATCATATTAATATTAAACAACGGCGGAAAGAGGAGAAAGTGCCACTAAAATTTCTCTCTATATGTTATATGTGTGCGCGCATGCACGCACATATTTCCGTCACTGCAGTACTCTGGCCACACCAAAGCATTGTAGGGTCATGGAATGGATGAATTGGGCACATTTCTGTCACCCTACTACTTAAGCCACACCAAAGTAGAATGGCGTTGTGGAATGGATAAATTGGGCACTCCAAAAGAGAGTGTACAACATTTAATGGATATTATAGAAGACCAACTTGAAGTGTCGAAAGTATTTATCAGATTTATGAGATTGTTTTTGCTCCTCTTAAGAGGAGAGATATCTACTCTCGAGTTCAAAATCAACAATGAGCCAATCAAATTAAATATCTATGCCATTAACCAAGATCTATATCATTAAAAGTGCTTAGAAATCTAAGTATTAAAATCTATTAATTTTTAATTTATATATATTTTATCACGTGTAGATCATGATCTATAAAATAGATTCTTAATTTAAATTATTATGTATTTTTGCTTGGTCATACAATAAAAATGGTCCATTTTTATGTCCACATGATGCATTCATTTGAGCTATTAAAAAATATAATTTTTATTTTCTAAATATTTTAGTTGTATAAATCACAATCAATGGTGTGACTTTTTAATTTGGACACCTCACTTCTGATTTTGGATAAAATTATACCCTCTTCTGATTTTCAGAGCTGGGATAAGAAGCTGACTATTGACCTGGAAAGATATTAGCTAAGAGAAAAGGCATGCATGCCACTGCTGCCGCATAATTCCTTGAGATTACAAACTCACTGCTACTCAACAAAGAGACTAAAGTGGTGCTCTGTGCTCCTCAATCTTCCATCACATGAAAATAGCAGCGAGTAATTTCTCGAAAGACACTGTGAAGAATCAAATATTCAAATGCCTTTGATAACGTAAGAATTTTAACAAGCAGGACAGCATAAAGACTAAACACCTAAAGACTGAAATAATCAAAATTTTATCAAAAAAAGCAAAAGAAAACAGCAAACATAGATGTAATTCACTATACTTCAAGTGCAATATATTTTTTCAGAAACCCATTGCATTTAAGAATGTTAGATCCCCTATCAATAGCTATTCTGCAACATTGGTAACTTAAGAGTCAGAGAGGAAGGCCAAAACTGAGGGGCTCCAGCACACTGCCACCAAAATGCTGTCTTTGAAAACCACAATGCAAACATGCTGATTGTGTAGGTCCAGTGGCACTATCTAATGAAGCACCCATGAACATACCTGTGTTTAAACATCCTGGAAGATGACCAGTCATTTAACAGAAAAGATAAATTTAGCATGGCTATGTAGAAATAGATCACCAGAATATGTATATGAAAACAAAGAAAAAAGTGAACAGGGATAAGTCAATGACATTGTGCCAACAGTTTCTGCCTCGGTCCCATTAATAACTTCAGTCAGGACGCACGGGTGTACGAGAGTGAAATAATAGGTAATGATGACTATGACCCGCCATATGGATGTCGCAAGATGTGCAAAGCATGATATGTAATAGAGACAAACATGAACCTACAGCTCAATGAAAACGAGTAGGTGTCACATGTGAGTGCACATTCAAAAACTTTTGAAACTAAAAGTTTAAATAATAATTAAACATGCCAGAATGAAACAAAACATCAATTTGTGCAAACACAAAAAGCAACAAGTTTTGATCTCTAAAACTGAGACAATTGAACAGCAAAAGACCATCTTTCATGACTTGTGAGTGTCTCAGTTTTTATAACAAGAAATTTCAGTACATTTAGAAAGGAGAACAGTACTATTATTGATATATGCTCAGTATTGTGCTCAACATGTAAGCAGCTTTACTCTGGTTAAAGTAATATATAGACCACGAGATATTTCTATTTGCCTATTTCTTACTATAAAGTAGAAAGCATTTGAGAGAAAGAACCATCAACAATCTTCATTTTAGTTGTGCGGACACACCATACCACAACCACAAACATCATGGTATGAATGTTTCATTTCGAATCAGCTTCACAACTCTGCTTGCATCATCTGCTGCACCATCAAATTGATTGTCAAAGAGCGGCTTCCCTCCCTATAATTTGTTTTAGGCAACTTTGTAGCCCAGGGTGTTTTTGTGTCATTTCTTGTTTTCAAATTATGTTTGTATCCACCCAGATTGCAGCCTCTTGTTGTACTTTCATGAGAAAACAATGTCAAACTTTTACTTGCACTGACAAACCCATGTCTGTCAAGAGAATTTGTTTCGGCAATTGCAGAAGAAAGTAAGATACATGCTATCGAGAGATCATGATCAAGATTGAGTGAAGATCTTTTCCTACATGGTTGTATCAGCTACCTTGCCCTTTTCATTTCAGTTGCATCCCAGTAATCAAGCTAGAACTGCAAAGCAAAGCTAGTTTGAGGTATGTCCCTCATACAAAGGATCTCCCCCTGCTTAGTAGGCCTGATATTGGCTGCTGTCCACTGTTTGGCATTCCTTTTTCTTTCTTAAGTAGTTTAATTGTTTATGCTGCCAGAAAAAGAAGGATTACATGAGAAAAGAAATGGTTAGCAGTGGACTCCCTTTGGAATAGCCTCAATTAACTCCAGTGTAAAACCAGTTGTGCTATTTATGGTGGCCAAAAAATAGAAAAGGCAAGGGGAAGAATCAGAAAATATCATTACATGAATGAACTATTATGCTAAAATCAAGCCAAATCAAAACCAGTTCGGACTGAATACAAAACTAAACAAATCCAGCACAGATTAAAATCAAATCCAACTTAAACCCAAACAGCCAAATTGAATCCATGTTTCACAACCAAGTCCACACAAGAGCCTTGACCCAAGCAAATGACCCAAAGTGCAACCTGAGCCACAGAGTCAAACTAAGGCCACGAGGTTTGATGACTTTTTGGCAAGAATCCAATTCAAGGCATATCATAAGACAATTCTTCTCTTCCAAATCAAATCAAGCAATTCTGTAAAGCAAAAATGTGGTGAATATGAAATCGAACTTTTATTTCAGAGCAAACTTGTTAACAAGAACCATCTCTAGAAGCAGCAAATCATAGTTTCGTGTGCATTTCATGTGCTAAATTCTAATGGTTGTGTATGCACCAGTGCATCACAATAATAAGAAAAAAAACAGCAAATTTAGAATGACAGACCACAAACACAGCACTTTCTGCACCAGGAATACATCCCAAACCTAAAGAGAGATGCAATTTTAGATTAGCTGGATCATTCATGCTTTCACAATCCAAAAGCATGAAGTAGATTCTTTACCACAAAGAAAAGTTGCATTGTATAAACCCATGGATTATACTTATGTATCTAGCTGTAACAAGGCTGCAAAAGGCAATTGCATATGATACAAAAAACCATATCTTCTTTATACACAACTAATTTTTCTATATCCACTTTTACTTGAATTTGTTGAGCTTCAAGAACTCACTGACATTGTCTAAAATTTTAGATATTCTTTCTTGGCTTCCTCATAATCAAATCAATATCTAGAGTTCTGGTGTCAGCTTGTAACATCAAACTCGAGATCAAACGTAAGAAAATGCATTCATTTATGCAACTAGTATATTTGAATTTATATTGAATTGTCACTTGAGAGAAAGTAGTAGTATGTACTTTATTAAATGAAAAATTAAGTAGTTTATGCTGAGTATAACGAATGATAATTCATTAAATAGTTAAGAAAGAATACAAACTGAAGAATATAATGAAAAAACTAGCATAGAAGATCCATTGAAGTGTTAAATTTATCATCAACAAGTTTTTGTTTGCATCGAGTCTACACCAATTTTTAGCCTAAAGCACACAGGCACACCACTAATAACCAAGAACAGGTTTCTACTAGAATCGGATACTGGAGATTACTTGGAAAGGTGCTATCAGGAACTATGTAATAGGCTTGTGCAATAATTTTATCCCTGTATTTTTTTCTGGCTCAAATTTTTAGGATATAAGTGGGTCCAAGCAAACAAGTTGAATATGGCAGAGATGAGAATTTTGCATGCATGTACCGTGAAAATAGGAAAACTTAGGTGAGACTCATGTATATTGCAGGAGGCAGAAGAGTTGTATGCATGAAGGTCAAAGAGATGGCGAACCAATTAAAATGGTATGGTCATGTGCAACTAATCAGAGATCTCCATAAGGAAGTTGTCAAAATTGTGTGGATGACACCAAGAGTGACAAGAATACAACAACAAAGTTAAGTTTATTGTTGCGACACTTAATTAAGCAGGATCGCAGATAGGTATCCTTTTGCTGTACCAACTCGTACCAATGCAAGCCTCACCTGTCCTCTGCTCCAGCAAATAATTCTGGAGTAGTTAGTTTTGTGGCATCAGATATCATGACCACAACTATTATTGTAAAATTTCTCCATTTCTTTGCTAGGTTTCACCTGCATTGAGACTAAGGCTACTCTTGGATAATATGCACATATGACCTGCATTCCAGGAAAAATTCTCTACATGTTCGACAACACTTAATCATCAGTTGATTCTTCAAGTAGATTCTGCACAGGCTACGGGCAGGCTTGGTATTCTTCAAAGGCAACCCCCACCAGCTCCTAAGCACTTGATTGAACTCAAAAAAGAGTATCACCTCTTATAAGGTTTAAAATGATAAAGTTGGAATTCAGAACCAAATTTCAGTGACTCCTCCTCCACCTTGTTCTTCAGTCTTCTCCAAGTTCTCAGCATATCTGATTGTATCAATCCCCGGTACAATGTCTCGAATGTCGCCTTCTGTGGAAGGAACCCTTTCTCTATCATCTCCATGAAGAACTGGCATGCCTCCCTCCACTTTTGCTTCTCACATAACCCATGAATCAACAAAGTATACGAATCCAAATCCGGCCCGACACTGCCCTCAACCATATCATTCCATAATTCCCTGACTATCTCCATCCGGTTTAGCTTTGAAAACATTCCAATTAAGATGTTGAACGTGTGAATATCAGGTGTGCTCAGGGAACCCATTTCCTTCATCTTCTTGTACAACTTTATCGCACCATCCACATCTTTCCTCCCACGATACTCCTTGAAGAAGCAATTATATGTAGCTGGGCATGGGCAAATGCCATCGCTTGCCATTTCATTAAGCAAATCTTCGGCATCCTCCAGTCTCCCACAGGAAGCCAGACACTTGATTACCGAAGTGTATGTTGCCGCTGTGGGACAAATGCCTTTCTCTTTCATCGACCGCAACATACAAAGTGATAATTCTGGTTTATGGGCTCGACTGTAAACATGAAGGATGATCGAGTAGCTCGTGACATCAGGTTCAATGCCTTTGCTTTGCATCTCATCTAAAAGGTCATCAGCTGCATGGACTGTTCTATCAAACCGATTGTCTGGATGCAAGCTTGCCCTCCTACAGATCCCATTCAACAGAACATTATATGTAACCACATTGGGTTCTAACCCACGATGCACCATCTCCTTTAAGAACTTCTGTGCCATTTCATGTCGGTTTACCTTACACCATCCGTAAATCAAAATTGTGTATGTCTTCTCGTCTGGTTCATATTTGAATTTTCTTTTATTAAATATCTCTGTTGCAACCTGCAACCATTGACACGACGTCAGTAACTGGAGTTCATTGGGTAAAGATAGTTGTACATATTTCCAAATCCAGGAGATGGCATTGATACTACCATCTGTTGTTATGACGACCAATGATAAAGGTTATCTTATGGCTCCAACAATTTAAAATAAAGATGTCAAGATAGAAGTGAAAGAATTCACTATATGAAAGACTGTTCGCTTGGGTGGCATTGGCTTGGTGAAAGCATATGATAAAGTACTACAGGAGATAAATTGGTGAGCATTAAGAGATGTAGTGAATAGCTATTTAAATTGTTAAATACATTTATGACAATGAAAGCATTAGAAACAGCAATGGCAAAACATTTCAGTACTTGTTGAGGCTGGATCGTGCTACCCAAATGGCTTAGCACTGCACTCAATGTGGTATATCTTAACAAAGTTGACTCGACAGGAAAAAATATGGTAAAAAGTAAGCAAATTTATATAAAGAAGGAAAAAGAAAAGATAATAGATAACGCAGACGGAAGGATTTGTGAGGCCAACTCCTCATAATCCGTGTAAGGTTTGTCAGTTAATCAAATCTTGCCAGGGATCTCGTAATCTCTAGGCAGGAATCAAACGCATTAACAAAATCATGATAATTTAACGAAACATCAATGCTTAAAAGATTTTTTTCCAACCGAAACCAATATAACAATTGGTGTATGAGAAAATTCGTAAAAGAAAGTAAAAAGATTCAAAAAATAAAAAATAAAAAATCCAGGACACCCCATGTCTAAATCAGAAAATTTCAAATACCACAGCTTCATCTTAGGCCTAAATACAAATCATAATTCTCCAATGTAAAGAAGAAGCAGCACCAAAATGGACCAAGCACCCATTTATCTCTCAATCGATATTTGATAGCAAAAAATCAAAAGAGAAGGGGGAAAAGTTCAGAAAGAAAGCGAGACCTTGGGATAGCCGTACTTGCAGAGGGTGTCGAGGAGCATCTTGAAGTCGTTGCCGTCGGGCTCCCGGCCGATGAAGGCCTCCATGTCGTCGAAGGCCCGGACAGCCTGGCGCGTCATGCCAGCAGCGATGTAGCGGCGGACGAGGATGGCGAAGGTCCGGGGGCTGGACCCCGCGCCGCCGCGCTGGTCCATCTCGATGATGAGCTGCCACGCGACGTCGAACTGGCGAACCTTCCCCAGGATATCGATCATGAGGTCGTAGGCGTCGGGACCATGGGCGTGGTGGGCGTGGTCGCGGGCCCAGACGAAGAAGCTGAGGGCGACCTTGGAGGCGTGGCGGAGGCGGAGGAGGGTCTGGAGGACGAGGTCTCCAGAGAGGCGGATGCCGGCGAGCTGGAGGGGGGACTCCAGAGGGTGGAAGGGGTTGTGGTGGTGGATGAGGAGGCGGGCGAGGGCGTCGGCATCGGCGGAGGGCCGGAGCGGGGGAGCGCTCGGCTTCGGGCTGCTTCCTGAAAGCCCTAGTCCTAATTCGGGCTCCGGGGAGTGGGAGAGGAGGAGAGGTTTGGGAGGTGAAAGGAGATAGCGGCGGCCGGCCGACGCGAGAGCCGCCCGGGACATTGCCGACGCGCGTCTCGGCCGGGAATGGATTTCCAAAACCGGACGATTGCGCTCGCTGATACGGTGCGCATCTCAATGTACACACGACGCTTCTCCTCTCTCTCTTATCGGTAAGTAGGCTTCTCTTCCCCTTGCAGTTGGGGGTCTATCAGGAGATCTGGTCCATTTGATGTTTCAATCTATTTGGATCCATGGATGCTATTGTGGCACCAATTTGCATCTTGATGCAACCACTTAAGTAACTTCTCATATTCCACCATTCTCATCTTCATGAGAGAACAAACTTAGCATGAGGGTGGGCCAAAGTCCTAGAAAACTACTCCAAATCACATGTAGTTGTATCAACTGGGAAAAAATAATAATACAAACATGGTTCCAAAATAGTTACATATATTGATGTCAACTACTACTTTATCTATTTTATCATATAACGTTAAATTACGCAAATCCATAATGCGTTCATCCATGAGGTAAATGTAGCCATCCAAGTTTCCTCACATGTTTTTACCTCTACCGTATTTTCTGCCTCATGTTTCTCGCATCACCTAAAAACTATAAATAGCTTTTAAAAACAATGTCGAGGTTCGAGTCCTTTACATAGCATTTATTTTTTTAATTTAATATATTTTAATATAAAAGTACATCTTAATCTCCGCAATGCCCGTAGTATTTACTGATTTTATACTAATAAAATAAGCATGCATCAAATTTGATGGATTCTATGGTAAATTATAAGCAATGATAGTCGTAACAACACGAAAAGGTACCGCTACAGCACTTGTCTATATAGTTTAGAGTGCCAAGGTTGGATAGAGCATATATGAAATGAGCAATGTGAGTGTATGTATGCGCAATTACAGATAAAAGTAGTAGGGCACAAATATTATTCCGTAACCACGGGATTACCAAAGTCGTTGTAGTATAGTGGTGAGTATTCCCGCCTGTCACGCGGGTGACCCGGGTTCGATCCCCGGCAACGGCGTTAATTTTTTTCCAGTTCAGAAGAAACTTTTTTTTTTCTTTTCCCCCTTCTGTAAAACAGAAAAAAGACTTTTCACCTTCCTTTTTTTGTGTATATTCTTGTTTTCCACCCCTTTAGAAAAAACAATAAAAACACCTTTTCTTCTTTTCTTTTCCTTTTTTTTTTTTATAAAGCAAAGGAACAGGGGTATATTTCACATATGTAATCACCAGGAGATTCCACAGTCAGTTCCAGTTCACCCAATCTTATATAATAGGGGCTAAGCCATTCCCGATATCACACAAATGCATCATAATACACCAGCAGGGCGTTATAATAATAGAGCAGCAGCACATATAAACCATATTAATATTGGTTGTCCAAGGTGACAGCAGCAGGAGCATCTCTACCCAGTGCTTCATTACATCAGAGAAGAACTCTTAGGCCTCGGCCTTTCTTGCCTTGATAAGCTCGTTGTAAGCACCCAGTGTATCCATCGTTTTGGTACCCTCCTCTGAGACACAGAAGCGCACGAATTCATCGTCGTAGTAGGGCTCAAAGAGACGAGGGTGGTCCTCATCCACCAGCTCCGGCGGGGCCTCGACCAAGAAATCCTTCTTTGGAACCGAGAAAAGAACGACGGAGTATCTCGTCACATCGCCTCCCACCAGTATGCGATGCAAGGCCGCACCCACTCGACCGTTGGTCCATGCCTAACTCAAACAAGCACTTCTCAGCAAGTATATATATATATATCATCCTGGGAGGCTAGGACTGACAACATTAGTTGTGCACAAGTGATCATGCAATTTCTTAGCCATTCACCTCGTTATTTGGATTTATGTCTCTGGATCAAAACCACATGCCTTTAACGATCATGAAAGACAAAAGATATGGTCTGCTACTAGCTGAATTTCTACAAAAGTATTATTGCTCCTAGTGAGTTTTTTTATTAAAAAAAAAAAAAAAAATTGCTCCTAGTGTATTCTCATAATAGTCTCATGATGTTTCCGAGTTACCATGTCATTGCTAGCTTCAAGTTTGACCTTCCAGTGCACGGCAGAAACTAGAGAGAAAGTATGATTGTGAAAAATAATAGTTCGACAAAATGCAAGAGCTTCAAAATCTCAAATCCCCAAAAAAATATGCATTCCGCTTGAAACATGTTCATGGAAGTCATATCCTTTTAATAAGATTGAAGTTTCATAAATCTACTTAAACATCTGCAAAGTGATTAATTCCAGGGATATTCATTACCCAGGCATCCAGACAAAACCCTAAGGCCCTGTTTAGACGCTGGAAGATCTCAGCAGCCCAATAAGATCTTCTCACCGGGTATCTCTTTGGAAATCGTAGCAAAGCAGGAAAGAGAGTCGGGTTGTTTGACCAATCACTAATTTTTCTTCTCAAAAAACTAGATATATATTATCTCCATCGTCTTTTTTTTTCTAAGAAGATCCTTGTTGAAAGATCTTGTCGGACCAACAAGATCTTTCAATGCCCAAACAGGCCCTGTTAAGACGATTCAATATCGGAGCAAACAATGGGGCAGTCTTTGTTGGAAGTTGATAAACTTAATTATGCTGAGGAATTCAAAGGGTCATATGAAGTATCCAAAGGGTCATATGGATAATCTAAAAGGTCTCATTATGATGTACTTATTAGGGGAGTTAAAAGGTCACTTCTAGTGCCTATAAATATGTGGCTATCATGAAGAAGAATGCATGGAAGAAAAAAAAAAGGAGTGGTAGATAGAGAGGGCTTGAGAGAGAAAAATTGTATTTCTCTTTGAAGAAAAGTTGTACTACTCCATTATCTTATATAAAGTATTTTCTTTCCATGTTCTTGTGTTTCTACCACCATTGCATATTCTATCAAAGTGGTATCAGAGCTTGGTCATGGCTATCGGGATACTTCCTATTCCTCGTCTCACCAATACCAACTATGAGAATTGGAGTATCCAAATGAAGGCATTACTTGGATCTCAAGATATTTGGGATATAGTCGAAAAGGGCTATGAAGAAGACGGAGATAGAGCGCAACAACGAGAGACTTTGAAGAAAGATAAGAAGGCTCTCTACTTCATTTATCAAGGCTTAGATGAAGCCGCTTTTGAGAAGATTGCTGGTGCTACCAACTCAAAGCAAGCATGGGAGATCCTCGAGAAAGCCCATAAGGGTGTTGAGAAAGTGAAGAAGGTGCGCCTCCAAATATTGAGAGGCGAGTTCGAGACTTTGAAGATGAAGGAAGGAGAATCCATCTCGGATTACTTCACAAAGGCTCTATCTATTGTAAACCAAATGAGGAGAAATGGTGAGAATATAGAGGACAAGCGTGTGGTGGAGAAGATCCTAAGATCCTTGGATCAAAAGTTTGACTATGTTGTGACAGCAATTGAAGAGTCCAAAGATGTGGATACTATGACAATTGATGAGCTCATGGGTTCTCTACAAGTCCATGAGCAGAGGATCTTGTTGCGAAAAGAAGAACCTTTGGAGCAAGCCCTGAAAAGCAAGCTCACCATCAGTGAGAAGAAGGAAGGCCCAACTGACGAGGACAAACATAAAAACCATGGTCATGGTTACAGCCGTAGATATCATCATGGACGAGGCCGTGGGCAAGGACAAGGTTCCTTTGGACGTGGCAGAGGAAGAGGAGGCCTAGGATTTCCATCAAATGAAGAAAGCACTCAAGATGGAAAAAGGCAAGGAGGTTTCTCAAAAGGAGGACGAAGGTATGATAAAAGAAATGTTAAATGTTTTATTTGTGGCAAATATGGTCATTTTTTCTCAGAATGTTACTATAATAAGAATAATCAAGTGTATGAGAAGACCAACTATGCAAGGAAGGAGGAAGGAGAAAATGGTGTGCTACTACTAGCAGAGAAGGGAGAAGAAGCCTCCAATGAGAATAAATGGTACTTGGATACTGGTGCAAGCAATTATATGTGTGGGCACAAACATATCTTTAAAGAGTTAGATGAGACAGTGGAAGGCAACGTTTCTTTTGGAGATGCCTCAAAAATTCAAGTGAAGGGGATAGGTAAGATCCTAATCCAACTCAAGGATGGTTCTCCACAGTTCATTTCTAATGTTTACTATGTGTCTAATATGAAAACAAATATCTTAAGTCTTGGTCAATTATTAGAAAAAGGCTTTAATGTTTGCATGAAAGGAGGATGCTTGTACTTGAATAAACATGATCAGTTGATTGCAAAAGTACCTATGACCAAGAACCGAATGTTCATGTTGAACATTAAGTATATCAATACAAAGTGCTTAAGTGCATGCATGAAGAATAACATGTGGCTCTGGCACTTGAGGTTCAGGCATTTGAACTTTAGCTCTTTGAAGCTCCTCTCCTCAAAGGCGATGGTGAAGGGGTTACCTCTCATGGAGAATACTTGTGAAGAAATATGTGAAGCATGTATTATTGGAAAACAGTCAAGAACAAGTTTTCCAAAGGAGTCACTTCATCGAACCAAAAAATCTTTGCAACTCATCCATACGGATATTTGTGGTCCCATCACACCGGCCTCATTTGGAGGTCGTCGTTATTTTCTAACATTTATTGATGACTTTAGCAGGAAAACTTGGGTGTATCTCTTGAAGGAGAAACGAGAGAACCTAGAGATATTCAAAAAATTCAAAGCTCTTGTGGATAACCAAACTGGGTGCAAAATCAAAGCTTTGAGATCAGATCGAGGAGGAGAGTATACCTCGAAGGAGTTCGAAGAATTCTGCAAAGCTCAAGGCATTTGGAGGACCTTAACTGCCGCATACTCACCCTAGCAGAACGGCGTAGCAGAAAGGAAGAATCGAACCATTCTTGACATGGTGAGAAGCACGCTGAACACAAAGAAAATGCCAAAAGAGTTTTGGGCAGAAGCCGTAAATTGTGCGGTGTACATCCTCAACCGCTGCCCAAGAAAGAATCTTGATGGAAGAACCCCTCAAGAAGCATGGAATGGCTATAAGCCAAATGTATCTCATCTAAGAGTATTTGGTTGTATTGCCTATGCACACATCCCAGATCAAAGAAGAAGCAAGCTTGATGATAAGAGTTATCCTTACATCTTTATAGGATATGACCAGAGGTCCAAGGCATATAGACTCTATGATCCAAAGACAAAGAAGACTATTGTAAGCCGAGATGTGAAGTTCAACGAAGAAGGAAGTTGGAATTGGAGCACCAACTTGGTGGAAGTACAAGAAGAAGAAGAAGATGAAAAGTCTCAAGCTGAAGATTCCTCACCTCTCTCTTCACCTAGCACGAGATCTCCATCTTTAAGTGAGGATTTCAGAAAGACAAGAAGCATTCAAGATCTCTATGAGGTAACAAGACCTCTTAATCTCATTTGTTTATATGCTGATGAGGATGTAATCTCTTTTGAAGAAGCAGTGAAAAATGAAAACTGGAAGACGGCCATGGATGAAGAAATGAAAGCAATCCAAAAGAATGACACATGGGAGCTTACCACTCTTCCAGAAGGCCATGAACCCATCGGAGTGAAATGGGTTTACAAGGTAAAGAAGAACGCAGAAGGAAAGATAGAAAAATACAAGGCTCGCTTAGTAGCTAAAGGCTACAAACAGCAAGCCGGGATTGACTACGAGGAGGTATTTGCTCCCGTAGCTCGTATGGAGACAATTCGCCTGGTAATTTCCTTGGCAGCACAAAACAATTGGAGAATCTACCAACTAGATGTAAAGTCGGCCTTTTTGAATGGCTTATTAGAAGAAGAAGTATATGTTGAGCAACCTAAAGGGTATGTGAAGAATGAATGCAAAGAGAAGGTTTTAAAGCTAAAGAAGGCACTTTATGGCTTAAAACAAGCTCCAAGAGCTTGGAACTCAAGGATTGACAGCTACTTCAAAGCAAACGGCTTCAAGCAATGTCCCTCTGAGTATGCTGTGTATGAAAAAGAAAAAAATTCTAACATATTACTTGTTTGTTTGTATGTGGATGATCTCATCTTTACAGGTAACGATCCACAAATGATTGAAGAATTCAAGCATGCTATGATGAAGGAATTTGAGATGACAGACATGGGACTCATGACATACTTTCTTGGTTTGGAAGTCCAACAACATGAAGAAGGAATTTTCATATCCCAAGAAGGTTATGCTAAAGAAATCTTGAAGAGATTCAAAATGAAAGATTGTAATCCTATAAACACCCCCGTTGATTGTGGAGCAAAAATATCAAAAGAAGATGAAGGAAAGGTTGTTGACCCTACTCTCTACAGAAGCTTAGTGGGAAGTTTGAGGTATATGACCTGTACAAGGCCGGACATATTATATACAGTCGGCTTAGTCAGCAGATTTATGGAAGAGCCCAAATCAATGCATTGGAAGGCAGCAAAGAGGATTCTTCGGTACATCCGAGGTACTATTACTGATGGACTATTTTATTCTCATCTTGATAATTTTGAACTTGTTGGCTACTCAGATAGTGATTGGGCTGGAGATATGGATGACCGTAAGAGTACTTCTGGATTCATATTTTTTATGGGAAATGCAGTATTTTCATGGATGTCAAAGAAGCAATCTATTGTTACTCTTTCTACATGTGAAGCTGAATATGTTGCTGCATCTGCATGTGTATCACATGCAATATGGCTAAGAAACTTGCTAAAGGAAGTTGGTTCTGAGCAAAAGAAGCCCACTAAGATAAACATTGATAGCAAATCAGCCATTGCACTAGGAAAGAATCCGGTGTATCATCAAAGAAGCAAACATATTGATATTCGTTTTCATTCAATCCGGAAACATGTGAAGAATAAAGAGGTAGTGCTACAATATGTGAAGACTCAAGATCAAGTGGCTGATATATTCACTAAACCCTTGAAAGTAGACCTCTTCATCAAGTTTAAAAGTTCTCTTGGTATGATAAAGAAAGAACAATTAAGTTTAAGGGGGGGGGTGTTGGAAGTTGATAAACTTAATTATGCTGAGGAATTCAAAGGGTCATATGAAGTATCCAAAGGGTCATATGGATAATCTAAAAGGTCTCATTATGATGTACTTATTAGGGGAGTTAAAAGGTCACTTCTAGTGCCTATAAATATGTGGCTATCATGAAGAAGAATGCATGGGAAAAAAAAAAGGAGTGGTAGATAGAGAGGGCTTGAGAGAGAAAAATTGTATTCCTCTTTGAAGAAAAGTTGTACTACTCCATTATCTTATATAAAGTATTTTCTTTCCATGTTCTTGTGTTTCCACCACCATTGCATATTCTATCAGTCTTCCGTCTTCTTTCTCTTAACAGTCGGCCTGCTGTGAGACGTAGATGTTGTCATTTTGTGCAACATCAGCGTGGTCCCTCCGCTATCGACATCGTTGGTTGGAATAGTCAAAGATGGTAGATTTCAAAGGTAATATGCAAGCACCGCATCATTAAGGCGGTCATGTGATCTAAAAGCTTTCCGAGGCGATCGAGCACCGAATAAATTTATGTTCGGAGATAGAATAATGTTCTGTACCGCCGGATCTGTGAATATAAAATGGTCACAAAGAGATCGTTGGGGTAAACGGGAGATGGCTGCGAGTTGAGTTGCCATAACCGGCGTCTCATAGCATGTTTACTTAGAGGAAGAAATTAAGGCGCTGGGTGGGGTGGGGTGGGGGAGTGAAGCTTACCCGGAAACCGTTGCCGGCGAGGACGATGAAGGAGATGGGCGAGGGCGAGGCCAGAAGCCATTCCCCATCGTTGCCCTGAACCTCCAGGCCATCCTTCTGGAGCTGGCACACAACGCTCATCATATTCGTGTCACGGTGAGGCACATAACCGAGCTTCTTCTCCTCCCCCTGAGCCGGAGCCTGGTACTCGGCAAACCGGAGCAAATACCAGGTGGAATTTATTAGATCCTCGTAGTACTTGTCCACCCCCAACCCCTCCATCAGCATCCTCCGCGCCATACCCTCCAACTCCGCCACCTTCTTCGAGAAGGAGAGCACCGTCTCGCTGCCGGCACCAAACCAAGAACAGAATCTCAATACATACGAAAGCTATCTAGCTAGCTAGCCAGAGAAATTTTAGCAGATTAAAAGGGTGTGAGAGAGAGATCATCAAGTGGAGTACCAGAAGGTGGGGTTTCCGGTCTCAGGCCACATGAGATTGGCGAAGCTTTGGGTGGCATGGGGGAGTGGCGCGTCTACGATGGCGAGGCTCTCGTAGTAGTCGAGCGCCGGAATATCGCCGAGGTAGCCGTGGAAGGGCTTGTGATGGATGTTGCGTTGCTTGGTCTCGAGGGGGAGGGCGAAGAGCTCTTTCACGGCAGTCCGGAAGAGGGACTCCCGGAGCTCCGGGGCGACCTGGGGGTAGATGGCCTCGAAGCAACCGTGGGACTCCATGGCCTGCATCACCTGTGCTCGGACCGAGTTCCAGCTCTCGGTGCCTGGGCTGGCCGGCTCCACGCCGGAGAAGTCGATCTTGGGGAGCTCTCGCGCGGTCTCCGACCCCATCCTCTCTCTCTCTCTCTCCTCTTTCTCAGGACCTGCGAGACCAAAAAAAACGGAGGAGACCGCAACTTGACGCATTATTCCAAGTAGAGGAGACGGCCGAGCCGAGCCACTAGTGGATCGTCACCGCCAGCTGTCAATCAACATCAGTAGGATGGAAAATTGCGATGCCACGTCATGTCATCTTGTCAGTTTCTCAGGTCGACTGTTTGCCAGCGTAGCAAGTAATAGCCCGTTTTAGGCCAAGTGAAGGAACGAAGTTGGATCCTTCTTTCGCGCGGAAGATACAACCCCCGTCCCACGAAAACAGCCTTTGTCGTCCTGAAAACCATGTAATATTCCATCTGAATTGAATGATGCCGAGTGGCTCTGATTCCATTGAAGCTTATCACCATGGCCACCTGGGTCCGGATTCCATCATTAATTCATTAGCGCGAAAGAACGATTCACCTTCCTTTGTACGAATCCACCATGGATCATCCACTGATCACTTCAAATTACGTGCAAACAGATGAATGATGGAGCTTGCGAAGCTTTGAGAGCCGTGCAGTGGGTGATCCAACGGTGGATTGTGCAACGGAAGGTGAAATTTTCTTTGGCGCCAAATATACAACCACAGTGCCGACCCGTTAACTCGGCTAAAATGAACACTAGGGTCAGCAAGCTCTGAGCCGGTCTCATGCAATACATAGAGGGGAGGAGAGATGGCGGCAGCATGCGGGTTGGCTTATCTGTACTGAAGTGGGGTTTGGAATATTCGGGAATAAATTACTTATAAACAAAGATAAACCATAGCAAAAGCACTTTATAAAAGATCCTTAACCTAGTAATTTGGATATTGTAAATTTGATGATATACCTATTTACATCATATCCCAACTGACGACTACAATCCAAATTAATGCCAATACACCAAGGGATGTATAGACCGATGTAGCAACGATGCAGGCCGAACAATTGTGGCACAGATTGAGGGAGGCGAGATATATCAACCTAGAGCAAGACTTTTTATAGAGCGAAAGCTGAGGGATGGCTAGCCAATAATTACCACTGCTTAGTACATAGAGAAATGATAATGTGATACAAAATATATGAGCAGTGGAAGGAAGGTGACGTCCACGTGATGTAAACCAACAAAAACAAATGTCCAAAGTCAGTTATAACTATTTTACTACTATCTTACCATTACTCAAAATATATGAGCATTATTCAAAATATAAAAATAATAGAGAGAAGATAACTATCATGCATGGCAATAATAGTCCATGTCTCCCAAACTAGAAAGAGCAAATGTAAAAGTTATGTAGTGACACGTATTCTAGTAGGTAATGGGAACTACAAACAAATATCAAATTGTAATATCAAGAAAGTAGCATATCCATCTATCAAACAATCCATTGTCATCTTTATCATTACCTCAAATTTATCATTGCATTTATCTTAAAATTCTCTGCTTTTAGTTACCTAGTAATACTCTATCTCCTCTTCCAGGCATGCAATATTACAGCAGCAACAATTCTTAAAGATCATGGCACTAGGATCTTGTTAGATGTATGTTCTAGAAGCCAATCTGACTGACACATTATTAATTCTGGGATATAATTTTGTACTTGACTTGATTATTATTAAATAATAAAAGGCATCTTTTTCATTCATATTGTTTATGTGTCTATGAATCGTCCAAGGAATTAATAAGATGATAATGCATATTCTCAAGAGTTGAGAATTTTGAGCCATATATCATTAGTGATTAATTTATAAATGCTCCTGATCGATGGATCATCACGAGGACGGGGATCGATTCGATGAGATCAGTGCACATATTGCTTTCCTTGTGGATGAACGAGACTCGAGTCCACGGTGTGGCGACACTGAAGTAATAGTGCAGGTGCTTGTTAGAGAACAAGGGTACTGAGCGTGATCAAGACAAGAAGTCACTTGGATGTCTATCCACTCATCAGTGACTTGCTTGATGTTGCAGTAGTGTGACTGGTCCTTTGACCTGCAGTGCTTCGGCCACTCACAGTGAGGTTATTGTAGTTTGACTGCACGTATACATGGTCTCTAGACATATGGGTCCATGCAGTGTAGATTGGCTGCAGTAGGTTCACTGTAGGAGTAGGGTATGCACCTATATGGAATCTATCGACCTTGATAGATAACAAGAGATCCTATGTGATTTATAAGACTGAGTTCGTAAGACCTCGGCCGGGGCAGTATACATAGTAGAGAAAGAGTTTTTCACTCTCGAATTTAAGTCGAATAAATTTTGACATATGACAGACGATGGGGTTTGACGAGTTGTCCATGACCTCCATCCTGTAGGGATCCACGATAGTAGGACTGTATCATACAATAACAGCACCTAGAGGTTCATCATTTCATTCTGTTGGGTAGCCACTACATGCTGTTAGGTGTCACTGGTGGATGGTGAGACTCACAGGGAATATCTTGATGATCGATAAACCTTGATGAATTGAGTTGGAACTGTTCCAACCCATTGAAATGAGTTTTCAATGATATTGTGATAGAGATCGCAATATATCTCACTACCAGACAGAATAGAACCTATGGGGTCACACACACTAGAGGTATTGGAACCGATCCGACGGTTGAAATGTGATTATGAATCACGAGTAATCAATTCGATTGATAATCAGTTGAAGAAGGAACAATGGGAATTGATTAATTGGACTTAAATATGAATCCTACTTGGAGTAGAATTCATGGAGTCCTAATTGGATTAGGACTGGGAGTCCTACTCTGAGTAGGATTCCTACAATCCTAATTGGATTAGGATTTCGAATTTGAATTAGAGTCCTACTTAGAGTGGGATTTCCAAAGTCCTAATTGGATTAGGACTTCGGATTCAAATTAGAGTCCTAATTGGATTAGGACTAAAATTTAAATAAGTCCTAATTGGATTAGGATTTCTTAAGTCCTAATTAATTATTAATCTAATGAATCAAGATGACTCCTAATTGGGTTAGGATTGAAGAGTTGATGGGGACATCAGAGCCCTTCATCCATCCAGATGATCCTGAGCCCCCGGATTGAGCCAGACTCGTTTATTTGCTGTTATGGGGGAATTGAGCCGCCATGCCCCACGTGATCGGCACGCGTATCCAGGAAAGCTACAGCTGCCCTATGATCCAGCACTCCGACCCCGAGTCGGACCTCCTCGGCTCCGCAGCCCGACCCCGGGTCGGCTGCCCTATGATCCAGCACTCCGACTCCGAGTCGGACCTCCTCGGCTCCGCAGCCCGACCCCGGGTCGGCTGCCCTATGATCCAGCACTCCGACCCCGAGTCGGACCTCCTCGGCTTCGCAGCCCGACCCCGGGTCGGCTGCCCTATGATCCAGCATTCCGACCCCGAGTCGGAGATCTTTTGATAACGACAGGCTATTCTCCAGAGGCACGCCGCGGCCTCCTGCTCCACTACTCCCTGCAACGGCTGTACCCGATGCTGCCCACGATCTCCTGTATCAACCGTACAAAGCGGAGCTCCACTACGCCCTGCCATGACCGTACCCAGCGCTGCTCCACGACGCCCCGTAACGGCCATGTCAGTGGCCATTCTATCGTGCCCCACGACGACAAACCCCCCTGAGAGACCTCCCAGCCAGGTATATATGCGGCTGGGGGGAGAAGGGGGGGGGGGTAAGCAATACCTCCCAGAGCACTCTCTCCCACTTGGGATTATCATCTCTCCTCCTCCAATCTCCTCTGACTTGACCGTCGGAGGGCCATCACCACCCTGGTGGTGGTGCAAGGCTTGTTTGCAGGTTCCTTGGCAGAAGGTGGAGCGCAACCAGCACCAACCAAGACAACTCAGGCGGAACCCCGTCCACACCGTCGTGTCAATCGTTCTCGGTTTGGACCACCAGCAACAGTTGGCGCTAGAGGAAGGGCCGAATCTCAGAACGATCGTAATGGCACGGCGAGGTGGTCGCGGAGCTTCCAATGCTTCCGGTCGCGGAGCCTCTCGCGCCTCTGGCCGGGAGGCTGCTGCGTCCCCAACACACTCTCAGCAGCATTCCACCGCTTCTCCTCCCATTCAGACGGTCGAACCTGCTCAGTTCGACCAGCTAGCCCAGCAGGTTCGCACCCTCGCGGAGGCAGTGCAGAATCTGCAGGGTATGATCTCTCGGGTGCCGCAGCGGGCTCAGGAGGCGCTGCTCCCCGAGCACTCGCCTCTTCCTCACAACCCGCGCTCCTTCCTCTCCCATGGAGAGGAGCGCCGGCGCGGGGAGGATTCTCGAGTGCGGTCCATTCTGCCAGGACCTTCTCATCGGAGCTGCGCGGGGTACGAGAGGCGGACCCGGGCGCGTTCTCAGACACCCCAGTCCTCGAGGGGCCCGCACTCCAGTCGGTCCCCCTCGCGCCGCTCCTTGTCTCCCACCCACCGGTCGCGCTCCCTGGACCGGCGGGTGGACGATCTCCACAGACAGCTCCAGGTCCTGAAGGGCCACTCCAAAGATCCCTTCGCCGACTTGGAAATCTCCTCCCAGCCGGCGCTTGCCTCAAGGATCCTGCGAACCCTAAACCCGCCGGGGTTCAAAATGCCGGCGATCGAACCCTACGACGGGGCGGCGGACCCACGGGACCACGTGGAGAGTTTCAGGACTCTTATGCTCCTCCATGGAGCATCGGATCCTCTCCTCTGCAAGGCCTTCCCGGCGACCCTCCGCGGCCCGGCAAGGGCGTGGTTCGCCGGCCTGGAGGCTAATTCCATCCAGTCCTTCCACCAGTTCACCCGTCTCTTCATCAGCCATTTCGCCGTCAGTAGCCGGCGAAGACTGGTCTCCGACTCCCTCTTCGATGTCCGGCAGAACGAGGGAGAGAGCCTGCGGGATTATCTCACCCGCTTCAACAAGGCAACACTGGAGGTCCGGAATTTGAGCCAGGAGGTGGCTCTCTCAGCCCTGAAGCGAGGCTTCCGGAAGGGCAGACTCACCTTCTCCCTGGACAAACGCCTGCCGCGGAGCTTCCCGGAGCTGTTGTCTCGGGCAAACCAGTATGCAGACGCCGAGGAGGCAGCCTCCCACCGGAACAAGGAGGCCGCCGAGGCCCCTCTAGAGCCCGGGAAGAAAAGGCGAAAAGAGGCACCCCAGAGGAGGAGCCCGACGCCTCAACGCCGGCGCAGAAGCCCGTCACCAGCAAGGAACCACGGCGCCATACGCCCTCGTTCTCCGCACCGACGCTTCAACCGGTACACCCCACTCCTGGCCCCCCGGGCCCAGATCCTCATGGAGGTCAAGGGGCGGGAGGACCTCCCGGTCCCGAGGCAGATGAAGAAGATCCCTGGGAGGAAGCCTTCTCGGGCGTACTGTGAGTACCACCGAGACCACGGCCACGATACCGAAGACTGCTTCCAGCTTCGGGACGAGATCGAGGCTCTCATTCGCCGAGGGCGTCTCGGTCGATATGTAAACGACCGACGTCCCCCCGCAGACCCGCGTCCAGCCGACCCGGCCCCTCAGGAGCCTCGGGAGCAGAATCGACCCGTTGCGGGAGTGATCCACACCATCACTGGGGGCTGCTCTCGGCCCGTGAGGAACGCAGGGGGCTCGGCGGAAGTATCAGGAGTGGCCGTCGCGAAGAGGCAGCGGGTCGGAAATGTAATCACTTTTTGTGATGAAGATGTAAAGGGGGTTCAGACTCCCCACGATGACGCCATGGTGATCTCTCTCACTATGGCGGACTATGATGTAAGGCGTGTTCTTGTGGATAGTGGAAGCTCAGCTGATATTTTGTATTACGAGGCCTTCCAAAAGATGGGCTTTTCCCGACAATTGTTGCACAAAACATCCACCCCCCTCATAGGATTCACTGGAGACGCTATCTCGGCCGAAGGTGTCATCGAGCTGCCTGTGACTGCGGGCATTGCACCCGCAGAAGCCACGGTGCGGCTCGGGTTCTTGGTCGTCCGTGTCCCCTCGGCCTACAACGCTATCCTCGGACGACCCGGACTGAACGCCCTTCGCGCGGTGGTTTCTACCTACCATTTGCTCATGCGGTTCCCCACAGCGGCCGGGATTGGAGAGGTCCGAGGTGACCAGCCGACCGCACGGCAGTGTTTCCTAGCAACTCTCAAAGGGAAGAAGCCCATGGAGGCCCTAAGCGTCGAGTCACTTGACGCCAGAGACGAAGTGGCCTTGCGGCACGGGGAGCCGGCCGAGGGCGTAATCGAAGTTCCCCTCGAAGAAGGCCGCCCGGACCGCACGGTCCGGGTCGGTGCCAACCTCGACTTGGAAGCTCGGCTCCGGTTAGTGGAATTCCTCCGAGCCAATGCAGATGTGTTTGCCTGGTCGGCGGCCGATGTACCTGGGATCGACCCGGAGGTCGTTTCTCACGCCCTCAACGTCGACCCGACCCACCGACCAGTAAAGCAAAAGAAGAGACACTGTGCCCCGGATCGGATCCGGGTGGTCGACCAGGAGGTAGACAAACTCTTGGAGGCAGGTTTCATAAGAGAGGTGAGCTACCCCGAGTGGCTGGCAAACGTCGTACTTGTCCGGAAGGCGAGCGGGAAGTGGAGGATGTGCGTCGACTACACCGACCTGAACAAGGCGTGCCCCAAGGATAGCTTTCCGCTTCCACGGATAGACCAACTGGTCGACGCGACTTCCGGATATCAGCTACTGTCTTTTATGGACGCCTTCTCCGGCTACAACCAAATAATGATGGCTCCACAGGACGAGGAGAAAACTGCCTTCATAACAGACCGGGGTCTGTACTGTTACAAGGTAATGCCCTTCGGTCTGAAGAACGCTGGCGCCACTTACCAGCGCCTCGTCAATAAAATCTTCAAGGAGCAGATCGGCCGGAATATGGAGGTGTACGTGGACGATATGCTGGTAAAAAGCCGCCATGCAGACCAGCACATTGCAGATCTGGAGGAGACTTTCACCACCTTGCGAAAGTTTCGCATGAAGCTAAACCCAGCGAAGTGCGCTTTTGGTGCTTCGGCCGGGAGGTTCCTCGGTTTCATTGTCAACCAGCGCGGGATCGAGGCCAACCCGGACAAGATCAAAGCCATCCAAGATATGTCCCCTCCGACCAAAGTGAAGGAGGTTCAGGAGCTCGCTGGAAGGGTCGCCGCGCTCGGACGATTTGTGGCAAAGTCGGCCGAACGCTGCCAACCATTCTTCAAGGTGTTGAAGCGCCCAAAAGACTTCCTCTGGACGGCCGAATGTCATGCGGCGTTCGACCAGCTCAAGGAGTACATGGCGTCTCCTCCCCTGCTGTCCAAGCCGCAAGAGGGGGAGATGCTCTACCTTTACCTGGCGGTCTCCCCAACCGCAGTCAGCGCAGTACTGGTTCGGAAAGAGGCAAGACTTCAGAAGCCTGTATACTACATCAGCCGAGTCCTCCGGGATGCCGAGACGCGGTACACGAAGGCTGAGAAGATCGCCTTCGCGCTGCTGACTGCGACCAGGAGGCTTCGCCCCTATTTCCAGGCTCATTCTGTCACCCTTTTGACCGATCAACCACTGCGGCAGATTCTCAGCAATCCAGAGAATGCGGGACGGCTGGTGAAGTGGGCAGTAGAACTTGGTGAGTTCGACATCCGCTACCAGCCCCGACCAGCCATCAAGGCCCAGGTGCTCGCGGACTTTCTCGCTGAGTGCACTGTGCAGGAGGCGGAACCTAAGCCGCCGGAGACACCCAGCCTCGATCTCCCGATCTGGACGCTCCACATTGACAGGTCGTCGAACCCTGAAGGTGGAGGGGCTGGGCTGGTCCTCACCAATCCCGATGGAGTGATAGCCGAGTATGCCTTGAGGTTCGGATTTCCAGTGACCAACAATGAGGCGGAGTACGAGGCCCTAGTCGCGGGACTCAAACTCGCCAGGGAGCTCGGCATCCGGCGTCTGAAAGTCTTCACCGACTCCCAGCTGGTGGTCGGGCAGGTTCGAGGGGAGTTCGAGGCGCGGAGCCCGACCATGCAGAGCTACGTCCGGAAGGTGCAAACACTCATTCCCGACCTCGGCAGTGTTGACATTCAGCAGGTCCCGAGGAGCGAAAATGCCAGGGCCGACAGGTTGTCCCGCCTAGTGGACGCAGACGCGCACAACTTGTCGAGGGCAATCTACCTGGAGACCCTGGATGCCCCGAGCATTGACGGGGCTGGAGCGGTGATGGCAATTGATCCGGAGCCGTCTTGGATGGACCCGCTCGTCGCCTACCTCGCCGAAGGAATCCTCCCTGAAGACGAAGATCAGGCCCGGCGGCTTGTAAAGAAGTCCGCCCACTACGTACTTTATGAAGGGAGGCTGTATCGGACCTCGTTTACCGCCCCCCTCTTAAGGTGCCTCCGCCCCGCGGAAGCGGCCTACGCCCTCGGCGAAGTCCACGAAGGCATCTGCGGATCGCACTTGGGGGCTAGGTCCTTGGCGCATAAGATCATGAGGCAAGGCTACTATTGGCCGACCTTGTTGGAGGACTCGAAGGACCACGTGCGGAAATGCGACGCCTGCCAGCGCCACGCCAACGTCCAGAGAGTCCCCTCTGTCCCCTTGGCGCCAATCACCGCGCCCTGGCCCTTCGCACAGTGGGGAATGGATATCCTCGGACCATTCCCCGTCGCTTCGGCCCAGCGGAAATTTTTGATTGTCGCCATCGACTACTTCACCAAGTGGGTGGAGGCAGAGCCACTGGCCACCATCACGGAGGCACAAGTCCGGAAGTTCGTGAAGAAGAACATCATTGTCCGATTTGGAGTACCTCGGGTCCTCATCTCGGATAACGGTCGACAGTTTGATAACAAGCACTTCCGGGACTTCTGCGAGGAATTCGGGATCGAGCATCGGTTCACATCCGTGTCGCATCCCCAAACCAACGACGAGGCCGAGGTCACAAATCGGACAATCCTCCAAGGTATCAAAGCGCGGATCGGCCGGACGGGGCAAGCTTGGGTCGAGGAACTCGAGAATGTCCTTTGGGCGTATCGGACCAGACAACGGACTCCTACTGGAGAGACGCCTTTCAGCCTAACCTATGGCACGGAAGCCGTTGCCCCCGTGGAGCTCGGACTCCCCTCGCCTCGGGTGGCCGCGCACCGACCCGAGGCCAATTCAGAGCAACTCCGAGGGAACTTGGATCTCTTGGAAGAGGCAAGGGAAATGGCTCAGGTACGGATGGCAATGTATCAGCAGAGGGTGGCCCGATATTACAACTCCAAAGTCCGACCGAAGCTTTTCAGAATTGGAGATCTGGTGCTGAGGCGAGCTAAGGCATCTCAACCTACGGAAGGTGGGAAGCTAGCGCCAAATTGGGAAGGCCCGTATAAAGTTCGTTGGGTAAACCGACCTGGCTCCTACCAGTTGGAAGCCCTAGATGGCCGAGAAATTCCAAGGGGCTGGAATTCCGCTAACCTGCGGATGTATTACCAGTAGAACAACAAGGCCAGAAAGACAATTTAAAAAGGTGCAATACTTTTCATTTCAATAATTTCTGGTTACAGTGGCGTGCTCGTGTGATTACAAGGAATTCCCAGAGGGGAATTAGGGAGTAAAGAAAGTAAAGAAGAGGTGGGGACCCAAACCCTCAACCCAGGGCGGCTGCAGTCCCACCAGAAGTGGGTGCTTCTAACCGGAGGCGCCATCCAGCACCTCACCAAAAAGAGGAGGAGCCGCCGCAGAAGAAGCTCCCGCTGCCCCCAGGGGAACGCCGCCTCCAAAGGATATTCCCATCTTCCCCAGTGGTAGGGAAGAGAAGGGATTCGAGGGGGAAGAGTATATGGAGGCGCGGTCCCGGATTGAGCGTCCGGCGCAGAGCTCAACCGGGAGGCTGAACTTCAAGGAGGGGAGATGTGATCCCGGATGAAACGCCTAGAGCGGAGTTCCGCCGGGGAGACCCTCCTTGTTGATCCCAGATGAAACGGCTAGTTGGCTGAAGTTGTAAGGGGAGCGCCTCCCCTTTCCTTCGACAGGAGTCTCTCAGTCATATGCCAAGGAGGAGGTCCGCGATCCATGGCAACCTGCAGCTCCGGCTTGGCAAATTCCATCGTACCTGCACCTGTATTTATAGCCAAGCTGCGGCCCCCTGGTAGTTCCGATACGGGTGGATCCAATAAATGCAGGCGCACTGAATCCGGAGCCGTTCCGGCTCCCGAGGCGTATCTCCCCGCGATTTCCTAAGCGTCATTCTCCTTAAATCGCATTCTTTGTGCAGGACGATCCGGGTGACGTATACCCCTAGGTCCACGTGTCTCCGCTCGCGCCCAGGCCGCATCCTCCTCGAAGAACCCGCGTATCGCGGCCGCTCAGCTAACACTCCTCACCAGCAGCAACTGGCGATCCGATTTCCCAGGTAACGCATTAATTAGCGTTTAATACCCTTCTCGTGTTCCCCCCAGGCAACGCTTGGAGGAGAGGAGAAACACGGTCGCGGCTGGGCACAGAGAAACCCCGATGGGCGGCGAGCGACAAGTGGCCGACCAACGAGTGGAATGTCCCGAGGCTCGGCCCTCGGATGCCTGGCTAACCCGATGATCATCCCGGGAGCAGACTAGCCGGAAGCCCCGACCGGTCGCCTCGGCTTGCGCCAGCCTAGGCCGACCAACGAGTGGAATCTCCCGAGGCTCGGCCCTCGGATGCCTGGCTAACCCGATGATCATCCCGGGAGCAGACTAGCCGGAAGCCCCGACCGGTCGCCTCGGCTTGCGCCAGCCTTGGCCGACCAACGAGCGGAATTTCCCTGAGGCTTGACAACCCTCAGATGCCTGGCTAACCCGATGATCATCCCGGGAGCAGACTAGCCGGAAGCCCCGACCGGTCGCCTCGGCTTGCGCCAGCCTTGGCCGACCAACGAGCGGAATTTCCCTGAGGCTTGACAACCCTCAGATGCCTGGCTAACCCGATGATCATCCCGGGAGCAGACTAGCCGGAAGCCCCGACCGGTCGCCTCGGCTTGCGCCAGCCTTGGCCGACCAACGAGCGGAATTTCCCTGAGGCTTGACAACCCTCAGATGCCTGGCTAACCCGATGATCATCCCGGGAGCAGACTAGCCGGAAGCCCCGACCGGTCGCCTCGGCTTGCGCCAGCCTAGGCCGACCAACGAGTGGAATCTCCCGAGGCTCGGCCCTCGGATGCCTGGCTAACCCGATGATCATCCCGGGAGCAGACTAGCCGGAAGCCCCGACCGGTCGCCTCGGCTTGCGCCAGCCTAGGCCGACCAACGAGTGGAATCTCCCGAGGCTCGGCCCTCGGATGCCTGGCTAACCCGATGATCATCCCGGGAGCAGACTAGCCGGAAGCCCCGACCGGTCGCCTCGGCTTGCGCCAGCCTAGGCCGACCAACGAGTGGAATCTCCCGAGGCTCGGCCCTCGGATGCCTGGCTAACCCGATGATCATCCCGGGAGCAGACTAGCCGGAAGCCCCGACCGGTCGCCTCGGCTTGCGCCAGCCTAGGCCGACCAACGAGTGGAATCTCCCGAGGCTCGGCCCTCGGATGCCTGGCTAACCCGATGATCATCCCGGGAGCAGACTAGCCGGAAGCCCCGACCGGTCGCCTCGGCTTGCGCCAGCCTTGGCCGACCAACGAGCGGAATTTCCTTGAGGCTTGACAACCCTCAGATGCCTGGCTAACCCGATGATCATCCCGGGAGCAGACTAGCCGGAAGCCCCGACCGGTCGCTTCGGCTTGCGCCAGCCTTGGCCGACCAGCGAGCGGAAGAATTTCCTGAGGCCTAACCCTCGGATGCCTGGCTTAGCGCCGGAAGAATTTCCTGAGGACTAACCCTCGGATGCCTGGCCTAGCGCCGGAAGAGTTGCCTGAGGCCTAACCCTCGGATGCCTGGCTCAGCGCCGGAAGAGTTTCCTGAGGCCTAACCCTCGGATGCCTGGCTTAGCGCCGGAAGAATTTCCTGAGGCCTAACCCTCGGATGCCTGGCTTAGCGCCGGAAGAGTTTCCTGAGGCCTAACCCTCGGATGCCTGGCCTAGCGCCGGAAGAGTTTCCTGAGGCCTAACCCTCGGATGCCTGGCTCAGCGCCGGAAGAGTTTCCTGAGGCCTAACCCTCGGATGCCTGGCTTAGCGCCGGAAGAGTTTCCTGAGGCCTAACCCTCGGATGCCTGGCCTAGCGCCGGAAGAACTTCGGGAATCAAAAGTCAGCAAGAAGCAACCAAGAGCTAAAAAAAAAAAAAAAAAAGAGGACGAGGGCGAGATGAAGAAATATTCAACGTGCATTAATTTTCAGGGCCGAGGCCCATACAATTGGGCAAAACGCCGACATACAAAAATAAAAAAGACAATGAAAGGTACAAGAGGTCAGCTTGGAGGAACTCCCGGGTCGGGAACGCCGGGCTCGTCCGCGGGAGGTAGGGAAGCAGCAGGAGAACCAGCAGGCGATGGCGCCGGAGAGGAGTCCAGGAGGGAGATCTCGCTCAGGTCAACTTCGGGATACTTAGCCGACACCCTTGCCAGGCCCTCCTCGAAGCCCAAGGTGAAGGCTTCGGCCCCCGCGTCCGACGCGTCATGGACAAACTCGTCAGACTGGCGATAGGTCCGCACTGCCTCCGACATATCATGGGCGAACTCGGCGGACTGGCGATAAGCCTCTACCGCCTGACGCCCGATTTCCGCCCTCTTCTCGGCCAGCTCCGCCTCAGCTCGCTCCATAATCTGAGCCTTGGCCTCCAAGACCTTCGCCACAATTCGGCCTTCGGCCTCAGAGGAGACCCTCAGCAGATCAGCCTGAGCCTCTTTATGCTTCGCCTCGGTAGCAACCCGAGCGGCCTCGGCTTCCTTCAGGCGCGAACGAAGCTCTTGGACGTCCGTGCATGACTTCTCCAGGGCCGACTCCAGTTCGCCTAGTTTGGCTTCAAAAGAGCGGATTCGGTCGCAGGCGTTGTCGGCAGACCGCTGGGCCTTCTCCCACCGCTCTCGATAGTCCGCGATCTTCCGGGACTGCTTTTCAGCCCGTTCCTCCGCCTTCTTGACCCTGCTTTCGAGGCCCGAGGCGGCTTTGAGTTGCTCCCGAGCCTCTGACAGTTGCTCCTCCAGGGCGGCGAAGCCGAGTGCCCGCTCTTCGGCCTCCCGGAGCCTCGCCTCGAGGTCCCCGGTCGTCCTGCCTGCCGCAGCCCGGCCTCCCTCTTCCATTGCTTTCAGCCGGTCCTCGGCCTTCGCCAAAAGCCCCGCCTGTTCCTTGTAGCACTCCTCCAGACGGATCATGTACTGGGCGAGCTAAGAAATAGGAAAAATAAGGGAGTCAGGCGGAGAACAACAGAGCCAATAAATGGTGAAAGACGGCCAGAAGAACACTCACCGACATGAGACAGACGCAGCTGGCGGCCCCAACGTCAGAGACATCCAACTCCCGGACCCGCCGACGGTCCTTCTCCAGCAACACTGTTTCGATGAGATTTCGGGCGCCATCGGTAGTGAAGGCAGACCCCGATTTCTCCCCGGAGCCGGATGGTGGTTCTGCAGCCTTACCCTTATCCATCGCCTGGGGAAGAGTCCGGCTGATCGCGCTCGGGGCGGGGGTCGCCCCAGGAATTGATAGGGTCCCGCTCGGCCGGGGCCTCGGCGCGTCCCTCCTCGAGTCATCAGGAGCCGACCGAGTCGAAGGCCGGGTCGGGGACCGATCACGTCCGACCCGTCCGTCTTGAGCAGGCTCAGGTGGCACCTCCGGAGTAGCGGCAACCTTACCACCGGAGGGCTGATACAGCGTCAGCTGCCGGTCGGTGCCCACAACATCTCCCTGACCGGTGGGCCCGGACTCGTCGGTCGGCATCGGAGGTATCTCCTTACGGGACTTCTTCGCCGGTGGGGCCCCGCTCGGAAGAGCTCGTTTCCTCCTCCGGACTGCTTCCAGCAGGGACGCCCTACCAACAGCCTTCGACTTCACCGACCGCATGACGTCGTCGACCTCTGCAAGAAGGACGGGATGGTCAGGGACTGAGAAACCGAAAGGAAGAAGGAACGAAAGAGAAGAAAAGAGCTAAAGAAACGATGGCGGACTCACGGTCGGTGGGGACCGAGCTCAAACCGACGTTCACCAAGGTATCCTCAGAAATAAGGCGGCCCACCGGGGGAAGCTGGCCCTCGGCGACCAACCCCTTCAAGGCGGCGACGCCCTCGGATTCCTCCCTCGACAACTTCGACAGGCCAATTGGGGACTTCACCGGCGTCCCCCAGATTGCCCTGATTTCCCAGGAGGGGTCTGCATCAACGAAAAAGAAGCGCTCCTTCCAGTGGTGAATGGAGGTAGGACCCTCCTTGACAAGGCCGCACCCTCGCCGCGCTGCGAAGCACCACCACCCTTTGTCCTGGGGGTGGCCGCTCAGGCCGTAGAGCTCCCAGAAAACGTTCAAGGTGGCGGGAATCGCATGCAAGCGACAGAGAACCTGGAAGACCGTCAGAGCACGCCACGAGTTCGGCACCAGTTGCGTCGGTGCCATTCCTAAACCCCGGAGCACCTGTAAGACTAGGTCTGAAGGGGGAAAGCGGAACCCGGCCTGGAGGATGCCCTCATTGATGGCGATCTTCCCTCGAGGAGGATGAGACATCCTCTCCTCAGGCTCTGGGAGCGTGACATTGCAGGCCTCGGGAAGGTGGTACCGAGCCACAAATCCGTCTAAGTCCTCGGCGACCAGTTTTGACTTGATGCTATCTGCTCCCACTTCGCCCATCCCTAATGGCCAATCTACGGTCAGGACGGGGTCAAGAAGGAGGGAAAGGCCGGAACGACTGGGGTGCACTAGTACAAAAAGAAAAAGTATGAAGAGCTCAAAGTGGAAGAGTGGGAAACTCACTTGAAGAGGAGGAAGAACGGCTCCGAGAGCGTCAAAGGAAAAGCAAGCGAACGTTTCGGCGGCAACAATGGTAGCGCAAAGGAGAAACTCGAAAATGTCCGTAAAGAAGAAGACGGACGGGGGAGGGCCCCCGATTAAATAGGCGAGAGGGCAAGTGACACCTCGATGACGCCAGAAGACGCCTGGCCGCCGAAGGGTCGCTCGCACCCCAAAGGCGAATCGACACCATTAAGGAAGGATGTCCGCCGAAATCCTCAGGTTGCCAGGTCAGCAGCAACCGCCATACGCCATAAAGAAGGCGGGAAGCTTGAAGCGCGCGCGCCTCTCCGAAGGATGGCGGCAATCTCGAAACATCACTCCCTTCACCTGTTCCCCTTCTGGTTCCAGGCTCGGAAGTGGGGGGCTACTGTTATGGGGGAATTGAGCCGCCATGCCCCACGTGATCGGCACGCGTATCCAGGAAAGCTACAGCTGCCCTATGATCCAGCACTCCGACCCCGAGTCGGACCTCCTCGGCTCCGCAGCCCGACCCCGGGTCGGCTGCCCTATGATCCAGCACTCCGACTCCGAGTCGGACCTCCTCGGCTCCGCAGCCCGACCCCGGGTCGGCTGCCCTATGATCCAGCACTCCGACCCCGAGTCGGACCTCCTCGGCTTCGCAGCCCGACCCCGGGTCGGCTGCCCTATGATCCAGCATTCCGACCCCGAGTCGGAGATCTTTTGATAACGACAGGCTATTCTCCAGAGGCACGCCGCGGCCTCCTGCTCCACTACTCCCTGCAACGGCTGTACCCGATGCTGCCCACGATCTCCTGTATCAACCGTACAAAGCGGAGCTCCACTACGCCCTGCCATGACCGTACCCAGCGCTGCTCCACGACGCCCCGTAACGGCCATGTCAGTGGCCATTCTATCGTGCCCCACGACGACAAACCCCCCTGAGAGACCTCCCAGCCAGGTATATATGCGGCTGGGGGGAGAAGGGGGGGGGGGTAAGTAATACCTCCCAGAGCACTCTCTCCCACTTGGGATTATCATCTCTCCTCCTCCAATCTCCTCTGACTTGACCGTCGGAGGGCCATCACCACCCTGGTGGTGGTGCAAGGCTTGTTTGCAGGTTCCTTGGCGGAAGGTGGAGCGCAACCAGCACCAACCAAGACAACTCAGGCGGAACCCCGTCCACACCGTCGTGTCAATCGTTCTCGGTTTGGACCACCAGCAACATTTGCATATTTATTTTATTATTTTATTTTTGGGCTTATTTGCATTCTAGGGTTTATTTGTGGTTTATTTTATTTCTGGGCTTATTTGCATTTTAGGGCTTATTTGTGTTATTTGTGGGTTCATTAGGATTTATTTCTGTGTAAGGGGGGTTTATGCAAGTTGTGTATTTGGGCCCTATATATAGGGAACTATTTTCATGATTAGGGTTTAATGAATGATTAAGAATTTCTTTTCCCTACGTTCTTTCTTCTCTTCTTCTCCTCTCCTTCTCTATTCTTCCTGCGTCTCTACAACCTCTTCTTCCTTCTCCTTCTCTTGTTCTTCCTTCTTCTCCTCTTCCCCCGCACTGGTGCTACATCAACTTGGTATCAGAGCAAGGCTGGTTTTGCCCCTGCTGCCAAAGCCCCGATCCATCTCCCGGCTACATCTTCCAAACCGAAAAAAAAAAAAAAAAATTCTCTCTCTCTCTCGGTTCAAACCAGAGGAAACAGGAAACCCCTCTCCACCGCCCACCGCCCTAGTCATCCACTCCACCAAAATCCCACCCGAGACTTCATCTGTCTCTTCCCCTCGGTGCTCACCAGAAGAACACACACACACTTAAAAAAAAAAAAAAAAAAAAAGGAAAAGAGAGAAGGTCCCTCCCTCCCTCTCGGTTCTCATCAGAGAAAAAAAAAAAGAAAAAAGAAAAAAAGAGGGGAAGACCCCTGTTCGTCGGCCCCGTCCCGCCGGCCGCCAAGCCCGCGGCCACCACTCCCACGCTCCACCACCGTAGCATCACGCCACCGCCAGGCCGAGCGCCGCCCCCTCCGAAGTGTCGCCGCGCGCCCCGAGCACTCCACCACCATCGGGCACCCTGTTGCCGCCCGCGGAAGCCTGAGACCGGCCGCCTGCGTCGTGTCCGCAGAGGGGACCGCCGCCGTGGAGTCCCGCGGTTGGTCGCCGTCGGTCGCCGCAAGCCCGCAGCCGCTGCCACGATCTCCGCCCCGCTTCGCAGCCACCGCCACGAAATCCGGCGCATCCCCAACGAATCCATCGGAGATTGAAGACGGCCAGCGTAGCGGGTAAGATCCAAACCCGTTAACCCGCAACCTATTAGCCCGGTTCCACAAAAAAAATAAAAAAAAGGTTCAGCACGTGATTTACACGTGAAAACTCCGTAACGAGTATCGGGTCGGGTCAAACCCGATAACCCGAAACCCGGGTCCAAAAAGGCCCGCACGTGACCGCATGTGCGTAAAAAAAAAAAAAAAAAAAAACCTGCTTACCTCTATTCCTGACGAAGGGGAAACCCTAGGGGTTTCCGCCGCCATCGCCACCGACGCCGTCTTCGCCGAGCCGCCGTTCGTCCACGGTGCCTCCCCACCGTCTGAGTCCAACCGCCGTTGCCCGTCGCCGCCCCGTCGCCGAGCGCCGCCGCCGATCGCCCCTCCGGCTCCGCCACCTCGTCCGAGCACCCCGAGCCGTCGCCGCTCGACCTCCGGTGACCAAGCTGTCGTCGTCTCCGCCGTCCGAGTTCCACCGCCTGAGTGCCTCCCCGCCGTCAAGCCCTCGCCTCTCGCCGCCCGAGCCCTTCTTCTTCATCCCAACATCCTAAATCCTGATCTTAGGATCTGGAACACCGCCTGAGTGCCTCCCGCCGCCCGAGCCCTCGTCCGAGCCTCCTCCAAGCGCCGTCTCCTCCGAGCGGGTCACCTGCAGCGTCCCTTCGCCGAGCTCCATCCGGCCTTCTCTTCTCACCCGAGACTAGGAGACATCCTAGCGGTGCCATCACGCCCCACCCGAGCTCCACCAGCCTGACCCTAGCCCGAGGTCAGCAGGCCGCAAGCCCAGCTCCCCCACCTGGCCCGCGCGCCAACCTTCCTTGAGCGCGGCCCAGGTTCAGGCAGTTTCAGAACGGGCTTGGTCCAGGCCCGTGTGCCGTTTGCTGAAGCGCGGCCCAAGGCCCTTGGCTGCAGGCCCTGTTTCAGGCCCGATCCAGAGTGTTCTTCAGCCCATTTCGACAGCCCAGGAATCTTTGTGCTGTAGATCCAGGTCTACAACTCCAGCTAGCTCTGCCCGGCGCCAACTTCGTGTTCGAGACTTCACAACGGACGCTTCCGGTTGACTGCATCTGCCACAGGTGATAGGTTTCTACTTTTTCTGACTTGTTCATTTAATTATGTTCTAGTTCTCTTGCATGATAGCCACATTTTGAAAACTTACTTTTGCTGTCAAAATTCAGAACATAGAACCCCTACTTTCAAACCTATCCTATTGCCCTTTTAAAATCTAAATATTAAATTAGCACACCCTAACAACTGGATGCTTCTCAACATTCTTCGATCAGATTGATTTAGGATCAGAACAACTGTACTACTTGATTGCAATCTAATTTCTTAAATTGAATAATCTTAATCCTTAATTCTGAATAACCGAAGTAAAAATCAGCAACATTTAAATTTTAAGTTATTATTGTGAAGACTTGCTGATTTCTGAAGTCATAACAGATTGCATTAGTAGGTTGTCCAGCATCAACTTTGGTCCTACATTATAGTTATTAAGGTTTCATTAGTGACACTGCATTTCACATCATCACCCAGTGTCATCATTGCATGCCAACCTGTAGTGATATGGAGTACTATCTCAGTCAACCTAAAACCCCTGTAGCTACCATGAATTCCGACATTTTGAGGTCTATCAAGGAACAGATCGTTGCCATACGGGCTGGATACAAGGAATTCAGACAAGAGATCCGTGAGCTCGTGCAAAATTCTAGGACCCCTAAATCGCCAACCCCTGTTACAGCCCAACCTAAAATCAGTTTGGTCGCACCACCTGTAGTCCTTCCCCACTCTCCTAGGCACCAAACCCAATACTCTAGGTGTCAACAATTCGGCCACATAGCGCCCCAATGTTCCACTAAAACCTACTCGATTACTGAACCAGAAGTTAGGAACCAAGAGGCCGAATATGTCGAAGAAGTCTATGAACCAAATATAGAAGACTATGAAGAAGACTTTGAAGACGAACTTACAGAATTAGACTTTGTCCAAAATGATTCCCAAAGGGAGACTAGTGATCTAAGTACAACCAAGCCACTTCACATCACAACTGTGGAAGAGGTAGTGACAGATATTGAGAGCAAATCATCTGAATTGGCACTTGTAGCTAAAGTTACCCATGCGGAGTCCAACCTTGAACATTCCCCGGTAGTAGTTTCCCTTCTAGAGGAGTTTCATGATGCACTCCCTGATGATCTTCCGGATGCACTTTCTCCAATGCATGATATCCAACGCGCAATCGATCTAGTTCCCGGAGCATCTCTGCCCAACCTTCTACATCATAGGCTCAGACCGAATGCATATGCTAGGACCTGGAATTTAATGTTACCGACAGTTGAGTTTGCATGTAATAGTTCGGTTAACAAGTCCATAGGTATGAGTCCATTCGAAGTAGTGCATGATTACAAACCTAGGCAACCCATAGACCTGTTTTTCATGTCTCATCAGTATAGAGTCTTTGAGTCTGCACAATCAATTGTATCACATCCACATTCATTGCATCGAGAAATCAGCAATTGTAGTCACTTTAATAACTTAAAATATAAATCCTTTGCTGATTTACACAGACGTTATAATGAGTTAAGTGAAAGAGATTACATCATGATAAGAATTAGGTTTGAACGACTTTCTTCGGAAACGTTTAAGAAATTGCAAATTTGTAGTGCAGAACAGTTCAAAATCTTAAAGAAAACCAGTTCGAATGCATATGTTGTGGATCTTCCTGATGACTATGGGATTAGTGCGACATTTAATATTGAAGATTTAGTCCCATACAAAAAGATAATATTCCTGCCTTCTGACCCCTTTATTGCTATACCTGCCCATGTTGGACACCCTGCCCTATTACCTGCTGTTGAGCTACCACCTCCCAAATTTCATGCACGCAGAGAACAAATAGAACATATATTGGATGAGCAGGTTATTTCAAGCAGGAACGGTGGTTACCAACGTTACCTTGTTCGGTGGAAAGGTCGACCAAAGTCTGATGTGACGTGGATTTCCAAAGCACAGTTGCAGCGCATTGACCCCGATCTTCTGGAGCAGTACGACAGCCGGCCAGACCTATACTCGACGGGGTCGAGTTTTTCTCACCCGGGAGGAGTTGATGGGGACATCAGAGCCCTTCATCCAGATGATCCTGAGCCCCCGGATTGAGCCAGACTCGTTTATTTGCATATTTATTTTATTATTTTATTTTTGGGCTTATTTGCATTCTAGGGTTTATTTGTGGTTTATTTTATTTCTGGGCTTATTTGCATTTTAGGGCTTATTTGTGTTATTTGTGGGTTCATTAGGATTTATTTCTGTGTAAGGGGGGTTTATGCAAGTTGTGTATTTGGGCCCTATATATAGGAAACTATTTTCATGATTAGGGTTTAATGAATGATTAAGAATTTCTTTTCCCTACGTTTTTTCTTCTCTTCTTCTCCTCTCCTTCTCTATTCTTCCTGCGTCTCTACAACCTCTTCTTCCTTCTCCTTCTCTTGTTCTTCCTTCTTCTCCTCTTCCCCCGCACTGGTGCTACATCAAGAGTTCAATTGAGTCATGGTTCATTCGAGTTCTAATTGGAATAGGACTAGCATTAATTAAATCCAAAATTGATTCACCCTTAGACTAAGCCTAATTAGATTAGGACTTAGCCACAAGAAGGCTTTCTAATCCTCCTTAGAGGAGGACTAGGGCTAACCAAGAGGGAGGGGCTTCCACAAGAAGGCTTTCTAATCCTCCTTAGAGGAGGACTAGGGCTAACCAAGAGGGAGGGGCCCTCCCCTCATCTTCCTTGGTGCGGCAAACAAGAGGGGCCGGCGCCCCTCTTGGAAATTTATCAAGGAGCCCCTACTTTGTAGGAGCTCCGCATGCTATTTAAGAGGAGGTGTGGGCGGCATCTAGGGCATTCAAGCCCTCTCCCTCTCCAAGCCGTGGCCCCCTTCCTCCTCTTGGTCTTCAGCCACAAGCAAGGGAAAAAAGAAAGAGTTCTTGGCGGTCCTCCCTTCCTCCCTTCATTCTTCCAACGCAAGGGAAAGAAAAGGCTGCATCTAGCCTTTGGATCTTCTCTCTTGATCCCTTCTTTCTCTTCCTCCTCCCTCGGGCATTCAAGAGTTGATTGAAAGGGAGGTAATCAGCCATCAAAACAAATCTCTGCAAGGGAGCTAGCACCCCGGGGAGATTGGAGCGTTTGGATTGGTCCTCTGCTTCATGTGGATACCCGTAGAGGTCGGACACGTGTGCGGCTTCAAGCGAACCTTCATCTTAAACCACGAACTTCAGTTTGCGGTGATCATCTACCCGCATAAGGTGAAGATATGATCTTCCTAATATTTTAAAAGGTTTTTAATCCTAATCTATCTACGAACGATTTTTGAATAACGTTCATAAGATGAACGTCGATCCCGCGCATGCAACTTCCGCTGCAATCTGAATTTTTTAAAAATTTCTGCGGCATGGACGGGTTTCCAACAGATCTGTACTACTAACTCTTCACTTTATCTTTCTTCTAGCTGTTCGATGTTGATGGTACGCCCACACGTCCTAACCCTACTGAAGGATGTCAACACAGTCCAACCCTTCCACAGGATGTCCACAGTGTGCAGATCCCCTTAACAAAGAATTTTCTGGACAACAATACCTAGAACGAACATAGAAAACAAGATAACAAACAAAGGATTCCCCTTCCTTCATATGAATCCACCGTTAGATCGCACAATGGTTGCTTCGAGATCTATGCAGATGGATGAGCGAAAAGATTCGGAGTGCTTTGAGACCTGTGTGGACCGCAATCTAGCGGGCGACGTCGTGAAAGAAGAACAATCATTCTTTCGCACAAGAACCCATATGGAATTCGCCTAACCTACTTTATTTAAAAAATATCTTTTGATAATTAACTTTTGATCTTCTCTTGTTTAAAAATTTTCAATTAAGTTGTTTAGATTTATATAATAATCTAATATAATCGTGCTATAGATCTCTGCTTATATGATCTCGATGGATTACATCATCACATGATAATTTTTGGAAGAGCATCCTTCGTTTGGCACCAAATTTCTCGTTTTGAGAGAGTGGCTGGGCAACCTCAATCTCGGGGAAGGGACACTGGAGACGGCTTTGATCACCGGTGCTGGCACCCGCCTTCTGGGTGGCGACGAAACAGAAGACGCCACCTTTGGGTACCGCTGGGAGGTGCGAATGCCTTGCCCTAAGGGATGCTTGATGTGTCATGGGTTAGAGCTGCAATGTCATCGAGAGGAGGATAGACGTAGAGCTGCTTCGCTTTATATTTCTTGGACGAGCCCCTGTCCCGTGGTGCAGCCAGCCTCCAACCTCACCCGTGGCCAGTCTCATCAACCACACGGCAAGCGCCCGATATTATCGATCGAGTCAAACTGCTGTCTCAACTCAGATTGCAACGACTCCAGAGTGGATTGGATCGCCCTAGACTTCTGATCGATGATTCGCCTGGCCACCAACCATGGCACGAAGCAAAGCTGCAGTGTTCCCCATCACCGGAGCCTCCCTGCCTCCTTGCCGTCGAAGCGCACGCTCTTGTTAAACTTGGATCCCCCCACCCAGCCCGGGCTTGCATCGCCCATCATCGCCCATGACCAACCCTTGCCACCTCCACACACATTCCCCGAGGCGTGCCGGCACCGCCTCCAGGCTTCGCGAGGAACGGGCGCCCGCCCGTGCTTTGCCGGAAGCCCATTCGCCACATCCTTACCTCCATGCACATCCCGCTCTCGGACGCAATGTACTCGGACATACTTATTTTGCTGAGATATTAATTTGTCCTTTGACATTTTGACTCTATGCAAGCCTTGAAACTATAGGCATGGACAAAGGGCTCGCACGAACATAATTTACCTAGCATGTTCGAGAAACCATCAAATTTGTTTATAAATGATCAGGAAATCCCGATCATCCCAAAAGCAGTCGTTTGCTAGCTATAGCGATCAGGATTATAATTTCGTTATAATTAAAAACAGACACAGCCATTCCACATTTTGGGGTTTCAAGCCCAACAGAGTTATAAAGAAAGTAGGCCACAAGAAAGATGCTGTAAACGGATGCATATATTTTATAAGAGGTATATACAAAACTTGGAGTCAGTGCAAGGGACTTGCTGTGTTGATAAACATGTACGAGTATCAATCAGGTCTACCTGTAAGCAAAACATATCAGCTAAAAGCAGCAGCACCAGCCATCACTCACATAGTACAGAGCATGCTAAGTATTTATAACGCAATAATAGACTAAACCGGGTGTTAAGAGATCCAGGAACGATATCACAGTTACCAAGGGCTGGAAACATTCCACTCAATCTGGACCGCACCACAATCAAGAACAAGCACCAAGAGAAAGCAGACATTGCTCAGAGTTCCGCAGCTTTCGTATAGATACAAACAATAGCTGAGAGTCTGCTTGAAGTAGGAGGTTACTTCCAGAGTTTGATAAACTTGTCATGACTTGCTGAAGCCACCAATCCAGTTACATTTGATACTGCCAAGGCTGCAATCAAACCCTCGTGTGCCCCAAGAGTAATGGTATTGTTCTCAGCCATGTCCCAAAGCTCCAATGACTGCAGTGTCCACAATTCCAGTAGATAAAATGGTCAGCGAGCCATCAAATTTCTTCATCGTTCACAAATTAAAAAGTACGAAGTAATAAACTCGGTTAATATAATAGGACCAGGAGCATCTGAAGCTTTCCAGAAAGGTAGAAATTAAGGGGGCAGGGAAATACACTTATCTTATTTCTTTTTCATTTCCTCTGGGTGCAAAAATAAACACCAATCATATTAGTCATCTAATGATGAAGACTAAATTGAGTTATACATCTCTAACTTGCTTCATTTTACAATTCGGACTGGTATCAGACCAGAGACAAACAAGAAAAATGTGTTTGGTGGGCCATTTTTGCTATGCTTATGACATCTAATACGATAAGTGAATCGAGTTATACTGCTAATTTGTTACATGAAACATCAGTTGTAACTTCATTTAAGACATTAATTTGGATGTAACAAGCGAGGACAACCACAACAGGGATATCTTATCATAACCAGTCTTCAACCTATTACTATGATATACATAAGTTGCCCATCGTAGATTCAGTGATTCCAGAACACAGTTGTGGAATTGCTTCTCATGCCTAGGGCCGTCATTTGAGAACATGTAAGCATCATTAAAACTAATAATAAAAGAGTTGAGAACCAGGACTCCATTCATCAGTAGTGCTAAATCTCGTCGAAGAGTAACAAATTTACTTCTTTTTAAAACATTTTTTGTTACATGGCATTGTTTTTTTCTGGTCTGCCATGATCATCTTATAGATTATCTGGGGATTTTGCAAAGAAAAATTCACCTTATTTACACTTCTGAAAAAATTAGTATTTTCACAAAGTCCATTTTAGATTTTGTCGTAGATAATACAGGCACACATTTAGCTCAATCGGACATGTAATGGTTGCAATCATAATAAATGTTGATACACAACCACCAAACCTTGCACCATCTACTGACAGTTGGTTTATGGAATCTCATGAACCATTAATTTCTGGGTGGGACCGCCTCTAATGCAATCTCAAGCAAATACATATCTTCTTCTAAACCTCCATCCAAGTGGCCCGATGTTTCCCCTCCTACATCCTTTTCAGTGAACTTTGTTCGACATTCGTATAGTATACCATTTCAATTCTCCAGCAACTCCAGCAGCTTCTCTAAGACATTGAGTTCTCAATCTATCCTTTCCAGTTTTATCACACATCCTAACATTCTCGTTTTCACTATCCTTAATTTGTTTATCAAACCTTCTTTATTACAACATATGGATCAAAACAACATTGCAAACCTTGTTGTCGTCCCATGAAATTCATTTAGAGCCACCAAGGTTTGCATTGATAACATAATACAAAGCACCTCTACACTTCATCCAACCAGCTCAAATCTTGTTCATATATCTTCACCTATCACTCCATTATTTTGTCTAATATATCCCAAATTATGATACATTATCACTTGGGAATGTCTCTGGACCATCAATCTGATCGGAAACTCATTTTCGTCTCTATTTTCACTAAAATTGCATTCCGTACGGTCTTTTTTTTTTCTTTTCAAGTATTCTTCCACAAAATCTAATTTAGAATTTGGTGTACTTCTAACCAACCAATGCTATATCATTTGCGAATAGCATACACTAAGGCATATCTTCCAAAATAGTATCAATAAATTCATCTATAATGGGTCTCAATAGACATTGGTATAGTGCCAATCCCTAGTGCAGTCCTCGTGTCACAAGAAATACATTCTATGATTTCAATGTACAGCTTATGATACCCTTCCTTTTTAAAGGCCACCAAATTTTCTTTTTAATTCTGCTCATCCAAGTCAATAAAGACTATAAAGTCTTTTCCCTCTTCTCTATTTCGTCTATCAATTGACTAAGTAAGAAGATAGCCTCTATTCTTGGCCCTTTAGGCATATCTCCAAATTGGTAGGGTATGCCCCGTACTACCTAGTTCGGGCTGCTACGGCGAATCATGATCCTACTTTGGATAAATAGATATCACAATACGTCGCCAATCATCCAATATCCTCTTGGTTTTCAAAATGTCATTGAATAACTTAGCAAGGCAAGTCAACCCAATACCTCTCATAACTTGCCAAATCCCAAAAGGTATTTCATGTGACCCTGGTACAGATTGATGGACATGTAAAAATGTTGTTATTGCAGTCAATGCAACAAACTATAATAGTCCAATAAAGTCCCAAATTGACCATTTCTCTCTCAGAAAACTAAAAAATTAGCAATTTGCAAAAATTAAAGGGAAGTGGATTTTTAATTCTACAATCCATCAAATTATTTCCAACACTTTGGTATCCAGACTAACTCATTAGACAATTACAGTATTAAATCATAGGGCCAAAACAAACCTTGAATAAACATCAATGTACACAAAAAGCATTTGCATGTGCAGTCCACAAACACCAAATAATCATAATCACAATGCTGCACAGAAATTTACCTAGTTTAAACTAAATCAAACCAGCATGCCTATCCCTTTAAGTTAGGAAAATTGACAAAAAACACTTGTGAAAATCAATTGCAAATAAATACCCAAGTAGAGGACTTGCCTGGTAACAGCCAATGACAAGCAAAGATGGATAAGTGGGGTGGAAAACGCATGAATGAAACTTGCTCCCATTACAGCTCAGCTCATGCACACATTCACCTTCACTCCCTGAACCAAGTGACCACACCCTGACCGAGTCTTCACTAACAGAAGCCAGAAGCTCACCCGAAGGATTCCAGCACACAGAATCAACATGTTTCCTGTGTCCCTGTAGTTTGGCAACGATGTCATATTGAAAACTGTCAGTTCCATGTCTAACAAATTCACATGCAAACTGGAGTACCACTTATGCAAATTTACACATTGAGAATCACATATAATCATCTGGAATACAGTCATACATCAAAAAAAGGATAAGGATACAAATGACACAGCAGCTTAAATTAGCTAATTTCTAATTGGCTAATTCCAGATGTAATTTCAAGAAATTTAGTTATAAGAAACTTGCTAAAAAGTACAACAATGCATGCTTTTGCCTTCACCATTCCTTTCAATTAAAGATACTCGCAAAGTATAAGAATAACAGCTCACCAAGAGGCAATACATAACCGTGTACTGCAAAAGTTTTACCGCTTTACACATAATCCAAAGGAATAGAACAAGTAGATGTCATTCAGGTTGTATTACACCAGCGTATGGATTCTAACATGCAAACATGTTCATGGGCATAACAGGCATGTTTGAAAATAGGAAGCATAAATTGAATGTATGTGGTTTTGCATGGAAACTGATAGAACTCTGGCAGAAAGAATGAATACATCAACCAGGCAATTCTTGACTTTGTTTCACCTAAACCAAGAATTACTGTTCTTGGGACTAGAATTCTGGTCATGACAAATGGTAGTTTTCAGATATTATTAGGACTAAATTACGAAGATCTCCAGAATGTTATCAAGGCTAAACAATCAATTTTCCATACATTATTAAGAATAAATTATGAAGATTTCCAAATTGTGCAAAGGATGGACCTTCGGATAGATGGATAAACAAAGAGATTAATTCATACTAAGCCTTCAAAAACGAATAATCAAAGCTACCACAGTATTTGAGTCGAAAATATGGGTAATGTTGAGAATGAAAAACCAATTTTCACAAAACAAAATAGTTGATTTGCAAATAGATTAGGATATCAATTCTAAATAAAATAGGAACATTCAATACATGGTTTCATGAAACAGAAACATTTTGCCAGAAAAACTTGATGTGATACTTCCTCTTCCTGCTTCAGGCATTTTAAAATCAATACCAAAAGATCCACAACTTACCTGTAGCATTTGCCTGCAAGCCTGTGTCTCTACATCTAGTATGGAAATAGTGTTGTCAGCAGCGGCTGCAAGATACCTTCCCTGACGAGGTTGAAATCTCATTTGGGCTGTTCCACCCTGCAAGTACATGAAAGGATTCAATGAAATTGTCAAATAATTGAAATTTTTCATGGAAAAAAACAAAACATTGATACAACAAAAAAAACTGAATTTTGTGAAAGAAATTAAGCACACAAGTTATAGCACTATTTCATACCTTAAAAACTCTAACACAGCTACCATTATTGATGCTCCAATAACGTATTTCTCCATCACCATCGCAAGAGCATATGAGATCTTCTTTATTTGGGTGGAAGTCCAGAGACATAACCGATGCTGAATGGCCCGTAAAAGTACGAAGTGAATAGCCTGGCTGTACATCCATTCAGTTAACTAATTTGTCTAAAAGTCAAGTGATGCAAACAGACAACACTAGCAGATAAGAGAAAAGGTAATCTGCATTATACAGATACATGTACAAATTAGAAGTTCTCGTGTAAAGTATCCCATAACACAACCAGTTTCCCCTGCTCTCTCGTCGTAAGTGTTAAATCCACACAACCTTGGGGATGACTCGTCAGGATTTTAATGAATTTTACACCAAGAAGATTCTTCAGCAAACATAAATACTAGAGTAGTTTCAAACTGAAGACCATAGATTCACGAGCATATTAAATGGAAAGATAATATGCTGAAAAAACTGTTAGCAGGTAAAATGAAAGTGAATTTTGTAAAACTCATCTCATCAATTAAAGGCTGCGTTTGGCATCGATGTCACTTTAATTTTAAAAAAAAATTGGAAACATGAGTTCTATTTCCATTTCTTTTTTTCCAAATTCCTGACAGCAGGAAACATATATGGTTCGCTCTCTTTTAGTTTTTTTAATAATTACAACAAGAGGAGCCACTGGACCATGTTGAGGCTGAGAGGCAACACTAGGAAGAGCCAGCAGGCAGCTCGAGTGCTGTCGGTGGCCTCGTGGTCAGGAAGCTTGCCCAGGGTCTCAAGGATAGAGCGAGTTTGGATGACATCGGAGATTGTGGCAGCCATGGCTGCCCAGATGGCTGCAAGAACGGCAGGCAACATCATCGTCGCCGATGGGGAGCTCATCGAGGGCGTAGGGAAAGGCGGAGTGGAGGAGGTCAGTGGCAGACTCGATCGGGCCATCGGCCAGGTGGGAGAAGCTAACGTGCTCAACGGTAATGACATGCTCAACAACATGCTCGAGGCAAATATGGGAAGGTCAAGCGGAGATCATGGAGAGGTCCGGCTGATGGGAGAATGGTGAAAAGCCAATTTTGAAAAAAGTGGAAGTGAAAATTTTTCACTTTCAGTTTTTCCAAAAGTTGTTTATAAGAAAAAAGAAATGAAAATAGGGTAACCAAATATGTTTTCTACAATTGGATTCTGTGTTTCCATTAAAGTAGTTCTTGTATGGTGGAATCAAAACAGAGAACTGTCTCGAAACCAATTTGTGCTATAAACACATCCAGGGTAACAGTATTTGGTAAGTCGGCCTTGAAAAATGACTTGCAATGATAAACATCTTTGAGTATGCTATATCATAAATAACTTGGGAATTAGAGAAATATGTACAGATTAGGTGGACAACTGCACAACAATAATCTGTTTCTCCACATTCATCAATAAAGATTTGTGTTTGGATTCCTGTGCTTTTACTGCCAAGCCAGCCAGTCATCCTGAAGATGTACTCCTTACAAGCCCACTTATAAGCCAGATACAAGCTTCTCAACCACTAAAGTGTCAGATCCTTAACCAGACTTTAAAAAATATTCCTACAGAGTTCTGCATACAAACCAAAATTTATGCATCTTTTCCAATACACTCTAAAGACACCAATCTTGTGGTATCTAATTTAAGTCGAGAAGTTATCCTCTAATTTTCACCTCTTTAATACCTGCTGATTGAACTCCGAATCCTATTTAAGGTATCTAGTTTTTTGCCTCTTAAATCAATTCTGTCAAGATATCAGATTCTTGTGCAGAAAGCTGTAGACAGGCCATGATGTCCGCATCTTTTCCCCAAACAATATAATCATAATCTTGTAGCTATCTTCAATTTGTTAAGTAAGGTTATAAGTTTTGTCATCTTGTCTTTCCCCTCTCCAATGCCTGTTCACCAAATTGCTCAACATGCAGTCCAGACAAGAAGCACACCAGGATGTAACTCTCATCCTTCCACAACCCTAACCTCCATATACATTATAAATAAATCATTCCAAATAGAACTTGCAGTTAAGTAATAAGTGCTACCATGAAAATAAAATTGCTTGCTTCTTTTTTATCCAACTAGAGTTAGCTCTACAAATCTTCTTCGCTAATTATTCTTGGCTATCTACAAAGTCCTTGCAAGCTCTCCCAGATCCTTTTTCACACTTTTCTCCTTGCTTTGTCCTCCATATATGCAAATCCTAACCTCCTACAATATATTCAATCCTTCTCTATCCTACATAGCTTTCCCATATAACTATGTTAACCTTCTCATTTATGCATCATTCACATTGTTTGCTTGGACCTTCTTTAGTGACCATCGTTTTTGAACCATACATATATCTGATGAGCATTATCCCGGTTAGATAAATTTTCACTCGCAACACTGAGACTTACATCAATTACTTAACAATACAAATGCACCTCCTGTTTTAGGTACTTGGATTTAATTCTATTTAATATCTATCCAATTATCCTTTTTCTTAAGTCACAAAATGACTATGCTTTGGTATCTAGGCTCATTTTTATTAGGATTAAAATAAACCTATACACCAAACATTCTGTCTTTAAACCTAAACTTTAGCCAATTACCTTTAATATTTTCCTTAATTTTTCCAGCTTTCTATTCAACCAACTGCTCATCTTGTCAACACATCATATATAAACAAACAAAATCGATGATCATCTTCTTGAATACAAAAGACGTTTACCCATGCCAAGAGACAATAACTTGGTGGTGACTGTCTGGTACGGCTAGAACTTCACTTGTCCCACTACAACTACTTTCGATGCTTGTCAATGTGCATCTCAACAAGCTCAATGTACCTTCCCAGAAGACAAACAAAGTACCTCATTCCATATTTATCGTGTGCTTCTCCAAGTTGACAAAGAACATGCATAGATTGTTTTATTAAGCATACCCATCAAATGCTTAAGCAAGAAAATGTACCATATCTAACTTCCTTTCATAAATCTCATTGGTTATCTGAAATAGCCTTACAGACTCCATCTAATTGCAGTCAAGCACAAAACACCACGTACAACAAAACCATCAAATGGCAACAAAATTGAAGCCCTCTTTCAAACTCTTAACATGTTGAAATCTTTCAATAATGAACAGTGGAATATAAATGAATGCAGCTTAAATGAGCTATGGTTCTCATAAAAAAGAGTTGGCTATGATTCTAACTAAGATACAAAGCTCCTAAATGGCTTTGGCACATACCAAACAAGAGAATTCAAGAAAGAATGACTACTGTACTAATATGTGGATGACTGTAGTCTAACATCATTCAACACCTGAAACACCAGCTGTAATAGAAGCACATTTACAGAAGGAATGGATATTTTATGGAGTCTAACTGTTCGAAGTATATCTTTATGACAACTCATAAGACAGAACAGGTAGAATTCCTTCTCAATGACAAGCAGGGAGCACCATTTACATGGAGCAACAAAAGATGTAATAAACAACAGATAATAAAACTAAACATAAATAATTAAGAAAAAGTTTGAGTAATGCAAGTTGAACAAATAAATTTCCAAACAGAGTGTTTGTAGGAATTTTACGAATAAGCATGAAAAAACAAGGGCATATGCTACTCACGTTATCAGCATCCCAGACCCTCACGGTTTTGTCAAAAGATGATGTAGCCAGACGAGACATGCTTGGGCTAAATCGAACATCAGTAATCAGCAAGGAGTGTTCTTCCAATGTAGATTTTGGCTTTAGAGTTTCAGTGTGCCACAAAACAGCCTGCATTAAAAAATCATTCAATGATATTGCCAATCCATCAATTTTATATTAATACCAGAGTAAATCCCAACCAAAAATGTGACAACATTTTTACAGAAACAAAGTATCCTCTGTTTGGTTCTGACCTTCTTATCATGGCCTCCAGTTGCAAGCAGTTTTCCATCGGAGGAGAAGTGGCAACAAATGACTTTATTTGTACTTGCTCGGGCCGATCTAATCTCAGTAAATGTAAACCCTGCCAGTGCAGCTTTAATGACATTAAATACAATTTGAACTGGAGAAGATTAAGCACATAAAATAGAAACAATTATATCACTCATCTTATCTTTTTATAATAGAACAGAAAAAGTTTGAATCTTTTAAACAATGGAAAAAAAAAACAAGCAGCACCTTTGCTGACATCCATACTGCGACCAACTGTATCCCTTGGGTCTGCATCATCATGAGATAAAAAAGACTCTACATTATCATCCAAAGATCCATCCTCCACAAAGCGGTCCATGTCAGCCTGCAATTCAATATCTTTATCATCCCACTGCCAAAATGAAGTGCTAATGAGGGTCTCTACTAGTAAAGAAGTTAAACTTTCACTAATTTACAAACAAGTTCCAAGGTGCTTACTAGCTGGTTTGATGGTGACGTTAGAGTTCCAGTTCCTTCAGAGCCAAACACAATCAATGGCTTAGATGACCCACCATTATGTTGCAATTGTGGCATTGATATCACGTCTCCTGGTGTGTGAGTAGATGGTGTTGAGGGTGCTGAGCTTGGAGAGGGTCCAGCAGTGTTTGCAGTCCCTGAACTGTTGGCAGGACCTGAGGAAGAGACAGGCTGCTTTCGCTTGCGCCCGCCTTGAGTCTTTGAAGCCTGACATTCATAAAAAGATAACTGTGCTTGAAACCTCAACAAGCATGTAATCCAAAACAACTCCAAATTATCCATAGCCAAGAGGTACAACTTAGAAGTAGATGTTTTTTCTACAGATTCTGGAAAGAAGAGACATAGAAAAACAAGAGTTACTCGGTATTATTCTAAGATCAACTTACACTAGCTTGTTAGCCTGCAATTCTTTTAAAAAAATCCATTTTTTATTATTTTTATCCAAATTACTTAAAAAAGTCAACCAGCTCAAATGATTTTATTGCTGTCAATGGCGTAAGGCCCCAAATTTATAAATTTAATTGCTGTAATTATTCTCATAGACCATTCAATTACGATAATTATTCTCATAGAGCAATCAGAATAATCACACACACACACACACACACACGCATATATTAAGCACCACGTTAGCAAATGTTACACGTGTCAAACAAGGCTCTCACGCACGCACATGGATATACTGACCCAGTATATCCAAAAGATTATAAATGACTTTTTTGAGGTACTGGCCAGATAAATTTAACATGCCACTTTTTTGCTTGTTTTTGCCTGGTTAAGAAGATAGTCACCATCTAACCAACCCTAACCAGTATCAAAAAGGGCTATATCCAATTCAAACTCAATGCAACCAAACCGCAGGTTGGGATCTCAAATTTGGGTTATTGCTAGGTTTTGACTATGTTGGGTCGAAGTAATTGCATTAGATTGAGTTTATGGATAATTTAGATTGACGAAAGGTTAAAATAACTTATATATTCTCCAAATTACAAATTATCTTTCAATATAGGGGTCAGATAAGTTATTACGATCAAGGTTTTAAATCTCATGGGGCAAGGTTGTCCTCCCATGAAACAAGACGTGCTGCCATCTCACCCCGTTGTGACACTTGAGACAAAGGATGTCCCCAAACATGCCGATTGGGGTGCTGAAACAATGGCAGGTCTGACACCTACCCCATCCCGATGTCCCGCAGGATGTCCCATTGGGACTTGAGTCCCTAATTACAAATATTTATAACCATGGTAAAAAAGCTATAGGAGATGTTTAACAGAAGCAGCTGTAATGTAAGATAGCCTAAATGGGGCGTATGCATTTGTTTAACACTAAATCATGTTCATTATCACCAAAAGAAATCAACAAAAAGGAGAACTATCGTTAACCCATCGCTAAAGCCGCTGGTCTCTTACATAAATCAAAGTAGAAGGATGATAAACTATGACCGTGATTACAAGAAATGCACCCCTAAATACTAACTCAGGTGAGGAGTGAGACATGCATCCCAAACATATAATATAATGTTTTATCAGAAAGAATACCAGAAAATAGGAAATGACTTGAATTTTTACACTTCATAGACTATGATGACACCATTGGTAATGGTAAGAAAACACTGACAACATCTACAAGTCATATTTGAGATATCATTACTGAGTCAGCACAGAAAAATAAAAGAGGAACCTGATCAGTTCCTCTAAAGGAGCTTGACATGCTTCCATCCACTGTAACATTGCCAGTACTGAGCTTTTCTTGTTGAGGAAGAAGGTGATTTGAATTTTGTGACTGCTGACTTGAAATAGCATGCTGCTGAAGCAGCTGGTGCTGGCTATTACTTTGCTGCTGCTGCTGCTGTTGCTGCTGTAGCTGAGCTATTTTCTACTAAACAAAAATAAGAACATAAGATGGTGGAAGACAATCTATGAAAGATAGACATAAAACAAAACATAGATATGCGGCTATTTCTTCAGAACAAACAATATGCAGTTACACAACCATTAAGAATGGCAGCTTTTATTTTCATTTTTATAACAATGTAAACCCACAAATATATAGGAAGTACTGAGAACAACAAAAAAGAATCAAATCTCCAGCAAATTAAATTCCAGAGTCTTAATTCATGGTTAGAAGTTATACTAGTTGGTGGGTGGGTAAGAGGGCAAGCCTCGGGGCAACAGCAAGGTTGCTCCCCGGGTTTGATACACTTCAACAGCATCTCTGTGCATGGGGCATGGCTATGTACATCCAACCCTCTCCTGACTCTACAGTTGCGGGAGCCTTGTGCACTAGGATGCATTTTTAGTTAGTAGGTGAGTAACAGTTAGGGGGGACAGCTTCATTTAGAGTCATTATCATCATGCTCTTTGTCAGTAACAAAAGTCGCTGAACAACAAACAGTACGACAACAGCGTACAGCAGATATAACCAGATAATGGTCTCTAATTAAATGCTTTTGTAAAAAATCCTCATTTTCATTTCATATTTTCATAATGCACTGCCTAATATGATAATTATAGGGATCAGGGAAGACTAGACGGCCTGTATACACTTGTGGCCGATGACACAGAAGTGTGATAGAAACCAGCTTTTGCAGGACAAAAACAGTCTGGAATGCCAAACAGGGGAACGGAACATGGACATAATCACAGTTGACAAATATGCTCATGTGATGATTGAAAAGTTTGTCATGTTGTAGCAACAAGATGCAGCATTATAAAAAAAAAAACTCATGCTTCAACAATAAAATTCATATTCTGGTTAAAACATATTAATCATGATATCTGCAGATGATTGACTGTTTCATGATTATACCTATCCTATCCACAAAATAAGCAATGAGGTAAAGCTTCGAACAAGTAAAAGCACCAATATTAGCAAGGATTAGAGGTGCACCTTGATTAGCATATCTGTATCTGCACGAGGAATAACAGAGCATGGAGTTTGCATTGGAGATCCAACATTTGGAATAACATCAACATTGTTTGACTGACCATCCTTCCCAAGAAGCATGTTTTTATTGTTCAGAAGCATTCGTAGCCTTCTGGTGTCAACATCTCCAGCTGACGGGGATGTCAAATTTTGCTGTGCCTGAAGAAGTAACTGTTGTTGGTGGGGACTTAGAAACTGAAGTTGATGAAATGGTTGCGGGGACTGCATAAATGATTTTTGCTGTTGCAGAATTCCTGAACGGAGTTGGTCAAGTCCCTGGAAGAAGTAAGAAAGAAAAAAATAATAAACGGCGTACAACCAAGCCATGTTGCATGGTTAAGAACAGACATAAATCAGAAGTGCGAGTCAAATTTGAGATGGCATAGACTCATAATAACATGTTCATGCAAAAATCAGAAGTGATAGTCAAATTTGAAATGACATAAAACTCAAAAATAACATGTTTCATGGTTAGCGATCTAAATCACTTTAATAAATGGCACCAACTTGTAAGAAAAACAAAGGGGATTTCATGAAAGGGTTTTTCCACCAAATAGAAGTTTAGTGGCTCTGGATGCTGTGAAAGAGAATCTATAGGAGAAATCAAAGGTGCCTAAGCTCAAGGTAGTGAAATGATATATACCCAAAGTTGCCTACAAAGACACTTTAGAGCTCACACTAAGCTCAAGGTAGTGAAATGATACATAACCAAAGGTGCTTATATAGAGACTTCAAAGCTCAACAGTTTTTTTTTGGGCAAGGGGATTGAAACCCAAAAACAACACTACTTGCATTTGCAGAATAATGTTTGAATATGCTATAGAACCAATCAACGAAGTGCTACAAGTGTCCATATGGAAAAATAAAAAAAATAGACATGGTAGTAAGCAAATTGTGCTTTAAGGATATGTGAATCTTTCACGCACAAGGGCTTGGAATCTTGGAAGGTAATATCATAGAATTTAGAGATCCAGGAAAAGCAATTAATTGTAAGCCAACAAGGAAAACAGAATGAAAAATGCAATGATTATCCATAATGGTTACCATACAGTACAAAGGACCAAAGAAATTTGCATATATGGTATAGTGAATGCAGATTCCCATAAAAGCAGGCCACATTAAGGATTTGCTTAAAATTTGCCATAATTGCAAAAATGCAATAGAAAACCCTGTGGCATGCATTGTTTAGGAATATCTGTTCACATATTCAACTAAAGAAGGAGACAAATTGGTTTTACCACAAGAGAACAAGGCAATCAAAGTTCGTGAGTATGTGGAATGCAACATTGACTGACATTAAATAAGAAATGAAACACATTCATCAATTGATGGTCAAGAAGTCAAGAACTACCATAAAGAGATTACTTACATCACCTTCAACTTATATTTAAGGGGGAAAATAAATGGGCACAAACTAAAATGTTTATAGTGAAATTAGAATAAGACAAATGACGTGGTGGAAAGATGACAGTGGGATGTTTTGCGACACATCTAGGAGATTCTACTGTAGCTATACATGCATTGCACAGATTATAGAGTTTGAAAATAATGGAGGACATACAGAACATGAGAAAGAAAAACAGATGAAATTCACAAATTACATATCTTGAAAATAAGACTTACTGTAAGCGGCCATCCTTTCAAAGTCAAATTGTTCCCAGTTTGATTAGACCCTGCGATGATTGCAATTACTGTTATTATACAGCCTAAGAACACAATAACCTATATCAACCTTTAAAACGCTTCAAACTGCAACTGAATAATATATCAAACTCAAGTGATAAATAACGCAACTGACATAAGACTTATAGTTCATGGCCCCTAACTGGAACAGTTAAATGACAACACAACCATAAGCTTCAAGGAGCAAATGGACAATAACAGAGCACAAGCAAAAGTACAATTACAGGATAAAACTAGAAAACAAGCAACCTGCCAAATCTTAATTGAAACAAAGTACTGAAAACATTACACAGTTCATGTAAACATTTGAGAATGATATACAGGTATAGTACGCAAACATGGTTATACACATTTTAGTTATGTAAACAAATTAAAATGACCTAAAGAGTTCAGAATTTAAACAGCTACTACCTGGAATTCCAATTAGCGATCCATCAGGACCTGCAGCTCTCGGGTTCAAAACTGGATTCATCTCAGTCTTGATATCCTGTCACATATTCAGTCACACCAGCAACAACATAAACAAAAACAGTAATTACATCACACTAGAAACCAACCTGTGTTGATCCAGGAAGTTGTTGGTTCCTAGCCTGAACCTGCTGCAAAGCCCCCGATAAGCCTCCAGATGAACCATGCAAAACTTGGCTGAGATGAAAACATGATCAGATGGCAGATCTAGAATAGTTGTTTGAGACATTTCACCCATCTCTCAAATATGTGCAAATGCACAAGTATAAATGAATATATATTTTATCGCAATCACCAGTAGAGAAGATAACACTAAATGTGATAATTTATACTAATTAAATAATGGAATGTCATGCAGGATTTAGGACCAATACCCTGAAGGCTGTCCAGATGTTGCAGCTGACTTTAACATTGATGCATGGCTTGGATCCCCTAGCTGACCCACACTTTCCCCAAATCTTTGCTGCAATTTAATTGCCCAGATGACAAAATATTGATTGATAAGCAAGTAAATACTATTTAAGCAAAGAGAGAAAGAATAAACAATACATGTCAGGCTAGAGGAATACCTTCATAGATGTGTCATCCATAGGATCCCTTTGAAGTGGCAACTTCAATCGTTCCTCGTACATTTTTGCTGCCAAGGCATTAGCAGTTCCAGGACTCTGACGGATTAAAGAATCACTGCCAACCAGCCCATTTGCAGTGCCATTTAGAAGATGAGCTCCCTCTCTACGCTGTTGTTGTTGCTGCTGCTGCTGCTGGTGCTGCTGCTGGTGCTGGTGCTGCTGCTGCTGCTGGTGCTGCTGCTGCTGCTGCTGCTGCTGGTGCTGGTGCTGCTGCTGCTGCTGCTGGTGGTGGTGGTGGTGGTGCTGCTGTTGCTGCTGCTGCTGCTGCTGCCGCCTCTGTAACAGAATTTGTTGCATTTGAATATGTTGATGTTGTTGCTGCTGCTGTTGAGGCGGCTGCTGCTGCTGCTGCTCTCTTGGTTTAGCATGTTGAGTCTGCCATTGCAAAAGATTATGGATGTTGATGTCCAAAATGTAGAGATCAAACATGGCCTATAAAAGAAAAAAGCCTATAACATGCATAATTATATCAGCACACCTTAGAAATTGCAAACTTCTTGAGACAGAGAACATCTTTTTGACAGTATTGTTTATCAAACACATTACATTGCAATACCCAATTTTCCTTTCAACGTGAATAAAAATAGAGCGAAGAAGATATGAAGCAGCCATACAAACACAAGCATTTGAACCAGAGACCAGAGAATTATCATCTATTATACTCCTGATTTGGAATAAAAAAGATGACTTACTGCAACGTGAAAAAGCCCACAGCAGTAAATGCTACTCGGTATACTATAACAGACGACAGCATCCAGCAGAAACTACAGAAGGGGAACCAAACAGAGAGATGATGAAGTATTGCTGCTTACATGCCTAGAACGAAATCAATGAACGATGCACTTTTAAGCATCTCGAAATTCCATTGTGGTGTAATGAAGCCAAATCAGTGATTCTACAAGGTTAAATAGATGTTCAATATCTGATCTATTAGATGCATAAAGACAGCCCGAGAGGCATTACTGTCATAATTAGAAAGCGTACGCAACAAAAGTTCGTTCGATTTTAGCAATAATCAGCTAAAGAAAACAAGCAACATGTTACCAAAAAGCACTGCATGTAACCTTTTCCCTAGATAAATAATAAACAACTTACAGCATATAACTGCACAATCTTGCCAAAAAAATAAAGTATATTTTTTACCAAAAAAAACAATGAAAGGCCATAAAAACTTGCCTCTATGTAAGACGCAGCGACATCAGAATGCTTTTCATTTGTCCTTGCAATAAATATATCCCAAAAAACAGACCACCACTCGAAGAGAAAACCGCCAGGAGCATCAATTGCTGAAAAATTAGGCAGTCATGGCATACATCTATTTCATAAAAGAAAATCCAAGTACAAAGAAAGTACTAATAACCTCCATGGCTTCCCAAAGTTTCACTGCAACTTACCAACGGGATCAGAAGATACCTTCCCTTCAGCTTGGAAGGCCTTTGCGGTTGCTTGCAGATTTCTCTTAACTAAATAATCATAAATATACACATCCAGCCTGTTTTGAACATTCCACAGAAGATTACAGAATCAGTCATAGAGTAAAGAATGGCTAATACAGGGGGAGAGACATGCCAAGTGCAAAGAAAAAACTGAAAGAAAGAACTTATTTCTTAAGCAAAAACCTACAGGAATAGAGTAAAACAAGAAGTACGGAGGGATGGGGCAAAAAAACCCTAACAGGAACATCAACGGAATGATGTAGCAGAAAAAAAAAAAGCAAGGATATTTTAAATTCCCCGTTGCTTGATGCGAAAGCTACAAAGAGTCCACCAAAGAAAAACTTCGGAACTTGCAGTCCAAGATAAAAGGAATGCACGAATCCAATAAGGACCATCCAGAAAATTGATTCTAAATGGAGAAAAAAAAGGGACAAAAACGTTACAAGGAGCAACGAAAATGATTTCCTTAAAACAATAAAATATTTTGTTAAAACTGCACCAAATTGCCCTAAACCCTAACCCCAAGCAAGAAAAGACGCTGAAACTCTCAAAAACTCGGTTCTTGAAAGAGAAAATGGTAAAAAGATTAAAACATCGGAAAAGAATGGCGAAGCCCTGGAACAAAATCCGCACGCGCACTTCAACCCCATCGAAACCCTAGAAGACAACCCTACAATCTCGGTTCTTAAAAAAGAAAATAGTAAAAAGATTAAAAAAATCGGAAAAGAATGGCGAAGTCCTGGAACAAAATCCGCACGCGCACCGCAACCCCATCGAAACCCTAGACGACAACCCTACAGTAATGGGTACCAAAGACGCAAGAAAAACTCCGTCAGAAAACGGCGAAGGAGACACGAAAACTGGATAACCAAAAATCTCGAACACTAAATATACAAAACGCTACAAAAATCCACAACGAAACAGAGATTTCAAAGAAGCAACCGCGTAAAAAGCTCACATTTTATCAGCCTCCCAGTTGTTCTGCGACATGATTCCCACCAATCCAACCGACACAATCCTCTCCCCCCGCTCCCTCTCTCTCAAAACCCTCAATCGCCGAGCCGAGAGACGCCAGAGAATCCCCAACCTACTCTTCTACCACCTCCTCGAATCGGATTCCATCCAAAAAAAAAAAAAAAAAAACTCAAACACCGTCTTCTTTTTTTTTCCTTCTTCTCAACACTCCGGACCGCCGCTCGATTCCTTCTCCTTTAATCCAAACATTCGATTTCCCAAACCCCTACACCGATCCCTCGGAAAGAAGATAGAAAGAGGTCAGGAAAGCAAAAGAGGGAGAAACCCAAAAGAGACGCGCGGCGAGTTAAAAAACTTGATAGGTTGTAGCTGACAGCCGTGCCCTATTTATAATAAGGGTAAAAACATTGAAATAAGATAAATAAAAATAAATTATTGCTTCATATTTGAACTCCACTCAGATACGTACCCTGGCTCGTGCGTGGGACTATTACCACATACATTGGAGTAACGTTATCGGCCCAGGCTTTGTAATCTTATGCGGGCTGAAATTTCTATGCGCGTGTACTCCATCCGGTCGAAAAGAGTGTATCGTGTCCGTCCATTATTGGCTTCTGGTGTAAATTTCAACGGTAGATCTTGCATCCGCACAGAGATTTTTATGCGACGGAACACAGGCGCCGGTTACGAAGAGCGATACACGGTAGATACAAAATACGGAAATATAGTTAGGAGACTAGAAGCTAGTATCTGCCGCTAAGTCTAGCGGACGACTGCTCGAAATTAAACGGCGCCGTCTAAATCCGTCAAAGTACGGTAACATCAAACCCAATCGGACGGTCTTCATCAAATACAAAGTGTATACCCGATGATGGTTGTATATAAGACTTACACGGAGCTTTTTTCCGTGCTTTTTTTTTTAATAGATACATAAAGTAATAAATTAAATTCCGTAAGAAAGAATATTTTCTGGGACATCGATTCGGCTGCGAACTATCATAGTAACCTTGTTGGAGACATCGACAGGAACAAGCCCTCGTTTTCTCTCAAAATATCGGAATCACCCTGATATATTTGCCCTTGTTTTCCGTTGGCAGCCCCAGGAGTCCGCCCCAACTCCGGTCCCGGGGGGGCCCCGCACGAGGACTTTATGGTCATTTTGATCTGTCAGCTGGGAAACCAATTCGTCTCTCCTCTCGGCAAAATGACCAATCTATCCTTCATCAACAGGCTCAATTGTCGCTGTCTGATCTCATCAGAACTGCGATGGATCGGTTCTCCGTACGCATTATCAGACGTCTGATCTTGGTCATACGGTGGCGACAGCGGGGCCGCTATCCATCCGTCGCGCAAAGCGGTGCATGGATGCGAGCAAGGGCATTTGGGTTAATTAGGGTACAAATGTGTCAGCGTAAAAGCAAGTCAGTCATTGTCAGTCCGTTCCGAGGAACGAGGTATTTGTTAAAATGACATGACAGCCCACTCCTGAGTCCTGACGGAGGCTCTGGCGAGTGAGGGGTAATTTCGTCATTTGGTTTGGTGTGTACGTGGCCGGAGATCCCAAAGATGGGGCCCACGGATCGGGCGGAGGGGACGTTCCCCATCGCTCGCTCGATGGATGTCTTACATGATTGGGGGAACGATCGGGGATGAGGTCCACCGATTGATCGATCCGAGAATCCTCTGCAAGGAAACCATCCGGCCGTCCATGTCCGATCATAGGGTGACTGTGCTCGTGCAAGTGTATGCCGAGCGGAGGTGCCGCGGGGTATTTATCATCGCTGTGCCGAAGAGAACACCGAATGAATGGTCGTGATCGAGGAGTGGTCTGATAGAAAGCGACAAAGGAAGAATATAGCGCTCAGATGATCTTGTCTTCCGAATATCGTAGTGGGGGTGTCTGCAATATTGAGGCCGAGATGACCAAAGCGTACTTCGAATCTTTGAAAGATGTGCTCGTTTAAAGGTATCATGTCTCAAATTCCGAGGGCCGCAGAGTTTGAGATTCTTGGGATAAAGCACCCAAAAAATTTAGGGCTGATGATATAAGCCAATTCTTATGTGATTTATTGGAAAAGTGGCATCGCTCCTTAAAATTAGTGAACTTGAGAATGGGAAATCCATAAATATTATGGGCTTGTTTGGTCTACGAAAAACATTCTCAGAATATAATTTTTTTAAAAAAAATTATAAAAAAAATATCTGGAAATATATATTTGGCATATTTGGTTAGATATGGAAAAGTGACAGATTTCTAAATTGTTTATGTTTGGTTGATCATCCACTTTCGTTGGAAAGTTATGTATAATTTCTATTGTACCTTTAATAAAAATTAGTTCTTAAATGTCTCTTTAATGCTGTAGAATTTTTTTTTTTTGGGGCTAAAACAGGTATTTCATACAAGTCGGGTACGAATACACCCAGACGAATCTGCAAACAAAATGTTCCGGAATGCACCGGGCAAGTCATCCTCACCAACCCATAGAGTGTCTCCCGAGTGGCTAGCCACATACGCCGCCACCCAGTCCGCGGCCCCGTTGGCCTCCCGATATATATGCATAGCCCGAAAGGTGATCCCCTCCCCTACTATCGATCCTATATCGCGAAGCAGAGGATGCACTCCTCCTCCATCACTGTGAGGGCCTTGCTGATCACCGTGGACGAGTCGCCCTCCAGGAGGATAGAGCTCGCCCGAAGCACTCATCGCGCATATCGCAATCCTAGCCAAGCCGCTCGCAGCTCTGCCCCTAGGACCGAGGTGTCAAAGATCTGACACCCCCCCCCCCCCCGCTGCCACCATGGTAGAGCTCGGTCCCCTGATAACAAAACCTGCCCCTCCTCTCCTGCCTCCATCCAGGACCGAACCATCAAAATTGACCTTGAGGAAACTCGGGGGTGGGGGCTCCCAGGTGAAAAACACCGTGTGAGAAGCTGCCAAAGCAGTATGGGGGCCCCAGATGTCCCGAGCTATCAAAGATCTATCATCCAATCCTGCATGAAGAAGCTATGCTGCCTGTGTCCGAGCCCGCTCCATCACAAACCGTGGGGACAGACGGAGCTCGCCAAAAACTCGGGCGTTCCTGGCCAGCCATACCTAGTACGCTGTGCAGGACGCTCGAATAGCCACAAGGCGCATCTGAGGGGAGCTAGACCACCGCCGAACCTCCTCCAAAAAACAATCCCTCCGGCTCCAGGCACCCTCCGGGATCCCGGACAGCCTCCAAGTCCACCTCGCCCAAACGCACTGGAATAGTGCATGATCCACTGACTCATCCACCTCACAAGACAGACACACAGAGGGGATACTAACATCACGTCGGTTCAGCGCCCAGCTCGTCGGCAGACGGTCCCAGGCCACCTTCCAGAGAAAGAGTGCAACCCTTTGGTGTAGCCCAAATCTCCAGACCCAGCCACAGTCCCTGCCCGGCTCTGATCCCTGTTGGAGGACCCGAGAAACATCACCCACCCTAACTCTGACCCTGCAAGTGGTGCTCCATACCCTGACATCTGGCCCTGCTAATCCCGGAACAGGAAGAGCCCGTACTCGCTCGGCTAAGTGCCCCCGAAATAACTGGCCCAGTCTTTCCTCATCCCACTCTGCCACCCCCGGCAACATGAGGTCGCACACCCGTAACCCCTCTGCCCCCTCACCGCCATCGTCGGCCACAAACTCAACGGAAGTGCATCCACCCATGGATCCTCCATCACGTCAATGCTCCGACCGTCGCCAATCAACCATCTAGTGTGCGCCAGGGCTATAGGCAAATACCTCCCAACCTCCCGCCACATGAAGGAGGTCCTCCGTCTCCCCACCGCCGGGCCAGCAGGGACTGCCCGGCCATATCTCGCTATCATGACCTGACTCCAAAGTCCTTGAGGCTCCAGAACAATCTGCACTGCCCGCCGCGCTAGGAGCGCCTCCCGCCTCGCCAGAAGTGACTGCACCCCCAAGCCACCCTCGCCCAGGGACAAACAAACTCTTCCCCAGGCCACCAGATGTACCCCGTGGCCTCTCCCCAAGGAGCCCCACAAGAAGCCACGCATAAGCCGCTCTATCCCCATCAAAATCGTCTTCGGCACAACAGTATGGGCCATAAGGTAAACAAGCATGGAAGAGAGAACAGACCTGACCAGCGTCAACCTGCCCATCATAGAAAGAGAATCGAGAGATGAGGCCCTCCAACCCTCAAATCTACTCTGCATCCTCTGCACCAAAGTAGAGCACTCCGCCACTCGCAATCTCCTCCCTGTGATGGGGACCCCAAGGTAGTCCAGTGCTCCCTCCTGCTCCTGCATCCCCAATATCGCCCTGATCTCTCGTCGCACCCTCCGCTCCGTGCGCGGGCTGAAATGTATAGATGACTTCCGGAGATTAATCCTTTGTCCGGACGTCCCAGAGTACTCAGTCAACACTCTCTGGAGAGCTCGTGCGTCCCTCACCCTCGCCCTGGTAAGTAGCAGGCAATCATCTGCAAAAAGCAAGTGAGAAATGGGGCGAGCACCGGGGGCTGGACTATAGGCATCCAACTCCCGATTCTCACAAGCTACACGTAGTGCACGAGAAAGGGCATCAGAGCATAGGATAAAAAGGTATGAGGACAAAGAGCATCCCTGGCGGAGCCCCATAGTGGCTCGAAAAAAAAGCGAAGGCGTACCATTGACCAATATGGAGAAGCTAGGCCCCTGCACACAGCCAAAAACCCAGTCAATCCAGGTCGGATGGAAGCCAAAACTCTCCAGTGCCCATCTGAGAAAGGCTCAGCGGATCCGATCATAAGCACGCTCCATGTCCAATTTCACTGCCATCAAACCCCTCCTTCTCGGGGCTCTCTGTAGGTCTCCCATCATCTCCTGCACTAACAAGATATTGTCTGATATGCTCCTCCCTCCCACAAACGCTCCCTGCTCCTGACTAATAATGCTAGGCAGCAAAGTCTTCATTCTCCCAACCATGAGCCTCGTCACTATCTTATACAAAGTGGTGCACAAGCTAATGGGCCTGTAGTGGCCCGGTTCCGATGCATCCTGACGATTCGGTATCAGGATGATATAAGTAGCCTGCCAGCCATCTGCCATCACCGCCCGACTGAAGAATAGCTGCACTGCCTCCACCACCGACCTCCGAATAATACTCCAATATCTTCGAAAAAAGAAGGGTGGAAACCCGTCTGGACCTGGGGCCTTGTCCTCTGCTAGAGCCCATACCGCCTCCTGCACATCTTTATCGGACACGGGTCGAATCAATGCTGCATTATCTGCCTCCTCAACTCTGACAGCCGGCCTGGGGAGCCGGTCAAGCTCAAAGGGCTCCTCTACCTCCGTCCATCTAGTCCTGAAGAAATCAAACAACACCCGTCTCACTGCAGAATCCTCCTCCACCCGCTGTCCCACCCCAACTCTCAGTGATCGTATCATATTCCTTTGCCTCCTGATGACTGTCGATCGGTGGAAAAAACTGGTGTTCCGATCTCCCTCCTTGACCTACTATACCCTCGACTTCTGCCTCCAAAAATTCTCCTGCTAATGCAACAATGAGTGATGGGAGGACAAGTGTCGTCGTAGGTCTGCCATCTCATCCTCCTCAAGCTCCCCCTCACAGTCCTCCCTCCCCTGGAGATCCACAATCAACCCCTCCACCTCCTCCAGCCTCCGGAATACGTTGCCTACAACCTCCCGATTCCATCTGCGAAGGCGACGTTTAGTAAGCTCCAATCTGCGCGACACCCTCTGCATAGCATTCCCCTGTACTGGCACTTCCCAAGCCCCCCTGACCACTTTCCAAGATTGTGGGTATGACAACCACAGCTTCTCAAAACGGAATGGGCTATAATGACTGGAGCTCGAGGCTGTAGAAATCAAAAGAGAACAGTGATCTGAGGCAATTCGAGCAAGATGGCTAACCTGGTAAGCTGGGAACCGCTGAATTCAATCCGGGGATGCAATAGCTCTGTCAAGCCGCTCCCACACTCTCGCTCGTCCAGACTGATTGTTGCACCAAGTAAAACGTGGTCCGGTGAAGCCAAGGTCCACTAGGCCAGTAACATCCAGAAACTCCCGAAACTCCCTCCTGTCCACTGAATCAGAGTAGATCCTCCCACCTCGTTTCTCATTGGGGCCAAGCACCCAATTAAAATCACCCACTACCATTGTCGGCACCCCCTGAGTCAATAAACATGACAGCTCACCCCAAAGGACTCTCCTTGTCCGGTAATCAGTGCTAGCATAGACCCCACACAAGACCCACGGGAGTTCATTTGGTTCCGAAATTACCATCACAACCTGCTGAGAACAGTGACGAAAGACATCTACAGAGGCAACGCCTCGCTTCCACAACATTAAAATACCTCCAGACAAGTCCTGGGATTCAACTTCAAAAGATTCTCAATCAGCTGCTAAACATCGCTGCACCCGACGTAGAACTTCTCCGGACACCCGTGTTTCACATAGAAAACAAATCTCAGGGCAATGAAGCTGAACTAATCTTTTGAAGGACGACAAAATGAAGGCTTAGCCGCCCCCTACAATTCCATGCTATAATCTTCATTTAACACAATAGAGTGAGGTTTGGCCCAGACATTGTGGGCTGCTCACTAGCCTCTTCCCCTGACTTCTCCACCCCTCCCTGAATCAGAGCCCGCAGCAAAGTCACAACTTTCCTATGATCCTGAATAGGGGAATTTTTTTGGAAAAAAATAAACATGAAGTGATTCCCACCTCATGGAAAAGTTCTCATGAAAAAAAACTTTTCCATAAAATGTGGGAGTCATATTTCCATGAAAATACAATTTTTCCATCTTTCTTCTTTGAAAATTCTAACTAAATAAGAGGCATCTCATTACTTTTTCGTTGCCTATACTCTTCTTTCTTTTTCTTTTTTTTTTGGAATCAAATGAGCCCATATCTTAAATCTTACCGTCGATATTGAAATATATCATAAGCTCGTCCGGATAACGTGATGACTTGATCTCCGATGGACCTCGCAGGTATCACATCCATGAAAGTGCGTTATCTTAGCATCACACTCCATATGTGTTGAGATGCTTAACGCCAATTGAACGTACATCATCATGCAAGGCGAAAGCCAACAGTCCATACCTGTAGCTTAAGGGTGCAGAATAAGGAATTCTTAATTCCTGAATTTTTTATATTGTATTTAGACTTTTTTTTTCAAACTTCTGGAAGATTTATCCTATTGAGATGTGGCTTGTTGTTTTTTTATGCAGACATTGCATCTTTTAGTGCAGTGGTGAGTACTTAAGGATACGACAAGTATTAAAAACAATTAGTAAGGCATCAAATCTTACTGTAGCTACGCGGCAAAAGCACGATGGAATCATTCGGAGTCTACAATGAAAACGTGTAATTAATGTTATCAAAATAGTGGTCATGATTAATTTACAAGGTGTCTAATGTCGCCCATGGATGGAATCTAGCAATGCTTGTTCATCTTGTCACGTGCTGGTTGAGATGAAGCCACGTAGAAAAGAGGACATGTGACCAATTTTGTTGATGCCCAAATCCAATCTAGTGATCTAAAAACGAGGAGGCACCGATGAGTCTGTTACAGTGGAAGACGAAGCGCTGGTTTGCAATGGAGGCACACGAACCTGAAAATGGTGAAGGCTTGAAAAGTGCCTGCACACAAGAAGAAAGAGAAGCAAAAAAAGCTCATTAGATTGGCTTCAGCTGTACCCTCTGATATCCAAGTCAACAAGATATTGGGAATAACAAAGGAGAAAAAAGAGCATGGTGTAGAATAGCTCGTGTCCCCTACATACATTAGGGATTGAGCACTTTTTATAGATGAAGAATTCTTTTTTATACATAAGCATGGTGTTGGACTCTTGAAGAGTCCAAGTCTAAGTATAAAACTATCTCCTAACTTTCCTTATCTCCATCGACCAGAAAATAAGACCTCCACTGAAATTGGCCTTCTGCCAAGCTATGTGTTGACCCATGATAGACAAGTGGAATTTAAGCCATATCACAAACCACCTATTTATGAGTTCGTGCATTTTTTCGAGCTCGAAAAAAGGAATTAGTCAAATTTGCCAATTGTAGCCAGGTCTGGGCAAATCTCGTCTTGCCCATTTCTTAAATTCACGGATTGAGAGTGCGACGAGGTGCATAAACCTCAACTAGTCTAAGCCTTGAACCCTTTGTATTTTGAGAACTACAGTGATCAAATTCTGAGAGCTGCTAAAAGTCAACTCTACAACTTGTACAAGGTCTGTTCTTCGATCTGCTGGAGAGGTCGGCCAGCTGGAAATCAGCTCTTCCACTTGCAGAAGGTTAGCTCATCTTGCATGGATGGATTCAAATCCTCTTTGTATTTAAATGGTTTAAACACATACAATTTGGCAAAGAGATGCTAGAGGTCCCTAAGATAGCAGTCCTCTAGGATCGATTTGAGAGCTGGTATGGCTTAAGTTCGGCCGCTAGATGCTTGCCCCCCGTTTATCAGCTAAATTTAATCACGACTGCTGACATGAGGCCTTCTAATTTTGCTTGTACCTCATTATATTTGAGTGTTTGCTTTTTTTTGCTTGAGTATCTGAGGATGTCTTATCGTTGTTGAGGCCGATGTGTTGGCTTCTAGTCAGTTGGAAGGATCTTTGGTAGCTCTTCCTAAGGTTAAGGTGAGGGACTGCTTTCTGCATGTCCTTAGGGCCTTGCCCCCCATGCTTAGCGTTGTTAGGCCGAGGTTGAAGACTTTGATTTTTTAAGAGTGTAGGCAACTAGCTTAGGAGTACTCAAAGGTTTAAATCCCCAGATGTCAAGGATCCATAGGGCGTAGACTCGCTGGCCCAGAGTACTCGTAGGTTTGCCCACCAAGATGGAAAGAACCTGGGTTGTAGCTTCGCTGGTCGGGAGTACCCCGAGGTTTAGCTCCAGTAGTGCAATGGACCCGTATGTTGTAGCTTCATTGGATGGAAGTACCCGGAGGTTTAGCTCCTGGGATGCTAGGGATTCAAAGGTCATATCTTCGTTGCCCGATAATGCCCGGAGATTTAAGTCCTACGACACTTGGGACCTATAAGTTGTTGACACAATGGCCAAGATAGATCCATGGATTTAATTATGGAGAGGTTGAGTTGTAAAAGCTAGGTCTTATGCATTTAAAATCATTCAAAGTGGTGATCGGTTCTTTCAATTTCAAAAGTAAACCACGCAATAGCACGTATCCTGTAGGATAGTGATTACGGATGTCGGTCCACAGGGATTGGAGACAAGTTATTTTTCTTTCAAAATAAATCAAAAAGAAGGATTTGCTAACTTGATTTAACTAAATTAAACTATGAGTGCGAATTGGAATTGATCAGAGTAAATAGATCTAGGGTTTGGAATCCACCACATAGCATTGCATCAAGGATTGTGTTCTTAATTTTTGTCTTTTGGAGAGGCATGCAATTTGGCCACAAGCCTTTTAAAATAAAATCATAAAGAGTGTTAGGAAGATCCATCTTCGGTGTAGCATGAAGTATCTACCTAAGTATGCTAATCTAGGATGCAGCACACTTCATCTTCCTAGGCATGAATCATCTTAGACTACTTTAGCAAACATGATTAGTAACTAGCATGCTCAAAGTTTAAATATCATAAAGGAATATTTCATTGAAAATAAGAATTTAAACAAGCTCCAAAATAATAATAAAAATAAGAACTACAATGCCCTGATACATTGCTAGGGCTTCATCCAGCCCTAGACTAGACGTTTAGCCGCGCATGGCTTCCGGACGACCTCCCATCTTCAAATGAAAGCCTTCACCTCCCATTATTCCCAAACTATCACAAAATATTCTCTTTCCTCCCCTCTCTTTCTTTTTTTTATTTCTTTCTCTCGGCTTTCTTCTTCTTCTTCTTCACCGAAACAGAGCCTCCCCCCTCTTCTTCCAACCGTGGCCTCCTTTTATATCTTCAAGAGCACCCCGTATCAAATCCCTCTTTCCCCTGTTTGGCATCGGAATCAAAGGGGAAGGAGCTGGACGTGGTAGGTATGCCTTGCAGAGGCTGGCACGCAGAGGAGATCTCGGACACGGCTGGGCGCATTGGGTGCTGGGATCCCTGAAAATGGAAGGAGCTGTGATCGTATCCCGTAATGGCTGTGGCTGCAAATGGATTGGAAGAAGCTGGGTTGAATGCGGTTGAGATCCGTGGATGCTGGGAAGATTGCATCGCGGGAGGAGATCAAATCCGGGACGATTTGCTTCGGTGTGCTGGGAAGGAAAGAAGTCACCGGCTGGCTGCTTTGGGAAGAAGATCTCCCCTGTTTCAGTGCTGGGAAGGAGAATGGAAAGAGAGGATTTGGGAGATGATCTGTGAGCCCGGGATGGCTGGAAGTTGGGCGGAAGCGGGGGAGATTGCATCGCGGATGAGATTGGTCTTCCACTCGGTCACTGGCTAGATTGACTGATGGCGGAACACTCGGGGATGACGACATTGCCACAGATGCTTGGATGCGGAAAATGCCCAGCTGGATGCATCGCGGGAGAAGTGGGAACGTGCGGAGGATCTGGCTATGGCTGCTGGGAAGGAAAGAAAGAGAGGATTTTGGTTGGGATGAAATCTTTGGGCGCTGGTTTGGAGCCGGCTGGGAATGGATTTGATCTTGAAACAGGGGATTTTTTTTTTGGACGTGATCCAGAGGGAGTGATGTTGGATTTGTGAATCGGTTGGGAGGAAGTGGAAGGAATGGAGGATCGGGTTGGGTGATCTGCCGATTTTTGGGAAGAGAAATCCCCTGCTTCGGGCGCTGGATTGGAGGGGAAGATCGTTCTTTTTCTTGCTCTATTTTGCTGGGAAAGTAGGTAGCCGTGAGGAGGCGGGGACGCGGGCCGATGCGGAAGGGATCACCCGGTATGTTCCAAAACAGGGAGGGAAAGAGAGTAAATATGATGTGGGAGATGAATACGGGAATGAGTAGGATATGTGATTTTTTTATTATTTATATTTCTTCTTCCTTTTTTTAGAAAAGTGGTTGGGTCCATTCGGGTAGGTTGGAAGGGCTTTGAATCTAAAATAAAGAAAGTTTGGACACGTGGAGAAAATGGGAGAGGCCTCTATTTTGCTAGGTTGGGAAGCTTGATGCACACGGGGAAATGGACAAAGGAATGAATAGCTTTATGCAGATGTGGGAGAAAGTAGTCCACACATGAAACAGATTGGGACTAGTTTGTGAATGGGGTGACTCGACCTGCACACACATTAGACTAAATCAATATAGAAAATTAAACCAAACTTGAATTACCTCTAATAATTTATTAAAATGAAATGAGAGGGGAAACACATTTTCTTCTGTTAATATTTAAAATATGTGCATAACAATAATAATAAGTGCTATGTAAAATAGATAAATTTGTACATTATTTAGCACTTATCACACCCCCAAACCTACATTTTGCTAGTCCTCGAGCAAAATAAAATTAGAAAAGAAGAAACTCTAACTCACTTTCGCAGGCATCGCGATAGCATTTACCATATGCAACAAGGCTTTAAACCCCTAGGTTACCCTAGTGGACGAGTTATAGTCTCGTGAGGATTTCCAGTAAAGATACCCACAAACTTCAATATGAAAATAAATCATTTATTGTTATGATTATTTTTATTCTTTTATTATTATTATTATTATTTTTTATCGATTGATCTATGAAGTGAAAATCAAATTCCAAATGCATACTAGTAAAGAATTTCAAAAACTCTTTTTTTTAGTATTATTAAAATCTAATTTAAGATACAAAAATGATAAGAATTTCAAAGCACACATGGTTTTATTTACTAAGTCAGCCCAAATCCTAGGTCAAGATGCAATTCAAGTTGAAGTCATTAAGTTTCCGTTAGGGAGTTGTAAGACTTATTTATACTGGAGTGCTCGGTGAAATCTGGACCGTACACAAGCTAAAGGTTCGGATCAACAAAATATTGCAAAGACTAGTAGTTTCCAAGGATTGGTCGAAAGGACCTGTTTACTGATTCAAAATCATTTTATCTGCAGAATTTCGAGAGTTGTGGATATTTACTTTAGTACCTCACGGGCTTTATCTGTAATATTCCAGTTTACTCGAATTTTTTTATCATGAAAAGCCTTAGTCCTTGCTTTATAAATTTTAGCATTTTCATAAGCCTCATTGCGCAATTCTTCAAGTTCACTTAGTTGGAGTTTTCGGTGAGAACCAGCTACTGCCATCTCTAAGTTAATCTTTTTGATAGCCCAGAAAGCTCTATGTTCAAGTTCTACCGGTAAGTGACAAGCTTTTCCAAAAACTAATCGGTAGGGAGACATGCCAATAGGAGTTTTGTAGGCAGTACGATAGGCCCAGAGTGCATCATTTATCCTTTGAGACCAATCTTTCCTATCGGAATGTACCGTTTTCTCTAAGATGTGTTTTAACTCCCTATTGGACACCTCGACTTGTCCACTCGTTTGGGGATGATATGGGGTAGCAACTTTGTGGGTGATGTTATATTTGCGAGCCAAAGCCTCGAAAGACCGGTTGCAAAAATGAGATCCCCCATCACTGATGATGGCTCGGGGTCTGCCAAAACGACAAAAGATGTTTTCATGTAAAAATTTAATCACAACCTTGTGGTCATTAGTTTTAGTGGCGACAGCTTCTACCCATTTTGAAACATAATCAACCCCTACAAGAATATATTCGAAACCAAAGGATGGTGGAAAAGGGCCCATAAAGTTAATACCCCAGACATCAGATATTTCTACAATTAAAATAGGATTGAGAGGCATCATATCTCTACGGGAGATGGTACCCATCCGTTGGCACCGTTCACAAGTTTGGCAAAAGTTATGGGCATCTTTGAAAAGAGTGGGCCAATAAAATCCACTCTGTAAAACTTTTGCTGCAGTTTTTCTACCCCCAAAATGTCTCCCACAAGCTTGTGAATGGCAGAATGAAAGAATACTTTGAAATTCGCATTCGGGGACACATCGACGGATTACTTGATCGGGACAATACTTGAATAGATCGGGATCATCCCAATAATAGAATTTCACTTGTGAAAAGAATCGGTTCTTGTCTTGAGTTGACCAATCATCAGGAATTCGTCCTATGGCCAGGTAATTTACTATGTTTGCAAACCATGGCGTTTTCATTCCTTGTACCCTAAATAATTGTTCATCTGGGAAAGCATCATGTAAAGGTGAGGTATTCTTAGAGGGCTCAAGAAGAATCCTAGATAAGTGGTCTGCTACGATATTTGCAGTTCCTTTCTTGTCACGAATTTCTAGGTCAAATTCTTGTAGTAAAAGAATTCATCGAATCAGACGGGGTTTGGTGTCCTTCTTTGCAAGAAGGTGTCGAAGGGCAGCATGATCAGTGAATACGGTAACCTTGGATCCTAAAAGGTAAGATCGAAACTTGTCTAGCGCAAATACTACAGCTAGTAACTCTTTCTCAGTGGTGGTGTAGTTCAATTGTGCATCTGAGAGTGCTTTACTAGCGTAATAGATGACATGAGGTACTTTATCTAGCCGTTGCCCTAAAACTGCCCCAATTGCATAGTCGGATGCGTCACACATTGATTCAAATGGAAGGGTCCAATTAGGAGGCCGTATGATAGGTGCAGTGGTCAATTTCGAGCGAAGATTTTCAAATGCTTCTTTGCATGCTACATCAAAGACAAAGGGAGTGTCCTTGGCAAGAAGATTGCACAAGGGTTTGGAAATCTTGCTGAAATCCTGAATGAAGCGACGGTAGAAACCAGCATGGCCAAGGAATGATCGGATTTGTTTCACAGTTTTGGGTGGAGGGAGATTGGAAATAAGATCGACTTTGGCTTTATCTACTTCAATGCCCCTCTTGGACACGACGTGTCCTAAAACTATGCCTTTTTGAACCATGAAATGGCTCTTTTCCCAACTTAATACTAGGTTGGTCTCCTTACATCTTTTCAAAACTAAGGTCAAATTGTTCAGACAATCATCAAAAGATAGGCCAAAAACTGAAAAATCATCAATGAACACTTCTAGAAAGTTTTCCACCATATCTGAAAAAATGGCCATCATGCATCGTTGAAAGGTTGCGGGTGCATTGCATAGTCCAAAAGGCATCCTCCTATATGCAAATGTCCCAAATGGGCAAGTAAAGGTGGTTTTCTCTTGATCGTCCGGGTAGACAGGTACTTGATTATATCCAGAATAACCATCTAAGAAACAGTAGAAACCTTGACCAGCCAACCGTTCCAAAATTTGATCTATGAAAGGTAGAGGGAAATGGTCCTTCCTAGTCATTGAATTAAGTTTTCTGTAGTCAATGCACACACGCCAACCCGTGGTTGTGCGTGTTTGTATCAATTCTCCTTCCGTATTTTCAACCACAGTGATACCTGATTTCTTGGGTACCACTTGTGTCGGACTCACCCACTTACTATCAGAAATTAGATAAATGATTCCGGCATCTAATAACTTCACCACTTCTTTCTTGACTACCTCCTTCATGTTAGGATTGAGTCTTCTTTGCATTTCTCGGGTGGGCTTTGCATCATCTTCGAGATGAATTCGATGCATACAAACGGAGGGGTCAACCCCTTTCAAATCGGCTACAGACCATCCTATGGCATGTTTATTCTCTTCTAGCACCCTTAAAAGTTTACCCTCCTGTTCAGTAGATAAGTTGGCTGCGATGATTACAGGAAGGGTATCTTCTGGTCCTAGAAAGGCATACTTAAGAGTTGTCGGAAGTGGCTTCAACTCGAGTTTAGGTGGAGAATCAATGGAAGGACAAAGTGGTGCGCTAGCAATGGGGGGAAGAGGTTCAGGTCGGATCTTCCAAGGAAGGGAACTCATGGGAGATTGATTGTCGAGTAAGATGTTGACTTCTTCTATGGCCTTGTCTAAGTCAAAGTTGTCAATGTCAAAATGGGCCAAGCATGCCTCTAGGGGGTCATCTGCTAAGATATAGAGAAGGGCTTCCTCTACAAGATCATCCATTTCATCAATTAGGCAACACCCGTCTTCTCTCACATGTTGGTCAGCGGCATGAAACACATTCAACTTAATTTTCATGTTCCCAAATGATATATCCATTGCCCCAGTTCTACAGTTGATACATGCATTGGCTGTAGCTAAAAAGGGACGACCAAGAATCATAGGGATTTGTTTTTTAAGGTTGGGCACATGTTCCATGTCAAGGACGATAAAATCTACTGGAAAATAGAATTTGTCTACCTTGATAAGAACATCTTCAATCATCCCCCTTGGCATCTTCACCGATCGATCAGCCAATTGTAAAGATACCGAGGTAGGTTTCAATTCACCCAACCCAAATTTTTCATAGACTGAATAGGGTAGAAGATTCACACTTGCCCCTAGATCTAAAAGTGCTCGTTCAATGAAGTTATCTCCTATGACACAGGAAATAGTGGGAGCGCCAGGATCTTTAAATTTTGGAGGGGTGTTGTGTTGGAGAATGGAACTTACCTGCTCAGTTAGGAGGACCTTTTTAGGCACATGTGTTCTAGATTTCCGCTTTTGGGTGCAAAGGTCTTTGAGAAATTTGGCATAGGAGGAAACTTGTTTGATAGCATCAAGGAGTGGGAGGTTGATTTTAACTTGTTTGAAGACCTCCATCATCTCTTCGAATGAAGTTCCCTTCTTGCCAAAGGGAGAGGGTGCATTAAGTGCTTCAGGAAATGGAGCCTTTGGAATGTGGGTTGTGGTAGATGGTGGACTAGCTGAAGAAGGTTTTGGGTTTTCATGTGATACATTCTTCTCTTCTTCTTTTCCTTCCTTATTATTACCCTCCCCAACCTTATTATCTATTATACGTCCACTCTTTAGGGTAGTCAAAGCATTGGCTTGCTCATGATTTAGTTGAGTTTCTTGAGCCACGTATTGTCCCCTAGGATTACTCATTGGTTGACTTGGAAGCTTACCTTCCTCTCACTTGTTTAATGCATTAGCTAGTTGACCTATTTGGAATTCTAGCTTAGCAATTGATTGCGTGTGAGAGTGCAATAGTTGTGTGTTTGCCTCCAAACCTTGAAGGACAGTCAACACCTTCTCCTCAAAGGCTGTATTTCTTTGGGTTGGAGGCGGAGGATGCTGAAATTGAGTGGAGGGACGGTAGAGATGGAAATTCTGAGGGTTTTGAAAATTTTGGGAGAAGGGTTGGGAGGTATTAGAAGCTTGCTGCCTCCAAAAAAAATTTGGATGATTCCGCCATCCCGGATTATAGGTATTGGAAAATGGATCATTACCCGGTCTGGGCTGTGTTTGGGCAGCATTGATGTGTTCTTGCACGAGTTCGGGATATTGGGGTGCTGAGGGGCACTCATGAATAGGATGCGATGGGCTAGAACAGATAGCACACACTTGTGCTTGGGAAGAGCTAACGACATGTCCTCCTATCATTAGTTGGTCAATCTTATGGGACAATGCATCTACCTTGCTAGACAGGTCCATAGAATGACTTATTTCACAAATGGCCCCTTTTCTTTGAAAATTCGGGGGTGCTTGACGAGAACATGAAGCATGGTGGAGGGAGTTTTCATTAAGATTTTCAAATAGTTGCCATGCTTCATGCTCATTTCGAAGCATGAAAGTCCCCCCGCATGCAGCATCGATCATCTGACGGTTTCGTTCAGTCAAACCGTCATAAAAACATTGCACTAGCTGCCACTTAGGTATTTGATGATGAGGGCATTTACGGATTAGGTCCCGAAATCTCTCCCAAGTTTCATGAAATTCTTCTCCCTCGGTTTGGGAGAAGCTTGTAATGGCACGTCTAAACTGGTTCGTTCTTCCTATAGAAAAGTATTTTTTAAGGAATTCTTGTTGCATTTGATCCCAAGAACGAATTGAGTTAGCTTCTAAAGAATTCAGCCATTGTTTGGCTCTATCTTTAAGGGAGAAGGGGAATAACCTAAGTTTTAGGGCATCATCAGTGAAGTTCTGAATCTTGACAGTGGTGCAAATCTCAAGAAATTCATCTAAATGTTTGTATGGGTCTTCGTTAGTGAGCCCATAAAAAGATGGGAGCATTTGGATCACACTAGACTTTATTTCATATTGTACAGCTGCTACCTCAGGTAATCGAATGCAAGATGGGAAAGTGTAAATAGTGGGAGTAAAGTACTCCCTCAGGAGTTTGGGTTGTTCTTCAGCCATCTTAAGAGGTGGGGATGATCCTAATGTTTTGATCTTAGCTCGAATGTTCCTAAGGGTTCGTTCTATTTCAGGGTCAAAAGGTAATAGGTTTCTTACTCTAGAATGACTACCTTGCATACACTAGTACTCGATCAATCAAGCATGCAATAAAAGAGAAAAGCATATCAATCCTAGTCTTTGTCCTAAAATCACTAGACAGCTCCTAACTGGTTTGAAGAGGGCACCTAAGCCTCCAATCCGGTCTAATGAACCGAGTTGACCAGGTAAGCTCCCAGATAAGTGGAAGGGTCACGATGCGTTCGCAAAGGTCCCACTTAAAACCCACTTGCCTCGAACAGATGAACTGTCTTTCTTATAGGGACAAAGCTTGCCTAGACATCAACTAAGCCACAGAGCGAAATTGGTGCAACTTTCGGTGATCTTCATCCTATTGAGCTCGAATGTCCCTAGGAGCCAACGTCTAATTAATTTTAATTAAAGTGACACTATGTGAGATTGAGTTCACTAAGTTGGGCAAGAGTCCAGTGATGAAATCCGGCTCTTACCTTGTTGGGGTGATTGCCCTTACTATGTGCGGATTAATTTGTGTATGTGTATCAAACATGCATTCACACTTTTGCCGAAATTAAAATCAAACAATCACCACAAAATTTCAAGCTAATACTTAATTTAAATAAGAAAGGTTTAGAGGTTACCAAAGCGAATTTCCCCAGCAGTTTAATTTTTTTTTTTTTTTGGCAAACCTCTACGGCATTCCTTTTCCAGCAGTTCTCTTTTTGATCATCCCAGATTTTTCTTTCGATTCTTGATCAAATAAGATCAAAAGAAAATTTTAAAAAAATAGTAAACGAGAAAAAAGAGATAAAAAACGTAACAATAATAGAAAATAAATTTTTTTATTTTATTTTAGACATACATATGTTTTTTTTAAAATTTTTTTTAAATTAATTAATAATATTTTTTTTTTAATGATAGGAAAAATAACTATGCTAGCAATCTCCGGCAACGGCGCCAAAAATTGATTGGTTCTTTCAATTTTAAAAGTAAACCACGCAATAGCACGTATCCTGTAGGATAGTGATTACGGGTGTCGGTCCACAGGGATTGGAGACAAGTTATTTTTCTTTAAAAATAAATCAAAAAGAAGGATTTGCTAACTTGATTTAACTAAATTAAACTATGAGTGCGAATTGGAATTGATCAGAGTAAATAGATCTAGGGTTTGGAATCCACCACATAGCATTGCATTAAGGACTGTGTTCTTAATTTTTGTCTTTCGGAGAGGCATGCAATTTGGCCACAAGTCTTTTAAAATAAAATCATAAAGAGTGTTAGGAAGATCCATCTTCGGTGTAGCATGAAGTGTCTACCTAAGTATGCTAATCTAGGATGCAGCACACTTCATCTTCCTAGGCATGAATCATCTTAGACTACTTTAGCAAACATGATTAGTAACTAGCATGCTCAAAGTTTAAATATCATAAAGGAATATTTCATTGAAAATAAGAATTTAAACAAGCTCCAAAATAATAATAAAAATAAGAACTACAATGCCCTGATACATTGCTAGGGCTTCATCCAGCCCTAGACTAGACGTTTAGCCGCACATGGCTTCCGGACGACCTCCCATCTTCAAATGAAAGCCTTCACCTCCCATTATTCCCAAACTATCACAAAATATTCTCTTTCCTCCCCTCTCTCTTTTTTTTTTTATTTCTTTCTCTCGGCTTTCTTCTTCTTCTTCTTCACCGAAACAGAGCCTCCCCCCTCTTCTTCCAACCGTGGCCTCCTTTTATATCTTCAAGAGCACCCCGTATCAAATCCCTCTTTCCCCTGTTTGGCGTCGGAATCAAAGGGGAAGGAGCTGGACGTGGTAGGTATGCCTTGCAGAGGCTGGCACGCAGAGGAGATCTCGGACACGGCTGGGCGCATTGGGTGCTGGGATCCCTGAAAATGGAAGGAGCTGTGATCGTATCCCGGAATGGCTGTGGCTGCAAATGGATTGGAAGAAGCTGGGTTGAATGCGGTTGAGATCCGTGGATGCTGGGAAGATTGCATCGCGGGAGGAGATCAAATCCGGGACGATTTGCTTCGGTGTGCTGGGAAGGAAAGAAGTCACTGGCTGGCTGCTTTGGGAAGAAGATCTCCCCTGTTTCAGTGCTGGGAAGGGGAATGGAAAGAGAGGATTTGGGAGATGATCTGTGAGCCCGGGATGGCTGGAAGTTGGGCGGAAGCGGGGGAGATTGCATCGCGGATGAGATTGGTCTTCCACTCGGTCACTGGCTAGATTGACTGATGGCGGAACACCCGGGGATGACGACGTTGCCACAGATGCTTGGATGCGGAAAATGCCCAGCTGGATGCATCGCGGGAGAAGTGGGAACGTGCGGAGGATCTGGCTATGGCTGCTGGGAAGGAAAGAAAGAGAGGATTTTGGTTGGGATGAAATCTTTGGGCGCTGGTTTGGAGCCGGCTGGGAATGGATTTGATCTTGAAACAGGGGATTTTTTTTTTTGGACGTGATCCAGAGGGAGTGATGTTGGATTTGTGAATCGGTTGGGAGGAAGTGGAAGGAATGGAGGATCGGGTTGGGTGATCTGCCGATTTTTGGGAAGAGAAATCCCCTGCTTCGGGCACTAGATTGGAGGGGAAGATCGTTCTTTTTCTTGCTCTATTTTGCTGGGAAAGTAGGTAGCCGTGAGGAGGCGGGGACGCGGGCCGATGCGGAAGGGATCACTCGGTATGTTCCAAAACAGGGAGGGGAAGAGAGTAAATATGATGTGGGAGATGAATACAGGAATGAGTAGGATATGTGATTTTTTTATTATTTATATTTCTTCTTCCTTTTTTTAGAAAAGTGGTTGGGTCCATTCGGGTAGGTTGGAAGGGCTTTGAATCTAAAATAAAGAAAGTTTGGACACGTGGAGAAAATGGGAGAGGCCTCTATTTTGCTAGGTTGGGAAGCTTGATGCACACGGAGAAATGGACAAAGGAATGAATAGCTTCATGCAGATGTGGGAGAAAGTAGTCCACACATGAAACAGATTGGGACTAGTTTGTGAATGGGGTGACTCGACCTGCACACACATTAGACTAAATCAATATAGAAAATTAAACCAAACTTGAATTACCTCTAATAATTTATTAAAATGAAATGAGAGGTGAAACACATTTTCTTCTGTTAATATTTAAAATATGTGCATAACAATAATAATAAGTGCTATGTAAAATAGATAAATTTGTACATTATTTAGCACTTATCACACCCCCAAACCTACATTTTGCTAGTCCTCGAGCAAAATAAAATTAGAAAAGAAGAAACTCTAACTCACTTTCGCAGGCATCGCGATTGCATTTACCATATGCAACAAGGCTTTAAACCCCTAGGTTTCCCTAGTGAACGAGTTATAGTCTCGTGAGAGTTTCCAGTGAAGATACCCGCAAACTTCAATATTAAAATAAATCATTTATTGTTATGATTATTTTTATTCTTTTATTATTATTATTATTATTTTTTATCGATTGATCTATGAAGTGAAAATCAAATTCCAAATGCATACTAGTAAAGAATTTCAAAAACTCTTTTTTTTAGTTTTATTAAAATCTAATTTAAGATACAAAAATGATAAGAATTTCAAAGCACACATGGTTTTATTTACTAAGTCAGCCCAAATCCTAGGTCAAGATGCAATTCAAGTTGAAGTCATTAAGTTTCCGTTAGGGAGTTGTAAGACTTATTTATACTGGAGTGCTCGGTGAAATCTGGACCGTACACAAGCTAAAGGTTCGGATCAACAAAATATTGCAAAGACTAGTAGTTTCCAAGGATTGGTCGAAAGGACCTGTTTACTGATTCAAAATCATTTTATCTGCAGAATTTCGAGAGTTGTGGATATTTACTTTAGTACCTCACGGGCTTTATCTGTAATATTCCAGTTTACTCGAATTTTTACAACGACAGCTTTCACACTATTGTCTTTTTCAAGGTCAATACAGAGTTTTTTTTTTGTTCCTTTTTATATATATATTGTGCACTTTTACTCTTGTGGTGATTTCTCCGTGTAACGAGCAATCAGTCGACAACTCTCACACCAGGTGGCATAAGGTGTCGGGCATCGAGACTCCCCTACGGACTTATGCTCGGAGTTCTCATCACAAACCCACTTGACTTTTGACAATAGGTAGCCCTTTTCGATGTTCCTGACTAAATCCATTATTATTGATGATTTTTTTTTTGGGGGGGATTAGATAAGTAGATTCATCAGGGTCCAAGGTTGCTACTATACTATCAATATAATGTCGAGCCTAGACCTTAGAAGTGTCGGCCAGTGTGTAGTGAAATTTCGAAGTATTAATTAGCTTACAACTCCCTAAGAGAGACTTAATGAAAAGAACTTAAATTTGTATTACTTCCGACTAGTCATTGGGCTTTTTAGATTTTATATACCTTGTGTGTTTAGCATTCTCGCATTAATGTATAGAAATGAGGTTTTTTTTAAAAAAAACAAAACTTTTTTTTAATTTTTTTTATTATTTTATAAAAAATGAAAATGAACACATTTTTTTAAAAGATTTTTTTTTTATTTTTTTATTTTTTTTGATAAAACTGACATTATGAAGTGCAAACGAATGCAAGAGATGCAAACAAAACAAAAAATGAAAAAAATACTTAAAAATACCCCCAAACCTAAACCTAACATTGTCCTCAATGTTAAAAAAATCTAAGAGAATTGGGTTGCCTCCCAACAAGCGCTAAGTTTATTGTCTTCAGCCAGACACGGTGTATCCTTAATTATTTTGATAAATGGGGTTCGTCAAATTAAGGGATTCGATCAATTGCCCATCGGTAACACAGTCCACATAAGGTTTTAACCTTTGACCATTGACTTTTAAAATATGTCCACCATTGAGGTGTTGGATCTCTACTGCACCATAAGGAAAAATCTTTTTCACTACGAATGGTCCATCCCACCTAGAGCGAAGTTTACCCGGGAAGAGTCGCAACTTTGAATTGAACAGCCAAACCTTTTGACCAGGTTCGAAGGACTTACGGTTAATATTTTTATCATGAAAAGCCTTAGTCCTTGCTTTATAAATTTTAGCATTTTCATAAGCCTCATTGCGCAATTCTTCAAGTTCACTTAGTTGGAGTTTTCGGTGAGGACCAGCTACTGCCATCTCTAAGTTAAACTTTTTGATAGCCCAGAAAGCTCTATGTTCAAGTTCTACCGGTAAGTGACAAGCTTTTTCAAAAACTAATCGGTAGGGAGACATGCCAATAGGAGTTTTGTAGGCAGTACGATAGGCCCAGAGTGCATCATTTATCCTTTGAGACCAATCTTTCCTATCGGAACGTACCGTTTTCTCTAAGATGTGTTTTAACTCCCTATTGGACACCTCGACTTGTCCACTCGTTTGGAGATGATATGGGGTAGCAACTTTGTGGGTGATGTTATATTTGCGAGCCAAAGCCTCGAAAGACCGGTTGCAAAAATGAGATCCCCCATCACTGATGATGGCTCGGGGTGTGCCAAAACGACAAAAGATGTTTTCATGTAAAAATTTAATCACAACCTTGTGGTCATTAGTTTTAGTGGCGACAGCTTCTACCCATTATGAAACATAATCAACCCCTACAAGAATATATTCGAAACCAAAGGATGGTGGAAAAGGGCCCATAAAGTCAATACCCCAGACATCAAATATTTCTACAATTAAAATAGGATTGAGAGGCATCATATCTCTACGGGAGATGGTACCCATCCGTTGGCACCGTTCACAAGTTTGGCAAAAGTTATGGGCATCTTTGAAAAGAGTGGGCCAATAAAATCCACTCTGTAAAACTTTTGCTGCAGTTTTTCTACCCCCAAAATGTCTCCCACAAGCTTGTGAATGGCAGAATGAAAGAATACTTTGAAATTCGCATTCGGGGACACATCGACGGATTACTTGATCGGGACAATACTTGAATAGATCGGGATCATCCCAATAATAGAATTTCACTTGTGAAAAGAATCGGTTCTTGTCTTGAGTTGACCAATCATCAGGAATTCGTTCTATGGCCAGGTAATTTACTATGTTTGCAAACCATGGCGTTTTCATTCCTTGTACCCCAAATAATTGTTCATCTGGGAAAGCATCATTTAAAGGTGAGGTATTCTTAGAGGGCTCAAGAAGAATCCTAGATAAGTGGTCTGCTACGACATTTGCAGTTCCTTTCTTGTCACGAATTTTTAGGTCAAATTCTTGTAGTAAAAGAATCCATCGAATCAGACGGGGTTTGGTGTCCTTCTTTGCAAGAAGGTGTCGAAGGGCAGCATGATCAGTGAATACGGTAACCTTGGATCCTAAAAGGCAAGATCGAAACTTGTCTAGCGCAAATACTACAGCTAGTAACTCTTTCTCAGTGGTGGTGTAGTTCAATTGTGCATCTGAGAGTGCTTTACTAGCGTAATAGATGACATGAGGTACTTTATCTAGCCGTTGCCCTAAACTGCCCCAATTGCATAGTCGGATGCGTCACACATTAATTCAAATGGAAGGGTCCAATTAGGTAGTTACCGTGGTAGTTGAAGTGGTGCTGAAATGGCAGTAGATGATATGGTATTAGCTGGTGTTGGGGGTTCAAATCTAGCCCGAGGGTGACCACGCCGGTTGAGCCGAGGGAGTCGCCGGTATAAAGAGGCGAAGATGGGAACCAACTCCTGCGTGACGGCCGCGGACCTGCATAAAGCCTCACTGATTTTCCCGATGAGGGTCCTCCGACAATCAAGTTAGAGCTAGCAAATTTTGGACCAGCCAAGAGAGCCTCTCTTAGGAATTACTTGACCGAGCTATTTATAGCCACGGTGGAGTGGCCCGGGTGACGGAGGTACTGTCAGTTCCCATTATGAGGGGGTATGGCTCTGACCCGAATGGCGTGCAGCCCAGGAAGGCAGGTGACATGCGGTACAGCCCGTTCTTAAGAACGGTAGGACATTGACAGTCACAACAGGGCATGGCCAGAGTAGTCAAGGTATCGTCTAACTGTTGTTGGTGAGATCACGTAGGTGGGTGTGGGCCTACGCATGGATGTGGTTGTTGGTAAGGCCGAGCTCGTTAAGTAGTTACGTCAGGCATTTAGTGAGGCCGGCTTGGTGTAGGCTGGAAGGGCTCGGTTTTTCGGGTTCCGAGGTGTACTCGAGGGGGCGCTCCGAACTCGAGGGTCGGAGCGTACGCAGTGCATTGCTAGGGTCGGCATTTCGAACTTGGTCGGGACAGGTCGGCATTTATCCGGAGGTTCCCTGAGCTCGGTGGGGGGAGTTGGCGAATATGCGGAGTTGATGGAGTTCCGAGGACAAGCTGGCTCTGGGCCGAGATGAAGGTTTAGTCATTGTCGTTGGTATTTACCGGGCCAAAACTGTACGGCCTTTTAGTTGTGGGCTGGACGATCCATTTTTTCCTTTATCATTTTTCCCCACTTCCGAGGTCGAGCTGCCTTGCTGCTCGAACGATGGAAGTAGTCGGACTTCTGATCGTCCAGCATTTTAATTTCATAAGAAGAGGTGCGTACTGGACGGGGTAGGCTTCGGCGCACTTCTTGGTTGAGAGCTCGGCGCCAGATTTGGGGTGTCCGAGCTATTAGATTTGTTGGGAATAGAATTCGTTGCTGGAATTTTCCGGGGTTTTACGTAAGTGTCTCTTTCTGGGAAGTGGTTGAATTGGGACGAGAAGGGCTTCAACCATTAATTCCCCGTCCCCCGAAGCATTCCTTTTGGCGGAGCATGAAGAGTTGGCCATTAATGCTCCCTTCTCTGATACGTCTCATCCGACGGAAGGCGGAAGATCAATCATCAATATTTTGAGCTCCGGAGCGCTCTTCATAATGATCTGCATTTAATGAGGCGATTCGGAGAGATTTGTTGAGGCCGTCTTAGGGCTCGCCACATGGTGGATTCCAGACTGTATGATCAATTTAGGCCGCTCGATCGGAGCCGCTGCAGTAGCCTATATAAGGCTTGAAGAAGGGGTCGTAGGATCGTTACTTGACCTTCCTCCTACCCTGGTCTAGCCGCCGTTTCCGGAGTGTTGGAATTCTCTTCCGAGCGTTCATGGGAGTTCTCGGCTAGCGTTTGCGTCATCCGTCATTTTTCCCTTTCGGGGGTCATTCCTCTTCTTTGCTCATCCATCTTTTTCGGCGAGTTTTCGGGTAGGCTTTGTATCCTTTTTTTCGGTCGCTCGGAGAGTTTTTCGATTTCTTCCTCCTTTTTAGTTTCAGAACCTGGGCAATGGACTCGCCGATGAGGGCATCGATGTTCAATGCAAGTCCATCACAAATTTTGGCTTCTTCTGAGGGGGAAGAGGTCGGAATTGAGATGGGCCCGAGCCCGTATGGAACCGGCTCGCTCATGACTGATGAGGATCTGGGCTCGGTTCGAGCCCGATTTTTCATTCCTCCGGAGTTCATTCTTGAACTCCCGAACCTCGGGGGCCGAGTCACCAATCCCCCAAACGGTTGGGTCGGAGTGTATGTAGATACACTCCAAGTAGGGCTGAGGTTTCCTCTTCATAGGTTCGTGGGCAAGCTTCTGACGGCATATGGTCTAGTGCCCGTGCAGCTCGCCCTGAACTCATGGCGATTAATCATTGGCTTCCATGCCCTCTGCCTAGCGCACGGCCTCCCCCTTTGGTAAATATCTTCAGGAGCTGCTTTATATTAAAAGGCAACCATGTAGATAAAGGATGGTAGTACTTCTCCCCTTGAGGAGATCGCAAATTATTTGGAGACCTGCCCACTTCCATCCATGGATGGAAGGATAAATTTTTCTACATCTTCTCCGAGCGGTCGTGGAGATTTAATCCGACCTGGAGCTTTTCGTTGGCCTCGATGAATAATAGGCTCCTGCAGTTATCGCAGTCCGAGCAGAAAACCCTTGATAGTTTGCTCGGACTGAAAGAGACTCCTCGGCTTACCGACCTGCTCAGCGAGGAGACTTTGGTGAATCTTGGTCTGAGTCCGGCCCGTCCCGAGGGTAAGAGCAATTTGACTTTTCCTATTTTCCTTTTTTCGTCGGGGATGCTGACAAGACTTTTTGTTTTTAGATATCGCAGAGATAATTTTCAACACCAAGACGCTGGTGGCCATCTGTAAGAGGAAGAGGGCCGCCCCTGAAGGGGTCCATCTTGAGGGGAGGCCGAAAAGGCGAGAGTCGCTTCCGGCCATGAAGTTGGGCAGGGAGAAGTTGTTGCTCCTGCTTCGGTCGGGCCCAGCCGGGGGCCCGTAAGGGAGGCCGAGGTAACCCAGTCAACGACAGGGGGGATCTTCCTGCCCAAGCGATGGTCACACCAGCCGACTAAGTCCCGAAGATTGCCGCTGCAACTCAACCGTTCGAGCCGGACTCTGAGTCGAGGTGTGGGCCTGGGACTTCAGTTCCTCCAACATTCTCGGCATGTGCCGAGGCCGTGACTCCTCCGAGGTTCCAGCCTTGGGAAGAATTGAGTTGATGATTCCCCAGTTCAGCAGGAAGTCATCGCGGCGCGTACCTGAGGGCGATTCGGCCCTCGGATCCGAAGAGGCAGCCCGCGGACTTATGCGCAGCATCATGCTTCCGCGCGACCGTGCACTAATGGAGGGCGATCTTGGCGACCTCGTCGATCATGTCTATTCAGCGAGCATACGGGTAAGTGATGTTCATTCTTTCGTCTATTTTGTTCTATGGGTATTTAACTTTCGTTGACACTTTCCTTTCCGTGCCAGTCTCTTCATGTGGTCGACGTGTTGATGTCCAACATGCTCGCCGATCGGGAGAAGCTGAAGGTACTCCGGTTTAGGACGGAGCGTGCCGAGCTCCAAAGTCAAGAGGCTGAAGACCGGGCGGCGTCTGCTGCACAATGCCGGCAGGAAGCCAAGGGTCGAGTGGTAGCCATCGAGCAGCAGCGGCATGAAGCTGAGGAGAAAACTGCTGCCGCCGAATAACGGCTTCGGAAGACCAAGAAGAAGGTAACCACTTCCGAAGCTGTAATAAAGGATAAGGTCGCTCATATCCAAGTCATGGAGGCTGAGCACTCCCGAGCCTGCTCATCTTCAGCAAGCCATATTACCGAGCTTGAAGCCACTCTAGCCCGTCTTCGAGGCGAGGCGGAGGAGCGGGAGCTGAAGATCGGGAAGCTCGAGGGGGAATATATTGCCAAACTGGTGGAAGGGGCTGCTGCCGCCATGGTCTAAGGTTTCGACAATTATCGTTTCCAAGTTCAGTAGCTCTGCCCTGAGGTCGACCTCAACGGCCTTTAACCGAACACGGACGGGGCCGCTGAGGAAGGAGAGGACGCCGCCGAAGTTGCTGGCGAGTCCGGGCTAGAGATTGCCTCCATAAGGGCTAATGGGATGGAATCATCAGCCATTCCTGAGGTCGGCCCTGGAGTTGAAGCCACCGCAGTGGGCGGGGATGGAGCTTCCGAAGTTGCAGCTGAGCCAGAGGCCGCAACTGATATTAATGCGATGGTCGTTCACGTCGATTGATTATTTTTTTGCTTTTGTAAGGTTGGCCGTTTAGGCTCTTTGTAACTCTCCCGACCATGAGGCCGGGTGCTCTTGTATTCGGCCTTCGGCTTTTTCTTGCAATAAAGTCCCCTTTGTCTTTTAGCAAGTGTTTTTAGTTCGCTCTGTCTCGTGCCTAGATATTAAGATTCGAATTATGTGACCCAAACTCGGACCCGTTTTACACAGCAGGAGTTGCGCTTAGTACTTGGAGGAACTCCAAGTTTGGTATACCCCTAGGATAGATCTCGTAGGAAACGAGCTCGCAGCTCTTCGTTTAATAGCATGGGCCGTTCCAAGCCTTGCAATCGTAGATTATCTCAAGGATAGAAGCTTGTCCGGGGGCTTTTGTTAATTCATGGGCATAGGTGAGTTCAGGGATAGACATCCACCCGAACGTAGAAATTTACTCGAGGGGCCGAAGCCACCTCGAGACTTGGAAATCCACCCGAGGGGTCGAAGCCACCTCGGAAATAATAAGTTCGGAAATAGACATCCACCTGAACGTATAAATTTGTTTGAGGGGCCGAAGCCACCTCGAGACTTAGAAATCCATCCGAGGGGCCGAAGTCATCTCGGAAATAATAAGTTCGGGGATAGACATCCATCCGAACGTAAAAACTTGCTCGAGGGGCCGAAGCCACCTCGAGACTTAGAAATCCATCCGAGGGATCGAAGCCAACTTGGAAATAATAAGTTCGATGATAGACATCCATCTGAATGTAGAAACTTGCTCGAGGGGCCGAAGCCACCTCGAGACTTAGAAATCCACCCGAGAGGTTGAAGCCAACTCGAAAATAATAAGTTCGGGGATAGACATCCACCCGAACGTAGAAACTTGCTCGAGGGGCCGAAGCCACCTCGAGACTTAGAAATCCACCCGAGGGGTTGAGCCACCTGGAAATAATAAGTTCGGGGATAGACATCCACCCAAACATAGAAATTTGTTCGAGGTGCCTTCGGCCCCTCGGGAATAATAAGTTCGGGGATAGACATCCATCAGAACGTATAAATTTGCTCGATGGGCCGAGCCACCTCGGAAATGATAAGTTCGGGGGTAGACATCCACCCGAACGTAGAAATTTGCTTGAGGGACCGAAGCCACCTCGAGACTTAGAAATCCACCCGAGGGGCCGAAGCCACCTCGAAAATAATAAGTTCGGGGATAGACATCTACCCGAACGTAGAAACTTGCTCGAGGGGCCGAAGCCACCTCGAGACTTGGAAATCCACCCGAGGGGCCGAAGCCACCTCGGAATTAATAAGTTCGGGGATAGACGTCCACCCGAACGTAAAAACTTGCTTTAGGGGCCGAAGCCACCTCAAGATTTAGAAATCCATCTGAGGGGCCGAAGCCACCTCGAAAATAATATATTCGGGGATAGACATCCACTCGAATGTAGAAATTTGCTCGAGGGGCCGAAGCCACCTCGAGACTTAGAAATTCATCCGAGGGGCCGAAGCCACCTCGGAAATAATAAATTCGGGGATAGACATCCATCCGAACGTAGAAACTTGCTCGAGGGGCCGAAGCCATCTCGAAAATAATAAGTTCGGGGATAGACATCCATCCATACGTAAAAACTTGCTCGAGGGGCCGAAGCCACCTCGAGACTTGGAAATCCATCCGAGTGGCCGAAGCCACCTCGGAAATAATAAGTTCGGAAATAGACATCCACTCGAACGTAGAAATTTGCTCGAGGGGCCGAAGCCACCTCGAGACTTGGAAATCCATCCGAGGGGCTGAAGCCACCTCGGAAATAATGAGTTCGGGGATAGACATCCATCCGAACGTAGAAACTTCCTCGAGGTTCCGAAACCACCTCGTGACTTAGAAATCCATCCTAGGGGCCGAAGCCACCTCGAAAATAATAAGTTCGGAGATAGACATCTATCCGAACGTAGAAACTTGCTCGAGGGGCCGAAGCCTCCTCGAGACATAGAAATCCATCCGAAGGGCCGAAGCCACTTCGGAAATAATAAGTTCGGGGATAGACATTTACCGAACGTCTAGTGGATCAGGGACGAACTCGTAGAATCCTATGGATGGGGGTGCTCTGCCTAGGCTCCTCGTTGACGCCGCAGGGCACCCCGAGCCGAGCTCAAAGGGTGATTTTGTAGATGCCCCCACTCAGATCAAGTGCGAACTCGTAGAATCCTGCGAACGGGGGTGCTCTGCCTAGGCTCCCCGTTTATGCCACAGGGCACCCCGAGCCAAGCTCAAAGGGTGACTTTGTAGGTGCCCCCCACTTAGATTAGGGGCAAACTCGTAGAATCCTGCGGACGGGGGTGCTCTGCCTAGGCTCCCCGTTGACGCCGCAGGGCACTCCGAGCCAAGCTCAAATGGTGACTTTGTAGATGCCCCTCACTCAAATCAGGGGCGAACTCGTAGAATCCTGCGGACGGGGGTGCGTGATAGTCAACTTTAAAGACCACGCAATAGCACGTATCTAGTAGGATAGTGATTACGGGTATCGATCCACAGGGATTGGGGTATAGTTGTTTTTCTTAAAATAAAAATATTTAAAATGATGAATTTGTGAAGACTATTAAACTAAGCAATTTAATAAAAGAAAATGCAATTAAAGGGATATCAGTTTAGGAGAACCTAGGGCAAGGAATTCACCACTAACATCGGAACAAGGGTTATTTATATTTTAATTCATTCTTGAATTAACATGCAAATTGGCTACAAGCCTAACAAGCATTCGAATAAAATTTCACAGAAGTAATTTAGGCATAATCCATCTTTAGTTTAGCATGAAATGTCTACCCTAATCTAAGGTGGTAGCACATCGCATCTTCCTTAAGCATGAACTATCTTATTTTTACTTCAATGATCATGAAGAGCAGTTGTATAAACTTCATATTTAAAATCACAGAAATTAAATATGAGATGAAAATAAAATATTCATTAGAAGCAGAATAAGGTTTATACAACTCCAAGAATAGAAATTAAAAATATAAAAACCCTTGGCCCTTTGTTAGGGCTACATCCGGCCCTGGAGAAGAGATCAGCCCTGCATGGAGTTGGAGACGGCAGCAGCAGCACAGCAGCAGGCTCCCATCTCTTCCTTCATGATTTCTTTCTTTGAAATATTCCCAAAATAACAAAACTCTTCTCTCTCCTCTTATTTTTTTATTCTCTCATGTTCCCGTGGCTCACTCCCTCCCCTGTTTCCTCTTCTTCTTCCCGTGGGATGTGGCCTCCGAGAGATGATGGGAGCAACCCTCGGTGGGGGAAGAGGGAATGCCCCCCCCCCCGGTGGGGGAGGAATGAATGGAAGAGAAGAATATGGGATAAGCTTGAACTCGGATTGGGATGAATCCACGAAAATTTGAATTCGGCTGAGATTGGTTCCGAGATGCAGGGGATGTGGACACGGCTGAGAGTTTGTTTGGATTGATCTGTGAGCAGGGGATTCGGAAGAGATGAGGACGCGTGAAACAGGGGGGAAGACGTTGGGAGATTCGGCTGGGAGGAGATCTAGCGGAGATGAAGATGTTGGGAACGGAAGATAGCTGGGACGTTGAGGTTGTTGTTTACGGTTGGAAAACAGGGGATTTAATTCAAAGATGAGGATGAAGCGGATGAAGCTTTGGAACGGCTGGGAGCTTATCCGGATGCTGGCCACGGGATCCTCGGATGCGGAGGGTGTGGCCGAGTCGGGATACAAGGGATTCGGTTTGTGAGGAGAAGATGCTAAGAAGAGAATGGAATGAAGGAGCTGGGGGTTGTGTTTAGAGATGGAATAAGGATGGGTTGAGGCTTTGAGATCCGTGCAATTAGATGATATACTTTGAGATATAAGAAATAAATAATTAAAGAGATTTTATTAAAATCGGATCATGTGGAAAAAGAGTTGGGTGACTGAATCAGAGGGTCTTGATTTGCGGGGTGCATATGATTTGGATTCAAGGATCATCCCAAATAAGTTTGACTTGACCTGCATTCATTAGGCTTAATCATTAAATAATTAAATCAACTCGAATTACCTTGGATAATTTATTAAAATGCAATCATGAAGGTAATACAATTTTTAGTTAAATTTACAAAATATATGAATTAAAATAACGATAAGTGCTATGAATAAGATATTAATTTATGCATTATTTAGCACTTATCACACCCCCCAACCTACATTTTGCTAGTCCTCGAGCAAAATAAAATAAATAAATAAATAAAAACTAACTCACTTTCGCAGGAATCGCGATTGCATTTACCGTATGCAATAAGGCTTTAAACCCCTAGGTGGCCCTAGTGGACGAGTTTTGTCTCGTGAGGGTTTCCGGCTCAGATACCCACAAACTGCAGTCGAAAGAATTTATTTTATAAAATCTAATTTCAAATGCATAAGTGCCAAGAATTTCAAAAGCACACAAAGTTTTAATTACTAAGTCAGCCCAAATCCTAGGTCAATATGCAATTTAAGTTGAAGTCATTAAGCTTCTGCTAGGGAGTTGTAAGACTTCTTTATACTTGGGTGCTCGGTGAAATCTGGACCATACACAAGCTAAGGCTTAAGATCTCCAAAATACTGCTAAAGCTGGTAGTTTCCAAGAATTGGTCAGATATGACCTAATCACTGATTCAAAATCATCCTACCTTGCAGGATTTCGAGAGTTGTGGATGTTTACTTTAATACCTCATGGGCTTTATCTGTAATGTTCCAGTTTACTCGAATTTTTACAACGACGGCTTTCACACTATCGTCTTTTTCAAGGTCAATATTATTTTCTCTTTTTTTTTCTTCTTCTTTTTTTTTTCTTTTTTTTTATAAATTTTTTTTTTATTTTATATTTATTACGCACTTTTACTCTTGTAATGATTTCTCCATGCAACGAGCATTCAGTCAACAGTCCCACACCAGATGGCATAAGGTGTTGGGCATCAAGACTCCCCTACGGACCTATGCTCGGGTTCCTCATTACAAGCCCGCTGACCTTTGACAATAGGTAGCCCTTTTCGATGTACCTGACTAAATTCACTTTTTTTTTTAACAGTAAATACGGAATAATAGTAAATTAGATAGGAATGATTCATCAGGACTCAAGGTTGCTACTAGACTTAGTAACATAATGTTGAACCTAATCCTTAGAAGTGCAGGCCATGTGTGTTGTGAAATTCCAAAGTAAAAATTATCTTACAACTCGCTAAAAGAATTTTTAATGAAAAGAACTCAAATTGACTTATTTGACTAATCATTGGGCTTTTTAGATTTTATATACTTTGTATGTTTATCATTTCAGCACTAAAGCATAGAAATTAGGGTTTTTTTTTTTTGAAATTCATTTTTTTTTTGTTTTTTGAAATTCACTTAAAAATGTGAAAATGCGAAGAATTCCTTAAAAAATTCAAATCCTATTACCCCCCAACCTAGATCAGACATTGTCCTCAATGTTTTTTTTTTGAATATTATATTATTATTTTTATTGTTTAATATATTTTTTTTATTTTGGACGAAAATATGATGCATATGGAGGATAGAAACATTTTACCGTAGTTGCATCAGTAACATGAGGGATCCTGTTAAGGAAAAAAAAAATGCGACAAGAAAATATGCAAAAATAACCTACGAGAATTGGGTTGCCTCCCAACAAGCGCTAAGTTTAACGTCTTCAGCCAGACGCAGTACAACTTTATCAAATCATACCGGGTTCATGCGGAGTTCTCCAAGGAAGAAAATTCATGGGAAACTGATTGTCGGGCAGAAAATTGACTGCTTCTATGGTCTTTTCTATAGTAACGTCAAAATGGGTCAAGCATGTTTTCAGAGGGTCATCTGCTAAAATATAAGGAAGGGTTTCTTCTACAAGATCGTCCATTTTATCTATTAGGAAGTACTCAACTTCCTTTGCAGGTTGATCAGAGGCACGAAATATATTTAACTTGACCTTCAAATTCCCAAAGGATATATTCATCACCCCAGTTCTACAATTTATACTTGCATTGGCTGTAGCTAAAAAGGGACGCCCAAGGATCACGGGAATTTGTTTCTTAGGATTAGGCTCATGTTCCATATCAAGAACGATAAAATCTACTGGAAAATAGAATTTGTCTACCTTGACAAGAACATCTTCAATTATCCCACGTGGTGTTTTCACAGATCGATCAGCCAATTGAAGGGATACCGAGGTTGGTTTTAACTCACCTAACCCAAGTTTCTCGTAAACTGAGTAAGGTAAAAGGTTGACACTTGCCCCTAGATCTAAGAGTGCTCGATCAATGAAATTATTTCCTAAGACACAGGAGATGGTGGGAGCACCAGGATCTTTGAATTTCGGTGGGGTGTTATGTTGGAGAATAGAACTCACTTGCTCAGTTAGGAAGATCTTTTTAGGTACATGTGTCTTAGATTTTCACTTTTGGGTACAAAGGTCTTTGAGAAATTTGGCATAGGAGGGAACTTGTCTAATAGCATCAAGGAGTGGGAGGTTGATTTTAACTTGTTTGAAAATCTCCATCATCTCCTCTAGTGAAGTTTCCTTTTTGCCAAAGGGAGAGGGTGAATTAAGAGCTTCAGGAAATGGGACTTTTGGAATATGAGTTTGGGCAGAAGCTGGAAGAGCTGAAGAAGAAGAAGGTTTTGGATTTTCATGTGATACATTTTGCTCTTCCTTTTTACCTTCTTTATTGTTACCCTCCCCAATCTTATTGTCTACTACACGTCCACTCCTTAGGGTAGTCAGAGCATTGGCCTGTTCATGATGAATTGTATTTGGTTGATTTTCTTGAGCCATGTATTGTCCCCTAGGATTACTCACTGGTTGGCTTGGAAGCTTTCCTTCCTCCCGCTTGTTCAGTGCATTAGCTAGTTGCCCCATTTGGGATTCTAGCTTGGCGATAGATTGCGTGTGAGAGTGCACCAATTGTGTAATGGTTTCCAAACCTTGAAGGGAGGTCAACACTTTCTCCTCAAAGGCTGTGTTTCTTTGGGGTGCTGGAGGAGTGTGTTGAAATTGAGTCGAAGGACGGTAGGGATTAATATTTTGGAATGGTTGAAAGTTTTGGGAATAAGGCTGGGAAGTATTGGAAGTCTGCTGCTTCCAAGAGAAATTTGGATGGTTGCGCCACTCCGGGTTATAAGTGTTAGAATACGGATCATTACCCGGTCGGGACTGTGCTTGGGCAGCATTTACTTGTTCTTGCACAAATTCAGGAAATTGTGCTGCCGAATGGCACTCAAAAACAGTATGAGACGGACTAGAACAGAGAGCACACACTTGTGCTTGGGAAAAGTTTGGAAGCTGTTCTCTAGACATTAGCTGGTCCAACTTGCGGGATAGTGCATCTACTTTGTCAGATAGACCTATGGACTGGCTAACTTCATATATAGTTCCTTTTCTTTGAGAACTCGGGGGTGCTTGACGAGCGGAGGAGGCATGGTGGAGGGAATTTTCATTAAGGTTCTCAAACAATTGCCATGCCTCATGTTCACTTTTAAGCATGAAAGTACCCCCACAAGAAGCATCAACCATTTGACGATTTTGTTCAGACAACCCGTCATAGAAACATTGCACTAATTGCCATTTGGATATTTGATGATGCGGGCATTTTCGGAGTAAATCTCTAAATTTTTCCCAAGTTTCATGAAATTCTTCCCCATCAGATTGGGAGAAGCTCGTTATAGCACGCCTAAATTGGTTTGTTCTTCCTATGGAAAAATATTTTTTTAAGAACTCATGTTGCATTTGAGCCCATGAAAGAATGGAATTGGCTTCTAATGAGTGGAGCCATTGTTTAGCTCTATCCTTAAGGGAAAAAGGAAACAGCCTAAGTTTCAGAGCATCATCAGTGAAGTTCTGAATTTTGACAGTAGTGCAGATCTCAAGGAACTCATCCAAATGTTTATATGGGTCTTCATTGTTAAGTCCATAAAAAGAGGGAAGCATTTGGATGACACTAGACTTAATTTCAAAATGTGCAGCAGCGGTGGTATCAGGTAGTCGAATACAAGATGGAGAGGTATAAATGGAAGGAGTGAAGTACTCCTTTAGGAGTTTGGGTTGTTCTTCAGCCATCTCTATAAGTGGTGTAGATCCTATGGTTCTATAGGTCCGGATTTCGGCTCGAAGGGTCCTAATAGAACGCTCTATTTCAGGGTCAAAAGGTGCTAATTCGGGAGATCTGGAACGACACCCTAGCATACACTAATACTCCTCTGATCAGTTTCAGTCAAGCATGCACTAAAAAGAAAAACACATCAATTCCTTAAGTTCATCCTAAAACCACTAGACAGCTCCTAACTGGTTTGAAGAGGGCACCTAAGCCTCCAATCCGGTCTAATGACTGAGCTGACCAGGTAAGCTCCCAGGTAAGTGGGGGGGTCACGATGCGTTGCAAAGGTCCCACTTAAAAACCACTTGCCTCGAACAGATGAACTGTCTCCCTTAAAGGGACAAAACTTGCCTAGACATCAACTGAGCCACAGAGCGAAATTGGTGCAACTTTCGGTGATCTTCGTCTTATTGAGCTCGAATGTCCCTAGGGGCCAACGTCTAATTGATTTTAATTAATGTGATAACTATGTGAGAATTGATTCCCTAATTTGGGCAAGAATCTGGTGATGAAATCCAGTTCTTATCTTGTTGGGGTGATTGCCCTTACTATGTGCAGATTAATTGGTGTATGTGTATCAAGCATGCATTCACACTTTTTGCTGAATTTAAAATCAAACAATCACCACAAAAGGAAATTTAAATAAGAAAGGTTTAGATGTTACCAAAGAAAATTTTTCCAGCAAATTTTTTACTTTAAACCTCTACAGCCTCCTTTTTCCAGTAGTCCCCTTTTTGATCATCCCAGACTTCCTCTTCGATTCCTGATCAAATAAAAATCAAAAATTAGTAAAGGAGAGAAAAAAGGGATAAGTAAAGTAACAAAAATAGAAAATATTTTTATTTAATTTTAAATATATATATATATATATATATTTTTTTGAAAGTTTTTTTTTATGAAAAGAAAAACAACTATGCTAACAATCCCCGGCAACGGCGCCAAAAATTGATAGTCAACTTTAAAGACCACGCAATAACACGTATCTAGTAGGATAGTGATTACGGGTATCGATCCACAGGGATTGGGGTATAGTTGTTTTTCTTAAAATAAAAATATTTAAAATGATGAATTTGTGAAGACTATTAAACTAAGCAATTTAATAAAAGAAAATGCAATTAAAGGGATATCAGTTTAGGAGAACCTAGGGCAAGGAATTCACCACTAACATCGGAACAAGGGTTATTTATATTTTAATTCATTCTTGGATTAACATGCAAATTGGCTACAAGCCTAATAAGCATTCGAATAAAATTTCACAGAAGTAATTTAGGCATAATCCATCTTTAGTTTAGCATGAAATGTCTACCCTAATCTAAGGTGGTAGCACATCGCATCTTCCTTAAGCATGAACTATCTTATTTTTACTTCAATGATCATGAAGAGCAGTTGTATAAACTTCATATTTAAAATCACAGAAATTAAATATGAGATGAAAATAAAATATTCATTAGAAGCAGAATAAGGTTTATACAACTCCAAGAATAGAAATTAAAAATATAAAAACCCTTGGCCCTTTGTTAGGGCTACATCCGGCCCTGGAGAAGAGATCAGCCCTGCATGGAGTTGGAGACGGCAGCAGCAGCACAGCAGCAGGCTCCCATCTCTTCCTTCATGATTTCTTTCTTTGAAATATTCCCAAAATAACAAAACTCTTCTCTCTCCTCTTATTTTTTTATTCTCTCGTGTTCCCGTGGCTCACTCCCTCCCCTGTTTCCTCTTCTTCTTCCCGTGGGATGTGGCCTCCGAGAGATGATGGGAGCAACCCTCGGTGGGGGAAGAGGGAATGCCCCCCCCCCCCGGTGGGGGAGGAATGAATGGAAGAGAAGAATATGGGATAAGCTTGAACTCGGATTGGGATGAATCCACGAAAATTTGGATTCGGCTGAGATTGGTTCCGAGATGCAGGGGATGTGGACACGGCTGAGAGTTTGTTTGGATTGATCTGTGAGCAGGGGATTCGGAAGAGATGAGGACGCGTGAAACAGGGGGGAAGACGTTGGGAGATTCGGCTAGGAGGAGATCTAGCGGAGATGAAGATGTTGGGAACGGAAGATAGCTGGGACGTTGAGGATGTTGTTTACGGTTGGAAAACAGGGGATTTAATTCAAAGATGAGGATGAAGCGGATGAAGCTTTGGAACGGCTGGGAGCTTATCCGGATGCTGGCCACGGGATCCTCGGATGCGGAGGGTGTGGCCGATTCGGGATACAAGGGATTCGGTTTGTGAGGAGAAGATGCTAAGAAGAGAATGGAATGAAGGAGCTGGGGGTTGTGTTTAGAGATGGAATAAGGATGGGTTGAGGCTTTGAGATCCGTGCAATTAGATGATATACTTTGAGATATAAGAAATAAATAATTAAAGAGATTTTATTAAAATTGGATCATGTGGAAAAAGAGTTGGGTGACTGAATCAGAGGGTCTTGATTTGCGGGGTGCATATGATTTGGATTCAAGGATCATCCCAAATAAGTTTGACTTGACCTGCATTCATTAGGCTTAATCATTAAATAATTAAATCAACTCGAATTACCTTGGATAATTTATTAAAATGCAATCATGAAGGTAATACAATTTTTAGTTAAATTTACAAAATATATGAATTAAAATAACGATAAGTGCTATGAATAAGATATTAATTTATGCATTATTTAGCACTTATCAGTGCGCTGCCTAGGCTCCCCGTTGACACCGCAGGGCATCCCGAGCCGAGCTCAAAGGGTGACTTTGTAGATGCCTCCTACTCAGATCAGAGGCGAACTCGTAGAATCCTGCGGATGGGGGTGCGCTGCCTAGGCTCCCCGTTCGCCGCAAGGCATCCCGAGCCGAGCTCAAAGGGTGACTTTGTAAATACTCCTCAAGGCGTATGAATCGCACTGCCGGGAGATCGAACATACGCCGAGCTTCCTAAGATACTTTAGAGATACCTCAGAAGAATTCCGGAAGATAACTTCATTAGGTTACAGCCTAAGGGAAAAAGCCCTGACTTGAAGGGGGCCAAGGTCCTCCCTTGGGGGAGTAATTTACAACCGGGGTCATTAGCCTCGGACCGGTGAGCGTGGCCTCCCTCCGGCCCCTCAGGGCTCGGGCGGCATCAACATAAGGCTCATAGGCAGAGCGTTAGTAGTGTCTGCACTAGAGCGTCCGTCATTGTTTCCGTCAGATGGTCCCAAAGTCTGCCCCTCAGGCTCTGCTCTGCTGGTTGGCCTGCTGACGAATCGGCTCAGATGGCCCTGACAGACGATCACTTCGATCCTATTACAGAGCTGATAGCAATCCTCCATGTCGTAGTCGTGGTCTCGGTGGAAGCGGCAGTACTTGCTTATGCGCTTCCGTGACTTGGATGGTCGCATCTTCGAAGGAGATTGGAGGTAGCCGTGGCCCTCGATTTCTATGAGGATTTGGGCTCGAGAGGACATAAGAGGAGTATACTCCTCAAAACTTCAGTGGGAGAGGTGTCTCCCAGATCTTTGAGGGGACCGGCTCCTCGACCAATAATACTCCTCGTGGAGTTCCACGATCTAATCCCAAAGCATTTGGATTTGCCGCCCCGCTTCCTCGACCTTCTTGTCAAGTTCGGTGATTGATGGAGCTCCAGCCGGATGAAGAGTTTGGATAACCATGGCCAGGGTTTGGACTTGCTGGACGAGCAGGTAGAACTACCCTGGCTGGATCGGAGAGTTTGGTCCGCAAGGACGGGTAATGCTGGAGGTGGACCTTGGAGAAAGCAGTCGGGCCTTGATTCCCAACTGCTCGATGCGTTTGGGGCCCCTTGGCTCATTATCCTCGCGATCACAACTCAGTCCCTTCCTCTAGCACCAAATATGTTGGGGTTCAAATATGGCCCGAGGGTGACCACGACGGTTGAGCCGAGGGAGCCGCCGGTGTGGAGAGAGAAAGACGGGAACCAACTCCTGCGTGACGGCCGCGGACCTACACAAAGCCTCACCGGTTTTTCCGGTGAGGGCCCTCCGACCATCAAGTTAGAGCAAGCAAATTTTGAACCAGCCAAGAGAACCTCTCTTAGGAATTACCTCATCGAGCTATTTATAGCCTCGGTGGAGTGGCCCGGACGACGAAGGTACTGTCAGTCCCCATTATGAGGGAGTATGGCTCTGAGCCGGATGGCGTGTAGCCCAGGTAGGCAGGTGACGTGTGGTACAGCCCATTCTTAAAAACGGTAGGGCATTAACAGTCACAGCAGGGCATGGCCGGAGTAGTCAAGGTGCCGTCTGACTGCTGTTGGCTGGTTATAAAGGCATGACGCGGCAGTATGGTGGAGTACGGCTGCATAGGTGGGCATGGGCCTACGCGTGGATGTGGTTGTTGGTGAGGCTGCGCTCGTTAAGCAGTCACGTCAAGTGTTTAGTGAGGCCGGCTTGGTGTAGGCTGGAGGGCTCGATTTTTCGGGTTCCGATACTCGAGGGAGCGCTCCGAGCTCGAGGGTCAGAGCGTACGCAGAGCATTGCTGGGGTCTGCGTCTCGAACTTGGTCGGGACGGGCCGGCATTTATCCAGAGGTACCCCGAGCTCAGTCGGGTGAGTTGACGAATGTCCGGAGTTGGTGGAGTTTCGAGGACGAGCTGGCTCTGGGCCGAGGTGAAGGTTTAGTCATTCGTTGTTGGTATTTACTGGGCCGAAACTGGGCGGCCTTTTAGTTGTGGGCTGGACGATCCATTTTTTCCTCTATCATTTTCTCCCCACTTCCGAGGTCGAGCTGCTTTGCTGCTCGAACGATGGAAGTAGTCGGACTCCTGATCATCCAGCACTTTAATTTCATAAGAAGAGGCGCGTACTGGATTGGGTAGGCTTCGGCGCACTTCTTGGTTGAGAGCTCGGCGCCAGATTCGGGGTGTCCGAGCTACTAGATTTTTTGGGAATAGAATTCATCGCGGGAATTTTCTGAGGTTTTACGCAGGTGTCTCTTTTTGGAAAGTGGTTGAATTGGGACAAGAAGGGTTTTGACCATTAATTCCACGTCCCCCGAAGCATTCTTTTGGCGGAGCATGAAGAGTTGGCCATTAATGCTCCCTTCTCCGATATGTCTCATCCGACAGAAGGCGGAAGATCAATCATCAATATTTTGAGCTCCGGAGTGCTCTTCATAATGATTCGCATTTAGTAAGGAGATTCGGATAGATTTGTTGAGGCCGTCTTAGGGCTCGCCACATGGTAGATTCCGGACTGTATGATCAATTTAGGCCGTCCCGAGGGTAAGAGCAATTTGACTTTTCCTACTTTCCTTTTTTCGTTGGGGATGCTGACAAGACTTTTTGTCTTTAGATATCGCAGAGATGATTTTCGACTGCTTGATGCGTTTGGGGCCCCTTGGCTCATTATCCTCGCGATCACAACTCAGTCCCTTCCTCTAGCGCCAAATATGCTAGGATTCAAACCTGGCCCGAGGGTGACCACGACTGTTGAGCTGAGGGAGCCGCCGGTGTGGACAGAGGTAGACGGGAACCAACTCCTGTGTGACGGCTGCGGACCTACACAAAGCCTCACCAGTTTTTCCGGTGAGGGCCCTCAGACGATCAAGTTAGAGTAGGCAAATTTTGGACCGGCCAAGAGAGCCTCTCTTAGTAATTACCTGACCGAGCTATTTATAGCCTCGGTGGAGTGGCCTGAATGATGGAGGTACTGTCAGTTCCTATTATGAGGGGATATACCTCTGAGCCGGATGGCGTGCAGCCTAGGTAGGCAGGTGACGTATGGTACAGTCCGTTCTTAAGAACGGTAGGATGTTGACAGTCACAGCAGGGCATGGCTAGAGTAGTCAAGGTGCCGTCTGACTGCTGTTGGCCGGTTATGGAGGCATGACGCGACAATGTGGTGGAGTACGGTCGCTTAAATGGGAATGGGCCTACGTGTGGATGTAGTTGTTGGTGAGGCCGAGCTCGTTAAGTAGTCACGTTAGGCATTTAGTGAGGCCGGCTTGGTGTAGGCTAAGAGGGCTTGGTTTTTCGGATTTCGAGGTGTACTCGAGGGAACGCTCCAAGCTTGAGGGTCGGAGCGTACGCAGTGCATCGCTGGGGTCGTTATCTCAAGCTTGGTTGGGACGGATCAGAGTTTATCGGGAGGTACCCCGAGCTCGGTCAGGGGAATCGGCGATTATCCGGAGTTGGTGGAGTTCCAAGAACGAGCTGGCTCTAGGCCGAGGTGAAGGTTTAGTCATTCGTCGTTGGTATTTACTGGGCCAAACTGGGCGGCCTTTTAATTGTGGGCTGGACGATCCATTTTTCCTCTATCAGCTGGGGTCCACATGTTAATTGGATTTGAGTTGGATCCTTCTTCTGGATCCATTCGGAATAGGCCGATCCAACCTGCGATCCTTCTTCTTCCTCACGAGGGCTCGAATCCAAGCTATAGCATGTCATGGGCGAACTCTGGCCAGGTGGCGAGGGAACCAGTGAACTTAAATATGGTGATGGAGGTGATAACCGCCCGCGGTGCCACAGCGAGAGGAGGTCTAAATGCTATCGTTCCTCACAACAGAGGCATCGGAAAGTGGTTGATTAAGACCAAAATAGCAAATCTCAGTGGGCACTGGGCATTGCTTGGTCGAGCTAGGATGATGAAGAATCACCGAGAACTGGAGACGGTGATGTGGCCATGGTCAGCGATGCAAGCCACGATTAATCGCAAACTAAGAAGAGATTTGGAGGGTGGATGTTGCTCGAGGTTGCAGAGACCAATGCTAGTGCGGTCGTGAGGGAGTACCAAAGCTCTAGGAGGGCTCTAGCGATAAGCAGAGGGCCACCGGTGATAAGCAGAGGGCCACCGGTGGTTGGGATGGCGATGATGGAGAGGGCAAAGCCCATGAAGATGAGGAAGGGGGGCCCTGACGATGATGGCGCATCAGTGAAGGTTGAAGAGGCCTACGGCGGCGATTGGTCCGGTTAGCACGACACAGGATTGTGCATCTTGTGCAAACAACACTCATGGGCGGCTCGGAAGGGCGTTGTCTAGGGACCGACATTATAGTCTCCTAAAACACGCATCCCATGCAGAGAGAAGGCGACGCTCAGGGGCAGAGGAGTCGGGCAATAAAGAGGTGCTTATAGATGCACCACACCAATGATGAGATCATTGCCGAAGACTTTCATATTCGACAAAGAAAGAAGATAGGATTTGTTATCGTTTCTAAAGACAACGCCAATCTATTGATGCCAGAAATCTGGTCTGGTAATTTGGAGACAAGGCGGGAATTAATCGGCCCACAGTAATGGAAGATGGAGCGCCAATTTGCCATAGAGGCATGTTTATATGCACACAAAGCTAAGGATGGTTGAGGCCTGGAAAGCGCTAGTCAACATATGATATGCACACAAAGCAAAGGATGGTGGAGGCCTGGAGGGCCCCGGTCAACATCCACATAATTAGAAAGAGAAGCAAATGAAATCACGGAATTGGCCCCTTCCTTTTTTTTGGCAGGTATATCATACAATATGTGTACGAATACACCCAATAAAGTTAGAAAATAAAAAATTGGCAACTCTTCCTCCCTGGCCCACAAGGTGCTATCGTTCGATGCCTAAGTCAAATATGGTATTGGAGACAGCGGAAGAAAAAAGAGAGCATGGTGTACAATAACTTGTATCCTTTGCATACTTAAAGAGTCTCATGCCCTTTTTATAGAGGAAGAATCTGGATCCTATCAAAGTTGGACTCTCCAAAGTTTGAGTCCAACTATAGACCGAGGAATTAAAATCCCACTAAAATTGGCCTCCTACTAGGCCACATGTCGACTCATGATAGGCGGATCAAATTTAGGCCAAATCAAATTCCAATTGGAGCCAACACTCTCAAAATAGGATGAAAATAGAATTAAAAAAAATATGGGAATCGGTTCTATATACATATAAAAAAAAATGACAAGGCTCAATAGGACTCTTAGTTTGCTATATATAGTTTGGGTTGGTTATATTATTATGGCAAGCAAGATAAATTGTGATGGCTTAGTAAAATGCCTAGCTATATTAGATTATTAAAACACACAAGCCATTCATTACATTGATCCACACATAATATAATGACATTGAGCATTGATACATAACAACTCCTATGTACTTGACTATCAAATTAGACTCCAAATCCTTTACAATGCATTGCAAAGAACTACCTATGCTTGGATAGCTTCCTCGTCTCTCATATCCAAAATTCAAGGCTTGTGCACAATCTTTACCTTGCAATGTTTGGCACCCTAACAAGATGCTCTTTCTTTCCGAGACAAGCAACCTGGTGACTATCCAAACATGTATTGTTCTCTGCATGCAAAATATGCAACAAAGAGAATTCAAACCTTTTAAATTAAGGTATGATTAGCCTGCCAATGTTTCCAGAACATCCTAGTGTTGATAAAATACCAACTACTACAATATTGTTCCCACACGAGCGTATCGCCATTGCATCTTTCTGTTTTCTTTTTTTTAAAAAAAAAAATGGGTGATTTTTGCCACACAAAGATGTTATCTATAAAACATTCATGAGAAACCCTAGGCATGATTAATATGTCAATGCCTCGGCACCTTAGTGTCTTCTCCAACACAAGCAATATTTCTACTGCATGTGTTGAACTTCTTTTCTGCCACACAGATTTTAGTTAAATAACATCAATGAGAAATCTTTTGTTTTTCTATTTATCGACCACTTTCTTGCTTGATTTGAAGCATGGGTCAAGAAGTTGTCATAATTTAAGCATGCAACTCAAAACTCTTAACTAACATTAAAAGGAAAAACCATGCATCATGACCTTCAGTCCTTTAATTATATGTATTCAAGTTTAATGTGATTCTAAACATCAAAAAAGGTACAAGGAGAAGGGGGGAGATTGGAAGATCTCTATACGTCCAAGTGGATTGGACTGATGTGCTGCGGCTCACTCCATGGAGCAATGTTAAATAGGCCTGTTGTTCAATGTCCATTCCTCGGCCGCAGCTTGTATCCCTTTGAGCCCATTTACGGGGGGCGTTTAAAGGTGACATGGGCCACTTTGAGTTGCGTACTTCGCTTAAACATTTCATAGCCTAGTATCGCAGCCAGTTAGAAATAAGTGAGCAAAACCAAAGTCAAATTACTTAACTTACATTCATAAAGAAAAAGAAAAAAGAAATGCCTCTAATTTACATGTTTTTCATGTGAGATCTCTGTTATCGCTCTTTTTTCCCCTTATTTCTTTCTCCCCTGCAATCAAACAAAAAGAGCTCTCATCTAGTTCATTATATATTATTTTGAAATTATTATCTACGACATCATCCTGTAAGTCCAATCCCGATAACAGCATCTTTTCGTCAACCCTAAGAATAACAGCAACACCAATTTTTTCTGCAGATTCCCACCATGAGGCTAGGCCTAGCCCGGTCAATGATAGCTAGGATTTGAAATGTTTTGACTTAGAATCTTCTATGATGCACGATTTGCACCGTAGAGTACTACAAACCATTTAATGGCCACCATCAGGAAATTGGCAGCTATCAATAATGACATGCTTCATATGGAACGTAAGGTCATTTTATTTGATAGCCATGCATTTTTTGATGACACAAAACAATATTTACAATATTTTCAGTTTGTTTAGACTCTCCAGACATATAGAATTACAAATTTATTCTTATATAAATATGATAAAGTTAAATATGGAGAGATGCAAAAAAAAAAGATTATTTATTCTAAATTTCTTTGTTCATGAACTAATCTTTGTGATTAGTGTTCACTACACCTTGATGGCACATGAGCAATAGAATGCACATTTTTTTAGAAAAAATGGTTTGGATAACGAGAGATATAATTAAAAAAATTAGTGAAAAAAATACTTTGATACGATTAAATGAATAGTGAAAGTTTGTGAAACCTACTAATACTAATTTCAAAACTTAAATTCTAGGTATTATACACCGATTAAATGCATAGTGAAAGTTCGTGAAACCCACTAATACTAAAATCAAAACTTAATACTTACCAATTCCGTGTATTTGGGAAAAATTGTAGCAAGTTTTACCATTCACTCCATGCCACGTGGCATGAAAACCGAAGAGTTCATATTTGTACGTGTGGGACATGTGATGCCCATGTTTTTCTTTAGAAAAAGTAAGAAAAAATTGGTCAAGATCTATTCCATAATAGAGAGGGTCGCATGTTATCTAACTCATAACTAGACATGCAACCAACCATAGATAAATGGACTTGGGCTTCGCATGGATATATTTGGGTCATAAAAAAAAACTGACCCAACATAGCTCATTACTAAATGGGCTAAATTTAGGTTTTGATTCTTAGCCCAAATAATATGTTTTAACATATATCTTTTATTTCTTTTTGATAGAGAAGATCTTTAGTATTTAGTTGAGCTTGACATGGTTATTGGCCAGCTATTTTAGAATCCATTTTAATATAATGAAAACTTATTTAATCTATTATCATAAACTTAACTCTTTTTTTTTGTTGAAGCGGATATATTATGCATAGCGGGTATGAATACATCCAAAAAGATCAAAAGATAACAAGTTCCGAAGTGCACCGGATAAATCCCTCTCCCCCAGCTAAAGATCTCTCCAGAATGTGTTAGATTTTTATTAAATAATGATTAAAAGTTTTCATACTTAAAACATATATATTATGTATATAGGTTAAGAAGGGAGTGTGGTGTGGATGGTTGGTGTGCCCGTTTGAGGTGCTTGAGGTAGGTGGTTCGAATCTCTTTTCCCTCCTTTTTAAAATTCTCATATGGAGGATTTATTTACGTGAAGGAGAGGCAGCTTGGTTATGTTGCTCGGTTCTGTGCCTGTGCTCGTCCGACCCGACGGTCTTTGTGCCCGAGCCTGTGCTCGCTCGGCCCTGCTCGTCCGAGGTTCCTTGCGCCTCACAGGCCCTGCTCGTCCGAGGGTCCTTGTGCTGTGCCTGTGCGACCAGAGGTTCTTTGCGCATGTGCCCTGCTCGTCCGAGTTTCCTTGTGCCCGTGCCTGTGCTCGTCGGCCCTGCTCGTCCGAGGTTCCTTGCGCCTCACAGGCCCTGCTCGTCCGAGGTTCCTTGTGCCTGTGCGACCAGAGGTTCTTTGCGCATGTGCCCTGCTCGTCCGAGTTTCCTTGCGCCCGTGCCTGTGCTCGTCGGCCTTGCTCGTCCGAGGTTCCTTGCACCTGCGCGACCCAGAGCTGAGGTCGTCCAAGAGACTGAGGCCCTGCTCGTCCGAGGTTCCTTGGCCTGTGCTCGTCCGAGGTGCCGAGGCTGAGGTCGGACCACAGGTGCAATGAGCCCAGAGGAGCCGAGGTCGGACAACAGGTGCGATGAGCCAAGAGGCGCATGAGTCGTGCTTCGCACCCTTAGCACGAGGAGCCACGTCGCTTCCTCGTTAGCACCTCTTCGCAACCGACCTCGCATCCGCTGATCCTACTCCCAGTGTTTTTTCAAACTTTATTACCAGTTTTGACCGTTGACCAATTTTTGGTCGCGTCTGTTCCGAAGAAGTCTATAAATAGACCTCTTCGGATTAGACAGAAAACAGAATTGAAAACAGAGAACTTCTATTCTTCCTATTTGCTATTTTTCTTTCAATCGGGCTTGCTGCATACTGATTCTGGGTTCGAAGGCTTCTTTGATCCGTGCAAATCATTGAGGCAGAAGGAACAGTACGAGAGGCTGTTGTATCTCAGGAGTAGAACGCCATCTAAACCTAGTGCACTGTAAGGCGGCGAAATCTACTTCAAGGAAAGTGACCAACAACCACGCCTCAGCATCTCGAGTTCCATTTTTCCACTTTCTCTATTTATTTTCTCTAAGCCTATTTCTGCCTATTATTTATTGAAGTAGAGTATTATAGATTTAAAATTTTCTGGGACAGTATATTCCCAAACATTCTTGAAGTAGATTTTCTCCTACATATAATAGGCTAGTACTTAGAGTTACCCCAATGGCCAATGCAAGTGACCCGGTTCCTCCTGAAAAATTTAATGGAAATAACTTTAAGCGTTGGAGACAGAAGATGGAAATCTTCTTAACCATACTTGGGTTATTTTCCATAATCTTTGACTCTCCTCCAAATGAGGAAGAGAATGAACCAGCTAAAACTTGTAATTTGGAAGAATTTAAGAAGAAAGACTACCTGTGTAGGGGAAGGATTCTGTCCTATCTTACTGATCCCCTTTTTGATGTCTACTGCACTTTTAAAACCTCTAAGGAGATTTGGGATGATCTTAATAAGAAATATGGTATCCAAGATGCCGGAATGGACAAGTATGCTGCTAGTCAATTCCTGTCTTATAAGATGGTTGACACCAAGCCCGTAGTTGATCAAGCCCATGAGTTAACAGTGATTTATCATGAATTAGGCTTAAGGGGAATGGGTATAACTGAGAGCCTTCAAGTTGCTTGTACCATTGACAAGCTCCCACCTTCTTGGAAAGACTTTGGGTTATCCCTGAAACATAAAACCAAGGATATGACAATGAAAACTCTATTGTCTGCCATTAGGATCCAAGAACAACACCTTGAGAAAGATAATGAGCAACTCATGAATCCTGAGCTTCTAACCAAGGTGAACTTTGTAGAAGGCCAGAATAAGACCCATAAGTTCAAATTTGAAAAGGGTGGACCTAGAAACAAAAGAAAACTTATGAAGCCAAAACACCATATCAATAAGAATGATCGGAAGCCGATTTGCTACAATTGTGGGAAACTCGGTCATATGGCTCGAGTATGCCGGATGAAGAGGAAGAAGTATCAGAACTATGAACATGCGCTTTCTCAACCTGCAAATCCACAAACCAACATGGTGCTATCCAGTATTGGTCCTACTAGTACTGATGATCGGTATGTAACTTTAAGTCCAGAATTAAATTTGGCAATTTGCTCTACTAATTGGTTAGTGGATACAGGTGCGAATGTTCATATGTGTACTGATCATACCCTTTTTACTACTTATCAGGTCCGGGGTAGCCTAATAGTAACTATGGAAAACTCCACCTCGGCACGAGTGCTTGGAACTGGAAAAGTACTTCTAAGGCTTACGTCTGGAAATGTGCTTACACTATTTAATGTGTACCATGTGCCCGATGGAAGGAGGAATCTGATCAGTGGATCTCTTCTAAATAGGAGTGGTTATTCTTTGTTATTTCAATCTAAGAAAGTGATTATAACAAAGAATGGAACATTTGTAGGCAAAGGCTATGAGTGTGATGGCTTGTATGTAATAAATAATGTATCTTTGGATTTTTCTTCTGATAACAATAATAAAATTGTGCTTTCAATATGTTCTTCATCTCTTTGGCATGCTAGATTAGGACATGTGAATAATAATACTATTAAAAGAATGATTAGCTCTGGTTTATTACCTAATGTTTCATTAAATGAAAAAGAAAGGTGCCAAATTTGTGTTCAATCTAAACAACCTAGAAAACCATTTAAAATAGTAAATAGAAATTCAACTTTATTAGAATTAATACATTCAGATGTATGTGATCTAAATGGAACTTTGACTAAAGGGGGTAGAAGGTATTTCATTACCTTCATAGATGATTATTCTAAGTATTGTCAAGTTTATTTAATGAAATCTAAAGATGAAGCATTTGAGATGTTCAAGACTTACAAATCTTTAGTAGAAAATCAACTTGACAAGAGAATAAAGATTCTCAGGTCAGATAGAGGAGGAGAATACACCTCTAATGACTTGAATGAATTCTGTAGAGTTAATGGAATTCTACATGAAGTTACACCTCCCTATTCACCTCAGTCTAATGGAGTGGCTGAAAGGAAAAATAGGACTCTGCAAGATATGGTAAGATCTTTGCTTGCCAACTCAGGTTTACCTGAGGTTTGGTGGGGGGAAGCAATGCTTACTGCATGTTTCTTGCTTAATAGGGTTCTATTTAAAGGTTCTAATAAATCTCCTTATGAACTTTGGAAAGGAAGAAAACCTAACCTAAATTTTGTAAAAGTTTGGGGTTGTTTGGCTAAGGTTAATATTCCTTTAATCAAGAAAAGAAAATTAGGACCTAATACTTTTGATGCTGTGTTTCTTGGTTATTCTCTTAATAGCGTTACTTATAGGTTCTTAGTCATTAGTTCTGATATTAATGGCATAGATAAGAATACTATAATTGAATCTAAAGATGCTTCTTTCTTTGAAGACATTTTTCCATTTAAGGATAAAATAGAAAAGCATTTAATAGATAGATCTAATGATGCATCTTGTAGTTCGCCATCTAATTCTCTAATTATTCCTAATAATGAAAATGAAAATGAACTTAATGATATTAATGAACTTGGTAAAGGAAAAAGAATTAGGAAAAAGAAAGATTTTGGATCTGATTTCTATATCTTTATGGTTGAAGATGATCCTAAAACTTATAAAGATGCTATGAACTCATTAGATTCTATGTTTTGGAAGGAAGCTATTAATAGTGAAATGAATTCACTTTTGACTAATAAAACATGGTTTTTAACTGACTTACCACCTGGTAGTAAGGCTATAGGTTGTAAATAGATATTTAAGAAGAAATTTGATAAGTACAACTGTAAACTAGTGAGTACACCTTATGAGCATGGTTTGAACTTGAAGTGCAATAAAGGTGATCCAGTGGCCCAAGAGAAATATGCTCAAATTATTGGGACACTGATGTATGTTGCAAATACAAGTAGACCTGACATTTCTTATGCTATAGGAAAGCTCAGTAGGTTTAATAGTTGCCCTAGTCTTAGTCACTGGGAAGCACTGGATAGAGTACTTAGATACTTGAGAGGTACCATGTATTATGGTTTACATTACTCAAGATTTTCCGCTGTACTTGAAGGATACAGTGATGCTAGTTGGATCACTGATTCAGTGAACCGAAAAGGAACTAGTGGATACATATTCATGTTGGGTGGTGCAGCTGTTGCTTGGAGATCATCCAAACAAACTGTGATCACAAGATCCACTGTGGAGGCTGAGATTGTAGCCTTAGATTATGCAAGTCAAGAAGCAGAATGGTTTAAGAATCTTATGTCTGAAATACCTATTATGGAAAAGCCTATACTTACTATCTCTTTGTTATGTGATAATGAAGCTGCAATTGATACTTGTAGAAATACTGAGTATAACAAGAGAAACAGAAGACACATTAGTGTGAGACATAAGACTATTAGATACCTAATTAAAAATGGTATCATAACTTTGGAATTTGTTGGATCTAAAGATAACCTAGCAGATCCTTTAACTAAAGGACTGGCTAGAAGCAAAGTCATAGAAACATCAAAGGGGATGGGATTGAAACCCATAAGAAATCATTGACAATGGCAACCCAACCTATTCTGACTGGAGATCCCAAGACGAATGGTTCAACGGGAAAAACAAGTTGTTTAATGATTAGTTAGCACTATAATAAAATGACTTTATGTCATTTAGTCTCTCCCTGTGATGTGAGTGCTAAATACAGCAGAGGTATACGAAAGAGTTTAAAACTCTGAATGAGTCCGAGTCTATGGCTAGGTGCTGTGCTGCGAGCACCCTTGGAGGACTCACCTATGTGAGTGTGACTGTGTGGCCGCAGTCTATGGGGATAAGGGTTTAACCCCTAGAGCACTCATGAAACTGAGATATTGGTGCATAAGGCTAGAAAAAGCACCACCTATGATGAACCCAGTATTTGCATTTGTCATGGGTGAAGTATATAGAAATCTGAACCAAAGGATTTGGTTCAAAGCTTTTTAGCTACCACTATACCTTTCAGATGAAAATATACTTTCACTAGGTAAAGGTTCAAAGCTGCAAGCTACCTTTATTAAAGTCGTGACATAAACAAGCCTGATTTGACTATTTTCTGATTTTATAAAGTTTTGAAAACATTTTAATCAGGTGGGGGAATGTTAGATTTTTATTAAATAATGATTAAAAGTTTTCATACTTAAAACATATATATTATGTATATAGGTTAAGAAGGGAGTGTGGTCTGGATGGTTGGTGTGCCCGTTTGAGGTGCTTGAGGTAGGTGGTTCGAATCTCTTTTCCCTCCTTGTTAAAATTCTCATATGGAGGATTTATTTACGTGAAAGAGAGGCAGCTTGGTTATGTTGCTCGGTTCTGTGCCTGTGCTCGTCCGACCCGACGGTCTTTGCGCCCGAGCCTGTGCTCCTTCTATGCCATTGCTCGTCCGAGGTTCCTTGCGCCTCACAAGCCCTGCTCGTCCGAGGTTCCTTATGCCTGTGCGACCAGAGGTTCTTTGCGCATGTGCCCTGCTCGTCCGAGTTTCCTTGTGCCCGTGCCTGTGCTCGTCGGCCCTGCTCGTCCGAGGTTCCTTGCACCTGTGCGACCCAGAGCTGAGGTCGTCCAAGAGACTGAGGCCCTGCTCGTCCGAGGTTCCTTGTGCCTATGCTCGTCCGAGGTGCCGAGGCTGAGGTCGGACCACAGGTGCAATGAGCCCAGAGGAGCCGAGGTCGGACAACAGGTGCGATGAGCCAAGAGGCGCATGAGTCGTGCTTCGCACCCTTAGCACGAGGAGCCACGTCGCTTCCTCGTTAGCACCTCTTCGCAACCGACCTCGCATCCGCTGATCCTACTTCCAGTGTTTTTTCAAACTTTATTACCAGTTTTGACCGTTGACCGATTTTTGGTCGCGTCTGTTCCGAAGAAGTCTATAAATAGACCTCTTCGGATTAGACAGAAAACAGAATTGAAAACAGAGAACTTCTATTCTTCCTATTTGCTATTTTTCTTTCAATCGGGCTTGCTGCATACTGATTCTGGGTTCGAAGGCTTCTTTGATCCGTGCAAATCATTGAGGCAGAAGGAACAGTGCGAGAGGCTGTTGTATCTCAGGAGTAGAACGCCATCTAAGCCTAGTGCACTGTAAGGCGGCGAAATCTACTTCAAGAAAAGTGACCAACATACCACGCCTCAGCATCTCGGGTTCCATTTTTCCACTTTCTCTATTTATTTTCTCTAAGCCTATTTCTGCCTATTATTTATTGAAGTAGAGTATTATAGATTTAAAATTTTCTGGGACAGTATATTCCCAACAGAATGGTTAGCTACGAAAAATGCTACCCAATCTGCTGTTCCGTTGGCCTCGCGGTGCACATGCTTTGCCTGAACGGCCATTCTCCTACTGACCATTGCCCGAATATCTCTGAGCAGCAGGTTGTTGTCACCCACCCCACCTACACTCTAATGGATCCAACCAATAACTGTCGCCGAATCGCCCTCCAACACTGTAGCACATGCTCGCAATAAGCATCGGGCACAACTTAAGCCGGACCAAACTGCCCTCAACTCCACCCCCGAAGACCGAGATGTCAAAGATCTGGCAGCTACCAGCCGCAATCACCCTGTAATTCGGACCTCTAATGATGAAGCCCGCCCTTCCCCTACTTTCGCCATCTAGTACACAACCGTCAAAATTTACCTTAAGAAAACTCGAGGGGCTCCTAAGTGAAGAACACCGTGCGAGACGCTCTATGAGCAAAAGAGGAACCGCAAGTGTCCCGGGCTATCAAGGGTCCATCCGACAGATGCGACTGAATAACCTCAACTGCCTGGCTCCGAGCCCGCTCAATCACGAACCGCGGAGGGGGACAACTTTCACCAAATATCCATGCATTCTTGGATAGCTAAAACTGATACGCCATATAGATCACCATTGTAGCCGCTTGCCTGGAGCGTGGTGAGGCCGCCCACCATCTGGTCATCTGCAGAAAGGATGCCGAGTCACGCCGGCCTCCCAAAGAGATGGCAAGCTCCCAAATCCTCCTTGCACGTTGGCACTGAAATAATGCATGATCCACGGACTCATCTACATGGCAAAAGAGGCACTGAGAACGGATCGCCAGGCCCCTACTACTCATGACAAGCCTCGTCGGTAGCCTACCTCAGACTACCTTCCAGAGAAACAAGGCCACCCTCGAATGTAGACCAAAGCGTCAGAACCAGGCGCAGTCAAACCCTGTGTGCTGCACACTCTGGAGAAGGCCGAGAACATCGCCAACCCTGACTCTAGATCTGCATGTCGAGCTCCATACCCGCACATCGGGGCATTGACAATCTAGAACCATTGACCCCTTTCGAAGGTAAGGTTACGGACAACAAGCTGGTTACTAAACAACTGGGCTAAGTGGGTAGTATCCCATCTTGCCTCACCGGGCCGAAGGAGGTGACGAACCTGCAGTCCTTCTAGGGCGTCGATGCTGACCATGGTCGGTCACCACCCTACAGGAAGCGAATCTACCCAGTAGTCTACCACCGCATCCATTGTTTGTCCGTCACTGATCAACCACCTGTAATTAAATAAAATCAAAGGCATATACCTGTCAATCTCACACCACAAGGGGAGCATCGCTGACTCCTAGCCTGTGTCTCGCCAACCCAAGCCAGACCATACCGCCATGCCATCATCTGACTCCAAAAGCACTTGGGCTCCAGGATGAATTTGGCCACATGCCGGACGATTAAAGCTTCTCTCCTCATCAAGAGAGACTGCACCCCCAAACTGCCAGCTCGGGTTAGAAAACAGTTCGACTCCCAAGCTACCAGGTGCACCCCGTGGCTCTTGCCGAGAGATCCCACAGGAAACTCCAAAAAAGCCGCTCGATCTTCGCCAGCACAATTTTCGGGACAACGATATGGGACATGAGACGGACCAATATGGAGCATAAGACCGATCTGACCAGGGTCACTCTGCCCATTATAGAGAGCGAAGCCGCTCTCCAACCCTCTAGCCACTCTTGGATATGCTGCATTACCTATCATAAACTTAACTCAATCTAACATATTTATCAAATAGCTTAAATGTGTCTAATCAGCTTACTTCTTTGATAAATAAGTCAGGCTCGAGTTGAGATATTTTTTTCATCGATATTTCAACATGACCCGAGCTCCACTTAGAGCTCCATCCGACCCATTACAACTCCACTTAGAACTCCACTTAGAGCTCGAATTGAGATAACATTAGTTGAAAAAGTTTATAATTTTTGAAATTTTATTTTAACATGAAAATTAAAAAAATATGATAATATATATATATATATTTTTTTTGGTTAGCCGGCTGCAGGGTTCTGGCTCGGAGGGGCATGCAGCATACGCCACCCGTAGAGGCGGTGACGTCCTACGCCTGGGCGAGGCCGTGTACGCGTGCGGTGGAGGACGACGGTAACTCCCGAGTGAGATTGGTACAGCCAGGGAAAGACCTCTTTTATTTTGTTTTCCTCCACCTTCCCATCGTCCTTCTTTCATTTGTTGGGATGCACGCAAGGGTGACGAGCGGGGATGTCATCTTCCCAGCTTTTATACATGCTCCAAAGTGTCTGCAGCCGCTGTCAACTCCATTCTGATACGCATTCCATCCTACATTAAAGGATGGCGCAGGCCCCTATCATTGTCTACTTATTTTAGACACAGAGAGGAGAGAGATAGAGATTTTTTTTTGAAAAGACGAGCTTTCATGTCGAGCAATGTCATATTAAATCCGAAATAAATAACTAAATAACTTACTTACAACGTCCGATGCATAATATCTGCTCACAGGTGGTGCAGCAGCGGATCAAGTGAGCTTTATGAACAAAATGACAAAATATATATATATATTTGTGTATATATATATATAGCGTAACACGTAATATGACTGCCTCCAGACGTCCAAATTAATCAAACACAAACTTGGTATTAAGCAATTAATTTTGTATTTATTAAATATTTTTCTATGCAATATGCAATGCACAAAATGGATAATATGATGTTAAAGTACTAACGCATGGATTACAGAGACTTCTGAGTTATTCATCAAGCGGTCAAAATATGCATCTTGTTGCTTCTGCCAACTCTGATTTGCAATTTGAGTAAAATGCAGAAGACTCAGATGGTTGGATTTTATATTTTCTTTTTAATTAACTATTAATAGCCGTGCTGTTATGGTTTGGCCGAAGATTTTTCTATTGAGGGATTTTTTTAACTCTCATTTAAGGAAAAAAAAAATCTCCCATATATTTATATAGAATCAAAAAATTTAAATAATATTTTCCGACTAGCCATTTTAGATGGGTCCAAAATTACTACAAATAGTATGAAAACAGATCTAGTCCATAATCTATATAGAATAAGAGACACTTCAGCACATATTCATTGAATCTAACCACAAACCAATCGTAGTACTTGTGCTTAGATTTGAATAGATTTGAACTTTTAGTCTCATGAAAATATTAGAGCTCAAACAGAAGAAATAAAGACCTATAGGGATATATATTTAGTCTCTCATTAATTATTCACCGAGTAAATCTTGAATATTTATATATAATAAAAAATAATTTTTGCCTAAATATCTTAGGTGAGGTCTAGATTCGTTACCGGAAATAAGAAGGAGGCCTTTTCCTTGCACCCACATACACAACATGATAGAAGGTGATGGACATCTCTTTCGAGCTTTGAAATCATGTGCAATTAATCTAATTGAAGAGACGCCATTCAAATTACACATCAAACATGACGAACTTTTGTTCGATCCCTGAAGTCATAAATACCTCATAATAGAAGCAGATAAAGAAGGCCTAGTCTCCACCTAATATATATTCTGACATTCGGAACACATCTCTAATCGAGAGCCACCTTATTCACACTACTTAGCACACGGTCACAGGTTAAAAGCCACAATTTGAATTCTTTCCTTCTTTTCTGTACCTAGGAATATATACAACAGCAGCAGAAGGTGGGACGAGGGTAGAAGGCCCCATGCAAAATTGGGTAATGTACAAGGAAGAGCACAAGGCCTCAAAGGTTGACCGGGGCAGCGTCTCGAAAGAGAAGGGAAAAACGACAAGGAGGGCCTCTCCCTCTTCGTGCCCCTTCGTGGTGACTACAATGGAGAGTTCCGGTGGAGATTGTGGGACCTGTGGATCTCCTTCCACTGGAGGGAGATATCCCTGGCTATGTTGAGTGCTTCCCAGGTGGTACCGAGGAGGCCTCGCTTCGTGAATCCCACGCAGTAGAGGCCATTCTCGCCCTTCCAACCATCGGGGAATGGGCCTTTGGCCATGCCCTCCTTCGTGAAGAGAAATCCACCACCCTGACACAGAAGAAGACAATGAAGCAATTAAATGAAACCACAACTATTTCATTTGGAACGAAGCTTCCAGCTTAAAGAAACAAAACCATACCACCTTTACAATCGCTAAGTCAATATTAATTAATTAACTATGGTATTTAATAGAAGTCTAATTTGCTGGTATTCATGCCGAGAACTCCTAGGTGTGCTGGAACGAATTAATTAAAGAGCACTTTCAAGGTGGTGGTCCCCGAATCCCACGCTCACCAATTAACGCAGTCCTGCACAACTGCCATCGATAGCCGGGCCCACGTTGGGGCACAGCGTGATGGTCAATGAGTGGGTCCTCCGGTGGGTCTTGCCACTGATAAATCACAAATAACTTATTCTTGTTTGCATGCAACTTGTACAGTTGCATGCATATAGGAGGAGGAGGAGGAGGAGCCTCCCACGGCGTCTGCTTCCCGGGCTGCCAAAATAAGGCTAGAATCCACATTGCGTCGTATGTACGGAAAAGGAAGATGGGAGGCAGGGGAGGGAAGAGAAAGGGAGAGCAAGTGTCGGATACCTTGAGCCACGAAGGAACGTTGCTTTTGTAACCCGTTGCCAGAATTATGGAGTCGAACTGCTCCTCTCTCCCATCGACGAACTTTGCTCCCGTCCTCATTATCTCTTTCACCCCTCGCATCACCTTCATGTAAAGCAGCCAGACAGAAAGGTAAGAAAAAAAAAATACAGACCACAACAAAGATCACCCATCCCCCGTGAACTCCCGCATCCATCCTATTCTCAGCTATAACTGCAGTACTGTCCTGCTGTGGACCTAACTGCTCCTGGCTCTCCTTCCTAAACCAAAGAAACTGTTAACTCTGCCAATAAAGCGACTTGCTTAGTGGAAGTCAGAATATATATGCATATATGTATGTACAGTTAGTCTAGGATAAGACTAAACTCAGTTGGATATCGGCGACTACAATTTCTGTGAAAATCCAGTGCACGGCATCGGCAAGGAAACAGTTAAAATGGAGGACCTCAAATCAATCACATCATCAAAAAAGACTGAACGAGAGCCCACGGAAAGATGAGGACATGGTTTTTTTTTTTTTTTTGGGTACAAGAGGACATGGTTCACTGGAGTTGGATTTCAAAAAGTTCTACTCGCCCCACCAATAAATAAAAGAGACTAGAGGGGGAGAGAGAGAGAGAGAGAGAGAGAGAGAGAGAGAGAGAGAGAAGTTTGATCAGGATTGACTGACCTTAATGTTGCCAGACTTGATCTGAGCGAGCGCGCCCACGTCCAGGACCGGGGTCTTCCCGGTCAGGTTCTTCAGCTCGATGGGCCCCGTCTTGGGCCTTGGGAGGCCGAGCCGGTCAGTGTCTCCCAGGGTCTGGCGGGCCACCGCCAGGAGGAACTTGTCCACTAGCCTCAGCGGAAGCCATCTCAGGAGAAACATGGCCACCCCAAATGTTGACAATCCGAACATCTCCCTCGGCAACACATGCACCTATTTTTAATCATCAACGAGTTGGGAGGAAGACAGCGTCGATTATTCCTATTTTCAGAACAAAATCATCTTAACAACAGCTATCACTACATACGGTCTAATGGAACAAACAAGGAAGAAAGAAGAGAGATTCCATCATTTCTTCTGCTTTCTATTTTATATACTCCCAAACTTAATAGGAAAAACGGCTTCCAACTTTAGGAATATATAAGAACATAAGAACACAACTCAGACTGAGAGTAAACTATAGGAACATAGCTATGGAAGGTTGCAGTAATGAGAACAGCGGACTCCTTAACCCCCCAACCATCCTTAAAAAACAAAAAGAACATCAGACTATAGTCTGCAGCACTTTTTTTAATTGAATGAGTTCCATCACACCTTCTATATATACTTCCTAGTTCCTACCTATACGGCGTCAACTTAATAGAATAAATGGTTACAGAACTAATAGCAGCAAGAAAAGAAGCGACTTCAAGGTGGCTATAATAAGATGTTAAACTTCACTAGCCAGTAAGGCTTGTAACCTGACTCATGGAAGAAGTTGTTATCTATAGAAAGCTGTGAACAAATGAAGCAAAAGAACAGGATAAGCGACTCACAGTGTTCCTGACCACCATATGAGGCCTGGCATTGTGCCTGCAGAGATCCAAGCTTACTTCCATTCCAGAATTCCCACAGCCCATCACCAAGACCTTCTGCCTCTCGAAGTCGGCCCCCGACTTGTAGTCGCACGTGTGGATCACCCGGCCGCCGAACACAGCCGTCGATATGTCCGGCATCACCGGCTCCGCGTTCTCCCCCGTCGCCACCACCAGCCACCGGCTCACCAGCTCCTCCCCCCGGGTACGGACTCGCCACCCCCCGACCGCCGAGTCAAACTCGGCGTTCAAGACCTCAGTCCCAAACCGGGGTTGGATAGCGAAGAAGGCGGCGTAGGCTTCCATGTAGGCCACGAACTGGTCCTTGGAGGGGTACTTGGGAAATTCCTTGGGGAAACCCATCAATGGAAGCTCGCAGAACTTTTTGGGGAGGTGGAGCTTGAGGCGGTCGTAGGTGCGGTGCTGCCAGAGGGAAGCCACGCAGTCGGACTTCTCGAGGACGGTGGCGGGAACGCCGGCGTTGGCGAGGCAGGCGGCGACGGCGAGGCCGGACGGACCGGCGCCGACGACGATGGGGCCGGAGACCCAGGTGCTCCTAAGCTTCGGGTTCCCCTCCGCCGAATAACCCATGTGACGGCGTGCTCTGTTTCTCCCCCCCTCCCTATTGTCTGGGTCCAAAACGCTTCTATATTTTTCCCACTCGGTTTTCTATTCCAGCTCTAAAAAAAGGCTCTGCTTTTTACTTTCTGTTGGTTTCTTTTTCTTCGCTTTTTACTGTTGGAGAATGGGGGGAGCTCGAGGGATTTTATAGCGTAGGAAGGGGAAGGGTTCTGGAACTTGGGCACTCATTTGGGGTTTATGGTTGGGTTTTGCTTGCGGAGAAGAACAGCAGAGCAAGGAGTAAGAAAGCGCAAAAGCGTGATGACTAAGGCAAAGGATTTGGTGCTCTCCATATGGCGCCATCATTTACGACCACACTTCCTCTCTCTCGCTCGCTCGCTCGCTCTCGCCCTCTCGCTCTCGGGCACGCGCACATAAGGGAGGGTTTTGGATGTAAATCGTTGACATAGGCGAAGTTAATGATCTTTAAATGTACTCGGATGAAGAGAGAACCTTCTCTCTTGAATTTATCGGGGATGGTCAAAGGAAGTCTTGTTATTATCTCCTTATGGGGTCCACGTGGGGGCATTAGCTTAACTGTCATGACACTCAGCAGTGCACAGGGGAAATGCTCAAGTAACTCAAAAAAAATCACTCCGTCCCATTGCTCCCTCCTAATTGGTGTAAAAAATCCGAGCAACTTTTCGACTAAGTTTTGAAATTGCTAATTTAGCGGTATTATTGTGGTTGAATTCTGGCCTAAGAGTGACCACCCTGAAAAAAAGCCAAGGGGACACCGGCCGAGACCGAAAAAGGTCACTTTCCGCACTCTAGGGCACCTGCACAAAGCCTTGGCCAGAAAATTGCCTTGTGAACGCCGTCCTATGGACTCGCACCCACGAGAAGAGGGTGCAGACTGGGCTGTCACCTGCTGCAGACCTTGAACGGCCGCGATGAGTTTTTAGACCTGCTGGACGAGCAGACTCTATCGCTCTAGCAGGACCTGAGAAACTTGGGCTGCCGGTGTCGCAGGTGGTGGACTTTGGAGCAAGTTGCCGGAAGTTGGTTTCCGACGTCTCGATGCGTTAGAAGCTCCTCGATTCCTTAACCTCATGATCACGACTCAGACCCTTCCTCTAGCGCCAAATGTTGTGGCTGAAATTCGTTCCTGCTGGAGTCCCCTCGGCCTCTTTCAGCGTGGTCACTCTTAGGCCAGATTTCAACTACAACATGTATAATTTTTTTTGATAAATCAAATTTATTAAATCGATGCAGAAGAAATACTTCCATAAAAATCAAAAAAAAAAAAAATTGTACGAATATCCTCTTAAATATCGAATTTTGCATGAATACTCTTTCAAAATTAATATTTTCATATATATACCTTCATAAAACACTTGTTTTCTATTTTACCCTTTTTTAATTCTTATTTTTGCATATGTACCTACACCATCTAATGCCGTTAAAATATTAATGGTTTCAAATTAAAATAACTAAAATATTCTTTGTTAGGGGTGTAAAGGGGGACCATAAATCTTTAGTCCTATACTACCTGAGTAGTGGAAAGGATTGTGCTTATAAGAGGTCTCCATCTCTTTATTCCTCGCGAGGCGCCTTTTGGATAAAGCCGTGAGGAATATCTCCCGTCCTGAAAAAGCGGGAGGGTCTCTCCAAAGCGGACAATACCTCGTGACAGGACACAACTCCTTTTCTGCTCTAACATCGTTAATGGGTAGATGTGCAATAAAAACATTTATAAAGTGATCGTGATGGAAGACAAAAAAAATAATTTAAAAACTTGATTTTATTTTTAATTAAAATAAATATGGTTTTTATTAATGGTATTGGAACAACCGTTGTATTAGGAGCATTTGTCCAAAAATAGTATTTTATGAGGGTACATAAATAAATATAAATTTAAAAGGATATTTACGCAAATTTAAATTTTTAGAAAGATATTCATATAAAAAACCCATCAAAACATAATCGACAACTCAAAAAAAAAATCTATTATAATCGTCCATAAAGTTGATTCAATATAACCAGCTACATACCTAGTCATCTAATTTGCAGTACTATTAGCTTTTCTATAAATATTTTTACACTTCAGTAATAGAATGGGCCGTGATCTCTAAAAATGATGAATCAGATAACTACTTAAAAATCATTAGAGAATCCCCCTCCAAGTACAAGATAACATAGTTCAATGCGATAGTTTAGATAGGTGCGTTATGCAGCGGACTGCAGGATTTGTGCAATCCAAAATGATACACGCAAGTCCGTGGGTTGGCACCTCCAAACTGATCAGCTGCATGGCATATTTTTTTAAGTACAGCGCAATTCATATCCTGCAAAACTGGAAGCATGTTTGTTTGTTAGATAATGAGTGTGCGTCACATTGAAATATCTTATACCGCAAGGCACGACAGGGTTCATGCGTACTTGGAATGTGTTGGTGTGACACGTGGAAAGTTGTAATCAATGATGAACTGCTGCGGTAGCAACTAAGCGGTGTCCTTAAACGAATAAATAAATATTTTGTAATGGGGTTTTTCGACAAATATTGCATCGTTTTTTTTACTGTAACTATTGGGGGATTCTCGGCCCGCGGTCCGGTAATTTCTCTTTTCAGGATGCTTTCTTGGATGTTTGTTTGGATAGGCCCCACACGCGTATCCGAAAAGAGGAATCTGGTTTGTCTTGTTGTGTGTCTACCAGCAATCTTCATGGGGATGTCTTGAGTACAATGAACTTTTGAGCAATGGGATTCACGAGAGGTTATATTCTCATAGTCTAAAATATGTTTATATACGTAATGCCAATTCGGTAAGTAAACATTGTTGCTAGATTAACTAGAACATTAATGCAATCACGATCGAGGTGTACTTTGTAGTTGTGTCACAGCCTGCTGTTCATGCGAAAGAAAGATTTGGGTCATGCCCACTTTAAAATTTGTACCCAATTTAGATGTTCGGCATACTTTGAGAATGCTGATTTTTTTTTTACATGAAATATAGTTTGTGTGATTTTTTTACATGAATTTACGGTGTGCTGGAAGCAAATCCTGAGCAGCAGAGGAGGGTCTATGAAATTTTACACCAAATTTCGAGGGTCCCATTGATATAGCAGCGGGAGGTTTTGTTAGTTGGTGAGCTAGTTGTTTCCCCAGCACTGTCCAATCACTGGTGGACTACCTCGTATCCAATTAAAAGGGAACGGAACCGTACTAACCCGGATCCGTGGGTCCGCGGACCCAAAGACCGTTTCGTTGCAATGGCCTCTCGAATACACTGGTGTGATGAGGTGCTCGCCATACTAGGCCGGGCCGGTTGGTCGGCGATGGGCCGAGGAATAAGTAACCGGGGGCGGTCCGAACCGTATGATATGAGAAATTGGAGAGGAACGACGGTCTCGTCTCGTAGGAGATTTCCGCAAATAGGAAAGAGCTAAGCGGCGCCACGCGTTATAAATTGAGCGGTGGTCCCCGCCGGCGCCGACGGGGAAGGGGTTGGTGGCCACGTAGTCGGGTTTAATTGCGGCCCGATCTACCGCGAGATCTTGAGATCCAAGGGACCAGATCTCTCGGGAAGCCGCGGAACGTGACAGCGGGGGGTGATCACGAGATCCGCCTCTCCACGCTTTACAAGAAAAAAAAAAGGGAGAAATTTCCGAAAACGGTAAAACGGGAAACGAAATGACGGTTCTGACCTCGGACTGAGTAGAGTGACGGGATGGGAAGGATAAATACGGAATACGGAATGCGGGGTGCGTGACGTAGAGGGAGAGTGGAGGAAGCGAGGCGCGAGGTCACGTGACGGGATGGGGGTGGGGATTCCCCACGTTGGCAGGATATCCTCACAGGCTTTTTTAATTTCTTTACGCCGAGGAGGAGGAGGGGGAGGAGAGGGCGGAGGGGGCGGTGGAAAAGACCGTCGCGATAAGGTGGGTGGAGTTAAGAGAGGGATTTGATTTTATCAAAAAAAATAAAAACAGAGAGAGAGAGAGAGAGAGAGAGAGAGGGATTTGACGGTCGGGAATAGTTTGACGTCATGAGGTGGTCGGGTATTTCATTTGATTTGACTCCGTCACGTCGCGTGTGGGTTTAGGTCGGTCAGACGTGTTGACCTCGTAAGAGTGGGGAGCCAGTTGCTTCGAGCTGCGCCGTGGGCCATGTCACAGACGGACCCAACGGGATATATGCAATAAAGTTTTTTTTTTTTTTTTTTTCTTTTTTCGCCCTTTCCCAGCCTCCTTTAACCCCCACTAGATTTTTTTTTTAATGTTAATGCAAAGTCACGTGAAATCTACATTTTTTTTAAATAAGGACAATATTTTATAGAACAAATATATATTAAAATAAAGCGATTATATTTTTCTATAAATCCTATCATTGATAAGTATAGGGAGAATTGTTAAAAATATATTTTATTGAATACAGCAATGGATAATTAGAGAACAAATGAGGGTGAATGGATAGGTAATATTAAAAAAAGGAGATAGAATAAAATATAGAATTATTCATGACCATGGGGATGTAGCACCATTGGATGCAAAATAAGCAAAAAATAATTTAAATAATTTGGACGTGTATAACATAAATCTGGTGGTGTACTTACATGAAAGAGTAATTTAACATGTGAAAGAAAAAATTAAAAAAATAGAGATGAAAATTACATGGAATAAAGTAGCGAGGAAGATCTCATATCTGAATATATTTCAAAAACTATGTCTACAAAGAAGCTAAATGGAGGAAAATAATTCATATAACCGATTCCAACTAGTTTGGATGGAGTTTTATTTGAGTTGAATTGAATTCTCAAAGGTAGATAATAAATCAAAGCTTTTTTTTATTCGATATGTACAATTATAATAGGCATTTTATTCCATTTCTGGTAGTACAAAGCCCTTTAGAATAAAAAGGAATGAAAAATGTGTTGATGGCATAGTGAATCATTATTTTACATGTTTGCTTTGAACGTCACACTTGTATAGATCATGAATGATACCCATCCTTAAACTCCCTGATAGCTAGTCAAGTTTGCTATCCATTAGTCGAAATTCAACTTTCCAGTTTATAAAAGTAAGAAATTCTTTTGCCAAATTTCACATAATATGGGAAGTCAAGAATATCTAAGTATTTATTCAAATCATAAATTTGGACAAGCCCGCCCGTCAGTTCAAAACAGGCATCCGCATGCCTGTTGGGCTAGCTCTCATTAAAAACTTACCGAACGTTTGTCGGCCCAAGTTCCTCTTCCTTCTAGGCCCATGACTTGGGTCCCATCTCATCTCTCGACCCATATAAGATTTTATTGATAGCCCACCGGGTACACCATAGAATGGGCTGGATTTCAAGCACCAGGAGCTGTTGAAGGAGAGGATCGCTGTCGCTGATTCGCTTGCTCCCCATTGGTACTGGGCCGTTTTAAAGTTACAGCATTGGTGCAACCTAAGTCGGCCTCTAAATAGCTTTTGACATGGTTGACGAGACTTCCCTCTTTGTTTCCCTCCTTCCAAATGAATAAGGGTGTTTCTATATGTGAAATGGATCAGGGTTGTATCTTTTGCATGGAATAAGGATTTATGTTCCTTCGCACGAGTCTGCCGTCGGATCATCCCTTGCACACATCTCAAAGCGATTCAAACTCTATCATTCATTTGCCTGCATAGATTTCAAAGCGCCCAGTGGATGATCCAAAGGTGGATTTGTACGAAGAAAGGTGAATCCTTCTTTCGCATGAAAAATACACCCCCAACCTCTATGAAATAATAGAATAACTGCTTCAAAAACTCTCCCAAGAACCTTGCAAGATGGTTCGCTGCATAGCCTCCATCTAACATAATAGGTACCATCGTTAGGGCAGTTTTGTTTATGAATTGGACTTTTGATTGTAGCTCCTATATATGCAGTTTTGAGGGTCGAACTTGGTGCAATAATTATTGGCGTTGTACGGAAGCGTGTGGATCCCTGATAACCGCTAACCTAGGGCGTCCCCTAGGGCGTCAGGCCGTATGGAGAAAGAAGGAAGAAGAGATGAAGAACCACAATCACAAACAAGGGTTTTCGTGGAGAAGAAGAGGAAGAGAAGAGAGAACGTGGGAGAAAATTTTCTGGCGGCTCTTATTGTTAGATGTATGCCCTAGAAGCCAATCTGGCTGACACATTATTAATTCTGGGACATAAATTTGTACTTGACTTTATTATTATTGAATAATAAATGGGCATCTTTTCATTCATATTGTTTATGTGTCTATGAATCGTCCAAGGAATTAATAAGATGATGATACATATTCTCAAGAGTTGAGAATTTGAGCCATGTATCATTGGTGATTAATTTTTAAATGCTCCTGATCAATGGACCATCACGAGGACGGTGATCGATCCGATCAGTGCACAGATCGCTTTCCTTATGGATGGACGAGACTCGAGTCCACAGTGTGGGGACACTGAAGTGATAGTGCAGGTGCTTGTTAGAGAACAAGGGTACTGAGCGTGACCAAGACAAAAGTCACTTGGATGTCTATCCACTCGTCAGTGACTTGCTTGATGTTGCAGTAGTATGACTGGTCCTTTGACCTGCGGTGCTTCGGCTGTTCACAGTGAGGTTATTGTAGTTTGACTGCACATACACATGGTCTCTAGTCATATGGGTCCTTGTAGTGTAAATTGGCTGCAGTAAGTTTACTGTAGGAGTAGGGTACGCACCTACATGGAATCTATCGACCTTGATAGAAGAGGAGTGATCCTATGTGATTTATTAGACTGAGTTCTAAGACCTTGGCCAGGGCAGTAATATACAGTGGAGAAAGAGTTTTCCACTATCGAACTCAAGTTAAATAAATCTAGACATATGACAGACGATGGGGTTTGACGAGTTATCCATGACCTCCGGTCTGTAGGGATCCACGATAGAAGGACTGTATCATACGATAACTGCACCTAGAGGTTCATCATTCTATTCTGCTGGGTAGCCACTACATACTGCTAGGTGTCACTGGTGGATGGTGAGACTCACAGGGATCATTTCGATGGTCGATAATCCCTAGTGAGTTGAGTTGGAATTGTTTCAACCCATTGAAAGGAGTTTTCAATGATATCGTGATAGGGATCGCAATATATCTCACTACCAGTCAGAATAGAACCTATGGGGTCACACACATTAGAGGTATTGACCGATCCGATGGTTGAATGTGATTAGGAATCACAAATAATCAATTAGATTGATAAATGGATAACCCGCTAAGAGTTAGTGGTTAGAAGAAGGAATAATTGCAATCGGATTGCAATTTAATTTAATTAATTGGACTTGATCATGAGTCCTACTTGGAGTGGGATTCATGGAGTCTAATTGGATTAGGATTTCAAATTAAATTGGTGTCCTACTTGGAATAGGATTTCTAAAGTCTTAATTGTCTTAGGGCTGAAATTTGGACAAGTCCTAATTAGATTAGGATTTTCTTAAGTCCTAATTAATTTTAATTTTAATCTAATTAATTAAATGACTCCTAATTGGATTAGGATTGAAGAGTTCAATAGAGTGGTTCAATTAAATTCTAATTAGATTAGGATAAGGAGGAAATTGAAATGGGTTCATACAAATCCTATTTTGACTAGGATTGGACTCATGCAATGCACCCAAATTAAAATACCCTTTAATTGGATTAAATGGCAGATTAATATGGACTTGAGGGAGGGGCTTACGCCCCTCCTCCTGGGCATTGCGTGGGAGAAAAAGGAGGGGCGCACGCCCCTCCTAGGTGGCATGAAAAATGAGATAAGGATGAGCTTCTAAAAAATAGGAGCTCATCTTTATCTCTTAATATTTCAAAAGGGGAGCATGGGATTTCGGCCAAGGAAGAAGTTTTTCTCCTCATTCCAGCCGTGAGCACCCTCCTCCATCTTCCTCCTTTGAGCCACAATCAAGAGAAGAAAAAGAAAAGCCTAAGACGCCCTCTTCCTTCTTCATCTTGGTTCCAAAAGGAAGAAAAAGAAAAAGGCTGCAGGGCTTTGTTCTTGTTCCTTTGGTTCTTCCTTCTTCTTGTTAGATTTTTATTAAATAATGATTAAAAGTTTTCATACTTAAAATATATATATTATACATATATGTTAATAAGGGAGTTTGGCTTGGTGGTTGGTGCGTTGTTTGGGTGGAGATGAGATAACAGGTTCGATTCCCATTCCCTCCTTTTTATTTCTATTACGTAAAGCTTGGTTCTCTTGTGCTCGTTGGGCCTGTGCTTGTCCGAGCCGAGCTCGGTTCTCTTATGCTCGTTGGGCCTGTGCTTGTCCGAGCCGAGGTTCTCTGCAGCCGAGCTGGGCCTGTGCTTGTCCGAGCCGAGGTTCTCTGCAGTCGAGCTTGTCCGAGCCGAGGTTCTCTGCAGCCGAGCTGTGCCTGTGCTTGTCCGAGCGAAGGTTCTTTGCGCATGTGCTTGTGCTCGCTGGGCCCTGCCCCTGCTCGTCCGAGGTTCTGTGCGCCTGTGCTCGTCCGACCCACCTCAACTGAAGCGCGAAGAGCCGAGGTCGGACCACAGGTGTGATGAGCCCAGAGGAGCCGAGGTCGGACAACGGGTACGATGAGCCAAGAGGTGCGTGGGCCGTGCCTCGCACCCATAGCACGAGGAGCCACGTCGCTTCCTCGTTAGCACCTCTTCGCAACCAACCTCGCATCCGCTGGCCATACTCCCAGTGTTTTTTCAAACTTTCTTACCGGTTTTGACCGTTGGATCGGTTTTGGGTCGCGTCTGTCCCGAAGAAGTCTATAAATAGACCTCTTCGGATTAGACAGGATATATATAATTGAAAACAGAGAACTTCTATTCTCCCGGTTTTGCTGTTTTTCTTTCAATCAACGGGCTTGCTGCATACTGATTCTGGGTTCGAAAGCTTCTTTGATCCGTGCAAATCATTGAGGCAGAAGGAACAGTGCGAGAGGCTGTTGTATCTCAGGAGTAGAACGCCATCCAAGCCTAGTGCACTGTAAGGCGGCGAAATCTACTTCAAGGAAAGTGACCAACATACCACACCTCAGCATCTCGGGTTCCATTTTTCCACTTTCTCTATTTATTTTCTGTAAGCCTATTTCTGCCTATTATTTGTTGAAGTAGAGTATTATAGATTTAAAATTTTCTGGGACAGTATATTCCCAACATTCTTGAAGTAGATTATTTCCTACATATAATAGGCTAGTACTTAGAGTTACCCCAATGGCCAATGCAAGTGACCCGGTTCCTCCTGAAAAATTTAATGGAAATAACTTTAAACGTTGGAGACAGAAGATGGAAATCTTCTTAACCACACTTGGGTTATTTTCCATAATCTTTGACTCTCCTCCAAATGAGGAAGAGAATGAACCAGCTAGAACTTGTAATTTGGAGGAATTTAAGAAGAAAGACTACCTGTGTAGGGGAAGGATTCTGTCCTATCTTACTGATCCCCTTTTTGATGTCTACTGCACTTTTAAAACCTCCAAGGAGATTTGGGATGATCTTAATAAGAAATATGGTATCCAAGATGCCGGAATAAACAAGTATGCTGCTAGTCAATTCCTGTCTTATAAGATGGTTGACACCAAGCCCGTAGTTGACCAAGCCCATGAGTTAACAGTGATTTATCATGAATTAGGCTTAAGGAGAATGGGAATAACTGAGAGCCTTCAAGTTGCTTGTACCATTGACAAGCTCCCACCTTCTTGGAAAGACTTTGGGTTATCCCTGAAACATAAAACCGAGGATATGACAATGAAAACTCTATTGTCTGCCATTAGGATCCAAGAACAACACCTTGAGAAAGATAATGAGCAACTCATGAATCCTGAGCTTCTAACCAAGGTGAACTTTGTAGAAGGCCAGAATAAGACCCATAAGTTCAAGAACTCCAAATTTGAAAAGGGTGGACCTAGAAACAAAAGAAAACCTATGAAGCCAAAACATCATATCAATAAGAATGATCGGAAGCCGATTTGCTACAATTGTGGGAAACTCGGTCATATGGCTCGAGTATGCCGAATGAAGAAGAAGTATCAGAACTATGAACATGCGCCTTCTCAACCTACAAATCCACAAACCAACATGGTGCTATCTAGTACTGGTCCTACTAGTACTGATGATCGGTATGTAACTTTAAGTCCAGAATTAAATTTGGCAATTTGCTCTACCGATTGGTTAGTGGATACAGGTGCGAATGTTCATATGTGTACTGATCATACCCTTTTTACTACTTATCAGGTCCGGAGCGGCCTAACAGTAACTATGGGGAACTCCACCTCGGCACGAGTGCTTGGAACTGGAAAAGTACTTCTAAGGCTTACGTCTGGGAATGTGCTTACACTATTTAATGTGTACCATGTGCCCGATGGAAGGAGGAATCTGATCAGTGGTTCTCTTCTAAATAGAAGTGGTTATTCTTTGTTATTTCAATCTAAGAAAGTGATTATAACAAAGAATGGAACATTTGTAGGCAAAGGCTATGAGTGTGATGGCTTGTATGTAATAAATAATGTATCTTTGGATTTTTCTTCTGATAATAATAATAAAATTGTGCTTTCAATATGTTCTTCATCTCTTTGGCATGCTAGATTAGGACATGTGAATAATAATACTATTAAAAGAATGATTAGCTCTGGTTTATTGCCTAATGTTTCATTAAATGAAAAGGAAAGGTGTCAAATTTGTATTCAATCTAAACAACCTAGAAAACCATTTAAAATAGTAAATAGAAATTCAACTTTATTAGAATTAATACATTCAGATGTATGTGATCTAAATGGAACTTTGACTAAAGGGGGTAGAAGGTATTTCATTACCTTCATAGATGATTATTCTAAGTATTGTCAAGTTTATTTAATGAAATCTAAAGATGAAGCATTTAAGATGTTCAAGACTTACAAATCTTTAGTAGAAAATCAACTTGACAAGAGAATAAAGATTCTCAGGTCAGATAGAAGAGGAGAATACACCTCTAATGACTTGAATGAATTCTGTAGAGTTAATGGAATTCTACATGAAGTTACACCTCCCTATTCACCTCAGTCTAATGGAGTGGCTGAAAGGAAAAATAGGACTCTGCAAGATATGGTAAGATCTTTGCTTGCCAACTCAAGTTTACCTGAGGTTTGGTGGGGGGAAGCAATGCTTACTGCATGTTTCCTGCTTAATAGGGTTCCATTTAAAGGTTCTAATGAATCTCCTTATGAACTTTGGAAAGGAACAAAACCTAACCTAAATTTTGTAAAAGTTTGGGGTTGTTTGGCTAAGGTTAATATTCCTTTAATCAAGAAAAGAAAATTAGGACCTAATACTTTTGATGCTGTGTTTCTTGGTTATTCTCTTAATAGTGTTACTTATAGGTTCTTAGTCATTAGTTCTGATATTAATGGCATAGAAAAGAATACTATAATTGAATCTAAAGATGCTTCTTTCTTTGAAGACATTTTTCCATTTAAGGATAAAATAGAAAAGCATGTAATAGATAGATCTAATGATGCATCTTGTAGTTCGCCATCTAATTCTCTAATTATTCCAAATAATGAAAATGAAAATGAACTTAATGATATTAATGAACTTGGTAAAGGAAAAAGAATTAGGAAAAAGAAAGATTTTGGATCTGATTTCTATACTTTTATGGTTGAAGATGATCCTAAAACTTATAAAGATGCTATGAACTCATTAGATTCTATGTTTTGGAAGGAAGCTATTAATAGTGAAATGAATTCACTTATGACTAATAAAACATGGTTTTTAACTGACTTACCACCTGGTAGTAAGGCTATAGGTTGTAAATAGATATTTAAGAAGAAATTAAGACCTGATGGTTCTATTGAAAAATATAAAGCAAGATTAGTTGCTAAGGGCTTTTCTCAGAAAGAGGGTATTGACTACTTTGATATATATTCTCCTGTGACTAGGATAACCACAATTCGTACTTTAATTGCACTGGCTTCAATCCATAATTTGATAATTCATCAAATGGATGTCAAGACTGCCTTCCTTCATGGTGATTTAGAGGAAGAGATCTATATGGATCAGCCAGAGGGATATGTGGCTCAAGGACAGGAAAGAAAAGTTTGTAGGTTAGTCAAATCCCTCTATGGTTTAAAACAAGCTCCTAAGCAATGGCATAGGAAATTTGATAAAATAATTGTTTCTTATGGCTTTAAAGCAAATGAATCAGATAAGTGCTTATATTCAAAGTTAGAAAATGATTCATGTATTATCTTGTGTTTATATGTTGATGATATTTTAATTTTTGGTACTAATATGAATATGGTGACTGATATCAAAACTTTCTTGTCTAATAATTTTGATATGAAAGATTTAGGTCAGGCAGAGGTAATTCTTGGTAACAGGATTACCAGAATACCTGATGGTATAATTTTTGATCAATCACAATATATTGAGAAAATATTGAAGAAGTTTGATAAGTACAACTGTAAACCAGTGAGTACACCTTATGAGCATGGTTTGAACTTGAAGTGCAATAAAGGTGATCCAGTGGCCCAAGAGAAATATGCTCAAATTATTGGGACACTGATGTATGTTGCAAATACAAGTAGACCTGACATTTCTTATGCTATAGGAAAGCTTAGTAGGTTTAATAGTTGCCCTAGTCTTAGTCACTGGGAAGCACTGGATAGAGTACTTAGATACTTGAGAGGTACCATGTATTATGGTTTACATTACTCAAGATTTTCCGCTGTACTTGAAGGATACAGTGATGCTAGTTGGATCACTGATTCAGTGAACCGAAAAGGAACTAGTGGATACATATTCATGTTGGGTGGTGCAGCTGTTGCTTGGAGATCATCCAAACAAACTGTGATCACAAGATCCACTATGGAGGCTGAGATTGTAGCCTTAGATTCTGCAAGTCAAGAAGCAGAATGGTTTAAGAATCTTATGTCTGAAATACCTATTATGGAAAAGCCTATACCTGCTATCTCTTTGTTATGTGATAATGAAGCTGCAATTAATACTTGTAGAAATACTGAGTATAACAAGAGAAACAGAAGACACATTAGTGTGAGACATAAGACTATTAGATACCTAATTAAAAATGGTATCATAACTTTGGAATTTGTTGGATCTAAAGATAACCTAGCAGATCCTTTAACTAAAGGACTGGCTAGAAGCAAAGTCATAGAAACATCAAAGGGGATGGGACTGAAACCCATAAGGAATCATTGACAATGGCAACCCAACCTATTCTGACTGGAGATCCCAAGATGAAAGGTTCAACGGGAAAAACAAGTTGTTTAATGATTAGTTAGCACTATTATAAAATGACTTTATGTCATTTGGTCTCTCCCTGTGATGTGAGTGCTAAATACAGCAGAGGTATACGAAAGAGTTTAAAACTCTGAATGAGTCCGAGTCTATGGCAAGGTGCCGTGCTGCGAGCACCCTTGGAGGACTCACCTATGTGAGTGTGACTGTGTGGCCGCAGTCTATGGGGATAAGGGTTTAACCCCTAGAGCACTCATGAAACTGAGATATTGGTGCATAAGGCCAGAAAAAGCACCACCTATAATGAACCAAGTATTTGCATTTGTCATGGGTGAAGTATATAGAAATCTGAACCAAAGGATTTGGTTCAAAGCTTTTTAGCTACCACTATACCTTTCAGATGAAAAAATATACTTTCACTAGGTAAAGGTTCAAAGCCGCAAGCTACCTTTATTGAAGTCGTGACATAAACTGTTAGATGTATGCCCTAGAAGCCAATCTGGCTGGCACATTATTAATTCTAGGGACATAATTTTGTACTTGACTATTTATTATTGAATAAATAAAAGGCATCTTTTCATTCATATTATTTATGTGTCTATGAATCGTCCAAGAAATTAATAAGATGATGATGCATATTCTCAAGAGTTGAGAATTTAAGCCATGTATCATTGGTGATTAATTTCTAAATGCTCCCGATCAATGGATCATCACGAGGACGGTGATCGATCCGATCAGTGCACAGATCACTTTCCTTATGGATGGACGAGACTTGAGTCCACAGTGTAGGGACACTGAAGTGATAGTGCAGGTGCTTGTTAAAGAACAAGGGTACTGAGCGTGACCAAGACAAGAAGTCACTTGGATGTCTATCCACTCGTCAGTGACTTGCTTGATGTTGCAGTAGTGTGACTGGTCCTTTGACCTGCGGTGCTTCGGCTACTCACAGTGAGGTTATTGTAGTTTGACTGCACACATACATGGTTTCTAGCCATATGGGTCCATGCAGTGTAGATTGGCTGCAGTAAGTTCACTGTAGGAGTAGGGTATGCACCTATAAGGAATCTATCGACCTTGATAGAAGAGGAGTGATCCTATGTGATTTGTTAGACTGAGTTCTAAGACCTTGGCCAGGGCAGTAATATAAAGTGGAAAAAGAGTTTTCCACTATCGAACTCAAGTCAAATAAATCTTGACATATGACAGACGATGGGGTTTGACGAGTTGTCCATGACCTCCGTCCTGTAGGGATCCACGATAGTAGGACTGTATCACACGTTAACTGCACCTAGAGGTTCATCTTTCTATTCTACTGGGTAGCCACTACATGCTGCTAGGTGTCACTGGTGGATGGTGGGACTCATAGGGATTATCTTGATGATCGATAAATCCTAATGAGTTGAGTTGGAATCGTTCCAACCCATTGAAAGGAGTTTTCAATGATATTGTGATAGAGATCATAATATATCTCACTACCAGTCAGAGTAGAACCTATGGGGTCACACACACTAGAAGTATTGACCGATCCGATGGTTGAAAAGTGATTATGAATCACAAGTAATCAATTTGATTGATAAGAAGTTGAAGAAGGAACAAAGGGAATTAATTAATTGGACTTAAAACAAGAGTCCTACTTCGGGTAGGATTCCTAGAGTCCTAATTGGATTAGGACTGGAAATCCTAGTTGGAGTAGGACTGGGATTCCTACTTGGAATAGGATTCCTGCAATCCTAAGGAGATTAGGAGTTTTGAATCAAAATTGGATTCCTACTTGGAGTAGGATTCCTAGAGTCCTAATCGGATTAGGACTTCGGATTCAAATAGAGTCCCAATTGGATTAGGACTAAAATTAAATATGTCCTAATTTGGATTAGGGTTTCTTAAGTCACAATTAATTATTAATCTAATGAATCAATAAGACTCCTAATTGGATTAGGATTGAAGAGTTCAATTGAGTCAAAATTGATTTAAGTTCTAATTGGATTAGGACTTACCTAGATTGGATCCTAATTGGTTCACCCTTGGGCTAAGCCTAATTGGATTAGGGCTTGACCACATTAGGGCATTTCAAACCCTACTTAATGTGGATTAGGGTTAACCATGAGGAGGGGAATATGCCCCTCCCTTTTCCATGTGGAGAAGGGAGAAGAGAAAGGCAAGTTGTCATGGAGCTCCTAAATGTTAGGAGCTCCACTCCCTTTAAAAGGAGGACTAGGGCCGGCCCCCAGATGAGAACCCCTCTCTTCCTCCTCCAAGCCGTGGCCATCCCTCATCCTCCCTTGTTTCAGCCGCAAGCAAGAGAGAAGGCAAAAGAAAGGGTGGCGGCCTCCTTCCCCTCTCTTCCTCCATCCAACGCAGGGAGATAGAAAGAAGGCTGCAGGGGCTTGGATCTTCTTCCTCTTCTTCATCCTTCTTCTTCCTCCTCTCAAGTACAATCAAGGGTTGATTGAAAGAGAGGAGATCAGCCATCAAAAGAAGTCTTTGCAAGGGAGCTAGCACCCCGGGAAGACAAGAAAGCTTTGATCGGTCCTCTGCTTCGTGTGGATACCTGTAGAGGCCGGACGTTTGAACGGCTTCAAACGAACCTTCATCCTAAAACCACGATCATCAGTTTGCGGTGATCATCTATCCGCACAAGGTGAAGATCTGATCTTCTAAAGGTTTTAAAAGTATTAATCCTTATCTTATCTACGAACGGTCTAGAAACAGCGTTCATGCGATGAACGGTTGATCCCGCGCATGCCTCTTCCGCTGCGTTCTGAATTTTTTTAAATTTCAGCGGCATGATCGGGGTTTACTAACAGTGGTATCAGAGCCTAGGCTTCGTAGATTAAGGTAAGAATTAAATATCTAAAGGCTTATTAGATCTGAAAATTGAATGATCATGCATGCTGAAAATTTCTGCATGCAGATTTTTCAGGGGTGCTGATTTTTGCATGCTGATTTTTATGTGATAAAATGATGATTCTAATTGCGTTGTTAATGAGATTACAAAGTTTAGAATCATGATTAGCATGATCAGCAACCTATGTCATGACATAATCAGTTAGTTTTCAGATCTGAAAATTATAATTGTTGCATATGGTGATGATCATAGGATTCAAACCCTTTTGGTATCAAATGTAATGACCTGCGATGTGATCTGCGATGTCATGTAATTTTTCAGATGCTTGCATGCATCTTATTTGATGTTTTGAGAGGCCTGCGTGCCTCCTAAAAGGAGATGTAATTTATTTTTATTTTTATTTTACATCTGGTTGTATTTCTGTGATGTGATGTACGTCAACGATCAAGTCGAAGACGATGCATGAGATGAACAGGGGTCTAAGCGGTTGATGGCGATTGGATCAAGAGTTGGTCAAGGATCGAATCAAGGAGGCTTGGAACCAATTCAAGAGTTGAAGACCAGTTGATCGATTGACGTGCATGTGCTTGTAATACGACCTAACTAGAATCCATGATCATCACCTATTTAAAGTTTAGCTTTAATTTGATGCTGCGATTATAACTGCCTGTGATGTGCCGTTTGCATGTGATGTGAATGCGAGTCGGGTAGATAGGTTTACATGTGATGTAGCAAACCCAATTGAGACCTAAATCAAAACCTCCTCAATCAAGTCGAGAGTGAACCGACATGAGCAAGTCATATTAGATTAATTGATCTAATTGGTGTCTAGGAAAGCATGAAAGGTGGTTACTTAATTAGGACCTTACTCTCTGAGTAAGGGGAGCCTCCCACCTGCTTACCTGGCCAATTGTTCGATTACCTCTTATGAAGGGCTCAAGTTGCAAACACTAAGACCTGATTAACCAATATTAAGTCAATAGGTCTTCCACTGTAGTAGAGCTGCTAAGGCCTTTCTGATGTTGATTTGTCTCGGCTGGACACAGTGGTCAAGTTGCATCGGGGGGCTGGACCTCTCTATAGACATGAGATGTTGTAGGGTAAAGGTGGGGTTGGGCACCAATAACTGTTAGGTGAGGACCCAATGACGACTTTATTCCTACGGTTATATGGTGGGTCTGACTTAACTAAGAAATGGGACCAATAACTGTTAGGTGAGGTTTTCATGGCTTAGAGACCAAGTTACACTGCAACATGCTTGAGAAGCATTGTACAAGAGTTGTACATTCATCAATCTATGTGTCACCAATAACTGTTAGGTGAGGTGGCATGTAAATCGGTGGGACCGCAGTACCCACTAGAAATCCTAGTCGTGTGGGATTTCCGTTTTCCTACCAGGGGAGTGTGAGGAATTCGAGAAAATAGTGGGAGTTACATTTGTTCTAAAAGACCTTAGAACAGATTAGGATCAAGTACAAAAGTCTAACTAGAATCTTTACTCTCTGCAGATACAATGTCAGCTTCAAACCCTTTGACTCGTATTCTATAGAACAACCGTTTGACCAAACCCAATTATAAAGATTGGCTCAGCAAATTTCAAAAATAGTTTTGAATTGTGAGAAATTCGGGTATATGCTAGACCATGGAATCCCCATGTTACCAATCCGTCCGATCACTGATCAGCGTAAGACGCTTGTTAAGTGGACGAACAATGACAATAAAGTTAGGTGCTGCACAATGGCATCCATGTCCAATGCATTACAATGCCAGCATGAGAACATGAAGACTGCCAGGGACATATTAAATCACCTGCAAGAGTTGTATGGTGATCAGAGTCACGCAGCTCGGTTTGAAGTGTCCAAGAGGCTCTTCAAAGCCAAGATGCACGATGGGCAGTCTGTCCATGATCATGTGATGACCCAAAGATTGATTTATAGATTGATTTTGATGATCACAAAACCTTGAAGTATAGATACTAATGTTTATGTTGCAAGGAGAAAGATATTTATTTTGCAAGGAACATAGCAAGTTGGAAGAACACAAGAAGGCCTCCAAAGCTCTCAAGTTGGAAGAAAGCTACAATTTATTGGCCCAAGTTTAAAGTTCAAAGGATTCAAATTGGAGGAGTAAAATCAAAAGAAAAATTCAAAAGAACAGTCTTTGAGTCGACTCCAGTGGAATTCGAGTCGACTCCGGAGAAGTATGAGTCGACTCCGGAGAAGTATGAGTCGACTCCTAGAAGTCACAGGCAGAAAAGTCAGAGAGCAGTTTTCGGATCTGAGATTCGAGTCGACTCCAGTGGAACGCGAGTCGACTCCGATGGTTGGTAGGTCGACTCCAAAGAAAGCAAGAGTCGACTCTCAGCGGAACACAAGAAAAAAGTCAGAGAGCATTTTTGGGACTCTGAGATTCGAGTCGACTCCCGCATTGCACGAGTCGACTCCGAGACTCCGCGACCATCAACAGACAGAAAACCAAGTTACTGCCTCTGAGATTCGAGTCGACTCCCAGACAGCTCGAGTCGACTCCAAGGCAGCGCTACACCAAGATGGCAGAAGGCTGTGTTTCGCAAACTGAGAGCCGAGTCGACTCCAAGGAAGTTCGAGTCGACTCCAAGACTGGACGAGCCAAAAGACAGAGGATCGGGAGTTCGGGCTCTGAGATTCGAGTCGACTCCCAGGACAGTCGAGTCGACTCGAGAGGACAAAATTCAAAATTAGATCCACGGACTTCAGTGGATGAGCCGACTCCGAAATTGCCAAGTCAGCTCCAGAAGTTGGCGAGTCGACTCCAGGTTAAGACGAGTCGACTCCCAGTCGAGGCAAGCACATTAATTCAAATTTGGAACAGTGGCCAAGTCGTCTCCGGTAAAACACGAGCCGACTCCTGCAACAGGCGAGCCGACTCCTGATCGCGCGAGTCGACTCCGATCCCAACGGTAACATTGTCAGGAAATGCAGACTGTGTCCAACGGCTCTTTTTCTTGTCTCTAACGGCTATATTCTTGTTTCCACGCCATCTAAAGCTATAAAAACAAGAAGAGAGCTAGGGGAGAAATTATGGAAGTGGGAGAGATCATCTAGGAAAGAGATCTCAAAGAGATTACAAAGGAAATCTCCCATAAGCACAAAAGGGCCATCCAAAACGAAATAGAGAGAAGAAGGGCATCCAAGTGAATCCGAAAGCTTCCTCTCCATCCGTGTGCTGCCTCAGGGATCCTCTACTTCATGCCAAATCAGAGGAGGATCAAGTAAAGAAGAAGCCGAGCTCCTCCATCTTCAAAACTCGTTTGAGGGCTTCTCTTTACTCTATTTGTTTATATTGTCATATTTGCTTGTTTAAGAAGCTTTGTTTTGTTTTATACTTTGTTTTAATATCTTGTAACTTGATTCAATCAAGGGATTGAATCAAGGGGTTAAGGTTTGTTGGTGAGCCAAAGGGAAAACCAACGGTGATAGGTTTGTTGGTGAGCCGAGGGTAAAACCAACGTGTAAGGGTTTGATTGTGATCCCGGGAAAACAATCGGGGAGGTTCTAGTCGGTGAGCCTGGGAAAACCGACCGAGTTCGTTGTGCGCTCGTAAAACAACAAGTTGGGTTGTGAGCTTGTAAAACAACCGGCTGTAATCGGTAGGATTATAGTGAAATTCCCAAGAGATCTTGGGGAGTGGATGTAGGTGCTGGGGTGCACCGAACCACTATATGTCCTTTGTGTTTGTAATGCCTCTAGTTATTGTCTAACTAACACACTTACTTACTTAGATAAATTGCTTGCTTAATTCTTATCCGTACATCCTTTAGTTGCAAGCATATTTAATCAAGTCGAAGTCTATACATCAAACCCTTGCTAAGTTTAACTTTCACTGTGCATCTATACAACTTAGCATAGTTAATCAAAAAGTTTTAGAAGTAGCATAAAAGTTTTAAAAGACCCAATTCACCCCCCCTCTTGGGTTGTATCTACTGGGCAACAAGTGGTATCAGAGCAGGTGCTCAAATATTATTTGTAGTCTTAACCGACTAGAGCCAAAGATCATGACAACTCAAATAGATAGTTTTCTAGGAGAAGGACAATCAATTAATACACCTCCACTATTTAATGGCATAAACTATACACATTGGAAAATACGCATGCGCATCTTTATTCAATCACAAAACTATTACTTATGGAAAATCATAATAAATGATCTTCACATACTCTCTCAAACTTTTAATGAAAAGGACTTAGCACAATTGAATGCTGATGCTATGAACATATTATATTGTGCTATTCAAGAAACAAAGTTTAATGAAATTTCTGCATGCTTATCTGCTAAGGAGATCTGGGATACTTTAGAAAATATTTATGATAAATCTCAGATTAGCTCTCATGTGCTTCAATTACATTCTAACAATGAGACTGCAGAAAAAGGTGTTGAATCTCCCACCGCAGTCGAGTCGACTCCAAGTATTTCAGAGTCGACCCTCAAGATAACCGAGTCGACTCCAATAAGGTCCGAGTCGACTCCGAGGCAAATCAGCTTCCTAAAGACAAAGAAAAAGAGGAAGCAAGAAGAAAGGAAGAAAGAGATAAAAAGGAAGAAAGCCTTGACCAAGAAAGAGTCAAGCCAGAAAATAAAAGTTAGGAGCAACAATGATGATATTAGCTCCAAGAAACTACAAGAGGTAACGGACTTGTGCTTTATGGCACAGGAAGACAAGGTAAAATCTGAATCTACTTTTATCTCAAATGATTTTCAAGACGAATTCTCTTATGATGAATTATTAAATGTTTTTCACGATTTGTATAGTGAATGTAGAAAATTAGCTGTAAAGAATAAAAATCTTAGGAAACTAAATCTGAAAATTTCAAAAGAAAGAAATTCTAATGATGAAATACAAGAGAAACTAAATTCTGAAAATGAAAGCTTAAGGTCATTTTCAGAAGAATTAATTCAGAAAAATCATAGCTTAATTAAAGAAAATCAAAACTTAAGTAAAGAAATTAATCAATTAAAATCTTTTATTAACAAATTCACCGTAAGCTCAGAACGATTGAAAATGATGTTTGAAAGCCAATATGTTGCTTATGATAAATCAAAACTTGGCTTGACTCCTTTACTTAACAATAAACCTCTAGAGAAAAAGGTTATCAATTCACCATGCAAACCATTAAATAAGATAACTTATCTCAAACATGAAAAGAATGGGCATAACAACCTTTTCCATCATTCTAACACAATTAAATCAAATGGTAAAATTATTACTATTAAACAGATTTGGGTTCCAAAAGGAACCATATGTCCTAACTCTCAAGGACCCAAGCAAGCTTGGGTACCCAAAATGAAAATATGAGGATGTAGACATAGATGTGCCAAGATACCCATGGAACAAATAAACTCATACAAGTGGGTGTTCTAGACACACTGAAACTTAAAACATACTTATGAAAAGTAATTTTAAATAAAAATAATAATAATAATAATAATAAGGAAATCAGTAATTCTTGCATTTCATTATTATTTGTGCTTTAGTATTTGATATGATTTGCTAGTAGTGATCAATTTTGTGATATAGAAAATACTTTTGGAAATATAATCAAATCATTTCATTTTACTCACTATTGGATAAGGTGCTAAATGATTAATCAACTTATTAAGAATAACTCTATGAATTCTCTATATGCTTGATTGAGAGTTTTTATCTATGGCATTATTGTTTATTGATCATAGATATGATAATGTGTACTTGGTATGCTTTTGAATATATGCACTATGAATACCAAGATTAAAGAAACCATATTTGGCATATGAAATCAGCTCATGCTAGTATGTACTTAATCTCAAAAGACCCTGCCATAGGCTTACTTAGATTATCCTCTTAAAGGTCAAAGTTTTACTATGCATGCTAACTAAGGAAACAAACAAAAATAATTTCTAAATCTAGAGATGTTGTTTCCAACACTAATTTTTCAAAAGCTTACATTAGCCTTGTTCTTGGCACTCAAATTGAAATATTTTCTGCATTGGCACAAACTCACAAAAAGCGATCAAATGATAAAGGTTTGCAAACTATGAATCACGGCATAGTTTTGAAAACCAATTTTTGTGTTAAGTTGTGCACAGAAAATAATATTGAATACAATTCTTTCTGCACCAAGAATACTATAGGTAAAATAGGATTAATAGAATCTTTGAAGAATTGAAAAAGGCAATGTTGTATGATAGTCATCTACTTAAAATAATTTTTAAAAGCTATCATCACTGCTTGTCATACATATGACTTCTATTAGATCTATCTTTGATGAAAACTTCTTTTGATCTTCTGAAAAATAGAAAACGAACTATTGCGTATCTCTCATATTTTTCAGTCGTACATGTTATGCTTGATATGTTCTCTTGAAAAATAATGCCAAATCTAATAAAGATATTTCTATCCTTGGATATCATTCATCAAGCAATGCATATAGAACATTCATGAAAAATTCTAGATGTAGAAGTATCAATTCATTTTATTCTTTATGAGACTAATGATCTATTATCAAAATACTAAAATCAAATTATATGGTTAAATCTTTTACATATAACAATCTGAAAAACTTGTTAATTAGAACCAAATTGAATTTTTCAGATATACACTTAATGATGACTACTAAAAGATTAAATCAAGAAAAGATGAAATAGATCTTGATAAGATTCTTGCATGATTAGAAGTAAAAATCACCTTTATCATTTGTTTGCTTTATAAACGTTATATCCTATCAAATGAGTGTGTAGAATGGACTCCTATGTGCTTACTTTATATATGGTAAATAACCACCATATTTGAAAACACTCATTACAAATATGATAAAGCAATATATGGTTTGATACAAGCATCAAGAGCATGATATAAAAGCTTAAATAACCTTTTTGATAGAAGGTAATAGTGATAATTCTTTGCATCAAAAAATGTGTGACACCTCACTTGCTCAAAGTATACATTAATGACATCATTTCTGGTTCTACTAATGAAGAGTTATATTGCAAGGTGAGTTTGAAATATGTATGATGAATGAATTAACATCTTCTCTCAAACTCCAAATTAAGACAAACAGGAAAGGGGATCTTCATTGACCAATATTAGTCCACAAGAAAACTCTCATAGAAGATTGGCATGAAGAAGGTATGTCTATGACCCCATCTTGTAGAATTTGAAAAGAATGAGCAAAATAGATCTACTGTTTAAAGCTGTATTGAAGCATGATAGAATAATTATTTTATCATACAGCTAGTAGACCAGGTTGTATGCTCATTATGTGACCTTGTGCAAGACATCAATCTAACTTTAATGAATCATATTTTATTGATAAACAAATAAATCATAATCTGAATTGTGATAGAAACAACTGTTTAAGATAAGTTGATTAAAACTTAGCTAGCGTGCCTTATTGAATAAAATCTAAACTAAATTGATTTTGAAAATAAGAAATTGATTTGACCTTGATAAATCTACCTATTGCCTCACATGCTTGTCCTTGAACCATCTGATTTAATGAAACTATCTCTTTAGTTCAAGTGATATGTGCTTGCTTATATTTAGGGAATCTCTTGAGTAAAGTGACTCAACATGCAACTATTGTCATATCTTATATTGAGTCATCTAGTTAAAAAATATATATGTTGGATGAATGCTTTGTATCTTAAAGAAACTAATAACCTTCCTTCAAGAAAGAAAAATGAGAAATTTCAACTTGAAGGATATCTTCATGTAAGATACACTAAACATTCACATGCAAACAAGAGAGAGGATCTTCTTCAGCCAAAAGTTCACACATAAGAAATCTAGTTTGGCTTGAAGAACATACAATGAATAGGTAATTTTAGATACCTTTCTCACAAATTAATTGAGCAAAGTCAATAACTTAAATCCTATTATGGCATGATTAAATTCTTTAATTATTAATTTTTGATATCATGTCTATATGTGTATTGACTGACTTATACTTTTAGAAATTATTTCATGGTTTACCCAAACTAAAATATATCTTTGCCTATGTCATAACCATGAAATACACAAGTATATGCTTAAAATTTTGATGTAAAATAACTTGTGAGAAGTTATGAATCCTTGAGCACAATGAAAATGTTGTTTGCATATTCTTTATTCTGCTCTTTCATGTAAATTACTTGAGAATAACAAAAAGAGAGAGAGATAAAGAAAAGAAAATGGATGTTATTCAAGAGAAATAAAATCTAAGTAAAGGCAAATACTTCAATCTTAAGGAAAAGCAAAACGAACATAATATATTCGGCACATTTGTGAGACTTGTGTGAGCATTCTTTTGGAAGGGATAAAATCCATAATTAATTACACTTAAACAGGGAGAGTTTGAAGTGAACATTTTAACCTTTCTATATTGCTCATCATAGGGATGGTGCCAATGGGGAGGCTAGTGGTAGTACCCGGCACTATTTGACCCAACTATTCGGTGTAGGGCATATTAGGGACGGCACAAGAGGGAGGCTAGTGGTAGTACCTCGTGCCCCTTCCCAACTCCACCGGATAGGGAGCAAATAGAGTATAAAGCATAAGAAAGTAAAAATGAATGACAAAGTAAATGAAAGTATATAAGAAGAATCAAGTCAAGTTTTAATCACTTGGAAACACACCTTAAGGATGAAATTAGTGGAAGATTATATTTAAATAGGGGGAGTTAATTCGAAAAGAATTGATTTCGATCCTTGACATGCTTGTTCTTAATATTTCAATGTATGACTTAACACACACTATATTTTGCATATAGCATGATATTTTAAATTATGGGTTCTCAATATTTTTTGTAGTTCTCCATACTTGGACAACTTGATTGAATGAAATACTACATAACATCTTTGTTTAGTTTTATTGAAAAGAAATTTCAGGTTTGTCATTCACAATCATTGTTAAAATCTGAAAGCTAAATAAAATTGTAGAAAGGAGAAGAGAAGAATATCTCTATTTAGGGAAAATAAATTGATTTTGATCTATCTTTCTACTTGCCTAACTTTGATACATAATGTCCTAATGCTTGTTAAAATATCCTTTATTGTGTATCGAAACTCAACATTTAATACAAAGATTCTGAATATGCTCTTATATGTTTGAAATATGTATTTTCAATCGTAATCATTTAAGATGAGCTATAATGTGGAAGATACATATCTCAAAGTATGAGTTTGAGAGCCTCTATTGAAAATCCTATGTAATTCAGAATCTGATTTTGTATAAAAGCTTAAACTAAATGTGATTTTTAAATAAAGTCTTACTTTAAGAAAAACAGAATTAATTTTGATGCCTTTGGTGATTGCTCCGATACGCATCCGAAACATATCATTTCTTATCTTCAAAGTATACTAATATTGGTTCAAATGATGTGTCTTTCGATGATCTTGATTGCAAACAAAAATTTCTAAATATATGATTTTATTTTGATATTAAAAAGATTTATTGTGCTTCATGTATACATTGCTGAAAAACTATGATTAAGAAATTGAGTTCTAAAAATATATATATTTCAATAATCATCTATATGTTTTTCTCTCCTACATTATTAAACACTTCTATCAATAGAGTGAATGATCTTAAAGCTAGAAATATTTCAGCTTACTCAAATGATTCTAAAAGAAAGAAAATATAAATGCGGTTGAAAGAAACTAAGCTTCAAATGAATCATTTTCTGATTAATATTTCTATACATTTTCTCTAAGATTATGAGAAAGCATAACTTGTTCGTAAAGGATTAGAAAGAGTAATTACTACAAATTTTGGAATAATACTAGATTACTCTACATTCTTGATATTACAGAATTTCAGTGTTATTCACGTTTATCACTAAAATCTGAAATTCAACAATTAAAATAATTAAAGAAGAATGCATCTTTTGAGGGAGAGCTTTAGATATTCAGTATCCTATCCCAAAGACACTTTATTTTGATGCATACTTTGAATTTTATGGATTGATTTTGATGAACCTCCTTATATTGCAAGACATGCTTTAATTACCTTGAGATGAGTTCTATAAAGGTTGTCTTATCTCAAACCTTGAGTCTTATGAAAATAAGCTGAAACTTATAGAAAATACATTTTTGAGATTGACAATTTTGTTGAACATTATCTTAGGATTCTAAACTCTTAAATGGAATGATTAATTGAGGGGGAGAAAGAAAATTTCAGAAGGAGAGGTTTTATTGGACTTAATTGCATAAATCTATAGCTAAAGGAGAGAGAAAGAATACTAAATGAAAAGTAATCCTAATACTCTTCAATATGTATCATCTGAAACTTAAATCTGAAAATCTTTATGATACACCTTGAGGCGTGTTATTTGGTTAGTATATCTTATGCATCACTCATGAACCAAATTACAAATCTTGAGAGCCTCTAATTTAATGAAACAGGGGGAGAACAATGTATTAAATTTTCTTGAGTATCTCTTAGAAAATCTATTTTGAACTTCACTAATGAGTCCTAATTGGCTTGCTCTTTAGAACTTCAATTTTGTGCCAATTCATTATTTTATGTATCAAATTGTGCTTATTCTCTAAAGAAATAAAAGAAAGTCTTTAAAAGAGTTTTAAGATGTATCAAAAATTGCATGAATTCATATTTTGGTATTTGTGCCCCAATGCTCTTATTATCATAAAAGAACCTTGAAGTCATTAAGAATTAATGATCCAACAGGATGATATGTCTTTCAAATATATAAGTTTTGATCTTTTACTCTGAAAATTAATTGAATTGCTCTCCTATTGATAAAATACTTAATAGATTAGGCAAAAGGTCTTAAATGAACAAGCTTTCATACTTAGTGAAGAGAGGTTAGATTTTCACTCATATTTTTCCTTGAATATCATTTGTGGTACTTCTTGAATTAACCTAAGCAAGATTCCACCTACACTTGATTAGAAAACTATCTGTGGTATCAAATTAAAAAACCTCTTGAATTCACACTCGATGTGTTCTGCTCTGATCTTTGTACTTAATGTTTCATTATCTTTTTGATGTTGTCAAAAAAGGGGAGAAATATCTAAGTATATGCTATATACTCAGAATGCTTTATTACTTTGAATTAAATACAAATCAGCTTAAAATTTAAATATGTTGATTGTGTTAAGCTGATTAAATCTAAAGCATTATCATGAAGTATGTTTTTAAATATATATGTTTTCCACTTCATGCAACTTAGCTATGTATTACTTCTAGAAATCAATATCTTTTATATTGCATATACTCCAAGTTTTGTCATCATCAAAAAGGGGGAGATTGATGACCCAAAGATTGATTCATAGATTGATTTTGATGATCACAAAACCTTGAAGTATAGATACTATTGTTTATGTTGCAAGGAGAAAGATATTTATTTTGCAAGGAACATAGCAAGTTGGAAGAACACAAGAAGGCCTCCAAAGCTCTCAAGTTGGAAGAAAGCTACAATTTATTGGCCCAAGATTAAAGTTCAAAGGATTCAAATTGGAGGAGTAAAATCAAAAGAAAAATTCAAAAGAACAGTCTTCGAGTCGACTCCAGTGGAATTCGAGTCGACTCCGGAGAAGTATGAGTCGACTCCGGAGAAGTATGAGTCGACTCCTAGGAGTCACAGGCAGAAAAGTCAGAGAGCAGTTTTCGGGTCTGAGATTCGAGTCGACTCCAGTGGAACGCGAGTCGACTCCGATGGTTGGTAGGTCGACTCCAAAGAAAGCAAGAGTCGACTCTCAGCGGAACACAAGGAAAAAGTCAGAGAACATTTTTGGGACTCTGAGATTCGAGTCGACTCCCGCATTGCACGAGTCGACTCCGAGACTCCGCGACCATCAACAGACAGAAAACCAAGTTACTGCCTCTGAGATTCGAGTCAACTCCCAGACAGCTCGAGTCGACTCCAAGGCAGCGCTACACCAAGATGGCAGAAGGCTGTGTTTCGCAAACTGAGAGCCGAGTCGACTCCAAGGAAGTTCGAGTCGACTCCAAGACTGGACGAGCCAAAAGACAGAGGATCGGGAGTTCGGGCTCTGAGATTCGAGGCGACTCTCAGGACAGTCGAGTCGACTCGAGAGGACAAAATTCAAAATTAGATCCACGGACTTCAGTGGATGAGCCGACTCCGAAATTGCCAAGTCAGCTCCAGAAGTTGGCGAGTCGACTCCAGGTTAAGACGAGTCGACTCCCAGTCGAGGCAAGCACATTAATTCAAATTTGGAACAGTGGCCGAGTCGTCTCCGGTAAAACACGAGCCGACTCCTGCAACAGGCGAGCCGACTCCTGATCGCGCGAGTCGACTCCGATCCCAACGGTAACATTGTCAGGAAATGCAGACTGTGTCCAATGGCTCTTTTTCTTGTCTCTAACGGCTATATTCTTGTTTCCACGCCATCTAAAGCTATAAAAACAAGAAGAGAGCTAGGGGAGAAATTATGGAAGTGGAAGAGATCATCTAGGAAAGATATCTCAAAGAGATTACAAAGGAAATCTCCCATAAGCACAAAAGGGCCATCCAAAATGAAATAGAGAGAAGAAGAGCATCCAAGTGAATCCGAAAGCTTCCTCTCCATCCGTGTGCTGCCTCAGGGATCCTCTACTTCATGCCAAATCAGAGGAGGATCAAGTAAAGAAGAAGCCGAGCTCCTCCATCTTCAAAACTCGTTTGAGGGCTTCTCTTTACTCTATTTGTTTATATTGTCATATTTGCTTGTTTAAGAAGCTTTGTTTTGTTTTATACTTTGTTTTAATATCTTGTAACTTGATTCAATCAAGGGATTGAATCAAGGGGTTAAGGTTTGTTGGTGAGCCAAAGGAAAAACCAACGGTGATAGGTTTGTTGGTGAGCCGAGGGTAAAACCAACGTGTAAGGGTTTGATTGTGATCCCGGGAAAACAATCGGGGAGGTTCTAGTCGGTGAGCCTGGGAAAACCGACCGAGTTCGTTGTGCGCTCGTAAAACAACAAGTTGGGTTGTGAGCTTGTAAAACAACCGGCTGTAATCGGTAGGATTATAGTGAAATTTCCAAGAGGTCTTGGGGAGTGGATGTAGGTGCTGGGGTGCACCGAACCACTATATGTCCTTTGTGTTTGTAATGCTTCTAGTTATTGTCTAACTAACACACTTACTTACTTAGATAAATTGCTTGCTTAATTCTTATCCGTACATCCTTTAGTTGCAAGCATATTTAATCAAGTCGAAGTCTATACATCAAACTCTTGCTAAGTTTAACTTTCACTGTGCATCTATACAACTTAGCATAGTTAATCAAAAAGTTTTAGAAGTAGCATAAAAGTTTTAAAAGACCCAATTCACCCCCCCTCTTGGGTTGTATCTACTGGGCAACATCATGGTTTGACCATGATAAAGGACTTAGAGAAGCTTGAGAAGCTTGGCATGACCATGCACAAGGAATTGCAAACGGATTTGATCCCGCAATCCCTTCCAGCTTCATATGAATAGTTTATAGTAAACTACCATATGAACAAGGTTGTATGCACTAAAATAGAATTGTTAAATAAATTGGTAACTACCTTAGGGACCTTGAAGAAGTTCAAGGGGTATCGTTTTCGCTGTCAAGTTGGTTTCTACTTTCAAGAGAGTGTCTATTTGAAAGAAGAAGAAGGCTGCGAAGAAACAGAAGACTAAGAAAACACCAAGTAAGGAAGTTCCAAGAAAAAGGCCAATTGCAAGGAAAAGTGTTTCTATTGCATCATGGACGGCCATTGGAAGAGGAACTGTCCTACATACATGGGAAGCATAAAGAACATGAAGGGTGACAGACCTTCAGAAGGTATGTCAGATATGCTCAGGATACTTAGGGACTGTTACCTATTGCTAGCAGAAATTTGATTTCTATATTTTATTTAGCATAGAAAGATTTTTATTTGAAAAATAAATTGATTCAACATGGTTTTAAGATTGACAGTCTCTATCACATACATATGGATGTATCTGTGAATATATCTGAGCAAACAGTGAATACCATAGGATCTAATAGATCCAAAAATGAGATAAATCTAAAGTATTTGTGGCACCTCAGGCTTGGCCATATAGGAGAAGACAGAATAAACAAATTGGAGAAACATGAGCTTTTGGGCTCATTGACTTCCGAGTCATATTTGATTTGTGAATTCTGCCTTCAAGGAAAGATGGCCAAGTTATCCTTTGTAGGACACAGGGAGGTCCACTGAAATACTTATCCTAGTACACACTGATGTGTGTGGCCCATTCGATGTGCAGGCTAGGGGTTATAATTTTTTACTTCATTTACCGATGATTACTCACGGTATGGATATGTGTATGAGACACAAATATAAAACTTTTGAAAGGTTCAAAAAGCTTAGATATGAAGTAGAAAAATAAGCGCAAAAACTCATTAAGGTTCTTCGATCAGATCGAGGAAGTGAATACCTTAATGGAGAGTTCCGTGATTATCTCAAGGAGAATGGTATAGTTTCATAATGGACTCCTCCTGGAACACCTCAGCTCAATGGAGTGTCAGAGAGGAGGAATCGGACTCTATTGATATGGTCCAGTCCATGATGAGCTTCACTGATTTACCCTTGTTTCTTTAGATAGATGCCCTATTTTCAGCTATTTACTTGTTGAATAGAGTTCCCTCTAAAGTCCATTCCTACCACACCATATGAGATATGACATGGTAAGAAACCAAGTCTTGGTCATCTCAAGATTTGGGGATGTCCGGCCCACGTCAAGAGACTACAGGCAGACAAGTTAGAGGCTAGGACCATAAGTGCTCGTTTTATAGGATATCCTAAAGAGTCATTAGGATACAATTTTTACGTCTCAGAGGATCACAATGTGTTTGTGAGCCGTCATGCCATCTTCTTGGAAAATCAGTTTATCCTTGATAGAGGCAGTGGGAGAAAAATTGAGCTTGAAGAGAAAGTCTCTGAAAAGCAACGAGTCATGGATCCTATAGAACCCATTCATAAAGAGCCAGTACACGATGTCCCTCGACCACCTCGTAGATCTAGTAGGGTCTCCCATCCTCCCGATAGATACTTAGGTATACTAGAAGAGGATACCGAGGAAATGTTCCTAGTGGGAGATAGGGATCATACACAAGATCCCAAAACCTACGATGAGGCGATATCTGATATCGATTCCGAGAAATGGCTGGAAGCCATGAAGTCAGAGTTAGACTCCATGCATTCCAACCAAGTCTGGACCTTAGTAGACCCACCAGAAGGTATTATACCTATTGGATGCAAATGGATCTACAAGAGGAAGATAGATTCGGATGGAAAGGTAGAGACCTATAAGGCAAGGCTTGTGGCGAAAGGGTATAGTCAGCGCGAAGGCATTGACTATCAGGAGACCTTTTCACCTGTAGCCATGCTAAAATCCATCCGAACATTGCTTGCTATTGCAGCATTTCATGATTATGAAATCTGGCAGATGGATGTGAAAACTGCTTTCCTGAATGGATATCTTGATGAAGATATCTATATGGAACAGCCTTTGGGTTTCACTTCCAGTGATGGAGATCACAAGGTCTGCAAGCTGCAAAGGTCCATCTATGGACTAAAGCAAGCATCTCGGAGTTGGAACACTCGTTTCGATGACGCAATCAAAACGTTTGATTTCATCAAAAACGAAGAGGAACCGTGTGTTTACAAAAAGGTTAGTGGGAGTGCTGTCATTTTTCTCGTACTGTACGTAGATGACATTCTCCTGATTGGGAATGATATTCCCATGCTAACCTCGGTCAAGGTCTGGTTGTCAAAAGAATTCTCCATGAAAGACCTTGGGGAAGCATCCTATATTTTGGGAATAAAGGTCTATAGAGATAGATCTAAAAGGATGCTTGGCCTTTCACAGAAAATGTACATAGAGGAGGTGCTGAAGAGGTTCAGCATGGAAAACTCCAAGAGGGGTCTCTTACCCCTTAGGCATGGAATTCATCTCTCCAAGAAGATGTGCCCCAACACATCTGAAGAGATTCAACGCATGAGCAAGATTCCCTATGCATCGGCAATAGGAAGCCTCATGTATGCCATGCTGTGTACACGACCTGATATAGCTCTTGCTGTGAGTGTCACAAGCAGATATCAGTCGAATCCAGGTGAAGAACACTGGACAGCTGTGAAGAATATTCTTAAGTACTTGAGAAGAACTAAAGATTTATTCTTGGTTTTTGGAGGATCATCAGAGTTAAAGGTAGAAGGGTACACAGATTCAGACTTCATGACTGATGTCGATAACAGGAAGTCAACATCTGGATATGTGTTCTTGTGCAATGGTGGTACGGTAAATTGGAAGAGTTCTAAACAACCGATCATTGCTGATTCTACTATGGAAGCTGAATACATTGCCGCCTCTGAAGCTGCTAAGGAAGGCTCTGGTTCAAAAAATTCATTGCAGAGTTGGACGTGATGACATCAGATGCCATAACACTCTACTGCGATAATAATGGCGCCATAGCCCTTGCTAAGGAGCCAAGGTCTCATCAGAAGTCTAAGCATATAGAGCGGCGCTTCCATCTCATACGCGACTATGTTGAGAAGAAATATGTAGAGGTGCAGAGAGTAGACTCCGCGGATAACGTGGCAGACCCGTTCACTAAGCAGCTAAGTCAGCAAAAGACTGAAGCCCACCTTGAGAAGATGGGGCTTAGATATATGACTGATTGGCTTTAGTGCAAGTGGGAGATTGTTAGATGTATGCCCTAGAAGCCAATCTGGCTGACACATTATTAATTCTAGGGACATAATTTTGTACTTGACTATTTATTATTGAATAAATAAAAGGCATCTTTTCATTTATATTATTTATGTGTCTATGAATCGTCCAAGAAATTAATAAGATGATGATGCATATTCTCAAGAGTTGAGAATTTAAGCCATGTATCATTGGTGATTAATTTCTAAATGCTCCCGATCAATGGATCATCACGAGGACGGTGATCGATCCGATCAGTGCACAGATCACTTTCCTTATGGATGGACGAGACTTGAGTCCACAGTGTAGGGACACTGAAGTGATAGTGCAGGTGCTTGTTAGAGAACAAGGGTACTGAGCGTGACCAAGACAAGAAGTCACTTGGATGTCTATCCACTCGTCAGTGACTTGCTTGATGTTGCAGTAGTGTGACTGGTCCTTTGACCTGCGGTGCTTCGGCTACTCACAGTGAGGTTATTGTAGTTTGACTGCACACATACATGGTCTCTAGCCATATGGGTCCATGCAGTGTAGATTGGCTGCAGTAAGTTCACTGTAGGAGTAGGGTATGCACCTATAAGGAATCTATCGACCTTGATAGAAGAGGAGTGATCCTATGTAATTTGTTAGACTGAGTTCTAAGACCTTGGCCAGGGCAGTAATATAAAGTGGAAAAAGAGTTTTCCACTATCGAACTCAAGTCAAATAAATCTTGACATATGACAGACGATGGGGTTTGACGAGTTGTCCATGACCTCCGTCCTGTAGGGATCCACGATAGTAGGACTGTATCACACGTTAACTGCATCTAGAGGTTCATCTTTCTATTCTACTGGGTAGCCACTACATGCTGCTAGGTGTCACTGGTGGATGGTGGGACTCATAGGGATTATCTTGATGATCGATAAACCCTAATGAGTTGAGTTTGAATCGTTCCAACCCATTGAAAGGAGTTTTCAATGATATTGTGATAGAGATCATAATATATCTCACTACCAGTCAGAGTAGAACCTATGGGGTCACACACACTAGAAGTATTGACCGATCCGATGGTTGAAAAGTGATTATGAATCACAAGTAATCAATTTGATTGATAAGAAGTTGAAGAAGGAACAAAGGGAATTAATTAATTGGACTTAAAACAAGAGTCCTACTTCGGGTAGGATTCCTAGAGTCCTAATTGGATTAGGACTGGGAATCCTAGTTGGTGTAGGACTGGGATTCCTACTTGGAATAGGATTCCTGCAATCCTAATGAGATTAGGAGTTTTGAATCAAAATTGGATTCCTACTTGGAGTAGGATTCCTAGAGTCCTAATCGGATTAGGACTTCGGATTCAAATAGAGTCCCAATTGGATTAGGACTAAAATTAAATATGTCCTAATTTGGATTAGGGTTTCTTAAGTCACAATTAATTATTAATCTAATGAATCAATAAGACTCCTAATTGGATTAGGATTGAAGAGTTCAATTGAGTCAAAATTGATTTAAGTTCTAATTGGATTAGGACTTACCTAGATTGGATCCTAATTGGTTCACCCTTGGGCTAAGCCTAATTGGATTAGGGCTTGACCACATTAGGGCATTTCAAACCCTACTTAATGTGGATTAGGGTTAACCATGAGGAGGGAAATATGCCCCTCCCTTTTCCATGTGGAGAAGGGAGAAGAGAAAGGCAAGTTGTCATGGAGCTCCTAAATGTTAGGAGCTCCACTCCCTTTAAAAGGAGGACTAGGGCCGGCCCCCAGATGAGAACCCCTCTCTTCCTCCTCCAAGCCGTGGCCATCCCTCATCCTCCCTTGTTTCAGCCGCAAGCAAGAGAGAAGGCAAAAGAAAGGGTGGCGGCCTCCTTCCCCTCTCTTCCTCCATCCAATGCAGGGAGATAGAAAGAAGGCTGCAGGGGCTTGGATCTTCTTCCTCTTCTTCATCCTTCTTCTTCCTCCTCTCAAGTACAATCAAGGGTTGATTGAAAGAGAGGAGATCAGCCATCAAAAGAAGTCTTTGCAAGGGAGCTAGCACCCCGGGAAGACAAGAAAGCTTTGATCGGTCCTCTGCTTCGTGTGGATACCTGTAGAGGCCGGACGTTTGAACGGCTTCAAACGAACCTTCATCCTAAAACCACGATCATCAGTTTGCGGTGATCATCTACCCGCACAAGATGAAGATCTGATCTTCTAAAGGTTTTAAAAGTATTAATCCTTATCTTATCTACGAATGGTCTAGAAACAGCGTTCATGCGATGAACGGTTGATCCCGCGCATGCCTCTTCCGCTGCGTTCTGAATTTTTTTAAATTTCAGCGGCATGATCGGGGTTTACTAACATAAACAAGCCCGGTTTGACTATTTTTTATTTTATAAAGTTTTGAAAACATTTTAATCAGGTGGGGGAATGTTAGATTTTTATTAAATAATGATTAAAAGTTTTCATACTTAATATATATATATATATATATTATACATATATGTTAATAAGGGAGTTTGGCTTGGTGGTTGGTGCGTTGTTTGGGTGGGGATGAGATAACAGGTTCGATTCCCATTCCCTCCTTTTTATTTCTATTACGTAAAGCTTGGTTCTCTTGTGCTCGTTGGGCCTGTGCTTGTCCGAGCCGAGCTCGGTTCTCTTATGCTCGTTGGGCCTGTGCTTGTCCGAGCCGAGGTTCTCTGCAGCCGAGCTGGGCCTGTGCTTGTCCGAGCCGAGGTTCTCTGCAGTCAAGCTTGTCCGAGCCGAGGTTCTCTGCAGCCGAGCTGTGCTTGTGCTTGTCCGAGCGAAGGTTCTTTGTACATGTGCTTGTGCTCGCTGGGCCCTGCCCCTGCTCGTCCGAGGTTCTGTGCGTCTGTGCTCGTCCGACCCACCTCAACTGAAGCGCGAAGAGCCGAGGCCGAGGTCGGACCACAGGTGTGATGAGCCCAGAGGAGCCGAGGTCGGACAACGGGTACGATGAGCCAAGAGGTGCGTGGGCCGTGCCTCGCACCCATAGCACAAGGAGCCACGTCGCTTCCTCGTTAGCACCTCTTCGCAACCAACCTCGCATCCGCTGGCCATACTCCCAGTGTTTTTTCAAACTTTCTTACCGGTTTTGACCGTTGGATCGGTTTTAGGTCGCGTCTGTCCCGAAGAAGTCTATAAATAGACCTCTTCGGATTAGACAGGATATATATAATTGAAAACAGAGAACTTCTATTCTCCCGGTTTTGCTGTTTTTCTTTCAATCAACGGGCTTGCTGCATACTGATTCTGGGTTCGAAAGCTTCTTTGATCCGTGCAAATCATTGAGGCAGAAGGAACAGTGCGAGAGGCTGTTGTATCTCAGGAGTAGAACGCCATCCAAGCCTAGTGCACTGTAAGGTGGCGAAATCTACTTCAAGGAAAGTGACCAACATACCACGCCTCAGCATCTCGGGTTCCATTTTTCCACTTTCTCTATTTATTTTCTGTAAGCCTATTTCTGCCTATTATTTGTTGAAGTAGAGTATTATAGATTTAAAATTTTTCTGGGACAGTATATTCCCAACACTTCTTCCTCCTCTCAAGCCAATCAAAGGTTGATTCAAAAGAGAGGACTTCAACCATCGATAGCCATCTCTGCAAGGGAGCTAGCACCCCGGTGAGATCCAAAGGCTTCGATCGAGTCAGTACTTCGTGTGGATACCTGTAGAGGCCGGACACGTGTGCGGCTTCCATTGAACCCTCATCAAATACCACGTAAATCAGATTTGCGGAGACCATCTACCCGCACAAGATGAAGATCTGATCTTCTTAATGATTTTAAAATAATTTAAAATAATTTAATTCTAATCTATCTACAAATGAAAGGTTTTTAAAATACGTTCATGCGATGAACAGATCCCGCATATGTTTTTCCGCTGCAATCTGAAAATTATTTCAAAATTTTCATGGCATATGAGGGATGCTAACAGTGGTATCAGAGCCATGGTTATGTAGATTAAGATTAGAATTAAATTTTTCAAGGCATTTTAGATCTGAAATTTAAGGGATTATGCTTGCTGAAATTTATGTATGCAGAATTTTCAGCTTGCTGATTTTTCTGCGTACTAATTATTGGATGCTTGGATTAATGATTCTAATGCTTTGATAATGTGATTACAAATGTTTAGAATCATATCTTGCATAATCAGCAAGTCATGAGATGAAATAATCAGTTAAATATCAGATCTGAAAATAATTTTTATGCATGTGATGCGTATGGTGATGATCATGGATGGACCCTTTGAATGTGCTGAAATGTTCTGCAATGTTCTGTGATGCATGTAATTTTAATTTTCAGATGCCTGCGTGCATCTTAAATTCATGTATTAGAGACCTGCGTGTCTCATGAAAAGGGTTGTAATTTATTCTTTTATTTTAATTTTAATTCTTAAAGCAATCTGGGATGTAATTTGTGATGTGTGTTGCACGTCGATGGTTGATCGATATGTACATCAATAAGCTCAACATGCGCGGATCGAGATCAAGGGTTGATTGAAGATGGATCAAGGAGTTGATCACAATTGGACCTAAGGGATCAAGATCGAGTCAAGAGTTGAAGACGATCAAACCAATTGACGTGCATGTGCTTGTAAAATGACCCCATCCTGGATCCATGATCATCACCATTTAATTTTATTTTGATAAATGCCTGGATGTTTAATGCTTATGTCTATGCGGGTAGACTTATATTTGTATGAGATGTGAATACGCGATCGAGTAAGACCTAAATCGAAACCTCCCTAATCAGTCGAGGGTGAACCAACATGAGTTAGTCATATTAGATTAATTGATCTAATTGGTGTCTAGACAAGCCTATAAGGTGGTTACTTAATTAGGAGCTTACTCTCTGAGTAAGGGGAGCCTCCCACCTGTTGTTCGATTACCTCTTATGAAGAACTCAAGTTGCAAACACTAAGACTTGATTATGCAATATTAAGTCCATAGGTCTTCCACCGTAGTAGAGCTGCTAAGGTCTTTTCGGTGTTGATTTGTCTCGGCTGGACACAGTGGGCAAGTTGCATCGGGGGACTGGACCTCTTTATTAGACATGAGATGTTGCGGGGTAAAGGTGGGGTTGGGCACCAATAACTGTTAGGTGAGGATCCAATGACAACTTTATTTCTGCGGTTATACGGTGGGTCTGACTTAACTAAGTAATGAGACCAATAACTGTTAGGTGAGGTCTTCATCACTTAGAGACCAAGTACCACTGCAATTTGCTTGAGAAGCATTGTACAAGAGTTGTACACTCATCCATTTATATGTCACCAATAACTGTTAGGTGAGGTGGCATGTAAATCGGTGAGACCGCAGTACCCACTAGAAATCCTAGTCCGTAGGGTTTTCGTTTCTCCATCAGGAAAGTATGAGGGATTCGAGAAAATAGTGGGAGTATATTTATTTTAAAAGTTCCTAGAACAAATTAAGTTCAAGTACAAAGTCTAACTAGAATCTTTACTCTCTACAGATCACAATGTCAGCTTCAAACCCTTTGACCCGAATCCTTGAGACCAACAGACTGACAGGAACCAACTATAAAGACTGGCTTAGGAACCTAAAAATTGTTCTGAATTGTGAGAAAATAGGGTATGTGCTCGAGAATGATATCCCTAGGCTACCAGCACGTCCTACTGATGATCAGCGTGAGATGCATCAGAAGTGGACTGATGACGACATTAGGGTCAAGTGCTATATCATGGCATCCATGACTAACGAACTTCAATGCCAGCATGAGAACATAATGACTGCTAGGGAAATACTGGCTCACCTGCAAGAGTTGTATGGTGAGCAGAGCCGCACTGCACGCTTTGAAGTGTCCAAAAGGCTCTTCAAGGCAAAGATGCGCGAGGGGCAGTCTGTCCATGATCATTGTCTGACTATGATCAAGGACCTTGAGGAGCTTGAGAAGCTCGGTATGTCCATACATAAGGAACTGCAGATAGATCTGATCCTGCAATCCCTTCCTGATTCATTTGGTCAGTTTATAGTAAACTACCATATGAATAAAATTGAATGCACGAAGACCGAGTTGTTGAACATGTTGGTAACTGCTGAAGGGGCCTTGAAAGGTTCAAGGGGCTTTGTTCTGGCTGCTGAGCGGACTTCTGGTTCCAAAAGAAAGTCTACTTGGAAGAATAAGAAGCCTGCAAAGAAGCACAAGAAAGACAAAAAACCTTAGAAGGAAGTTCATAAGAAAAAGGCTGATGACAAAGAAAAATGTTTCTACTGCAACGTCAACGGCCACTGGAAAAGGAACTGCCCTTCATACCTCGAGAGCCTGAAGAACAAAAAGGACACACCTTCTGAAGGTATGTTAGACTTGCTCGTAATTGAAACTAACCTTATGGTTTCTTCTACTTCTAGTTGGGTTATAGATTCTAGTTCTAGTGCTCATTTGTGCACTACTATGCAGGGTCTAAAGGAAAGTAGGAGGCTGGCGGAAGGTGCAGTGACCCTTCGGGTTGGCAACGGGGCAAGAGTTGCTGCTGTAGCTGTGGGCACCTATCCTCTGCGATTACCGTCTGGATTTAGTTTATTACTTAGAGACTGTTATTATGTCCCTGCTGCTAGCAGAAATTTGATTTCTGTTTCATGTTTAGCACAGGATGGTCATGTTTTGACCTTTGACAAAGACTGTTGTTCTATTTATTTTAGAAATAAATTAGTTGCACGTGGTTTCATGATTGACAGTCTCTATCACTTGCATGTTGATATGTCAGTGAATCTGTCTGAGCAAGTAGTGAGTGCCATAGGATCTAAAAGATCCAGAGATGAGATAAACTAGAAGTATTTGTGGCACCTCAGGCTTGGCCATATTGGAGAGGACAGAATGAATAAAATGGAGAAAGATGGGCTTCTCGGCCCATTGACTTCCGAGTCATATCCAATTTATGAGTCCTGTCTTCAAGAAAAAATGGCTAGATTACCCTTTGTAGGACATGAGGAGAGGACCACTGAAATACTTACCCTAGTACATACTGATGTGTGTGGCCCATTTGATGTGTCAGCCAGGGGCCGTTATTCGTACTTCATTACCTTTACCGATGACTATTCACGATATGGGTATGTGTATCTTATGAGATACAAATCTGAGTCTTTTGAAAAGTTCAAAGAATTCATAAATGAAGTAGAAAAACAGACCGGAAAAACCCTTAAGGTTCTTCGATCAGATTGAGGAGGAGAATACCTTAGTGGAGAATTTCGGGACTATCTCAAGAAGAATGGCATAGTCTCACAATGGACGCCTTCGAGTACACCTCATCTCAACGGAGTATCAGAAAGGAGGAATCAGACTCTATTGGATATGGTCCGATCCATGATGAACTTCACTAATCTACCTATATTTCTTTGGGGAGATGCCTTATTATCCACAATTTACTTATTGAACAGAGTTTCCTCTAAATCCGTTCCTACCACACCGTATGAGATATGGCATGGTAAGAAGCCGAGTCTTGGTCATCTCAAGATTTGGGGATGTCCGGCTCACGTCAAGCGACAACAGGCGGACAAGTTAGAGCCTAGGACCATAAGTGCTCGTTTCATAGGATATCCTAAAGAGTCATTAGGATATAATTTTTTCATCTCAGAGGATCACAATGTGTTTGTGAGCCGACATGCCATCTTCTTGGAAAAACAGTTTATCCTTGATAAAGGCAGTGGAAGAAAAATTGAGCTTGAAGAGAGAGTCTCTGAAAAGCAACGAGTCATGGATCCTATAGAACCTATTCATACAGAGCCAGTACACGTAGTACCTCCTCCACCTCTTAGATCTAGTAAGGTCTCCCATCCTCCCGATAGATACTTAGATATACTAGTAGAGGACACCGAGGAAATGTTTCTCATGGGAGATAGGGAACATGTACAGGATCCCAATACCTACGACGAGGCGATATCTGATATCGATTCCCAGAAATGGCTGGAAGCCATGAAGTCAGAGATAGACTCCATGTATTCCAACCAAGTCTGGACCTTAGTAGATCCACCAGAAGGTATAGTACCTATTGGATGCAAATGGATCTACAAAAGGAAGATAGGTTCGGATGGAAAGGTAGAGACCTATAAGGCAAAGCTAGTGGCGAAAGGGTATAGTCAGCGCGAAGGCATTGACTATCAGGAGACTTTTTCACCTGTAGCCATGCTAAAATCCATTCGAACATTATTTGCCATTGCAGCGTTTCATGATTATGAAATATGGCAGATGGATGTGAAAACTGCTTTTCTGAATGGATATCTTGATGAAGATATCTATATGGAGCAGCCTTTGGGTTTCACTTCCAGTGATGGAGATCACAAGGTCTGCAAGCTGCAAAGGTCCATCTATGGACTAAAGCAAGCATTTCGGAGCTGGAATACTCGTTTCAATGATGCAATCAAATTGTTTGATTTCATCAAGAATGAAGAGAAACCGTATGTTTACAAGAAGGTTAGTGGGAGTGTTGTCGTGTTCCTCGTACTGTACGCGGATGACATCCTCTTGATTGGGAATGATGTTCCCATGCTAACCTCGGTCAAGGTCTGGTTGTCAAAAGAGTTCTCCATGAAAGACCTTGGGGAAGCATCCTACATTTTGGGGATTAAGGTCTATAGAGATAGATCTAAGAGGTTGCTTGGCCTATCACAGAAGATGTACATAGAGGAGGTACTGAAGAGGTTCAGTATGGAAAACTCCAAGAGGGGTCTATTACCCCTTAGGCATGGGATTCATCTCTCCAAAAAGATGTGCCCCAACACATCTGAAGAGATTCAACGCATGAGCAGGATTCCTTATGCTTCTGCAATAGGGAGCCTCATGTATGCCATGCTATGTACACGACTTGATAGAGCCCTTGCTGTGAGTGTCACTAGCAGATATCAGTCGAATCCAGGCGAAGAGCACTGGACAGCTGTGAAGAACATTCTTAAGTACTTAAGAAGAACTAAAGATTTGTTCTTGGTCTTTGGAGGAGCATCGGAGTTAAAGGTAGAAGGATACACGGATTCAGACTTTATGACTGATATTGATGATAGAAAGTCTACATCTGGATATGTGTTCTTGTGCAATGGTGGTACGGTAAATTGAAAGAGTTCCAAACAACCGATCATTGCTGATTCTACCATGGAAGCTGAGTATATCGCCGCCTCTGAAGCTGCAAAGAAAGCCTTCTGGTTCAAAAAATTTATTGCAGAGCTAGATGTAATGCCATCAGATGCCATCACACTCTACTGCGATAATAATGGCGCCATAGCTCTTGCTAAGGAGCCAAGGTCTCATCAGAAGTCCAAGCACATAGAGCGGCGCTTTCACCTTATACGCGACTACCTCGAGAAGAAATATGTCGAGGTGCAGAGAGTAGACTCCACGGACAACGTGGCAGACCCGCTCACTAAGCAGCTAAGTCAGCAGAAGACTGAAGCCCACCTTGAGAAGATGGAACTTAGATATATGGCTGATTGGCTTTAGTGCAAGTGGGAGATTGTTAGAATGTATGCCCTAGAAGCCAATCTGGCTGACACATTATTAATTCTGGGACATAAATTTGTACTTGACTTTATTATTATTGAATAATAAATGGGCATCTTTTCATTCATATTGTTTATGTATCTATGAATCGTCCAAAAAATTAATAAGATGATGATACATATTCTCAAGAGTTGAGAATTTGAGCCATGTATCATTGGTGATTAATTTTTAAATGCTCCTGATCAATGGACCATCATGAGGACGGTGATCGATCGGATCAGTACACATATCGCTTTCCTTATGGATGGATGAGACTCGAGTCCACAGTGTGGGGACACTGAAGTGATAGTGCAGGTGCTTGTTAGAGAACAAGGGTATTGAGCGTGACCAAGACAAGAAGTCATTTGGATGTCTATCCACTCGTCAGTGACTTGCTTGATGTTGCAGTAGTATGACTGGTCCTTTGACCTGCAGTGCTTCGGCTGTTCACAGTGAGGTTATTGTAGTTTGACTGCACATACACATGGTCTCTAGTCATATGGGTCCTTGTAGTGTAGATTGGCTGCAGTAAGTTTACTGTAGGAGTAGGGTACGCACCTACATGGAATCTATCGACCTTGATAGAAGAGGAGTGATCCTATGTGATTTATTAGACTGAGTTCTAAGACCTTGGCCAGGGCAATAATATACAGTGGAGAAAGAGTTTTCCACTATCGAACTCAAGTCGAATAAATCTAGACATATGACAGACGATGAGGTTTGACGAGTTATCCATGACCTCCGGTCTGTAGGAATCCACGATAGAAGGACTGTATCATACGATAACTGCACCTAGAGGTTAATCATTCTGTTCTGCTGGGTAGCCACTACATACTGCTAGGTGTCACTGGTAGATGGTGAGACTCACGGGGATCATCTTGATGATCGATGAACCCTGATGAGTTGAGTTGGAATTGTTTCAACCCATTAAAAGGAGTTTTCAATGATATTGTGATAGAGATCGCAATATATCTCACTACCAGTCAGAATAGAACCTATGGGGTCACACACATTAGAGGTATTGACCGATCCGATGGTTGAATGTGATTAGGAATCACAAATAATCAATTAGATTGATAAATGGATAACCCGCTAAGAGTTAGTGGTTGGAAGAAGGAACAATTGCAATCGGATTGCAATTTAATTTAATTAATTGGACTTGATCATGAGACCTACTTGGAGTGGGATTCATGAAGTCCTAATTGGATTAGGATTTCAAATTAAATTAGAGTCCTACTTGGAATAGGATTTCTAAAGTCCTAATTGTCTTAGGGCTAAAATTTGAACAAGTCCTGATTAGAATAGGATTTTCTTAAGTCCTAATTAATTTTAAATTTAATCTAATTAATTAAAAGACTCCTAATTGGATTAGGATTGAAGAGTTCAATAGAGTCATGGTTTAATTAAATCCTAATTAGATTAGGATAAGGAGGAAATTGAAATGGGTTCATACAAATCCTATTTTGACTAGGATTGGACTCATGCAATGCACCCAAATTAAAATACCCTTTAATTGGATTAAATGGCAGATTAATATGGACTTGAGGGAGGGGCTTATGCCCCTCCTCTTGGGCATTGCGTGGGAGAAAAAGAAGGGGCGCACGCCCCTCCTAGGTGGCATGAAAAATGAGATAAGGATGAGCTCCTAAAAAATAGGAGCTCATCTTTATCTCTTAATATTTCAAAAGGGGAGCATGGGATTTCGGCCAAGGAAGAAGTTTTTCTCCTCATTCCAGCCGTGAGCACCCTCCTCCATCTTCCTCCTTTGAGCCACAATCAAGAGAAGAAAAAGAAAAGCCTAAGACGCCCTCTTCCTTCTTCATCTTGGTTCCAAAAGGAAGAAAAAGAAAAAGGCTGCAGGGCTTTGTTCTTGTTCCTTTGGTTCTTCCTTCTTCTTCCTCCTCTCAAGCCAATCAAAGGTTGATTCAAAGGAGAGGACTTCAGCCATCCATAGCCATCTCTGCAAGGGAGCTAGCACCCCGGTGAGATCCAAAGTCTTCGATCGAGTCAGTATTTCGTGTGGATACCTGTAGAGGCCGGACACGTGTGCGGCTTCCATTGAACCCTCATCAAATACCACGTAAATTAGATTTGCGGAGACCATCTACCCGCACAAGGTGAAGATCTGATCTTCTTAATGTTTTTAAAATGGTTTAAAATAATTTAATTCTAATCTATCTACAAACGAAAGGTTTTTAAAATACGTTCATGCGATGAACGGATCCCGCATATGTTTTTCCGCTGCAATTTGAAAATTATTTCGAAATTTTTATGGCGTATGAGGGATGCTAACACTTATTTCTCCAGAAAATGACACAAGTGATCCTCTCTCAACCTTAAAACTAATTACATCAAGCCTTTATATAGGCTTCCAATTTCAGTCTAATCCCAAGCCAACTCAATCTCCCCCTAAGCCAGATTAGAAAGTACTCAACCTAAGTCCTTGACTTACATGCTCTCTCCCCTTGAGTCTAAACCTAGCCCAAGAATGACTTAGACCCTTAGGAACATAAATCACGAAGTTCCTAAGCCAGTTAAAGACCAAAAATTTTCGTCATTGACTGAATGGCATGCCTGGTACAACACTGGAGTCGACCCTTGCAGATCAGGGGTCGATCCCTCCTGAGATGATAGAGAACAACTCTCTGTCGTCTCCCGATGACTTCTGCAGGGGTCGACCCCTCCTGAGATGATAGAGAACAACTCTCTGTCGTCTCCCTATGACTTCATGAGGTCGACCTTTCCTTCACTGGGGTCGTCTGAGGTCGACCCCTGACTATTAGGGGTTGACCCCACCTGAGACCGACAGAGAAGTGCTCTTTGTCGTCTCCCTGTGACTTCTTGGAGTCGACCCTTCTTTCACTGGGGTCGACCCTAGCTATTCATGGGTCGACCCCTCTAAGACAAACAGAGAACGGCTCTCTGTCTTCTTCCTGTGACATCCTAGGGTCGACCCTTCCTTCACTGGGGTCGACCCCAGCTCTTCAGAGGTTGACCCCAGCTTTCCATGAGTCGACCCCAACCTTGCAGAAACTGAATTTTGAGTTGCTCTTCCTTTGGATGCGCCACATTTGAGCCTACAATCTCCACCTTGGTGCTCCAAAGCCACTGCAAGCTTCTCCTGGTCCATCAATCCCATCAGTGCCACACACCTGAGGAAGCCATCCCTTCGAAGAGTCTTGGTCAGTGCATCTGCCAGGTTCTCCTTCGTATGAACTTTGGCTAGTTTCACTTTACATTCTTCCACCAACTTCCTAATCTTGTGGTACCTAATGTCAATATATTTGGTTCTCGCATGATAGACCGAGTTTTGAACCAAACACAATGCACTCTGGCTATCACAATGCACCCTGATGAGAGCACAAAAGTGCAATCGTCATACCATCTTAATTAGTATTTTAGCTAATCATTAATGATAAAATTTACTAATTAACATTGTATTTGTGTTTGAGTGCAAGTAATCCAAGAGACCCAATAACATTGGGTTTGAACCCAACGCAGCCGGCACGTCCGAGATCTCCCAGCGTATCACGCCCGCGTGCCAGCCTATCTGCATCCCAGCAAAGATCCCGCGGCAGCTTCCATCTTCATCGTCCAACTCGTCCGTGTGATCCCACGCGTCCGTCGCTCCTCCCGAGCATCTCACACATTCAGCGAAGTCACAACATTCTCCCACGGATCCGCATCCACGCTCCCATCCTTCCATGGTCCAAAGAAGGAAACCCACGAATCACGCCCGTCCACATTCATCTTTCGCGTCTGCAAGCATCCCGTGATCCAGCTGTTTCCATGCATCCCCTGCCTCTTGAGTCTCCTCCCATTCCCAGCATCCCGCAGCCAGCTCGTTCCTCCCTGCATCGCATCCCCCTCTTGGCCCAAAGAAGGAAGTTCATCGCCTCCTCCAGCGATCCCGCGATACATCGTCAAGGAACCGAAGCCATCCTCTTCCGGATTCATGATCTCCACATCCTCATTCCAGCCATTGCATCTCATCCGGAGCAAGCATCCAAGTCCAGCCGGTCATGCGTTCCTCCCATCGATCATGGGAGACCCCAGCTCCATTCCGTGATCAACGTTCCCAGCGTCCGCCCTCTCCTTCCTCCCATGATCTAGCCATCTACAAGCATCCCGCCTCACAGATCGCGTCCAAGCTCCACGGATCACGCCATCATCCCTTCCGGTCCAGCCTCCTCCGCATCCAAGCACCCGCGACGCTCTTCATCCGGATCCACCTCCCGAGATCCCACGTCCGTTCCGAAGAAATGATCCCGCGCACGATCCTAGGCGCCCGTTCCTCCTCCTTTCCATACGCAATCAAGGCTGGCTTCAAGGCTCGGGCGATCTATAAGAAGGGAAAGACGAGAGGAGGAGAGGAGAGCTCTCGGTTAGGGCCAAGAGACAGGGGAGAAGGGAGTTCTCGGTTGGGGGTTGGGCCAAAGAATAGGGATGCTCTGTTCTTGGAAAGAAGAAAGAAAAAAAAAGGTATTTTATGTTGAAGTTCCACCATGGGAGAGAAAGGGAGAGAAAATGCAATTTTCTTATTTTTATTTTATTTTTATTTGCAGAAGATAGAAGCATTAGGCTTCATCTTCATTTTTTTTTACTTTTTGTAATCATTTCTTTTTATGAAATCAAGCAATTTTTTTTCATGCAATCCATGTTCTAGGTTCAGTTTAATTTCTACTTTTTATGCAATAATTTTTTTTTTATGCAATCCATGTCTAAGTTTTAATTTAATATTCTACAATTTGTATGCATTCTAGAATTCTTAGTTTTAAGATAACCTTGGAATTAATCTTTGTTGTTCGATTGGCGATTTTAATTTATATTCTGTCTCTAGAAATCGACTCCTACTCTGCATCAGATTTCAATTGCAAAGTTTTGTTTCTTTTCTTTGTTTATTTTCAAATAGAAAACATTCTCTAGTAGACTAGAGAATCATTCAATATCTCCAAAGTAATATTTTTCTTATTATTCAAAAATCGGCTTTGAATCCGAGTGAACGTTTTGATTTTTATGCAACTCCAATCGCCTTCCTGTGGATCGACCTCTTACGACAACTATTCTTCGAGTAGAAAATGTAAGAGTATAATTAAATTAAACTTTGTTTGTCGGTTCTAACAACGATCTGTTTAGCGTATTTTTAGGTAAGCAGGAATCGGACAACAAAATTTTGGCGCCGTTGTCGGGAAAGCAAATCGAGAAGCAAGAACGATCACGAAGATCAAATCGAATTTTGGATGCCCGGAGTGAACGCACTCCGGTAGTAAGTTTTTTTTAATTAATTTTTTTTCTTATTTTAATTATCTTTAGTTAATAATTTCGTAGTTATTAAATTCTAAAATTTGAAATTCGAAATTTAAAATTTTGAATTTTTTTTAAAAAAATTTCCAAAATTCTAAAATTTAAAAATTTAAATTCAAAATTTGAATTATGAAATTCGAAATTTGAAAAAAAAATTGCTAGTAATTGATAGGGTGCAATCCCCCGAGGTTATCATACCTCTATTGGAGCTCCTCACGGAGTAATCTCCAGAGCTTATTCAACAGGCATTCGGAGATTGACTGACGCATAAGGATTAGTTTTTAGTTTACATTCAAGTTATTCCTATATAAATTTTTTTAAACAAAATATAAATTTTTTTTAAGAAAAATAAATATAAAAATAAATAAAAAGAGAAATTTTTTTTTGCCTGCTCATTTAATCAATACAACTTAATGACATTGCATAAACTTTTTTAAAAAAATCATTGATTATTTGCTGCATTTAGTATTAAGCATTTGCATAAAATAATTTAAGCGTAAAATCTATTAAAAAGATAAGGTCGGAAAGTCATTACCTGTCCTTAGCCTAAAAATCACCACCTTGCATACATATCCTAAGCCAAATTAAATTAAAATCAATTAGACGTTGGCCTTAGGATTTTTGAGCTCAATTAGGCTCTTGGAAAGAAGCGGCTGAAAGCCACTCCAGTGAGAATTTAGTAATTGGTGATGTCTAGAAAAGTTTTACAACAGTGAAAACTGTTACGGATATTGTAGTACTGGTGTATCCCTTCTGGCACCACCACACACCCCGAGACTTTTCTGGTCACTGGTTACTGGATCGCTTAATTGGTAAGCTCAAGTTTAATCTGAAAGGGAGATTAGGAGCTGTCTAATTTAGAGAGAATTTTAGAAACTTTTTAACCTGATAAATCTCTGTGCAACTAGATTAAAAGCCACTAAACCTTCTTTAATCTCAAGATTACGGAGCCAATCCGTTGTGTGGTGTTGATTGTGGTCATGTTGGTCTAGCCCTTATTCTTTTCTCTTAGGATTTCGTTCATTTTAGGAGTCAAATCTAATGAATTGTTGATAATGTATGCATGGTAAAAGGTCATTAAGGGGTAAGTTAACACCATTTGATCCTGAGATTGACAGAACATTTCATCACAATCAGCGAATTGTAAGCCAACCATCAATCTCTACAATGGGTGAACATATTAGAACTTTGAATGACTTGATCGCACCCGCATCCGCTAGTCCCCCTACTTGCATAGTATTACTAATTAATAATGCAGCCCAATTCGAGATTCGGGCTGCAACAATAAACATATTACCCAAATTTCATGGGTTTGAGAGTGAACAACCGTATATTCATTTAAACAAATTTTTGACAATCTGTCAAACATTTAGAAATCAAAACTTAGATGAAGAGGATATTAAATTAAGGTTATTTCCCATGACTTTAGAGGATCGTACTGCTGCATGGCTGTATTCTCTTGCTTCAAATTCCATCACATCATGGGAATAACTATCTAGGAAGTTCATGGCTAAGTTATATCCCATGGTAAAGACTGAAAAAATTAAGGATGCCATAAGAACTTTTAGAGAAAAATCTGAGGAGAAATTTTTCCAACTTTGGAAAAGATTTCATGATCTTTTGGTCAAGTGCCCGCACCATGGGCTTGACAAGGCTGATCTAGTACATTTCTTTTACAAAGGATTACATCCAGCACATAGGAACATGATTGAATCCATGCATAAGGGTAGGTTCATGAACCAAACCCCTGATCAAGCCTATGAGTTCCTTGTGGACTTAGCTGAAAATGCTCAAAATTGGAGTAGCTACGGTTAGAAGGTAGATAGAGATGATCATGGGTCTAGAGAACCAAGTACCTACGGAATAAAAACAGGCTCAGAACTCAAAAATATCATGTCCAATCTGGTGAATGGGGTGAATAATCTAAGCAAAAAGTTGGATGCTTTTACGGTTTCCACTAACTCAAACTCACAAAAAGAGTCAAATCCCATCATGAAAGTGGAACATGAGCCACAAGGCTTATGCATCTTGTGTAACAGTTCTGAGCATCTAGTGGAGTGTTGTCCTAGTCTATCCAACATTAAGGCTGAGCAGGCAAATGCTCTAAATTTATATAATGCCTTTAAGAAACCCACTTCCAATTCATTCAGCCCAGTTTATCACCCTGATAATAGGTTTCACTCAAACTTCTCAAACAGGCAGACTGAACCTATTCAACATCAGGGTGGTCCACCAGATTTTCAGAAAAATTTTTCCAGGATAGGTCCATCACAAATAAACCAATCATTGGCTCCACCTATTCCTACTTATAGTGCCCCTATCCCTCAGCTCTACATCGTTGGAAGCCATGATGGCTAACATGATGAAGCAGCAACAAGATTTCATCCAACAACAACAACAAACCAACATGGCTCAAACCCAGACTAACCAATTTCATGCGCAAGTGATTGCAAAACTTGAGGTTAGTCTGAGCCAAATAGCTAACTCTCTAGGAAATAGGAAGAGAGGTGAATTACCCAGTCAGCTAGTGCCTAACCCTAGTAGGCAACAGAATCAAGGGCCAAGAGGCCAGTTTCAGATTGATTCGAATGAAAACTCAACCCATGAAGTCCAGACAATTACCACTTTACGGTCTGGCAAGCAAGTGGACAACAAGTTCCAACTTTCTATACAAGAAAAAGAAGAAAAGCATGAACTAAACCTCACTCAGAAAAAGGCACAAGAACAGGGAACACAAGGAATAGAGGAGAAACCAATAGAGACATACACACCTAAGGCTCCCTTCCCTAGTGGACTACAAGACTCAAAGAAAAAATCTCAGTATGATGAAATCATGGAAGTCTTTAAAAATGTCCAAATAAATTTACCCTTTCTAGATGCCATCAGACAGATCCCCTCCTATACAAAATTCTTAAAAGATCTGACCACAGTGAAAAGAAAAACCAGTATTCCTAGGCAAGCTGTGATGGCGGCACAAGCCTCATCTCTCATTCAACAACAAATTGCCCCAAAATACAAGGATCCTGGTTGCCCCACTGTTGAAATTAAAATAGGAGAAACCATCATTCGGAGAGCTCTCCTAGATTTAGGAGCTAGTGTGAACCTGTTACCCTATTCTATTTACACAGAGTTGGGTTTGAAGGAATTAAAACCCACAAACATCACTCTTTCATTAGCAGATAGGACTGTAAAGTACCTCAAAGGAATTGTAGAGGAAGTGATTGTAAAAGTTAATGAGTTCTACTACCCTGTGGATTTTGTAGTCCTTGAAACTGAACCAGTAAAAAATCCAGAAAGTTACATCCCGGTGATCCTAGGAAGACCATTTTTGGCCACTTCAAATGCTGTGATTAGTTGCCGAAATGGAATAATGACTCTAGCCTTTGGGAACATGACTGTCCAGTTCAATGTTTTTCACAGTAGTAGTCAGTCAACGGAGATGGACGATTTGGAAGAAATTCACATAATTGAGAACATAATTAGCAGTTTTTTTGAAGAGTCGAGTTATTCTGATCCATTAGAAAGATGTTTGGCTAATTTCGGTCAAGATTGTGAATCAAGTCAGGAGGTTAATGCATTGTTAGATTCCATTCCTGTGATGGATACTAGCAGATGGGCCGCCAAGTTGGAATCATTGCCTATTTCGGAATCTCAGTTAGTGTCATCCAATGTCAAACCTCCCCAGCTAGAACTTAAAGATCTTTCCGAAAACTTGAAGTATGCATTTCTTGGAGACAACAAGACCTTACCTATTATAATTGCATCAAATCTGACTAAAGAACAGGAAGGAAAGTTGTTAAGTATCCTTCAGAAGAATCAGGAAGCTATCAGTTGGTCTATAGTTGATATTAAGGGGATTAGTCCTTCTATAGTCCAACATAAGATCCATCTAGAAAAGGATGCAAAAATCTCTAGAGAGCCACAAAGGCGACTTAATCCAGTTATGAAGGACGTAGTTCGAACTGAGGTCATTAAGCTTTTAGATGCAGGGATTATATATCCTATTTCTGATAGTTAGTGGGTAAGCCCAGTTCTAGTCGTACCCAAAAAATCTGGCATCACTGTAGTAAAAAATGATTACAATGAGTTAGTCCATACTCGAGTCCAAACGGGATGACGAGTATGCATCGACTATAGGAAGCTTAATGCCATGACTAGGAAAAACCATTTTTCTCTACCCTTCATCGATCAAATGCTAGAACGTCTAGCTGGCCACTCTCATTACTATTTCCTCGATGGTTATTTAGGATATAACCAAGTCCCTATCGCACGTGAAGATCAAGAGAAAACCACGTTCACCTGTCCTTATGGCACTTTTGCCTATCGTCGCATGCCTTTTGGGCTATGCAATGCACCGGCTACATTCCAACGGTATATGATGAGTATTTTCTCCGACATGGTGGAGAAATTTTTAGAAGTTTTCATGGATGACTTTTCTGTATTTGGATTCAATTTGGATGAATGTCTGCACCACTTGACACTTGTTGTAGAACGCTGTAAAGAGAAAAACTTAGTTCTTAACTGGGAGAAGTGTCATTTTATGGTAGAATCAGGTATTGTTTTAGGACACATTGTGTCACAAAGGAAAATTGAGGTGGATAAGACCAAAGTAGAATTAATTGCTAAATTGCCACCTCCCAAGACTATTAGGAAAATTCGATCATTTTTAGGGCATGTGGGTTTTTACCGCCGCTTTATCAAGAATTTCAGCAAAATATCAAAATTCTTATGTGATTTGTTGGCCAAAGATGTTATTTTTAATTTTGCACCAACTTGTGTGACTGCTTTCGAAAGACTGAAGTCTAAATTGACTTCAGCACCCATCATAAGATGTCCTGATTGGAGTCGTCCTTTTGAAATCATATGTGATGCATCTGATTATGCCATAGGTGCTGTCTTAGGTCAGTGAGTGGAGAAGCTTCCCAATGTTATTCATTATGCGAGCAAAACTCTAAATGACGCCTAACTCAACTATTCCACCACTGAAAAAGAATTGTTGGCAGTTGTTTTTTGTTCTAGATAAATTTTGCCCCTACCTGATAGGATCTAAGGTTCTTGTTTATTCTGATCATGTCGCCCTTAAATACCTTCTGACAAAGAAAGATGCTAAGGCAAGGCTCATTCGTTGGATTCTATTGCTCCAAGAATTTGATCTCGAAATTCGAGATAAAAAGGGATCTGAAAATGAAGTAGCTGACCACCTGTCCAGACTGATTGTTGAGTCATCTGCAGAATCCTTACCTATATCCGAAACTTTTCCGGATGAACAACTAATGATGATTTCCCATACCAATGTTCCTTACCTATATCCTTACCTGTATGCTGACATAGTCAACTACCTCGTTACTGATCAAATGCCCAGTTCTTGGACCAAACAGGAGCAATTTCGCTTCCTAGCTCGTGTGAAGTGGTATTTTTGGGATGAACCATACCTATTTAAATATTGCCCTGATCAGATCATCCGACGGTGTATCCCTGAATACGAACAAAGAAAAGTCCTTTCCTTTTGTCATGACCATGCTTATGGTGGTAATTTCAGTGGTAAAAAGATGGCTGCAAAGGTTTTGCAGTGCGGATTCTATTGGTCCACACTATTTCATGACTCACACGAATATTGTAAAGCATGTGACCGATGTCAAAAACTAGAAAAAATTTCAAGAAAAAATGAGATGCCCCTGAACTCGATCTTAATGGTAGAAATCTTTGATGTTTGGGGTATTGATTTTATGGATCCTTTTCCTATGTCATTTGGGCACCAGTACATACTCCTAGCTGTTGATTATGTGTCCAAGTGGATTGAGGCTGTCGCATGTAAGACCAATGATCACAAAGTAGTGATCAAGTTTCTTAAGGAGTCTGTCTTCACTCGTTTTGGCACCCCTCGTGCTATCATTAGTGATGGGGGGAAACATTTTTGCAATAGAATTTTTAAAGCCCTTGCAAGGAAGTACAACATCACTCATAAGGTCGGTATACCATATCATCCACAAATGAGTGGACAAGTTGAGATTTCCAACAGAGAAATCAAGACCATCCTTGAAAAAACTGTCAATCCATCTCGAAAGGATTGGTCCCTTAGGTTAACAGATGCATTGTGGGCATATCGTGCGGCCTACAAAATACCAATTGGAATGTCCCCATATAGGATTGTCTATGGTAAGGCTTGCCATTTACCTATCAAGTTAGAACACAAGGCCTATTGGGCAATCAAATGCCTAAATTTCAATCTCGACAAGGCGGGAGAACATAAAAAAGCTTCAGCTCGACGAGTTTGAAGAAATTAGGAACGATGCTTACGAGTGTGTTAAGAAGTACAAGGATCGCATGAAGGTCATGCATGATAAAATGATTACTCATAAAGAGTTTCACCAAGGACAAAAAGTTCTTTTATATGATTCTCGATTACATCTATTCTCTGGGAAACTTAAATCTCGCTGGACTGGCCCATACACGGTAGAGAAAGTGCATCCGCATGGTGCGGTAGTAATATACAATACTAAGGATGGTAGGTCGTTTCAAGTCAATGGACATCGTTTAAAACCATACCTTGAGTATCTGAGTCCAAAAGTTGAGAAGACACTTTTGACCGACTCTGTCTATTATGAGTGAATCGAAATTGTCTGGCTGAAGACATAAAACTTAGCGCTCTTGGGAGGCAACCCAACATGTAAATATTATTAAAAAATAAATAATATATATATACACACATATATATAATAAAAATACAAATAATAATTAATTTTTTTAAAATAAATTACTAACATGCAGGTTTGGGGGTATTTTTTCCAATCTTCAGGTTATCTTGCCATATCAAGGTCCAAAATCAGGTAATGTCTTCTCTATCATATTATTGTTTTAATTTTCTCAATATTGAGAATAATGCTGAATTTAGGTATGGGGGTGAAAATATTTTTGATTTTTCTGTCTTTCTCAAAAAAAAAATGGATTTCAAATTTTTAACTCAAATTCTAATCATTTTGGTTGTATAAACTAGGAATTGTTTTGACAATATCTTTGAGTTAAGGAATATGATAGCAGTTTTAGCTTGAGTTTTCATTCCACCTATCTCCTGCTAACATGATAGAAGATGATTTAGCACCTACACGTAAGCACATGAATAGTGGGGTATATAAACTTACAACTAATATGAATACTTTTAATCTTCTGGATAATTTAGTTATATGTGTGATGAACACCCTATTAAAAAATATTATATATATATATATATATATATATATATATAAACGAGTTTATTTTAAGTCTTCTCACTGAGTAACCGGGCCTCTTGCTTGGCAAGCAGCGAATGTTCGCGTAAAAAGGTGAGGATGAACGAGATTAAACTCTGAATGACTAATTCAGCCTTGGAGCGTAGTTGACTTGAGTTATTAAGCCTGTTAGGATGTTTTTACACCTAAGGCCCTGAGCCATCTGGATTGGGAGTCATTGGCCTAACACTCGCTATACAGGTCAGCTAGAAAGCTTAATAAGGCTAGATATTACACAAGTCATTCTTTTTAGCGTTCAGTCTGATTCAAAGTTAAATCTTGGATGTTCATTACCATTTAACTCTAGAAAGTCTTGGAAATTAGAGTGATCATATTGGAAGTAAGTGAAAGCCACTCATTTATATGATACTATCTTACACCTCACTACATTCTTTTGTTAGCATATAGATAGGGTGTAATGAAACTTGAGTTAGAGTCTGCTTAAATATGATAGCAATAAGTCTTTATTGTCCTTGCAATTCTAGGTTCATACAGTAATACTTGTTCAAATTTCGAGTTAAATATTAGAAATTTTTGACTGATGAAGTTTGTGGGTAACTTCACTGCAAATCCTCACGAGACAAGACTCGTCCACTAGTGTAATCTAGGGGTTTAACGGCTTGTTGCACGTGCTAAGTGTTAGGATCCCACAAATGCCATGAAAATTTGAAATAATTTTCAGATTGCAGCGGAAAAACTATGCGGGATCCGTTCATCGCATGAACGTATTTTAAAACCATTCGTTTGTAGATAGATTAGAATTAAATTATTTTAAACTATTTTAAAATCATTAAGAAGATTAGATCTTCACCTTGTGCGGATAGATGGTCTCCGCAAATCTGATTCACGTGGATTTGTAGAAGGTTCGATGGAAGCCGCACACGCGTCCGGCCTCTACGGGTATCCACACGAGGTAATGATTCAATCGAAGCTACGTATCTCCCCGGGGTGCTAGCTCCCTTGCAGAGATGGCTTTTGATGGCTGAAGTCCTCCCTCTCAATCAACTCTTGAATGCCTAGGGAGGTGGAGGAAGAAGGACGGATCAAAGGGAACAGGAACAAAACACTTTCAGCCTTTTCCCTTTTCTTTTGTTGGAACCAAGAATGAAGAAGGAGGAGAGCCACCAAGGATTCCTCTTCCTCTTCTCTTGCTTGCGGATGAAAGGAGGAGGAAGGGGATGTTTTTGCTGCCGTGAACACCAAAAGAAGGATAAGAGGAGGGGCCGAACTCCTCCTTTTATTTCTCCATGAGATAAGGACGAGCTCCTAATTTTTAGGAGCTCACCCTTATCTCCCCAATTCGGCAGCAAGGAGGGGCTTACGGCCCTCCTTTTTCTTCACCCCAATTCCCAAGGGGAGGGGCGTGGGCCCCTCCCTCAAGTCCAATTATATCTCCCATTTAATCAAATTAAAAGGTGATTTAATTTGGGTCCATTGCATGAGTCTAATCCTAGTCAAAATAGAATTTTTATGAACCCATTTCAATTTCCTCCAAATCCTAATCTAATTAGGATTTAATTGAACCATGACTCTATTGAACTCTTCAATCTTAATCCAATTAGGAGTCATGAAATTAATTAGATTAAATTTAAAATTAATTAGGACTTAAAATAATTCTAATCTAATTAGGACTTATTAAATTTCAGCCCTAAGACAATTAGGACTTTAGAAATTCTATTCCAAATAGGATTCTAATTTAATTTGAAATCCTAATCCAATTAGGACTCCAAGAATCCTACTCCAAGTAGAACTCATGATCAAGTCCAATTAATTAAATTTAATTAATTAAATTAAATTGTAATCCGATTGCAATTGTTCCTTCTTCCAACTACTAACTCTTAGCGGGTTATCCATTTATCAATCTAATTGATTATTTGTGATTCCTAATCACATTCAACCATCGGATCGGTCATTAACTCTAATGTGTGTGACCCCATAGGTTCCATTCTGACTGGTAGTGAGATATATTGCGATCTCTATCACAATATCATTGAAAACTCCTTTCAATGGGTTGAAACAATTTCAACTCAACTCATCAGGGTTTATGGACCATCAAGATGATCCCTATGAGTCTCACCATCCACCAGTGACACCTAGCAGTATGTAGTGGCCACCCAGCAGAATAGAATGATGAACCTCTAGGTGCAGTTATCGTATGATACAGTCCTTCTATCGTGGATCCCTACAGACCGGAGGTCATGGATAACTCGTCAAACCCCGTCGTCTGCCATATGTCTAGATTTATTTGACTTGAGTTCGATAGTGAAAAACTCTTTCTCCACTGTATATTACTGCCCTGGCCAAGGTCTTAGAACTCAGTCTAATAAATCACATAGGATCACTCCTCATCTATCAAGGTCGATAGGTTCCATGTAGGTACGTACCCTACTCCTACAGTAAACTTACTGCAGCCAATCTACACTACAAGGACCCATATGACTAGAGACCATGTGTATGTGCAGTCAAACTACAATATTCTCACTGTGAGCAGCCGAAGCACCGCAGGTCAAAGGACCAGTCATACTACTGCAACATCAAGCAAGTCACTGACGAGTGGATAGACATCCAAGTGACTTCTTGTCTTGGTCACGCTCAGTACCCTTGTTCTCTAACAAGCACCTGCACTATCACTTCAGTGTCCCCACACTGTGGACTCGAGTCTCGTCCATCCATAAGAAAAGCGATCTGTGCACTGATCGGATCGATCACCGTCCTCGTGATGGTCCATTGATCAGGAGCATTTAAAAATTAATCACCAATGATACATGGTTCAAATTCTCAACTCTTGAGAATATGTATCATCATCTTATTAATTCCTTGGACGATTCATAGACACATAAACAATATGAATGAAAAGATGCCCATTTATTATTCAATAATAATAAAGTCAAGTACAAATTTATGTCCCAGAATTAATAATGTGTCAGCCAGATTGGCTTCTAGGGCATACATCTAACAATCTCCCACTTGCACTAAAGCCAATCAGCCATATATCTAAGTCCCATCTTCTCAAGGTGGGCTTCAGTCTTCTGCTGACTTAGCTGCTTAGTGAACGGATCTGCCACGTTGTCCGTGGAGTCTACTCTCTGCACCTCGACATATTTCTTCTCGAGGTAGTCGCGTATAAGGTGAAAGCGCCGCTCTATGTGCTTGGACTTCTGATGAGACCTTGGCTCCTTAGCAAGAGCTATGGCGCCATTATTTTATCGTAGTAGAGTGTGATGGCATCTGATGGCATTACATCTAGCTCTGCAATGAATTTCTTGAACCAGAAGGCTTCCTTTGCAGCTTCAGAGGCGGCGATATACTCAGCTTCCATGGTAGAATCAGTAATGATCGGTTGTTTGGAACTCTTCCAATTTACCGTACCACCATTGCACAAGAACACATTTCCAGATGTAGACTTTCTATCATCAATATCAGTCATAAAGTCTGAATCTGTGTATCCTTCTACCTTTAACTCCGATGCTCCTCCAAAGACCAAGAACAAATCTTTAGTTCTTCTTAAGTACTTAAGAATGTTCTTCACAGCTGTCCAGTGCTCTTCGTCTGGATTCGACTGATATCTGCTAGTGACACTCACAGCAAGGGCTATATCAGGTCGTGTACATAGCATGGCATACATGAGGCTCCCTATTGCAGAAGCATAAGGAATCCTGCTCATGCGTTGAATCTCTTCAGATGTGTTGGGGCACATCTTTTTGGAGAGATGAATCCCATGCCTAGGGGGTAATAGACCCCTCTTGGAGTTTTCCATACTGAACCTCTTCAGTACCTCCTCTATGTACATCTTCTGTGATAGGCCAAGCAACCTCTTAGATCTATCTCTATAGACCTTAATTCCCAAAATGTAGGATGCTTCCCCAAGGTCTTTCATGGAGAACTCTTTTGACAACCAGACCTTGACCGAGGTTAGCATGGAAACATCATTCCCAATCAAGAGGATGTCATCCACGTACAGTACGAGGAACACGACAGCACTCCCACTAACCTTCTTGTAAACACACGGTTCCTCTTCGTTCTTGATGAAATCAAACGATTTGATTGCATCATTGAAACGAGTATTCCAGCTCCGAGATGCTTGCTTTAGTCCATAGATGGACCTTTGTAGCTTGCAGACCTTGTGATCTCCATCACTGGAAGTGAAACCCAAAGGCTGCTCCATATAGATATCTTCATCAAGATATCCATTCAGGAAAGCAGTTTTCACATCCATCTGCCATATTTCATAATCATGAAATGCTGCAATGGCAAGCAATGTTCGAATGGATTTTAGCATGGCTACAGGTGAAAAAGTCTCCTGATAGTCAATGCCTTCGCGCTGACTATACCCTTTTGCCACTAGCCTTGCCTTATAGGTCTCTACCTTTCCATCCGAACCTATCTTCCTTTTGTAGATCCATTTGCATCCAATAGGTACTATACCTTCTGGTGGATCTACTAAGGTCCAGACTTGGTTGGAATACATGGAGTCTATCTCTGACTTCATGGCTTCCAGCCATTTCTCGGAATCGATATCAGATATCGCCTCGTCGTAGGTATTGGGATCCTGTACATGTTCCCTATCTTTCATGAGGAACATTTCCTCGGTGTCCTCTACTAGTATACCTAAGTATCTATCGGGAGGATGGGGGACCCTACTAGATCTACGACGTGGAGGAGGTACTACGTGTACTGGCTCTGTATGAATAGGTTCTATAGGATCCATGACTCGTTGCTTTTCAGAGACTCTCTCTTCAAGCTCAATTTTTCTTCCACTGCCTCTATCAAGGATAAACTGTTTTTCCAAGAAGACGACATGTCGGCTCACAAACACATTGTGATCCTCTGAGACGTAAAAAATTGTATCCTAATGACTCTTTAGGATATCTAATGAAACGAGCACTTATGGTCCTAGACTCTAACTTGTCCGCCTGTAGTCGCTTGACGTGGGCCGGACATCCCCAAATCTTGAGATGACCAAGATTCGGCTTCTTACCATGCCATATCTCATACGGTGTGGTAGGAACGGATTTAGAGAAAACTCTATTCAATAAATAAATTGCGGATAATAAGGCATCTCTCCAATGAAACATAGGTAGATCAGTGAAGCTCATTATGGATCGGACCATATCCAATAGAGTCCGATTCCTCCTTTCTGACACCCCGTTGAGTTGAGATGTACCCGGAGGCGTCCATTGTGAGACTATTCCATTTTTCTTGAGATAATCCCGGAATTCCCCACTAAGGTATTCTCCTCCTCGATCTAATCGAAGAACCTTAAGGGTTTTTTCAGTCTGTTTTTCTACTTCATTTCTGAACTCTTTGGACTTTTCAAAAGACTCAGATTTGTATCTCATAAGATACACATATCCATATCGTGAATAGTCATCGGTAAAGGTAATGAAGTACGAATAACGACCCCTGGCTGACACATCAAATGGGCCACACACATCAGTGTGTACTAGGGTAAGTATTTCAGTGGTCCTCTCCCCATGTCCTACAAAAGGTAATCTAGCCTTTTTTTCTTGAAGACAGGATTCACAAAATGGATATGACTCAGAAGTCAATGGGCCGAGAAGCCCATCTTTCTCCATTTTGTTCATTCTGTCCTCTCCAATATGGCCAAGCCTGAGGTGCCACAAATACTTCTGGTTTATCTCATCTCTGGATCTTTTAGATCCTATGGCATTCACCACTTGCTCAGACACATTCACAGACACATCAATATGCAAGTGATAGAGACTGTCAATCATGAAACCACGTGCAACTAATTTATTTCTGAAATAAATAGAACAACAGTCTTTATCAAATGTCATAACATGACCATCCTGTGCTAAACATGAAACAGAAATCAAATTTCTACTAGCAGGGACATAATAACAGTCTCTAAGTAATAAACTAAATTCAGACGGTAATCGCAGAGGATAGATGCCCACAGCTACAGCAGCAACTCTTGCCCCGTTGCCAACCCAAAGGGTCACTGCACCTTCCGCCAGCCTCCTACTTTACTTTAGACCTTGCATAGTAGTGCACAAATGAGCACTAGAACCAGAATCTATAACCCAACTAGAAGTAGAAGAAACTGTAAGGTTAGTTTCAATTACGAGCAAGTCTAATATACCTTCAGAAGGTGTGTCCTTTTTATTCTTCAGGCTCTCGAGGTATGAAGGGCAGTTCCTTTTCCAGTGGCCGTTAACGTTGCAGTGGAAACATTTTCCTTTGTCATCAGCCTTTTTCTTATGAACTTCCTTCTTAGGCTTTTTGTCTTTCTTGTGCTTCTTTGCAGGCTTCTTATTCTTCCAAGTAGACTTTCTCTTGGAACCAAAAGTCAGCTCAGCAGCCAGAACAGAGCCCCTTGAACCTTTCAAGGCCCCTTCAGCAGTTACCAACATGTTCAACAACTCGGTCTTCGTGCATTCAATTTTATTCATATGGTAGTTTACTATAAACTGACCAAATAAATCAGGAAGGGATTGCAGGATCAGATCTATCTGCAGTTCCTTATGCATGGACATACCGAGCTTCTCAAGCCCCTCGAGGTCCTTGATCATAGTCAGACAATGATCATGGACAGACTGCCCCTCGCGCATCTTTGCCTTGAAGAGCCTCTTGGACACTTCAATGCGTGCAGTGCGGCTCTGCTCACCATACAACTCTTGCAGGTGAGCCAGTATTTTCCTAGCAGTCTTTATGTTCTCATACTGGCATTGAATTCGTTAGTCATGGATGCCATGATATAGCACTGGACCCTAATGTCGTCATCAGTCCACTTCTGATGCGTCTCACGCTGATCATCAGTAGGACGTGCTGGTAGCCTAGGGATATCATTCTCGAGCACATATCCTATTTTCTCACAATTCAGAACAATTTTCAGGTTCCTAAGCCAGTCTTTATAGTTGGTTCCGGTCAGTCTGTTGGTCTCAAGGATTCGGGTCAAAGGGTTTGAAGCTGACATTGTGATCTGTAGAGAGTAAAGATTCTAGTTAGATTTTGTACTTGAACTTAATTTATTCTAGGAACTTTTAAAACAAATATACTTCCACTATTTTCTCGAATCCCTCATACTCCCCTGATGGAGAAACGAAAACCCTACGCCACTAGGATTTCTAGTGGGTACTGCGGTCTCACCGATTTACATGCCACCTCACCTAACAGTTATTGGTGACATATAAATGGATGAGTGTACAACTCTTGTACAATGCTTCTCAAGCAAATTGCAGTGGTACTTGGTCTCTAAGTGATGAAGACCTCACCGAACAATTATTGGTCCCATTACTTAGTTAAGTCAGACCCACCGTATAACCGCAGAAATAAAGTCGTCATTGGGTCCTCACCTAACAGTTATTGGTGCCCGACCCCACCTTTACCCCGCAACATCTCATGTCTAATAGAGAGGTGGTAGCAAACTTCATCCTGTGTTGCTTTCCTAACTAGCTCCAGGGGACCACCGCTGCATCTAGTACTGGTAGCAAACTTCATCCTGTGTTGCTTTCCTAACTAGCAAGGCTCACACACCTCTAGAACTCCTCCATCTAGATCTGATATCAGTCCATCTTTGCTCAGCATCTTCATACCATGATCTTCCATGTGGCCAAGGCGGTAATGCCACAACTGGTATGCTTCCTGCTGGCCCTGTGCCACTGCGGCTATTTCGGATCCCCCACATACCACATACCCTTCCATCCTGTATAAATTATTCTTCAACCTCCTCCCCTTCATCACAACCATGGCTCCTCTGGATATATTCAAAATACCACTTCTGGAACGACAACTAAAGTTGTAACCATTCTTCTCCAAGTAACCAAGTGACTCTAGATTCTTTTTCAGATCTGGGACGTGCTTTACATTGGTAAGAGTCCGCACCATCCCATCAAACATCCTCACCTTGATGGTCCCAATGCCGGCCACCTTGCAAGGATGATCATCTCCTAATGTCACACTCCCCTCATCGATTTTGGTGTATGTAGCAAACCAAGACCGATTTGGTGTGTAGTGATGAGAGCAGGCTGAATCTATTGTCTAGATATCTGTGTTGTTCCTGTGATCATCCGAAACTACCAAAAGGTCATCCTCCACCTTGAGATCAGCCACGACACTGACTGAATCCTTACCATTCTTCTCTCCTTGAAGCTTCTTCCAAAGCGGACAATTCCGCTTCAAGTGTCCTGCTTCATTGCACTTGTAACATATGAACTCTTTTTTATCTTTCTTGGACTTTGATCGTCCCCTTTGCTTGCTCCGTTCCTTCCTCTCCCAGGCCTCTCTCCGACAGTGAGACCTTCCTGAGGAACTCCATCCCATGTCAATCTTTTCCTTTGCTCATTGGACTTTAGCACAGAAATTATGTCTTCATAATTCAGCGTCTCCTTTCCATATAGCAAAGTAGTAACCAAAGGATCATAAGAACCTAGCAGCGAGCAAAGCAAGAGTAGAGATTTATCCTCCTCTTCCATCTTCATCCCAAGGGTCTGCAAGTCATTGCAAACCTGGTCAAACCTCTGAATATGAAGAACAATATCTCCACCTTCATATATCCGAAGGCTGTACAATTGTTTCTTCAACATCAGCTTGTTGCACATATTCTTTCCCATATACATGGTATGCAACTTTGTCCATAATCCCTTGGGTGTCTTCTCCTCTAGGACGCTGAACAAGGATGAATCCGCCAAGCATCTTCTGATGGCAGTGCAAGCCCTTTTCTCTGAAGAAAACCATTCCTTATCTATCATACCCTCCGGCCTATCTTCCAAGGCCGAATCCAAATTGTTTTGCACCAAGAGATCCTCCACCCGGACCTTCCACATAGAGAAGCTTTCCTTCCCATTAAACTTCTCAAACTCCACCTTCATGCTATTGTTTATGGTTGGCCAAACCACAATCACAAATAAACACAAATCTAATTTGAGAAATTACCTTGAAGGGAGATGAGCGGATTGCTTTCCTCTTAATGTCTTTCCTTCATTTCTTCTTTCCCACGCCAAAACCTGGCTCTGATACCAATTGTTTGCGCTGTGCGGAAGCGTGTGGATCCCTGATAACCGCTAACCTAGGGCATCCCCTAGGGCGTCAGGCCGTGTGGAGAAAGAAGGAAGAAGAGATGAAGAACCACAATCACAAACTAGGGCTTTCATGGAGAAGAAGAGGAAGAGAAGAGAGAACGTGGGAGAAAGTTTTCTGGCGGCTCTTATTTCTCCAAGAAATAATACAAGCGATCCTCTCTCAACCTTAAAACTGATTATATCAAGCCTTTATATAGGCTCCCAATTTCAGTCTAATCCCGAGCCAACTCAATCTCCCCCTAAGCCACATTAGAAAACACTCAACCCAAGTCCATGACTTACATGCTCTCTCCCCTTAAGTCTAAACCTAGCCCAAGAATGATTTAGACCCTTAGAAACATAAATCATGAAGTTTCTAAGCCAGTCAAAGACCAAAAATTTTCATCATTGATTAAATGGCATGCCTAGCACAGCGCTGGAGTTGACCTTTGCAGATCATGGGTCGACCCCTATCCTTCAGGGGTCGACCCCTCACAGACAGGGGTCGACCCCTCCTGAGACGACAGAGAACAGCTCTCTGTCGTCTCCCTGTGACTTCCTGGGGTCGACCCCTAACTGTTAGGGGTTGACCCCACTTGAGACCGACAGAGAAGTGCTCTTTATCGTCTCCCTGTAACTTCTTGGGGTCGACCCTTCCTTCACTGGGGTCGACCCCAGCTCTTCATGGGTCGACCCCTCTGAGATGAATAGAGAACTGCTCTCTGTCTTCCCCCTGTGACATCCTGGGGTTGACCCTTCCTTCATTGGGGTCGACCCCATGTTGCCCAAGGTGACAACCCAAGAGGGGGGGGGGGGGGGGGGTGAATTGGGTTTTTTCTAATTTTTTAGTACTTTAAAAACATCCTTAGTTGAGTGCGGTGAATGCTTTCTTAAATTACTTCAATGAATTAAACTATAGCAAAGATGAAAGATAATGCAAGAACAATCACAAGTGAATCCACAACACAAACACCACGATGTATAGTGATTCGGTGCACCCCAAGGCACCTACGTCCACTCTCCAAGCGTTCCCTTGGAAATTTTACTATAATCCCTCAGATTACAGTAGGATTGTTTTCCGGGCTCACAATCCAAAACCTTTACAATTTGGTTTTTCGGGATCACCAAAAACCTATGTTGGTTTTACGGGCTCACCAACGAACCTTCACAATTGATTTTACGGGTTCACCAACAACCTACGTTGGTTTTACGGGCTTACCAACAACCTATGTTGGTTTTACGGGCTTACCAACAACCTACGTTGGTTTTACGGGCTTACCAACAACCTATTGTTAGATGTATGCCCTAGAAGCCAATTTGGCTGACACATTGTTGATTCTAGGGACATAATTTTGTACTTGACTATTTATTATTGAATAAATAAAAGGCATCTTTTTCATTCATATTGTTTATGTGTCTATGAATCGTCCAAGAAATTAATAAGATGATGATACATATTCTCAAGAGTTGAGAATTTGAGCCATGTATCATTGGTGATTAATTTCTAAATGCTCCTGATCAATGGATCATCACGAGGACGGTGATCGATCCGATCAGTGCACAGATCACTCTCCTTCTGGATGGACGAGACTTGAGTCCACAGTGTAGGGACACTGAAGTGATAGTGCAGGTGCTTGTTAGAGAACAAGGGTACTGAGCGTGACCAAGACAAGAAGTCACTTGGATGTCTATCCACTCGTCAGTGACTTGCTTGATGTTGCAGTAGTGTGACTGGTCCTTTGACCTGCGGTGCTTCGGCTACTCACAGTGAGGTTATTGTAGTTTGACTGCACACATACATGGTCTCTAGCCATATGGGTCCATGCAGTGTAGATTGGCTGCAGTAGGTTCACTGTAGGAGTAGGGTATGCACCTACAAGGAATCTATCGACCTTGATAGAAGAGGAGTGATCCTATGTGATTTGTTAGACTGAGTTCTAAGACCTTGGCCAGGGCAGTAAAGTGGAGAAAGAGTTTTCCACTATCGAACTCAAGTCGAATAAATCTTGACATATGACAGACGATGGGGTTTGACGAGTTGTCCATGACCTCCGTCCTGTAGGGATCCACGATAGTAGGACTGTATCACACGTTAACTGCACCTAGAGGTTCATCATTCCATTCTGCTGGGTAGCCACTACATGCTGCTAGGTGTCACTGGTGGATGGTGGGACTCATAGGGATTATCTTGATGATCGATAAACCCTAATGAGTTGAGTTGGAATCGTTCCAACCCATTGAAAGGAGTTTTCAATGATATAGTGATAGAGATCACAATATATCTCACTACCAGTCAGAATAGAACCTATGGGGTCACACACACTAGAAGTATTGACCGATCCGATGGTTGAAATCGTGATTAGGAATCACAAGAAATCAATTTGATTGATAAAAAGTTGAAGAAGGAAAAAGGAATTAATTAATTGGACTTGAAACAAGAATCCTACTTCGGGTAGGATTCCTAGAGTCCTAATTGGATTAGGACTGGGAATCCTAGTTGGAGTAGGACTGGAATTCCTATTTGGAATAGGATTCCTACAATCCTAATGAGATTAGGAATTTTGAATTAAAATTGGATTCCTACTTGGAGTAGGATTCCTAGAAATCCTAATTGGATTAGGACTTCGGATTCAAATAGAGTCCTAATTGGATTAGGACTAAAATTAAAATACATCCTAATTGGATTAGGATTCCTTAAGTCTAAATTAATTATTAATCTAATGAATCAACATGACTCCTAATTGGATTAGGATTGAAGAGTTCAATTGAGTCATGATTCATTCAAGTCCTAATTGGATTAGGACTAGCATAGATTGAACCCAATTTGGTTAAGCCTAATTGGATTAGGACTTAACCACATTAGGGCATCCAAATCCTTACCTAATGAGGATTAGGGCAACCATGAAGGAGGGGCACACGCCCCTCCTCCTTTCATATTGCTTGGTGCGGCAACAAGAGGGGCCGGCGCCCCTCTTGGAATTATTTCAAGGGAGCTCCTAAAAGTTAGGAGCTCCACTTGTTATTTAAAGAGGGCTTCATGGGGGCTGACCTAATAAAAAGAAGGCTTCTTCCTTGCTGCCGTACGCCCCCCTCTTGCTCCTCCTTTGGTTCAGCCGCCATTAGCAAAGGGAAAAGAAGAGGAGGCCTCTCCCTCCTCTTGGTCTTCTTCCTTGGCTTCAACGCGTGTGAAGAGAAGAAGGCTGCGAAGGGATTTGATCTTCTTCCTCTTCTTCATCCTTCTTCTTCCTCCTCTCAAGTGCAATCAAGAGTTGATTGAAAGAGAGGACATCAGCCATCAAAGCTATCTCTGCAAGGGAGCTAGTACCCCGGTGAGATAGAGAGCTTGGATCGGATCCTGCTTCGTGTGGATACCCGTAGAGGCCGGACGTTTGAACGGCTTCAAGCGAACCCTCTTCCAAAACCACGAATTCAGATTTGCGGTGATCATCTACCCGCGCAAGGTGAAGATTTGATCTTCCTATTAGTTTTAAAAGTTTTAATTCTTACCTAATTACGAAAGGTCTCGAAACAACGTTCATGCGATGAACGTTGAACTCGTGCATGCCGATTCCGCTGCCATCTGAAAAATTTTTGAAATATCAGCGGCATGGGCGGGTTCCCAACAGTGGTATCAGAGCCTAGGCTTCGTAGATTAAGGTAAGAATTAAATATCTAAAGGCTTATTAGATCTGAAAATTGATTGATCATGCATGCTGAAAAATTCTGCATGCAGATTTTTCAGGGGTGCTGATTTTTTACATGCTGATTTTTATGTGATAAAAAGATGATTCTAATTGCATTGTTAATGGGATTACAAAGTTTAGAATCATGATTAGCATGATCAGCGACCTATGTCATGATATAATCAGTTAGTTTTCAGATCTGAAATTATAATTGTAGCATACGGTGATGATCATAGGATTCAAACCCTTTTGGTATCAAATGTAATGACCTGCGATGTGATCTGCGATGTCATGTAAATTTTACAGATGCTTGCATGCATCTTATTTGATGTTTTGAGAGGCCTGCGTGCCTCCTAAAAGGAGATGTAAATTATTTTTATTTTTATTTTACATCTGGTTGTATTTCTGTGATGTGATGTACATCAACGATCAAGTCGAAGACGATGCATGAGATGAACAGGGGTCTAAGCGGTTGATGGCGATGGGATCAAGAGTTGATCAAGGATCGAATCAAGGAAGCTTGGATCCAATTCAAGAGTTGAAGACCACTTGATCGATTGATGTGCATGTGCTTGTAATACGACCTAATTAGAATCCATGATCATCACCTAGTTAAAGTTTAGCTTTAATTATTGCCGCGATTATAACTGCCTGCAATGCGCCGTTTGCATGTGATGTGAATGAGAGTCGGGTAGATAGGTCTACATGTGATGTAGCAAACCCAATTGAGACCTAAATCAAAACCTCCTCAATCAAGTCGAGAGTGAACCGACATGAGCAAATCATATTAGATTAATTGATCTAATTGGTGTCTAGGAAAGCATGAAAGGTGGTTACTTAATTAGGACCTTACTCTCTGAGTAAGGGGAGCCTCCCACCTGCTTACCTGGCCAATTGTTCGATTACCTCTTATGAAAGGCTCAAGTTGCAAACACTAAGACCTGATTAACCAATATTAAGTCAATAGGTCTTCCACTGTAGTAGAGCTGCTAAGGCCTTTCTGATGTTGACTTGTCTCGGCTGGATACAGTGGTCAAGTTGCATTGGGGGGCTGGACCTCTCTATAGACATGAGATGTTGTAGGGTAAAGGTGGGGTTGGGCACCAATAACTGTTAGGTGAGGACCCAATGACGACTTTATTCCTACGGTTATACAGTGGGTCTGACTTAACTAAGAAATGAGACCAATAACTGTTAGGTGAGGTCTTCATGGCTTAGAGACCAAGTTGCACTGCAACATGCTTGAGAAGCATTGTACAAGAGTTGTACACTCATCCATCTATGTGTCACCAATAACTGTTAGGTGAGGTGGCATGTAAATTGGTGGGACCGCAGTACCCACTAGAAACCCTAGTCGTGTGGGATTTCCGTTTTCCTACCAGGGGAGTGTGAGGAATTCGAGAAAATAGTGGGAGTCACAATTTGTTCTAAAAGACCTTAGAACAGATTAGGATCAAGTACAAAAGTCTAACTAGAATCTTTACTCTCTGCAGATACAATGTCGGCTTCAAACCCTTTGACCCGTATTCTTGAGACCAACCGACTGACCGGAACCAATTATAAGGACTGGCTTAGAAATCTCAAAATTGTTTTGGACTGTGAGAAAATAGGCTACATACTCGATTCAGATATCCCCACATTACCAGCACGTCCCACTGATGTTCAGCGTGAGATGCATAAAAAGTGGTTGGACGATGACATTAGAGTAAAATGCTATATGATGGCATCTATGTCTAATGAACTCCAATGCCAGCATGAAAATATAAAGACTGCTAGGGACATACTGGCACACCTGCAAGAGTTGTATGGTGAGCAAAGTCGCACAGCTCGTTTTGAAGTGTCCAAGAGGCTTTTCAAAGCGAAGATGCGCGAGGGGCAGTCTGTCCATGATCACGGTCTGACCATGATCAAGGACCTAGAGGAGCTTGAGAAGCTCGGTATGGACATGCACAAGGAATTGCAAGTGGATTTGATCCTACAGTCACTTCCTGATTCATTTGGTCAGTTTATAGTAAACTACCACATGAATAAGATTGAATGCACTAAGACTGAACTAATCAACATGTTGGTAACTGCTGAGGGAGCCTTGAAAGGTTCAAGGGGCAATGTCCTCGCTGCTGAGTTGACTTCTGGTTCCAAGAGAAAGTCTACTTGGAAGAAAAAGAAGCCTGCAAAGAAGCAGAAGAAAGACAAGAAGCCAAAGAAGGAAGTTCAAAAGAAAAAGGCTAACGACAAAGGAAAATGTTTCCACTGCAATGTCGAAGGCCACTGGAAGAGAAACTGTCCTTCATACCTCGAGAGCCTGAAGAACAAGAAAGGTGACACACCTTCAGAAGGTATAGACTTGCTCATTATTGAAACTAATCTAACGGTTTCTTCTACTTCTAGTTGGGTTATAGATTCTGGTTCTAGTGCTCATTCGTGCACTACCATGCAGGGTCTAAAGGAAAGTAGAAGGCTGGCGGAAGGTGCAGTAACCCTTCGGGTTGGCAACGGGGCAAAAGTTGCTGCTGTGGCTGTGGGCACCTACCATCTGCGACTACCGTCTGGATTTAGTTTAATACTTAGAGACTGTTATTATGTACCTGTTGCTAGCAGAAATTTGATTTCTGTTTCATATCTAGCACAGGAAGGTCATGTTTTTACATTTGACAAAGACTGCTGTTCTATTTATTTAAGAAATAAAATAGTCGCACGTGGTTTCATGATTGACAGTCTCTATCATTTACATATGGATGTATCTGTGAATGTTACCGAGCAAGATGTGAGTGCCAAAGGATCCAAAAGATCCAGAGATGAGATAAACCAAAGATATTTGTGGCACCTTAGGCTTGGCCATATTGGAGAGGACAGAATGAACAAAATGGATAAAGATGGGCTTTTAGGCTCATTGACTTCCGAGTCATATCCAGTTTGCGAGACCTGTCTTCAAGGAAAAATGGCTAGACTGCCCTTTGTAGGACATGGGGAGAGGACCATTGAAATACTTACCCTAGTACATACAGATGTATGTGGCCCATTCGATGTGCTAGCCAGGGGACGTTATTCTTACTTCATTACCTTTACCGATGATTATTCACGGTATGGGTATGTGTATCTTATGAGACACAAGTCTGAATCCTTTGAAAAGTTCAAAGAGTTCAAAAATGAAGTAGAAAAACAAACTGGAAAACCTCTTAAGGCTCTTCGATCAGATCGAGGAGGAGAATACCTTAGTGGGGAATTCCGGGACTATCTCAAAGAAAACGGCATAGTCTCACAATGGACACCTCCGGGTACACCTCAACTCAACGGGGTGTCAGAGAGGAGGAATCGGACCCTATTGGATATGGTCAGGTCCATGATGAGCTTCACTGATTTACCTATGTTTCTTTTGGGAGATGCCTTACTCACAGCGATTTATTTATTGAATAGAGTTCCCTCTAAATCCGTTCCTACCACACCGTATGAGATATGGCATGGTAAGAAACCAAGTCTGGGTCATCTCAAGATTTGGGGGTGTCCGGCCCACGTCAAGCGACTACAGGCGGACAAGTTAGAGGCTAGGACCATAAGTGCTCGTTTTATAGGATATCCTAAAGAGTCATTAGGATACAATTTTTACGTCTCAGAGGATCACAATGTGTTTGTGAGCCGTCATGCCATCTTCTTGGAAAATCAGTTTATCCTTGATAGAGGCAGTGGGAGGAAAATTGAGCTTGAAGAGAAAGTCTCTGAAAAGCAACGAGTCATGGATCCTAAAGAACCTATTCATAAGGAGCCAGTACACGATGTCCCTCAACCACCTCGTAGATCTAGTAGGGTCTCCCATCCTCTCGATAGATACTTAGGTATACTAGAAGAGGATACCGAGGAAATGTTCCTAGTGGGAGATAGGGATCACATACAGGATCCCAAAACCTACAACGAGGCGATATCTGATATCGATTCCGAGAAATGGCTGAAAGCTATGAAGTCAGAGATAGACTCCATGCATTCCAACCAAGTCTGGACCTTAGTAGATCCACCAGAAGGTATTGTACCTATTGGATGCAAATGGATCTACAAAAGGAAAATAGGTTCGGATGGAGAGGTAGAGACCTATAAGGCAAGGCTTGTGGCAAAAAGGTATAGTCAGCGCGAAGGCATTGACTATCAGGAGACCTTTTCACCTGTAGCCATGCTAAAATCCATCCGAACATTGCTTGCCATTGCAGCATTTCATGATTATGAAATTTGGCAGATGGATGTGAAAACTGCTTTCCTGAATGGATATCTTGATGAAGATATCTATATGGAACAGCCTTTGGGTTTCACTTCCAGTGATGGAGATCACAAGGTCTGCAAGCTGCAAAGGTCCATCTATGGACTAAAGCAAGCCTCTCGGAGTTGGAACACTCGTTTCGATGATGCAATCAAAACGTTTGATTTCATCAAAAACGAAGAGGAACCATGTGTTTATAAAAAGGTTAGTGGGAGTGCTGTCATTTTTCTCGTACTGTACGTAGATGACATTCTCCTGATTGGGAATGATATTCCCATGTTAACCTCGGTCAAGGTCTGGTTGTCAAAAGAATTCTCCATGAAAGACCTTGGGGAAGCATCCTATATTTTGGGAATAAAGGTCTATAGAGATAGATCTAAAAGGATGCTTGGCCTTTCACAGAAGATGTACATAGAGGAGGTGCTGAAGAGGTTCAGCATGGAAAACTCCAAGAGGGGTCTCTTACCCCTAAGGCATGGAATTCATCTCTCCAAGAAGATGTGCCCCAACACATCTGAGGAGATTCAACGCATGAGCAAGATTCCTTATGCATCGGCAATAGGAAGCCTCATGTATGCCATGCTATGTACACGACCTGATATAGCTCTTGCTGTGAGTGTCACAAGCAGATATCAGTCGAATCCAGGTGAAGAACACTGGACAGCTGTGAAGAACAGTCTTAAGTACTTGAGAAGAACTAAGGACATGTTCTTGATCTTTGGGAGAAGATCAGAGTTGAAGGTAGAAAGATGCACACATATTGATGATAGAAAGTCAACATCAGAATATGTGCAATTGTGGTTCAGTAAATTGGAAGAGTTCCAAACAACCGATCATTATAGATTCTACCTTAGAAGCTGAATGTTAAGCCGTATCTAAGGGTGCAGTGGAAACCTTCTGATTAAAAGTTAATTGCAGAATTAGGTGTAATGTCATTAGATGCCATGACACTTTACTGCGATAACATTGGCACCATAACACTAGCTATGGGGCCATGGTCTCATCAGAAGTCCAAGCACATAGAGCGGCGCTTCCATTTCATACGCGACTATGATATAGAGGTGCAGAGAGTAGACTCCGCGGATAACGTGGCAGACCCTTTCACTAAGCAGCTGAGTCAGCAAAAGACTGAAGCCCACCTTGAGAAGATGGGCGTAAGATATATGACCAATTGGCTTTAGTGCAAGTGGGAGATTGTTAGATGTATGCCCTAGAAGCCAATTTGGCTGACACATTGTTGATTCTAGGGACATAATTTTGTACTTGACTATTTATTATTGAATAAATAAAAGGCATCTTTTTCATTCATATTGTTTATGTGTCTATGAATCGTCCAAGAAATTAATAAGATGATGATACATATTCTCAAGAGTTGAGAATTTGAGCCATGTATCATTGGTGATTAATTTCTAAATGCTCCTGATCAATGGATCATCACGAGGACGGTGATCGATCCGATCAGTGCACAGATCACTCTCCTTCTGGATGGACGAGACTTGAGTCCACAGTGTAGGGACACTGAAGTGATAGTGCAGGTGCTTGTTAGAGAACAAGGGTACTGAGCGTGACCAAGACAAGAAGTCACTTGGATGTCTATCCACTCGTCAGTGACTTGCTTGATGTTGCAGTAGTGTGACTGGTCCTTTGACCTGCGGTGCTTCGGCTACTCACAGTGAGGTTATTGTAGTTTGACTGCACACATACATGGTCTCTAGCCATATGGGTCCATGCAGTGTAGATTGGCTGCAGTAGGTTCACTGTAGGAGTAGGGTATGCACCTACAAGGAATCTATCGACCTTGATAGAAGAGGAGTGATCCTATGTGATTTGTTAGACTGAGTTCTAAGACCTTGGCCAGGGCAGTAAAGTGGAGAAAGAGTTTTCCACTATCGAACTCAAGTCGAATAAATCTTGACATATGACAGACGATGGGGTTTGACGAGTTGTCCATGACCTCCGTCCTGTAGGGATCCACGATAGTAGGACTGTATCACACGTTAACTGCACCTAGAGGTTCATCATTCCATTCTGCTGGGTAGCCACTACATGCTGCTAGGTGTCACTGGTGGATGGTGGGACTCATAGGGATTATCTTGATGATCGATAAACCCTAATGAGTTGAGTTGGAATCGTTCCAACCCATTGAAAGGAGTTTTCAATGATATAGTGATAGAGATCACAATATATCTCACTACCAGTCAGAATAGAACCTATGGGGTCACACACACTAGAAGTATTGACCGATCCGATGGTTGAAATCGTGATTAGGAATCACAAGAAATCAATTTGATTGATAAAAAGTTGAAGAAGGAAAAAGGAATTAATTAATTGGACTTGAAACAAGAATCCTACTTCGGGTAGGATTCCTAGAGTCCTAATTGGATTAGGACTGGGAATCCTAGTTGGAGTAGGACTGGAATTCCTATTTGGAATAGGATTCCTACAATCCTAATGAGATTAGGAATTTTGAATTAAAATTGGATTCCTACTTGGAGTAGGATTCCTAGAAATCCTAATTGGATTAGGACTTCGGATTCAAATAGAGTCCTAATTGGATTAGGACTAAAATTAAAATACATCCTAATTGGATTAGGATTCCTTAAGTCTAAATTAATTATTAATCTAATGAATCAACATGACTCCTAATTGGATTAGGATTGAAGAGTTCAATTGAGTCATGATTCATTCAAGTCCTAATTGGATTAGGACTAGCATAGATTGAACCCAATTTGGTTAAGCCTAATTGGATTAGGACTTAACCACATTAGGGCATCCAAATCCTTACCTAATGAGGATTAGGGCAACCATGAAGGAGGGGCACACGCCCCTCCTCCTTTCATATTGCTTGGTGCGGCAACAAGAGGGGCCGGCGCCCCTCTTGGAATTATTTCAAGGGAGCTCCTAAAAGTTAGGAGCTCCACTTGTTATTTAAAGAGGGCTTCATGGGGGCTGACCTAATAAAAAGAAGGCTTCTTCCTTGCTGCCGTACGCCCCCCTCTTGCTCCTCCTTTGGTTCAGCCGCCATTAGCAAAGGGAAAAGAAGAGGAGGCCTCTCCCTCCTCTTGGTCTTCTTCCTTGGCTTCAACGCGTGTGAAGAGAAGAAGGCTGCGAAGGGATTTGATCTTCTTCCTCTTCTTCATCCTTCTTCTTCCTCCTCTCAAGTGCAATCAAGAGTTGATTGAAAGAGAGGACATCAGCCATCAAAGCTATCTCTGCAAGGGAGCTAGTACCCCGGTGAGATAGAGAGCTTGGATCGGATCCTGCTTCGTGTGGATACCCGTAGAGGCCGGACGTTTGAACGGCTTCAAGCGAACCCTCTTCCAAAACCACGAATTTAGATTTGCGGTGATCATCTACCCGCGCAAGGTGAAGATTTGATCTTCCTATTAGTTTTAAAAGTTTTAATTCTTACCTAATTACGAAAGGTCTCGAAACAACGTTCATGCGATGAACGTTGAACTCGTGCATGCCGATTCCGCTGCCATCTGAAAAATTTTTGAAATATCAGCGGCATGGGCGGGTTCCCAACACCTATGTTGGTTTTACGGGCTTACCAACAACCTACGTTGGTTTTACGGGCTTACCAACAACCTACAATGTTGGTTTTACGGGCTTACCAACAAACCTTACAACAAGAATAAATAACAAGGAACTAAAGCTCCTAAATGAGCAAATAAAACAATTATGAGCTACAAAGAAGAGTTTAGAATATAGTTATCCCTTTAATAAGGCTCTTCTCTTCTTTGTCAAGATTGCTTCACTCTTCAAGGGTTGGTGGAGCTCTTAATGTCTCTTGGAATCTGCTCAACCACTTTCTTTCGGCTCTTTGAATGAAGCTTGCCTTGCTAGGGTTTTCTCTTGAATGCACTTGATGTATTTTCCAAAGCTTGCTTCCTCTGATGAATACTCCCTCTTAAATACTTCTCCAACCTCTAAATAGTCCTTCCTGACCGTTGGATTGAAGAAACTAGCCGTTTATAGTCGTTGGGAGTCCAAAAAGCACTTCTGCACAACTAGCCGTTATGCTTCTGCCCGTGCTTGGGTCGACCCAAACTTTTCTTGGGTCGACCCAAACCACTGTTCATCAGGCTTGGGTCAGCTCAAGCTTTTCTTGGGTCGGCCCTCTCAGAAAATTCAGAACCTTGAATTTCAGCCGTTCTTCACTTGGGTCGACTCAACCTTTCTTTGGGTCGACTCAAGGTTCAGTTGGGTCGACTCAACTTCTTCTTGGGTCGACCCTAACAGGGTTTCCAGAGAACCTTTTCTGTCTTCTGTTCTGTCTTGCCTTTGGGTCGACCCACTCAGAGTTTGGGTCGACTCAAGCTTGGGTCGACTCAACTTCATCTTGGGTCGACCCTCTCAGTAAATCCAGAGAACCATTTTCTGAGTTGTTTGAGGATCTTGATGTTTGGGTCGACTCATGCTTTCCTTGGGTCGACCCAACTCACTGTTCATCTGTGCCATTTTTGCAGAAGTGTGCCAAATGCTTTCTTGATGTGCCGGGGTCGACCCAATCATCCTTTAGGTCGACTCAATCCACACTTTGCTGCAACTCAAGGTTAGATCCATCTATATAAACAATGAAATGCATCTTTATCTTATTATACGAATTGTACTGAGAGTAACAGACTTATAAATGATGTATCAAGTTAATTTGCATTTCTAATTTGATATAGCCTCAATAGTTGTGTTAATCATCAAAATAACATTATCATCCTCAATCTCCCCCTTTTTGATGATTACAAAACATTGAGAGTAAGCAAATTGGTATTCATATGAAAAAGTACTTTTGGTTCAAGAGTTTCAAAATAGTCTTATTTAGAGTTTGTATAAATGAACCAAGAGCTCCCCCTATCCTATCCAAATGGATGCCAAATGAGTTTTAGCTTTGCTCCCCCTTACTCTTGTATTTCATTAAGACAAAATTTTCAAAAGTTTGTGTCAAATCAAGGGTTTCAAGTCATGTATCGAGGCAAGAAAAATCTCTATGATTATGTGCCAGATTTAGATTTTCTCTTTGTTAAATGTCTCCCCCTTTAGTGTATAATACATGTCTCCCCCGTAAGTATACAATATATACCTTTTATATTTTCTTCCTTATACGGTCTTTGTTTATAGAATTATCTTTCCTATAGAATTTGCTTCTAGTTTCTCTCTTATACTTTCTCCCCCTTTTTGTCATCATCAAAAAGAATGAATAGCAATGGATAGTATTGTTATGACAATCACAAAGATCATGACTCAAGAGAAACATTGTCTATGCCAAAAGCACTATGTTTTAGAGAAGAAATACAAACTACCACAAAGAGCAAATATAAGTCAAAACAAATACAAAGTTTGGGAGATACTTTAAGAACATACTTCACGATAATGCTTTAGAGTTAATCAGCTTTAACATATTCAACATATTTCAATCTAAGCTGATTTATATTCAATTCAAAACATAAGGCATTATGAACATAAAGCACAAGGCAATATTTCATTCAATGGATGTCAAATTATTGCAAGCATATGAATCACGTAACTCAAGGCAATAATGTCAGGGCAAGATAATGAGTATAGATCAGAGCCAATTAAGACAGTTTTAAAATTATGATTGGATCACATCAAAATCAAGGATGAAAAGTTTGGCTTTAAAAATGAGACATTTAAGATGTGAGCCAGAAGAGATCTCTAAATATAGATTCCAAAGATAGTTTTCAAATCAAGTGTAGATGGAATCTTTTTCAAGTTATTTCAAGGAGTATCAAGAATAATATTCAAAGAAGGCACGAATGAAAATCCAACATTTTTTTTAAAATAAATATATTAAGTATATAGCAAAATGAGAGCAATCTAATTAATTTTCAGAGTATAATATAAGAGCAGATAAAGATCAAAACTTATATACTCGAAAAATATAAGATTATGTTGAATCCTTAATTCTTAATGACTTCAAAGTTCTTTCATGATATAAAAGTATTGGGGCATAAATACCAAAACATGAATTTATGCAATGTAGGATACATAAAATTCAAGACTTTGAAAGTTCTTTTAGAGCTCTTTTAAAGACTTTATTTTACTCCTTTAAAGATCATAGCATCAAAATCAATTAAAATGAATTGGTTCAGGATTGAAACACTAAAGTGCAACCCAATAAGAACTCATAAGTAGATTCCAAGATAAATTTTTGATACTAAGACAGATGGAATCCTTTTCAACTAATTTTCAGAAATAAATGATTTACCGATGAATATAGATGGAAATCCAACTTTCAAAAGATATTCAATGAAGCACAAAGTTTAATACCACTTTACATTTAGTATTCTTTGTCTCATCTTTAGATGCGAATTTACACGATTAAGTTCTATATGATCTCTCCCTCTGAAATTTTCTTTCTTCCCCTTAATTAATCATTCCATTTGAGAGTTTAGAGTTTGAAGATAATTTTCAATAAAGAGATTGAGTATTTAAAGCTCCCCCTCAAAAGATGTATTTTCTTTCAAACTTTTTGTTTTTGTTCTTCTATAATATCAAGAATGTAGAGTGATCCAGAATTTTTCAAAATTTATAGCAATCACTCTTTTTAATCTTTCAAGAATAAATTATATTTTCTCTTATTTTTTTTGAATATGTATGGAAATATTAATCAGAAAATAATTCTTTTGAAGCTCAAATTTCTTTCAAAAGTAATTACATTTTCTTTCCTATAAGAATTATTGAAGTGAGTTGAAATATTTTAAGCTTTAGGATCATTAACTCTCTTCTTAAAAATAGTTTTTCTTTTTTTTAATGATAGAAGCATTTAATTATGCAGGAGTGTATATTCAAAATATTAATTTCTTAGTCATAGTTTTTCAGCAATGTATATATGAAGCACCATAAATCTTTTTAATATCAAAATAACATCATATGTTTAGAACCATTTGTTTGCAATCAAGATCATTGAAAAACACATCATTTAGACCAATTTCAGTACACTTATAAGATAAAAAATGATATGTTTCAGATGCGTATCGGAGCAAACAACTAAGGTATCAAAATTAATTCTATTTTTCTTAAGCTGTAGTTTTTATCTAAGAATCATAGTAAATTATTCTCCAGCATGATGCAATCATTGAAGCATATAATGAAAGTTACAAAAATGCAACGATAGAAGCATTTTTAAATTAAGTTTAAGCTTTTATACAAAATCAGATTCTGAATTTCATAAAAATTTTCAAGGAGGCTTTCAGGATTATAATTTGAGATATGCATCTTCTACATTGTAGCTGTTGCCCAAGGTGACAACCCAAGAGGAGGGGTGAATTGGGTTTTCTAAAAATTATGTTCCCTAATTTTTACTTTTGAATAGAATGCAGCGGAATGATAAGATGTTATTTACTTAAGCTCTAGGCAATTACAAGTAAAGCAGTGAAAAATTAAGCTAGAGCAATTATACTATGGCTTTTGGGTGCAATTGATCTAAAATTAACTTATAGTTGTATGATCAATTTTAATCTATGTGTATGGTAAGAATGGAGTGGAAGCTAAGCAAGTTCTAAACAATCACTTATAACTCTATAGAAAACAAAGCTAGAGATATTACACAATCAAGCATGAATGTAAGGCATGAAATACAAGAGATAAGGCATCACAAACACAAAGATGTATAGTGGTTCGGTGCACCCCAGCACCTACATCCACTCCCCAAGACCTCTTGGAAATTTCACTATAATTCCTCAGATTACAGTCGGTTGTTTTACAAGCTCACAACCCAACTTGTTGTTTTGCGAGATCACAACGAACTCGGTCGGTTTTCGCAGGCTCACCGACTAGAACCAACCGATTGTTTTCACGGGCTCACAATCCAACCCAGTTGGTTTTCCCAAAGGCTCACCAACCACAACCTTACAACGATTGTTTTTCGGGGTCACAATCAACCCAGTTGGTTTTTCCAAAGGCTCACCAACCACAACCTTACAATGTTGGTTTTTCCTTTGGCTCACCAACAAACCTTAACCCCTTGATTCAATCCCTTGATTGAATCAAGTTACAAGATATTAGAACAAGAATTTAAAACAAATACAAGCTTCTTAAACAAGCAAATATAGCAATGTAAACAAGTAAAGTAAAGAGAAGAAGCCCTCAAACAAATTTGTAGATGAAGGAACTCGGCTTCTTCTTTACTTGACCCTCTTCTGATTTGGCACGAGGTAGAAGATCACTGAGGCAGCACACAGTTGAAGAGGAAGCTTTGGGATTCACTTGGATGCTCTTCTTCTCTCTATTTTGCTTTGAATGGCCCTTTTGTGCTTTTGGGAGATTTTTCTTTGAGATCTCTTTGCTAAGTGTTCTCTCCCACTTCCATACCCTCTACCCTAGCTCTCCTCTTGATTTTATAGCTTTAGAGGGAGTGGAAACAAAAATCTAGCCGTTAGAGACAAAAATAGAGCCGTTGGAATCAAGAAAAAACTAGCCGTTATGCCTCCCAGCGTGCTGGAGTCGACTCGGCTGAAGTAGGAGTCGACTCGGCTGAAACAGGAGTCGACTCGGCTGAAATAGGAGTCGACTCGTGAATAGTAGTCTGCCGGCACTGTAGCTGGGAGTCGACTCCGCACTGTAGCACTGAAGTTGGAGTCGACTCGAGATCACTGTAGCGCTGAAAATCAACTCTCTGTCTTTTTGTTTGTTCTCAGTCGGAGTCGACTCGTAGAGTATCGGAGTCGACTCGAGCACTGTTTCTTGAAACTCTAGAGTGCCAGAGTCGACTCTAAACTTTCCGGAGTCGACTCGAGGACTATTCTTTTGAATTTTTCTTTAAATTTGCTCCTCCAACTTGAATTCTTTAAACTTGAAACTTGGGCCAATAAATTGTAGCTTTCTTCCAACTTTTCTTGAGAGCTTTTGAGGCCTTCTTGTATTTTTCCAACTTGCTATGTTCCTTGCAAAATAAATTATCTTTCTTCTTGCAACACAAACATTAGTAATTATACTTCAAGGTTTTGTGATCATCAAAATCAATCTTTAACTCAATCTTTGGGTCATCAGTCTCCCCCTTTTTGATGATGACAAAACTTGGAGTATGTGCAATATAAAATATATTGTGTTCTAGAACTAATGCATAGCTAAGTTGCATGAAGTAGAAAACATATATATTTAAAACATACTTCATGATAATGCTTTAGATTTAATCAGCTTAAAACAATCAACATATTTCAATTTAAGCTGATTTGTATTCAATTCAAAACATAAAGCATTATGAGCATATAATCAGATATTTCTCCCCCTTTTTGACAACATCAAAAAGGTTGCAAGATAATGAAACATTAAGCACAAAGATAAGAATACTCAAATATTTCTTTTTCTTTTTGTACTCTGATTTGTATGTCAAATTATTGCAAGAATATGAATCATATAACTCAAGGCAATAATGTTAGAAAAAGATTAATGAGCATAGATCAGAGCCAATTATAATGAGAACACATCGAATGTGGTTCCAAAGATAGTTTTCAAATCAAGTGTAGGCGGAAACTTTCTCAAGTTAATTCAAGAAGTACCAAGAATGATATTCAAAGAAAGCACGAATGAAAATCTAATCATTCTTTAATAATAAGTATGAAAGCTTGTTCATTTAAGATCTTTTGCCCAATATATTAAGTATTTTAGCAGCATGAGAGCAATTGAACTAATTTTCTTTTTGGAGTATAATAGTATGATTTCAAAGTTCTTTTATTCCTTTAAAAATAAGTACATTTTGATACATATAATAATGAATTGGCACAAAATTGAAGTTCTAAAGAGCAAGCCAATAAGAACTCATTAGTGAATTCCAAAATAGATTTTCTAATAGAGATACTCAAGAAAATTCAACACATTATTCTCCCCCTTTTTCATTAAGTTAGAGGCTCTTAAGATCAACTGTTTGAATTGCAATTTGGTTCATGATTTATGCATAAGATATATTAACCAAATAACAAGCCTCAAGGTATATCATAAATTCTTTCTCTCTCCTTTAGTTATAGATTTATGCGATTAAGTTCTATACAATTTCTCCTTCTGAAATTTTCTTTCTCCCCCTCAATTGATCATTCCATTTAAGAGTTTAGAATTTGAAGATAATGTTCAATAAAATTGTCAATCTCGAAAATATATTTTCTATAAGTTTCAGCTTATTTTCATAAGACTCAAGGTTTGAGATAAGACAACCTTTATAGAACTCATCTCAAAGTATAAACTTATTATATAATTAAAGCAAGTCTTGCAATATAAGGAGGTTCATCAAAATCAATCCATAAAATTCAAGGTATGCATCAAATTAAAGTAACTTTAGGATAAGATACTGAATATCTAAATCTCCCCCTCAAAAGATGCATTCTTCTTTAATCATTCTTTTCTTTTGTTGAATTTCAGATTTTAATGATAAACGTGAATAAAACTGAAACTTTATGATATCAAGAATGTAGAGTGACCTAGAATTATTCAAAATTTATAGCAATCACTCTTTTTAATCTTTCAAGAATAAGTTATGCTTCCTCTTAATTTTTGGGAAAATGTACTGAAATATTAATCAGAAAATGATTCATTTGAAGCTCAAATTCTTTCAAAAGCATTTACATTTTCTTTCCTTTAAGAATCATTTGAGTGAGCTGAAATGTTTCTAGACTTAAGATCATTCACTTTTTTAATAATATATATATATATATTTTGATGGAAGTCTTTAATAATGTAGGAGAGAGAAAAATATATAGATGATCATTGAAGTATATATAGTTATAGAACTCAATTTCTTAATCATAGTTTTTCAGCAATGTATACATGAAGCACAATAAATCTTTTTAATATCAAAATAAAATTATATATTCAAAAATATTTGTTTGCAATCAAGATCATTGAAAGACACATCATTTAGACTAATATTAGTACACTTTAACAATAAGAAAAGATATGTTTCGGATGCGTATCGAGACAATCAACCAAGGGGTCAAAATTAATTCTGTTTTTCTTATATTAAAATGTTCATTTAGAAATCATATTGAGTTATTCTCCTGAATGACGTGATCATTGAAGCATACAACTAAGGTTACAAAGATGTAACGATATAAGCATTTTTAAGTTAAGTTTAAGCTTTTATACAAAATCAGATTATGAAATTTCATAAGTATTTCCAAGAAGGCTTTCAAAATTATAATTTGAGATATGTATCTTCTACATTGTAGCTCATCTTAATTTACTAAGATTGAAAACACATATTTCAATAACATTAGAGCACTTTCAGAATCTTTGTATTTAATTTTGAGTTTTGAAACAAAATGGAGGATATTTTAACAAGCATTAGGATATTATGTATCAAAGTTAGGCAAGTAGAAAGATAGATCAAGATTAATTCATTTTGCCTAAATAGAGATATCTTTCTCTTCTTCTTTTTACAAATTTATTTAACTTTCAGATTTTAAAGATGATTGTGAATGACAAATCTGAAATTTCTTTTCAATAATACCCAAAAATTTATGCAGTATTTCAAACATTCAATCAAATTATCTAAGCATGGAGCATTACAAAATATTGAGAACCCATAATTCAAAACATCATTCCACATGCAACATATATTATGTATTAAGTCATGCATTAGAATATTAAGAGTAAGCATGTCAAGGATCAAAATCAATTCTTTTCAAATAAACTCTCCCTATTTAATTATAATCTTGCACTGATTTCATCCTTAAGGTGTGTTTCTAAGTGACTAAAAATTTGAATTGATTCTTCTTATATATTTCATTTACTTTGTCTTTCATTTTTACTTTCTTATGCTCTATACTCTATTTGCTCCCTATCCGGTGGAGTTGGAAGGGGCACGAGGTACTACCACTAGCCTCCCTCTTGTGCCGTCCCTAATATACCCTACACCGAATAGTTGGGTCAAATAGTGCCGGGTACTACCACTAGCCTCTCCATTGGCACCATCCCTATAATGAGCAATATAGAAATGTTAAAATGTTTACTTCAAACTCTCCCTGTTTAAGTGTAATTAATTACGGATTTTATCCCTTCCAAAAGAATGCTCACACAAGTCTCACAAATATGCCGAATATATTATGCTTGTTTTGCTTTTCCTTAAGATTGGAGTATTTGCCTTTACTTAGATTTTACTTCTCTTGAATAATATCCATTTTTTTTTCTTTATCTCTCTCCCTTTTTGTTATTCTCAAGTAATTTATATGAAAGAGCAGAATAAAGAAATAATCTTATGTATCATATAGATGTATATCATGCTAACAATATTTTTATTGTGCTCAAGGATTCATAACTTCTCACAAGTTATTTTAAATCAAAATTTTAAGCATTTACTTGTGTATTTCATGGTTATGATATAGGCAAAGAAATATTTTAGTTTGAGCAAACCATGAAACAATTTCTAAAAGCATAAGTCAATTAATGCATATATAGACATGATATCAAGAAATTAATAATTAAAGATTTTAACCATGCCACAATAAGATTTAAGTTATTGACTTTGCTCAGCTGATTTATGAGAGAGGTATCTAAAATTACCTATCCATTCTATATTCTTCAAGCCAAACTAGATTTCTTATGTGTGAACTTTTGGCTGAAGAAGGTCCTCTCTCTTGTTTGCATGTGAATGTTTATTGTATCTTATGTGGAGGTGTCCTTCAAGTTGAAATCTCTCATTTTCTTGCTCAAGGATCCTGCATTATTAACAAACTCCTTTTCTTTCTTGAAAGAAAGTCATTAGTTTCTTCAAGATACAAACCATTCATCCAACATATTTTTAACTAGATGACTCAATATAAGATATGACAATAGTTGAATATTGAGTCACTTTACTCAAGAGATTGCCTAACTATAAGCAAGCACATATCACTTGAACTAAAGAGATAGTTTCATTAACCAAGATGGTTCAAGGATAAGCATGTGAGGCAATAGGAAGATTTATCAAGGTCAAATCAATTTTTTATTTTCAAAATCAATTTAGTTTAGATTTTATTTGCTTAAGATAATTATCAATAAGACACGCTAGCTAAGTTTTAATCAACTTATCTTAAACAGTTGTTTCTATCAAAATTCAGATTATAATTTATTTGTTATCAATAAGATATGATTCATTAAAGTTAGATTGAAGTCTTGCACAAGGGCACATAATGAGCATACAATCTGTTCTACTAGCTGTATGATAAAATAATTATTCTATCATGCTTCAATACAGCTTTAAAACAATAGATCTACTTTGCTCATCCTTTTCAAATTTTACAAGATGGGGTCATAGACATACCTTCTTCATGCCAATCTTCTATAAGAGTTTTCTTGTGGACTAACTTTGGTCAATGAAGATCCCCTTTCTTGTTTGTCTTAATTTGGAGTTCGAGAGAAAATGTTAATTCATTCATCATACATATTTCAAACTCACCTTGCATGAGCTTAGTAAAATCTTCATATAAATCTTCATTAGTAGAACCAAAAATGATGTCATCAATGTATACTTTGAGCAAATAAGATATCACAAATTCTTCTTTTTGAAGCATAGATTTATCACTATTACTTTCTATCAAAAAGGTTACTTAAGCTTTTATATCATGCTTTTGATGCTTGTTCCAAATCATATATTGCTTTATCATATTTGTAATGAGTGTTTTCAAATATGGTGGTTATTTAACATATATCTTCTTTAATAAAATAAGCACATAGGAGTCCATTCTACACATTCATTTGATAGAATATAAAGCTCATAAAGCAAATGATAATGGTGATCTTTACTTCTAATCATGCAAGAATTTCATCAAGATCTATTTCATCTTTTCTTGATTTAGTCTTTTAGTATTCATCAATTTTTCTTCATTAAGTGCATTTCTGAAAAACTCAATTTGGTTCTAATTATTAACATATTTTCAGATTGTTATATGTAAAAGATTAATCATATACATATATAATTTGATTTTAGTATCTTGATAATAAATCATTAGTCTCATAAAGAATAAAATGAATTGATATTTCTACAACTATAATCTTTTGATTAAATGTTCCATATGCATTGCTTGATGAATGATATCCAAAAAATAGAAATATCTTTATTAGATTTGGCATTATTTTCAAAAGACCATATCAAGTTTATCATATACTACTGAAAAATATGAAAGATATACAATAGATCATTTTCTATTTTTCAGAAGATCAAACGGAGTTTTCATCAAAAATAGATCTAATAGAAACCATATATATGACAAGCAATGATGATAGCTTTAAAAAAAAAATCATTTAAGTAGATGACTATCATACAACATTGCCTGTTTCACTTCTTCAAGGATTCTATTAATCCTATTTTACTCATGGTGTTCTTGGTTCTGAAATAATTAATTTCTGTATAAACTTTATCAGGATTTTGGTTTTCAACACTGTGCCATGATACTCTTTATCTTCACAGTTTGGAAACCTTTATCATTTGAAACACTTTTACAAGATTTTGCAAATACAGAAAATATTTCAATTTTATTTGCCAAGAACAAATCCAATGTAAGCTTTTGAAAACTTAGTGATGGAAACAACATCTTTAGGTTTAGAAATTGATTTTTGTTTGTTTCCTTAGTTAGCATGCATAGCAAACTTTGACCTTTCAGAAGATAATCTAAGTAAGCCAATGGCAAGGTCTTTTGAGATTAAGTACATACTAGCATGAGTTGATTTTATATGCCAAAGATGGTTTCTTTAATCTTGGTATTCATAGTGCACATATTCAAAAGCATACCAAGTACACATTATCATATCTATGATCAATAAACAATAATGCCATGGATAAAAACTCTCAATCAAGCATATAGAGAATTCATAGAGTTCTTCTTAATAGATTGATTAATCATTTAGCAACTTATCCAATAGTGAGTAAAGCATACTATAAAATGAAGTGATTTGATTATATTTCCAAAAGTATTTTTTATATCACAAAATTGATCAATACTTGCAATTCAGATTTTAATCAAATACTAAAGCAAAAATAATGATGAGATGCAAGGATTACTGATTTCATTATTATTATTTTTTATTTAAAATTACTTTTCATAAGTATATTTTAAGTTTCATTTTTTGACGTGTGTCTAGAGCACCCATTTGTATGAAAGTTCTATTTGTTCCATGGGTATCTTGGCACACCTATGTCTACATCCTCATATTTTCATTTTGGATGCTCAAGCTTGCTTGGGTCCTTGAGAGTTAGAACATATGGTTCCTTTTGGAACCCAAATCTGTTTAATAGTAATAACTTTATCATTTGATTTAATTGTACTAGAACTATAGGTAAGGTTGTTATGTCCATTTTTTTGATGTTTGAAATACGTTATCCTTTTTGATGATTTGCTTGACAAATTTAAAACCTTTTTCTTTAGGGATTCATTGCTAAGTGAAGGAGTTAAGCCAAATTTTGATTTATCAAAATCAGCATGTTGGCTTTCAAACATCATTTTTAATCTTTCTGAACTTACAGTGAACTTGTTAATAAGAGATTTCAGTTGGTCAACTTCTTCACTCAAGTTTTGGTTTGTTTTGATTCAGCTATGATTTTTCTGAATCAATTTTTCTGAATTTAACCTTAAGCTTTTATTTTCAGAATTTAGTTTGTCTTGTATTTCAGCAATAGAATTTCTTTCTTTTGAAATTTACAAATTTAGCTTTTTAAGATTTTTATTTTTCATAGCTAATTTTCTACATTCACCATACAAATCATGAAAAGCATTTAAAAGTTCATCATAAGAAAATTCTTCTTGAAAATTATTTGATGTAAAAGTAGATTCAGATTTTACCTTATCTTCTTGTGCCATAAAGCAAAAGTTAGTTACCTCTTGTAATTCTTTGGAGCTAATATCATCATTGTTGCTCCTAGCTTTCATTTCCTTGCTTGACTCTTCCTTGGTCAAAACTTTCTTCCTTTTTATCTCTTTTTTTCTTTCTTCTTGCTTCCTTTTCTTCTTTGTCTTTAGGAAGCTTTTGAATTTTTTTGTTGTTCTTTCTTCCTCGAGTCGACTCGGGTTTACTTGGAGTCGACTCGACTGACTTGAGAGGCGACTCGAGATCTTCGGGAGACGTCTCGTTCTCAGAGGCCGAAGAGTTTGTTTTCTGTCTTTTGAACTGTCCTGCCTCGGAGTCGACTCGAGCTTTATTGGAGTCGACTCGGCTAACTTGGGGGTCGACTCTGAAATACTTGGAGTCGACTCGTTCACAGGGTCTCCAAAACTGAGTCTCTGCCTTTCAGACTGTTTTCCTCTAGGAGTCGACTCGGACAAACTGGGAGTCGACTCGGCTGATGTGGGAGATTCTGCAGTCTCACTATTAGTATGTAATTGAAGCACATGTGAGCTAATTTGAGATTTATCATAAATAATTTCTAAAGTATCCCAGATTTCTTTAGCAGATAAGCATGCAGAAATCTTATTAAATATAGTTTCATGGATAGCACAATATAGTATGTTCATAGCATTAGCATTCAATTGTGCTAAGTCTTTTTCATTAATAGTTTGAGAGAGTGTGTGAAGGTCATTTATTATGATATTCCATAAGTAATAGTTTTGTGATTGAATAAAAATGCGCATGCGTGCTTTCCAATATATGTAGTCTATGCCATTAAATAGTGGAGGCCTATCAATTAATTGTCCCTCTTCTAGAAGACTATCTATTTGAGTTGTCATGATCTTTGGCTTTTGATCGTGAGATCAATAATTAATCTTAGAGCACCTGCTCTGATACCACTTGTTGCCCAAGGTGACAACCCAAGAGGGGGGGTGAATTGGGTTTTCTAAAAATTATGTTCCCTAATTTTTACTTTTGAATAGAATGCAGCGGAATGATAAGATGTTATTTACTTAAGCTCTAGGCAATTACAAGTAAAGTAGTGAAAAATTAAGCTAGAGCAATTATACTATGGCTTTTGGGTGCAATTGATCTAAAATTAACTTATAGTTGTATGATCAATTTTAATCTATGTGTATGGTAAGAATGGAGTGGAAGCTAAGCAAGTTCTAAACAGTCACTTATAACTCTATAGAAAACAAAGCTAGAGATATTACACAATCAAGCATGAATGTAAGGCATGAAATACAAGAGATAAGGCATCACAAACACAAAGATGTATAGTGGTTCGGTGCACCCCAGCACCTACATCCACTCTCCAACACCTCTTGGGAATTTCACTATAATCCCTCAGATTACAGTCGGTTGTTTTACAAGCTCACAACCCAACTTGTTGTTTTGCGAGATCACAACGAACTCGGTCGGTTTTCGCAGGCTCACCGACTAGAACCAACCGATTGTTTTCACGGGCTCACAATCCAACCCAGTTGGTTTTCCCAAAGGCTCACCAACCACAACCTTACAACGATTGTTTTCCGGGGTCACAATCAACCCAGTTGGTTTTCCCAAAGGCTCACCAACCACAACCTTACAATGTTGGTTTTCCCTTTGGCTCACCAACAAACCTTAACCCCTTGATTCAATCTCTTGATTGAATCAAGTTACAAGATATTAGAACAAGAATTTAAAACAAATACAAGCTTCTTAAACAAGCAAATATAGCAATGTAAACAAGTAAAGTAAAGAGAAGAAGCCCTCAAACAAATTTGTAGATGAAGGAACTCGGCTTCTTCTTTACTTGACCCTCTTCTGATTTGGCACGAGGTAGAAGATCACTGAGGCAGCACACAGTTGAAGAGGAAGCTTTGGGATTCACTTGGATGCTCTTCTTCTCTCTATTTTGCTTTGAATGGCCCTTTTGTGCTTTTGGGAGATTTTTCTTTGAGATCTCTTTGCTAAGTGTTCTCTCCCACTTCCATACCCTCTACCCTAGCTCTCCTCTTGATTTTATAGCTTTAGAGGGAGTGGAAACAAAAATCTAGCCGTTAGAGACAAAAATAGAGCCGTTGGAATCAAGAAAAAACTAGCCGTTATGCCTCCCAGCGTGCTGGAGTCGACTCGGCTGAAGTAGGAGTCGACTCGGCTGAAACAGGAGTCGACTCGGCTGAAATAGGAGTCGACTCGTGAATAGTAGTCTGCCGGCACTGTAGCTGGGAGTCGACTCCGCACTGTAGCACTGAAGTTGGAGTCGACTCGAGATCACTGTAGCGCTGAAAATCAACTCTCTGTCTTTTTGTTTGTTCTCAGTCGGAGTCGACTCGTAGAGTATCGGAGTCGACTCGAGCACTGTTTCTTGAAACTCTAGAGTGCCAGAGTCGACTCTAAACTTCCCGGAGTCGACTCGAGGACTATTCTTTTGAATTTTTCTTTAAATTTGCTCCTCCAACTTGAATTCTTTAAACTTGAAACTTGGGCCAATAAATTGTAGCTTTCTTCCAACTTTTCTTGAGAGCTTTTGAGGCCTTCTTGTATTTTTCCAACTTGCTATGTTCCTTGCAAAATAAATTATCTTTCTTCTTGCAACACAAACATTAGTAATTATACTTCAAGGTTTTGTGATCATCAAAATCAATCTTTAACTCAATCTTTGGGTCATCAGTAGCTCATCTTAAATTATTAAGATTGAAAACACATATTTCAAGAACATTAGAGCACATCCAGAATCTTTGTAATTCATATTGAATTTTGGTACAAATTGGAGGACATTATGTATTAATGTTAGGCAAATTAAAAGATAAATTAGCATCAATATATTCTGCCTAATTTGCAAATTCGGATTATTCTTTTCTTTTATTTTTCAGATGATATTTATTAAAATAGAAGTATCCTTTTCTTCTTCTTTTTATAAATATATTCAACTTTCAGATTTCAAAGATGATCATGAACGACAAATCTAAAATTTCTTTCAAAAATATTTTTAGAAAAATTCTTATGTAATTTTTTTTTCAAACATTCAAGCATTGGAACCAATTTAATAAGAAATTTTGTTTTTGATCAAGAGAGTACAAAAGAAATCCAAAATATCATTGATGAGTATGGAATACAAGTAAAAACAATTTTCATTAGGCTTTGGAACACAAGTTATTTCGAAGTCAAAGGTGAAGCAAAAACTTGTATACAAAGTTAAAGCCTATTCCAAATTATGAGCGTCATAAAAAGAAAAATAAATTTGCTATTGGTAGAAATATGTTTCAATCAAATTATTCAAGCATGGAGTGTTTCAAACTGAATACTGAAAACATATAATTCAAAGTATGCAAAACATAACAAGCATGTCATGGATCAAAATCAATTCTTTTCAAATAAAATTTCCTTTATTTAAATACAATTTAGCACTGATTTTATCCTTAAGGTGTGTTTTCAAGTGATTAAAACTTCATTTGATTTTTCACAACCTTCTTATATATTTTCATTTATTTATCATTCATTCCCCAAATTTTTAATTCTTTCTTTAACCATTCAATGAACATTTTGATTATCTTCATTTATTTTTCGGTTTTACTTTCCTATGCTCTATATTCTATTTGCTCCCTATCCGGTGGAGTTGGAAGGGGCACGAGGTACTACCACTAGCCTCCCTCTTGTGCCGTCCCTAATATGCCCTACACCGAATAGTTGGGTCAAATAGTGCCGGGTACTACCACTAGCCTCCCCATTGGCACCATCCCTATAATGAGCAATGTAGAAATGTTAAACTATTCTCTTCAGCAACAAGATATTCACTCCAAACTCTTCCTATTTAAATATAATTAATTACGGATTTTATCCCTTCCAAAAGAATGCTCACACAAGTCTGACAAATATGCTGAATATATTATGCTTGCGCTGCTTTTACTTAAGATTGGAGTATTTACTTAGCTTTTACTTCTTCCGAACAATGTTCATTTTCTTTTTTTTTATCTCTCTCTCTTTTTGTTATTTTCAAGTAATTACATGAAAGAGCAGAATAAAGAATTAATCTAATATGCTGCATATAAATATATATATCATGCAAACAGCATTTTTATTATGCCCAATGATTCATAGCTTATCACAAGTTATTTTGAATTAGAGACTTGAGGCATAAACTTGTGTATTTCATGGTTATGCATTATACAGGCAAAAGTGAGCTTCAATTTAATCATACCATGAAACAATTATCATTAGCATGAGAATGAAGCATGATATCAAGAAGATTAGCAATTAAATGTTTAATCATGCTACCATATAATTTCAGACTATTAATTTTGCTCAACTAACTCACAAGAGAAGGGTTTAGATTACCAATGCATTTTGCATTCTTCAAGCCAAATATCTTTTAGATTCTTTACACCCTTGGCTGAAGAAAATCTCTCCTTTTTTTTGTTTGCAAGGGAATGTTTATTGTATCTTTCATCGAGGTGTCCTTCAAGTTGAAATTTCTTGTTCATAAATCCTGTATCATTAGCTAAATCTTTTTCTTTTCTTGAAGGCAATTCATTAGGTTCTCTAGGATACAAAAACATTCATACAACATATTTCTTAACTAGATGACTCAACATGAGACATGATAATAATTGAATTTGAGTCACTTTACTCAAGAGATTGCCTAAATATAAGCAAGCACAAGTCACTTGAACTAAAGAGATAACTTCATTAAGTAAAATGGTTCAAGGACAAGCATGTGAGGCAATAGAAGGATTCATCAAGGTCAAATCAATTTTTTTTTTTATTTTCAGAATTAATTTAGCTTAGATTCTATTTGCTTAAGATAATTATCAATAAGATATACAAGTTGAGTTTTAATCAAATTATCTTAAACAGTTGTTTCTATCAAAAATTTTGATTATCATTTAATAATCATGTTTCAGGGAGTTGAGCAATCTTCTTTTAGAGCAAATAGGATTTTATTTTGACTTATGAGTGATAGTTTAAAAGAATTAATATTCATGCTTTAAAAGATTTTTATGATCAAGTTAAGCATGACATGTTACAATTAATCAGTAGAATTTGAGATAATTTTAGAGAAAGATATTAATCATGGATACAATGATTATGCTCAATGAAGTTTTAACATGAAGGCATGAAATCAGCATCAATCATTTATACTAGAGAGAAAATTTAGATTTTGAAAACTTGAAGGAGAAAGTTATACATATTCATTCATTGTTTTCTTATCATCATGCAAGCACTAGAAAATTTCATGCTAAGATCGTGTAGATAAGATTTATCATACATACAAGGCATTTAATAAATATTCAATAGCCTAACTGAATTTATAAAGTTAAGCATATCAAGACATAAAATGACAATTTAAATTACATTCACAAATGATGAAATAAAATTTATTTATAAGTCACGTGCCATGGCACCCAATTAAGAGTTTCACACGAGTTTCAAGGGCTGCTTTGACACATTTGCAAGATAATCTCAGTTTTTCATTTTAGGTACCCAAGCTTGCTTGGGTCTTTGGGAGTTAGTGCATATGGTTCCTTTTGGAATCCAAATCTGTTTAATTGTAATAATTTTATCATTTGATTTGCTTGTATTGAAACTATAGGTAAAGTTTTTATGCCTATTCTTTTCATATTTGAAACAAGTTATCTTATTTGATGGTTTGCTTGGTGAATTAATTACCTTTTTATTTAGGAGTTTATTGTTAAGTAAAGAAGTTTCAGTCAAGTTTTGATTTATTAAAATCAGCATGTTGGCTTTCAAACATTGTTTTTAATCTTTCTGAACTTACAGTGAATTTGTTAATAAAAGATTTCAGTTGGTTAACTTTTTTACTTAAGTTTTGAATTTTTTTAATTAAATTCTGATTTTTTTGAATTAATTCTTCTGAATTTAACCTTAAATGTTCATCCTCAAAATTTAATTTATCTTTCATTTCAGCGGTAGAATTTCTTTCTTCTGACATTTTCAGATTTAGCTTTTTATTCTTTAAACTAAGCTTCTTATTCTTTAAATTAAGCTTCTTGTATTCTAAGTATAAATCAGAAAAAGCATCATGAAATTCATCAAATGTAAAATCAGATTGAGCTTCAGTATGTACTTGATTTTTGAATGAGAAATCACTTTGTGTTGGCGGAGGCCTGAGGGGCCGAGTCAACGTTGGCGGAGGCCTGGAGGGCCGAGTCAGTCCTGCCGCCTGCCAACGTGGATGCGCTGGAGGAGTAGGGTGGGTTATACCACTAGGGGGTCCCTGAACCCACTGGCGAGGCCCTGTCGGAGTCCGGAGTTGGGCGAGGCTTGGTCGGAGTCGACTCGTGGCGCTATGGGCCCCTGCGCTAGTTTAAGGAAATAAAGTTGCGCCTTCACTAACACCTGCGGGTTTTGGTGTAATGGTAGCGCTTGATCCTGACAATTGGTATCAGAGCCATAGGTCTCGAGTTCGAAACCCAGGCATCACGTTGGGGGGGGATTGTTGGCGGAGGCCTGAGGGGCCGAGTCAACGTTGGCGGAGGCCTGGAGGGCCGAGTCAGTCCTGCCGCCTGCCAACGTGGATGCGCTGGAGGAGTAGGGTGGGTTATACCACTAGGGGGTCCCTGAACCCACTGGCGAGGCCCTGTCGGAGTCCGGAGTTGGGCGAGGCTTGGTCGGAGTCGACTCGTGGCGCTATGGGCCCCTGCGCTAGTTTAAGGAAATAAAGTTGCGCCTTCACTAACACCTGCGGGTTTTGGTGTAATGGTAGCGCTTGATCCTGACATCTTCTTTGTAGCTCATAATTGTTTTATTTGCTCATTTAGGAGCTTTAGTTCCTTGTTATTTATTCTTGTTGCAAGGTTTGTTGGTAAGCCCGTAAAACCAACATTGTAGGTTGTTGGTAAGCCCGTAAAACCAACGTAGGTTGTTGGTAAGCCCGTAAAACCAACATAGGTTGTTGGTAAGCCCGTAAAACCAACGTAGGTTGTTGGTAAGCCCGTAAAACCAACATAGGTTGTTGGTAAGCCCGTAAAACCAACATAGGTTGTTGGTGAACCCGTAAAACCAATTGTGAAGGTTCGTTGGTGAGCCCGTAAAACCAACATAGGTTTTTGGTGATCCCGAAAAACCAAATTGTAAAGGTTTTGGATTGTGAGCCCGGAAAACAATCCTACTGTAATCTGAGGGATTATAGTAAAATTCCCAAGGGAACGCTTGGGGAGTGGACGTAGGTGCCTTGGGGTGCACCGAACCACTATACATCGTGGTGTTTGTGTTGTGGATTCACTTGTGATTGTTCTTGCATTATCTTTCATCTTTGCTATAGTTTAATTCATTGAAGTAATTTAAAAAAGCATTCACCGCACTCAACTAAGGATGTTTTTAAAGTACTAAAAAATTAGAAAAAACCCAATTCACCCCCCCCCCCGCCTCTTGGGTTGTCACCTTGGGCAACAAGTGGTATCAGAGCCAGGTTCTCTATAATTTCTTGCCTTGTGACTTTGACCTAACCGTCAAAGAGCCAAAGATCATGACAACTCAAATAGATAGTTTTCTAGAAGAGGGACAATTAATTGATAGACCTCCACTATTTAATGGTATAAACTACATATATTGGAAAGCACGCATGCGCATTTTCATTCAAGCACATGACTACGATTTATGGAGTATCATAGTCAATGGGCTACACACAAACACTAATCATGATAAAGAAAGGGCTCAGCAAAATGCAAAAGCCATGAATATTCTATATTGTGCATTGGATGATAGTGAACTTAATAGCATATCTTTTTGCATAACTGCTAAGGAAATATGGAATATGCTTGAAGTTAAATATGAATGCACTAACGTTTCTAGTGAATTTGAAACTAGCTCCGAAGAAGAAGAGCATCAAACTGAAACTGAAAATCTATGCTTTGTAGCACATGAAGATGAGGTATGTACTCGAACACAAAGTGTTGCCCAGAGATGGTCACCCAAGAGGGGGGTGAATTGGGTGTTTTAAAACTTTTTGGCTAATTTAAAAATAAAACACACAAATATATGAACTAAAGCAAAGATAAAGCGATAAGAAGAGACAACCACAAATACACGGTTTTATAGTGGTTCGGAGCCTTCACCGCTCCTACATCCACTCCCCAAAGCGCCTTGGAAATTTCCACTATAATCCAAGATTACAGTACGGTAGTTTTGCGAGTTCACTACCCAACTCGTTGTTTTACACCGGGCTCACAACAAACCCAAAACCCCCAATTTCTCTTAGGCTTGGGACGCCCTTTCCCTTGTTCCAAGTCCCTTGACTGGAACAAGCACCACAATAAAAGAGTGTACAAAAGGATATAAAAGCTCTAGAAAGCAAATATAGCACTTATGAACAATGAAACCCGGAAGAATCTTTTTGCCGTTGGAAGCGTGGGAGATGTTGATTCTTCCGATGTGGGACGCGTAGGGTTGGGTGTGAGCTTTGAATCCCGAGCACACGAGAGTGGTTGAGCTTGAAATCGCTTGGGAGACTTGTAAGCACTTGATTTCCTTTCTTGAATGGACTCACTCCCTTGAGCTTTTCTTTCTAACTTCTCTCTTAAATGATTTTGCTTTTGGTTGGTTAAGAGTTGTTGAGAAGCACTTAAGAGCTCCCTTTTATAGCCCAAAAAGCAAATATAGCCGTTAGAGATAAAGTAGAGAAGATTTGAAATTCAAATCAAACCTGAAAAGCTGTCAGTCGCGTCCCAGGCGCTCCGGGGACGTCTCCGCTACAACGAGAGACGTCTCGCCTATAGGATTTTACTTTTTACTTTATCTGGGGTCGACTCGGCACTTTACGGGGACGTCTCGGCGTGTTAGCGCTTTTTGAGTGGGGACGACTCCGCTGCTTTGGGGACGACTCCGCTTCTTTATCTCCGAAAATCATGTCCTCTGGAATTCCCTGAGAGAGTCGACTCCGCTCTTTCAGGGGACGTCTCCGCTTGTCTGCACTTTATGCGTGGGGACGACTCCGCTTTCTCAGGGTCGACTCCGCTTCCTTATCACCGAAAAAACCATTCTCTGGAAAACCCTGAGAGAGCCGTCTCCGCCATCTTAGGGACGACTCGGGAAGTCTCCTTTTTGCTTGCGGGGACGACTCCGCGTACAGCGGGGACGTCTCGCGCATATCCCTTGAAAAGCGTCTTTCTGCCGCCACTGAGAGAGTCGACTCCGCTACTGAGAGAGTGGACTCTGCTAACGCGGGGACGACTCGACAGGAGCCGGGGACGTCTCCAAGTGTGCATGAATTTCTAAATAAAACACATGAATTTCTCAATTGAATTGTTAAGATATAATGGAATTTTACTCTAGTGTTTTGTATTCATCAAAATCCATTAGGGGGTTAACAATCTCCCCCTTTTTGATGATGACAAAACACTGAGTATATGCAAAATTTGAAATTTAAACATATACACAGTATTGATCAGATATACAAGTATAATGTTTTGATTTGAACTAGATACAATGTGCATCACTCAAAATATTCAATTTTCAGTTCTTTCCTTGTGCATAAGATTGATCTTTATAGTTCTTAAATGATTTTATCATATGAACTGAATTTGAATCAAGTTAGAATGAAATATTGATGCTGAAGATAATTGAAAGCTAGATTCTTTTTGACTCCCCCTTTCTTTCCAGAAGGGCAATTATCTTAAAATCAATATTCTTCAATTTTATCTTTTCTAAATCAACTTTGGAGTATGATTAAAAAATTTGCATACCATATTCAATATCCATGTCTACTCCCCCTTTCAATATACAATATCTAATTTCTACTCCCCCTTTCAATATACAAATATCTACTGTTTAAAAAATTTGCATTCCATATTCAATATCCATGTCTACTCCCCCTTTCAATATACAATATCTAATTTCTACTCCCCCTTTCAATATACAAATATCTACTCCCCCTTTTTGTCATCAACATGAAGGGGACAAATTATCCTTTTTAGTAAAATTCAGCATATTCAAGGTGTGCTCCCCCTGTTTTATGTGCATTGTTTCTTTGTATCAAATTTGAATACTCAAGGTATGTGGTAGGATTTTTATGGCATATCACACAATCACATACACAATCACAGAAACACATACACAGAATTGGCAATGTACACAAGGTTTTCAAAAGAAATTGTATTCATTCATATGTCATTGTAGATCTTTGAAGTCAGTACATAGTCAAAAGAAGAAATCATTACAAGTATTGATTTCTAATACAAAAGTGTTTCAAAATGGCCTAGGATTTACAAAAAGAAGATCCTACAGGATATCCATCATCGGCGTCGTTGCTCATGGGGCCTACCAGTTGTACTTTGTGCATAAGCCTTACAGGCTGCATCTATGAAACCATTGATAGAATCCATGAGGGTCTTAAAGTGATCTCCCTGTGACTTGTGGAAACCTGCCACAAGTGCTTCAAACTCTAAGGTTGCCATCTCAATTCTGCCTCTAAGTTGGGCAACTAAGGTGCCCACATTGCCATCTGGCTTTGTCAACTCTTTGAGGCTCTTGGAAATGGCCTTCAAGCTGTCCTTGAGCTCTAATGATCTGCAGGTTTGGGTGGCACCCACCCCAACTATTTGTTGCTCTTGGGCTTCAATTTGAGCCTTAATTTCCTGCAGCTCTTGTCTGATGGGGGCCAGCTCTGCAGACATCATGGATCTCATCTCCTCCCTCATCTGCTGACAAATAACAGATGCTAAGGTGTGCATCTGCTCCTCTGATAGGAAGGAGGGCCCACTGACTGGAGGAGGTGGTGGCATGGATGTGGAAGGTCCAGCTGAGCTGGAGGGAATATCAGGGATGTCCATGTTGCTAGGTGGAGGAGAGTGATGGTCAGACTCATGATGTGGGATCTCAGCCTCTATGGTTTGTGCTTTTCTTTTTGGAACCTTGACCCAAGACCCATCTATCTTGTGAAATTCCATTCTTCTCATTGAGCCCTCATTGTAATAGTCGGTGTTTCTTAAGGGCTTTGCAGGTTCATTTGATGGAATGGAAACCTTGAAGTGTTTGAAGATTAAGGTAAAGATCATGCCATAGGGTATACTAAATCTAGAATACCTATGACATAGGGCAATGTAATTTAGCATGAGTCTAGGAAGGTTTAGAGGGATCCCTAGTAGGATGTGATGCATTATAACTAAGTCTCGCTCCGAAACAAAATCGAAGCGACCGGTTTTAGGAAATAGGACCCGGTTGACAATGCTTAAAAGGAGTCTCATCTCTGCATTTAGGTCCTGGGAGTTGACAACATCAAGAGGGCCGCAGTCCTCTCTTCCTAAAATTAAGTTTAGAGCTACTTCCCTTTGGGGATGTGAGGTTGGAGCCTCGCCGTCCCTAGGGATTTGCAAAACAGTGGATAAGATGTCCTCATTAATTTCTACTAATGTCCCTCGGACATGTGCGGTGAACCCTAAGTCCCCTAAAGCCATATCACTAAACATTTCTCTAACAAGGCCGGGGTAGGTCGAGGTATTGAGGGTGCAAAGATGCTCCCACCCTTGGGCTCGGAGTCTCTCTCCAATAGAGAACCCCTCATGATCTAAAAATGCAAAATCTATGTACCTACCGGTTGTGACTGTGCGATTTGCACAGAAAATCGTTGTGGTTGGCGGAGCAACCGGAGGAGAAGGTGCGGAGGGTTCTTCCCGCCGTTCCTCACCGTCGCCCGCTACTCTAGGTCGCTTCCCACGGGTCGTCCTAGCTTTCTTTGGTGCCATGGATGCTAGGGTTTGTGATTTAGGGCAAATGGAGGCTAGGGTTTGTGATTTAGGGCAAATGGAGGCTAGGATTTGAGGTGGAGAGCAAATGGAGGCTAGGGCTTTCCGTTTTGGTCGGGAATGAGGGAGAAAGCTCGAGTCGGCTCGAGCGATTTCGACCTATTTAAAAAGGCCTCATTCGGTCCCCGAGACGTCTCCGCGACTAAGGTGAGACGTCTCCGCTTGGGGGGACGTCTCTGCGATTTGCCAGAGACGTCTCCGGCACTGAAAAATTTCAGACTGTATTCTATCTTCTCCCTTTTTTTTGTTTAATCACCCCAATCAATATGATCTCTTTTGATAAACTTAGAGTGAATTTGTTTGTGATCCTCCCCCTCAATGATACATCCTATAATAATTTGATAATGATTTTTGAATTATTAATATTGAAATAAGGAACGTTTGACCAAATTTCGAATACCTATGAAATAGGCTCTAAAAATATCTCCATGAAGAGTCCAAGGGAGGGTAACCATCCTCCGGAAAGTCAACCAGTTCGTCATTTAGTTTAGATGAATTCATGCTTTCACTTATGTTTGCCTTGAGGTGGATTACTAGTTCGAGTAGCAAAGCAATGCAATACAAGTTCAATTCATTTGCTAGGATCATACAAGCTCAAAGCATTCCTTAAGAAATTGAATCTGTCTTTACAAAGGGGCTTTGTAAAGATATCAGCTAATTGATTTTCAGTACATACATATTCAATCATCACATCATTTTTCAGCACATGATCCCTAATAAAATGATGCCTAATCTCTATATGCTTTGACTTAGAGTGTTGGACAGGATTTTTTGTTAAGTTGATTGCACTTGTATTATCACACTTAATTGGTATATTGTCCATTTTAATACCGAAGTCTTCAAGTTGTTGCTTAATCCAAAGAACTTGGGCACAACAGCTTCCAGCTGCAATGTACTCAGCCTCAGTTGTGGACAAGGCAACTGAATTTTGTTTCTTGCTAAACCAAGAAACCAAATTGGCACCCAAGAATTGACAAGTGCCACTTGTGCTTTTTCTGTCGAGTTTGCACCCAGCAAAATCAGCATCAGAATAAGCAGTTAAATTTATATCAGATTGTTTAGAATACCATAAGCCTATATTAGATGTCCCTACTAGATATCTAAAAATTCTTTTAACAGCTTGCAAGTGTGATTCCTTAGGACATGCTTGGTATCTAGCACACACACAAACACTGAATAATATATCTGGTCTACTAGCAGTAAGGTAAAGTAGAGAGCCTATCATACCTCTGTACAATTTGCAGTCTATACTTTTACCTTTTTCATCTTTGTCAAGCTTGCAACTTGAGCCCATGGGTGTGCTGATTTCCTTTGCATCCTTCATCTTGAATTTTTCCAGCATTTCCTTGATGTATTTGGACTAACTGATGAAGATGCCTTCCTCTGATTGTTTTATTTGTAGCCCAAGGAAGAAGTTGAGCTCACCCATCATGCTCATTTCAAATTCTCCCTGCATAAGCTTGGCAAACTCTTGACAGAGACTATCATTAGTAGCACCAAAAATTATATCATCCACATAAATTTGTACAAGCAATAAGTCATTTCCTTTTCTTTTAATAAAGAGGGTTTTGTCTACATTTCCTCTCTTAAATTTGTTCTCAATTAGGAAATTACTTAATCTTTCATACCATGCCCTAGGAGCTTGCTTAAGTCCATACAATGCTTTATGCAATTTATACACATAATCTGGATGTAAGTGATTTTCGAAACCTGGAGGTTGTCCTACATAAACTTCCTCCATTATGTAGCCATTTAAGAATGCACTTTTTACATCCATTTGATAGAGTTTAAAATCCATGAAGCATGCATATGCTAAAAGCAGTCTAATAGCCTCTAACCTAGCAACAGGAGCAAAAGTTTCATCAAAATCTATTCCTTCCTCCTGATTATATTCTTTGGCCACTAGCCTAGCTTTGTTTCTTATTACTATCCCATCTTCATCTAGTTTATTTCTATATACCCATTTGGTGCCTATAATTGAAACATTAGGGGGTCTTTTCATTAGAGTCCAAACTTCATTTCTTTCGAATTGGTTTAATTCCTCTTGCATAGCATTCATCCAATTATCATCTTTTTCAGCTTCTTCTAGTGATTTAGGCTCTATTTGTGAAACGAAAGCAAGATAATTACTAGTGTTTCTTAAAGAGGATCTAGTTCTTATACCTTGTGAAGGATCACCAAGGATTAGATCCTTTGGATGACCATGTGCATACCTCCATTCTTTAGGAAGATCTTGATTTCTTGATGGAGGTTGATCTTCTTCATCTTGCTGATTTGTATCCTCTTTGATCTCATCCTCATGTTGTTTGTCTTGTATGGAGAATTCCTTGATCCCGTCTTCAAGTATACCTGCATCACCATCTTCTTCTTTTCTAGAAGAATCTCCATTAGTTTCATCAAACACAACATGAATGGATTCTTCAACAACGAGAGTTCTCTTGTTGAAGACCCTGTATGCTCTACTAGATGAGGAATAACCTAAGAAGATCCCCTCATCTGATTTAGCACTAAATTTACTGAGATTGTCCTTTCCATTGTTCAAAATAAAGCATCGACAACCGAAAACATGAAAATAACTTATATTTGGTTTCTTACCTTTCATCAATTCATACGGTGTTTTCTTTAAGATGGATCTAGCTAAAGCACGATTTAAAATATAACATGAGGTATTTATTGCTTCAGCCCAAAAATATTTTGGTAGATCCGATTCGCACAACATGGTACGAGCCATATCTGCTAGTGTGCGATTCTTCCTTTCTACCACCCCATTTTGTTGGGGTGTCCTAGGTGCCGAGAAGTTGTGATTGATACCATTTTCGTCACAAAACTTTTCAAAGTGTTGATTTTCAAACTCGGTACCATGATCACTCCTAATTGCTTTTAGTTTAAGATTAAGTTCATTTGAAACCTTATTATGAAACTTGATAAAAGCGGGAAAGGACTCATCTTTGTGTGCAAGAAATGAAACCCATGTAAAACGTGAAAAATCATCAACAATGACAAGACCAAATTTCTTACCCCCTAGACTAGCAGTTCTAGTGGGTCCAAACAAATCCATGTGAATTAGTTCTAAGGGTTTTGATGTTGAGACTATGTTCTTAGACTTGAAAGAACTTCTTGTTTGTTTCCCTAATTGACATGCCGCACAAATTTTATTCTTTTCAAAGTCTATTTTCGGTAGTCCTTTGACTAGATCCTTTGTAATCAATTTAGAAATTAAATCCATGCTAGCATGCCCTAACCTACGATGCCATAACCAACTAGTCTCATTGACTTTGGGATTCATAGCTACAAGACATTGGCCATCCTTCATGGTGAGATCATCAAGATCTACCATGTAAACATTTCCATGCCTTATGTCCTGTGAGTATGACCTCATTGTCAAATGGACTACTAATTATGCATAGTGATGATTCAAATGATACTTTAAATCCCTTGTCACAAAATTGACTTATACTTAACAAATTATGTTTTAGTCCATTAACCAACAATACATTATCAATAAATGAGGAGGGTGATATGGAGATTTTACCAACACCAATAATTCGGCCTTTAGCATTGTCTCCAAATGTGACTAACCCTCCTTCTTTCGATTCCAAGGTGACGAAGAGACTCTTGTCACCGGTCATATGCCTTGAGCAGCCACTATCAAGATACCACATTCTCCTTTTATTCCCGGCTGCAAGGCATACCTGCAAAATGATCATGTGAAGCTCTTAGGTACCCAAGTTTTCTTGGGTCCTTCGTGGTTAGTGTAGTTGGTTCCTTTAGGCACCCATATTTTAGTTATATTTTTAGCTTTTACAAATGTACTCTTGTTAGTTTGGATTTTTCTTTGAATACAAGAGTAGGCTTTATGTCCAATCTTTCCACAAAGAAAGCATGTTGGTTTTTCAGTTTTTACATCTTTTGCTTTTACAAAGAAATTCTTTAGATACTTTTGTTGCTTATTAGTTTTATATCCTAATCCGGCTTTATTGAAAACAGCTCTTTGATTTGAAAGAATAAGATTTAATTTTTCAGAGCTTTGTGTGAATTTTTCAACAATTGGCTTGTACTTATGTATCTCATTCTTAAGATTCACATTTTCTTTAACTAATTCTTCCATATCCTTTTTAAGAGATTCAACAGTTTGCGCAAGTGAGGTATTATTATTGAGTAGGAAATTTACTTTTAGATTTAATTCCTTGATTAGTGTTTTTGCCTTTACATTTTCAGTGCTAAGCCTTGAATTTTCGATTTCTAGGTTAGTAGTGTTCATATTTTTGACGCTCTCCTTCTCAATTAATAGGTTTTCAATGTTTTCCTTTAGTTTTTGATTGGAGGCTTTTAATTCTTTATTCTTTGCTCCCAACATACTACAATCACCCATAAGTTCTTGAAAAGCATCATATAATTCTTCTAAAGTAAAATTTATAGTTGGGTTTTGACATACCTCGTCATCTTCGAACGCCATTAAGCATAGATTGGCGGTCTCTTCCTTCTCTTCTTCGGAGGATGTTGTGTCACTATCATCCCATGTTGCCTTCAATGCCTTCTTCTTCTTCTTTCCAAAGTGCTTCTTTTGTTGAGGGCATTCGGAACGAATATGTCCCGGTCTCTTGCAGTCATAGCATACGATTGGGTCTCTTTCTTTTTTCTTTTCTTTCTCCCAATCATTTCTCCCTCCAAATTTCTTTCTTGGGAATGGTTTCTTTCTTCTCATGAATTTTTTAAATTTCCTTACTATCAAACCCAAGTCCTCATCTTGACTTTCTTCTTCACTCTCACTGCTCTCTTCTTCACATACACTTGAGGTGGCCTTGAGTGCGATTGTCCTTTTCTTTGGCAGCTCTTCTTCATGCTGCTTCATCATGAGCTCATGCGTCATCAATGAGCCCAAGAGTTGTTCTAGCCCCAAGGTGTTGAGGTCTTTGGCTTCTACAATCGCCGTGACCTTTGCTTCCCATGCTTTTGGCAGTGACCTGAGAATTTTACTCACAAGTTCGGGGTTAGTGTAAGATTTGCCCAAGCTTTTTAGGCCATTAATAATTTCGGTAAAACGTGTAAACATGCATGTGATGGTTTCACTAGGTTCCATCTTAAACAATTCATACTTGTGAACTAGAATGTTCACTTTGGACTCTTTGACTTGATTTGTACCCTCGTGGGTAACTTCAAGCCTATCCCATATTTCCTTAGCGGAAGTACATGTGGAGACTCTATTAAACTTATTTACATCTAAGGAACAAAATAATGAGTTCATGGCTCTAGAATTGAGTTGAGCCATCCTATCATCATTCTCATCCCAATCCTCCTCAGGTTTGGGAACTCGAATGCCATTGACCACATGTGATGGTTCTTGTGGTCCCTTGACTATAACCCTCCACAAGGCATAGTCTTGTGCTTGAATGAAGATTCTCATTCTAGTCTTCCAATAGGTATAATTTGTCCCATTGAAGAGTGGAGGTCTATTGGTTGCTTGCCCCTCGGCTGGAACATTGTTAAAGGGTGTTGCCATCTAGATCTTTGGCTAAGACGGTTAGGTCTTTCAAGGAATATAAGAGCACCGGCTCTGATACCACTTGTTGCCCAGAGATGGTCACCCAAGAGGGGGGTGAATTGGGTGTTTTAAAACTTTTTGGCTAATTTAAAAATAAAACACACAAATATATGAACTAAAGCAAAGATAAAGCGATAAGAAGAGACAACCACAAACACATGGTTTTATAGTGGTTCGGAGCCTTCACCGCTCCTACATCCACTCCCCAAAGCGCCTTGGGAATTTCCACTATAATCCAAGATTACAGTACGGTAGTTTTGCGAGTTCACTACCCAACTCGTTGTTTTACACCGGGCTTACAACAAACCCAAAACCCCCAATTTCTCTTAGGCTTGGGACGCCCTTTCCCTTGTTCCAAGTCCCTTGACTGGAACAAGCACCACAATAAAAGAGTGTACAAAAGGATATAAAAGCTCTAGAAAGCAAATATAGCACTTATGAACAATGAAACCCGGAAGAATCTTTTTGCCGTTGGAAGCGTGGGAGATGTTGATTCTTCCGATGTGGGACGCGTAGGGTTGGGTGTGAGCTTTGAATCCCGAGCACACGAGAGTGGTTGAGCTTGAAATCGCTTGGGAGACTTGTAAGCACTTGATTTCCTTTCTTGAATGCACTCACTCCCTTGAGCTTTTCTTTCTAACTTCTCTCTTGAATGATTTTGCTTTTGGTTGGTTAAGAGTTGTTGAGAAGCACTTAAGAGCTCCCTTTTATAGCCCAAAAAGCAAATATAGCTGTTAGAGATAAAGTAGAGAAGATTTGAAATTCAAATCAAACCTGAAAAGCTGTCAGTCGCGTCCCAGGCGCTCCGGGGACGTCTCCGCTACAACGAGAGACGTCTCGCCTATAGGATTTTACTTTTTACTTTATCTGGGGTCGACTCGGCACTTTACGGGGACGTCTCGGCGTGTTAGCGCTTTTTGAGTGGAGACGACTCCGCTGCTTTGGGGACGACTCCGCTTCTTTATCTCCGAAAATCATGTCCTCTGGAATTCCCTGAGAGAGTCGACTCCGCTCTTTCAGGGGACGTCTCCGCTTGTCTGCACTTTATGCGTGGGGACGACTCCGCTTTCTCAGGGTCGACTCCGCTTCCTTATCACCGAAAAAACCATTCTCTGGAAAATCCTGAGAGAGCCGTCTCCGCCATCTTAGGGACGACTCGGGAAGTCTCCTTTTTGCTTGCGGGGACGACTCCGCGTACAGCGGGGACGTCTCGCGCATATCCCTTGAAAAGCGTCTTTCTGCCGCCACTGAGAGAGTCGACTCCGCTACTGAGAGAGTCGACTCCGCTAACGCGGGGACGACTCGACAGGAGCCGGGGACGTCTCCAAGTGTGCCAGTTCTTCCTGTTTGTGCCAGAGACGTCTCTGAAACTATCAGGAGACGTCTCGGCTGTCCCTGAACTTTTTCTTTAGCTCAAAATATTCTTCAATAAATTCATAAAAATTATGGAAACTTGCCTAGACATTTCTTAACAATATTCTAAATAAAACACATAAATTTCTCAATTGAATTGTTAAGATATAATGAAATTTTACTCTAGTATTTTGTATTCATCAAAATCCATTAGGGGGTTAACAGAAGAGTTTAGAATATAGTTATCCCTTTAATAAGGCTCTTCTCTTCTTTGTCAAGATTGCTTTACTCTTCAAGGGTTGGTGGAGCTCTTAATGTCTCTTGGAATCTGCTCAACCACTTTCTTTTGGCTCTTTGAATGAAGCAATTGAATCAAGCTTGCCTTGCTAGGGTTTTCTCTTGAATGCACTTGATGTATTTTCCAAAGCTTGCTTCCTCTGATGAATACTCCCTCTTAAATACTTCTCTAACCTCCAAATAGTCCTTCCTGACCGTTGGATTGAAGAAACTAGCCGTTTATAGCCGTTGGAAGTCCAAAAAGTACTTCTGCACAACTAGCCGTTATGCTTCTGCCCGTGCTTGGGTCGACCCAAACTTTTCTTGGGTCGACCCAAACCACTATTCATCAGGCTTGGGTCAGCTCAAGCTTTTCTTGGGTCGGCCCTCTCAGAAAATTCATAACCTTGAATTTCAGCCGTTCTTCACTTGGGTCGATTCAACCTTTCTTTGGGTCGACTCAAGGTTCAGTTGGGTCGACTCAATTTCTTCTTGGGTCGACCCTAACAGGGTTTCCAGAGAACCTTTTCTGTCTTCTGTTCTGTCTTGCCTTTGGGTCGACCCACTCAGGATTTGGGTCGACTCAAGCTTGGGTCGACTCAACTTCATCTTGGGTCGACCCTCTCAGTAAATCCAGAGAACCATTTTTTGAGTTGTTTGAGGATCTTGATGTTTGGGTCGACTCATGCTTTCCTTGGGTCGACCCAACTCACTGTTCATCTGTGCCATTTTTGCAGAAGTGTGCCAAATGCTTTCTTGATGTGCCGGGGTCGACCCAATCATCCTTTGGGTCGACTCAATCCATACTTTGCTGCAACTCAAGGTTAGATCCATCTATATAAACAATGAAATGCATCTTTATCTTATTATACGAATTGTACTGAGAGTAACAGACTTATAAATGATGTATCAAGTTAATTTGCATTTCTAATTTGATATAGCCTCAATAGTTGTGTTAATCATCAAAATAACATTATCATCCTCACCCCAGCTCTTCAGGGGTCGACCTCAGCTTTCCATGAGTCGACCCCAACCTTGCAGAAACTGAATTTTGAGATGCTCTTCCTTTGGATGCGCTACACATGAGCCTACAATAATAAAGTTGCTCCATTGTAACTTGCATGTCATAGTTTCAAAATATAGAAACAACTTCTTTGTATTAGAGGATGAGATTGTAGGCATTTAACTCCTATATTTTATAGTGGCGAGATCCTCATGTACCGACACTACAGGAATCGTAACTTTTACCGGCATTTTACACAACCTTTATCGATGCTTATTAGCGTCGGCAAAAACCCAGCTGACGCAAGAGCAAGCGTCGTAGACGCGTCGGCGATACCTGAGTGAAAAAGATTTTTGCCGACGCAAAAGAAAAGCGTCAGCAAAACCAAGAATTTACCGACGCTAATTAAAGCGTCGGTGTAGCTTCTTTTGCCGACGCAACATAACATCGGCATAGACTACTACTCGAGCGTGCCGGTATAGTTGGAGGGGTTTTTGCCGACGCTTATAAGCATCGGCGAAAGCGTTGCCAAACTTGTTTTTTAACGACGCTTTAAAGCATCGGGCATGGAATGTTTTTTTTAAAAAAAATAGAAAAACACACGCATATCATAAATCAACATTTACATCAATATGAACCTGCATTACATTTACATCAACACAAATATTCAGATCATTCAAAACATTCATATTGTCATATATGATTAATAAGTTTAGAATTACAATTTATTTTGAAAAATATAAGAAAGATACATAGAAAACTCCTTAAATAACAGTCTAAAAAGTATCAGGGATCGAATTTAGCGCCATCATCTTCTCTACGAGTTGTTGAAGTATCAGAAATTTACAAAAAAAAAGAAAGAAACTTTAGAAGTTAGGAATATGAAAATCATTAACTCATGCAAAATAAGTGATAATTATATAAAGTCATCAAATACATATAGTTATTTACTTGAGGAGGAAGAAATCGCCGTAACATAGATGAAATATGCTCAAGGTGAGATTGCAAAGTTTGTTGGTTTTGCTTCAACTCCACCATCTCTGCCTGATGGCAATCCTTCATATCTTTAATTGTTGCCCGAAGTCTACTAACTTCTACATTGCTACTGCCTTCTCCAGCATTTCTTATATACATGCCCACTGCAGACAACTGAGTGGGGGTAACTCCAACGCTATAACCTCTTACTCTACTATAACGCTCTGGGCCCAATAATTCAGTGAGCACCTGAGCTTTGACATTACTAGTCACGTCGGATGATGATGACTCTCCGACACACTCTAAAATAAGTGTTGTTTTCCAGTCCTATATCTCTCAAAAAAAAAAGTCATATTAATGTATGCCAATAATAGAACTAATAAAAATATCGTTGAAAGATTCAAAGATAAATACATACAACTATATCTCTTGGCTCCTTTCGAACAAAACTGCCATCTCGGTGGGTGTGAGTCATCTTATAAAACTCTACCTTACCAGGCTCCCTCCCATTATCATCCACCTACAACAAAAGGTATATTAGCAAGCTAGTTATCATGATACATACTACATGATAGAACTGTTGGGAATTGTATCCTAAATGTCAATCATCAGCATGTTGACGATTGAATTTTGTAAATGAATTGACAAATCAATAAAGTATTTTTTGGCATTATTCATCATTTTATATCTTCAAATGAACTCTTATATGATGAAGTTCTTAGGACTTATTAATGATAAAGGAGGATTTATCTTCGAGTTCTTAAACTAGTTCGCGACCAAATGATATGTTGCTACAAGGACGACAACATTATCGAGATTAGATCATTGTGTGACATATACATTGGTTGTCCTCTTAACCAAGGAGTGTGGAGACACTGGTATGCCACACAGGTGAAGTGTAGGAGTACATTTCACTGAACATGATCAATTTCGAAACGCTCTACTGTCAAGAGATGTTCCGAGTGGATATGGGTATAAGTTTGGCCCTCTGATCTGAGACCGCAACCTGTGACTAGCAAGCAACTCATTGTACTTTGGTACCGGACTACCTGGATTTCTAATTCAGTGATGGAAGGTCACTGGGTGCAGTCAAGTATTTGCGTAGTCAGTTGTGAGTCGAGAGGAAATTGACCCCTCCTGTAAACAGGAGATAATATCTTGTGATTAATTTAGCAAAATCTTGAACAGGATAATTCCAGTGAGGAGTCACGGGATATCTAAAGTTAATCATATAATGGATGTACTAAATATAGGGTTGACAATGAGCTCTAAGTCATCCTGGCATTAGAAGTCAAAGGGATTGAATTATACAGTAACCATAGTTCAGGTTTGCAAAAATATTTGCTTCGCATATATTCGGCCTATCCGGACGTCGGGTACCATTGCTAGATGGTCACATCGATTAGTGTAGGAAATCGTTCCTATACTACCGGCTTAGGTTCGAACCTATGAGGTCACACGCATAGATGATTCCTGATTGATCAAGAAAGCTGATGAATTGATGACCCAAAGATTGATTCATAGATTGATTTTGATGATCACAAAACCTTGAAGTATAGATACTAATGTTTATGTTGCAAGGAGAAAGATATTTATTTTGCAAGGAACATAGCAAGTTGGAAGAACACAAGAAGGCCTCCAAAGCTCTCAAGTTGGAAGAAAGCTACAATTTATTGGCCCAAGTTTAAAGTTCAAAGGATTCAAATTGGAGGAGTAAAATCAAAAGAAAAATTCAAAAGAACAGTCTTCGAGTCGACTCCAGTGGAACGCGAGTCGACTCCGATGGTTGGTAGGTCGACTCCAAAGAAAGCAAGAGTCGACTCTCAGCGGAACACAAAGAAAAAGTCAGAGACCATTTTTGGGACTCTGAGATTCGAGTCGACTCCCGCATTGCACGAGTCGACTCCGAGACTCCGCGACCATCAACAGACAGAAAAACCAAGTTACTGCCTCTGAGATTCGAGTCGACTCCCAGACAGCTCGAGTCGACTCCAAGGCAGCGCTACACCAAGATGGCAGAAGGCTGTGTTTCGCAAACTGAGAGCCGAGTCGACTCCAAGGAAGTTCGAGTCGACTCCAAGACTGGACGAGCCAAAAGACAGAGGATCGGGAGTTCGGGCTCTGAGATTCGAGTCGACTCCCAGGACAGTCGAGTCGACTCGAGAGGACAAAATTCAAAATTGGATCCACGGACTTCAGTGGATGAGCCGACTCCGAAATTGCCAAGTCAGCTCCAGAAGTTGGCGAGTCGACTCCAGGTTAAGACGAGTCGACTCCCAGTCGAGGCAAGCACATTAATTCAAATTTGGAACAGTGGCCGAGTCGTCTCCGGTAAAACACGAGCCGACTCCTGCAACAGGCGAGCCGACTCCTGATCGCGCGAGTCGACTCCGATCCCAACGGTAACATTGTCAGGAAATGCAGACTGTGTCCAACGGCTCTTTTTCTTGTCTCTAACGGCTATATTTTTGTTTCCACGCCATCTAAAGCTATAAAAACAAGAAGAGAGCTAGGGGAGAACTCATGGAAGTGGGAGAGATCATCTAGGAAAGAGATCTCAAAGAGATTACAAAGAAAATCTCCCATAAGCACAAAAGGGCCATCCAAAACGAAATAGAGAGAAGAAGAGCATCCAAGTGAATCCGAAAGCTTCCTCTCCATCCGTGTGCTGCCTCAGGGATCCTCTACTTCATGCCAAATCAGAGGAGGATCAAGTAAAGAAGAAGCCGAGCTCCTCCATCTTCAAAACTCGTTTGAGGGCTTCTCTTTACTCTATTTGTTTATATTGTCATATTTGCTTGTTTAAGAAGCTTTGTTTTGTTTTATACTTTGTTTTAATATCTTGTAACTTGATTCAATCAAGGGATTGAATCAAGGGGTTAAGGTTTGTTGGTGAGCCAAAGAAAAACCAACGGTGTTAAGGTTTGTTGGTGAGCCAAAGGGAAAAACCAACGGTGATAAGGTTTGTTGGTGAGCCAAAGGGAAAAACCAACGGTGATAGGTTTGTTGGTGAGCCGAGGGTAAAACCAACGTGTAAGGGTTTGATTGTGATCCCGGGAAAACAATCGGGGAGGTTCTAGTCGGTGAGCCTGGGAAAACCGACCGAGTTCGTTGTGAGCTCGTAAAACAACAAGTTTGGTTGTGAGCTTGTAAAACAACCGGCTGTAATCGGTAGGATTATAGTGAAATTCCCAAAAGGTCTTGGGGAGTGGATGTAGGTGCTGGGGTGCACCGAACCACTATATGTCCTTTGTGTTTGTAATGCCTCTAGTTATTGTCTAACTAACACACTTACTTACTTAGATAAATTGCTTGCTTAATTCTTATCCGCACATCCTTTAGTTGCAAGCATATTTAATCAAGTCGAAGTCTATACATCAAACCCTTGCTAAGTTTAACTTTCACTGTGCATCTATACAACTTAGCATAGTTTATCAAAAAGTTTTAGAAGTAGCATAAAAGTTTTAAAAGACCCAATTCACCCCCCCTCTTGGGTTGTATCTACTGGGCAACAAGTGGTATCAGAGCAGGTGCTCTAAGTTTAATTATTGATCTCACGATCAAGAGCCAAAGATCATGACAAGTCAAATAGATAGTTTTCTAGGAGAAGGACAATCAATTGATCCACCTCCACTATTTAATGGCATAAACTATACACATTGGAAAATACGCATGCGCATTTTTATTCAATCACAAAACTATTATTTATGGAAAATCATAACAAATGACCTTCACACACTCTCACAAACTATTAATGAAAAGGACTTAGCACAATTGAACGCTAATGCTATGAACATGTTATATTGTGCTATTCAAGAAACGAAGTTTAATGAAATTTCTGCATGCTTGTCTGCTAAGGAGATCTGGGATACTTTAGAAAATATTTATGATAAATCTCAGACTAGCTCACATGTGCTTCAAATATATACTAACAATGAGACTGCAGAAAAGGGTGTTGAATCTCCCTCAGTCGAGTCGACTCCAAGTATCTCAGAGTCGACTCTCAAGTTCACCGAGTCGACTCCAATAAGGTCCGAGTCGACTCCGAGGCAAATCAGCTTCCTAAAGACAAAGAAGAAAAGGAAGCAAGAAGAAAGGAAGAAAGAGATAAAAAGGAAGAAAGCCTTGACCAAGAAAGAGTCAAGCCAGAAAATAAAAGTTAGGAGCGACAATGATGATATTAGCTCCAAGAAACTACAAGAGGTAACTGACTTGTGCTTTATGGCACAAGAAGACAAGGTAAAAACTGAATCTACTCTTACATCAAATAATTTTCAAGAAGAATTTTCTTATGATGAATTATTAAATGCTTTTCATGATTTGTATGGTGAATGTAGAAAATTAGCTGTAAAGAATAAAAATCTTAAGAAACTAAATCTGAAAATTTCAAAAGAAAGAAATTCTAATGATGAAATACAAGAGAAACTAAATTCTGAAAATGAATGCTTAAGGTCATTTTCAGAAGAATTGATTCAGAAAAATCATAGCTTAATTAAAGAAAATCAAAACTTAAGCGAAGAAATTAATCAATTAAAATCTTGCATTAACAAATTCACCGTAAGCTCAGAAAGATTAAAAATGATGTTTGAAAGCCAACATGCTGATTTTGATAAATCAAAATTTAGCTTGACTCCTTCACTTAGCCATAAATCTCTAGAGAAAAAGGTTATCAATTTACCAAGCAAACCATTAAATAAGATAACTTATTTCAAAAATGAAAAGGATGGGAATAACAACTTTACCTATCGTTCTAGTATAATTAAATCAAATGGTAAAGTTATTACTATTAAACAGATATGGGTTCCAAAAGGAACCATATGTCCTAACTCTCAAGGACTCAAGCAAGCTTGGGTACCCAAAATGAGAAAATGAGGATGTACACATAGGTGTACCAAGGTACCCATGGAACATAAAGAAACTTAAAAAGTTATTAACAAAAAAAAAATAATAATGAAATCAGTAATTCTTGCATCTCATCATTATTTGTGTTTTTAGTATTTGATATGATTTGCTAGTAGTGATCAATTTTGTGATATAGAAAATACTTTTGGAAATATAATCAAACCATTTCATTTTACTCACTAGTGGATAAGGTGCTAAATGATTAATCAACTTATTAAGAATAACTCTATGAATTCTCTATATGCTTGATTGAGAGTTTTTATCTATGGCATTATTGTTTATTGATCATAGATATGATAATGTGTACTTGGTATGCTTTTGAATATATGCACTATGAATACCAAGATTAAAGAAACCATATTTGGCATATGAAATCAGCTCATGCTAGTATGTACTTAATCTCAAAAGACCTTGCCATAGGCTTACTTAGATTATCCTCTTAAAGGTCAAAGTTTTACTATGCATGCTAACTAAGGAAACAAACAAAAATAATTTCTAAATCTAGAGATGTTGTTTCCAACACTAATTTTTTCAAAAGCTTACATTAGCCTTGTTCTTGGCACTCAAATTAAAATATTTTCTGCATTGGCACAAACTCACAAGAAGCGATCAAATGATAAAGGTTTGCAAACTATGAAATCATGGCATAGTGATTGAAAACCAATTTTGTGTTAAGTTGTGCACAGAAAAATAATATTTTCAGCACCAAGGACACCTTAAGTAAAATAGGATTAATAGAATTCTTGAAGAAATGAAAAAGACAATTGTGTATGATAGTCATCTACTTAAATGATTTTTTTAAAAAAAAACTATCATCACTGCTTGTCATACATATGATTTCTATTAGATCTATTTTTGATGAAAACTCCCTTTGATCTTCTGAAAAATGGAAAATGAACCATTGCATATCTTTCATATTTTTCAGTCGTACATGTTATGCTTGATATGTTCTTATGAAAAATAATGCCAAATCTGATAGAGATATGTCTATCCTTGGATATCATTCATCAAGCAATGCATATAGAATATTCAATGAAAAGATTTTAGTTGCAAAAATATCAAGTCGTCTTATTCTCTATGAGACTAATGATTTATTGTCAAGATACTAAGATCAAATTATATATGGTTAATCTTTTATATATAATAATCTGAAAACTTGTTAATAATTATTACAAAATTGAGTTTTTCAGAAATGCACTTAATGAAGAAAAATTGATAACTACTAAAAGACTGAATCAAGAAAAGATGAAATAGATCTTGATTCTTTCATGATTAAAAGTAAAGATCACCACTATCATTTGCTTGACTCATGAGCTTTATATTCTGTCAAATGAATGTGTAGAATTCACTCCTATGTGGTTATTTCATTAAAAAGTAGATCTATGTTAAATAACCACCATATTTAAAAATTACACATTACATATATGATAAAGCAATATGTGATTTAAAACAAGCATCAAAAGCTTGATATATAAAAGCTTAGGTAACCTTGTTGATAGAAAGTAATAGTGATAAATCTATGCATCAAAAAGAAGAATCTATGATATCTTGCTTGCTCATAGCACACATTGATGGCATCATTTTTGTTCTACCAATGAAAATTTATATGAATAGTTATATTGCAAGGTGAGTTTTGAAATATGATGAATGAATTAACATCTTCTCTCAAACTCCAAATTAAGACAAACAGGAAAGGGGATCTTCATTGACCAACATTAGTCCACAAGAAAACTCTTATAGAAGATTGGCATGAAGAAGGTATATCTATGACCCCATCTTGTAGAGTTTGAAAAGGATGAGCAAAGTAGATCTATTGTGTTAAAGCTGTATTAAAGCATGATAGAATAATTATTTTATCATACAGCTAGTAGACCAGATTGTATGCTCATTATGTGACCGTGTGCAAGACTTCAATCTAACTTTAATTAATCATATTTTATTGATAACAAATAAATCATAATCTGAATTTTGATAGAAACAAATGTTTAAGATAAATTGATTAAAAACATAGTTAACATATCTTATTGATAATTATCTTAAGCAAATAGAATCTAAACTAAATTGACTTGAACTATCTTGGTTAATGAATCTATCTCTTTAGTTCAAATGATATGTGCTTACTTATATTTAGGCAATCTCTTGAGTAAAGTGACTCAACATGCAACTATTGTCATATCTCATATTGAGTCATCTAATTAAAAAATATATATATGTTGGATGAATGCTTTGTATCTTAAAGAAACTAATGACCTTCCTTCAAGAAAGAAAAATGAGAAATTTCAACTTGAAGGATATCTTCATGTAAGATACACTAAACATTCACATGCAAACAAGAGAGAGGATCTTCTTTAGCCAAAAGTTCACACATAAGAAATCTAGTTTGGCTTGAAGAACATATAATGAATAAGTAATTTTAGATACCTTTCTCACAAATTAATTGAGCAAAGTCAATAACTTAAATCCTATTATGGCATGATTAAATTCTTTAATTATTAATTTTTGATATCATGTCTATATGTGTATTGACTGACTTATACTTTTAGAAATTATTTCATGGTTTGCCCAAACTAAAATATATCTTTGCCTATGTCATAACCATGAAATACACAAGTATATGCTTAAAATTTTGATGTAAAATAACTTGTGAGAAGTTATGAATCCTTGAGCACAATGAAAATGTTGTTTGCATAATATACATCTATATGATACATAAGATTATCTCTTTATTCTACTCTTTCATGTAAATTACTTGAGAATGACAAAAAGGGAGAGAGATAAAGAAAAGAAAATGGACATTGTTCAAGAGATGAAAAATCTGAGTAAAGGCAAATACTCCAATCTTAAGGAAAAGCAAAACAAACATAGTATACTCGGAACATTTGTGAGACGTTTGGAAGAGATAAAATCTGTAACTAATTACACTCAAACAGAAAAAGTTAGAAGTGAACATTTTAACCTTTCTATATTGCTCATCATAGGGATGGTGCCAATGGGGAGGCTAGTGGTAGTACCCGGCACTATTTGACCCAACTATTCGGTGTAGGGCATATTAGGGACGGCACAAGAGGGAGGCTAGTGGTAGTACCTCGTGCCCCTTTCCAACTCCACCGGATAGGGAGCAAATAGAGTATAGAGCATAAGAAAATAAAAATGAAAGACAAAGTAAATGAAAATATATAAGAATAATCAAGTCAAATTTTTAATCACTTGAAAACACACTTTAAGGATGAAATCAGTGCAAGATAATGTTTAAATAAGGGGAGTTTATTTGAAAAGAATTGATTTTGATCCTTAACATGCTTGTTCTTAATATTTTAATGCATGACTTAACACATAATATATTTTGCATGTGGCATGATGTTTTAAATTATGGGTTCTCAATGTTTTACAATGCTTCATGCTTGGATAATTTGATTGAATATTTGGAATACTATATAAAATTTTTTTTTTGTATTATTAAAAAGAAATTTCAGATTTATCATTCACGATCATCGTTAAAATCTGAAAGGTGAATAAATTTGTAAAAAGGAGAAGAGAAGGATATTTCTATTTAGGCAAAATGAATTGAGTTTGTTCTATCCTTCAACTTTCTTAACTTTGGTATATAATGTGCTAAACATAAATACAAATATTCTGAATATCCTCTTATATGTGTGAAATATGTGTCTTCAATCATAATGATTTAAGATGAGCTACAATGTGGAAGATCCATATCTCAAATTATGACTTTGAAAGCCTCTATTGAAAATCTTTATGAAATTCAGAATCTGATTTTGTATAAAAGCTTAAACTCAATATGATTTCTAAATAAAATCTTAATTTAAGAAAAACAGAATTAATTTTGATGCCTTGGTTGGTTGCTCCGGTACGCATCCGAAACATATCTTTTCTTATCGTTAAAATGTACTAATATTGGTCTAAATGATGTGTCTTTCAATGATCTTGATTACAAGCAATTTTTTTTTAAATATATGATTCTATTTTGATATAAAAAAAATATTTATTGTGCTTCATGTATACATTGCTGAAAAACTATGATTAAGAAATTGAGTTCTATAAATATATATACCTCAATGATCATCTATATATTTTTCTCTCCTACATTATTAAAGACTTCCATCAATAGAGTGAATAATCTTAAAGCTAGAAACATTTTACCTCACTCAAATGACTCTAAAAGAAAGAAAATGTAAATGCTTTTGAAAGAAACTGAGCTTCAATTGAATCATTTTCTGATTAATACTTTTATACATTTTCTCTAAGATTAGGAGACAGCATAACTTGTTCTTAAAGGATTAGAAAGAGTGATTACTATAAATTCTGAATAATTCTAGATCACTCTACATTCTTGATATTACAGAATTTCAGTGTTATTCACGTTTATCACTAAAATCTGAAATTCAACAATTAAAATGATTAAAGAAGAATGCATCTTTTGAGGGGGAGCTTTAGATATTCAGTATCCTATCCCAAAGACACTTTATTTATGGATACTTTGAATTTTATGGATTGATTTTGATGAACCTCCTTATATTGCAAGACATGCTTTAATTTCCTTGAGATGAGTTCTATAAAGGTTGTCTTATCTCAAACTATATTTTTGAGATTGACAATCTTATTGAACATTATCTTAGGATTCTAAACTCTTAAATGGAATGATCAATTGAGGGGGAGAAAGAAAATTTCAGAAGGAGAGGTCTTATGGAACTTAATTACATAAATCTATAGGAGAGGGAAAGAATACTAAATGAAAAGTGATCCTAATACTCTCCAATATGTATCATCTGAAATTTAAATCTGAAAATCTTTATGATACACCTTGAGGCATGTTATTTGGTTAATATATCTTCTGCACAAATCATGAACCAAATTGCAATTCAAATAGTTGATCTTAAGAGCCTCTAATTTAATGAAAAAAGGGGAGAATAACGTGTTAAATTTTTTTGAGTATCTCGTAGAAAATCTATTTTGGAATTCACTAATGAGTCCTAATTGGCTTGCTCTTTAGAACTTCAATATTGTGCCAATTCATATTTTTATATATGTATCAAATCGTGCTTATTTTCTAAAGGAATAAAAGAAAGTCCTTAAAAGAGCTCTAAGATATATCATAAATTGCATGAATTCATATTTTGGTATTTGTGCCCCAATGCTCTTATTATCATAAAAAGAACTTTGAAGTCATGATCCAACATGATGATATGTTTTTCAAGTATATAAGTTTTGATCTTTTACTCTGAAAATCAATTAAATTGCTCTCATGTTGATAAAATACTTAATAGATTGGGCAAAAGGTCTTAAATGAACAAGCTTTCATACTTAGTGAAGAGAGGTTAGATTTCCACTCATATTTTTCCTTGAATATCATTTGTGGTACTTCTTGAATTAACCTAAGCAAGATTCCACCTACACTTGATTAGAAAACTATCTGTGGTATCAAATTAAAAAACCTCTTGAATTCACACTCGATGTGTTCTGCTCTGATCTTTGTACTTAATGTTTCACTATCTTTTTGATGTTGTCAAAAAGGGGAAGAAATATCTAAGTATATGCTATATACTCAGAATGCTTTATTACTTTGAATTGAATACAAATCAGTGTTAAGCTGATTAAATCTAAAGCATTATCATGAAGTATGTTTTTAAATATATATGTTTTCCACTTCATGCAACTTAGCTATGTATTACTTCTAGAAATCAATATCTTTTATATTGCATATACTCCAAGTTTTGTCATCATCAAAAAGGGGGAGATTGATGACCCAAAGATTGATTCATAGATTGATTTTGATGATCACAAAACCTTGAAGTATAGATACTAATGTTTATGTTGCAAGGAGAAAGATATTTATTTTGCAAGGAACATAGCAAGTTGGAAGAACACAAGAAGGCCTCCAAAGCTCTCAAGTTGGAAGAAAGCTACAATTTATTGGCCCAAGTTTAAAGTTCAAAGGATTCAAATTGGAGGAGTAAAATCAAAAGAAAAATTCAAAAGAACAGTCTTCGAGTCGACTCCAGTGGAACGCGAGTCGACTCCGATGGTTGGTAGGTCGACTCCAAAGAAAACAAGAGTCGACTCTCAGCGGAAGACAAAGAAAAAGTCAGAGACCATTTTTGGGACTCTGAGATTCGAGTCGACTCCCGCATTGCACGAGTCGACTCCGAGACTCCGCGACCATCAACAGACAGAAAAACTAAGTTACTGCCTCTGAGATTCGAATCGACTCCCAGACAGCTCGAGTCGACTCCAAGGCAGCGCTACACCAAGATGGCAGAAGGCTGTGTTTCGCAAACTGAGAGCCGAGTCGACTCCAAGGAAGTTCGAGTCGACTCCAAGACTGGACGAGCCAAAAGACAGAGGATCGGGAGTTCGGGCTCTGAGATTCGAGTCGACTCCCAGGACAGTCGAGTCGACTCGAGAGGACAAAATTCAAAATTGGATCCACGGACTTCAGTGGATGAGCCGACTCCGAAATTGCCAAGTCAGCTCCAGAAGTTGGCGAGTCGACTCCAGGTTAAGACGAGTCGACTCCCAGTCGAGGCAAGCACATTAATTCAAATTTGGAACAGTGGCCGAGTCGTCTCTGGTAAAACACGAGCCGACTCCTGCAACAGGCGAGCCGACTCCTGATCGCGCGAGTCGACTCCGATCCCAACGGTAACATTGTCAGGAAATGCAGACTGTGTCCAACGGCTCTTTTTCTTGTCTCTAACGGTTATATTCTTGTTTCCACGCCATCTAAAGCTATAAAAACAAGAAGAGAGCTAGAGGAGAACTCATGGAAGTAGGAGAGATCATCTAGGAAAGAGATCTCAAAGAGATTACAAAGGAAATCTCCCATAAGCACAAAAGGGCCATCCAAAACGAAATAGAGAGAAGAAGAGCATCCAAGTGAATCCGAAAGCTTCCTCTCCATCCGTGTGCTGCCTCAGGGATCCTCTACTTCATGCCAAATCAGAGGAGGATCAAGTAAAGAAGAAGCCGAGCTCCTCCATCTTCAAAACTCGTTTGAGGGCTTCTCTTTACTCTATTTATTTATATTGTCATATTTGCTTGTTTAAGAAGCTTTGTTTTGTTTTATACTTTGTTTTAATATCTTGTAACTTGATTCAATCAAGGGATTGAATCAAGGGGTTAAGGTTTGTTGGTGAGCCAAAGAAAAACCAACGGTGTTAAGGTTTGTTGGTGAGCCAAAGGGAAAAACCAACGGTGATAAGGTTTGTTGGTGAGCCAAAGGAAAAAACCAACGGTGATAGGTTTGTTGGTGAGCCGAGGGTAAAACCAACGTGTAAGGGTTTGATTGTGATCCCGGGAAAACAATCGGGGAGGTTCTAGTCGGTGAGCCTGGGAAAACCGACCGAGTTCGTTGTGAGCTCGTAAAACAATAAGTTTGGTTGTGAGCTTGTAAAACAACCGGCTATAATCGGTAGGATTATAGTGAAATTCCCAAGAGATCTTGGGGAGTGGATGTAGGTGCTGGGGTGCACCGAACCACTATATGTCCTTTGTGTTTGTAATGCCTCTAGTTATTGTCTAACACACTTACTTACTTAGATAAATTGCTTGCTTAATTCTTATCCGCACATCCTTTAGTTGCAAGCATATTTAATCAAGTCGAAGTCTATACATCAAACCCTTGCTAAGTTTAACTTTCACTGTGCATCTATACAACTTAGCATAGTTAATCAAAAAGTTTTAGAAGTAGCATAAAAGTTTTAAAAGACCCAATTCACCCCCCCTCTTGGGTTGTATCTACTGGGCAACATGAATGATTAAGAATCATTCTGGGATAATTTAGTCAATTTGATTGGCAAACTATCTTATAAAATAATTAAAGTAATTATTGAAGGATTAATTAGTAATTAAATTACTAATAAACTCAATTTGATTGAGTAATTGAGCTAAGGATGATCCAAATTGAATTGGATTCAACTATGGGCTCAATCAGGATTTTGACTTGATTGGATTAGGTCAGAACCAAAAAGACTTAAGCTGATCAAATTAATTTTAAATTAATTTGTGCTTAATTATGGATTGACCTAATTGGATTAGGTCCAACACAAAGTAATTAATTCAATTTGATTGAGTATGGATGAGCCAAAAATTGAATTGGATTAAATTTGAGCTCAATCAGGATCTGACCTGGTTAGATTGGGTTCAACCAAATTGCTTTGTTTTAATCCGGGTTTGACCAAATTTGATTAGGTGTAACCCAAGAGGATTAGGCTCAGATGATGTGGCAATTAGTGGTGACATGGAATTGGATTTCATGAATTTTATATAAACTAAAATTATTGCATGGCGCATGGACCCATTGCTTGACACATGGCGACACTGTTTGTTGTTTGAATTTGAATTCAAACATTGAGCAATATATTAAATGATTTCATGCATCAAATAACTTTCCAAGCTGGCGTTTGAACCTCTGAATCATTTAAATTCAAATTTCAAATGAAATATATGCGACAAGAGGAAGGAAAATTCTGCCGCATGGATTTCAAATTCCTCCCCTCTTGCGCATGTGTTTAAAATTTGAATTTAAATCAGATTTGGCTGAGATATGATTTGGGTTGTTCCTATTCCATTTCTTGCGCCAACTAAGGGAGGTTTTCTGAAGATAATTTTCGAATTTTGAATGAACTTCGGAGGCCATTAAAAGGGGTCAAACATGGGCGCTGGCAAATCATCCATTGCAGCCTTCTTCCTCATATGCCTCCTCCTCCTCTTCTTCTCCATTTTAGATAGAGTTTTCAGGGTGAATATCTAGAAGATTCACGATCAGATCTGAGTCCTCTACTTTCTTTACAAACCTCATCTCCATCTGCTTCAAGACGATTGATCAAGAGTTGATTGAATCCCGACGAGCAGATTTCGGCTTTCAAGTGTTCTGCAGCTGCTAGTACTGTTGCGGAAGAAGATCCTTTAGGGCTTCGCGTGTACTTCTTGTAGAGGGCATTCATGTGCGTGGCTGCGAAGTCAAGGATCAGATCCACAACTTTTATCCATTATAAAAGGTATTAATCTAGCTTTAATCATTTATTATGGTGTCAAGGTCTAGGTCCAAATCTCCGAGGTTTTACCCTTTTTTAGGGCTTCTTACGGAGATATCTTTAGAATCCATTCGATGGATATTCGGAGATTAATTGGAATAGAGTTCTTAAGTTTCAGATCTGATAGTTAATCATGCATAAAAGTTTTAGCATAATCATTTAAACGATTTCGACATAATCCTAAGTGTTTTTAATGTGCTGATTTCTAGATTTGATCTTGTAAGTATGCATGAATTAAATTATTTGATTTATTTTTCCACTGTGTTTTTGAAACTTAAAAAGAACTATGTATGGCTTGATCCTTCTTGTAAAAGGGGTACGTAGGCAACCCAATCAGGTTCAGCCATGGTTTTCAAAAAAAAAATTCAGCATGCTAAACACCGAAGAACCTAGGATGCACTTTCAAGAACAGTTTAAAATAGTTTCAAAAAATTTAAAAAAAATTTACTAATTCAGCTCTACGTCGAGCATAACTCATCGAGCCTGAAGTATGAGGAACAGTCTGAGAAACTCGTGCAGCTCTACCAATATTGGAATATGTCTTTCCAAAAAAAGAATAAACAATATAAATTTGTAATCTAAATTATTAGTAAATACAATCTAAGGTATTGAAAAAATATAAACAACTTGAGGTTTCTTGAAAAACCAATAGTGGACAAGCTCCCTCCACTGATGAGGGATTATATCAAAAGGACGGGCAACCTCCTCTTCTGTCATACCATCGTGCTTCCAGTCCACCTTTAACTTGGCCCTATATTCTTTCCACTTGTGGTTGACGGATTTCAGTACCCAATCATGGCTCTCTTTAAGGAGCAAAAACTTTTTCTACACTAAAGTAATTAAAAAATATTATAACAATGTTAAATCAAAAAATAAAATTGCGATAGTAAGCAAATTCAAAGATCCTTCAACCAAAGTTGATAGAAAGTTAGAACTCCATGTCATAAATTATTTGGTCTTAGGAGATGAGCTGTACCAAAAGAATGCAGATGGACTTCTCTTCAGGCTAAAATGAAATGAAATCGAACACTATTAATTTCCGGAATGAACTGCTAATTTGACTAAGTGATAATTCAAATATCGATTGAAATCTTAAGAAATAAAATAGAAAATACCGGCTGATATTTTGATATTATACTGACCAACATACTAAGTTATATATGCTTATATCGGCTAATATAATAACACTACAACAAATAGGGGTTTCGCCGACTCTTACCCACCGACGCAAGAAAAAAGCATCGGAAAATTAGGCACCCCGTGCAAAGTTGCCGACGCTTTATAGTAGGGTTGGGAAAAATTAGTTTAGACGACGCTTTTGAGCGTCGTCAGAATACTACGACGCTCAAAAGCGTCGTTGGAAGCCTTCCAACCCACTCACCTAATTTTTTTTCCCACGATGCTTTATAAAGCGTCCTCGTAAAACAGGCGCCCCTCTATTTTTTTCTTCCTCCCCGATCCCAAGTCCCAACCCCTTCTCTCTCTCTCTCTCGTGGAGAACAACAATCCCGTAGAACAACGGCATGAATCTGAAGGGCACCCCCCTCCTCCCCAAACACAACCCTTTCTCCGGTTAGTCTCAGCTTTGACATCCTTCGATCCCACGGCAGTAGAAGGGCGCGAAGGGGGCGCCCGAAATCTAGGATTTTCTCCGAGCCCCGAATCGAGGTAAACCTTCTCTGAGCGCTTATTTCTTCTCCTCTTCTCTTTCTCGTCGCTTATTTCTTCTCTGAGCCCCGAATCTTGGGTTTTGAGTTTTGTATCTAATCCTCTCCTCTTCTCTTTCCCGTCGCTTTTTTGAACCGGTTTCTAGAGATCTACCTTGTGAGCTAGTTTTGAAGTTTCTTGATGCTTTTTTTGTTTTAGGGATTTAAAGTTTTCTAATCCGATTTCTAGAGATCTGCCTTCTAGAGATCCCGATGCCTTCTAATCCCCTCCTGTATCTAATTTATTGTTTTAGAAGCTATTTGGAATCAAGTCTTTAGATTTTTTTTCCCTATAATCTATTTAACTCGCATGCTAGTGATCCAATCCTGTTACAGATTGCCTGAGATTTGGATGTTATTTGAGGTGCTGAGCTTTCCTAAAGTTTTGGAGCTTTTTTGAAGAAACTCAAGGTCGAGATCTGGACTGCTGAAAAGGTATGCGACCAAATCCTTAAATCACTCTTCTCTTTCAGTTTTTGGAAACAAGCCGAATTTTTCTTCTCGCCTGAAGGTCCTCTTTTTGGGTTTTAATTCGCTTTTGGTCTCACTGGCAGCTGGGTTTTTAGGGAGATAGCGTTTGATGGATTCAAAAAGGAAGAAGATGAAGACCAAGATGAAAATGGAGATGAAGGCTGAGGGATGCTTCCATTTCTACTATAATTTTTAATTTGTAATTTGTAATCATGCTTCCTGTGTTATTCCTATACTGTAATAGGTTGTCTATTGTAATTTGTAAAAAAAAGCATCAATAAATTGTGCATTTGTTCTTGTTCTTATTCTTGTTGTTCTTGTTCTTGTATTGTTCTTGGTGTTGTTCTTGTGCTATTAGAAGGAGCGGAATTAAAAGAAACCAGTAAAGAAGGACGAAATTTTTTACCCCCAAAAAATTAATTCAATTTTTTTATTTTTTTAAAAAAATAATTCTAACGACGTTTTAAAGCGTCGTTAGAACAAGTATTGCCGACGCTTTAAAACGTCGGCAATACCGCGGTTTTTGCTGACGTTTTTGAAAAGCGTCGGAAATTTAGTTTTCCACTTTGACATAGGCAACGCTTTGGCGACGCTTCTAAAAGCGTCGGAAAGAAAATTACCGACGCTTATAAGCATCAGGAAAGACCATAAAAAGCGTCGCTAAAGCTTTTTTTCCTTGTAGTGTAATGACTAGCCGATCCTAATCCAAACAGATGTTAGCAGATATAATACCTTCAATTTAATCTAAGAAAATTTAATTTTCTTTATTTTAACAAAACTTTCAAGGATATGATTTATGATTTCTCATTTTGACATTTTTTTTAATAACCAAAAACCTCTGAAAATATTAAAACTTTATTTATGAAAAGAATGTTTTTTAAAGAATTAGACATCCCTTGGAGACTGAAAATATTTTTACAACGGACTAAATATTTTTAAGTCAATGATATGCACTTAATAAACCTTCGCCTGTTGTTCAGTTGGCTTTCCAATGGCTGCCTTCCCCATTCTCCTCAAGAAGCAAAATTCAAAGAATTAAAGAGATAAGTGCATAAATATGGAGATATCATAAAAATTGACATAGTTCTAAGCATTTATATTGTATTAGGGATTGCAAGCGCTGCCCCAATCATACACGAGTGAAGCATTCCCAGGACATTTTAAGCAAGTGTAAGATCTTCAAAACATCACAAAAGAAGTTACATGAATTGGCATTCTGTAAAGTTACATGTCTTAAAGTTAAAAGTATATTACAGCCCCATGAACCAAGAGGAACAAGACTATAAAAGAAGAATAAATAACAGGAAATAAAAACTCTTTAATCCATCTGAATAGCTAGCATAGCACTTAAAGAAATGGGATGAAGGGAGAAATTAAAATCATATAATGCATATTTAATATTTTTTTGTTTTTAATGGTTGCAAGTGCATTGACATATCTATCAATTTCCTCTCACAGCCTATTCCCTGTCCAAAGCCTGAAATGGAAGGACAGCAACAAAAAGTCTCGTGACGGTCCCCACCAAGCCTCTCTCTCTCTCTCTCTCTCTCTCTCTCTCTCTCATATTCTCTTATACTGGGATTAAATTGGCTTCTGGGCCTGAACAACATCCTTAAACGAAAAAGAGAAGAAATGGCATAAGGAGCTTTGATCTCTTTAATGAGCTCGCTACCAAATACCAATGTATTCGCAACTCAGTATGACCCCCCACCCCCCCTCTCCTTCCTGGAAGTACAAAAAAAGAACACCAGATTAAAGACACAGCGGCCAAAGAAGCTAAGAACATGACGGAAAAAAAAAAAAAAAGGCCTAAAATGCATCAAACCTTGCTTTGTTTCTAACCCCAACCTTTTGTGAGATTTGATTGTCTTTGCTGGCACACTTCCATTAGCGTTACTCAAATTCAAGAAATACAGTAATACCCAGTAGAAACAAATAGAAACTGTCGCCAAAATCGTTAATTTCATAAGCACACTATAAATTCCTTCTAAAATAAGCATTCAGCATACGAATCATTAAGATGTAAGGCTTCATTTTTGTAACCTATCTTTGCCTCTAAAATTTTTTGAATTATCTCTTTCTCAGGCGGAGGGAGATGAGGTCGGCCAGTCGGCGCCGTAGGGGAGGGAGGAGGAGAGGAGGATGCAGACAGTCGCTTGACGCCAGAGAGGAGGGAGGCGGAGAGGAGCTTGCCGTCGGACGTTGCTCGGCGCCGGAGAGGACAAGGGCCGGTGGCTCGTCGTTGGAGAGAAGGGAGGAGGAGAGGAACTAGGGTTTGATCGATTGGGATGCAAAATGAGGAGGAGGGGGCCGACCGCTTGGTTTTGTTGTTAATTTGACTTTTGACGATGCTTATACGCGTCGTCTTAGGATGCGAGTACGACGATGCTAATAAGCGTCGTCTATTCCTACCCTTTTTAAAAAAGTGTTGCTTTTTTCTATAACATTACAATGACGTTCTTGCGCGTCGTCTATTCTTGAGAATTACCGGCGCTTTAAAGCAAATATTGGCGGTATTCCCTTAGTCTTCTTCCTTTGACTAGATCAATGAGATGGTAGGTAGATTTCTTATTTGCTAAAGCATTTGTCCCGAGAAAACCCTCAAAGATCTTTCTAACAACTATAAAACAAGCATTTCCCATTGATAGCACAACCCCTACTCACCGTACTGAATACTTCAATTCTGATTGGCGTATATGGATCTTCCTTGCTCCATTCCTGTTTCCAGTGACCCAACGGTTTTGGATTTTTTTTTCACAGGACCTACTCAAGTCTCTTTCAGCTCTTCTTTTCCCTTTTGCTCCGATTAGATAATAAATCTCAACTTTAGCTCTCAATGCAAGAATTATAAAAAGTCCTGCTGGAAGCATCTCTCTCTCTCTCTTAAATTGGATGATTTAAATTAATCGAGTATAAACACATTCATGATAATCAAAAAATAAAATATCAAAAAGTTGAGTAGAAGTAGATAGCAGTGGACGCATCATTTGCTAATTATATATTTTCAATAATATATCTAGATGTTTGTGTTTCGTTTACACGAGGTATTAAAGAAAGAAGTGAAATAACTAAGACTGCAAACTAACGCGAGCGGCGCCTAAAGCGAATAGCAGCTGCTTCTGTACCGAACGGAAAACTCCCCAGCCTTGGGAGCATTTTTATGAGCTACAAGCCCGTCGGATCTCGGACCAGTTGGTGGCCGGGGAAGATTCTCCGGCACTATATTCTCGAGAGAGTTCACATGCCACGGAGGACACTTCCTCCTGTCGCTCCACCGCACCACTTTTATTTCCGAAACCTTCACGACTTTCATGTCATCTCCGGCAGCAAACACGGCGCCGCCACCGCCGCCCGCGGCGGCGGCAAGGCCGGCAGTACTCGAGCCTATTATGACGCATGCTGCAGTCGCGACGCACCGGCTTCTCCAGCTCACTTCTTTGCTGGTGGACCTGAACAGATACACCATGATCGTTACCAAACTAAATTTAATCCAAGGATTTGAATTACGTATATATATATATATATATATATATATATATATATATATAGCTGGCGTAGTGAAACAAGCTTATTCTAGCATGCAACGTCGGAGTGCAGGAAAATTGGAGCTCACAGTGGTGTTAGAGTGGTCTTGGTCAACGGAGAGGGGCTTGGAGGAGGAGGAGGAGGAGATGGAGGGGAAGAGGGTTTGAGGCAGGAGGTGATAGAAACGGCCATGTCTTCTCTCTGTTAATTTTATGAGGAGACCTTCTGGTTTACAACTACAGTTTGATGGCTTTGGAGGGAAGAGAAGGCCATGCATATAGCTTGGAGAGAAGGGACCGGAGAGTAGGGAGATGGGTTGCAGGTGGTTGGTCAGATCACGGCTGTTGATGACGACACCGACGGTGGAATTTAGTGGTGTGCCAAAAAAGCGGTGGATTTTAGCTGATGGGCACGTGGGACAGGGGAGGCCAACCAAAATTGCGTTGCCGCCTGGAGTTCCGGACTTGGGGTAACACGTCGGATTGGTGGACCCCGCAGGTCCGACATTAATATGCAGGACTGGCGTGCGGGGTTGGGCCATTGGGCTTTGACCAGCCGTCCGATTATGATCGGATGGTAACAGGGGGTGCCGTGTATACGCTGCTTGACGTGAGGGACGTGGCCAAGTTAAGCCCATCACGGCTCCGTGAACGGAATGCAGAGCCGGCCGAAATTTGGGTGCACGTTTTTCTTTCTTTATTATATAGTACACGTTTTTTCTTGTACTCTACCAAGCAAGTAATATTGAACGATTTTGATCATCGATATGAGATCCTTATCATCGGATATAAATTTGATTAAATTTGAACACAGATCCACTTAAATATATTCAAATCTATCTCTTAATTGGATATATGCATCCGTAAACAATTAGTATTTAGTTTCTTCTCCCTTCCAAGTGATTTCACATGATGTGGTGTATAGGATCATGCATTTTAGTTTTCTGTTACTCTTAGGTTCTTAACCATGTATTAAATTTGGTAAGTTAGTCTGCTTGATTGAAATCATATTAATCTAGATATAACTCAATAACAGATTGAGCAGTTTTGGAGTTGCTTGTGTTATATATTTTGTTTCATTGTTTCAATGAACTCTTGCCTGATCCTTGTTAAGGGAAAAAAGATAGAGAAGTTGGTATGATTTCCTCTTTCGAACTTTGGGTGTTCGAATGGTTTTGGGGCTATTTGAACATTCTGTTCCTCAAAATTAAGTGTGCACGTGATCATCTGCTTCTTAGGGATATACGGCACCCAGGACTGCAAAGTTGACATGAAGCACTATTATGAAATATGGATCTCTAATATGATTTCAATTTTATGTGTAATCTACATTCTAGGAACATGGAATTTGTATGTAATATTTCTCTTATCTCCAATGTGTTAAAATATTTCTTTCTTAAATTTGAACTAGTCCAGACAAGCCAGTAATTGGTAACTATTATGCAATTATAATCATCAATAGGTGACCGGCCGAGAGAACAGGGGTTTGAGTGGCCGCTGGGCCAGCCCCTTGCCGGAGCTCACCGGTGGTGCTGCATCGAGCCCTTCGACCTTTATGCATGCTTGTTCGCCATGCCTCCTGCACAGGGCCTCCATAGTTTGTCTTTCTTTCTCCAATAGTAATTCTTACATATGAAAGCTCAGATTTTTGGAGTTTTCTATGAGCGGATTGTTTATTGCCATTCATAATTTCGTAATCCTTTGGGCTTTGTATTGATTTAGTTTTGTGTTTCTGCTAATGTGTGTCACTTTGTTCACTAATTTGGGGAAAGCAGGTTTGCTTTTATCCTTTTAAGCTTTTGAGTAATATAGTTCTCTTCTGCGTGAATGACTTGATGATTCCAGCAATATCCGATGACGTAATATCGAGCACTTCCCCCCCCCCTCCACTCCGTGGTTAACCATTACTTAAATTGATATGCTACATTTGATAGTTCAGTGCAGAAACCAAAGCTGACGAGTGTCAACCAAACATTTTGATTAGCGGACGAATTTACCAATACCCTGATGTGCAGCTTTTGGGGACTAAGAGCCCCTAAACTTGACAAATGGACCTCCTAGCCTGTGAACCCAAAAAAAACTTTTGGTATGCATATTGATGGAAAAAATATTGGTCATCCCGATCTCAAGTTGTTTCGACCTTATTGACCTCGGCCTTAACCAAAGTAAATTACCTCGATATTCGCCAATGTGACATTCAGATCAATCCTACCTAGAAGTAATGCTAGAGATTATTGAATGAGTTGCAATCATAGTTTTGACAATAGTTACACCAGTATAATAGTAAAAATACGATCAACGCAATTATCGTCGCATATCAATTATGGAAATCTGTTACCATGCCGTTAATGCATGATTAGCCATTATAGTGTGGTTATGACATTTTCCAATAAATCAAGTAGTATAGATACCGCTCTCATCCTATATATAGGGATAACCGAGGGATCCTAAGCATTCGTAAACTTCTACTTTTTCTAAAGCACTTTTCTACACTCATTTACTCTCTCTTTCCCACTATTGCTTTACATCTCTACTAATTTAAGCATCCGAGGATCCTCCGCTATAAACCTTCTGATAAGTGGACTTTTTTGCAGATTGATCTTGTACCTCTATCCTTAGTTTTGGCCTACCTCATCTTTCCTCAGTGTTGACTGACCTTAGCATACTTCGGCCTCGGCTGACCTTAGCACACCTCGGGCGGCGACCGACTTAGCCCATATCCTAGCAGCAACACATATTACGGGCACCTAACAAGCATTTTTCAACAAAATACATTTATACAATATATAGCAAAAAAAAGAAGATAGTAATATTTTATTTTATGTTTAATTTCTGTGATTTTAAATATGAAGTTTATACAACTGTTCTTCATGATCATTGAAGTAAAAATAAGATAGTTCATGCTTAAGGAAGATGCGATGTGCTGCCACCTTAGATTAGGGTAGACCATGGAATGCCGTACCGGCCGGTACCGGCCGGTACGGGCCGGTACGTAGACATTTCATGCTAACTAAAGATGGATTATGCCTAAATTACTTTTGTGAAATTTTATTCGAATGCTTATTAGGCTTGTAGCCAATTTGCATAATGATCCAAGAATGAAATACATAACAAATAACCCTTGTTCAGACGTTAGTGGTGAATTCCTTGCCCTAGGTTCCCTCAAACTGATATCATTTTAATTACATTTTTTTATTAAAATTTCTTAGTTAAGTTTTCTTCACAAACTCTTCCTTTTAAATATTTTTATTTTTTAAAAAAATAACTGTACCCCAATCCCTGTGGATCGATACTCGTAATCACTATCCTACCAGATGCGTGCTATTGTGTGGTCTTTAAAGTTGACTATCAGGGTCGACTCCAATTCTCCTGAAGTTGACTCCAACTTTGTGCCAAGTGTTCAACAGTGTGCCATAGCATGCCAATTGTATCAGAGTCGACTCCAAACTTTCTGGGGTCAACTCTAACCCTGATTTTCTGCATCTCAAGGTTTGTTTAGCTCATTAAATCAATAAAAAGATATTCCAATGAACCTAGGATAAATGGCACACACAAGCTTCATCACTTTGACTAGTAAAAGGACAAAATTGCCCCTTATCAAGAAAACTTTCACTCTTAATTATGTCAAACTGAAATATAAATTTTTTCTCAAGTTCTTCTAATAAATTTGTCCTTAGATGAGTTCTTGAGAGTTGTTTTTAACGTATAAGAAGAGTGTATTAAGAGTGTATCGAGAATGTATTGCTTCTTTCTTATTTGAGTGTTTATATACTTGATCAATTGAGTTAATGGCATTAGCACTTCCATATGACCTCAATGGCTTTGTAAACATCAAAATTATACTAGGATCCTCAATCTCCTTTTTTATGAATACAAAACATTGAGTGTAAGCAAATTGGCATTCATATGAAAAGTTAGATTTAACATTCCTAAAGTGCTTTTAGTTCAAGAGTACCAAGATAGTATCATGGTAGGCCGTATCATATAGCATGGGTTGAACCAAAAACTCCCCCTATCTTATCCAAATGAATGTCAAAAGAATTTCAGCTTTGCTCCCCCTTACTTTTGTGTATCATTAAAAGTAAAATTTTCAAAAGTTTGTGCGAAAACAAGAGTTTTATATTATGTATCGAGGTAAGAAAAATCTATACGATTATGTGTCAAAATTCGGATTTTTTTGGTCAAAATTCAGATTTTCTTTTTGTCACATGTCTCCCCCTTAAGTATATAATATATGCCTCTTAGTTTAAGGTTGATGCTCATATTTTCACCCATATTTTCTCTTATATACAATCTTTCTTATAGAATTTGCTTCTAGTTTTTCTCTTATATTTTCTCCCCTTTTTTTGTCATCATCAAAAAGAATAAATAACAATGAAATGGATAGAATTGTAATGACAATCACAAAGATTATAACTCAAGAGGAAACATTGTATTTCATCCAAACCAAAAGTACAATATTTCAGAGAAGAAATACAGATAATAACAGAGAGTAAACACTAGTCAAAATCTAGGAGACACTTTAAGAACATACTTTATGATAATGCTTTAGAGTTAATCAGTTTTAACATAATTAACATATTTAAAACTAAGCTGATTTATATTCAATTCAAAATATAAAACATTATGAACATATACTCAAATATTTCTCTCCCTTTTTGACAACATCAAAAAGGTTGCAAAATAATAAAACATTAAGCACAAAGCAACATTTCATTCAGTGCATGTCAAATTATTGCAAGAATATGCATCATGTAACTCAAGGCAATAATGTCAGGACAAGATAATAAGTATAGATCAGAGCCAATTAAAATAGTTTCAAAATTATGATGATATCACAACAAATTTGATAATTTTAACATTCTTTTAAGGTTCTTTTACCTCTTTTTCAAAAAGAGTAAATCTGAAATAATTTCAGGAATAACAAATATCATCAAAATTAAGAATGAAAAGTTTGGCTTTAAGAATGAGACATTTGAGATACGAGCTAGAAAAAATCTCTAAATATAGATTCCAAGGATAGTTTTCAAATCAAGTGTGGATGGAATCTTTTTCAAGTTATTTCAAGGAGTATCAAGAATGATATTTAAAGAAAGCACGAATGAAAATTCAACCGCTTTTCTCTTTTTTTTTGAAAGATCTTTAATAACATATGAAAGCTTTTTCATTTAATTTTTTTTTAATATACTAAGTATATAGCAACATGAGAGCAATCTAGTTAATTTTCAGAGTATAGTATAAGAGCAGATAAAGATCAAAACTTATATACTCGAAAAAAAATAATATTATGTTAAATCATTAATTCTTAATGACTTCAAAGGTCTTTCATGATATAAAAGTATTGGGGCACAGATACCAAAACATGAATTCATGCAATATATGATACATCTTAGAGTATACATAAAATCTAAAGCTTTGAAAGTTTTTTTAGAGTTCTTTTAAAGGCTTTGTTTTACCCCTTTAAATATCGTAGCATCAAAATCAATTAAAATGAATTTGCACAGGATTGAAACATTAAAGTGCAAGCCAATAAAAATTCATCAGTAGGTTCCAAATAAATTTTCGATACTAGGACAAATGAAATCTTTTTCAATTAGTTTTCAAAACAAATGGTTTACTAGTTAAGTACATATGAAAATCTAACTTTCAAAAGATATTCAATGAAGCACAAAGTCTGATACCAAAATATGCTTAAATTGATATCAGTTTTAAATCAATTAGACATTAAAAGCATGCTAAAAATCCTTTGCCAAATTTACATAGAGTAATCTTTAATGATTTAGCTTTAAGAAAATTCATTTCTCTTTCATTTATGTAAGGTTCTTCACATGAATTCATGCTTTGTAAGTAAAATAGCTAAATTCAGAAATTGACAAGAATGATCATGAATCAAACATAAAACATTCAAGGTATGCATTAAATGAAGGCAACTTTTGAATAAGATGCAGAATGTAAAAAGATTGAATATTTAAAGCTACTCTTCAAAAGATACATTCTGTTGTATTTATTAATGATTAAATGCTTTATTTTGTTACAATTCTTTGGTGGTACGGTTGGTTTGTGAGTGGAGTTTGTTCTCACAAGGTTATGAGTTTAAGTCCTTCTTCCTGCGGTTTTTGTGTCACCCTTCTTCCCGCATTTTTCATCAATCTAAAAGCAAGTGCTTTTACGACCGTGCAAAAGGGGGGCGTGTTCTTGAGGGACGCGAACTCACGTCCACGCGAAGGATCGCGACCGCGAGAACGCGTCCATGCGAAGGATCGCGACCGCGAGAACGAGTCCACGCGAAGGATCGCGACCACGAGAACGCGTCCACGCGAAGAGTCGTGTCCTACAGGCATAAGTCCCATAGAGGTCTATAAATAGACGACCTCTACAGACTAGAATTTTAATTTTAGACAAAAAGCAAAGGATTCCTAATTCTTTTCCTTTCTCTACTCTCTTCCTACCAGTTAAAATATTTCTTCCATTTTTTTTTTTAACGGGCTTGCTGCTATTGATTTTGGGTTCGAAGCCTTCTTTGATCCGTGCAAATCATCGAGGCAGGAGGAACAAGAGGCTGTTGTATCTCAGGAGTAGAACGCCATCCAAGCCTAGTGCACTGTAAGGCGGCGAAATCTACTTCAAGAAAAGTGACTAACATACCATACCTCAGCATCTCGGATTCCATTTTTCTACTTTTTTTTAGCCTATTACTGCCTATTATTTATTGAAGTAAAATAGTTTAGTATTATTTCTGCTTCAAATTTTTATATTTGCAACAATCTTGAAGTAGATTTACTACGTATAATAGGCTAGTAATTAGAGTTACCCCAATGGCAAATGCAAGTGACCCGGTTCCTCCTGAAAAGTTTAATAGAACTAATTTTAAGCGTTGGAGAGAGAAAATGAAAATCTTCTTAACCACGCTTGGATTATTTTCCATAATTTTTGACTCTCCTCCAAATGGGGATGAGAATGAACCGGCTAGGACTTGTAATTTAGAGGAATTTAAGAAGAAAGACTACCTATGTAGGGGTAGAATTTTGTCCTATCTTTCTGATCCTCTTTTTGATGTCTATTGCACTCTGAAAACCTCTAAGGAGATTTGGGATGATCTTAATAAAAAATATGGTATCCAAGATGCCGGAATGGACAAGTATACTGCTAGTCAATTTCTGTCTTATAAGATGGTAGACACCAAGCCCATAGTTGACCAAGCTCATGAGCTAACAGTAATCTATCATGAATTAGGCTTAAGAGAAATGGGTATAACTGAGAGCCTTCAAGTTGCTTGTACCATTGACAAGCTTCCACCTTCTTGGAAAGATTTTGGGTTGTCCCTAAAACATAAGACCGAGGAAATGAGCATAAAAACCCTACTATCTGCCATTATGAACCAAGAGCAACATCTTGAGAAAGACAATGAGCAAATCATGAACCCTAAGTTTCTAACTAAGATGAACTTTGTAGAAGGGCAGAATAAAACCTATAGGTTCAAAAACTCCAAATTTGAAAAGGATGGACCTAAGAACAAAGAAAAATCCATGAAGCCAAAACACCAGACCAATAAGAATGATCGGAGGCCGATTTGCTACAATTGTGGAAAATCCGGTCATATGGCACGAGTATGCCGGATGAAGAAGAAGAAGTATCAGAACTATGAACATGCACCTCCTCAACCTGCCAATCCACAAACCAACATGGTGTTATCCAGTACTGGCCCTACTAGTACTGATGATCGGTATGTAACTTTAAGACCAAAGTTAAATTTCGCAATTCATTCTACCGATTGGTTAGTGGATACAGGTGTGAATGTTCATATGTGTACTGATCGTACCTTTTTTACTGTTTATCAGGTTCGGAGCGGCCTAACAGTGACTATGGGAAATTCTACCTCGGCATGAGTACTTGGAACTGAGAAAGTACTTCTAAGGCTTACATCTGAGAATGTGCTTCCTCTATTTAATGTGTACCATGTGCCCAAAGGAAGGAGGAATCTGATCAGTGGATCTCTTCTAATAAGGAGTGGCTATTCTTTGTTATTTCAATCTAAGAAAGTGATTATAACAAAGAATGGAACATTTGTAGACAAAGGCTATGAGTGTGATGGCTTATATGTAATTAATAAAATAAATGATGTACCTTTGGATATTCCTTCTTATAGCAATAATAAAGTTATTCTTTCAGTATGTTCTTCATTTCTTTGGCATGCTAGATTAGGACATGTGAATAATAATACTATAAAAAGAATGATTAGTTCTGGTTTATTACCTAATGTTTCATTAGATGAAAAAGAAAAGTGCCAAATTTGTGTTCAATCTAAACAACATAAAAAATCATTTAAAATGGTAAATAGAAATTCAACTTTATTAGAATTAATACATTCAAATGTATGCGATCTAAATGGAACATTGACTAAAGGGGGTAGAAGGTATTTTATTACCTTCATAGATGATTACTCTAAGTATTGTCAAGTTTATTTAATGAAATCTAAAGATGAAGCTTTTGAGATGTTTAAGATTTATAAATCCTTAGTAGAAAATCAACTTGACAAGAGAGTAAAAATTCTCAGATCAGATAGAGGAGGAGAATACACATCTAGTAACTTGAATGAATTTTGTAGAGTTAATAGAATTCTACATGAAGTTACACCTCCCTATTCACCTCAGTCCAATGGAGTGGCTGAAAGGAAGAATAGGATATTGCAAGACATGGTAAGATCTTTGCTTGCCAACTCAGGTTTACCTGAGGTTTGGTGGGGGGAAGAAGTGCTTACTGCATGTTTCCTGCTTAATAGGGTTCCATTTAAAGATTCTAATGAATCTCCAACTTTGGAAAGGAAGGAAACCTAACTTAAACTTCCTAAAAGTTTGGGATTGTTTGGCTAAGGTTAATATTCCTTTAATTAAGAAAAGAAAATTAGGACCTAATACTTTTGATGCTATATTTCTTGGTTATTCTCTTAATAGTGTTACTTATAGATTCTTAGTCATTAGTTCTGATATTAATGGCATAGAAAAGAATACTATAATTGAATCTAAAGATGCTTCTTTCTTTGAAGACATTTTTTCTTTTATGAATAAAATAGAAAAGCATATAATAGATAGATCTAATAATGCACTTACCACTTTCACGTAGGAGTAGGGGGAGTTCGCCTAAGTAGTTATATCCCCCTGAAGGGGATATAACCTTAGGCTCATCCCCTTCGGTATAACACCGAAGGTGTTATACCTACGGGGCCCTCAGATTTGATACCTTCTAATGAAAATGAAAATGAACTTATTGATGTTAATGAACTTAGTAGAAGCAAAAGAATTAGGAAAAAGAAAGATTTTGGATCTGATTTTTATACCTTTATGGTTGAAGATGATCCTAAAATATATAAAGATGCTATGAACTCATTAGATTCTATGTTTTGGAAGGAAGCTATTAATAGTGAAATGAATTCACTTATGACTAATGAAACATGGTTTCTAACTGATTTACCACCTGGTAGTAAGGCTTTAGGTTGTAAATGGATCTTTAAAAGAAATTAAGACCTGATAGTTCAATTGAAAAACATAAAGCAAGATTAGTTGCTAAGAGCTTTACTCAGAAAGAGGGTATTGACTACTTTGATACGTATTTTCCTGTGACTAAGATAACCACTATCCGTACTTTAATTGCACTGGCTTCAATCCATAATTTGATAATCCATTAGATGGATGTCAAGACTGCCTTCCTCAATGGTAATTTAGAGGAAGAGATTTATATGGAACAGCCAGAGGGATATGTGGCTCAGGGATAGGAAAAAAAAGTTAGTAGGTTAGTCAAATCCCTTTATGGTTTAAAACAAGCTCCTAAGCAATGGCATAGAAAATTTGATGAAATAATTGTTTCTTATGGCTTTAAAGTAAATGAATCCGATAAATGCTTATATTCTAAGTTAGAAAATGATTCATGTGTTATTTTATGTTTATATGTTGATGATATCTTAATTTTTGGTACTAATATGAATATTGTAACTGATATCAAGAATATTTTATCTAATAATTTTGATATGAAAGATTTAGGTCAGGCTGAGGTAATTCTTGGTAACAGGATTACCAGAATACCTAATGGTATAATTTTTGATCAATCACAATATATTGAAAAATTTTTGAAGAAATTTTTGAGCATGGTTTGAACTTGAAGTGTAATAAAGAAGATCCAGTGGCCCAAGAAAAATATGCTCAGATTATTGGGACACTGATGTATGTTGCAAATACAAGTAGACCTGACATTTCCTATGCTATAGGAAAGCTCAGTAGGTTTAATAGTTGCCCTAGTCTTAGTCACTGGGAAGCACTGGACAGAGTACTTAGATACTTGAGAGGTACCATATCTTATGGTTTATATTACTCAAGATTTCCTGCTGTACTTGAAGGATACAGTGATGCTAGTTAGATCACTGATTCAGTGAATCGAAAAGGAACTAGTGGATACATATTCATGTTGGGTGGTGCAGCTGTTGCTTGGAGATCATCCAAACAAACTGTGATCACCAGATCCACTATGGAGGCTGAGATTGTAGCCTTAGATTCTGCAACTCAAGAAGCAGAATGGTTTAAGAATCTTATGTCAGAAATTTCTATTATGAAAAAGCCTGTACCTGCTATCTCTTTGTTATGTGACAATGAAGCTGCAATTAATACTTGTAGAAATACTGAATATAACAACAGAAACAGAAGACACATTAGTGTGAGACATAAGACAATTAGATACCTAATTAAAAATGGTATCATGACTTTGGAATTTATTAGATCTGAAGGTAACCTAGCAGATCCTTTGACTAAAGGACTAGCTAGAAGCAAAGTTATAGAAACATCAAGGGGGATGGGACTGAAACCCATAAGGAATCATTGACAATGGCAACCCAACCTATTCTAACTCGAGATCCCAAGACAAAAGGTTCAACGAAAAAAACAAATTGTTTAATGATTAGTTAGCACTATTATTAAATGATTTTATGTCATTTGGTCTCTCCCTATGATATGAGTGCTAAACACAGCAGAGGTATACGGAAGAGTTTAAAACTTTGAATGAGTTTGAGTCTATGGCAAGGTGCTGTGCTGCGAGCACCCTTGGAGGATTCACCTATGTGAGTGTGATTGTGTGGCCGCAGTCTATGGGGATAAGGGTTTAACCCCTAGAGCACTCATGAAACTGAGATATTGGTGCATGAGGTCGAAAAGCACCACCTATGATGAACCTAGTATTTGCATTTGTCATGAGTGAAGTATAAGAAAATCTGAACCAAAAGATTTGGTTCAAAGCTTTTTAGCTACCACTATTTCTTTCAGATGAAAATATACTTTCACTAGGTTAAGGTTCAAAGCCGTAAGCTACCTTTATTGAAGTCGTGACATGAAAAGCTCGGTATGACTATTTTTTATAAAATTTTGAAAATATTTTAATCAGGTGGGGGATTGTTGTATTTATTAATGACTAAATATTTTATTTTATTACAATCCTTTGGTGGTATGGTTGGTTTGTGTGTGGGGTTTGTTCTCACAGGGTTCTAAGTTCGAGTCCTTCTTCCTGCGGTTTGGGGGGCGTGTTCTTGAGGGACGCGAACTCGCGTCCACGCGAAGGATCGCGATCGCGAGAATGTGTCCACATGAAGGATCGCGACCGCGAGAACGCGTCCACGCGAAGAGTCGCGCCCCACAGGCATAAGTCCCGTAGAGGTCTATAAATAGACGATCTCTACAGATTAGAATTTTAATTTTAGACAAAAAGCAAAGGATTCCTAATTCTTTTCTTTTCTCTACTCTCTTCCTACCAGTTAAAATATTTCTTCCAAATTTTTTTTTAACGAGCTTGTTGCATATTGATTCTGGGTTCGAAGCCTTCTTTGATTCGTGCAAATCATCGAGGCAGAAGGAACGAGAGGCTGTTGTATCTCAGGAGTAGAACGTCATCAAAGCCTAGTGCACTGTAAGGCGGCGAAATCTACTTCAAGAAAAATGACCAACATACCATGCCTCAGCATCTCGGATTCCATTTTTCTAGTTTTTTATTTTTTTTTGTTTTAGCCTATTACTGCCTATTATTTATTGAAGTAGAATAGTTTAGTATTATTTCTGCTTCAAATTTTTATATTTGCAACACATTCTTCTTTAAACATATATATATATATATATAAATATTAAATTTCAGATTTTAATGATAAGCATGAATAAAACTGAAATTTTGTGATATCAAGAATGTACAGTGATCTAGAGTTTTTTTTAAAAAATTTATAACAATCATTTTTTTTAATCTTTTAAGAACAAGTTATGCTTCCACTTAATTTTTAAGAATATGCACTAAGATATTAATCAAAAAATAATTCTTTTGAAGCTCAAATTTCTTTCAAAAATAATTACATTTTCTTTTCTTTAAGAATTATTTGAGTGAGTTGAGATATTTCAAACTTTAGAATCATTCACTCTCTTCTTAAAAATAGCTTTTTCTTTTAATGATAGAAGCAATTAATTATGCAGAAAAAATATATGGAAGATCACTCAAGTATATATTTATAAATTTCAATTTCTTAGTCATAGTTTCTTAGCAATGTATACATGAAGCATAATAAAGCTTGTTAATATCAAAATAAAATTATATATTTAGAAACATTTGATCGCAATCAAGATTATTGAAAAACATATCGTTGAGACCAATTTCAATACACTTATAAAATAAAAAATGATATGTTTTAAATGTGTATCGGAGCAGACAACGAAAGCATCAAAATTAATTCTATTTTTTTAAATTGTAGTTTTCATCAGGGAATCATATTGAGTTACTCTCCAAAATGATGCAATCATTGAAGCATATAATGAACGTTAAAAAAATACAACGATAGAAGCATTTTTAAATTAAGTTTAAGCTTTTAAACAAAATCAGATTCTGAATTTTATAAAAATTCTCAAAAAAGCTTACAAGATTATAATTTGAGATATTCATCTTATACATTGTAGCTCATCTTAAATTATTAAGATTGAAAACATATATTTCAAAAATATTAGAGCACATCCAGAATCTCTGTAATTCATATTAAATTTTGGTGCAAGTTAGAGGACATTTCGTACTAATATTAGGCAAGTTGAAAAAAAATAGAATCAATTTATTCTGCCTAATTTGCAAATTTAGATTATTTTTTTAATTTTTCAAAAGATATTCATTAGAATAGAAGTATCCTTCTCTTCTCCTTTTTGCAAATATATTCAATTTTCAGATTCTAAAAGTGATCATGAATAACAAACCTGAATTTTTTTTAAAAAAAATGCTTAGAAAAATTCTTATGTAATATCTCAAACATTCAAGATTGGAACTGATTTAATAAAAAAAATTCTAATCAAAAGAGTAAGAAGATAAATCAATAAATCCAGAAAATAAATATCATTGAGGAGTTTGGAATGCTAGTGAAAACCATTTTTATTAAGCCTTGGAATACAAATTATTTCGAAGGCAAAGGTGAAGTAAAAACTTGTGTGCAAGATTAAAACACATTCCAAATTGTGAATATTACAATAAAGAAAAATGATGTTGCCTTTGGTAAAAACATGTTTCAATCAAATTATCTAGGCATGGAGCATTACAAATTATATTTGAACAAGATCCTCATTATCTGAATATTGAAAACTCACAATTCAAAACATCATGCTACATCCAAAATATAATATACATTAAGTCATAATATCATGCATTAAGGCATTAAGAACAAGCAAGTCAAGGATCAAAATCAATTCTTTTCTGATAAAACTCCTCCTGTTTAAATATAATTTAACACTAATTTTATCCTTAAGGAGTGTTTTCAATTGATTGAAACTTGATTTATTTTTCACTAATTCCGTTAGTTCAATTTGTTCTTACTTTGAGATTGTTAATGTGAGCAACAATTCTTCTTATATATATTTTTATTTATTTGTCATTCCTTTTCTCTTTTTATGAACTTCTTTTCTTTAAGTAATCAATGAACATTTTGATTTTCTTCATTTTTTTTTGTTTTACTTTTCTATGCTCTATACTCTATTTGCTCTCTATCCGGTGGAGTTGGAAAGGGGCACGAGGTACTACCACCGGCCTCCCTCTTGTGCCATCGCTAATATACTTTACACCAAATAGTTGGATCAAATAGTATCGGGTACTACCACTAGCCTCTCCATTGGCACAATCATAATGATGAGCAATATATAAAGGTCAAACCATTTCCTTTAATAGAAAGAAAAATGTTTACTCCAAACTCTTGCTGTTTAAATACAATTTATACAAATTTTATCCCCTCCAAAAATAAGTTTCATAAATGTGCTGAATATATTATGCTTCTTTTGCTTTTACTTATGGTTGGATTATTTAATTTTACTTAGCTTTTATTTTCCTTAAACAATGTTCACTTTCTTTTTCTTTATCTTTTTATTTTATTTTTTTAAGTGATTTTCATGAAAGAGCAGAATAAGGAGATGATCTATTATGCTGCATAACATATGACTATCAAACAAAAAGTTTCATTATGCTTAAGGATCACAAATTATTTTGAATTAGAGATCTGAAGCATAAACTTGTGTATTTCATGGTTATGTATTATACTGATAAAAGTAAACTTTAATTTAATCATACCATGAAACAATTATCATTAGCATGAACATGAAGCATGATGTCAAGATGATCAGCAATTAACGGTTCTAATCATGCTACTATATAATTTCAGATTATTGATTTTGCTCAGCTAACTCACAAGAGAAGGATTTAGGATTACCAGTACATTTTGCATTCTTCAAGCCAAATACCTTTTAGATTCTTCACACCCTTGGCTGAAGAAAATCCCTTTTTCTCTTGTTTGCATGGGAATATTTATTGTATCTTACGTCGAGGTGTCCTTCAAGTTGAAATTTCTCATTTCTTGCTCATAGATCCTGCATTATTAGCAATTTTTTTTTTTTTGAAGGCGACTCATTAAGTTCTCCAAGATACAAAAACATTCATACAACATATTTTTTAACTAGATGACTCAATATAAGACATGACAATAATTGAATATTGAGTCACTCTACTCAGAAGATTGCCTAAATATAAGCAATCACAGGTCACTTGAGCTAAAAAGATAATTTCATTAAGCAATATGGTTTAAGGACAAGCATGTAAGGCAATCAATATTTTCAAAATCATTTTAGTTTCTTGGATTCTGTTTGCCTAAGATATTCATCATAAGGATCTTTTGGGTTTTTTTTTAACAAGATTTTAATCAAAATATCTTAAGCAGTTGTTTCTATCAAAATTCTGATTATAATTTAGCATTCAACACAAATAATCATGTTTCAGGAAGACAAATAATCTTTTCTTAGAACAAATAAGATTTTTTTTTTTTGACTTATAAGAGATAGATCAGAGGAATTAATATTCATGCTTTAAAAGATTTTTTTATGCTCAGATTAAACATGATGAGTTAAAATTCATCAGCAGAATTTGAGATAATTTTAGAGTGTTGTCGGCGCCCCGCACCGGAACCCACTCACACCAGCGCCGCCACCGACGTCGGACAAGCAAGAGAGATACAAACGGATAAGCACTCTCTCGCTCCCTCGACTCCGGACTCAAGGATCACCTCTTCGCTCCGCCTACGAAGGGCAAAAGATTACCCCGTGGTATCAGTAGGATAAAACACTTGAGCACCGCAACGGATTATCAAAGATCAAAGGAAGAAGAAGGAAGAAAATAGCAAAGCAAACACAAAAAATGTAACGAGGTTCGGCTACAAATAGCCTACGTCCTCCACCGCTCCAAATCTCAATAAGGATGAACTGATTACAGAGATAGCACACACCCGAACGATCACAAGCGATCGATCTACAAGAGATTCACACAGAATTCCCTTTGCACAAGAAGTAGGATCCCAATCCTCTTCTTCTCTAGAACCCTAGCCTCACAAACAAGAGTCTCTCTCAAATATACGGCCAATCACCTTACCCTAGGGCTCTCATGAGTCCTATATATAGTCTCAAGACCTTCAGATGATCATAGCCGTCGAAACGCCACCAAAAACACCAAAAGAAAATCGTCCGTACGATTTTTCGCGAGCCCGAGTCGACTCGGCTGAAGTCCGAGTCGACTCTGGCACGTCTGAACAACTTCCAGTTTAACTGGCACGATCTCGAGTCGACTCCACTGTATCTCGAGTCGACTCGACGATGCTCCGAGTCGACTCGACTGTAGTTCGAGTCGACTCTGACAGTCCAGACAGAAACATGGTTTTTGCGGCTTTCTCCTCTCGGGTCGACTCGACAGACCTCGAGTCGACTCGACTGTTCCCGAGTCGACTCGACTGAAGCTCGAGTCGACTCCGACAGTCCGCCAGACAGAAAACTATGCAGAATTGATTTTCCTTCAATTCTCTTCATCACCAAAGGTCTCCACATACCCCAACAATCTCCCACTTGGAGACCTTGGGTATATCCTCTTGTTACTTGGCTCTCCTCTGTGCTCCCACTGAAACTAAATCATCCTAGTGAAATAAGTACGATGCCTCCTCAACGTCTTCAAGCATGAAGACCAGCAGAAGCTGAACAACTCCTCAGCTTCTCCACCGTGACGACCTTCGTCAACATATCTGCAGGATTCTGACTTGTATGAATCTTCTCCAACTTGACGAGTCCCTGCTCGAGCAATGACCTCACGAAGTGGTACCGTATGTCAATATGCTTCGTCCTTGAATGGAAAGCTGAATTCTTTACCAGATGAATTGCACTTTGACTATCTGAATATAACATGCAATCCTTCTGTTCCTTCCCAAGCTCCTTCATCAAGACTTGAAGCCATATTAGTTCCTTGCACGCCTCTGTGGCTGCCACATACTCCGCCTCCGTAGTCGACAATGCAACAACTGGTTGCAACCTGGAAATCCAACTGACGGCTCCACTGCCCAAGGTGAACAAGTACCCTGTCGTGCTTCTCCTGCCGTCCAAGTCCCCTGCCATGTCTGAGTCCACATAGCCCTGTAACCGGATCTCAGAACCTCCATAGCACAATGACATGTGCTCAGTGCCTTTCAGATACCTCAGTATCCATTTGACTGCGCGCCAATGCTCCAAGCCTGGGCAGCTCATGAAGCGACTCACAACTCCCACTGCTTGAGCAATGTCTGGTCTCGTACACACCATAGCGTACATCAAGCTCCCCACTGCCGATGCATACGGGATTTTTGACATATTGAGCTCCTCCACCCGCGTCTTCGGACTTTGCCCTTTTGAGAGCTTAAAATGGGCACCCAGCGGTGTGCCAACAGGTTTGGCACCCTCCATGCAGAATCTCCTGAGTAGTCGGCTGATGTACTCCGCCTGAGATAGTCTGAGGATATGTTTAGACCTATCTCTACTGATCCGCATCCCAAGGATCTGTTTTGCTGCTCCTAGATCCTTCATTGCAAATTTTCTTGACAGCTTCAGCTTCAATTTTGCAATCTCATGCATGCTAGCTCCTGCAACTAACATGTCATCAACATACAATAGCAAGATAATGTAAGATGTACCGAAGTCCCGGAAGTAGCAACAGTGATCCTCCTGACATCTCCTGTTTCAAACCATAGAGGCTTTTCTTTAGTTTGCAGACTAAGTCACCCGTGCCAGCTGCAATGTATCCCTCCGGCTGCTGCATATATATCTCCTCATCGAGATCTCCGTGGAGAAAGGCCGTCTTCACATCAAGCTGCTCTAAGTGAAGATCCTCTACTGCCACTATGCTCAGCACCGCTCGAATAGTACTCATCTTGACTACAGGAGAAAAGATCTCTGTGAAGTCGATACCTGCTCTCTGCTGAAATCCTTTTACAACCAGCCTGGCCTTGTATCGCTTCTTCCCGCCTTGCTCTTCCTTCAGCCTGTAAACCCATTTGTTTGACAGTGCTTTCTTCCCCTTGGGCAGATCCACCAAATCCCACGTTTGATTCTGCTCCAATAACTTCATCTCATCATCCATGGCCAACTCCCACTCCTTCCTGGTATCAACCTCCAATGCCTCCGTGAAGCATTCAGGTTCGCCATTATCTGTGAGCAGCAAATAACTAAGAGTCCCATCATACCTTTGAGGAGGCTTCCCATGAGTACTACGAGTGGACCTTCTTAGTTGTGGAGGGGGTGCCAATGCTTCAGGTTCTTGCTCTGACTGAGTCTTCTGACCAGAATTTGTAGACTCCTCTTCAGGATCCACAAAACACGGCTCAACAGGTTTTGTTTCTGATTCAGTGCTCTGCTGCATTTTCTCATTGAATACCACATCATTACTACGAATGATCTTCTTGTGTTTGGGATCCCAAAGCCGGTACCCAAACTGTTGACCTCCGTATCCAACGAAAATACACTTCTTTGATTTGGCGTCTAGTTTGCTTCTTTGACTGGAATCAACATGGACATAACTGGTACAACCGAATACTCGTAAGTGCGCCAAATCAATCTTCTTCGCTGTCCATGCTTCCTCAGGAATCCCAAATTCAAGTTTCTTTGATGGCCCTCTGTTGATCAAGTAGGCAGCAGTGTTAACTGCTTCCGCCCAAAACTGCTGTGGCAATCCAGCATGTATCCTCATACTCCTGGCACGCTCATTAATTGTTCTGTTCATCCTTTCAGCAACTCCATTTTGTTGTGGTGTTCCTGGAACTGTCCTTTGCCTGACGATCCCAGCATCTGCACAGTAGTCCTCAAACTCCCTGCTACAATACTCACCACCGTTGTCCGATCTCAGGCATTTCAACCTCTTTCCTGTCTCGAGTTCTACCATCACCTGCCATCTCCTGAAGACCCCAAATACCTCTGACTTGTGCTTCAAGAAGAACACCCAAAGCTTCCTGGTAGCATCATCAATAAAAGTAACATAGTACTGAGATCCACCAATGGAAGAAACTGGTGCAGGCCCCCACACGTCCGTGTGCACGAGATCTAGCTTTTCTTGCTTCCGAGGTTTACCTTCTTTGTTGAATGAAACACGCTTCTGCTTTTCGCAACACAATCCTCACAGAAGTCCATCTCAACACTCCTGAGACCCTGCAGCTTTCCCAACTGGTGCATCACCTCCAGTCCCTGATAACTCATGTGCCCAAGTCTACAATGCCATAACTTGGTGTCCACATCTGCTGCAACAACTCCAATAGAGTTCTCCATGCCGTTGGTGACATAAAGTGTCCCAACCTTCTTGCCACTAGCCACCGTCAACGAACCTCTGGATATCTTCCACTGATCAGCTGTGAAAGTAGCCTTGTACCCCTGGCTCGCCAACTGTCCAACAGAAATCAGATTCCTCTGCAGTTGAGGTACGTGCCGTACGTCCTCAAGCTCAAGTGAAGATCCAGAAACCAACTTCACTTCCGCGCTTCCCCTTCCTTGTATGGTGCAAGGCTCTCCATCCCCTAGGTAGACTTTGCCAAAGTCTCCCTTCTCATATCCTTCAAGAAGCTTCCGTTGGGATGTAGCATGGAAAGACGCGCCCGAGTCTATCACCCAAGACTCGTCACAGGTAGACAAAGATAGAACGAGGGCATCCATATCACCGTCTTCAGCAAGATTTGCCAGATCCTTGCTGACTCCTTCGGTGTGGTCGCCTTGCTTCCCTTTAGGAGATTTGCAATTCCTCCTAAAGTGCCCCGTCTTCCCGCAGTTCCAGCACTTCGCTCCCTTGTTCTGAGGTGCTCGAGACCTGCTGGATCTCGACTTCGAGTCGCTTCGAAATCGACCGTCCTTCTTTTGTCTTCCCCGGTCAGAGGTGTTTAGTGCACTTCCAGACGACTCCGTAGCTCCAGAAGATTTCCTTCTTGCTTCTTCACTCAGAAGCACTCCCACAACGTCATCAAAAATCAACTTCCCCGTTGCCGAAGAGTTGCTCACCGCCATCACCAGGCCCTCCCAGCTATCAGGCAATCCGGAGAGAATTAGCAATGCCCGAATCTCATCGTCAAAACTAATCTCCACTGACTCCAACTGGGCCGTGAGTCCATTGAACTCGTTGAGGTATTCTGCTATGCTGCCGCCATTTTTCATACGAAGATTAAACAACCTCTTCATGAGAAATACCTTGTTTGATGCTGAGGGTTTCTCGTACATCCGCGACAATGTTGCCATCAACTCCATCGTCGTCTTCTCGTTTTTGATGTTGAATGCCACTTGGGATGCAAGTGACAATCTGATGGTGCCGAGCGTCTTCCGATCGAGGACCTCCCAGTCTTCATCGGACATCTTCTCTGGTTTCTTTGCTCTACCTCTAAGAGGTAAATAGAGATCCTTCTGGTAAAGGTAATCTTCTATTTGCATCTTCCAAAACCCGAAGTTCGTGCCATTGAACTTCTCAATTCGCAACTTCCCTTCATCCGCCATTGCAGAATAACCAATAGCTCTGATACCAATTGTTGTCGGCGCCCCGCACCGGAACCCACTCACACCAGCGCCGCCACCGACGTCGGACAAGCAAGAGAGATACAAACGGATAAGCACTCTCTCGCTCCCTCGACTCCGGACTCAAGGATCACCTCTTCGCTCCGCCTACGAAGGGCAAAAGATTACCCTGTGGTATCAGTAGGATAAAACACTTGAGCACCGCAACGGATTATCAAAGATCAAAGGAAGAAGAAGGAAGAAAATAGCAAAGCAAACACAAAAAATGTAACGAGGTTCGGCTACAAATAGCCTACGTCCTCCACCGCTCCAAATCTCAATAAGGATGAACTGAGATAGCACACACCCGAACGATCACAAGCGATCGATCTACAAGAGATTCACACAGAATTCCCTTTGCACAAGAAGTAGGATCCCAATCCTCTTCTTCTCTAGAACCCTAGCCTCAAAAACAAGAGTCTCTCTCAAATATACGGCCAATCACCTTACCCTAGGGCTCTCATGAGTCCTATATATAGTCTCAAGACCTTCAGATGATCATAGCCGTCGAAACGCCACCAAAAACACCAAAAGAAAATCGTTCGTACGATTTTTCGCGAGCCCGAGTCGACTCGGCTGAAGTCCGAGTCGACTCTGGCACGTCTGAACAACTTCCAGTTTAACTGGCACGATCTCGAGTCGACTCCACTGTATCTCGAGTCGACTCGACGATGCTCCGAGTCGACTCGACTGTAGTTCGAGTCGACTCTGACAGTCCAGACAGAAACATGGTTTTTGCGGCTTTCTCCTCTCGGGTCGACTCGACAGACCTCGAGTCGACTCGACTGTTCCCGAGTCGACTCGACTGAAGCTCGAGTCGACTCCGACAGTCCGCCAGACAGAAAACTATGCAGAATTGATTTTCCTTCAATTCTCTTCATCACCAAAGGTCTCCACATACCCCAACATAGAGAAAGATATTAGTTATGGATACAATGATTATGCTCAATAAAATACTTTAATGATCAGATTTATTGATTTTGGATTTTTGAATAGTCTTGAACATTACTTGTAAGAGAGAAGATGATTTGTTATTATAAAACTTTTAAGAAAGTTTTTCATTATGATCATAACACATTAATCATTTATGATTGAACCAATTTGAGATGACTATGATTTAACATGATGCACATATGAGACTTATAAAGCAAATCATAATATATTTCAGATAATCATATAAGGAATGAATGGTATAATAATAACATGATAAATTACATTCATACCTTCGCAAAAGATGAAATAAGATTTCATAAGTATTATGCTCAATAAAGTTTTAGCATGAAATCAGCATCAAACATTTATACTAGAGAGGAAATTTAGATTCTGAAAAACATAAAGAAGAAGGTTTTACATATTCATTCATGATTTTCTTATTATCATGCAAGCACTAGAAAGATTTCATGCTAAGATTGTTGAGATAAAAATTTAATATACATATAAGGCATTTAAAGCTTTGATGCAGAGAATATCAAAATTTTAATACATGATGTAGAATGTTAAAACTTATACTAGATTTAATGAATAAGTTGAGACTTATTTTTAATTATGCGTCAATGCACCCATTTGTATGAGAGTTCCATTTGTTTCATGGGTAGCTTGGCACACCTATATCTATATCCTCATATTTTTATTTTAGGTACCCAAACTTGCTTGGGTCCTTGAGTGTTAGTGTATATGGTTCCTTTTGAAACCCAAATTTGTGTAATAGTAACAACTTTACTATTTAATTTAATTGAATTAGAGCTATAGGTACAGTTGTTATGCCAATTCTTTTCATATTTGAAGTAAGTTATCTTATTTGATGGTTTGATTGGCAAATTTATAAATCCTTTTCTTTAGGAGTTTATTGTTAAGCAAGGGAGTCAAGTCAAGTCTTGATTTATCAAAAATAGTATGTTGGCTTTCAAACATCATTTTTAATCTTTCTGAGCTTACAGTAAATTTGTTAATAAGAGATTTCAATTGGTTAGCTTCTTCACTTAAGTTTTGATTTTCTTTAATTAAATTCTAATTTTTATGAATCAATTCTTCTAAATTTAATCTAGAGCATTCATCCTCATAATTTAATTTGTCTTTCATTTCAACGGTAGAATATGTTTCTTCTGATATTTCCAGATTTAGCTTTTTAAGATTTTATTTTTCATAGCTAACTTTCTACATTCACTATACAAATCATGAAAAGCATTTAATTGTTCATCATAAGAGAATTCTTCTTGAAATTTATTTGATATAAAATTAGATTTAGATTTTACCTTATTTTCTTGTGCCATAAAGCACAAGTTAGTTATCATTGTTGCTTCTAGCTTTTATTTTCTTGCTTGACTTATCCTTGGTCAAGGCTTTCTTATTTTTTATCTCTTTCTTCCTTTCTTCTTGCTTCCTCTTCATCTTTGTTTTTAGGAAGCTTTTGAATTTTTCAGTGTTTGAGGATGGATCCTTATTTTCATCACCGAATTTTTCGTTTGTTGTTCTTTCTTCCTGATTGGGAGATTCAAAATCCTTTCCTGCAGACTCACTGCTAGTATTTAATTGAAGTATATATGAGCTAATCTGGAATTTATCATAAATATTTTCTAAAGTATCCTAGATCTCCTTAGCAATTAAGCATGCAGAGATTTCATCAAATATAATTTCATAAATAACATAATATAGTATGTTCAGAGCATTAGCATTCAATTGTGCTAAGTCTTTTTGATTAACAGTTTGAAAGAGTGTGTGAGGGCCATTTGTTATAATATTCTATAACTCATAGTTTTGTGATTGAACAAAAATTTTCATTCTAGCTTTTCATTGAATATAATTATTTTCATCAAATAGTGGAGGTCTGTTTGTGAAAAGTTCTTCAGTAAATAACACATTATACGGGGCTGCCATGATCTTTGGCTCTAGTCGGTTAAGACTATAAATGACAAGAGAGCACATGCTCTAATACCACTTATTGCCCAAGGGGACAACCCAAGAGGGGGGGTAGATTGGATTTTCTAAATTTTATGACCTTAAATTTTATTTATAAATAAATATGCAATTTAGCTTATGTGAAGTGTATAAGTACAGTGGAGGCAAAATTAGTTAAGCTCTAGTTAAACACAATTAAATCACTTTTAGAAATTAAGCTAGACCAACTACACGATATAACAAAGAGAGTAAGCAAGAGGCACAAAATGAATATTATATAAACACAAGCATGTATAGTAGTTCGATGCACCCCAAGGCACCTACATCTACTCCCCAAGCATCCTTTTGGAAATTCACTGTAACCCCTCGGATTACAGTTGGATTGTTTTTTCAGGCTCACAATCCAAAAATCCTTACAATTGGTTTTACGGGATCACCAACAAACCTAAATGTTGGTTTTACGGGCTCACCAACAAACCTACACCGTTAGTTTTATGGGCTCACCAACAAACCTTAATGTTGGTTTTACGGGCTCACCAACAAACCTTACAAAAAAATAGAAGAATAAGGTGTAAAGCTCCTAAATGAGCAAATAAGATAAATATGCACTAAAAGAAGAGATAAGAAAATAATTATCGCTTTGAAGATGCTCTTCTGTTCTTTGCTGAGATTGCTTCCCACTTTAATGGGTGGTTGAGCTCTTGAAGGCACTTTGTATTTCTGCTTAACACATTTTTTTTTTTGAGTTTGAAATGAAGCAATAATGGAACTCTCTTGAATTTGCTCTTTTTCTTGAATGCACAATTAAATTATCACCAAAATTATTTTTTCTGATGAATAGTGGCTATTAAATACTTCTCCAACCTCCAAATATCAGTTACTAGCCGTTGGATTGTGCAAACTAGCCGTTTATAGCCGTTGAAGCCTTAAAAAGTACTTCTATAGAACTAGCCATTAGGCTGTCAGTCGAGCTGGGGTCGATCCAAACAGATTTGGGGTCGGCTCGAGTTACTATTCTACAGGCTGGGGTCGACTCATGTTTTTCTGGGGTCGACTCCATCTTGGCTGGGGTCGATCCGAACTTAGCTGGTGTCGGCCCTCTCAGAAAATCCAGAGAGTTGTTTTTCTTACATTTGAGGTTGGGGTTGACTCAACTTTTCTTGTGGTCGACTCAAGCTGCAATCGGATCGACTCGAGCTTGGCTGGGGTCGACCCTCTCAGAAAATCCAGAGACTTGTTTTTCTGATGGTTTAAGCTAGGGTTGACTTATGCTTAACTGGGGTCGACTCGACCTTCCTTGGGGTCAACTTCAACTATCTTGGGGTCGGCTCTGACACTGATTCCAGAGAGTTACCTTCTAGTAAATTTGTTGGGGTCGACTCAAGCTTCAATGCTGATTTTTGGAGTCGACTCGAACCTTGTGCCAGACGTGCCAAATGTGGCAGAAGTACCAGGGTTGACTCCAATTCTTCTGGGGTCGACTCCAACTTTATGCCAAGTATTCAACAGTGTGCCATAGCATGCTAATTGTATCAGAGTCGACTCCAAACTTTCTGGGATCGACTCTAACCCTGATTTTCTGCATCTTAAGGTTAGTTTGTTAGATATATGCCCTAGAAGCCAATAAGGCTGACACATTATTAATTCTGGGATATAATTTTGTACTTGACTATTTATTATTGAATAAATAAAAGGCATCTTTTTCATTCATATTGTTTATGTGTCTATGAATCGTCCAAGAAATTAATAAGATGATGATGCATATTCTCAAGAGTTGAGAATTTGAGCCATGTATCATTGGTGATTAATTTCTAAATGCTCCTGATCGATGGATCATCATGAAGAGGGTGATTGATCTGATCAGTGCACACATCACTTTTCTTACAGATGGACGAGACTCGAGTCCACAGTGTAGAGACACTGGAGTGATAGTGCGGGTGCTTGTTAGAGAATAAAGGTACTGAGCGTGACCAAGACAAGAAATCACTTGGATGTCTATCCACTCGTCAGTGACTTGCTTGATATTGCAGTAGTGTGACTGGTCCTTTAACCTGCGATGCTTCGGCTGCTCACAGTGAGGTTATTGTAGTTTGACTGCACACATACATGGTCCCTAGCCATATGGGTCCATGCAGTGTAGATTGGCTGCAGTAGGTTCACTGTAGGAGTAGGGTATGCACCTACAAGGAATCTATCGATCTTGGTAGATAAGGAGAGATCCTATGTGATTTATAAGACTGAGTTCGTAAGACCTCGGCCGGGACAGTATGCATAGTGGAGAAAGAGTTTCCACTCTCGAACTTAAGTCGAATAAATCTTGACATATGACAGACGATGGGGTTTGACGAGTTGTCCATGACCTCCGTCCTATAGGGATCCACGATAGTAGGACTGTATCATATGATAACTGCACCTAGAGGTTCATCATTCTATTCTGCTGGGTAGCCACTACATGCTGCTAGGTGTCACTGGTGGATGGTGGGACTCACAGGGATTATCTCGATGATCGATAAACCCTAATGAGTAGAGTTGGAATCGTTCCGACCCATTGAAAGAAGTTTTCAATGATATTGTGATAGAGATCATAATATATCTCACTATCAGTCAGAATAGTACCTATGGGGTCACACACACTAGAGGCATTGATAGATCCAATGGTTGAATCGTGATTAGGAATCACAAGTAATCAATTCGATTGATAATCAGTTGAAGAAGGAGCAATGGAACTAATTAATTGAACTTAAACACAAATCTTACTTCGAGTAGGATTTCTAGAGTCCTAATTAGATTAGAACTGAAAATCCTATTTGGAGTACGACTGGGATTCCTACTTGGAGTAGGATTCCTACAATCCTAATTAGATTAGGAGTTTTGAATTAAATTTGGATTCCTACTTGGAGTAGGATTCTCAGAGTCCTAATCGGATTAGGACTTCAGATTCAAATTAGAGTCCTAATTGGATTAGGACTAAAATTGAATAAATCCTAATTGGATTAGGATTTTTTAAGTCCTAATTAATTATTAATCTAATGAATTAACAAGACTCCTAATTGGATTAGGATTGAAGAGTTCAATTGAGTCATAATTGATTTGAGTTCTAATTGAATTAGGACTTACCTAGATTAAACCCAAATGGTTCATGATTTGGTTAAAGCCTAATGTGATTATGACTAAACCAAATAGGGGCCTCCTAATCCTCCTTAGAGGAGGACTAGGGCAACACAAGAGGGAGGGGCTCATGCCCCTCCTCCTTTTCTTCTTTGGTGCGGCACAACAAGAGGGGCCGGCGCCCCTCTTGGAAGTTAATCAAGGAGCTCCTACAAAGTAGGAGCTCCACATGCTATTTAAGAGGAGGCGTGGGGGCTGACCTAGATAATTGAAGCCTTCTCCTTTCCAGCCATGAGCCTCCCTCCTCTCCTCTCCTTTCAGCCGCAAGCAAGAAGGAAGGAAGAAAAAAAAAAAAAGCTTGGCGGCCTCCTCCCTCCTCCTTTGCTTCATCCAATGCAGGGGAAAGAAAAGGGCTGCAAGGTGCTTTGATTCTTCTTCAAGATCCCTCGTTCTTCTTCCTCCTCCCAAGCATAATTAAGAGTTGATTGAAAGGGAGGTGATCAGCCATCAAAACCAATCTCTGCAAGGGAGCTAGCACCCCGGGGAGATTGAAGCGTTTGGATCGACCTATTGCTTTGTGTGGATACCCGTAGAGGCCGGACACTTGGACGGCTTCAAGCGAACCTTTTTACAAAACCACGATCATCAGTTTGCGGTGATCATCTACCCGCACAAAGGTGAAGATCCGATCTTCCTAATGTTTTTAAAAGTTTTAATTCTTATCTAACTACGAACGATTTTTGAACAACGTTCATGCGATGAACAGTTGATCCCGCGCATGCCTCTTCCGCTGCATTTGAATTTTTAAAAATTTTCTGCGGCATGGGCGGTTTCTAACATAGTTTAGCTCATTAAATCAATAAAAAGATATTCCAATGAACCTAAGATAAATGGCACACACAAGCTTCATCAGTTTGACTGGTAAAAGGACAAAAATGGCCCTTATCAAGAAAACTTTCACTCTTAATTATGTGAACTGAAATTTAGATTTTTCCTCAAGTTTTTCTAATAAATTTGTCCTTAGATGAGTTCTTGAGAGTTGTTTTGAACGTATAAGAAGAGTGTATCAAAAATATATCGAGAATATATTACTTCTTTCTTATTTGAGTGTTTATATACTTGATCAATTGAGTTCATGGTACTAGCACTTCCATATGGCCTCAATGGCTTTGTAAACATCAAAATCATACTAGGATCCTCAATCTTGAAACCTGTAGAAACCATCCAACAACCATTGCAGAATCGCCCTCCAAGAGAACACCTCTAGCCTGCAGCGCGCGTCGCACATATCTCAACCCTATCCAGGTTGCTCTCAACTCCGCCCCTAGTACCAAGATATCAAAAAGCTGGCAACCCCAAGCAGTGATCACTCTGGAATTCGGACCTCTGACGAAGCCTACGCCACCCCTCTCACCGCCCTGCAAAATGCAACCATCGAAATTGACATTGAGAAAACTTAGAAGTGGGGGCTCCCGGATGAAAAATACCATGCGGGACGCTCTACGAGCAGAGGTAGAGCCCCAAGTGTCCCGAGCTATCAAAGGTCTATCCGGATGGGTCGTTTGAGAGACCTCCATCGCCAGCAGCTGCGCTCTCTCTACAACCACCTTTGGAGGGGGACTAGTTTTCCCAAAAGTCCATGCAATCCTCGCAAGCCAGATCTAGCAGGCAATATAAGTCGCCCGCACCGCCTCCGGTCTAGACAGCGACGAACCAGCCATACGTCCAAGTACCTGCAGAAATGAAGCAACGTGTCACCAGAGCTCTGAAGTGAACTTCACCCTCCTCTAGACCCTCCAAGCTCTGGAAGATTACATGATCCAGCGACTCCTCCGTCTAACACTCAGAGCAGTGGAGATGGATCCCCATGCCCCTCCTACTCAACAGAAATCTCGTTGGAAGCCGACCCCAAGCAACCTTCCAAAGGAATAAGGCGACTCTGGGGTGCAGCCCGAACCGCCATATCCAGCCAAAATCCGCCGTCACCTGCCTTCCCATCCTGAAAGATGCAGCAAATATTGGCGACCCTGACACTAATCCTGCATGACGTGCTCCAAACCTTGATGTCAGGACAGGAGAACTCCAGCACGGGAAGCAATCTAATACGCTCTGCAAGTGGCTCACCGAACAACTAATCGAGCCGGGGTAAGTCTCAGCCCCCTCCATCAGAGAGTCGAAGGTCACTCACCCGTAGTCCCTCCCTTGCTTCAACACTAACAAGGATCAGTTATCGACTCAATGGGATCTCATCCGCCAATGCGTCTTTTGTCTCTGAAGACACTGGTTCAACTTTTGCAGTGAGTCATTAAATTTTGTAATTTAGGAACTGAAGCTGTCTTCAGTCATTCAAATATGATCTCCAATCATCCGAACCAGAAAATATTTGACTCTTATTGATCCACATGATTGTTTACTTAACACATGATGGGTTTTACACCTAAAACTTGTGGAGATATTTAGTTAAGTTTGTCCAACTCATAATTTATTAGAGGCTTTTGTCTTTGATGGTCCCTTCACCATTTTTCAAGAGCGAATTAATTACCTCCAAGCATCATGATTATCCCACTTGTTTTGGCTAAGTAGTACATCGTTCACCAACAGCCACTGACTTTTATATTCTTGTTAATTGCAGCAGCCTTCTCCTCTTCCTTGTTGCTATGAAAAGATGCTGCTTTTTGAGGAGAAGTTCCGGTTCCTTTCATTTCAAGGTAATTGACGGTTGACACGCTACTCAAGCTGCGTCATGAATGATGCCAAATTTGGGTGGCTTCATAATCCCTCGGAGATCATTGCGTATCTCAATTAAACGAGAATTATATCTTCATACTAGAATTATAGTGTTTTTTTTGGGGTAACTAATACTAGAATTAAAGTGTCTGTTGGAGTTATGACGTGTTAAACAACTTGATTGTTTTTAATTAAGATTTTTTTTATGAGTACCTTATGAAAATTTAAATTTTCATAAATAATTTCTTAAAATTTATTTTTATTTCTGTACCCTCATGAAGCACCATTTTTGCACAAATACCCCTAATATAACGGTTCTTCTAACACCATTAATAAAAACTATATTTATTTTAATTAAAAATAAAATAGAATTTTGAATTATTTTTTTATCCTTCATCGCAATCGTCATATAAATGTTTTTTTTTACACATCTATCTATTCAGAATATTTTAGTTATTTTAATTTAAAGCCGTTAATTTTTTAATGACGTTAGATGGCATAGGTACATACGTAAAAATAAGAATAAAAAATAATAAAATAGTAAAATAAGTATTTTATAAGAGTATATATGTAAATATTAATTTAAAAAAAAATATTTATACAAAATTCAAAATTTAGAAGGGTATTTATACCAAAAAAAAATTTAGCTAATAGCTTGAGCTGCTTCAAGCTCGTTAAAGTGAGCCTTAGGCTCATTGGATAAGAAATTTATTCCTTGTGGGAAAACTGGAAGAGGCTCTTCGGTGGATTGTTTTGGCCTTTGGAATTTGGATTTTTTTTTTTTCTTTTGGGTGGAAATAGGAATTTGGACAACATACCTAAGGCGTACCGTTCAGTGCCTTTGTTTTTTTTTTTTTTTTTTTTGGGCATACTTGTTCCTTCGGTTTTCATATATTTTTTAATAAAAAAAGTTATTCTCTCTTCAATATTTGTTATTCTCTTTCATTGTTATTTCTTCAATATTTAATCTATATCGAGAGACAGGAAGTAGGTAATCTAAGTCACAGTTATTTTTTTTTAACTAACAAAAACGTACCTTCTCCGAGTAATAAGTAGTATATAGAGCATCCAGTGGGTGAGTTGGTTTTGGAAAAGGACAGAGAATCGTCTTCATGTCCTTAGTAGCTACGGCAAATATCTTTTTAAAAAGATTTTGTCTTCAGCCTGGTGTCTTTTCTAAGGGGAGAGGACCCATGAAGAGTGAATGAAGAGGAGATACGAAGAGGGAGTACAGAGAGCTGCTGTCAGACTTGGTGGGCAAGCGTCTTTTGAGATGTGTGAGCCCAAACACTGAGTTTGCTTATTACTTTTTTTTTTTAATTTTTCTCTCTTCAATTTTTATTACTTTTATTGTTATTATTATTATTATCCTCACATATTTTGTTTGATGCTTGTTTATGATCATCCTGGACCGGCTGATCCTATATCAAGATTCGTAACTTCATAGATTTTCTATCGGGGATGGGATCAAAGTAGCCATTGGTTGGTGGACCACCTTTTCTTGTTCTTTCTACCGAATCTTTTGCATTCTTTGGAGAATATTTCTTGTAGAGTCCAAAATTGTTGTCATTGGAAGGACCAATGATTGCTGGACAATGGAATGCGATGCCAGATGTACCTCTATTTCATTTTAATAATTTCTTTGGATGTTTTCTGTGATCACCGGTTAAAAATGTCCCACACGATATGTAGCGTTATCACTTGTCCAAAAATATCTTGCATTTCTAGATAGCTAGCAGAAAACTTGGTTTCTTCCACAAGCTGTGTCATTGGTTAGGAATAAATCGCATTTTCCTTTACTTATGGCAAAGTTAAGTAGTTAGCAAAAAATTGGTTGTTATTTGCACCTTGTGAGATTATTTTTTTCAAACCGAATAACAATTTGTTGGATCTGCAAGTTAATGTTGACTTGTCATTTCATCTATATGCATTCGTTAATTCTCTAAACGATCGACCCGGTTTTTTTCCATTACTTTGTAGGTAAGGCTCATGATCCTGGTTAAAGATGACCGGAAACAAATAGGCTTGATAAAAATCTTAGGCATTTGTTGGAAACAATTGATACGCTTCGGAACTGACCACAACCGACCCCAACCAACTAGTCAAAGCTCACCACATAACCGATCTAAAGGCGTACGGAAAGTTCTTCGAATTTCAAAATCTCTCTCTAGCCGACGACATCTCGGTCATGATCACAAACGATTTTCTTAACCATACAGATGAGATGTACGGAACGTGATGCACAAACGAAATACCCATGCTTAATCTTCGGAACTTGTGATGGGTTATCAAAAATGGCTAATCCACATGCTCGAATTGCTTGGCGATGGGTACCAACCCTCGCCTATACAAACCAATCCCGGAGGACCCTCCAGGCAAGTACTCTTAAACCCTTATAGCTTTTGTGCATCGTTTTGTTGTTCTCACAATACATCCATTGTTTTTCAATTCTATCTGACTTATGCATCGAAAGATCCTTGCCAGACAATCTCCTACTGGAGGATTTCTTCATGATCCGGCATTAGAGTGAAGGTCAAAGTATGGTCTCCTCCTCCCAACTCTTTCTCGAGAACTACTGGCATTGGAGTCTGTCAACACCTAAGCACATCGACCACCATCTCACCATTTTGCAGGTATATCACAATCTTCTGCCGATTTTTACAATCTGAATAGTCGACCCGCCACGTCCCTTTAACATATTACCCATAGGTAGGGGTGGCAAAATATGACCCGACCCGCCAACCCGATCCGCATTCGACCCACTATAAACAGGTTTGGGTTTGATCTAAATAGGTTCGGATCGTAAACAGGTCGATCCGTTTAACCTGTTTATTCATTGGGTCGGATATGGGTTTTAAATATCTGACCCGCTTAACCCGTTTAATATATGGGCCAGGCTTTTTCTATTATCCAGAAGAACAAGTGCCTCAGGCCCTCAGCCCAACGGATCCTTGAAGAACTGAATCAAAGGCATAAACCTAGGTGAAAATAAAACCCTTCTCGGCTTCTCCCCTCGCTCCTCGCGCCAGCCTCCTCCGGACCCCCGGCCATCCAAATCCCCAAATCCTCTTGCCCTCCACCATGGATGACATCTGCGAGGGGAGAGAGTTCTCCTTCCCTTACCAGGAGGAGCACATCCTCCAATGGTGGAAGGAAGTCACCACCTTCGAGACCCAGCTGAAGTGCACCAAGTCCATGCTCGAGTACATCTTCTACGACACCCCCCCTTCGCCATCGGCCTCCCCCACTACGGCCACATTCTCGCTGGCATCTCGAACCGATCCCAAATCGAAGAAGAAATCTATCTTCAAAATCCTACCCCAAAGAAATCCCCAAACTCCTGCTCTCGCGCGGTAATTCCTTTTGTCTTCTTTCCCTGCGATCGTTGTTTTGAGATGGCGGCGAAGATCGGAATGATGGATTTGAGCTATCGTCGAGGACGAGGCCACCTCCTTCGCGTGCTCCTCCCTCGGCCCCTTTAAGGACCACAACAAGGCCGCGCTCCGTGGCTCAGCTCCTTCGGCTCACGCCCAATTCCACCACCACCGACTCTTCCACGGCCACCATCCTAGATTTTCGCCATCGTAGAGATCCCCGCACCATCGATCTCGCTTCCTCGAACTTCCTCAGCCCTCCGATCTGAGTGAGACCTCTCCACCATCGACTCTTCCGCAGCCGCCATCCCGGATTTCCGCCACCGTAGAGATCCCCGCATCGTCGATCTCGCTTCCTCCAACTCCCCCAGCTCTCTGATCTGAGTGGTGAGACCTCTTTGCCTTATTAACTTTTTTTTAATTAAATGGGTTAAACGGGTTGGGTCAACTTACCCATTTAATAAACAGGTCGGGTTCAAGTTGTAATTTTCTGACCTGTTTAATAAACAGGTCGGGTTCAGGTTTACAATTTTCTGACCCGACCATTTATGTCTGACTCGATTCAATTGCCACCCCTACCCATAGGCCACCATAATGTTTTCTACAGTAAGTATGAGAATCCTCGAATTAGCTCTGAAATGCAGCCTAAAAGATCTTCAATTGTCATTCTAAGGCCTAGCTTTGGTCTTAACAAAGTCGCTAATGGAGAGAATATTAAGCATCCCGACCTCGGGTTGAACCGACCTTCTTAACCTTGGTCTTAGTTGAGGCAAATGACTTCGACATGGACCGACCTGCCATTTTAGTTGGTCCGATGTAAGAATAACACTAAAGATCATCGTGTGAATGACAATAATAGCATTAGCGACGGTTGCATCAGTACAACAGTTAATATATGTTCCGCACGACTATTGCTTAGTAGTAATTGTGGGGAGCTAATATTATGTGGTCAATGCATGATTAGCCGTTATCGTGCAATTATGATATAGTATTGCTCGATAAATTATGTAACGGATCCCACACGTATCCTATATATGGCGATGACCTCTTAGGTAAGCAATTTTACATTCCTATATAATTTTCTTTCTGTAACTGTTGCTTTAGATCTCTGACTTAAGTACCATCCCGTCGAAAACTTTTTGACAAGTGGACTCCTTTGCAGGTCAATCCCACCTTCCTCTATAGTTCTAGTCGACCTCAAAGCACCTCGGATCTAGCCAATCTTAGCACACTTCGGTTTCAGCTCAGCGCACCTCAGGCAGAGATTGAACTCAGATTCTAGTAGCAACAGTTGTAATTAGCCTCATGTACCATTACAGAGTATAGCTGTCTGATTAGAAATTTATTGTTCGGTGATTGCTACAAAAATTGCATTCTTGTAGAAGAGAAAATACAGGACAAAATTAGTGCCAACAAAACCATATGGAGTGCATTTTGAATTGGGTGACTTAGTAAAGCTCCACAATGAGGCAGTGGAACAAATTTGTAGAAACGCAATCCTTGGCCGTCAGAGGTTTGGGCGATGAATTAATGATTGCTTCCACGTGGAAGCATGATGGCTCTACCAAACCGGGTCAGTCCATCATGCCAGAACTATCTATATAACACTCACCAAATTATATAGCTGCCATGCATTTTAATCATATAAAATCAAAACGCCAAACGTTCTTAGATTATTTTATAAAATAACATCTACTGCATGGTAAGGGAGATCGGCAACGTCAAGCCTCCGAAAGAATCAATTTTAGCCTCAAGTTTAGGGATGCCAGTGGAATGGATCTGAAGGTGGTATACCATGTAGAATCACACAAATTAGACAAACAAAATGAACATAATATTAAACATCAATAACTCATATAATATTAAACAAACTAAGGCTTCAAGGTAGAAAGTAACAAATCCAATGATCAATTATAATACAAACAATAAATAGAAATATTAATTTTTAAGAAAATTAAAGATATCTTAAACAAAAAAAAATTAAAAGAGCGTTTGGATTTGTGAAGGATTTGGACCGGTGTAAATTGCAACTCGTAACCATGTTCAATTTTAACGAATATTTAGCTTTATCCATTCACATATCATAGCGGATCACCGGGGGTACACCGAGGCAACGGCAAACATTTACATACCAACTTCCTTGATCACAACCATGTATTGATAGACTCCAAGCGGAGCGGCAGCGCACGGCAGCAGCTTGGCCACTGTGCTTCGTTCCATGCACTCGCGGTCAATGTAACAATCGAAGCGATTCCCGCGAATCGAAGCGTTCCATTTCCCCTCGCTCCTCTCTCCCCAACAACAAAAGCACGGCTCTGTTCTCTTTTTGCCATCTCCTTCCCTCGTGACGCCCTCTCCTCTCACCTCTTCAAACTTCTTCTCTTCTCTCCCTTCCTGACCTTCTCTCCTGATGGTACTGCTAGCCTTTCCCCAAATCGCCCTCTTCCCCCAAATTGGCCGCAAAAAGCCGCCCTTTCTGGCTCAGCATTGAGCTCTTCTCTCGCGTGTGGCCTCCTCCTTGCTCTCGCGCTCCCAATGGGGCTTCCCATTCTCTTCTCGCTGGCATTATTCGTCGCCATAAGCGGAGTGGTGAGGGCGGAGCCGACGCAGGACAGGGCGGCGCTTCTGGCCTTCATCTCGCGGGTCCCCCATGAGCCGCGCGTCCAGTGGAACGCCAACTCCTCCGCCTGCGGCTGGGTCGGCGTCACCTGCGACGCCGGCAACACGTCGGTGGTGGCGCTCCGCCTCCCAGGCGTCGGCCTGGTGGGGCCCATCCCTGCCGGCACCCTCGGACGCCTCACCTCCCTCCGCGTCCTCTCCCTCCGCGCCAACCGCCTCTCCGGCCCCATCCCCGACGATCTCGGCAATCTCACCCTCCTCCGGAGCCTCTACCTTCAGGACAACCAGTTCTCCGGCGGGATCACGGCGGCCGCGTCTAGGCTGGACCGCCTCGGCCGCCTGGACCTCTCCGGCAACAACCTTACCGGCGAGATCCCCTTTTCCATCAACAACCTCACACACCTCACCGGCCTCTTCCTCGAGCGCAACCGCCTGTCCGGGAGCCTGCCCAGCATCAGCATCGACTCCCTCGTCGACTTCAACGTGTCTAACAACAACCTCAACGGATCCATCCCCCCGACCCTCGATCGTTTCCCGGAGTCCTCCTTCGCTGGAAACCTAAACCTCTGCGGCGCTCCCCTCCCGCCGTGCACTCCGTTCTTCCCCTCCCCCGCTCCATCTCCCGCAGGAAACCCGGCAGGGGGATCGAAATCGTCCAAGAAGCTGTCCACGGCGGCGATCATCGCGATCGCGGCGGCCGGTGGCGCACTGCTCCTGCTAGTGCTTCTGCTGCTGCTGATCTGCTGGGCGTTCCGGCGGAGGGAGCGGCGGCGGCGGAGGAAGAAGGCGGCGAAGGGGCTCGGAGCGGCGGCGGGTGGGAGGTCGGGGGAGACGGGGACGACCTCGTCGTCTAAGGAGGAGATTGGGGGAGCGGGAGGGGCGGCGGAGGGGGAGAGGAACCGGCTGGTGTTCGTGGGGAGGGGCGGGATTTACAGCTTCGACCTGGAGGATTTGCTGCGGGCGTCCGCAGAGGTGCTGGGGAAGGGGAGCGTGGGGACGTCGTACAAGGCGGTCCTGGAGGAGGGGACGACGGTGGTGGTGAAGCGACTCAAGGACGTGGTCGCCACCAAGCGGGAGTTCGAGCTCCACATGGAAACCCTGGGCACGGTGGACAACCCCAATTTATTACCGCTTCGAGCCTACTATTATTCCAAGGACGAGAAGCTCCTCGTCCTCGACTACCTTCCCGCCGGCAGCCTCTCCTCCCTCCTTCACGGTCAGCGAACTCTATCCCCTCTCCCCATTTTTGACTTTTACTATCTATTAATTTCTCTCTCTAAAAAAATAAAACTAATTAAAGATAATCATTATTATTATTTCGGTTCAAATTCATCCAACGGAGCGGAGATAAAATGAAATTTCTTAGCCACTTTGTTTTTCTTGTACATGGGAAAAAGGTTACCCATGTTATTTTGGTGGAGTTGGAGGGCATTCTTGTTTTGAGAAAAAAATAAAAGAAGTGTACGGTGGTTGGTGGTGGCTACCAGCGAGGCTTGGGAGATACGGTACAAGGCTCCAGCTCGTGAGCATGCCCCGTGAGGACCCGAATGACGGCCGCTGTAGCTCCATAACTGCCGTTATAACATTTTAAGGTTGCTGCCGTTAGATTTCGTTTTCATGGCTGGTAATAACGGCCGATATCCGTTTTGCCGTGAAAATTGTTGTTATTGCCAATTGCCTCACAGTAAAAAATATTTGTCCCGTTCTTGTCCATTCGTACGGAAAATTACGATCTCGTGGTAGCCGCTGCTGTTGAGGGGCACAGGTGGGCCCCACATTAATCTGTGCCCCACGTTATGAGATGGATCGTAGATGGCTCGGTTAGTTGGTGCAGCTGTCGGTGAGGTGGCTCGGGAGGCGGAGTTCTTGCGTATGGGGACGACGCGACCGGACTCGTTTGTATGCCAACGTGGCGCATCTGTCGTTCTCAGGCTCGCCAAACCTAGATTATGCGAGGGACAATTTAAATGCTGGACTCTATTTTCTATAACTTTCTTCAAACAAGTCAAAGTTCCCTCTGGTGTCACAGGCCACATCCAGGATCTTTTCACCTTAGAGCTGCAAGAAAAATTCTATTTAGGAAGTGTTGGTTGGCTTTCCACTGCAGCAAGGACCACATGGCGACGGCCTATGGCTGGCTGGCCATGAAAAAATTTTGAATTCCAAATCTTGATTGTTTACTACGATAGATATATTAGTATATCAACAATTTGATCCGTATTCATGTTACAGTAATAATGGTTGTGATTTGACTATCAGGATCATGAGAAAGAGAAAAATCGTTTTTAAACTATTCATTCGAGCTCAATTTTGACCGAGATGAACGATAAACAGGGAGCCGGGGATCGGGGCGAACTCCTCTGGACTGGGACAGCCGGATTCGCGTGGCCCTGGCGGCCGGTCGCGGGCTGGTCCACCTGCACACGGCGGCGCGGCTGGTCCATGGCAACGTCAAGGCCTCGAACGTGCTCCTCCGGCAGGAGCCGGAGTCGGCGGCGCTCGCCGACTACGGCCTCCACCCGCTGTTCGGCTCCTCCGCCGCGCCCAACCGCGCCCCCGGCTACCGGGCCCCCGAGGTCGTGCAGACGCGCCGGCCCACCTTCGAGTCGGACGTGTACAGCTTCGGCGTGTTGCTGCTGGAATTGTTGACGGGGAAGGCGCCGAACCAGGCGGCGCTCGGGGAGGATGGGATCGATCTGCCGCTGTGGGTGCGGTCGGTGGTGAGGGAGGAGTGGACGGCGGAGGTGTTCGACGTGGAGCTGATGCGTTACCCTAACATCGAGGAGGAGATGGTGCAGCTGCTCCAGATCGCCATGGCCTGCGTCGCCGACGTCCCCGACGCCCGCCCCGTCATGCCTGTGGTCATCCGCATGATGGAGGACCTCCTCAACCGGACGGAGGGAGACGACGCCCTCCGCGGATCCTCCGACGACCGCTCCAAGGGTGCCTCCACCCCGCCCGCCACCACCACCCCATGATTGATTATTCTCTTGATTCGTTCCACGATGGGATGGCAACCAATCCTTCCCTCCCCGCAAGGGGGACGTTGACAGCAACATACAGAAGATAGGAAAATCGTGCATTTTCTTTACTCTTTCTCCCTCTGTGTGTGTACAAAAATTAGTTTTTTTTATATATATTTTAAACTTGCTGGTGATTTCTTTTTAATTAGTCCAATTTAATTTGTTGCCGGGTGTTGATGGATGGGATTCAATTCGATGGCTTGTGGGAGGCAGAACTGGTTTGTCAGGTTGACCGCTTCTAGTTGTATTATTTAATAATCTCAATTCATCCCCCCCTTTCACTCAAAACTTTCCTTGCCAGATAATTTTTTTCTCCTTTCTTGGCATATTGTGGAGTGTCTCATCCCCTTCTCTCTCTCTCTCTCTCTCTCTCTCTCTCTCTCTCTCTCTCTCTCTCTTTTTTGTCGCCTCTTTTTACATTAATGGTGAAGACAAGAAGAACAGAGAACCATTGCGTTGCTATCATTTGATATAGGTTGTGAAATTAATATGGAATGTAATAGAAGCTAATTTCAAGTGTCGTCGCTATTAGAAGCTGAATTTCATGTCGAACACAACGAAGATCAAATGTGTTCGTGCTTTCAGAGTAGGTTCTCTACATATTTGGTTTGTCTTAGGTCATTTGTGATAATTTATGTTATGGTAGGCAACACTAATAATGTTAGGATATAACTGATCATATAAAACATTAGACTATCGTGGTGTTTAAGATTAAATATTAATTGTACATTTGCTCCTAATGTGCTGGCGGTGTTCCGAAGGGCCACAAATGTCAGGTCATATAAAAGTAAATCTCCTTATGATAATCTATTAGTACATGGCAGAAGACAGCCTTTCAACTGGACCGAAGCTATCACAGCTATCGCCCATATATCCTATATATGCATCTAATTTCGATTCCTGCCACCAAAGGTGACGGATATTGCGGCATGTCGGACTTAACCCGCTATAAAAATAAAAAATTCATCGGGTCTAACTTTGGAGTTCGGTCTGTGGACGACAGGCTGGCAAGCGGGACGGCTCATCATCTTTGTCGCCGCTCGTCCCTTTCTTTTTATCAACCTTTTTCTTTTAGTTTATTGCTTTGCCTCCGCGGTGACGAGACCCAGAAGAAAGAGAGAGAGAGAGAGTGCGGTCTACCGCGAAACCGTGGTATGGGAATAGGGAGGAGGTCATGCTTGCCCTCTCCCCCTCCGCCTCCCTCCTACTCCCTGCCTCAAATCTGGCGCTGCATCTATTTGAAATTATTATGTTGGACTGCGGGGAGGTCAGTGAGGAACTACTGTACGAGGAATCACATGGAGCTAGCCAATGGATTTCGGCTGCTATGATCTTCTCGCCCTCACGATCTCATCGATATGTCGCAACTTTCATCAACAACAACATAGTTTAGACTTCAGTTAGGGTTACTCAGAGCACTGTGCCCTTTTTTCACCATCTTAGGTCCTGTTTGGGAAAGCTGTTGGCAGTAGAGCTGTTGGAAGTAGAGCTGTTAGAAGTAGAGCTGTTGGAAGTAGAGCTTTTATAAAAAGCTGTTTGCTGTTTGGTAACTACATTTCTAAAGTGCTGTGGCACTTTAACATTTGCTTGGTAAACAAACTGAGAAAGTACTTTTGTATGACAAAATGACCATAAAGGACATTATTAGTATTATACAATAGTGCATTATAAAATATAATATATATTAATACATAAATATATGATATAGTATAATATTAATGTAATGTAACATAATATTATTATAATATAGTACTATAACATTGTATACTATAGGATAATAATTTAAAATAATATTAAATTATTTAAAATAACATAATATTATATTATATTTATAGTATAATACAATAATAAATGTATAAAATATTATAATTATTAGTATAAATTAATTTTTTACTCTTTTGATGACCATTTATTTCTCTAACAAATTTTCTAACTAGGTGAAAAAATTGGTTAAATAATTACTAATATTTTTATTTATTTATTTATTTATTATTTTATTTCATTGAAATATATTTATTTATTATTTTATTTATTTATTTATTCGTTCATTTATATACATATTTATTTATTTATTTATTTATTTTATTTTCCTTTTTTTCCTTTTCTTTTTTTTCTTCTCTTTTTTTCTTTCCTTTTCTTCTTTTTTTTTTCTTTTCTTTTTTCTTCTCTTCTTCTCCTTCCTTCCTCTCTTTCCTTCTCCTTTCTTCTTCTCCCGCGAAGCCGGCGGCGCCGGAAGGGGGACCGGGCCGCGGCGGCCGCGGGAGGAGGGGGGCTCGGGACGGGGCCGGGACAGCGGGCCCTGACGGCCGCGGGGGGAGGGGGGGCTCGGGAGGGGGCCGAGACGGCGGGCCCCGACGACCGCGGGGGGAGGGGGGCTCTGGAGGGGGCCGGGACGGCGTGCCGCGGCGACCGCGGGGGAGGGGGGGCTCGGGAGGGGGCCGGGACGGCGGGCCCCAACGACCGCGGGGGGAGGGGGGCTCGGGAGAGGGCCGGGACGGCGTGCCGCGGCGACCGCGGGGGAGGAGGGGCTCGGAGGGGGCCGGGACGGCGTGCCGCGGCGACCGCGGGGGAGGGAGGGCTTCGGGAGGGGGCCGAGACGGCGGGCCGGGTCCCCCTCCTCCTGCGGCGGCGGCGGCGGCGGCGGCGGCGGGTCGCAGCGGCGGGGGCTGGGGGGCGCGGCCACGGGTGGCCGGCGTGGGGGCTGCCTCCCAAAAAAAAAAAAAAAAGAGGAGGGCCGACGGCATTGAGGAGAAGGAGATAGAGAGGGAGAGAGAGAGAGAGGGGGGGATGGTGAGAGAGAAAGAGGCGGTGGGATTGAGATTTTTGGGAGGAAAAAAACTTTTAAATGGGGGTATTTTGGCCAAAAATACAGCTTCCCGATAAAGCTGAAAACAGCGTTTTCGGAAAGCTCCAAAATTGAGCTTCTGCCAAAAAGCTGTTTTCAGCTTCCCGCAAAAACTGAAACAGCTTTTTGGAAATTTTACCAAACACATTTTTTTCCCTAAAAGTACTTTTGGAGGGCCAGAAAGTGCTTTTTGGCCCTCCAAAAGCTCCCCCAAACAGGGCCTTAGTAGCAGCACCAATATCTCTATTAGCATAATTTTAGGAATCACATAACAACCTACATCACTTATAATATTTTTTTTAGCGTAATTCTATATCAACCTATATTAGTTTTCTTTATTAACATGATCTTGTTAGAGTAATTTTATAAATCACATGACAATGTGTATCACCTATAATATTTTCTATTGTTAGTGTGATTCTATATCTGCCTATATTATTTTTTTTCATGTATAAAGTCTGTATGCAAATATATATTACTTCTGAGATGTAGATGGAAAGGAAAAATAAAATTATTTTTTTAACTTTTTTTTCTGTAAATATTTTATAAAACTCCTCCTACACTGTTTAGCTGTATATATTATAAAGCTCCTTTTGGGGTGGGGGTAGGCTGCGTGCTGAAAACTGTGGCCTGCCACGCTTTCTGTTCTCTTCTCCTGGTCTTTTTCTCTTGGATCCTTACAAACGGCAGCAGCAGGGACGCTCTCCCGACTGGGACTCCGGGACTGGGTTGCCATCCAACGTTTTCTTGTTTTTATTCTTCCTAGTCTCGCTGTAATTTTTTCAGTTGCCACTGATTCCGGTAGACCCAAAGGCATGCAAGAACTTGCTTAAGATGGATGGCCTTATCTGATTCAACTAGACAAAAAAATGAACCTAACCAACCGATTGTCTCGAGCAATTAAACCTGGAGATGAATCTTGGACCCAAAGCCAACTAAAGCCAAATGTGAGTCAAGTTGGACCTATATATCCAACCTGAGTTAGGACCCATCACTACAAGAAAATACACTTTCAGCAACCACTTTCGGCGACTACATGAATCGTGGTCGCTGCAAATAAGGCTATTTGCGACCAACATCATTGTTAATTACTGAATGATTGTCCTATACCGACTAAATGCATATTTGGTCCCGGAAAATCAAAACCAAGTTGGCGGGGTAGAAGTAAAACGTTTGGCGACTAATATTTGGTCGCTGAAAATAAGGCTATCTGCGACCAACATCCTTGTTAGTTACGGAATAATTATCCTACACCGACTAAATGCATATTTGGTTGCGGCAAATCAAAACTAAGTAGGCGGGTGGAGGTAAAACGTTTGGCGACTAAAGTTCGGTCGCTGCAAATAAGGCTATCTGCGACCAACATCCTTGTTAGTTACGGAATAATTATCCTACATCGACTAAATGCATATTTGGTTGCGGCAAATCAAAACCAAGTTGGCGGGGTGGAGGTAAAACGTTTGGCGACTAAAGTTTGGTCGCTGAAAATAAGGCTATCTGCGACCAACATCCTTGTTAGTTACTGAATAATTATCCTATACCGGCTAAATGCATATTTGGTCACGGAAAACCAATACCAAGTTGGCACGAGTCCAATATTTCACGCGAGCTGGAGGTAAAACTTTTGGCGACTTAATTTTGGTCCTTAAAGGTTCACCTCCATCGACTAAAAAAAATTTAGTTCAGAAAAACTTTTATGAATGGCGCCTTTTTCCGATGAAAAAATTGGGCAGAAAGTTTGAGTTTTTTAGTGACCAAACTTTTGGTAGTGGAAGGTTCCCGTAAAACCGAAAGATGTTGTGCTAGCCTCTATAAGATGCTAATTTCTAAGTTCAAAAAAAAAAATGCTTATTTTCAAACGGTGCCATTTGACACCTTAATTCACTTAGGCATGCATATCCTCGTCTCTTCGGCTAAATCTCAATCCCACAACTTTTCTTCATACTTAAATTCTTTTTTATTTTTATTATTATAATATAATTTTAAAAGCTCGAGCTCGATGCTTGACTCCTTGTCCTACACCAACTAAATGCATATTTGATCGCAGAAAATCAAAACCAAGTTGGCGTGAGTCCAGTATTTCGCGTGGGCTGGAGGTAAAATTTTTGGCGACTAAATTTTGGTCCCTTAGTCAGGAAAAGTATGCACGTAGGGAAACCAAAAAAAAACCTAATTCCCTATTCCTCTATGCTCCTTGCCTTCGCCTGCACGTCGCCTTCGCCCACACGTCGCCCGTTCGCTCATCTCTTCGGCGTCGGCGTCCCACAAGATACGTCCTTTGGATTTTGATTTAACAGAGGCCGGGAGGGAGAGGGAGAGGGAGAGGGAGAGGGAGAGGTGGCCGGGGGTCATCGGGGGTTGTCTAAAAATTTGGAGGCAAGCCGGGAGAAGAAGAACCCATTTATTTAGCAGAGGTCGGAAGGGAGAGGGAGAGGGGGAGGGGGAGGGAGAGGGAGAGGGAGAGGTGGCTGGGGGTCGTTGGGAAATTTGGAGGCTAGCCGGGAGAAGAAGAAACCCAGGAGAGAAACAGAGGCCAGGAGGGAGAGGGAGAGGGAGAGGGAGAGGGAGAGGTGGCTGGGGGTCGTCGGGGGTTGTCGGGAAATTTGGAGGCGAGTCGGGAGAAGAAGAAACCCAGGAATTTAGCAGAGGCTGGGAGGGAGAGGGAGAGGGAGAGGTGGCCGGGGGTCGTCGGGGGTTGTCGGAAAATTTGGAGGTGAGGCGAGAGAAGAAGAAACCCACGAGGGCTTCTCCTCCTTCGCCGCCACCGCAGCCACCACGGAGGGCTTCTCCTCCTTCGCCGCCGCCGCAGCCACCGCGGAGGAGATTTGGGGCGAGGTCCTTTTCTTGGGCCAGCAGGGAGAGAGAGCGAGGAGGGATTTGGTGACGGTAGTTTTGTTTTGGGTGGAGAGAAACAGAGGGGAGAAAGATAGGGGGATTGGAGATGAACTTCACTTTTTTGGTTTTGGTCTTGGTTTTCCTTCCCTCAGGTTACTCCTGATCCAGCTGGGCCGTCGGGAAGAAAGATAGGGGGATTGGAGATGGACTTCTTAGAAGGTGGAGATTCTTTTAATTTTTTTTTTCCCTTTCTGTTTGGGTTGAATGGTTGCCGTGCTGTAATGTATCTTGGATATGGAAGGGGAGATGGGAGATGGTGGGATGGGATTTCTTTTAAACTAAATATTTTTTAATGCTTCTATTCAAGGATTATATTAAACTGAAGAGGCTTCTTGTCTATCTTTGTTAGATTCATGCATCTTTGTTGAAATAGTATACTTGACAGCTATCTATTTTCATATCATTTTTTTAACTATTTTGTACTTATTAAAATTTATTATTATTATAATAATAATAAAAAAAGAAAATATCTCATTCACTGAATTTGTCTTAGGCCTCCAAATGTATTGGGCCGCCCCTGGTTTTCTGCTGCAACTTTTTTTTGCAAGATACAAAAATAAATCTATAAACTAATCAATCTAACTTGATGAAGTACTTTGTAGGTCAGTCAAAATGGACAAGAGTTAGATGACAATAAAAAATAGAATGAAGAGTAAAGAGTATAGAGAAGGGGTGAAGTCCTTTATTGAATTTGCGGTGGCAAATTTAGGCTCAGCAAATGATATTTGGTGTCCTTGTGTCGAGTGCATGAATGACAAAAAATAAAGCATTCAAGTTATCAAGATTCATTTGATGTTGAAAGGAATCTCGCCTTCTTACAAGACTTGGGTGCAACATGGAGAATCTGTTCATGTGCATCAATCTTGTGTTTCAAATGATGTTAACTGTGACAATGGTGGAGGTGTTGAGGATAGAATGGCTGGGGATGGCACCGATGATGGGGAAGAATTGTCTAATATGCTGGAAGATGTTTACATGGGTGCTTTCATGAATGACGATACTGACGAATTGCCTAATAGCTTGGGGAGGGAGGATGCACAGAATTTTGATAAGTTGTTCGATGATGCTCAACGACCCGTTTATCCTGGTTGCAAAACTTTTACAGTATTATCATTCGTTATTAAGATGCTTCATATTAAGGTGTACAATCAGTGGAGCAATTCCTCTTTTGACATGAACATGAAGGTATACAAGGAAATTCTACCGGAGTGTGATAAGTCTGTTCCATGGACCCTTTATGAAGTCAAGAAATTTTTACGAGATTTGGGTTTGGGATATGTGCTAATTCATGCATGCAAATATGATTGTGCTCTTTTTTGGAAGGAGAATGCGAACCTGGACAAATGCCCTATATGTGATGAGCCTAGATATAAGCTGAATGATGGTAACGGTAAGAAGATCCCTCATAAAATATTGCGGTACTTTCCCCTGACACCGAGATTGAAGCGCTTATTTTTGTCCCCAAAAATAGCTGTAGATATGAGATGGCACAAGGAGAAGCGAGTGGATGACGAAACATCAAGACATCCGGCTGATGGGGAGGAATGGAAGAACTTTGATCGGCAACATCCTGAGTTTTCCAAGGACTCGCAGAATGTGAGGTTAGGGCTAGCCACCGATGGTTTCAATCCTTTTGGAAATATGAGCACATCGTACAGTATGTGGCCCGTTATCGTGATGCCTTATAATCTTCCACCTTGGAAGTGTATGAAAGAGCAATTTTGTATGCTATCATTGCTTATTCTCGGAAAAATGGCTCCCGGTAAAGAAATAGATGTTTACTTGAGGCCATTAATTGATGAGTTGAAAGAGCTTTGGAAGGATGGCGTGCAAACTTATGATGCCTCTAGCGAAAGTACATTTAGAATGCGTGCTGCTCTCATGTGGACCATTAATGACTTTTCTGCATATGGTAACATGTCTGGATGGCCAACAAAAGGTTATTTGGCTTGTCCCATTTGTAACAAAGATGCTTCATCAGAACGTTTGAGGAGTAAGATTGGCTATATGGGTGCGAGGCGTTTCTTGCCTGAGAACCATATATGGCAAAACAGAAAGCTCTTTAATGGTAAAAGTGAGGACAGGTCAAGGCCACGAGATTTCACGGGAGAACAGATCTTGGAACAAATTAATTCAGGGACATACAAGCCGTTGGGCAAGCATCCAAGCATTAATAAGAAAAGAAAAAGGGGCAAAGATGATGACACGATTTGGGCCAAGAAAAGTATTTTGTTTGATCTCCCTTATTGGAAAACACTCAAGCTGCGTCACAACTTGGATGTCATGCACATAGAAAAGAACATTGCAGAAAATATTGTTGGGACATTACTGGGCGTAGATGGGAAATGCAAGGATACGGAAAAAGCACGCATGGATTTGGCAGATATGGGTATATGGAAGGAGTTACACCTAAAAAAAAGGGCGAACGAATCTTATGAGAAGCCTCCAGCATTGTACACATTGTCCCCGCAAGAGAGACAAAGGTTTTGTGATTTTTTAAAATCGATTAAGTTTCCAGATGGCTATGCGGCAAACATCTCTAGCTGTGTAAGTACTCAAGGTGGTAAATTATCGGGTCTGAAAAGTCATGACTGTCATATTCTTTTGCAACGCCTTCTTCCAGTTGGAATGCGTGGGTACCTCAACAAAGAACTTAATACTGCATTATTTCAGTTAGGCAATTTCTTTGAGCAATTGTGCTCCAAGGCATTAAAAATAGCTGATTTGAAAAAATTAGAGGACCAAATTGTTCTTATTCTTTGCAAGCTTGAGAAGATTTTCTCTCCTGCCTTCTTTGATGTCATGGTTTATCTAGCTATTCACTTGCCTCGCGAGGCTATGCTTGGAGGGCCAGTGCAATATCGATGGATGTATCCAATTGAAAGGTAATTGTTTGCAACCGTATAGTAGGAATAGTAATCATGTATATTATTGTACATGTAAGAATTTTTCTATTAGCATTGAGCTATTATTTATCGTAGGTTACTCGGAGTTCTAAAAGGATTTGTTGCCAACCGAGCTCACCCAGAAGGTTCTATCGCTGAGGCTTATATTTCTAAAGAGAGTACAACATTTTGCTCAATGTACCTCGATGGAATCGAAACAGTGTTTAACAGAGAAGAAAGGAATGATGATGGTGGTGATCGTGGCACGAGGTTAGCAGTCTTCACTCAAAGTGCCCGACCATTTGGGTTAATCCGAAGGGGACCTGATGTGCCGGTCAATGAACTCAAGATGGCTGAATGGTTTGTCTTATACAATAGTTCAGAAGTGGATCAATATCGGAGTATGTTTTTTTTACTTGCTTATTAAGGTTCAGCTATTGTATATTTAGTTGTTTTAGACTTATATGTTACTTATACGTTACGGAATGTCGAATAGGGAACACAAGAACCACATACAAGGTGAGAGTGAAGTTGACATCACAAACAGACAACGTAAAGAATTTCCTAAGTGGTTCAAAGATCGCGTAAGCAAAATTAATTAACATGTAGGCACCTTGAGTTATCCTTGTATTTGAAAGTGCAGTAACATATTATGTCACTTTTTTGTTATAGATGACTCAACTTCGAAACCAGCGATCATCGGAAGCTACTGATGAATTATGGTCATTGGCCAACGGTCCTCGTCCGATAGTCAACATATATTCAGGGTGCTTTTGTAATGGTGTCCGATTCCATACCATCGAACGTGACAACCGCCGTAAAAGCCAGAATAGTGGGTTAGTTGTTGAAGGGGACCACGAAGGGCAACCAATTGACTTTTACGGTTACTTGTGCAAAGTTTGGGAATTAACATATATGTTCGGACAACGAGTCGTTTTGTTCCAATGCGAATGGTTCAACACTGGAAGTAAAAAAACTTTTTGCATTGATGCGCATTGCACTAACATTGATACAAGAAGTCGGTGGTACAAAGATGATTCTTTTGTACCACCGAGTCAAGTGCAGCAAGTATTCTATATTAATGATACTGCAGAGAGACGTGGCAATTGAAAAGTTGTCCAAAGATTCAAGCATCGAGGTATATGGGATGTGCCACAGATGAGTGATTTAGAACCCAATGATGTTGAAGAAACCATTGTTCTCAATCATGCGTTCCAACAAGATGAAACCAATGACGTTGAACCAATTTCCATTGAAGAGCCAACCACAATGGATTTGCGCAGATATGATATTGATGCTGAAATTATTCAAGAGGAGGTCATTTTGCAGTGCCGTGGGCGAGATCAAGCCGGGGGGAGTGTCGATGAAGTAATGGAGGAGCCTAGCAATGAAGAAGAAGACATTGATAGTGACAGTGATACACTCGTAGATTTAGAGCCATGATATATTTCTCTAATGATCTATCTATAGCAAAGTTGAACATTTTTATCTTACATGCTTCTGTTTTATATGTTAATGAAAATCATCCATTTTTATCTTACATGCTTCTATTTTTTATGGAGAGTGTGATGTACTTTTTACTCCATATTTCTTTATGGCTGAATGTAATGTATCTATCTGGTTTTTATTGTGAAAGATGCACAAAGTAGGTAAAAAATTTGTGAAGCCTGGGTGCTTGTCCCAGAAGCTAACGGTATACGAAAGGCAAAGGCTAAAAAGGATTGAAATGAACTCAATGAGATTAGAGTCTCTTGGTATACCGGGTATGTCCAAAGCATTGTTTGGTTCAAATCAGAATGGTAATGAAGGACCGAACAAGCTTAGCAATGGCGATGATGATGAAGAGTATCTACCATCTGATAATGAAGGACTGAATTCTTCTGGAGATGCTGAACTTGTGCCCGTGATGGCTGCCCAACCTACTCTGCTCCCCACCTTTTCTACCCAGCAAACCCATGAGCTTTCAAGTCCACCTATTATTGCCAACAGCGTGGGTGAGAAAACTCATCTTTCTGAATCTTGTTATTGCTAAGATACTCTTGGTAAAATGATGGCATTTCAGTGGTTTTGTTTTTTTTTTTTGCATTCTCTTTGTCTATCATTAGCAGGTTTGTCTTATGGCCCAAAATATTTAAGTATTTTAGCAGGTTCATCATCAAAGCGCGTGCAGGGTAAGACAGTTGGGAAAGGAATTGATAAGCTCATTGCCCAGAATGGCGGAGAAAAGCTTTCTATTCCAGTACTTGATGAGTGGAATACTTTATGTGGTATTAATGCCCTAAAGGTAGCCAATCTGTTGGGGATGTATATTAGGAGAATGTGTCCAATTAAGGGCATACCGACATGGCGGAATGTAGACGAGGCTACTCAATCTGCTATCATACAATCTGTCCTTGTAATTGTTTATTGCACAATATTTTTTAGGTACTTGTAATAGTTGCATTGATCATACTACATAATGATTTTACTTATGTTTTTAGGACAAGTTCAAAATCTTGGATGATTATCATGACAATGTAGTAGCTCAGCAAGCTGTCCACAGAAAATGCTACAATATTCACAAAAATTGGAGGCACAATATGAAATTGCATTACAAGCATCTTAAGAACGTCTTACATTTGGACCCTTATAGTCATCCATACGAACATGTGACTCAAGAGGATTGGCGCCACTTAATTGACGATGTGTGGAAAAGCAAAGAACACAAGGTAACTTATATATTTAGTGCTTCAGAGTTTATAAGTAAAATATTTGATCATAATGTTTTCTTTAGATTTTTAATTTGTATTTTTTTGAAGGTGAGATCAAAAGCTGGCAAAAAGAACAATCATTGTTCAGGATCTCGGTCATTTGTTGCAACAATGACTATACAGGTAATTTGTTTTTGAGTATGTACTGGCTATATTTTTAGTGAATTGCCTGTGAAACAGTCTATGTGATAGTTTTGGCTATTGTAAAATAGACAATTTGCTGCAAGTAGATTTTTTATTCTAGTTTGCTGCAAGTATATTTTTGGAATCCTTTTATGCAAGTAGATCTGACAGTTATTCTAGTTTTCTTATTATGTAGTGGCTATATGCTAATCTAAATTACACTTTGCAGCCGGAGTTTAATGGTTCTGAAAATCTTGAATTTTCAGAATTCTATAAGAAAACTCATACCAAGAAGAACAAAGAGTGGATTGATCCTATTTGCGCCGTGAGACATGTAGGTATCTAAAATCTCAATAATCATTTAAATCAGTTTCTGCTTTTGCAAGGTTATATACATTTAATTCTGTTGTTACCTTTACATTGACAGTCAAAGATGTTGGGCTTGCGAGAAGAATCTTCCCAATCCGGTGTGCAATTAACATCAGAAAAGATGTCTATGCAGGCACTTAGAAAAGGAAGAGATACATTCTTGGATTTGGAAATGGGCCGAAGCCCTCTTCATCTTCTTCCACACTTAGTCGTGTGTCACAAGACCATGTTGGGGAGTTGCAGAAACTTAAAGCTGAGATGGAGGAGATGAAGATGGAACGTGAGATGGAGCATGAGGAGCTGCGGAGGCAATTGGAGCAGGAGAGGAGAGAGCGTGAGGAGGAAAAGAAAGAGCGAGAGGAAGAACAGAAGCAAATTGCACATCTTACAAGTTTGGTGACAGAGTTGTTAAAGAAAAAGACTCAAACACACAAGTCATCTATCCATCATGATGGGGCCATGTATTCAACTGGTGGTACAAATACTCGTTGGTATGTATTCTCATTTATATTACATAGGTTATTTAGAGATTTGGACCAAATTAAGTGAAATGTCATTGTGAACTTATACTTGAATTTTAGTTTATTATTTTTCATATGTGGTTATTGATTGTGTATTCTTTTTTGCTTTCTCAGATACATGGTGGAGTTATGTGTTGGAATTTGTATCCTAAATGTCAATCGTCAGCATATTGATGATTGAATTTTGTAAATGAATTGACAAATTAATAAAGTGTTATTTGGCATTATTCATCATTTCATCTTCAAATGAACTCTTATATGATGAAGTCCTTAGGACTTATGTTATGATAAAGGAGGATTTATCTTTGAGTCCTTAAACTTGTTTGCGACGAAATGATATGTTGTTACTAGGACGACAACATTATCGAGATTAGGTCGTTGTGTAACATATACGTTGGTTGTCCTCTTAACCAAGGAGTGTGAAGACACTGGTATGCCATACAAGTGAAGTGTAGAAGTACATTTCACTAAACGTGACCAATTCCGAAACGCTCTACTGTCGAGAGATGTTCCGAGTGGATATGGGTATAAGTTTGGCCCTCTGACCTGAGATCGCAACCTGTGACTAGCAAGCAACTCACTGTACTTTGGTACCGGACTATCTGAATTTCTAATTCAGTGACGGAAGGTCACTGGGTGCAGTCAAGTACTTGCGTAGTCAGTTGTGAGTCAAGATGGAATTGACCCCTCCTGAAAATAGGAGATAATGTCTTGTGATTAATTTAGCAAAACCTTGGCCAGGGTAATCCCAGTGAGGAGTCACGGGATATCTAAAGTTAATCACATAATGGATGTACTAATTATAGGGTTGATAGTGAGCTCTAAGTCATCTTGGCATTAGGAGTCAAAGGGATTGAATTATACAGTAACCATAGTTCAGGGTTCCAGAATATTTGCTTCGCATATATTCGACCTATCCGGACGTCGGGTACCATTGCTAGATGGTCACATCGATTAGTGTAGAACATTGTTCCTATACTACCGGCTTAGGTTCGAACCTATGAGGTCACACGCATAGAAGATTCTTGATTGATCAAGAAAGCTGATGAATGATTAAGAATCATTCAGGGATAATTTGGTCAATTTGATTGGCAAATTATCTTATAAAATAATTAAAGTAATTATTGAAGAATTAATTAGTAATTAAATTACTAATAAACTCAATTTGATTGAGTAATTGTGCTAAGGATGAGCCAAATTGAATTGGATTCAAGTTTGGGCTCAATCAGGGTTTTGACCTAATTGGATTAGGTCAGAACCAAAAAGGACTTAAGCTGATCAAATTAATTTTAAATTAATTTGTTCTTAATTGGGGATTGACCTAATTGAATTAGGTCCAACACAAAGTAATAATTCAATTTGATTGAGTTTGCATGAGCCAAAATTGAATTGGATTCAATTTGAGCTCAATCAGGGTCTGACCTGATTAGATTGGGTTCAACCAAATTGCTTTGTTTTAATTCGGGTTTGACCAAATTTGATTAGGTGCAACCCAAGGGGATTAGGCTCAGATGATGTGGCAATTATTGGTGACATGGAATTGGATTTTATGAATTTTAAATAAACCAAAATTATTGCATGGCACATGGACCCATTGCTTGACACATGGCGACATTGTTTGTTATTTGAATTTAAATTCAAATATTAAGCAATGTGTTAAATTATTTTAATCACTCAAACCATCAGCCAAGGTGGCGTCTGAGTTTTTGAATGGATTAAATTCGAATTTCAAGAGGTGATTTCGAAATTATGAAGTGTTTTACCTTGCCGCATGGATTTCAAATTCCTTCCCTCTTGCACATGTGTTTAAAATTTGAATTTAAATCAGATTTGGTTGAGATCTGATTTGGGTTGTTCCTATTCCTTTGCATGTGCCAACTAAAAGAGGTTTTCTGAAAATAAATTTCGAATTTTGAATGAAAATTCGGAGGCCATTAAAAGGGGTGAAACATGGGCACCAAAAATACATCCATTGCAGCCTTCTTCCTCACCCGCCTCCTCCTCCTCTTCTTCTCCATTTTAGATAGAGTTTTCAGGGTGAATATCTAGAAGATTCAAGATCAGATCTGAGTCCTCTACTTTCCTTACAAACCTCATCTCTATCTGCTTCAAGACGATTGATCAAGAGTTGATTGAATCCCGGCGGGCAGATTTCAGCTTTCAAGTGTTCTGCAGCTGCTAGCACTGTTGCGGAAGAAGATCCTTCAGGACTTCGCGTGTACTTCTCGTAGAGGCCATTCGTGTGCGTGGCTGCGAAGTCAAGAATCAGATTCACAACTTTCATCCATCATAAAAGGTATTAATCTAGCATTAATCATTTATTATGGTGTTAAGGTCTAGGTCCAATTCCCCGAGGTTTTACCCTCTTTTGGGGCTCCTCACAGAGATATCTCCAGAATCCATTCGATGGATATTCGGAGATTAATTGGAATAGAGTTCTTAAGTTTCAGATCTGATAGTTAATCATGCATAAAAGTTTTAGCATAATTGTTTAAACGATTCCGGCATAATCCTATGTGTTCTTAAGGTGCTGATTTCTAGATTTGATCTTGTAAGCATGCATGAATTAAATTGTTTGATTCGATTTTTCCGCTGCATTTTAAAACTTAAAAAGAACTACGTATGGCTTGATCCCCCTTATGAAGGGGTACGTAGGCAATCCGATCAGGTTCAGCCATGGTTTTCAAAAAAAAAAAAAAAATTCAGCATGCTAAACACCGAAGAACCTAGGATTCACTTTCAGTGGTATCAGAGCCAGGTTTATGTTTAAACTTTTATGTTTTAATTCTTGCAATTAAATCAGAAATCATTAACATGTTTAGATTAGATCTAAAGTGCTTTTTATGATTGATTTAATTGCTGATTATGCATGATTAAGTAGATCTGAAATTTTGGATGCATATGATGCATGTTTGTGTTAGGATTAGTAACATGAATAAATCTGAAATCATAATATTGTTTAGATTAGATCTAAATAAAGTTTATGATTCATATGATCTCTGATTTTAATGAACAAATCAGATCTTAAAATAAAAGTGAAAAAACAAATACATAAGATGTATGTTGTTTGTATTAATTCATGTTGTTATGTATATGTGATGCATGAACATAAAACATAATGACTTAAACATGAATTAAATCTGATTACATGTGATTAATTACAAAAACTCAGATCTGAAAATGTGTTTTAAGAACTGAAAGATTGTAATTAATATGTAATTAAAAAGAAATATGCAATGATCAAAACTTTCATAAGTCTAAACTTAATTGAGAATTAAGTGTTATGAAATAGAATTGTAACTCAATTAATTGACATTGCATAATTCTTTGGGCATATGGGTTAGCTTGAATCAAGTTCTTAGGATTGGGTTAGACCTAAGGTTAGAATCAAACATGGTCTAATTAGAGTTAATTGATCAAATCTAATTAAGTAGTAACTAGATTAGGTCAAGGAAACTCTAGGTTAAATACAATAGTTGTAGATTGATCAATTCCATGTCTTTGATTAGACCAAGATGGAACTTGATTTAGGCTCAGAGGTGTAGCCCGAGTCATTTGAGTAATCAAATCGAAATTGATTAACCAGTCGGTGTCTAAGGTAAGTTTGGCAGTTTTGACCGGTGGTTTTTAATTGGGAGCTACTCGCACTGATTCGTCTTTGTCGAGTTAATGGCATATCCCTTCCACCGATCTCACTTACCTGGCCGACATGGTCAATCACATTTTGATTGGATCACTTAATGATTCGAGTTAGCCCATGCCTTAAGAAAAATCAGTATGACTGATTTAGGTATCTCCTTAACCGGTTTGAGTCTAATCTGATTTGGTGAAGTCAGTGGGAGAAATTAGACTAACCGGATCTTCTCATCTATCTTAATTATGAAATTCTCTAAAATTATTAGGTCCTTAAAATGAAATAGTTATGGAGATAACTAGGTCATAGCCTCCCATTAAGTTGGGTGATAATGGGTCCAATGTTTTGATAATTATTGGAGGCGCCACACGCCTGGTACTTATCAAGCATTGGAATTGTCATTCAATATATGATGAGTTAAGTGTACCTTCAATAGGCAGTCAGGTGAGCCGAGCCACACTCGGGCTTAGTCGTCTATTAGTTGATTAGACTTAACCCTATCATTTAATGGTTGGATCTGACTAGGGTATTCGGTGGAGGCGCCACACGCCTGCCGAAAAACCTAGGGCAAAATCATCACTAGAAGTTGCTTGGTGAAGCAATTGGTTAAGAACCTACCAATAGGTGCATATGGGTTGGCCGAGCCACACTCGGGCCTATATGGGATCTATTGGGTTCTAGTGCCCACTAAAGAATTAGGAGTAATTTTTCGAATTAGAGGTAGAGGCTACCAATTTGTATAAAATAGTGGGAATATCTTTAGACTAAAGTCCAAGTCTACTGTGTTTAGTCAATTCATATACTAATAGCCAAATTTTCTTTTTATGCAGAAATGGCCACTAATTTATCACTTCGCTCATTGTTGGACAATGACAAGTTGACTGGTCCAAATTTCAATAATTGGCATAGGAAACTGAAAATAGTGCTAGAGCATGAGAGGAACCTTTATGTGATAACGGATCAAGCACCTGAGCAGCCCGCTGCTAATGCATCAAGATCGGCCAGAGACACTTATCAGAAGTGGCTCAGTGACCGGATCACTGTTCGATGCATCATGTTGGCAGCAATGAGTGATGAGTTTAGTAGGCATTTTGAGAATACGCAGCCGGAAGATATCATTCAAGTGTTGAATGAATCATTCGGCGTTCCTGACGACGTTGAGAGGCACAAAACTAGTTGTGCCATCTTCAGCGCCCGAATGAAAGATGGGACCTCGGTAACTGATCATGTACTGTACATGATTGAGTTGATCGAGCGTCTAAGCTCTCTTGGCTTTCCCCTTCATGATCAATTGGGGAAGGATGCCATACTAAACTCATTGCCTGGATCATATCGTCCTTTTCTCACTCATTTTCGTATGACGAAACCTGTAGTGAATTATCACCAATTGTTGGGGTTACTACAGACGTTTGAGAATGATCACCAACTTCTTAAGAAGACGGTGAATTTAGTGGGAGGTTCATCCAAGGGTCGCTCCTTTAAGAAAGGGAAAAAAAAAAATAAAATCCAAAAGAAACAGGTGCACCATGCTCAGCCTAGTCAGAAAAAGAATAAAAAGGCTGATCAGAGCAAGGCGGAGTGCTTCTTCTACAAGAAGCAAGGACATTGGAAGAGGAACTGTCCTCTTTACATTGCATCCCTCGATCCGAACCGGCCTAAGAAAAGTGGGCAATCAGTTGCCAATCAAGGTACTTATATGATAACACCTTGCAATTTTTCTATTTGTGATAATTCGACCTGGGTATTGGATACCGGTAGTCCTTTTAATATTTGCAATTCGTTGCAGGGGCTACAAGTCAGTAAGAGGTTTGAAGAAGGAGAAAGGTTCCTGAATATTGGAGATAGAAGACCAGTTCCAGTTCTAGCTTTAGGAATTCTTAAACTTGAATTCAGCTCTCATGTAAATGTCCTTAGTGATTGTCACTATTGTCCAAGTTTTCTATTGAATATCATTTCTGTAGGCCTTTTGGCCAAAAATGGTTATGAAATATCAATAAAAAAGGATTATTGCAATGTCATTTGGAATGGTGTTGTTGTAATGAATGGAATTCTGAGTAATGGCATTTATATTTTGTCACAGCCTGTTCATGTAATGTATAAATCCAATAAGCGCCATAGAATAGATAATGTCACGGATGTCTACCTTTGGCATCATAGGCTAGGTCATATTAACAAGAATAGGATGAACAGGTTAAGTAAAGAGGGAATCCTTGATGTTAATGATTGTGAATCATTGACAACCTGTGAATCATGTCTTCTTGGTAAAATGACCAAATCACCTTTTACCGGAAAAGGTGAACGAGCCAGTGATTTATTGACCCTTGTACATTCTGATGTATGTGGGCCAATGAGCACAGATGCTAGAGGTGGGTATTCATATTTCATTATGATTACAGACGACCTTTTTAGGTATGGTTATGTCTATTTAATGAGACATAAATCTGAATCATTTGAAATGTTCAAATTATATCGTAATGAAGTAGAAAAACAAACTGGAAAGAGTATTAAAACTCTTCGATCAGATCGAGGAGGTGAATACCTCTCCAGTGAATTTTTGACATATCTAGGAGAAAATGGGATTCTCTCCCAATGGACTCCTCCTGGTACACCACAATATAATGGTGTGTCAGAAAGGAGAAATCGAACTCTGTTAGACATGGTTCGATCCATGATGGGGTTTGCTAATCTGTCCATATCCTTTTGGGGATATGCTCTTGAGTCAGCCTGCTATATTCTAAATAAGGTTCCAAGTAAGTCTGTAAATAAAACACCACATGAGATGTGGACTGGACGTAAGCCGATGCTCTCTCACCTTAGGATTTGGGGGTGTCCGGCGTACGTCAAACGTTTGAAGACAGACAAACTTGAACCCAAGTCTGACAAATGTTTCTTTGTTGGTTACCCTAAAGAAACTAAAGGATATTACTTCTACTTTGCTGAAGAACAAAAGTTGTTCGTAAGCAATAGAGCAATTTTCTTAGAAAAGAAATTCCTTGGTGAAGGAACAAATAGCTCTAATGTTGAGCTTAGAGAAGTTCAACATGTAGAAGATCCGACACCATCTACTGAACCAGTTGAGTCGGATTTGATTAGATCAGATCCAGAACCCATATTAGATGCACCATTAAGGCGATCGGGTAGAGTACCACGTCAGCCGGACAGATACTACGGTTTCTTGGTCCGGGATGGGGATCCTATCGAACTTGATGAAAACGATGAGGATCCGATCACATATATGGATGCAATGCATGTTAGATGTATGCCCTAGAAGCCAATTTGGCTGACACATTGTTGATTCTAGGGACATAATTTTGTACTTGACTATTTATTATTGAATAAATAAAAGGCATCTTTTTCATTCATATTGTTTATGTGTCTATGAATCGTCCAAGAAATTAATAAGATGATGATACATATTCTCAAGAGTTGAGAATTTGAGCCATGTATCATTGGTGATTAATTTCTAAATGCTCCTGATCAAAGGATCATCACGAGGACGGTGATCGATCCGATCAGTGCACAGATCACTCTCCTTCTGGATGGACGAGACTTGAGTCCACAGTGTAGGGACACTGAAGTGATAGTGCAGGTGCTTGTTAGAGAACAAGGGTACTGAGCGTGACCAATACAAGAAGTCACTTGGATGTCTATCCACTCGTCAGTGACTTGCTTGATGTTGCAGTAGTGTGACTGGTCCTTTGACCTGCGGCGCTTCGGCTACTCACAGTGAGGTTATTGTAGTTTGACTGCACACATACATGGTCTCTAGCCATATGGGTCCATGCAGTGTAGATTGGCTGCAGTAAGTTCACTGTAGGAGTAGGGTATGCACCTATATGGAATCTATCGACCTTGATAGATAAGGAGAGATCCTATGTGATTTATAAGACTGAGTTCGTAAGACCTCGGCCGGGGCAGTATGCACAGTGGAGAAAGAGTTTTTCACTATCGAACTCGAGTCGAATAAATCTTGACATATGACAGATGATGGGGTTTGACGAGTTGTCCATGACCTCCGTTCTGTAGGGATCCACGATAGTAGGACTGTATCACATGTTAACTGCACCTAGAGGTTCATCATTCCATTCTGCTGGGTAGCCACTACATGCTGCTAGGTGTCACTGGTGGATGGTGGGACTCATAGGGATTATCTTGATGATCGATAAACCCTAATGAGTTGAGTTGGAATCGTTCCAACCCATTGAAAGGAGTTTTCAATGATATAGTGATAGAGATCACAATATATCTCACTACCAGTCAGAATAGAACCTATGGGGTCACACACACTAGAAGTATTGACCGATCCGATGGTTGAAATCGTGATTAGGAATCACAAGAAATCAATTTGATTGATAAGAAGTTGAAGAAGGAAAAAGGAATTAATTAATTGGACTTGAAACAAGAATCCTACTTCGGGTAGGATAACTAGAGTTCTAATTGGATTAGGACTGGGATTCCTACTTGGAATAGGATTCCTCAATCCTAATGAGATTAGGAGTTTTGAATTAAAAATTGGATTCCTACTTGGAGTAGGATTCCTAGAAATCCTAATTGGATTAGGACTTCGGATTCAAGTAGAGTCCTAATTGGATCAGGACTAAAATTAAACAAATCCTAATTGGATTAGGATTCCTTAAGTCCAAATTAATTATTAATCTAATGAATCAACATGACTCCTAATTGGATTAGGATTGAAGAGTTCAATTGAGTCATGGTTCATTCAAGTCCTAATTGGATTAGGACTAGTATAGATTGAACCCAATTTGGCCAATCCTAATTAGATTAGGATTAAACCATGAGAGAGGCACCTAATCCTCTTTGGAAGAGGATTAGGTTAACCAAGTAAGAGGGGCATCAGCCCCTCTCATCTTGGATGGTGCGGAATGAAGGAGAGAGAGGGGCCGGCGCACCCCCCCTTTCTTTCTTTGGAAAACCATCTAGGGCTCCTACTTTGGAGGAGCCCTTGATGGCTATAAGAAGCACCATGAGGCCGGCGCCCTAGGTATTGGAGCCATCCTCCTCTTGCTGCCGCCACCCTCCCCTCTCCTCTCTTAGTTCAGCCGCAAGCAAAGGAAGAGCAAGGTCCAAGCGTTGGCGTCTTCCTCTTCCTCCAATCCTTCTTCCAACGCAGGGAAAAGAAAGAAGGCTGCAGAAGCTGTGTTCTTCTTCCTTGAGTTCCTTCTTCTTCTTCCTCCTCTCAAGCACTTTCAAGAGTTGAAAGAAAGAGAAGAGATCAGCCATCAAAGGAGTCTTTGCAAGGGAGCTAGCACCCCGGGAAGACAAGAAAGCTTTGATCGGTTCTCTACTTCGTGTGGATACCCGTAGAGGCCGGACGTTTGAACGGCTTCAAACGAACCCTCTTCCAAAAACCACGAATTCAGATTCGCGGTGATCATCTACCCGCGCAAGGTGAAGATTTGATCTTCCTATTAGTTCTAAAAGTTTTAATTCTTACCTAATTACGAAAGGTCTCGAAACAAGCGTTCATGCGATGAACGTCGAACCCGTGCATGCCGATTCCGCTGCCATCTGAAAATTTTTGAAATATCAGCGGCATGGGCGGGTTCCCAACAGTGGTATCAGAGCCTAGATTTCGTAGATTAAGGTAAGAATTAAATATCTAAAGGCATATTAGATCTGAAAATTAAATGATCATGCATGCTGAAAAATTCTGCATGCAGATTTTTCAGGGGTGCTGATTTTTACATGCTGATTTTTATGTGATAAAAAGATGATTCTAATTGCATTGTTAATGGGATTACAAAGTTTAGAATCATGATTAGCATGATCAGCGACCTATGTCATGATATAATCAGTTAAGTTTCAGATCTGAAAATTATAATTGTAGCATACGGTGATGATCATAGGATTCAACCCCTTTTGGTATCAAATGTAATGACCTGCGATGTGATCTGCGATGTCATGTAATTTTTCAGATGCTTGCATGCATCTTATTTGATGTTTTGAGAGGCCTGCGTGCCTCCTAAAAGGAGATGTAAATTATTTTTATTTTTATTTTACATCTGGTTGTATTTCTGTGATGTGATGTACATCAACGATCAAGTTGAAGCAAAGGCATGAGATGAAAGGTGATCTAAGCGGTTGATGGCGATGGGATCAAGAGTTGATCAAGGATCGAATCAAGGAAGCTTGGATCCAATTCAAGAGTTGAAGACCACTTGATCGATTGATGTGCATGTGCTTGTAATACGACCTAATTAGAATCCATGATCATCACCTAGTTAAAGTTTAGCTTTAATTATTGCCGCGATTATAACTGCCTGCAATGCGCCGTTTGCATGTGATGTGAATGAGAGTCGGGTAGATAGGTCTACATGTGATGTAGCAAACCCAATTGAGACCTAAATCAAAACCTCCTCAATCAAGTCGAGAGTGAATCGACATGAGCAAGTCATATTAGATTAATTGATCTAATTGGTGTCTAGGAAAGCATGAAAGGTGGTTACTTAATTAGGACCTTACTCTCTGAGTAAGGGGAGCCTCCCACCTGCTTACCTGGCCAATTGTTCGATTACCTCTTATGAAAGGCTCAAGTTGCAAACACTAAGACCTGATTAACCAATATTAAGTCAATAGGTCTTCCACTGTAGTAGAGCTGCTAAGGCCTTTCTGATGTTGACTTGTCTCGGCTGGATACAGTGGTCAAGTTGCATTGGGGGGCTGGACCTCTCTATAGACATGAGATGTTGTAGGGTAAAGGTGGGGTTGGGCACCAATAACTGTTAGGTGAGGACCCAATGACGACTTTATTCCTACGGTTATACGGTGGGTCTGACTTAACTAAGAAATGAGACCAATAACTGTTAGGTGAGGTCTTCATGGCTTAGAGACCAAGTTGCACTGCAACATGCTTGAGAAGCATTGTACAAGAGTTGTACACTCATCCATCTATGTGTCACCAATAACTGTTAGGTGAGGTGGCATGTAAATTGGTGGGACCGCAGTACCCACTAGAAACCCTAGTCGTGTGGGATTTCCGTTTTCCTACCAGGGGAGTGTGAGGAATTCGAGAAAATAGTGGGAGTCACATTTGTTCTAAAAGACCTTAGGACAGATTAGGATCAAGTACAAAAGTCTAACTAGAATCTTTACTCTCTGCAGATACAATGTCGGCTTCAAACCCTTTGACCCGTATTCTTGAGACCAACCGACTGACCGGAACCAATTACAAGGACTGGCTTAGAAATCTCAAAATAGTTTTGGACTGTGAGAAGATAGGCTATATACTTGATTCAGATATCCCCACATTACCAGCACGTCCCACTGATGTTCAGCGTGAGATGCATAAAAAGTGGTTGGACGATGACATTAGAGTAAAATGCTATATGATGGCATCTATGTCTAATGAACTCCAATGCCAGCATGAAAATATAAAGACTGCTAGGGACATACTGGCACACCTACAAGAGTTGTATGGTGAGCAGAGTCGCACAGCTCGTTTTGAAGTGTCCAAGAGGCTTTTCAAAGCGAAGATGCGTGAAGGGCAGTCTGTCCATGATCACGGTCTGACCATGATCAAGGACCTAGAGGAGCTTGAGAAGCTCGGTATGGACATGCACAAGGAATTGCAAGTGGATTTGATCCTACAGTCACTTCCTGATTCATTTGGTCAGTTTATAGTAAACTACCACATGAATAAGATTGAATGCACTAAGACTGAACTAATCAACATGTTGGTAACTGCTGAGGGAGCCTTGAAAGGTTCAAGGGGCAATGTCCTCGCTGCTGAGTTGACTTCTGGTTCCAAGAGAAAGTCTACTTGGAAGAAAAAGAAGCCTGCTAAGAAGCAGAAGAAAGACAAGAAGCCAAAGAAGGAAGTTCAAAAGAAAAAGGCTAACGACAAAGAAAAATGTTTCCACTGCAATGTCGAAGGCCACTGGAAGAGAAACTGTCCTTCATACCTCGAGAGCCTGAAGAACAAGAAAGGTGACACACCTTCAGAAGGTATAGACTTGCTCATAATTGAAACTAATCTAACGGTTTCTTCTACTTCCAGTTGGGTTATAGATTCTGGTTCTAGTGCTCATTTGTGCACTACCATGCAGGGTCTAAAGGAAAGTAGAAGGCTGGCGGAAGGTGCGGTAACCCTTCGGGTTGGCAACGGGGCAAAAGTTGCTGCTGTGGCTGTGGGCACCTACCATCTGCGACTACCGTTTGGATTTAGTTTAATACTTAGAGACTGCTATTATGTACCTGTTGCTAGCAGAAATTTGATTTCTGTTTCATGTCTAGCACAGGAAGGTCATGTTTTTACATTTGACAAAGACTGCTGTTCTATTTATTTGAGAAATAAAATAGTCGCACGTGGTTTTATGATTGACAGTCTCTACCATTTACATATGGATGTATCTGTGAATGTTACCGAGCAAGATGTGAGTGCCAAAGGATCCAAAAGATCCAGAGATGAGATAAACCAAAGATATTTGTGGCACCTCAGACTTGGCCATATTGGAGAAGATAGAATGAACAAAATGGATAAAGATGGGCTCTTAGGCTCATTGACTTCCGAGTCATATCCAGTTTGCGAGTCCTGTCTTCAAGGAAAGATGGCCAGACTACCCTTTGTAGGACATGGGGAGAGGACCACTGAAATACTTACCCTAGTACATACAGATGTATGTGGCCCATTCGATGTGCTAGCCAGGGGGCGTTATTCTTACTTCATTACCTTTACCGATGATTATTCACGGTATGGGTATGTGTATCTTATGAGACACAAGTCTGAATCCTTTGAAAAGTTCAAAGAGTTCAAGAATGAAGTAGAAAAACAAACTGGAAAACCTCTTAAGGCTCTTCGATCAGATCGAGGAGGAGAATACCTTAGTGAGGAATTCCGGGACTATCTCAAAGAAAACGGCATAGTCTCACAATGGACACCTCCGGGAACACCTCAACTCAACGGGGTGTCAGAGAGGAGAAATCGGACCCTATTGGATATGGTCAGGTCCATGATGAGCTTCACTGATTTACCTATGTTCCTTTGGGGAGATGCCTTACTCACAGCGATTTATTTATTGAATAGAGTTCCCTCTAAATCCGTTCCTACCACACCGTATGAGATATGGCATGGTAAGAAACCAAGTCTGGGTCATCTCAAGATTTGGGGATGTCCGGCCCACGTCAAGCGACTACAGGCGGACAAGTTAGAGGCTAGGACCATAAGTGCTCGTTTTATAGGATATCCTAAAGAGTCATTAGGATACAATTTTTACGTCTCAGAGGATCACAATGTGTTTGTGAGCCGTCATGCCATCTTCTTGGAAAATCAGTTTATCCTTGATAGAGGCAGTGGGAGGAAAATTGAGCTTGAAGAGAAAGTCTCTGAAAAGCAACGAGTGATGGATCCTATAGAACCTATTCATAAGGAGCCAGTACACGATGTCCCTCAACCACCTCGTAGATCTAGTAGAGTCTCCCATCCTCCCGATAGATACTTAGGTATACTTGAAGAGGATACTGAGGAAATGTTCCTAGTGGGAGATAGGGATCACATACAGGATCCCAAAACATACAACGAGGCGATATCTGATATCGATTCCGAGAAATGGCTGGAAGCTATGAAGTCAGAGATAGACTCCATGCATTTCAACCAAGTCTGGACCTTAGTAGATCCACCAGAAGGTATTGTACCTATTGGATGCAAATGGATCTACAAAAGGAAGATAGGTTCGGATGGAAAGGTAGAGACCTATAAGGCAAGGCTTGTGGCGAAAGGGTATAGTCAGCGCGAAGGCATTGACTATCAGGAGACCTTTTCACCTGTAGCCATGCTAAAATCCATCCGAACATTGCTTGCCATTGCAGCATTTCATGATTATGAAATCTGGCAGATGGATGTGAAAACTGCTTTCCTGAATGGATATCTTGATGAAGATATCTATATGGAACAGCCTTTGGGTTTCACTTCCAGTGATGGAGATCACAAGGTCTGCAAGCTGCAAAGGTCCATCTATGGACTAAAGCAAGCATCTCGGAGTTGGAACACTCGTTTCGATGATACAATCAAAACGTTTGATTTCATCAAAAACGAGGAGGAACCATGTGTTTATAAAAAGGTTAGTGGGAGTGCTGTCGTTTTTCTCGTACTGTACGTAGATGACATTCTCCTGATTGGGAATGATATTCCCATGCTAACCTCGGTCAAGGTCTGGTTGTCAAAAGAATTCTCCATGAAAGACCTTGGGGAAGCATCCTATATTTTGGGAATAAAGGTCTATAGAGATAGATCTAAAAGGATGCTTGGCCTGTCACAGAAAATGTACATAGAGGAGGTGCTGAAGAGGTTCAGCATGGAAAACTCCAAGAGGGGTCTCTTACCCCTAAGGCATGGAATTCATCTCTCCAAGAAGATGTGCCCCAACACATCTGAGGAGATTCAACGCATGAGCAAGATTCCTTATGCATCGGCAATAGGAAGCCTCATGTATGCCATGCTATGTACACGACCTGATATAGCTCTTGCTGTGAGTGTCACAAGCAGATATCAGTCGAATCCAGGTGAAGAACACTGGACAGCTGTGAAGAATATTCTTAAGTACTTGAGAAGAACTAAAGATTTATTCTTGGTTTTTGGAGGATCATCAGAGTTAAAGGTAGAAGGGTACACAGATTCAGACTTCATGACTGATGTCGATGACAGGAAGTCAACATCTGGATACGTGTTCTTGTGCAATGGTGGTACGGTGAATTGGAAGAGTTCTAAACAATCGATCATTGCTGATTCGACTATGGAAGCCGAATACATCGCCGCCTCTGAAGCTGCTAAGGAAGGCTTCTGGTTCAAGAAATTCATTGCAGAGTTGGATGTGATGACATCAGATGCCATAACACTCTACTGCGATAATAATGGCGCCATAGCCCTTGCTAAGGAGCCAAGGTCTCATCAGAAGTCTAAGCATATAGAGCGGCGCTTTCACCTCATACGCGACTATGTGGAGAAGAAATATGTAGAGGTGCAGAGAGTAGACTCCGCGGATAACGTGGCAGACCCTTTCACTAAGCAGCTGAGTCAGCAAAAGACTGAAGCCCACTTTGAGAAGATGGGCCTAAGATATATGACCAATTGGCTTTAGTGCAAGTGGGAGATTGTTAGATGTATGCCCTAGAAGCCAATTTGGCTGACACATTGTTGATTCTAGGGACATAATTTTGTACTTGACTATTTATTATTGAATAAATAAAAGGCATCTTTTTCATTCATATTGTTTATGTGTCTATGAATCGTCCAAGAAATTAATAAGATGATGATACATATTCTCAAGAGTTGAGAATTTGAGCCATGTATCATTGGTGATTAATTTCTAAATGCTCCTGATCAAAGGATCATCACGAGGACGGTGATCGATCCGATCAGTGCACAGATCACTCTCCTTCTGGATGGACGAGACTTGAGTCCACAGTGTAGGGACACTGAAGTGATAGTGCAGGTGCTTGTTAGAGAACAAGGGTACTGAGCGTGACCAATACAAGAAGTCACTTGGATGTCTATCCACTCGTCAGTGACTTGCTTGATGTTGCAGTAGTGTGACGGGTCCTTTGACCTGCGGCGCTTCGGCTACTCACAGTGAGGTTATTGTAGTTTGACTGCACACATACATGGTCTCTAGCCATATGGGTCCATGCAGTGTAGATTGGCTGCAGTAAGTTCACTGTAGGAGTAGGGTATGCACCTATATGGAATCTATCGACCTTGATAGATAAGGAGAGATCCTATGTGATTTATAAGACTGAGTTCGTAAGACCTCGGCCGGGGCAGTATGCACAGTGGAGAAAGAGTTTTTCACTATCGAACTCGAGTCGAATAAATCTTGACATATGACAGACGATGGGGTTTGACGAGTTGTCCATGACCTCCGTCCTGTAGGGATCCACGATAGTAGGACTGTATCACATGTTAACTGCACCTAGAGGTTCATCATTCCATTCTGCTGGGTAGCCACTACATGCTGCTAGGTGTCACTGGTGGATGGTGGGACTCATAGGGATTATCTTGATGATCGATAAACCCTAATGAGTTGAGTTGGAATCGTTCCAACCCATTGAAAGGAGTTTTCAATGATATAGTGATAGAGATCACAATATATCTCACTACCAGTCAGAATAGAACCTATGGGGTCACACACACTAGAAGTATTGACCGATCCGATGGTTGAAATCGTGATTAGGAATCACAAGAAATCAATTTGATTGATAAGAAGTTGAAGAAGGAAAAAGGAATTAATTAATTGGACTTGAAACAAGAATCCTACTTCGGGTAGGATAACTAGAGTTCTAATTGGATTAGGACTGGGATTCCTACTTGGAATAGGATTCCTCAATCCTAATGAGATTAGGAGTTTTGAATTAAAAATTGGATTCCTACTTGGAGTAGGATTCCTAGAAATCCTAATTGGATTAGGACTTCGGATTCAAGTAGAGTCCTAATTGGATCAGGACTAAAATTAAACAAATCCTAATTGGATTAGGATTCCTTAAGTCCAAATTAATTATTAATCTAATGAATCAACATGACTCCTAATTGGATTAGGATTGAAGAGTTCAATTGAGTCATGATTCATTCAAGTCCTAATTGGATTAGGACTAGTATAGATTGAACCCAATTTGGCCAATCCTAATTAGATTAGGATTAAACCATGAGAGAGGCACCTAATCCTCTTTGGAAGAGGATTAGGTTAACCAAGTAAGAGGGGCATCAGCCCCTCTCATCTTGGATGGTGCGGATTGAAGGAGAGAGAGGGGCCGGCGCACCCCCCCTTTCTTTCTTTGGAAAACCATCTAGGGCTCCTACTTTGGAGGAGCCCTTGATGGCTATAAGAAGCACCATGAGGCCGGCGCCCTAGGTATTGGAGCCATCCTCCTCTTGCTGCCGCCACCCTCCCCTCTCCTCTCTTAGTTCAGCCGCAAGCAAAGGAAGAGCAAGGTCCAAGCGTTGGCGTCTTCCTCTTCCTCCAATCCTTCTTCCAACGCAGGGAAAAGAAAGAAGGCTGCAGAAGCTGTGTTCTTCTTCCTTGAGTTCCTTCTTCTTCTTCCTCCTCTCAAGCACTTTCAAGAGTTGAAAGAAAGAGAAGAGATCAGCCATCAAAGGAGTCTTTGCAAGGGAGCTAGCACCCCGGGAAGACAAGAAAGCTTTGATCGGTTCTCTACTTCGTGTGGATACCCGTAGAGGCCGGACGTTTGAACGGCTTCAAACGAACCCTCTTCCAAAAACCACGAATTCAGATTCGCGGTGATCATCTACCCGCGCAAGGTGAAGATTTGATCTTCCTATTAGTTCTAAAAGTTTTAATTCTTACCTAATTACGAAAGGTCTCGAAACAAGCGTTCATGCGATGAACGTCGAACCCGTGCATGCCGATTCCGCTGCCATCTGAAAATTTTTGAAATATCAGCGGCATGGGCGGGTTCCCAACAATGCAGAGGTATGACTCTGATAAATGGCTTGGAGCCATGCAATCCGAAATGGAATCCATGAAGGTCAATGATGTTTGGACATTAGTTGACCCACCCGAAGGAATTAAATCCATAGGGTGTAAGTGGATATTCAAAAGGAAACGGGGCGCAGACGGAAAGGTAGAGACCTATAAAGCCCGTTTGGTTGCCAAGGGTTATCGTCAACGTTATGGTATTGACTATGACGAGACGTTTTCTCCTGTGGCAATGCTCAAGTCCATTCGGATTATGCTTGCGATAGCAGCACATTTAGACTATGAAATCTGGCAAATGATGTAAAGACCGCATTTCTAAATGGAGATTTAGAAGAGGAAGTGTATATGATACAACCTGAAGGTTTTACATCTGCAGATGAGTCTAAAGTGTGCAAGCTTCAAAAATCCATTTATGGATTAAAGCAAGCTTCACGGAGTTGGAATATACGTTTTGATAAGGTAATCAAAACATATGGCTTCATTAAGAATGAAGAGGAACCTTGCATTTATAAATAGACAAATGGTTCAGTTATTATATTCCTTAGTTTGTATGTGGATGACATTCTTTTAATCGGGAATGACATTCCTGCATTACAAGGAATAAAGGTTTGGCTATCATCTCAATTTGCCATGAAGGATTTGGGAGAAGCATCTTACATCCTAGGGATGAAGATCTATAGAGATAGATCTAGAAGATTGCTTGGATTATCCCAATCCACATACATTGATACTATACTGAAGAGGTTCAGTATGATTAATTCCAAGAAAGGCTATCTTCCGATGGGCCATGGAATTAACCTCTCTAAAAGGGATTGTCCGACAACCCCTCAAGAAAGAGAGAGTATGGATAGAATTTCATATGCTTCGGCAGTGGGATCTATAATGTATGCCATGACATGTACTAGACCAGACGTGGCATACTCACTAGGAGTAGTGAGCAGATACCAGTCTGATCCAGGTAGCAACCACTGGAAGGTTGTAAAAACCATCCTTAAGTATTTGAGAAATACTAAAGATCAGTGGCTTGTCTATGGTGATTCTGACTTAAAACTTGAGGGATATACTGATTCAAGTTTTCAGTCAGATCAAGATGATAGCAAGAGCGTGTCAGGATATATCTTCACTCTTAAGGGTGGGGCCATCTGCTGGAAGAGTTCCAAGCAGCATACAGTGGCAGATTCTACATGTGAAGCAGAATATATCGCAGCATCTGATGCCGCCAAGGAAGCTGTATGGTTGCGGAAGTTCATCACCGAGCTTGGAGTGACACCCTCCATTGATGGTCCAGTGCCTGTATTTTGTGACAATACTGGGGCCATAGCTCAAGCAAGATAACCCAAAGCACATCAGCGGACCAAGCATATTCTACGTCGCTACCACCTGGTTCGAGAGATCATCGATCGAGGTGATATTGATCTTCAGAAGATTGACATAAAAGAAAATCTGGCTGACCCATTTACCAAAGTCCTCGGCATCAAAGAGTTCGACGAACACAAGTCGAAGATGGGTATTAGATACTGTGCCGATTGGCATTAGGCTAAGTGGGAGTTGTTGGAATTTGTATCCTAAATGTCAATCGTCAGCATATTGATGATTGAATTTTGTAAATGAATTGACAAATTAATAAAGTGTTATTTGGCATTATTCATCATTTCATCTTCAAATGAACTCTTATATGATGAAGTCCTTAGGACTTATGTTATGATAAAGGAGGATTTATCTTTGAGTCCTTAAACTTGTTTGCGACGAAATGATATGTTGTTACTAGGACGACAACATTATCGAGATTAGGTCGTTGTGTAACATATACGTTGGTTGTCCTCTTAACCAAGGAGTGTGGAGACACTGGTATGCCATACAAGTGAAGTGTAGAAGTACATTTCACTAAACGTGACCAATTCCGGAACGCTCTACTGTCGAGAGATGTTCCGAGTGGATATGGGTATAAGTTTGGCCCTCTGACCTGAGACCGCAACCTGTGACTAGCAAGCAACTCACTGTACTTTGATACCGGACTATCTGAATTTCTATTTCAGTGACGGAAGGTCACTGGGTGCAGTCAAGTACTTGCGTAGTCAGTTGTGAGTCAAGATGGAATTGACCCCTCCTGAAAACAGGAGATAATGTCTTGTGATTAATTTAGCAAAACCTTGGCCAGGGTAATCCCAGTGAGGAGTCACGGGATATCTAAAGTTAATCACATAATGGATGTACTAATTATAGGGTTGACAGTGAGCTCTAAGTCATCCTGGCATTAGGAGTCAAAGGGATTGAATTATACAGTAACCATAGTTCAGGATTCCAGAATATTTGCTTCGCATATATTCGACCTATCCGGACGTCGGGTACCATTGCTAGATGGTCACATCGATTAGTGTAGAAAATTGTTCCTATACTACCGGCTTAGGTTCGAACCTATGAGGTCACACGCATAGAAGATTCCTGATTGATCAAGAAAGCTGATGAATGATTAAGAATCATTCAGGGGTAATTTGGTCAATTTGATTGGCAAATTATCTTATAAAATAATTAAAGTAATTATTGAAGGATTAATTAGTAATTAAATTACTAATAAACTCAATTTGATTGAGTAATTGTGCTAAGGATGAGCCAAATTGAATTGGATTCAAGTTTGGGCTCAACCAGGGTTTTGACCTGATTGGATTAGGTCAGAACCAAAAAGGACTTAAGCTGATCAAATTAATTTTAAATTAATTTGTTCTTAATTGGGGATTGACCTAATTGAATTAGGTCCAACACAAAGTAATAATTCAATTTGATTGAGTTTGCATGAGCCAAAATTGAATTGGATTCAATTTGAGCTCAATCAGGGTCTGACCTGATTAGATTGGGTTCAACCAAATTGCTTTGTTTTAATTCGGGTTTGACCAAATTTGATTAGGTGCAACCCAAGGGGATTAGGCTCAGATGATGTGGCAATTATTGGTGACATGGAATTGGATTTCATGAATTTTAAATAAACCAAAATTATTGCATGGCACATGGACCCATTGCTTGACACATGGCGACATTGTTTGTTATTTGAATTTAAATTCAAACATTAAGCAATGTGTTAAATGATTTTAATCACTCAAACCATCAGCCAAGGTGGCGTCTGAGTTTTTGAATGGATTAAATTCGAATTTCAAGAGGTGATTTCGAAATTATCAAGTGTTTTACCTTGCCGCATGGATTTCAAATTCCTTCCCTCTTGCACATGTGTTTAAAATTTGAATTTAAATCAGATTTGGTTGAGATCTGATTTGGGTTGTTCCTATTCCTTTGCATGTGCCAACTAAAAGAGGTTTCCTGAAAATAAATTTTGAATTTTGAATGAAAATTCGGAGGCCATTAAAAGGGGTGAAACATGGGCACCAAAAATACATCCATTGCAGCCTTCTTCCTCACCCGCCTCCTCCTCCTCTTCTTCTCCATTTTAGATAGGGTTTTCAGGGTGAATATCTAGAAGATTCAAGATTAGATCTGAGTCCTCTACTTCCCTTACAAACCTCATCTCTATCTGCTTCAAGACGATTGATCAAGAGTTGATTGAATTCCGGCGGACAGATTTCAGCTTTCAAGTATTCTGCAGCTGCTAGCACTGTTGCGGAAGAAGATCCTTCAGGACTTCGCGTGTACTTCTCGTAGAGGCCATTCGTGTGCGTGGCTGCGAAGTCAAGAATCAGATTCACAACTTTCATCCATCATAAAAGGTATTAATCTAGCATTAATCATTTATTATGGTGTCAAGGTCTAGGTCCAATTCTCCGAGGTTTTACCCTCTTTTGGGGCTCCTCACGGAGATATCTCCAGAATCCATTCGATGGATATTCGGAGATTAATTGGAATAGAGTTCTTAAGTTTCAGATCTGATAGTTAATCATGCATAAAAGTTTTAGCATAATTGTTTAAACGATTCCGGCATAATCCTATGTGTTCTTAAGGTGCTGATTTCTAGATTTGATCTTGTAAGCATGCATGAATTAAATTGTTTGATTCGGTTTTTCCGCTGCGTTTTAAAACTTAAAAAGAACTACGTATGGCTTGATCCCCCTTATGAAGGGGTACGTAGGCAACCCGATCAGGTTCAGCCATGGTTTTCAAAAAAAAAAAAAAAATTCAGCATGCTAAACACCGAAGAACCTAGGATTCACTTTCATTATGAGCATGTGAAATCTAGTTTCTGGTACATGGATAGCTTTTGTTCAGATAATCATAGTGGAGTTGTCTACAACCAGAATCCAATTTTTGGTTTATTCATATTTTTGTCTACATGATGGTTGTTTGGATGAATAGCAAGATCAGATATTTTGAGATTTTTAATTTACATTTTGATGTGTTTGGTGATGATTATCACCCTAACATATGGTATGGATGAAACATTTTGATAAATGGTTAATAGGTAAGCTTGACTTTAGACTTATAGATGATGATATTTATAATGCATGATTAGGGATTCTCCAACATTGTATGTCTTTCTATTTGGATGAGCAAATGTATTGTGCAATTTCAAGCAGCTGCCGAAGGAAGACATTTACCTCATAGAATTGTGGTCTATACTGTTGGGAATTTTGCATCTTTATCATACCTCCGGGTCGAGGAAAATTTGGATTGAAACCAACTCCAAAATTTTGAAAGACTGGATCTCTAAGCTGGTTGATCCCCTGTGGCGTGTCATGATTATTATTTCTAATAACATCTGGATATTGGATAGGCTGTGTTGGTTGTACAGGATTTGGAACGAGCCCAAAAATAAATATTAAGCTTATAATTTGAATTGTAAATTAAATACAGGTTTATACTTTCTGCCACCAAACATTGTTTGTTGCCAATGCATTCCAATATACTCTGCGACCAAACTATTGGTAGGGGAAGATAGACATTCAGGGACCATTTTTTTGGTAGCGAAAGACAAACCTTCCACGACCAACTATTTGGTCGGCATTGAAATTAGCGACAACAGATTTGGTCGCTGATAATTTTCTTCGGCAACCAAACGTTGGTCATTATTGGTGTACCTTAGGTGACCACACAATATTGGTTGCCAAAACCTTTCAGTGACTAGGGTTCGGCGACGAAGGGTATGCTAGTCGCAAAAAGATTTCGGCGACCAAATATGGTTATTCGGCGACGAGAATCTTAGTCGCTGAATATGTATTTTCTTGTAGTGCATGCACCATTAATTAGCAACAGCAATCATGGTTGATGGCTTGAGCTAGGATGGCAATTTAACTCCCTCCTTCCAGTGACATGCGCTCATGGTGTGATTGCACCTAAAAAAACATGCTAAACTTGTTCCTAGGGACTAGTTTCTGTACAAAGGGGTGCAGATCATCTAAGGCCTCAATAGCATACTTCATACAGTGGAAATTACATGCTAGCTAGAAATGTTGACTGGTTAACTAAACTTGATCAACCATCAATCCGTAGCCCTCAATTTCAATCTCAGGTGAGCAAGTATGCTATTAAGATCCAATAATTTATGCTTCTTTTTTTTTTGATTTTTTTTGCACGAATATCCTCCTAAATATTAGAGTTTGCATGAATATCCTCCTAAAATTGATATTTGCATGTATACCCTCCTAAAATACTTGTTTTGCTATTCCATCCTTTTTTATTCTTGTTTTTGCATGAATATCCCCCTGCTATCTAACGTCATTAAAAAATTAACAGTTTTAAATTAAAATGACTAAAATATCTTTAATAGGTAGACATACAAATAGAAATATTTATAAGGGTATACAAGCAAATAGCAACTTTACAAAGATATTTATACAATTTTACACATTTAGAAGGATATATATGCAAAAAAAATCATGAAAAGAATTTAGATTCATTAATTAAGGGGAAGAGAAAGGAAGGAGACCACAGGGGAGGAGAAAGGAAGAGGAGAAAGAAAGGTACAAAAGCCGGAGACCTTATCCCAGCAATCACATAAACCACAAAAACAACCATTTAATGCTGCTTTGTGTTTATTGTTTTGATTGCCGAAGGACCTGAGACACAAATGGTATTTAATTATTCTTGCCTCAGCCGTTCCAGAATAATAAGGCAGATAAATTTGTGGCATGATTGCAAATATTTAAGCTGCATATAAGCCGGATAAGGGCATGTTTTACAAACCAAGACTGTGTTTCAAATCCTCACACAGTATATAGGCTTTAGCAGAGCATATTTTGGTCTCCAGATGAACTGAATCAATTTGAGTTAAATTGAGTAGATAGTGTTTAACAATAACAGTAAAGCTTTCTTTTGTTTTTTTTCCCTCAACAAGCCTCACCTTACGTGAAACTCAATCTTCTGACGCGATCGCCCGCAGGATCTAGAATTGATGTGTGACAATTGAAATGTATCCGACAAGAGAAAATGAACAAATAGAAGCAACTAGTTTGTACTTCTTTTCATTAAATAGACCTGCGTTCAAGTATGGTAGGGAGATTGGTGGTCCTCTTGCCGCTTAATACCACCGGCCGAGGACGGCTCGTCGCTTGCCGTCGTCCGCTCCATGACTGCTTTCAGTGCTTCTTAGATGGAGGCGATGGACTGCTGCTGCTGCTTCTGATGGTCGGCATCATCTTCACCGGTGATGACGAGGACGTTCTCGACACGGCCGCCTAGGGTGGTGATCTCGGCCTTAAGTGTGAGAAGCCCGAGAGCCTTCAGCGCCTTGATGAGGTCTGGAAGGAGGACCGAGCGGTCATCGCAGCACAGCGAGGCCTTCACTATGAACCTTCACGCTTCCATATGGGAGTGGGATTTGTGGGTGGGTGGACAAAGAAGCTACGGCCGAGTGCTTCTCTTTTTATCTGGCAGGAGTGCGCGTGTTTGTCTTTCTTCGTATCACTCCTCTCCAGCAAAAGCTCTTTCAAAGCAAGCTTTTTGCTGGACTAGTCCTCCCCTGCATCCTTTTCTCAAGTCAATAGGGCGGCTCCTCTCCAATCTTTGTCCCTCTTCGCGAAGGCGGGGGATCGCGATTGTGATCCCAATAGCAGAGGAGAAAACGAAAATAATGACGAAATTTAAAAATTTTATTTTATTTTTAATTAATATAAACATATTTTTTTTAACGGTGTTAAGACAATCATTATATTAAAGATATTTGTACAATAACAGTGTTTTACGAGAATATAGATATATATAGAAATTTTAAGAGAATATTCATGCAAATTTGAATAATTCGAAAGATATTTATGCTTTTTTTTCCGTCAGTATAGTAGTTTGTTAGGTTTATGTTGCATTGCTGCAGCATGCTGGTCTAAGCTTTGGTCTGCCAAGCTTCCTGTGCATCTCGAAGTTGATAGTTGACTTTACAAGATCATTGATTTAATTTGCAATGGAATTTATACAAGCTTGATTGAAAAAGTGAAGTCAGATTAGGGACTCTGATTAGGGCATCATACATTTGTTAGCGAACGTGGTAGGGAAGGTTATGAATGCAATCCAAGCAGCTGGAACCACCTGCCCTGAGTACATAAAGGAGGTGAGTTTATTATTTTTTAAGTGAACTCTATACAAATCACAATTGTATGATTTTGAGTTCCAGAAGTTGTATGGCTATAAAACTATATCGTAGAAGTATAACATGACCTGGATGCTAAGGTAGAACTTATCTATGTTTCCGTGCTCTGACAGAGGAAACAAAATGGGCATAAACACCTTTGCTTAAAAATATAAAAAAAAAGAATCTGTATGTCATTGCAGGCTTAAATTTTGATAAACTTCAACACAATTGCATGTGTATAAGAGGTATTATCAGCCTCCTGAACTTCAACTGTAGAGGAAAACTTGATATACATACATATATGAGCATATGATGTGGACCTTGTTATGGTGTAATGAAGCTTAAAAACACCACTACCTGCCATGTTTAGTGCACTCAGGATATCAAACTGACATGCTGGTTCTTGAGTGAGTTCTAATGTCTATCTTGCAAACTAGCAACCACAACCAAATCTGCTTGATTCTTAGTCACATCATTCCTGTTTATAATCAATGGAGAGCCCCTAGTGTGGAAGCAATTAGCTGCAAAAGACACTGTCACTGGATTTATTCTTCAAACCCATGACAAGGATTATGCTTTTGTGGTAGATAGGGTTCTCTAGCTTCACCAAGAACTTCAACATCACTGTGTTTTCCTTGAGATGCTAACTTTTTCAGTGTAATTTCGTGCCAGCCAATGGATTCAAAGTCTTCATCATCTTCATCATCATCCTCCTCCTCCTCTTATTCTTCTTTTGGAAAAAGGATTCAGTGTCTTTTCATAACCATCAAAATTAATTCTTTTGTCCCTGTTAGGATCCACATTAAGAATCTGCGTTTCTTTAAGAGCTACTTTCAAACCCTCAAACACTGTTTATCCTTTATACCAACTAGTCCAGAAGATCCAGATTCATTTAGGTATAAGTTCTCAAAATTCTCTCCAGATAATTCTAGTCCAAAATTTTCAACTTTGATTTTACTCTAGGGTCCATCACTATCATGAACTTATTCAGCAACTAGTTTCTGTTCTAAGAGCACAGGGTCCTTGCTGCATCGAACTGCCTGTCGTGAGCAATCGTTGGTGCACAAGTACAACCAATATTTTTCATTTCCCTGTGCAAGCACAGCAAGGTGTCAAATATATTGTCCATCTGAGGGTGTGATCTATCTCCTGCTAGAAATGAATGCATTTTACTTCCAATTTGAATCCAGCTGCATCCAGGATTTCTTTTCAGCCCAGTATCTCTCATTATTGTCCTAACTTTTGATGCCTCCTGCCACCTTGCAGAAGCTCCATAAATGTTGGAAAGTGTTAGATAGTTTACCAAGTTTTCTGGTTCCAACTTGAATAGGCACCTAGAGAGATATTCACCAAGCTCTATCTCATGATGCTCCTTGCACACGGCAAGTAAAGATCCTAATACATGGGCATCAGGTATAACAGGCATCGCAGCTACAACCCTTAGTGCTTCTTTGAAACTACCAAATCTCGAGAAGAGAGTAACCAAACAGCCATAGTGCTCATTTTGGGGAGTTATATGGTATACAGAAACCATCTCAGTGAAGACCTTCAAACCTTCATCAAGAAGTCCTGCATGGCTACATGCTGACAAAAGCCCAGTAAAGGTAATCTCATCTGGCTCTATTCCCACCTGATGCATCTTCTTATAGAGTGTGAGAGCTTCTTTGGCTTGACCATGCAACGCATACCCAGATATCATTGCATTGTAAGGTGGCAGCTCCTTAGTTGAAACCATTTGGAATACATTCTTTGCAAGATTCAAGCTTCCACATTTAGCATACATGTCTATGAGAGATGTTGCAACATGAACAGATGATAAGAGTCCTCGTCTCATGACATGTCCATGCATAACCCTTGCATAATATAATGACACCAGGTTAGTACAGGCCAAGAGTGCTCCTACAGCACTCATAGGACTGGGTCTGAGGCCTATTGCTTGCATTTGCTCATATAGTTTAATTGCTTCATAACCATATCCATTTTGAGCTAACCCATGAACTAGCATAGTCCATGTGATTAGGTTTGGATGCACCCCACTGAATTGCATCTGCGAGAACATACCTTTGGCCTCACCGACCTGTCCATTCCTTAGAAAACCCAAAATAACTGAATTCCATGAGACCACGTTTGGGGGCACACTCTCCAGCTGCATCTGATAGAAAATTTTCAAGGCCTCCCCACTCAGGCCGTACTGTGCATATGCAGAAATCAATGCGTTCCATAATATCAAATCTCGTGACTTCGTAGCATTAAATACTCGCTGTGCATATTCTATCCTCCCACAACTTGAATACAAATCTATAAGGGCACTTGCAATCACTACATCTGATTCAAAATTATTTCTAATGCAATAACCATGCCCAACCTTGCCGAGTTGTAGCTTCCAGGAATGAGCACACGCTGATAAGATAGATGCCAGAGTCACAGAATCAAATTTAAATTTCTTCTTCCTCATCAGACAACAAATGCAAAGAGCTTTTTCAATCTGTCCGTCTTGCACATAACCTGATATCAGCAAGTTCCACGTCACGACATCCATATCAGCCATGCGGCCAAAGATGACCTCTGCCTCCTCTAGCAGTCCTAGCTTGCAGTAAAAGTTCATGATAGAGCTTCCCAGAATGTTATCAAGCTCTAATCCACACAAGACTGCGATTGCATGACCTTGTCTGCCTTCATCAAGAGCTTGTAAATTTGCTGATGCAGAGAGGAAGCTTGCAATGCTGACCCGAGTTGGCTGAATTCCTTGATTTCTCATATCATAAAATAGTTCCACGGCCTCCTCATCTAGGCCATTATAAACGTAACCTACAAGCATCGAGTTCCAAGTAATCACATTTCTCTCGGGCATATACTCAAAAACCTTCCTTGCGTCCTCCGGAACCCCGCATTTCCCGTAAAAATCTACGAGACTGCTCAGAATATAGACACAACCAGCAAAACCCATCTTCAAGACATAGCCATGAATCCCCTTTCCAAACCCAACCCATCGAAGGGCGGAGCATGCTTTCAGAGAATTCGGGATAACAAAATTGTCCGGAAAAGCGCCGGCTTCCAGCATCTCACTGAATCCCATTAGAGCTTTCTCATTGAAACCAAGTCTACAGCGCAGCCCAATCATGGCCGCCCAAGAGAAAACATTGGGCAACGACTGCCGGAGAAACAACTCCTCGGCTATCACCGAGCAACCGCATTGCGCATAAAAAATCAACAGCTTGGTCTCTATATACTCGTTTTTATAGAATAAAGAGCCGTTTTTGAGGATCCGAGCATGGATTTGCTGACCTTGGGAAAGGTCCCGCTTGTCGACGCATCCCTGAAGCAATTCCCCATAGATTTCGGGTCCGATGGGGAGGTCATCGGACTCCAATCGTACGAGGAGGATGAAGGCATCGCGAAGCAACCCTTGTTTACATAGGGAGGAGATTTTCTGGAGATACGATTTGGTCGAGAATCGAGAGCTTTTGAGCTTCTTTGGGTATTTGGAGAGATGAGGAGACTCAGAAAATGGGAAATTTTGGAGCGTTTTGATGGGTCTTTTCGGGGAGGAGGGAGGGTTCGGGATGGTGGGGAGAGGAGGAAGAGAAGCCATGGAAACAGGAGGGAAAGGATAGGGTCGTTTTGTTAGGTACCGAAGCAAGGAAGGGTATTTTGGTCTTTTAGTAAGTTCAGTGTTCCTTTTAATACAACTGCCGCTCATGCTACTCTAATGCTAGTACAACCAACAGAATTAAGAGAAGGACAACGATAAAGTGGCGGAGGAGCAACTCCTTGATGTGTTCAAAAGATCTCTCCGCAGTGTTGGGCAGCAAAAGAGGCGATCCAGTTAACGATTCTATTTGACTTTATGTACACATGTACAGTCTGAAAGGTGCTGCAATTCCACACCATCCAGATGTCATTGCCAGAAAAGAATAGGATTAGCTAGAAGAGGATAAGTTTAGTGGTTTTAGCGTTAGAATTAGCCTAAAGAGGATAGGATGACCCATGCCAATCATTATTTTAATGTCAAAAATACCCCTACTCTTTTTTAAAAAGATATTTCCCTGACCTCCTTTACAGTCTTTGGTAGTAGATGCTGCATTGCGCTAATTCAAAATTACGCGAACTCAAAGGAAATATCATTTGCCTGTTTTGATAGAACAGCAGAAGAAGATTAATAAGTCAACTGAAAAAATAAAAATCTGTGGCACCCGTTTTATATCTTGTTCTTGTACATGTTAATCTACAGGGGCAAATTGGAATAGCAGCTTGGAAGTAGGAGTTTCTGCATCGTTGTCATGACGTTTCTCATGCTTCTTTGGAAGTTGAACACTTTAATGGAGAAGGCAAAGACTAGGTGCAAAAAGCACAGAAAATCCAGCTACCGCAATAGCAACCACTCCCAAGAAATCATGCCTAAACTTCCAAAATATATAGTTCTTTATAAAGTATTGCATGGTATCACCATTGTCGAGTAGTCGCCTAAATGTGAGGTCCATACAACATCCATGCAACTGGATATGCTCAAGAATATCATCTCCAGACTCCACCACACACGATTAGCATCTCAATTTGATGAAACTGCTTAACCCGATACATTTGTCCAAGCAAAACTGAGTGGTCGAGTAATGAGGTGGCCTGCAAAGATGTTCCATATTGCATAGAATGCAATAGAGACTATGGTAGCAATGTCACTGTTGGGTGTCATACCACAGCCATCATTCCCTAGAATGTGAAGTCATAAATGTGAAGAACATGAAAAACAAGTATCAAAAGAATTTCTCTGCTGCACATTCAAAAGACTTAAAATGCAGACAATTAGCCCATACGTAACAGGCTGTAGGAGAATGTGTGGGATCTCAATCAGAACCTGCATGTAGAGAGACCAAGTGAGATGGAAGAGCAACTCTCCGCATGAGGACCAAGCTTTTGATAGAAACATCTTTGAAGCATAATTTAGTTGGACAGAGCACATTGTGCTTACCTGAGCAATTGCATATGGTAGAACAGAGTACATTCCAGCAGACTTCTCTGTATAAAAGACTGTTGTTTCAGCATCTACAATTGGCTGCAAGCTATGGTCATTCTGTATTCGAATCAAGAGAGCTGCATCATCCATGGAACCTAAGGACTTGGACGGATCCTGTTATGTGCTCCTAAAATTGCTGCAACCAAGATGCATTCTGTCATTTGGTGCAGCCAGTAACACTAATGGACACCAACAGCCATGCTTACATGGAAGAGGTCTTGATAGAAATAGCGGTGACTCCGACACCAAGTAAATTTTCATGTAAGCCATGGTTACATGTAAATTTCAGAATCCATGTTCCGCTGTTCAGTTGACAGACCACTGACACCCGGCAATGCACCAAGTGCACCTCTCAGTGAGCTCAGCTCTTCAAGTTGCATCACTTTCTCAATGAACATCTGCAATGATGATCTTTAACAAGTTAGCTGAAAACCAAACACAGAGAATCTGCTCAAAAAAAAAAGAAGAAGAAGGGTCGAATTTACCAACCTTTCTTGTGTCAGCAGGATATAGCCTCCGGTCTTCCTTCCTGCCAAAACTTCCATTAGAGCTGTCTTACCAGCTCCACTGAGACCCACCAATGCTAATAAGAACTCCTGGTCTGAAAGCTCCACTGACATCCTTCAGCAGCACTAACCGATCCTCTTTCTTACATTTCCTGGAGGCAAAGGTTTTATAAGCCATTTCTTAATTTTGTGATTAGATATTTATGGAGCACCGAGAACCAAGCATGAGGACTCCGAATGCACCGTGGCATGTTCATGGAATATTTGTTGTTATCAAATGGAATTGAAAGGGGAGCAAATGGAAGCACTACCCATTCTTTCTCTCTGTGGCAGAATTTTGTGCAGATCTCCTACCTTCATCAGCCCTCCCTGCCTAAATATTCAAAATCTATTAGATGTCACGAATTAATCTTGTATAAAGAAGAGAGCAGAAAGCAATTATTCGAGACGGGATTTCAGGTTCAGGCTGAGCAGAATCAGTCCCTGCAGCTAGTAATTGAGCACTCTCTCCTCTTCTCTTAGCATGTATCTCCCTCAAGGCCTCCTCGGATACAACTGTCTGACTTCAGCCAAGTGCTGCAGTTAGTACCGCAGTATCTAATTCAAATTGCTTATAGCCACAGGAGAAGCTAATGCACATCAGTATGTTTTGACACTAACACTATAAAACCAATCAAGAAACAGAATGGAAAGGATGTGAGACAGGAAGAGATCCAACCAGTGCTCCCACACCAATCAAATACCAGTTTGCATCAACAAAGATCCCACAAGCTTTCAGGATTTGAACTCCCTTGGTGTCATTGCTCAACTTTGGATCAACAACTTGTACCAGATGGAACATGTGATGTAAGACATCTCAAGAAGGAAACTATTGCCTCTTTGCCAACTAGGCCCAAAAATTCATTCTTTGTACATCAAGGGAGAGGATCAGTAAACCCAGATCAACCATTCTTGATATTCTCTGTGGAGAAAGAAAATGATCACAAGTAGGTTTACGACAGGAGATTGTCATTGAGCTGATGGATATGATTGGCCTGGACACCAACAAATACTTCTTGTTACATGAAAGAATGACTGATCTTCTTTCGTGACAACAATCATTGGATCGTATCTCGTACAGATCTCAAAATACTTCTAACAGCAGTTGATGTCAAGGTGAGTCATTCTTTTGCGCGAAAGGTACAACCTGCACCCATCTGCAAGGCCGACCCAAGCCTTAGGCGACCTAGGCAGTCGCCCAAGGCCCAAGCCCAAAGAAAGACCCCACCCGATAGTGACTCCTATCTCCTAGCTGCAGTGGTCCGTAAAGGTTGAGGCGCAGAGCCAATGGCTACCTCGACAAGATGATTGAGCCACTGAGGGTGAGTCGCCGCGATGCCGTCCCAATCCTATCGCAGCATTGCCCATCGTCCCTTTCTTTAAAATTCTCATCGTCCTCCACTCCTCAATCCTCATCGTTCTCTTGACTCCTGACCTCCTCTTCTACAGATCTGCTTCAGTCTTCACCGACCGCTCGCCGGCGCGGTCGTCTCCTCCACCTCCCCGGCATCCCCCGGCCGCAGCACCTCCCGTGCCCACCTTGATCTCCTGCAACCTCCTCGCCTCCCTCCCGTCCCCTGAGTCCCTGACTCTCGTCTTCTTCACGTCAGCCCGCTGCACTTGTAAGTCTCTCTCAGTCTCTCTAGATGGACAAGAAAGATGTTTGAGGAAATGCCTATGAAAAAATGGAAAGCAAAATACCAAAATAATTCCTTTTATCTTCCATTCTCAAATCCACTCAATAGTCTCAGACTCTCAGATGGGCTTGCAAACTTGAGATCTTCCATGGGGGGACTCAGGGGAGTAGCTAGGATCACAAAATTTCTCCCTGATTTTATGTTTAAACTTTAAAGGTGTTGGATTTGAGTGCTTATAAATCTTGGGAAGAGGACCAAAAGGTTTGCCTCTTCCGTCTGTATACTACCACTATATCTCAGTATCTGTAGTTGTAAGTCTCTCTCTGATAAGGATCAAATTCAAAATCCTCTAGATTTGGATTCAATTAAGGTATTCTCGGTCAAGGCACGATCTCCTCCATGAGGATCAAATTCAAAATTCAAAATCTTCCAGATTTGGATTTAGATTTGGTTTCAATCAAGGCATCCTCGATCAAGGCATGATCTCCTCCATGAGGATCCAATTCAAAATTCAAAATTCAAAATCCTCCAGATTTGGATTCAGTTAAAGCATCCTCAGTCAAGGCACAATCTCCTCCCTATTACCCATGATTGTAGGATGTCAAACCAAATCATATTTTTCCATGATTATAGAAATTCTGGTATACATTCCTTGTAAACAATAGTTTTTCCATTTTCAAATGTAATCAACAGATGTACATTCAGACTATATAAAGCCGAGTCTCTCTACTAAGTTGGTATGAGAATTTTGCAATATCTTCTTTCTCTTTTATGGTATTAGAGCTTTTCGTGACCACTGTCAAATTTTTTTTTTCAATAGCCTCCGAAACAACTGCAGCCTTCACCACTCCAACCTCCACTATCCGTGTTAATATCCAAAGCTTGGTGACAGACAAACTCACCAAGGACAATTATCTCTTGTGGAAAGCACAAGTCATCCCCTATTTGCGAGGCCAACGCCTTTATGGCTATGTTGATGGCACCATCTCTTGTCCTCCTATGTATGTGCCCAACCCCATTGCAGCATCGTCTTCCACTGCACCAACCGAGGTTCTTAATCCAAACTATTGCACTTGGTTTGAACAAGATCAGGTTGTTCTGAGTACTTTAATATCATCATTGTCCGAAAACATCCTCGCTCACATGGTGGGCATAACCACCGCACGCGATGTCTGGACAGCCTTGGAACGAATGTTCTCCTCTCATTCCAAGGCTCGTGTGCTACAGATTCGGGCCCAATTTTCCACCATCAAAAAGGGAAGTCTCTCCATATCTGATTATTTTCAAAAGGTAAAATCTCTCTCCAATACCTTGGTTGCTATTGGACAACCTTTGCAAGACCATGAAATCACCTCTTATCTCCTTGGAGGTCTGGATTCTACCTATGATGCTCTTGTAACCTCTATCACCACACGCACTGATGCAATGCCCTTAGAAGACCTGTTTGGCCATTTACTTCACTTCAAACTGAGGCTTGAACAACACAACTCTATCTTTGACACTATTGTTGGCTCAGTTAATGTGGCCACATGCCATGATAATTCCTATTCTCGTGGAGGTAGACAGGTTTCACAACCGCGCTCATTTTCAAACAACCGTCCTCAACACAACAACAATCGTGGTAGAGGTCGCGGTGGTGGTGGCCGCGGCGGAGGAGGCTCTTCCTTATCCATCTCTTGTCCTGTTTGTTAAGTGTGTGGAAAGGTTGGACACACGGCAATCAAGTGCTACTATTGTTTTGACCATGCCTATCAAGGTGTTGCACCCAACATGTCTGCCTACTTCATGGCCCAACAACTATCTACTGACGCAAATTGGTATCCTGACACCGAATCTACCAATCACCTTACCAATGATCTCCAAAATTTAAGCACTCATTCCGAGCCTTATGCAGGGGCGGATCAAATTCAAGTGGGAGATGGGACAGATTTGACTATTGCAAAAATTGGTTCTTCTACACTCAGCTCTCCTTCACACTCTTTTCAACTGTCAAATTTATTATATGTTCCTTAGATTCAAAAGAACCTGATTTCTATAAGCCAATTTACACATGAGAATAATGTCTTCATAGAGTTTCACTCTTCTTATTTTTTGGTAAAGGACGAAGCCATAGGGAACATACTGCTGCGCGGTAAGACTAAGGATGGCTTGTACTCGTTTCCCTCCTATGTGTCTCCTTCCAGTTCTTCTCACACCTTTCTCTGTCAACGTGTTCCCCTTGAAACATGGCACTACCGCATGGGACACCCATCCTATCAAATTGTGCAGCATGTCATCTCCAAGTTTTCTCTTGCCGTTTCCTCAAATAAAATTTCTGGTGTTTGCTCAGCATGCCAACAAGGAAAAAATCATCGTCTTCCCTTCTGTGAGTGTTGCCCAGTGGATACAACCCAAGAGGGGGGGGGGGGATTGGGTCTTTTAAAACTTTTAGGCTACTTCTAACACTTTTCAATTAATTATGCTAAGTTGTATAGATGCACAGTGGAATTTAAACTTAGCAACAGTTTGATTTATTGAGTGAGACTTGATTAAGTAAATTGAATATGCTTGCAACTAAAGGATGCGCGGATAAGAGTTAAGCAAGCAATTTATCTAAGTAAGTAAGTGAGCAAGTTAGACAATGACAAAAAGCATCACAAACACAACAAACATATAGTGGTTCAGTGCACCCCAGCACCTACATCCACTCCCCAAGACCTCTTGGGAATTTCACTATAATCCTCCAGATTACAGTCCGGTAGTTTTGCGAGTGCACTACCCAACTCGTTGTTTTACACCGGGCTAACAACGAACCCTACAATCCGGTAGTTTTTCGAGTGAACTACCCAACTCGTTGTTTTACCCCGGGCTAACAACGAACCCTACAATCCCCCAATTTTAACTTAGGCTTGGGACGCCTATCCCTTGTTCCAAGTCCCTTGATTGAAACAAGCTCAATATTCAAACGTTTTACAAAAGATTTGAAAGCTCTTAAGAAGCAAATATAACAATGAGAAACAATAAAATCGGAAGAACCCTTTTTGCCGTTGGAAGCGTGGATGATGGTAGTTCTTCTGATGTGGATCACGTTGGCTTGAATGCGAGCTTTGATTGCCAAGTGGGAGTGAGTAGATGAGCTCGAAATCAGATGGAAAAGCTTGAATGCACTTGATTTCTCCTCTTGAAAGCTCTAACTCCCTTGAACCTTTTTTTCTTTCTTCTCTCTTGAATGATCTTGTGTTGGGTTGGTAAGAAGTTGTTGAGAAGCACTTAAGAGGTCCCTTTTATAGCCCAAAAAGCAAATATAGCCGTTAGACACAAAGATATGACCGTTTGAAATTCAAATCTACCTGAAAAAGTTGTCAGTCGCGTCCCAGGCGCTCCGGGGACGTCTCCGCGCTTTTCGGGGACGTCTCCGCTTGTTTGCGCTTTTTGCATGGGGACGACTCCGCTGCTTCGGGGACGACTCCGCACTCCGGGGACGTCTCCGCGCTTTACGGGGACGTCTCCGCTTGTTTGCGCTTTTTGCATGGGGACGACTCCGCTGCTTCGGGGACGACTCCGCCGTTATATCTCCGAAAAACAAGTCTTCTGGAATTCTCTGAGAGAGTCGACTCCGCTTTTTCAGGGGACGTCTCCGAACGTGCCAGTTCTTCCTGTTTGTGCCAGAGACGTCTCTGAGACCATCAGGAGACGTCTCGGCTGTCCCTGATCTGTTTCCTTCATCTCAAAAATTCTTCAATAAATCCATAAAAATTATGGAAACTTGCCTAGACATTTCTTAACAATATTCTTAATAAAACACATGAAATTCTCAATTAAATTGTTAAGATAAATGGTATTATACTCTAGTGTTTTGTATTCATCAAAATCCATTAGGGGATCAACAATCTCCCCCTTTTTGATGATGACAAAATACTGAGTATATGCAAAATTCGAAATTTAAACATATACACAGTATTTGATCAGATATACAAGTCTAATGTTTTGATTAGAGCTAGATACAATGTGCATAATTCAAAATAGTCAATTTTCAGTTCTATCCTTATGCATAAAATTGATCTTAATAGCTCTTGAGCAATTTTAGCATATCAACTGAATTTGAATCAAGTTAAAATGAAATATTGATGCTAAAGATAATTGAAGGCTAAGTTCTTTTTGACTACCCCTTTCTTTTCCAGAAGGGCAATTATCTTAAAGCCAATATTCTTCAATTTTATCTTTTCTAATTCAACTTTGGAGTATGAATTTCGTATTTTGCATTCCATATTGGTTCTACTCCCCCTTTTTGACAAAACTTGGAGTAAATGCAACACATAAAGCATTATGAGCATATACTCAGATATTTCTCCCCCTTTTTGACAACATCAAAAAGATAGTGAAACATTAAGCATAAAGATAAGAATGCTCAAGGCAATAATGTTAGAAAAATATAAATGAGCATAGATCAGAGCCATTTCGGATAATTTCAGAGCAAATTATGATGAGAGCACATCTAATGTGATTCCAAGGATAGTTTTCAACTCAAGTGTAGATGGAATCTTTCTTAAGTTAATTCAAGAAGTACCACAAATGATATTCAAGAAAAGCACGAATGGAAATCTAACCTCTCTTCAATAATAAGTATGAAAGCTTGTTCATTTAAGATCTTTTGCCCAATATATTAAGTATTTTATCAACATGAGAGCAATTTAACTAATTTTCAGAGTATAAGAGCAGTATATTAAGTATGATTGCAAAGTTCTTTTATGGTGTAAAAATATTGTGGCATAAATGCCAAAAACATGAATTCATGCAGTTTATGATATATCTTAGAGCATACATAAAATTCAAAGTTTTGAAGGTTCTTATAAAGACTTTAATCCTTTAAAAAGGAAACACATTTTGGTACATATAATAATGAATTGGCATAAAAATTGAAGTTCTAGAGACAAGCCAATAAGAACTCATCAGTAAATTCCAAAAATTGGTTTTCTAAGAGATACTCAAAGAAATTCAACACATTATTCTCCCCCTTTTTCATTAAGTTAGAGGCTCTTAAGATCAACTGTTTGAATTGCAATTTGGTTCATGATTTATGCATAAGATATATTAACCAAATAATAAGCCTCAAGATGTATCATAAAGATTTTCAGATTTAAATTTCAGATGATACATATTGGAGAGCATTAGGATCACTTTTCATTTAGTATGCTTTCTCTCTCCTTTAGTTATAGATTTATGCGATTAAGTTCCATAAGATCTCTCCTTCTGAGATTTTCTTTCTCCCCCTCAATTGATCATTCCATTTGAGAGTTTAAAATTTGAAGATAATATTCAATAAAATTGTCAATCTCAAAAAAAATATATTTTCTATAAGTTTCAGCTTATTTTCATAAGACTCAATGTTTGAGATAAGACAACCTTTATAGAACTCATCACAAGGTATAAACTTATTATATAATTAAAGCAAGTCTTGCAATATAAGGAGGTTCATCAAAATCAATCCATAAAAATCAAGGTATGAGATACTGAATATCTAAGGCTCCCCCTCAAAAGATGCATTCTTCTTTAATCATTCTTTTCTATGATATCGAGAATGTAGAGTAATCTAGTATTATTCAAAATTTGTAGCAATTACTCTTTCTAATCCTTCAAGAACAAGTTATGCTTTCTCTTAATCTTAGAGAAAACGTATAGAAATATTAATCAGAAAATGATTCATTTGAAGCTCAGTTTCTTTCAAAAGCATTTACATTTTCTTTCTTTTAGAATCGTTTGAGTGAGCTGAAATATTTCTAGCTTTAAGATCATTCACTCTATATATATTCTGATGGAAGTCTTTAAGAATGTAGGAGAGAAAAACATATAGATTACCATTGAGGTATATATATTTATAGAGCTCAAATTCTTAATCATAGTTTTTCAGCAATGTATACATGAAGCATAATAAATCTTTTAATATCAAAATAAAATCATATATTTAGAAATTTTTTTTTTTTTTTTTTTTGCAATCAAGATCATCGAAAGACACATCATTTGGACCAATATTAGTACACTTTAAAGATAAGAAATGATATGTTTCAGATGCGTATCGGGGCAAACAATCAAGGCATTAGAATTTCTCTATTTTTCTTAAACTGTAGTTTTTTATCTATAAATCATATTGAGTTTAAGCTTTTATACAAAATCAGATTCTGAATTTCATAAAGATTTTCAATAGAGGCTTTCAAAATCATAATTTGAGATATGTATCTTCCACATTGTAGCTCATCTTAAATCATTACTATTGAAAACACATATTTCAAACATATAAGAGCATATTCAGAATATTTGTATTTATGTTGAGTTTTGGTATGAATTAGAACATTATATACCAAGGTTAGGCAAGTTGAAAGATAAAACAAAATCAATTCATTTTGCCTAATTAGAGATATACTTCTCTTCTCCTTTTTACAAATTTATTCAACTTTCAGATTTCAAAGATGATTGTGAACGACAAATTTAAAATTTCTTTTCAATAATACCATAAAATAACTTCATATAGTATTTCAAACATTCAATCAAATTATCCAAGCATGGAGCATTACAAAATATTGAGAACTCATAATTCAAGACATCATGCCACATGCAAAATATATTATGTGTTAAGTCATGCATTAAAATAATAAGAAAAAGAGTGTCAAGGATCAAAATCAATTCTTTTCAAATAAACTCCCCCTATTTAAATATAATTTTGCACTGATTTCATCCTTGAAATGTGTTTTCAAGTGATTAAAGCTTGACTTGATTCTTCTTATATACTTTCATTTACTTTGTTATTCATTTTTACTTTCTTATGCTCTATACTCTATTTGCTCCCTATCCGGTGGAGTTGGAAGGGGCACGAGGTACTACCACTAGCCTCCCTCTTGTGCCGTCCCTAATATGCCCTACACCGAATAGTTGGGTCAAATAGTGCCGGGTACTACCACTAGCCTCCCCATTGGCACCATCCCTATGATGAGCAATATAGAAAGGTTAAAATATTTACTTTAAACTCTCCCTCTATTTATGTATAATTCATCACGGATTTTATCCTTCCAAAAGAATGCTCACACAAGTCTTACAAATGTGGTGAATATATTACGCTTGTTTTGCTTTTTCTTAAGATTGGAGTATTTGCCTTTACTTAGATTTTACTTTTCTTGAATAATATCCATTATCTCTCTTTTATCTCTCTTTCTTTTTGTTATTCTCAAGTAATTTTCTTGAAAGAGCAGAATAAAGAAATAATCAAATGTATCATATAGAGGTATATCATGCAAATACATTTTCATTATGCTCAAGAATTCATAGCTTCTCACAAGTCATTTTAAATCAAAATTCTAAGTATAAACTTGTGTAGTTCATGGTTATGACATAGGTAAAGATATACTTTAGTTTGGGCAAACCATGAAATAATTTCTAAAAGCACAAGTCAATCAATACATATATAGACATGATATCAAGAAATTAATAATTAAAGACTTTAATCATGCCATAGTAAGATTTAAGTTAATGACTTTGCTCAGCTAATTTATGAGAGAGGTATCTAAAATTACCGAATCATTCTGCATTCTTCAAGTCAAATACCTACTAGATTTCTTATGTGTAACCTTTTGGCTAAAGAAAGTTCTCTCTCTTGTTTGCATGTGAATGTTTATTGTACCTTTTATGGAGGTGTCCTTCAAGTTGAAATCTCTCATTTTCTTACTCAAGGATCCTGCAAACTCCTTTTCTTTCTTGAAAGAAAGTCATTAGTTTCTTCAAGATACAAAACATTCATCTACCATATTTTTAACTAGATGACTCAATACAAGATATGACACTAGTTGAATGTTGAGTCACTTTACTCAAGAGATTGCCTAAGTATAAGCAAGCACATATCACTTGAACTAAAGAGATAGTTTCATTAACCAAGATGGTTCAAGGACAAGCATGTGAGGCAATATGAAGATTTATCAAGGTCAAACCAATTTCTTATTTTCAAAATCAATTTAGTTTAGATTTTATTTGCTTAAGATAATTATCAATAAGACACGCTAGCTAAGTTTTAATCAACTTATCTTAAACAGTTGTTTCTATCAAAATTCAGATTATGATTTATTTATTATCAATAAATTATGATTCATTAGAGTTAGATTGAAATCTTGCTCATGATGAGCATACAATCTGGTCTACTAGCTGTATGATAAAATAAGTATTCTATCATGCTTCAATACAGCTTTAAAAACAATAGATCTACCTTGCTCATTCTTTTCAAATTCTACAAGATGAGGTCATAGAATACCTTCTTCATGCCAATCTTCTATAAGAGTTTTCTTGTGGACTAACTTTGGTCAATGAAGATCCTCTTTCTTGTTTCTCTTAATTTGGAGTTTGAGAGAAGATGTTAATTCATTCATCATACATTTTTCAAACTCACCTTGCATGAGCTTAGTAAAATCTTCATACAAATCCTCGTTTGTAGAACCAAAAAGTGATATCATCAATGTATACTTTGAGCAAATAAGATATCACAAATTCTTCTTTTTGATGCATAGATTTATCACTATTACTTTCTATCAAAAAGTTACTCAAACTTTTATATCATGCTTTTGATGCTTGTTCCAAATCATATATTGCTTTATCATATTTGTAATGAGTGTTTTCAAATATGGTGGTTATTTAACATATATCTTCTTTAATAAAATAAGCACCTAGGAGTGCATTCTACACATTCATTTGATAGAATATAAAGCTCATAAAGCAAGCAAATGATAATGGTGATCTTTACTTCTAATCATGCAAGAATTTCATCAAGATCTATTTCATCTTTTCTTAATTTAGTCTTTTAGTAATCATCAATTTTACTTCATTAAGTGTATTTCTGAAAAACTCAATTTGGTTTTAATTATTAACAAGTTTTCAGATTGTTATATGTAAAAGATTAACCATATACATATATAATTTAATTTTAGTATCTTGATAATAAATCATTAGTCTCATAAAGAATAAAATGAGTTGATATTTCTACAATTCGAATCTTTTCATTGAATATTCTATATGCATTGCTTGATGAATGATATCCAAAGATAGAAATATCTTTATCAGATTTGGCATTATTTTCAAAACAACATATCAAGCATAACGTGTATGACTGAAAAATATGAAAGATATTGTGGAGTGATTGATTAAAACCCCATTTGATTTTGATGAGCTCAAAGCATTTGAGTATATCTTTTAATTACTAATGAATTCAATTGAGTGTTTCAGTGAAAATCCTGTCTAAGTGTCCCAAGACTTGGTTCATAATTGTTGGATAAGTTAAGGAGTCTGTTTGAACCAATGTCTGAGACTCGAGTCGACTCCCGAGTATCACGAGTCGACTCCAAGCGTATCAAGTTCACTGGCACGAGCTCGAGTCGACTCCAGATGAGTACGAGTCGACTCCGACTGAGAACAGACAGAAGAACAGAAAGGATCAACTCAGAACCTGTCAACGAGTCGACTCCTGAAGTGCGCGAGTCGACTCCAATGTTCACCAAGTCGACTCCAGGGAAGTAAGAGTCGACTCCAAGCAGTCACAGGCAGAAAAGTCAGAGAGCAGTTTTCGGGTCTGAGATTCGAGTCGACTCCAGTGGAATGCGAGTCGACTCCGATGGTTGACAGGTCGACTCCAAAGAAAGCAAGAGTCGACTCTCAGCGGTACACAAAGAAAGTCAGAGACCATTTTATGGACTCTGAGATTCGAGTCGACTCCCGCAATACGCGAGTCGACTCCAAGACACCGCGACCCCAAGACAGACAGAAAACCAAGTTACTGCCTCTGAGATTCGAGTCGACTCCCAGACAGCTCGAGTCGACTCCAAGACAGCTTCACGTCAAAAGGCAGAAGACCATCTTTCGGAAACTGAGAGCCGAGTCGACTCCAAGGAAGTTCGAGTCGACTCCAAGACTGGACGAGCCAAAAGACAGAGGATCGGGAGTTCGGGCTCTGAGATTCGAGTCGACTCCCAGGACAGTCGAGTCGACTCGAGTGGACAAAATTCAAAATTGGATCCACGGACTTCAGTGGATGAGCCGACTCCAAAATTGCCAAGTCAGCTCCAGAAGTTGACGAGTCGACTCCAGGTCAAGACGAGTCGACTCCCAGTCGTGAAGGCAACTCTAATTCAAATTTGGAACAGTTGCCGAGTCGACTCCGGAAAAGCTTGAGTCGACTCCCGCTACAGCCGAGTCGACTCCTGATCGCGCGAGTCGACTCCAACCCACCAACGGTCATATTGTCAGGCTGCGCAGAGTGTTCAGAACGGGCAGAAAAAGCACTCTAACGGCTAGTTTCCGTAGGGGTTGGCTTAAATAGCCACAGAGGACTGTAGCAAGAAAAAAAACAACTATTTTCACTCCAACTAATCAAGCATTCAAGCTCTGCAACGTGCTCTTCAACGAAAAAGAGGAAGATCTGCATTTACTGCTTCCAACTACATCTTCCCAGCAATTAAAGCCTCCTTCTCCTGCATTCAAGTCGACTACTCTTTCAAGAGGAGACCAGAAGTTTAAGAAGCCATTCCTCATCTCCAATCTAAAAGCGTTTGAGGCTTCTTAACTTCATTTATTGTTCATATTGTTTTCATTTGCTTTTTGAGAAGCTCATTTTCTGTTTTCTTTCTACAACTTGTATTTACTTGGTTCAATCGGGGATTGAATCAAGGGGATTGAGGTTGGTTGGTGAGCCGAGTTAAAACCAACGTGTGTAAGGGTTCGATTGTGATCCCGGAAAAACAATCGGGGGTGGTTCTAGTCGGTGAGCATGGGAAAACCGACCGAGTTCGTTGTGAGCTCGTAAAACAACAAGTTTGGTTGTGAGCTTGGAAAACAACCGGCTGTAATCCAAGGGAATTATAGTGAATTCCCAAGTGAGACTTGGGGAGTGGACGTAGGAGCAAGGGTTAGCTCCGAACCACTATAAAACTTGTGTTTGTGATTGATTGTCTCTCCTTCTTCTCATTTCATATTACTCACAGCACATAGTAATTAATTAAATAACTTGCAATAGTTTTTAATTAATCATCCATAACATTTTAAATTATCTAAATTATTTTAAAACCCAATTCACCTCCCCCCCCTCTTGGGTTGTCTATCTGGGCAACAAGTGGTATCAGAGCCTAAACTCTTCCACTCAAGAGTAAAAGATCGAAATGACAACCCCATTTGGATCTTCCCACATTGAGGGTCAGTCCACCCAAAGACTCCCATTCTTTAATGGGTCTGACTACTCATATTGGAAGGCTAGGATGAGAATATTCATCCAAGCCCAAGACTATGAGATGTGGACTATTGTAGTAAATGGGCCATACATCCCATCCATATATGTAGATGGTGTCAAGGTACCCAAACTAGAAACGGATTGGGATGAACATGACATGAGGAAGGCACAACTAAACTCTAAAGCTATGAATGTGTTTTATTGTGCCTTAGATAGAAATGAATTCAATAGGGTCTCTACTTGCAACTCTGCAAAAGAGATTTGGGATAGACTTGAAGTGACCCATGAGGGCACAAATCAAGTTAAAGAATCCAAAATAAATATACTGGTTCATAAGTATGAACTATTTAGAATGGATTCTAATGAGACAATCACTAGCATGTTCACTAGGTTTACAGACATTGTCAATGGCCTAAAAAGCCTTGGCAAGAGCTATACTAACAGTGATCTTGTCAGGAAAATCCTTCGGTGTCTACCTAGGTCGTGGGAAGCTAAAGTGACGGCAATCCAAGAAGCCAAGGACTTGAACAAGTTACCACTAGAGGAGCTTCTTGGATCCCTAATGACGCACGAGCTAACCATGAAGCAACACAACGAGGAAGAGTCCTCCCATAAGAAAAAGGTAATAGCTCTAAAATCTACTTCATCTAACAAGGACTTATCTTGCAGTAGCAGCAGTGACGAAGAAGAGGATGAGGAAGATGATGGTGAGGCTCTTCTTGTGCGCAAGTTCAAGAGATTCATCAACCACAAGAAGTCCTATCATCAAAGGAGAGGCCCCTCAAATTTCTACCGCAAGGACAAAGGTAAGGAAAGGGAAAACGAGGGGATTGGGTGTTACGAGTGCAAGAAGCCGGGTCACATAAGAGCTGAATGCCCTTTACTGAAAAAGGGGAGCAAGTACAAAAAGAAGAAGGCTCTTGTCACGACTCTATCCGACTCCGACTCATCATCCTCTTCATCGGATGAGGAACAAGAGGAAAAGGCCAATCTCTGCTTCATGGCCAATGAAAGTGAGGTAACATCCGAATCACCTTTAGATTTTACTTTTGATGAGCTTTATGATGCTTTTAATGAATTAATGATAGAATATAAGGCAATAAATCTGAAGAATAAAGAACTAAAAATAGCTAATCAATCATACATACTTAAGTACGATAAATTAGTTAAGGATAAGGACTTAATCACCAAAGAAAATATGGAACTTAAGACAAGCAATAAACTTTTAACTCAAAAGACTAATACATTAACTAAAGAAAATGAAAGGCTAAATAAAGAAACATTAGAACCCAAAAACCATAAACAAATCCTAAACAAGGATCTCACAAAAGAACTTAATGATCTAAAAGCAGAAAATCAAACACTAACTAAAGAACTTAACAAATACAAACCCTTAGTTGAAAAATTTACCTATAGTTCTGAAAAGTTAAACATGATACTTAATAGTCAACGAGCCATATTTAATAAAGCGGGGTTAGGATATAAACCAAGAAATAAACAAAAACTTCTTAGTAACTTCTTTGTTAAAGCTGGGAAAACTAAAACTAAGAAAATAACCTGCTTTTGTTGTGGAACTATCGGACATAAGGTAAATGTATGTGACTATAGGAAAAGTAAAACAAAAAGAAAAATAAAAAGGGTATGGGTTCCAAAAGGAACCAACTTGGCTAACCATGAAGGACCCAAGAAAACTTGGGTACCTAAGATGACATGATTTGCTTGTGTAGGAGTGTCTTGCAGCCAAGGTCAACAAAAACTGCTGGTATTTGGATAGTGGCTGCTCAAGGCACATGACGGGTGATAAAGATCAATTCTTCACCCTCGAAGCTAAGAAGGGAGGTGCTGTGACTTTTGGAGACAACAACCAAGGTCACATCATTGGTATTGGTAAAGTTCAAATCACCCCTTCTACTTTTATAGATAATGTTAGATATGTTGATGGTCTTAAGCATAACTTGTTAAGCATTAGTCAATTATGTGATAAAGGATATGATGTTATGTTTAAACCATCACTATGCATTATAACAAATCCTAATGATAATAGTTTAGTTTTTAAAGGGATTAGGCGTGGAAATGTATATGTTGTAGACCTAGAAGATCTTGCAAAACATAACCAATGTTTAGTTGTTAATGAAACTAAAGAAAATGATGCTAGTTGGTTATGGCACCGTAAGTTAGGTCATGCAAGCATGGACACAATAACTAAACTAGTTAAAAGAGACTCCGTGATAGGTTTGCCAAAATTAAAATTTGAAAAGAACAAAATATGTGAAGCACGTCAATTTGGCAAACAATCTAGGAACTCATTTAAATCCATAAAATGTGTCTCTACTTCTAGACCTCTAGAATTATTACACATGGATCTATTCGGTCCAACTAGAACAACAAGCCTAGGTGGAAATAAATATGGTCTAGTCATTGTAGATGATTATTCTAGGTACACATGGGTCATGTTCCTAGCACATAAGGATCAAGCATTTTCTGTCTTTAAGAAATTCCATAAAGAAGTAACCAATACTAGAGATAACTCAGTAATAGCTATTAGAAGTGACCATGGTACCGAATTCGAAAATCAGTCATTTGAGGAGTTTTGTAGTAAAAAGGGGATAACCCATAATTTTTCAGCTCCTAGGACACCACAACAAAATGGAGTTGTGGAAAGGAAAAATAGAACACTAGAAGAAATGGCTAGAACTATGTTATGTGAAAGTAACCTCCCTAAGTACTTTTGGGGAGAAGCCATTAATACTTCTTGCCATATATTAAATAGAGTTTTGTTAAGACCCATTATAAAGAAAACACCTTATGAACTTTGGAAAAACAGAAAACCAAAAGTTAATTACTTTCATGTTTTTGGATGTAGGTGTTTTGTTCATAATAATGGGAAAGATAATCTAGATAAATTTGACTCTAAATCGGATGAAGGAATATTCTTAGGTTATTCTACAACTAGTAAAGCCTATAGAGTCTTTAATAAAAGAACCTTAGTTATAGAAGAATCTATACATGTTGTTTTTGATGACTCTAGTGACATCTCGTCTAGTAAGAAGATTAATTTTGATGATGATGTTGAAATACTTGAAGAAAAGATAGATGAGATGGGATTTCAAGATAATAATCAAAAGTTGATTGAAGAAGAATCATCAAGCCAAGAGGGTATTGTGGATCATGGGCTAACTAAAGCTTGGAGGTATGCTCATGGGCATCCTAAGGAACTAATTCTAGATGATCCATCTCAACCCGTTAGGACTAGAGCATCCCTTAGGAATTTGAATAACCATCTAGCTTTTGTTTCACACTTTGAGCCCAAACATATAGAAGAAGCCGAAAATGATGTAAATTGGATAAATGCAATGCAAGAAGAACTAAACCAATTTACTAGAAACAAAGTGTGGAATCTAGTAGAGAGACCTTCTGAATATCCAATTATAGGTACTAAATGGATATATAAAAATAAGCTAGATGAAAATGGAATTGTTATAAGGAATAAGGCTAGACTAGTAGCAAAGGGTTATAATCAAAAAGAAGGCATAGATTTTGATGAAACCTTTGCTCCCGTAGCTAGACTTGAGGCTATTAGATTATTATTAGCATATGCATGCTCTAAGGACTTCAAACTATATCAAATGGATGTAAAAAGTGCTTTTTTAAATGGGTATTGTTACGGAGGAATTTAGCCACCATGCCCCACATGACCGGCACGCGCGCCCAGGAAGACTACGGCAGTCCCTTGATCCAGCAATCCGACCCCGAGTCGGATATCTTCGGCTCCGTAGCCCGACCCCGAGTCGGCTGCCCCTTGATCCAGCAATCCGACCCCGAGTCGGATATCTTCGGCTCTGCAGCCCGACCCCGAGTCGGCTGCCCCCTGATCCAGTCATCCGACCCCGAGTCGGCAATCTCTCGACAACAACAGACGGTTCCTCTGAGGCACGCCGCGGCCCCCTGCTCCACTACTCCCTGCAACGGCCGTATCCGGCGCTGCCCCACGATCCCCTGTAACAGCCGTACAAAGCGGAGCTCCACTATGCCCTGCCAGGGCCGTACCTAGCGCTGCCCCACGACGCCCTGTAACGGCCATGTCAGTGGCAGCCCCATCGTGCCACACGATGATGAATCCCCGGAAAAACCCCCCAGCCTGATATATATGAGGCTGGGGGGGGAAGGGGGAGGGTAAGCAAAGGTTTTCCAGAGTATTCTCTTATCCGTTACTACTATCTCTCCTTCTCCTTCAATCTCCTCTGACTTGATCGTCGGAGGGCCCCCACTACCCCAGTGGTGGTGCGAGGCTTGCCTGCAGGTTTCTCGGTGGAAGGTGGAGCGCAATCAACCCAACTCCAAGGGAACTCCGTTCACACCGCTGTGCCAATCGTTCTCGGTTTGGACCACCAGCAACAGTTGGCGCTAGAGGAAGGGACGGATCTCAGAGCGATCGTAATGGCACGGCGAGGTGGTCGTGGAGCTTCCAATGCTTCCGGTCGCGGGGCCTCTCGCGCCACTGGCCGGGAGGCCGCTGCATCCCCAACACGCTCTCAGCAACACTCCACCGCCCCACCGCCCATTCAGATGGTCGAAGCCGCCCAGTTCGACCAGCTAACCCAGCAGGTTCGCACCCTCGCGGAGGCGGTGCAGAATCTGCAGGGTGCGATGTCCCGGGCGCCGCAGCAGGCTCGGGAGCCGCCGCTGCCTGAGCGTTTGCTTGTCCTCCTCAACCCGCGTTCCTTCCTCTCCCATGGGGAGGAGCGCCGACGCGAGGAGGATTCTCGAGCATGCTCCATCCTGCCGGGACCTTCCCATCGGAGCTGCGCGGGGTACGAGAGGCGGGCCCGGGCGCGTTCCCAGACCCCCCAGTCCTCGAGGAACCCGCGCTCCAGTCGGTCCCCCTCTCGCCGCTCCTTGTCTCCCACCCACCGGTCGCGTTCCCTGGACCGGCGGGTGGACGATCTCCACCGACAACTCCAGGTCCTGAAGGGCCATTCCAAAGATCCCTTCGCCGACTTAGAGATCTCCTCCCAGCCGGCGCTCGCCTCGAGGATCCTGCGGACCCCGAATCCGCCGGGGTTCAAAATGCCGGCGATCGAGCCCTATGACGGGGCGGCGGACCCACGGGATCACGTCGAGAGTTTCAGGACCCTTATGCTCCTCCACGGAGCATCAGATCCCCTTCTCTGCAAGGCTTTCCCGGCAACCCTCCGTGGCCCGGCGAGGGCATGGTTCGCCGGGCTGGAGGCTGACTCAATCCGGTCCTTCGACCAGTTCACTCGCCTCTTCATCACTCATTTCGCCGTCAGTAGCCGGCGGCGACTGGTCTCCGACTCCCTCTTTGATGTCCGGCAAAACGAGGGAGAAAGCCTGTGGGATTATCTTACCCGCTTCAACAGGGCTACGCTGGAGGTCCGGAACCTGAGTCAGGAGGTAGCTCTTTCAGCCCTGAAGCGTGGCTTCCGGAAGGGCAGACTCACCTTCTCCCTGGACAAACGCCTGCCGCGGAGCTTCCCAGAGCTGTTGTCCCGGGCGAACCAGTATGCGGACGCCGAGGAGGCGGCCGCCCACCGGAGCAAGGAGGCCGCCGAGATCCCACAAAAGCTTGGGAAGAAAAGGCGAAAAGAGGCACGCCAGAGGAGGAGCCCGACGCCCCAGCGTCGGCGCAGAAGCCCGTCACCGGCGAAGAACCACGGCGCCCCACGCCCTCGTTCTCCGCCCCGACGTTTCAACCGGTACACCCCTCTCCTGACTCCCCGGGCCCAGATCCTTATGGAGATCAAGGGGCGGGAGGACCTTCCGGCCCCGAGACAGATACGAAGGATCCCTGGAAAGAGGCCCTCCCGGGCGTACTGTGAGTACCACCGAGACCACGGCCACGACACAGAGGACTGCTTCCAGCTTCGGGACGAGATCGAGGCTCTTATCCGTCGGGGGCGTGTCGGTCGGTATGTGAGCGACCGACGTCCCCCCGCAGACCCGCGTCCGGCCGACCCGGCTCCTCCGGAGCCTCGGGAGCAGAATCGACCCGTTGCGGGCGTGATCCACACTATCACTGGGGGCTGCTCTCGGCCCGTGAGGAACGCAGGGGGCTCGACGGAAGCGTCAGGGACGGCCGTCGTAAAGAGGCAGAGGGTCGGCAATGTAATCACTTTTTCTGATGAGGATGTAAAGGGGGTTCAGACTCCCCACGATGATGCCATGGTGATCTCCCTCACTATGGCAAACTATGATGTAAGGCGTGTTCTTGTGGATAGTGGAAGCTCAGCTGATATTTTGTTTTACGAGGCCTTCCAAAAGATGAGCTTGTCCAGACAGTTGTTGCACAAAGTGTCCACCCCCCTCGTAGGATTCACCGGTGACGCTGTCCCGGCGGAAGGTGTCGTTGAGCTGCCTGTGACTGCGGGCGTCGCACCCGCAGAAGCCACGGTGCGACTCGGGTTCTTGGTCGTCCGTATCCCCTCGGCCTACAACGCTATCCTCGGGCGACCCGGGCTGAACGCCCTTCGCGCGGTGGTCTCCACGTACCACTTGCTCATGCGGTTCCCCACGGCGGTCGGGATCGGAGAGGTCCGAGGTGACCAACCGACCGCACGGCAATGTTTTCTAGCAACCCTCAAAGGGAAGAAGCCCGTGGAAGCCCTAAGCGTCGAGTCCCTTGATGCCAGAGATGAGGTGGCCTTGCGGCACGGGGAGCCGGCCGAGGGAGTGGTCGAAGTCCCCCTTGAGGAAGGCCGCCCCGACCGGGCGGTCCGGGTCGGCGCCAATCTCGACCCGGGAGCTCGGGCCCGGTTGGTGGAATTCCTCCGAGCCAATGCCGATGTATTTGCCTGGTCGGCGGCCGATGTACCTAGGATCGATCCGGAGGTCATTTCTCACGCCCTCAACGTCGACCCGACCCACCGACCAATAAAACAGAAGAAGAGACACTATGCCCCGGATCGGATCCGGGTGGTCGACCAGGAGGTAGACAAGCTCTTGGAGGCAGGATTCATAAGGGAGGTAAGCTACCCCGAGTGGCTGGCAAATGTTGTACTTGTCCGGAAGGCGAGCGGGAAGTGGAGGATGTGCATCGACTATACCGACCTGAACAAGGCGTGCCCTAAGGATAGCTTTCCGCTTCCGCGAATAGACCAACTGGTCGACGCGACTTCCGGATATCAGCTGCTGTCTTTCATGGACGCCTTCTCCGGTTACAACCAGATAATGATGGCCCCACAGGACGAGGAGAAAACTGCCTTTATAACAGACCGGGGGCTGTACTGCTACAAGGTAATGCCCTTCGGTCTGAAGAATGCTGGCGCCACTTACCAGCGCCTCGTCAACAAAATCTTCAAAGAGCAAATCGGCCGGAACATGGAGCTGTACGTGGACGATATGCTGGTGAAGAGCCGCCATGCAGACCAGCACATCGCGGATTTGGAGGAGACTTTCACCACCTTGCGGAAGTTTCGCATGAAGCTGAACCCAGCGAAGTGCGCCTTCGGCGCTTCGGCCGGGAGGTTCCTCGGTTTCATTGTCAACCAGCGGGGTATCGAAGCCAACCCAGACAAAATCAAGGCCATCCAAGATCCTCAGCAACCCCGAGAATGCGGGACGACTGGTGAAGTGGGCAGTAGAACTCGGTGAGTTCGACATCCGCTACCAGCCTCGACCCGCCATCAAGGCCCAGGTGCTCGCAGACTTCCTCGCTGAGTGCACGGTGCAGGAGGCGGAACCTAGACCGCCGGAAACGCCCAGCCTCGACCTCCCGATTTGGACGCTTCACATCGATGGGTCGTCGAACCCCGAGGGTGGAGGGGCCGGGCTGGTCCTTACCAGTCCTGATGGAGTGATAGCCGAGTATGCCTTGAGGTTTGGATTTCCAGTGACCAACAACGAGGCGGAGTACGAGGCCCTAGTCACGGGACTCAAACTCACCAGAGAGCTCGGCATTCGGCGTTTGAAGGTCTTCACCGACTCCCAGCTGGTGGTCGGGCAGGTTCGTGGGGAGTTCGAGGCCCGGAGCCCGACCATGCAGAACTACGTCCGGAAGGTGCAAGCACTCATTCCCGACCCCGGCAGTGTCGACATTCAGCAGGTCCCCAGAAGCGAAAATGCCAGGGCCGACAGGTTGTCCCGCTTGGTGGGCACAGAGGCGCACAACTTGTCGAGGGCAATCTACCTGGAGACCCTGGATGCCCCGAGCATCGGCGAGGCTGGAGCGGTGATGGCGATTGATCCGGAGCCGTCTTGAATGGACCCGCTCGTCGCCTACCTCGCCGAAGGGATCCTCCCTGAAGACGAAGATCAAGCTCGGCGACTTGTCAAGAAGTCCGCCCACTACGTACTCTATGAAGGGAGGCTGTATCGGACCTCGTTCACCGCCCCCCTCTTAAGGTGCCTCCGACCCTCGGAGGCGGCCTACGTCCTCGGCGAAGTCCATGAGGGCGTCTGCGGATCGCACTTGGGGGCTAGGTCCTTAGCGCACAAGATCATGAGGCAAGGCTATTATTGGCCTACCTTGTTGGAGGACTCGAAGGATCACGTACGGAAATGCGACGCCTGCCAGCGCCACGCCAATGTCCAGAGAGTCCCTTCTGTCCCCTTGGCACCAATCACCGCGCCCTGGCCCTTCGCACAGTGGGGAATGGATATCCTCGGACCATTCCCCGTCGCTTCAGCCCAGCGGAAATTTTTGATTGTTGCAATCGACTACTTCACCAAGTGGGTGGAGGCAGAGCCGCTGGCCACTATCACGGAGGCGCAAGTCCGGAAGTTCGTGAAGAAAAACATCATTGTCCGATTTGGGGTACCTCGGGTCCTCATCTCGGATAATGGTCGACAGTCCGACAACAAGCATTTCCGTGACTTCTGCGAGGAGTTCGGGATCGAGCATCGGTTCACATCTGTGTCGCATCCCCAAACCAACGGTGAGGCCGAGGTCACAAATCAGACAATCCTCCAAGGAATTAAGGCGCGAATCGGTCGGACGGGGCAAGCTTGGGTCGAAGAACTCGAGAATGTCCTTTGGGCGTATCGGACCACGCATCGGACCCCTACCGGGGAGACGCCTTTCAGCCTAACCTATGGCACGGAAGCGGTTGTTCCCGTGGAGCTCGGACTCCCCTCGCCCCGGGTCGCCGCGCACCGACCCGAGGCCAATTCGGAGCAACTCCGAGGGAACCTGGACCTCTTGGAAGAAGCAAGAGAAATGGCACAGGTTCGGATGGCGATGTATCAGCGGAGGGTGGCCCGATATTATAACTCCAAGGTCCGACCGAAACTTTCCAGAATCGGAGATCTGGTGCTAAGGCGAGCCAAAGCATCTCAACCCGCGGAAGGTGGGAAGCTGGCGCCAAATTGGGAAGGCCCGTATAGGGTTCGCTGGGTAAACCGACCTGGCTCCTACCAGTTGGAGGCCCTAGATGGTCGAGAAATTTCGAGGAGCTGGAATTCCGCTAACCTGCGGGTGTATCACCAGTAGAGCGACAAAGCCAGGAAGACAGTTCGAAAAATGTACAATTCTTTTCATTTCAATAATTCCTGGTTACAACGGTGTGTTCGTGTGATTACAAAGAATTCTCAGAGGGGAATTGGGGAGTAAAGAAAACAAGGAAGGGGTGGAGACTCCGTGGAGCTGAAGATCTGGGACCCCGAACCCTCCATCCGAAGCAGCTGCAATCCCACCGGGCGTGGGTGCTTCTCCCCGGAGGCGCCATCCACGCCTCACGCAAAGAACGAAGAGCCGGCGCGGACGAAGAAGAAGTGGACGAAGGAGGAGTTCCCACTGCCTCCAGAGAAACGCCACCTCCAAGGGATATTCCGGTCCTCCCCAGGAGAAGGGGAGGGAAGGAATACAAGGGAGAAGAGCGCGAGGAGGCGCGATCCCGGATGAAGCGTCTGGCGCAGAGCTCAATCGGGAGGCGGGGCTGAAAGGAGGGGGGATGTGATCCCGGATGAAACGCCTAGAGCGGAGTTCCGCCGGGGAGAACCTCCTTGTTGATCCCAGATGAAACGGCTAGTTGGCGGAAGTCGCGAGGGGCGCGCCTCCCGTTCCTCCGGCGGGGGTTTCCCAGCCACACGCCGGAGAGGAGGTCCACGATCCATGGTAACCTGAATAGCTCCGGCTTGGCAGGCTCCACCACGCCTGCACTTATATTTATAGCCAAACTGTGGCCCCCCGGTCGTTCCGATGCGGGTGGCTCCAATAAAGGCGGGCGCACCGAATTCGGAGCCGTTCCAGCTCTCGAGGCGTATCCTCCCACGATCTCCTAAGCGTCGTTCTCCTTAATTGCATTCTTCATGCAGAACACTCCGGGCGGTGTGTATCCCACGGCCCACGTATCTCCGCTCGCGCCCAGGCCGCATCCGCCTCGAAGAACGCGCGTATCGCGGCCGCTTAACTGACACTCCTTGCAAGCAGCAACTGGCGATCCGATTTCCCAGGTAACGCCTCAATTAGCATTTAATACCCTTCTGGTGTTCCCCAGGCGACACTTGGAGAAGAGGAGAAACACGATCGTAGCTGGCCACGGAGAAATCTCGTCGAGCGGCAAGCGACAGGCGCGTGACCAACGAGCGGAATTCCCCGAGGCTCGGCCCTCGGATGCCAGGCTAACCCGATGATCATCCCGGGAGCAGACTAGCCTGAAGCCCCGACCGGTCGCCTCGGCTTGCGCCAGCCTTGGCCGACCAACGAGCGGAATTTCCCGAGGCCCGGCCCTCGGATGCCAGGCTAACCCGATGATCATCCCGGGAGCAGACTAGCCTGAAGCCCCGACCGGTCGCCTCGGCTTGCGCCAGCCTTGGCCGACCAACGAGCGGAATTCCCCGAGGCTCGGCCCTCGGATGCCAGGCTAACCCGATAACCATCCCGGGAGCAGACTAGCCTGAAGCCCCGACCGGTCGCCTCGGCTTGCGCCAGCCTTGGCCGACCAACGAGCGGAATTCCCCGAGGCTCGGCCCTCGGATGCCAGGCTAACCCGATGATCATCCCGGGAGCAGACTAGCCTGAAGCCCCGACCGGTCACCTCGGCTTGCGCCAGCCTTGGCCGACCAACGAGCGAAATTCCCCGAGGCTCGGCCCTCGGATGCCAGGCTAACCCGATGATCATCCCGGGAGCAGACTAGCCTGAAGCCCCGACCGGTCGCCTCGGCTTGCGCCAGCCTTGGCCGACCAACGAGCGGAATTCCCCGAGGCTCGGCCCTCGGATGCCAGGCTAACCCGATGACCATCCCGGGAGCAGACTAGCCTGAAGCCCCGACCGGTCGTCTCGGCTTGCGCCAGCCTTGGCCAACCAACGAGCGGAATTCCCCGAAGCTCGGCCCTCGGATGCCAGGCTAATCCGATGATCATCCCGGGAGCAGACTAGCCTGAAGCCCCGACCGGTCGCCTCGGCTTGCTCCAGCCTTGGCCGACCAACGAGCGGAATTCCTTGAGGCTCGGCCCTCGGATGCCAGGCTAACCCGATGATCATCCCGGGAGCAGACTAGCCTGAAGCTCCGACCGGTCGCCTCGGCTTGCGCCAGCCTTGGCCGACCAACGAGCGGAATTCCAAGAGGCCCGGCCCTCGGATGCCAGGCTAACCCGATGATCATCCCGGGAGCAGACTAGCCTGAAGCCCCGACCGGTCGCCTCGGCTTGCGCCAGCCTTGGCCGACCAACGAGCGGAATTCCCCGAGGCTCGGCCCTCGGATGCCAGGCTAATCCGATGATCATCCCGGGAGCAGACTAGCCTGAAGCCCCGACCGGTCGCCTCGGCTTGCGCCAGCCTTGGCCGACCAACGAGCGAAATTCCCCGAGGCCCGGCCCTCGGATGCCAGGCTAACCCGATGATCATCCCGGGAGCAGACTAGCCTGAAGCCCCGACCGGTCGCCTCGGCTTGCGCCAGCCTTGGCCGACCAACGAGCGGAATTCCCCGAGGCTCGGCCCTCGGATGCCAGGCTAACCCGATGACCATCCCGGGAGCAGACTAGCCTGAAGCCCCGACCGGTCGCCTCGGCTTGCGCCAGCCTTGGCCGACCAACGAGCGGAATTCTCCGAGGCTCGGCCCTCGGATGCCAGGCTAACCCGATGATCATCCCGGGAGCAGACTAGCCTGAAGCCCCGACCGGTCGCCTCGGCTTGCGCCAGCCTTGGCCGACCAACGAGCGGAATTCTCCGAGGCTCGGCCCTCGGATGCCAGGCTAACCCGATGATCATCCCGAGAGCAGACTAGCCTGAAGCCCCGACCGGTCGCCTCGGCTTGCGCCAGCCTTGGCCGACCAACGAGCGGAATTCCCCGAGGCTCGGCCCTCGGATGCCAGGCTAACCCGATGACCATCCCGGGAGCAGACTAGCCTGAAGCCCCGACCGGTTGCCTCGGCTTGCGCCAGCCTTGGCCGACCAACGAGCGGAATTCCCCGAAGCTCGGCCCTCGGATGCCAGGCTAATCCGATGATCATCCCGGGAGCAGACTAGCCTGAAGCCCCGACCGGTCGCCTCGGCTTGCGCCAGCCTTGGCCGACCAACGAGCGGAATTCCCCGAGGCTCGGCCCTCGGATGCCAGGCTAACCCGATGATCATCCCGGGAGCAGACTAGCCTGAAGCCCCGACCGGTCGCCTCGGCTTGCGCCAGCCTTGGCCGACCAACGAGCGGAATTCCCCGAGGCCCGGCCCTCGGATGCCAGGCTAACCCGATGATCATCCCGGGAGCAGACTAGCCTGAAGCCCCGACCGGTCGCCTCGGCTTGCGCCAGCCTTGGCCGACCAACGAGCGGAATTCCCCGAGGCTCGGCCCTCGGATGCCAGGCTAATCCGATGATCATCCCGGGAGCAGACTAGCCTGAAGCCCCGACCGGTCGCCTCGGCTTGCGCCAGCCTTGGCCGACCAACGAGCGGAATTCCCCGAGGCCCGGCCCTCGGATGCCAGGCTAACCCGATGATCATCCCGGGAGCAGACTAGCCTGAAGCCCCGACCGGTCGCCTCGGCTTGCGCCAGCCTTGGCCGACCAACGAGCGAAATTCCCCGAGGCTCGGCCCTCGGATGCCAGGCTAACCCGATGACCATCCCGGGAGCAGACTAGCCTGAAGCCCCGACCGGTCGCCTCGGCTTGCGCCAGCCTTGGCCGACCAACGAGCGGAATTCCCCGAGGCTCGGCCCTCGGATGCCAGGCTAACCCGATGATCATCCCGGGAGCAGACTAGCCTGAAGCCCCGACCGGTCGCCTCGGCTTGCGCCAGCCTTGGCCGACCAACGAGCGGAATTCCCCGAGGCTCGGCCCTCGGATGCCAGGCTAACCCGATGATCATCCCGGGAGCAGACTAGCCTGAAGCCCCGACCGGTCGCCTCGGCTTGCGCCAGCCTTGGCCGACCAACGAGCGGAATTCCCCGAGGCTCGGCCCTCGGATGCCAGGCTAACCCGATGACCATCTCGGGAGCAGACTAGCCTGAAGCCCCGACCGGTCGCCTCGGCTTGTGCCAGCCTTGGCCGACCAACGAGCGGAATTCCCCGAGGCTCGGCCCTCGGATGCCAGGCTAATCCGATGATCATCCCGGGAGCAGACTAGCCTGAAGCCCCGACCGGTCGCCTCGGCTTGCGCCAGCCTTGGCCGACCAACGAGCGGAATTCCCCGAGGCTCGGCCCTCGGATGCCAGGCTAACCCGATGATCATCCCGGGAGCAGACTAGCCTGAAGCCCCGACCGGTCGCCTCGGCTTGCGCCAGCCTTGGCCGACTAACGAGCGGAATTCTCCGAGGCCCGGCCCTCGGATGCCAGGCTAACCCGATGATCATCCCGGGAGCAGACTAGCCTGAAGCCCCGACCGGTCGCCTCGGCTTGCGCCAGCCTTGGCCGACCAACGAGCGGAATTCCCCGAGGCTCGGCCCTCGGATGCCAGGCTAACCCGATGATCATCCCGAGAGCAGACTAGCCTGAAGCCCCGACCGGTCGCCTCGGCTTGCGCCAGCCTTGGCCGACCAACGAGCGGAATTCCCCGAGGCTCGGCCCTCGGATGCCAGGCTAACCCGATGATCATCTCGGGAGCAGACTAGCCTGAAGCCCCGACTGGTCGCCTCGGCTTGCGCCAGCCTTGGCCGACCAACGAGCGGAATTTCCCGAGGCTCGGCCCTCGGATGCCAGGCTAACCCGATGATCATCCCGGGAGCAGACTAGCCTGAAGCCCCGACCGGTCGCCTCGGCTTGCGCCAGCCTTGGCCGACCAACGGGCGGAATCTCCTGAGGCCTAACCCTCGGATGCCTGGCCTAGCGCCGGAAGAATTTTCTGAGGCCTAACCCTCGGATGCCTGGCCTAGCGCCGGAAGAATTTCCTGAGGCCTAGCCCTCGGATGCCTGGCCTAGCGCTGGAGGAATTTTCTGGGGCCTAACCCTCAGATGCCTGGCCTAGCGCCGGAAGAATTTCCTGAGGCCTAACCCTCGGATGCCTGGCCTAGCGCCGGAAGAATTTCCTGAGGCCTAACCCTCGGATGCCTGGCCTAGCGCCGGAAGAATTTCCTGAGGCCTAACCCTCGGATGCCTGGCCTAGCGCCGGAAGAATTTCCTGAGGCCTAACCCTCGGATGCCTGGCCTAGCGCCGGAAGAACTTCAAGAGTTAGGAGTCGGCGAGACGCTACCAAGAGTTAAAAAGAGGAAGGACGAAAGTGAAATGAAGAAACACTCTATTTGCATTAACTTTCATTATTTCAGGGCCGAGACCCATACAACTTGGCAAAACGCCAACGTACAAAGAAAGGTACAGAGGGTCAGCTTGGAGGAACCCCTGGGTCGGGAACGCCAGGCACGTCCGCAAGGGGTAGGGAGGCGGTTGGATAATCAGCAGGCAATGGCGCCGGAGGGGAGTCGAGGAGGGAGACCCCACTCAGGTCAATCCCGGGGTATTTAGCCGACACCCTTGCCAAGCCTTCATCGAAGCCTAAGACAAAGGAGTCGGACCCCGCGTCCGACATGTCACGGACGAACTCGTCGGACTGACGATAGGCCTGTACCGCCTCCGACATGTCACGGATGAACTCGGCGGACTGACGATAGGCCTGTACCGCCAGACGCCCGATTTCCGCGCTCTTCTCGGCCAGCGCCGCCTCTGCTCGCTCCGTAATCTGAGCTTTTGCCTCCATGACCTTCGCCACAATCCGGTCGTCCGCCTCGGAGGAGACCCTCAGCAGATCAGCCCGAGCCTCCTTGTGCTTCGCCTCGGCAGCAATGCGAGCAGCCTCAGCCTCCTCCAGGCGCGAATGAAGCTCCCGGTCGCTCGCGCGGGACTCCTCCAAGACCGACTCCAATTTGCCCAGCTTGGCTTCAAGAGACCGAGTTCGGTTGCGGGCGTTGTCGGCTGACCGCTGGGCCTTCTCCCACCTCTCCCGGAAGTCGGCAGCCTTCCGGGACTGCTTTTCGGCCCGCTCCTCCGCCTTCCTGACCTCGCTTTCGAGACCCGAGGCAACCTTGAGTTGCTCCTGAGCCTCCAACAGTTGCCTCTCGAGGGCGGCGAAGCCGAGTGCCCGCTCTTCGGCCACCTGGAGCCTCGTCTCGAGGTCCCTGGTCGTCCTCCCCGCCGCAGCCTGGCCTCCCTCCTCTACTGCTTTCAGTTGGCTCTCGGCCCTCGCCAGGAGCCTCGCCTGTTCCTCGTGGCTCTCCTCCAGACGAATCATGTACTGGGTGAGCTAAAAGATAGGAAAAATGAGAGCGTCAGACGGGGATCAATAGAGCTTATGAGTGGCGGAAGCGACCAAAAGAACACTCACCGACATAAGACAGACGCAGCTGGCAGCCCCGACGTCAGGGATCCTCATCTGCCGGACCTGCCTACGGTCCTTCTCCAGCAGCACCGTCTCGATGAGGTTTCGGGCGCCGGCGAAAGTGAAGGCCGACCCCGACTTCGCCCCGGAGCCGGACGGAGGTTCTACAGCCTTACCCTTACCCATCGCTTGGGGAAGAGTCATGCTGACCGTGCTCGGGGCGGGGGCCGCTCCAGGAATCGACAGGGTCCCGCTCGGCCGGGGCCTCGGCGCGCCCCTCCTTCTCGTGTCATCCGAAGCCGACCGAGTCGAAGGCCGGGTTGGGGACCGATCGCGTCCAACCCGGCCGTCTCGGGCGCGCTCGGATGACACCTCCGGAATAACGGTAGTCTCATCACCGGAGGGCTGATACAGCGCCAACTGTCGGTCCAAGCCCACGGCGTCCCCCTGATCGGTGGGTCCGGACCCGTCTGTCGGCGTCGGAGTCGCCTGCTGGCGGGACCTCTTCGCCGGTGGGACCCCGCTCGGAGGAGTCCGTTTCTTTCTCCGGACCGCTTCCAGTAGGGACGTCCTACCAACAGCCATCGCCTTGTCCGACCGCATGACGTCGTCGATTTCTGCAAAAAGGACGAGATGATCGGAGACTGAGAAACTGATGGAAAGAAGAAACGAAAGAGGAGAAAAAAGCTAAAAAAGAAGTGGTGGCGGGCTCACGGTCAGCGGGGACCGAGCTCAGGCCGACGTTCACCAAGGTGTCCTCAGAAATAAGGCGAGACACCGGGGGGAGCCGGCCCTCGGCAACCAACCCCTTCAAGACGGCGACGCCATCGGATTCCTCCCTCGACAACCTCGATAGGCCGATCGGGGACTTCATCGGCGTCTCCCAGGTTGCCCTGATTCCCCAAGAGGGATCTACGTCAATGAAAAAGAAACGCTCCTTCCAGCCGTGGATGGAGGAAGGAGCCTCCTTGACGAGGCCGCACCCTCGCCGCGCCGCAAAGCACCACCACCCTCTGTCCTGGGGGTGGCCGTTCAGGCCGTAGCATTCCCAAAAGACATTCAGGGTGGCGGGAACCTCGTGTATGCGGCAGAGAACCTGGAAAGCCGTTAGGGCGCGCCATGAGTTCGGCACCAGTTGCGTCGGCGCCACTCTTAAACCCCGAAGCACCTGCACAACTAAGTCCGAAGGAGGAAAGGACCGGAACGACTGAAGTACACTAATACGGAAGGAGAAAGTATGGAGAGCCCTAAATTGAAGAATGGGGCAACTCACCGGAAGGGAAGGAAGAACGGCTCCGAGGGCGTCAAAGGAGGAGCGAGCAAACAGTCCGACGGCAACGACAGCAGCGCAAGGGAGAAACTCGAAGATGCCTGCGAAGAGAAAAGCGGACGGGGGAGGGCCCCCGGTTAAATAGGCGGAAAGGCGGGTGACGCCTCGGTGACGCCAGAGGACGCCTGGCTGCCGAAGGATCGCTCGCGCCCCAAAGGCGAATCGACGCCATTAAGGAAGGATGTCCGCCGAAATCCGCAGACTGCCAGATCAGCGACAACCGCTATACGCCATAAAGGAGGCGGGGAGCTCGAAGCGCGCGCGCCTTTCCGAGGGATGGCGGCAATCTCGAAGCATCACTCCCTTCACCCGTTCCCCTCCTGGTTCCAGGCTCGGAAGTGGGGGGCTACTGTTGCGGGGGAATTTAGCCACCATGCCCCACATGACTGGCACGCGCGCCCAGGAAGACTACGGCAGTCCCTTGATCCAGCAATCCAACCCCGAGTCGGATATCTTCGGCTCCGCAGCCCGACCCCGAGTCGGCTGCCCCTTGATCCAGCAATCCGACCCCGAGTCGGATATCTTCGGCTCCGCAGCCCGACCCCGAGTCGGCTGCCCCCTGATCCAGTCATCCGACCCCGAGTCGGCAATCTCTCGACAACAATAGACTGTTCCTCTGAGGCACGCCGCGGCCCCCTGCTCCACTACTCCCTGCAACGGCCGTATCCGGCGCTGCCCCACGATCCCCTGTAACAGCCGTACAAAGCGGAGCTCCACTATGCCCTGCCAGGGCCGTACCTAGCGCTGCCCCACGATGCCCTGTAACGGCCATGTCAGTGGCAGCCCCATCGTGCCACACGATGATGAATCTCCGGAAAAACCCCCCAGCCTGATATATATGAGGCTGGGGGGGGAAGGAGGAGGGTAAGCAAAGGTTTTCCAGAGTATTCTCTTATCCGTTACTACTATCTCTCCTTCTCCTTCAATCTTCTCTGACTTGATCGTCGGAGGGCCCCCACTACCCCAGTGGTGGTGCGAGGCTTGCCTGCAGGTTTTCCGGTGGAAGGTGGAGCGCAATCAACCCAACTCCAAGGGAACCCCGTTCACACCGCTGTGCCAATCGTTCTCGGTTTGGACCACCAGCAACAGGTATATTAATGAGGAGGTATATGTAGAACAACCTCCTGGTTTTGAAAATCATCAATATCCCAATCATGTATATAAACTAAACAAAGCACTTTATGGTTTAAAACAAGCACCTAGAGCATGGTATGAGAGGCTTAGCAAATTTCTATTAGAACATGAATTCTCTAGGGGAAATGTAGATACAACATTATTTCTGAAAAAGCAAAATAAGGATATGTTACTAGTACAGATTTATGTTGATGATATCATTTTCGGTGCTACTAACAATCGCCTCTGCGAAGAGTTTGCTGATTTGATGCAGAGTGAGTTTGAGATGAGCATGATGGAAGAGCTGAACTACTTCCTCGGGCTTCAAATCAAACAGTCTGAAGGAGGCATCTTCATCAATCAAGCTAAATATATCAAGGAGATGCTCAAGAAGTTTGATATGGAGGGAAACAAATCAATCAGCACCCCCATGAGCTCATCATGCAAATTAGACCAAGATGAATCAGATAAATCTGTAGATCAAAAACTTTATAGAGGTATGATAGGATCTTTACTGTATCTTACTGCAAGTAGACCTGATATTATGTTTAGTGTGTGCATGTGTGCTAGATATCAGGCTAATCCTAAAGAAACACACCTAGCTGCAGTTAAGAGAATTTTTAAATACTTAATAGGAACTAAGAACATAGGGCTATGGTACTCTAAAGAATCTAGCCTAAACTTAATAGGATACACAGATTCAGACTTCGCTGGATGTAAGCTTGATAGAAAAAGTATCAGCGGGTCGTGTCAATTTCTAGGAGAAAACCTTATCTCATGGTTTAGCAAGAAACAAAACTCGGTTGCATTATCCACTGCAGAAGCTGAATATGTTGTAGCCGGGAGTTGTTGTGCTCAAATCTTATGGATTAAACAACAATTAGAAGATTATGGCATTAAACAAGATAAAATTCCCATTAATTGTGATAATACAAGTGCCATAAATCTAACTAAAAATCCAATTCAACATTCAAGAACTAAACATATTGAGATAAGACATCACTTCATAAGAGATCATGTATTGAATGGTGATGTGACACTCCAATTTGTTTGTACTGATAATCAATTAGCAGATATTTTTACAAAACCCCTAAGTGAAGAGAGATTTAGTGTGCTTAGGAGGGGATTAGGAGTGATTGATCCATCCTAGTGGTAGTTTCTACTAGATTCATTGATTTTGATGATTACAATGTGGTTAAAATAGAGTTCCTTTTCAATGATCATCAAATCAGATCTTAATTAGGTGATTTTCCCTCATTTGGCACGATTATAGCATGATTTTTAGGTGCGTGCCAAGGTTAGAGACGACTCGAGTAAGTTACAGAGCCGGCTCCTAAGGGGGAGTCGACTCGCGCATTGGCGGGAGTCGACTCGCAAAGATGGCAGCAGAGGGGGAGTCGACTCGCATATTGTCGGGAGTCGACTCGAGGCCTACATGTGGAGTGATTGATTAAAATCCCATTTGATTTTGATGAGCTCAAAGCATTTGAGTATATCTTTTAATTACTAATGAATTCAATTGAGTGTTTCAGTGAAAATCCTGTCTAAGTGTCCCAAGACTTGGTTCATAATTGTTGGATAAGTTAAGGAGTCTGTTTGAACCAATATCTGAGACTCGAGTTGATTTCCGAGTATCACGAGTCGACTCCAAGCGTATCAAGTTCACTGGCACGAGCTCGAGTCGACTCCAGATGAGTACGAGTCGACTCCGACTGAGAACAGACAGAAGAACAGAAAGGATCAACTCAGAACCTGTCAACGAGTCGACTCCTGAAGTGCGCGAGTCGACTCCAATGTTCACCAAGTCGACTCCAGGGAAGTAAGAGTCGACTCCAAGCAGTCACAGGCAGAAAAGTCAGAGAGCAGTTTTCGGGTCTGAGATTCGAGTCGACTCCAGTGGAACGCGAGTCGACTCCGATGGTTGACAGGTCGACTCCAAAGAAAGCAAGAGTCGACTCTCAGCGGTACACAAAGAAAGTCCGAGACCATTTTATGGACTCTGAGATTCGAGTCGACTCCCGCAATACGCGAGTCGACTCCAAGACACCGCGACCCCAAGACAGACAGAGAACGAAGTTACTGCCTCTGAGATTCGAGTCAACTCCCAGACAGCTCGAGTCGACTCCAAGACAGCTTCACGTCAAAAGGCAGAAGACCATCTTTCGGAAACTGAGAGCCGAGTCGACTCCAAGGAAGTTCGAGTCGACTCCAAGACTGGACGAGCCAAAAGACAAAGGATCGGGAGTTCAGGCTCTGAGATTCGAGTCGACTCCCAGGACAGTCGAGTCGACTCGAGTGGACAAAATTCAAAATTGGATCCACGGACTTCAGTGGATGAGCCGACTCCAAAATTGCCAAGTCAGCTCCAGAAGTTGACGAGTCGACTCCAGGTCAAGACAAGTCGACTCCCAGTCGTGAAGGCAACTTTAATTCAAATTTGGAACAGTTGCCGAGTCGACTTCGTAAAAGCTTGAGTCGACTCCCGCTACAGCCGAGTCGACTCCTGATCGCGCGAGTCGACTCCAACCCACCAACGGTCATATTGTCAGGCTGCGCAGAGTGTTCAGAACGGGCAGAAAAAGCACTCTAACGGCTAGTTTCCGTGGGGGTTGGCTTAAATAGCCACAGAGGACTGTAGCAAGAGGGGGAACAACTATTTCACTCCAACTAATCAAGCATTCAAGCTCTGCAACGTGCTCTTCAACGAAAAAGAGGAAGATCTGCATTTACTGCTTCCAACTACATCTTCCCAGCAATTAAAGCCTCCTTCTCCTGCATTCAAGTCAACTACTCTTTCAAGAGGAGACCAGAAGTTTAAGAAGCCATTCCTCATCTCCAATCTAAAAGCGTTTGAGGCTTCTTAACTTCATTTATTGTTCATATTGTTTTCATCTGCTTTTTGAGAAGCTCATTTTCTGTTTTCTTTCTACAACTTGTATTTACTTGGTTCAATCGGGGATTGAATCAAGGGGATTGAGGTTGGTTGGTGAGCCGAGTAAAACCAACGTGTGTAAGGGTTCGATTGTGATCCCGGAAAAACAATCGGGGGTGGTTCTAGTCGGTGAGCCTGGGAAAACCGACCGAGTTCGTTGTGAACTCGTAAAACAACAAGTTTGGTTGTGAGCTTGGAAAACAACTGGCTGTAATCCAAGGGGATTATAGTGAATTCCCAAGTGAGACTTGGGGAGTGGACCTTCCCTTTAACCCGAACAGCCAGATTAATTCTATAAAAAATAAGCAACAACAAAGAAGGACAAAAAAACCCAGGGATCGATGAGGATACGGGACAGAATCCCTTGACAACTAACACAGAAATACATCGAAACGCTAGTCATCACCATTGAGTGCTGGAGCAAGAATTCTATGAAAAGGGGAGTCAGAGTTTCAAAAAAGCCACTGAAATCTTTGGCGCATGTCTGCCCTTTCCCTTATAGCCTAGCCTGCTCACACCAAGCGTGCTACCGTAATGGCAGTTTGCTATTCTGTTTCTGCCTGTCTATCTGCATGCATCCTTCCGTGCCTATTCAGTTTCCTGCTGTGTCGTGCTAAACAACGGTTGCTGCTGCTGGCGGTCGGGAAAAACCGCTTCTTTTTTCCGGTTCCGGAACTTGGTCGAAATGGGGAGCTAGCCGGGTATTCACTCGATTTTCAGTCTATGATTGCCTTTAGGAGCAAGGGTTAGCTCCGAACCACTATAAAACTTGTGTTTGTGATTGATTGTCTCTCCTTCTTCTCATTTCATATTACTCACAGCACATAGTAATTAATTAAATAACTTGCAATAGTTTTTAATTAATCATCCATAACATTTTAAATTATCTAAATTATTTTAAAACCCAATTCACCCCCCCTCTTGGGTTGTCTATCTGGGCAACAAGTGGTATCAGAGCCTAAACTCTTCCACCCAAGAGTAAAAGATCGAAATGACAACCCCATTTGGATCTTCCCACATTGAGGGTCAGTCCACCCAAAGACCTCCATTCTTTAATGGGTCTGACTACTCATATTGGAAGGCTAGGATGAGAATATTCATCCAAGCCCAAGACTATGAGATGTGGACTATTGTAGTAAATGGGCCATACATCCCATCCATATATGTAGATGGTGTCAAGGTACCCAAACTAGAAACGGATTGGGATGAACATGACACGAGGAAGGCATAACTAAACTCTAAAGCTATGAATGTATTTTATTGTGCCTTAGATAGAAATGAATTCAATAGGGTCTCTACTTGCAACTCTGCAAAAGAGATTTGGGATAGACTTGAAGTGACCCATGAGGGCACAAATTGTTGGGGTATGTGGAGACCTTTGGTGATGAAGAGAATTGAAGAAAAATCAATTCTGCATAGTTTTCTGTCTGGCGGACTGTCGGAGTCGACTCGAGCTTCAGTCGAGTCGACTCGGGAACAGTCGAGTCGACTCGAGGTCTGTCGAGTCGACCCGGGAGAAGAAAGGCCGAAAAACCATGTTTCTGTCTGGACTGTCAGAGTCGACTCGAGCTACAGTCGAGTCGACTCGGAGCATCGTCGAGTCGACTCGAGATACAGTGGAGTCGACTCGAGATCGTGCCAGTTAAACTGGAAGTTGTTCAGACGTGCCAGAGTCGACTCGGACTTCAGCCGAGTCGACTCGGGCTCGCGAAAAATCGTACGGACGATTTTCTTTTGGTGTTTTTGGTGGCGTTTCGACGGCTATGATCATCTGAAGGTCTTGAGACTATATATAGGACTCATGAGAGCCCTAGGGTTATTGTGATTGGCCGTATATTTGAGAGAGACTCTTGTTTGTGAGGCTAGGGTTCTAGAGAAGAAGAGGATTGGGATCCTACTTCTTGTGCAAAGGGAATTCTGTGTGAATCTCTTGTAGATCGATCGCTTGTGATCGTTCGGGTGTGTGCTATCTCTGTAATCAGTTCATCCTTATTGAGATTTGGAGCGGTGGAGGACGTAGGCTATTTGTAGCCGAACCTCGTTACATTTTTGTGTTTGCTTTGCTATTTTCTTCCTTCTTCTTTCTTTGATCTTTGATAATCCGTTGCGGTGCTCAAGTGTTTTACCCTACTGATACCACAGGGTAATCTTTTGCCCTTCGTAGGCGGAGCGAAGAGGTGATCCTTGAGTCCGGAGTCGAGGGAGCGAGAGAGTGCTTATCCGTTTGTATCTCTCTTGCTTGTCCGACGTCGGTGGCGGCGCTGGTGTGAGTGGGTTCCGGTGCGGGGCGCCGACAACAATTGGTATCAGAGCTATTGGTTATTCTGCAATGGCGGATGAAGGAAAGTTGCGAATTGAGAAGTTCAATGGCACGAACTTCGGGTTTTGGAAGATGCAAATAGAAGATTACCTTTACCAGAAGGATCTCTATTTACCTCTTGGAGGTAGAGCAAAGAAACCAGAGAAGATGTCCGATGAAGACTGGGAGGTCCTCGATCGGAAGACGCTCGGCACCATCAGATTGTCACTTGCATCCCAAGTAGCATTCAACATCAAAAACGAGAAGACGACGATGGAGTTGATGGCAACATTGTCGCGGATGTACGAGAAACCCTCAGCATCAAACAAGGTATTTCTCATGAAGAGGTTGTTTAATCTTCGTATGAAAAATGGCGGCAGCGTAGCAGAATACCTCAACGAGTTCAATGGACTCACGGCCCAGTTGGAGTCAGTGGAGATTAGTTTTGACGATGAGATTCGGGCATTGCTAATCCTCTCTGGATTGCCTGATAGCTGGAAGGGCCTGGTGATGGCGGTGAGCAACTCTTCGGCAACGGGGAAGTTGATTTTTGATGACGTTGTGGGAGTGCTTCTGAGTGAAGAAGCAAGAAGGAAATCTTCTGGAGCTACGGAGTCGTCTGGAAGTGCACTAAACACCTCTGACCGGGGAAGACAAAAGAAGGACGGTCGATTTCGAAGCGACTCGAAGTCGAGATCCAGCAGGTCTCGAGCACCTCAGAACAAGGGAGCGAAGTGCTGGAACTGCGGGAAGACGGGGCACTTTAGGAGGGATTGCAAATCTCCTAAAGGGAAGCAAGGCGACCACACCGAAGGAGTCAGCAAGGATCTGGCAAATCTTGCTGAAGACGGTGATATGGATGCCCTCGTTCTATCTTTGTCTACCTGTGACGAGTCTTGGGTGATAGACTCGGGCGCGTCTTTCCATGCTACATCCCAACGGAAGCTTCTTGGAGGATATGAGAAGGGAGACTTTGGCAAAGTCTACCTAGGGGATGGAGAGCCTTGCACCATACAAGGAAGGGGAAGCGCGGAAGTGAAGTTGGTTTCTGGATCTTCACTTGAGCTTGAGGACGTACGGCACGTACCTCAACTGCAGAGGAATCTGATTTCTGTTGGACAGTTGGCGAGCCAGGGGTACAAGGCTACTTTCACAGCTGATCAGTGGAAGATATCCAGAGGTTCGTTGACGGTGGCTAGTGGCAAGAAGGTTGGGACACTTTATGTCACCAACGGCACGGAGAACTCTATTGGAGTTGTTGCAGCAGATGTGGACACCAAGTTATGGCATTGTAGACTTGGGCACATGAGTTATCAGGGACTGGAGGTGATGCACCAGTTGGGAAAGCTGCAGGGTCTCAGGAGTGTTGAGATGGACTTCTGTGAGGATTGTGTTCTCGGAAAGCAGAAGCGTGTTTCATTCAACAAAGAAGGTAAACCTCGGAAGCAAGAAAAGCTAGATCTCGTGCACACGGACGTGTGGGGGCCTGCACCAGTTTCTTCCATTGGTGGATCTCAGTACTATGTTACTTTTATTGATGATGCTACCAGGAAGCTTTGGGTGTTCTTCTTGAAGCACAAGTCAGAGGTATTTGGGGTCTTCAGGAGATGGCAGGCGATGGTAGAACTCGAGACAGGAAAGAGGTTGAAATGCCTGAGATCGGACAACGGTGGTGAGTATTGTAGCAGGGAGTTTGAGGACTACTGTGCAGATGCTGGGATCGTCAGGCAAAGGACAGTTCCAGGAACACCACAACAAAATGGAGTTGCTGAAAGGATGAACAGAACAATTAATGAGCGTGCCAGGAGTATGAGGATACATGCTGGATTGCCACAGCAGTTTTGGGCGGAAGCAGTTAACACTGCTGCCTACTTGATCAACAGAGGGCCATCAAAGAAACTTGAATTTGGGATTCCTGAGGAAGCATGGACAGCGAAGAAGATTGATTTGGCGCACTTACGAGTATTCGGTTGTACCAGTTATGTCCATGTTGATTCCAGTCAAAGAAGCAAACTAGACGCCAAATCAAAGAAGTGTATTTTCGTTGGATACGGAGGTCAACAGTTTGGGTACCGGCTTTGGGATCCCGAACACAAGAAGATCATTCGTAGTAATGATGTGGTATTCAATGAGAAAATGCAGCAGAGCACTGAATCAGAAACAAAACCTGTTGAGCCGTGTTTTGTGGATCCTGAAGAGGAGTCTACAAATTCTGGTCAGAAGACTCAGTCAGAGCAAGAACCTGAAGCATTGGCACCCCCTCCACAACTAAGAAGGTCCACTCGTAGTACTCATGGGAAGCCTCCTCAAATGTATGATGGGACTCTTAGTTATTTGCTGCTCACAGATAATGGCGAACCTGAATGCTTCACGGAGGCATTGGAGGTTGATACCAGGAAGGAGTGGGAGTTGGCCATGGATGATGAGATGAAGTCATTGGAGCAGAATCAAACGTGGGATTTGGTGGATCTGCCCAAGGGGAAGAAAGCACTGTCAAACAAATGGGTTTACAGGCTGAAGGAAGAGCAAGGCGGGAAGAAGCGATACAAGGCCAGGCTGGTTGTAAAAGGATTTCAGCAGAGAGCAGGTATCGACTTCACAGAGATCTTTTCTCCTGTAGTCAAGATGAGTACTATTCGAGCGGTGCTGAGCATGGTGGCAGTAGAGGATCTTCACTTAGAGCAGCTTGATGTGAAGACGGCCTTTCTCCACGGAGATCTCGATGAGGAGATATATATGCAGCAGCCGGAGGGATACATTGCAGCTGGCACGGGTGACTTAGTCTGCAAACTAAAGAAAAGCCTCTATGGTTTGAAACAGGCACCCAGACAATGGTATCTCAAGTTCGATAGTTACATGCTTGAGATAGGATACAGAAGATGTCAGGAGGATCACTGTTGCTACTTCCGGGACTTCGGTACATCTTACATTATCTTGCTATTGTATGTTGATGACATGTTAGTTGCAGGAGCTAGCATGCATGAGATTGCAAAATTGAAGCTGAAGCTGTCAAGAAAATTTGCAATGAAGGATCTAGGAGCAGCGAAACAGATCCTTGGAATGCGGATCAGCAGAGATAGGTCTAAACATATCCTCAGACTATCTCAGGCGGAGTACATCAGCCGAGTACTCAGGAGATTCTGCATGGAGGGTGCCAAACCTGTTGGCACACCGCTGGGTGCCCACTTAAAGCTTTCCAAAGGGCAAAGTCCGAAGACGCGGGTGGAGGAGCTCAATATGTCAAAAATCCCGTATGCATCGGCGGTGGGGAGCTTGATGTACGCTATGGTGTGTACAAGACCAGACATTGCTCAAGCAGTGGGAGTTGTGAGTCGCTTTATGAGCTGCCCAGGCTTGGAGCATTGGCGCGCGGTCAAATGGATACTGAGGTATCTGAAGGGCACGGAGCACATGTCATTGTGCTATGGAGGTTCTGAATCCAGTTACAGGGCTTTGTGGACTCAGACATGGCAGGGGACTTGGACGGCAGGAGAAGCACGACAGGGTACTTGTTCACCTTGGGCAGTGGAGCCGTCAGTTGGATTTCCAGGTTGCAACCAGTTGTTGCATTGTCGACTACGGAGGCGGAGTATGTGGCAGCCACAGAGGCGTGCAAGGAACTAATATGGCTTCAAGGCTTGATGAAGGAGCTTGGGAAGGAGCAGAAGGATTGCATGTTATATTCAGATAGTCAAAGTGCAATTCATCTGGCGAAGAATTCAGCTTTCCATTCGAGGACGAAGCATATTGACATACGGTACCACTTCGTGAGGTCATTGCTCGAGCAGGGACTCGTCAAGTTGGAGAAGATTCATACAAGTCAGAATCCTGCAGATATGCTGACGAAGGTCGTCACGGTGGAGAAGCTGAGGAGTTGTTCAGCTTCTGCTGGTCTTCATGCTTGAAGACGTTGAGGAGGCATCGTACCTATTTCACTAGGATGATTCAGTTTCAGTGGGAGCACAGAGGAGAGCCAAGTAACAAGAGGATATACCCAAGGTCTCCAAGTGGGAGATTGTTGGGGTATGTGGAGACCTTTGGTGATGAAGAGAATTGAAGAAAAATCAATTCTGCATAGTTTTCTGTCTGGCGGACTGTCGGAGTCGACTCGAGCTTCAGTCGAGTCGACTCGGGAACAGTCGAGTCGACTCGAAGTCTGTCGAGTCGACCCGGGAGAAGAAAGGCCGAAAAACCATGTTTCTGTCTGGACTGTCAGAGTCGACTCGAGCTATAGTCGAGTCGACTCGGAGCATCGTCGAGTCGACTCGAGATACAGTGGAGTCGACTCGAGATCGTGCCAGTTAAACTGGAAGTTGTTCAGACGTGCCAGAGTCGACTCGGACTTCAGCCGAGTTGACTCGGGCTCGCGAAAAATCGTACGGACGATTTTCTTTTGGTGTTTTTGGTGGCGTTTCGACGGCTATGATCATCTGAAGGTCTTGAGACTATATATAGGACTCATGAGAGCCCTAGGGTTATTGTGATTGGCCGTATATTTGAGAGAGACTCTTGTTTGTGAGGCTAGGGTTCTAGAGAAGAAGAGGATTGGGATCCTACTTCTTGTGCAAAGGGAATTCTGTGTGAATCTCTTGTAGATCGATCGCTTGTGATCGTTCGGGTGTGTGCTATCTCTGTAATCAGTTCATCCTTATTGAGATTTGGAGCGGTGGAGGACGTAGGCTATTTGTAGCCGAACCTCGTTACATTTTTGTGTTTGCTTTGCTATTTTCTTCCTTCTTCTTCCTTTGATCTTTGATAATCCGTTGCGGTGCTCAAGTGTTTTACCCTACTGATACCACGGGGTAATCTTTTGCCCTTCGTAGGCGGAGCGAAAAGGTGATCCTTGAGTCCGGAGTCGAGGGAGCGAGAGAGTGCTTATCCGTTTGTATCTCTCTTGCTTGTCCGACGTCGGTGGCGGCGCTGGTGTGAGTGGGTTCCGGTGCGGGGCGCCGACAACACAAATCAAGTTAAAGAATCCAAAATAAATATACTGGTTCATAAGTATGAACTATTTAGAATGGATTCTAATGAGACAATCACTAGCATGTTCACTAGGTTTACAGACATTGTCAATGGCCTAAAAAGCCTTGGCAAGAGCTATACTAACAGTGATCTTGTCAGGAAAATCCTTCGGTGTCTACCTAGGTCGTGGGAAGCTAAAGTGACGGCAATCCAAGAAGCCAAGGACTTGAACAAGTTACCACTAGAGGAGCTTCTTGGATCCCTAATGACGCACGAGCTAACCATGAAGCAACACAACGAGGAAGAGTCCTCCCATAAGAAAAAGGTAATAGCTCTAAAATCTACTTCATCTAACAAGGACTTATCTTGCAGTAGCAGCAGTGACGAAGAAGAGGATGAGGAAGATGATGGTGAGGCTCTTCTTGTGCGCAAGTTCAAGAGATTCATCAACCACAAGAAGTCCTATCATCAAAGGAGAGGCCCCTCAAATTTCTACCGCAAGGACAAAGGTAAGGAAAGGGAAAACGAGGGGATTGGGTGTTACGAGTGCAAGAAGCCGGGTCACATAAGAGCTGAATGCCCTTTACTGAAAAAGGAAAGCAAGTACAAAAAGAAGAAGGCTCTTGTCACGACTCTATCCGACTCCGACTCATCATCCTCTTCATCGGATGAGGAATAAGAGAAAAAGGCCAATCTCTGCTTCATGGCCAATGAAAGTGAGGTAACATCCGAATCACCTTTAGATTTTACTTTTGATGAGCTTTATGATGCTTTTAATGAATTAATGATAGAATATAAGGCAATAAATCTGAAGAATAAAGAACTAAAAATAGCTAATCAATCATACATACTTAAGTACGATAAATTAGTTAAGGATAAGGACTTAATCACCAAAGAAAATATGGAACTTAAGACAAGCAATAAACTTTTAACTCAAAAGACTAATACCTTAACTAAAGAAAATGAAAGGCTAAATAAAGAAACATTAGAACCCAAAAACCATAAACAAATCCTAAACAAGGATCTCACAAAAGAACTTAATGATCTAAAAGCAGAAAATCAAACACTAACTATAGAACTTAACAAATACAAACCCTTAGTTGAAAAATTTACCTATAGTTCTGAAAAGTTAAACATGATACTTAATAGTCAACGAGCCGTATTTAATAAAGCGGGATTAGGATATAAACCAAGAAATAAACAAAAACTTCTTAGTAACTTCTTTGTTAAAGCTGGGAAAACTAAAACTAAGAAAATAACCTGCTTTTGTTGTGGAACTATCGGACATAAGGTAAATGTATGTGACTATAGGAAAAGTAAAACAAAAAGGAAAATAAAAAAGGTATGGGTTCCAAAAGGAACCAACTTGACTAACCATGAAGGACCCAAGAAAACTTGGGTACCTAAGATGACATGATTCGCTTGTGTAGGAGTGTCTTGCAGCCAAGGTCAACAAAAACTGCTGGTATTTGGATAGTGGCTGCTCAAGGCACATGACGGGTGATAAAGATCAATTCTTCACCCTCGAAGCTAAGAAGGGAGGTGCTGTGACTTTTGGAGACAACAACCAAGGTCACATCATTGGTATTGGTAAAGTTCAAATCACCCCTTCTACTTTTATAGATAATGTTAGATATGTTGATGGTCTTAAGCATAACTTGTTAAGCATTAGTCAATTATGTGATAAAGGATATGATGTTATGTTTAAACCATCACTATGCATTATAACAAATCCTAATGATAATAGTTTAGTTTTTTAAAGGGATTAGGCGTGGAAATGTATATGTTGTAGACCTAGAAGATCTTGCAAAACATAACCAATGTTTAGTTGTTAATGAAACTAAAGAAAATGATGCTAGTTGGTTATGGCACCGTAAGTTAGGTCATGCAAGCATGGACACAATAACTAAACTAGTTAAAAGAGACTCCGTGATAGGTTTGCCAAAATTAAAATTTGAAAAGAACAAAATATGTGAAGCATGTCAATTTGGCAAACAATCTAGGAACTCATTTAAATCCATAAAATGTGTCTCTACTTCTAGACCTCTAGAATTATTACACATGGATCTATTCGGTCCAACTAGAACAACAAGCCTAGGTGGAAATAAATATGGTCTAGTCATTGTAGATGATTATTCTAGGTACACATGGGTTATGTTCCTAGCACATAAGGATCAAGCATTTTCTGTCTTTAAGAAATTCCATAAAGAAGTAACCAATGCTAGAGATAACTCAGCAATAGCTATTAGAAGTGACCATGGTACCGAATTCGAAAATCAGTCATTTGAGGAATTTTGTAGTAAAAAGGGGATAACCCATAATTTTTCAGCACCTAGGACACCACAACAAAATGGAGTTGTGGAAAGGAAAAATAGAATACTAGAAGAAATGGCTAGAACTATGTTATGTGAAAGTAACCTCCCTAAGTACTTTTGGAGAGAAGCCATTAATACTTCTTGCCATATATTAAATAGAGTTTTGTTAAGACCCATTATAAAGAAAACACCTTATGAACTTTGGAAAAACAGAAAACCAAAAGTTAATTACTTTCATGTTTTTGGATGTAGGTGTTTTGTTCATAATAATGAGAAAAATAATCTAGGTAAATTTGACTCTAAATCGGATGAAGGAATATTCTTAGGTTATTCTACAACTAGTAAAGCCTATAGAGTCTTTAATAAAAGAACCTTAGTTATAGAAGAATCTATACATGTTGTTTTTGATGACTCTAGTGACATCTCGTCTAGTAAGAAGATTAATTTTGATGATGATGTTGAAATACTTGAAGAAAAGATAGATGAGATGGGATTTCAAGATAATAATCAAAAGTTGATTGAAGGAGAATCATCAAGCCAAGAGGGTATTGTGGATCATGGGCTAACTAAAGCTTGGAGGTATGCTCATGGGCATCCTAAGGAACTAATTCTAGATGATCCATCTCAACCCGTTAGGACTAGAGCATCCCTTAGGAATTTGAATAACCATCTAGCTTTTGTTTCACACTTTGAGCCCAAACATATAGAAGAAGCCGAAAATGATGTAAATTGGATAAATGCAATGCAAGAAGAACTAAACCAATTTACTAGAAACAAAGTGTGGAATCTAGTAGAGAGACCTTCTGAATATCCAATTATAGGTACTAAATGGATATATAAAAATAAGCTAGATGAAAATGGAATTGTTATAAGGAATAAGGCTAGACTAGTAGCAAAGGGTTATAATCAAGAAGAAGGCATAGATTTTGATGAAACCTTTGCTCCCGTAGCTAGACTTGAGGCTATTAGATTATTATTAGCATATGCATGCACTAAGGACTTCAAACTATATCAAATGGATGTAAAAAGTGCTTTTTTAAATGAGTATATTAATGAGGAGGTATATGTAGAACAACCTCCTGGTTTTGAAAATCATCAATATCCCAATCATGTATATAAACTAAACAAAGCACTTTATGGTTTAAAACAAGCACCTAAAGCATGGTATGAGAGGCTTAGCAAATTCCTATTAGAACATGAATTCTCTAGGGGAAATGTAGATACAACATTATTTCTGAAAAAGCAAAATAAGGATATGTTATTAGTACAGATTTATGTTGATGATATCATTTTCGGTGCTACTAACAATCGCCTCTGCGAAGAGTTTGCTGATTTGATGCAGAGTGAATTTGAGATGAGCATGATGGGAGAGCTGAACTACTTCCTCGGGCTTCAAATCAAACAGTCTGAAGGAGGCATCTTCATCAATCAAGCTAAATATATCAAGGAGATGCTCAAGAAGTTTGATATGGAGGGAAACAAATCAATCAGCACCCCCATGAGCTCATCATGCAAATTAGACCAAGATGAATCAGGTAAATCTGTAGATCAAAAACTTTATAGAGGTATGATAGGATCTTTACTGTATCTTACTGCAAGTAGACCTGATATTATGTTTAGTGTGTGCATGTGTGCTAGATATCAGGCTAATCCTAAAGAAACACACCTAGCTGCAGTTAAGAGAATTTTTAAATACTTAATAGGAACTAAGAACATAGGGCTATGGTATTCTAAAGAATCTAGCCTAACCTTAATAGGATACACAGATTCAGACTTCGCTGGATGTAAGCTTGATAGAAAAAGTACCAACGGGTCGTGTCAATTTTTAGGAGAAAACTTTATCTCATGGTTTAGCAAGAAACAAAACTCGGTTGCATTATCCACTGCAGAAGCTGAATATGTTGCAGCCGGGAGTTGTTGTGCTCAAATCTTATGGATTAAACAACAGTTAGAAGATTATGGCATTAAACAAGATAAAATTCCCATTAATTGTGATAATACAAGTGCCATAAATCTAACTAAAAATCCAATTCAACATTCAAGAACTAAACACATTGAGATAAGACATCACTTCATAAGAGATCATGTATTGAATGGTGATGTGACACTCCAATTTGTTTGTACTGATAATCAATTAGCAGATATTTTTACAAAACCCCTAAGTGAAGAGAGGTTTAGTGTGCTTAGGAGGGGATTAGGAGTGATTGATCCATCCTAGTGGTAGTTTCCACTAGATTCATTGATTTTGATGATTACAATGTGGTTAAAATAGAGTTCCTTTTCAATGATCATCAAATCAGATCTTAATTAGGTGATTTTCCCTCATTTGGCACGATTATAGCATGATTTTTAGGTGCGTGCCAAGGTTAGAGACGACTCGAGTAAGTTACAGAGCCGGCTCCTAAGGGGGAGTCGACTCGCGCATTGGCGGGAGTCGACTCGCAAAGATGGCAGCAGAGGGGGAGTCGACTCGCATATTGTCAGGAGTCGACTCGAGGCCTACAGGCGCATAAGGAGAGTCGACTCGCGCATATTCTGGAGTCGACTCGAGGTCGAGTCGACTCGCGACTCAGTGGAGTCGACTCGCAGTCGGGATCCGACTTTTAACCCTAGATTTGTCGTTTCGAAAATACTTTTCTCTCAAGCCGCCACTGTTCAAAAAGCCCTAGAGCCGACTCCTAGGTCGTCCCCGATCGTCTCCAACCCTTTTTCCGTCGATTTTTCACCGGTTCTTAGGGTTTTCGTCCGTTTCTAGGTCGTCTCCGGTCCGTCCCAAGCTTCCTCCGTCGACTCTTCTCCGTCCTTTGGGTTCTTCATTCCATTTTAGGTCAAAATGCCACGTAAGACCGTGGTTAGGAAGAGGTCCCGTCCCGAGGCCGGTCCCGAGCGGCGCTCCAAGGCGCGGCACGATCCCGCGAGGCAACCACCTCCGGCTCGTTCCCCGCCTAGGGCGGTTCCCGCGAGGCCATTGGCCGGGAAGGTCGTCTCCACCGGGAGGTATGTCGATTTCGACTTCCTCTCCCGGGAAGGGTTCACCATAGGTGAAAGACTTAGGGTCTAGGGCTTAGAGTTCTTCCTTACATTGGACCTCCCTGTTGGGAACCCGCCCATGCCGCTGATATTTCAAAAATTAAATCAGATGGCAGCGGAAGAGGCATGTGCGGGATCGACGTTCATCGCATGAACGTTGTTTCGAGACCTTTCGTAATTAGGTAAGAATTAAAACTTTTAAAACTATTAGGAAGATCAAATCTTCACCTTGCGCGGGTAGATGATCACCGCAAATCTGAATTCGTGGTTTTGGAAGAGGGTTCGCTTGAAGCCGTTCAAACGTCCGGCCTCTACGGGTATCCACACGAAGCAGGATCCGATCCAAGCTCTCTATCTCACCGGGGTGCTAGCTCCCTTGCAGAGATAGCTTTGATGGCTGATGTCCTCCTTCTCAATCAACTCTTGATTGTGCTTAGAAGGAGGAAGAAGAAGGATGAAGAAGAGGAAGAAGATGATCCCCTACGCAGCCTTCTTTTGTTCCTTGCGTTGGATGAAGGAAGGGAAGGGAAGGAGGCCGCCAACACTTGGAGATCTTTTCCCTTGCTTGCGGCTGAAAACACCAAGGAAAAGAGAGGGCCACGGCTTGGAGGAAGAGAGGTTTCAATGCATAAGGGGGGCCGGCCCTAGTCCTCCTTTTAAAGGGAGTGGAGCTCCTAACAATTAGGAGCTCCAAGACAACTTACCAAAGAAGAGGGCGCCGGCCCTAGCTCTTCATGTCGCCCTAGCCAAGTGAGAGGGGCTGATGTCCCTCTTACTTGGTTAACCTAATCCTCTTCCAAAGAGGATTAGGTGCCTCTCTCATGGTTTAATCCCAATCCAATTAGGATTAGCCAATTGGGTTCAATCTATGCTAGTCCTAATCCAATTAGGACTTGAATGAACCATGACTCAATTGAACTCTTCAATCCTAATCCAATTAGGAGTCATGTTGATTCATTAGATTATTAATTAATTTAGACTTAAGGAATCCTAATCTAATTAGGATGTATTTAATTTCAGTCCTAATCCAATTAGGACTCTATTTGAATCCAAAGTCCTAATCCAATTAGGATTTCTAGGAATCCTACTCCAAGTAGGAATCCAATTTTGATTCAAATCTCCTAATCTCATTAGGATTGAGGAATCCTATTCCAAATAGGAATCCCAGTCCTACTCCAACTAGGATTCCCAGTCCTAATCCAATTGGGACTCTAGGAATCCTATCCGAAGTAGGACTCTTGTTTTAAGTCCAATTAATTAATTTCCTTTGTTCCTTCTTCAACTTCTTATCAATCAAATTGATTACTCGTGATTCCTAATCACGATTTCAACCATCGGATCGGTCAATACTTCTAGTGTGTGTGACTCCATAAGTTTTATTTTGACTGGTAGTGAGATATATTGTGATCTCTATCACTATATCATTGAAAACTCCTTTCAATGGGTTGGAACGGTTCCAACTCAACTCATTAGGGTTTATCGATCATCGAGATAATCCCTATGAGTCCCACCATCCACCAGTGACACCTAGCAGCATGTAGTGGCTACCCAGCAGAATGGAATGATGAACCTCTAGGTGCAGTTAACGTGTGATACAATCCTACTATCGTGGATCCCTACAGGATGGAGGTCATGGACAACTCGTCAAACCCCATCGTCTGTCATATGTCAAGATTTATTCGACTTGAGTTCGATAGTGGAAAACTCTTTTTCCACTTTATATTACTGCCCTGGCCAAGGTCTTAGAACTCAGTCTAATAAATCACATAGGATCACTCCTCTTCTATCAAGGTCGATAGATTCCTTATAGGTGCATACCCTACTCCTATAGTGAACCTACTGCAGCCAATCTACACTGCATGGACCCATATGGCTAGAGACCATGTATTTGTGCAGTCAAACTACAATAACCTCACTATGAGTAGCCGAAGCACCGCAGGTCAAAGGATCAGTCACACTACTGCAACATCAAGCAAGTCACTGACGAGTGGATAGACATCCAAGTGACTTCTTGTCTTGGTCACGCTCAGTACCCTTGTTCTCTAACAAGCACCTGCACTATCACTTCAGTGTCCCTACACTGTAGACTCCAGCCTCGTCCATCCAGAAGGAGAGTGATCTGTGCACTGATCGGATCGATCACCGTCCTCATGATGATCCATTGATCAGGAGCATTTAGAAATTAATCACCAATGATACATGGCTCAAATTCTCAACTCTTGAGAATATGTATCATCATCTTATTAATTCCTTGGACGATTCATAGACACATAAACAATATGAATGAAAAGATGCCTTTTATTTATTCAATAATAAATAGTCAAGTATAAAATTATGTCCCTAGAATCAACAATGTGTCAGCCAAATTGGCTTCTAGGGCATACATCTAACAATCTCCCACTTACACTAAAGCCAATTGGTCATATATCTTAGGCCCATCTTCTCAAGGTGGGCTTCAGTCTTTTGCTGACTCAGCTGCTTAGTGAACGGATCTGCCACGTTATCCGCGGAGTCTACTCTCTGCACCTCTACATATTTCTTCTCAACATAGTCGCGTATGAGATGGAAGCGCCGCTCTATATGCTTAGACTTCTGATGAGACCTTGGCTCCTTAGCAAGGGCTATGGCGCCATTATTATCGCAGTAGAGTGTTATGGCATCTGATGTCATCACGTCCAATTCTGCAATGAATTTCTTGAACCAGAAGCCTTCCTTAGCAGCTTCAGAGGCGGCGATGTATTCGGCTTCCATAGTAGAATCAGCAATGATCGGTTGTTTAGAACTCTTCCAATTTACCGCACCACCATTGCACAAGAACACATATCCAGATGTTGACTTCCTGTCATCGACATCAGTCATGAAGTCTGAATCTGTGTACCCTTCTACCTTTAACTCTGATGACCCTCCAAAGACCAAGAATAAATCTTTAGTTCTTCTCAAGTACTTAAGAATATTCTTCACAGCTGTCCAGTGTTCTTCATCTGGATTCGACTGATATCTGCTTGTGACACTCACAGCAAGGGCTATATCAGGTCGTGTACATAGCATGGCATACATGAGGCTCCCTATTGCCGATGCATAGGGTATCTTGCTCATGCGTTGAATCTCTTCAGATGTGTTGGGGCACATCTTCTTGGAGAGATGAATTTCATGCCTTAGGGGTAAGAGACCCCTCTTGGAGTTTTCCATGCTGAACCTCTTCAGTACCTCCTCTATGTACATTTTCTGTGACAGGCCAAGCATCCTTTTAGATCTATCTCTATAGACCTTTATTCCCAAAATATAGGATGCTTCCCCAAGGTCTTTCATGGAGAATTCTTTTGACAACCAGACCTTGACCGAGGTTAGCATGGGAATATCATTCCCAATCAGGAGAATGTCATCTACGTACAGTACGAGAAAAACGACAGCACTCCCACTAACCTTTTTGTAAACACACGGTTCCTCTTCGTTTTTGATGAAATCAAACGTTTTGATTGTGTCATCGAAATGAGTGTTCCAACTCCGAGATGCTTGCTTTAGTCCATAGATGGACCTTTGCAGCTTGCAGACCTTGTGATCTCCATCACTGGAAGTGAAACCCAAAGACTATTCCATATAGATATCTTCATCAAGATATCCATTCAGAAAAGCAGTTTTCACATCCATCTGCCAGATTTCATAATCATGAAATGCTGCAATGGCAAGCAATGTTCGGATGGATTTTAGCATGGCTACAGGTGAAAAGGTCTCCTGATAGTCAATGCCTTCGCGCTGACTATACCCTTTCGCCACAAGCCTTGCCTTATAGGTCTCTACCTCTCCATCCGAACCTATTTTTCTTTTGTAGATCCATTTGCATCCAATAGGTACAATACCTTCTGGTGGGTCTACTAAGGTCCAGACTTGGTTGGAACGCATGGAGTCTAACTCTGACTTCATTGCTTCCAGCCATTTCTCGGAATCGATATCAGATATCGCCTCGTTGTAGGTTTTGGGATCCTGTATGTGATCCCTATCTCCCACTAGGAACATTTTCTCGGTATCCTCTTCTAGTATACCTAAGTATCTATCGGGAGGATGGGAGACCCTACTAGATCTACGAGGTGGTCGAGGGACATCGTGTACTGGCTCTTTATGAATGGGTTCTATAGGATCCATGACTCGTTGCTTTTCAGAGACTTTCTCTTCAAGCTCAATTTTCCTCCCACTGCCTCTATCAAGGATAAACTGATTTTCCAAGAAGATGGCATGACGGCTCACAAACACATTGTGATCCTCTGAGACGTAAAAATTGTATCCTAATGACTCTTTAGGATATCCTATAAAACGAGCACTTATGGTCCTAGCCTCTAACTTGTCCGCCTGTAGCCTTTTGACGTGGGCCGGACATCCCCAAATCTTGAGATGACCCAGACTTGGTTTCTTACCATGCCATATCTCATACGGTGTGGTAGGAACGGATTTAGAGGGAACCCTATTCAATAAATAAATTGCTGTGAGTAAGGCATCTCCCCAAAGGAACATAGGTAAATCAGTGAAGCTCATCATGGACCTGACCATATCCAATAGGGTCCGATTTCTCCTCTCTGACACCCCATTGAGTTGAGGTGTACCCGGAGGTGTCCATTGTGAGACTATGCCGTTTTCTTTGAGATAGTCCCGGAATTCCCCACTAAGGTATTCTCCTCCTCGATCTGATCGAAGAGCCTTAAGAGTTTTCCAGTTTGTTTTTCTACTTCATTCTTGAACTCTTTGAACTTTTCAAAAGATTCAGACTTGTGTCTCATAAGATACACATACCCATACCGTGAATAATCATCGGTAAAGGTAATGAAGTAAGAATAACGTCCCCTGGCTATCACATCGAATGGGCCACATACATCTGTATGTACTAGGGTAAGTATTTCAGTGGTCCTCTCCCCATGTCCTACAAAGGGCAGTCTAGCCATTTTTCCTTGAAGACAGGACTCGCAAACTGGATATGACTCGGAAGTCAATGAGCCTAAAAGCCCATCTTTATCCATTTTGTTCATTCTGTCCTCTCCAATATGGCCAAGCCTGAGGTGCCACAAATACCTTTGGTTTATCTCATCTCTGGATCTTTTGGATCCTTTGGCACTCACTTCTTGCTCGGTAACATTCACAGATACATCCATATGTAAATGATAGAGACTGTCAATCATGAAACCACGTGCGACTATTTTATTTCTTAAATAAATAGAACAGCAGTCTTTGTTAAATGAAAAAACATGACCTTCCTGTGCTAGACATGAAACAGAAATCAAATTTCTGCTAGCAACAGGTACATAATAGCAGTCTCTAAGTATTAAACTAAATCCAGACGGTAGTCGCAGATGGTAGGTGCCTACAGCCACAGCAGCAACTTTTGCCCCGTTGCCAACCCGAAGGGTTACCGCACCTTCCGCCAGCCTTCTACTTTCCTTTAGACCCTGCATGGTAGTGCACAATTGAGCACTAGAACCAGAATCTATAACCCAACTAGAAGTAGAAGAAACCGTTAGATTAGTTTCAATAATGAGCAAGTCTATACCTTCTGAAGGTGTGTCACCTTTCTTGTTCTTCAGGCTCTCGAGGTATGAAGGACAGTTTCTCTTCCAGTGGCCTTCGACATTGCAGTGGAAACATTTTCCTTTGTCGTTAGTCTTTTTCTTTTGAACTTCCTTCTTTGGCTTCTTGTCTTTCTTCTGCTTCTTTGCAGGCTTCTTTTTCTTCCAAGTAGACTTTCTCTTGGAACCAGAAGTCAACTCAGCAGCAAGGACATTGCCCCTTGAACCTTTCAAGGCTCCCTCAGCAGTTACCAACATGTTGATTAGTTCAGTCTTAGTGCATTCAATCTTATTCATGTGGTAGTTTACTATAAACTGACCAAATGAATCAGGAAGGGATTGAAGGATCAGATCAACTTGCAATTCCTTGTGCATGTCCATACCGAGCTTCTCAAGCTCCTCTAGGTCCTTGATCATGGTCAGACCGTGATCATGGACAGACTGCCCTTCGCGCATCTTCGCTTTGAAAAGCCTCTTCGACACTTCAAAACGAGCTGTGCGACTTTGCTCACCATACAACTCTTGCAGGTGTGCCAGTATTTCCCTAGCAGTCTTCATACTTTCATGCTGGCATTAGAGTTCATTAGACATGGATGCCATCATATAGCATTTTACTCTAATGTCATCATCCAACCACTTTTTATGCAACTCACGCTGAACATCAGTGGGACGTGCTGGTAATGTGGGGATATCTGAATCGAGTATGTAGCCTATCTTCTCACAGTCCAAAACTATTTTGAGATTTCTAAGCCAGTCTTTGTAATTGGTTCCGGTCAGTCGGTTGGTCTCAAGAATACGAGTCAGAGGGTTTGAAGCCGACATTGTATCTGCAAAGAGTAAAGATTCTAGTTAGACTTTTGTACTTGATCCTAATCTGTTCTAAGGTCTTTTAGAACAAATGTGACTCCCACTATTTTCTCGAATCCCTCACACTCCCCTGGTAGGGAAACGGAAATCCTACGCGACTAGGGTTCTAGTGGGTACTGCGGTCCCACCGATTTACATGCCACCTCACCTAACAGTTATTGGTGACACATAGATGGATGAGTGTACAACTCTTGTACAATGCTTCTCAAGCATGTTGCAGTGTAACTTGGTCTCTAAGCCATGAAGACCTCACCTAACAGTTATTGGTCCCATTTCTTAGTTAAGTCAGACCCACCGTATAACCGTAGGAATAAAGTCGTCATTGGGTCCTCACCTAACAGTTATTGGTGCCCAACCCCACCTTTACCCTACAACATCTCATGTCTATAGAGAGGTCCAGCCCCCCGATGCAACTTGACCACTGTGTCCAGCCGAGACAAATCAACATCAGAAAGGCCTTAGCAACTCTACTACAGTGGAAGACCTATTGACTTAATATTGATTAATCAGGTCTTAGTGTTTGCAACTTGAGCCCTTCATAAGAGGTAATCGAACAATTGGCCAGGTAAGCAGGTGGGAGGCTCCCCTTACTCAGAGAGTAAGGTCCTAATTAAGTAACCACCTTTCATGCTTTCCTAGACACCAATTAGATCAATTAGTCTAATATGACTTGCTCATGTCGGTTCACTCTCGACTTGATTGAGGAGGTTTTGATTTAGGTCTCAATTTGGGTTTGCTACATCACATGTAAACCTATCTACCCGACTCTCATTCACATCACATGCAAACGGCGCATTGCAGGCAGTTATAATCGCAGCAATAATTAAAGCTAAACTTTAACTAGGTGATGATCATGGATTCTAATTAGGTCGTATTACAAGCACATGCACATCAATCGATCAAGTGGTCTTCAACTCTTGAATTGGTTCCAAGCCTCCTTGATTCGATCCTTGATCAACTCTTGATCCCATCGCCATCAACCGCTTAGATCACCTTTCATCTCATGCCTTTGCTTCAGCTTGATCGTTGATGTACATCACATCACAGAAATACAACCAGATGTAAAATAAAAATAAAAATAATTTACATCTCCTTTTAGGAGGCACGCAGGCCTCTCAAAATATCAAATAAGATGCATGCAAGCATCTGAAAAATTACATGACATTGCAGATCACATCGTAGGTCATTACATTTGATACCAAAAGGGGTTGAATCCTATGATCATCACCGTATGCAACAATTATAATTTTCAGATCTGAAAACTAACTGATTATATCATGACATAGGTTGCTGATCATGCTAATCATGATTCTAAACTTTGTAATCCCATTAACAATGCAATTAGAATCATCTTTTTATCCATAAAAATCAGCATGCAAAAAAATCAGCACCCCTAAAAAATCTGCATGCAGAATTTTTCAGCATGCATGATCAATCAATTTTCAGATCTAATAAGCCTTTAAATATTTAATTCTTACCTTAATCTACGAAGCCTAGGCTCTGATACCACTGTTGGGAACCCGCCCATGCCGCTGATATTTCAAAAATTAAATCAGATGGCAGCGGAAGAGGCATGTGCGGGATCGACGTTCATCGCATGAACGTTGTTTCGAGACCTTTCGTAATTAGGTAAGAATTAAAACTTTTAAAACTATTAGGAAGATCAAATCTTCACCTTGCGCGGGTAGATGATCACCGCAAATCTGAATTCGTGGTTTTGGAAGAGGGTTCGCTTGAAGCCGTTCAAACGTCCGGCCTCTACGGGTATCCACACGAAGCAGGATCCGATCCAAGCTCTCTATCTCACCAGGGTGCTAGCTCCCTTGCAGAGATAGCTTTGATGGCTGATGTCCTCCTTCTCAATCAACTCTTGATTGTGCTTAGAAGGAGGAAGAAGAAGGATGAAGAAGAGGAAGAAGATGATCCCCTACGCAGCCTTCTTTTGTTCCTTGCGTTGGATGAAGGAAGAGAAGGGAAGGAGGCCGCCAACACTTGGAGATCTTTTCCCTTGCTTGCGGCTGAAAACACCAAGGAAAAGAGAGGGCCACGGCTTGGAGGAAGAGAGGTTTCAATGCATAAGGGGGGCCGGCCCTAGTCCTCCTTTTAAAGGGAGTGGAGCTCCTAACAATTAGGAGCTCCATGACAACTTACCAAAGAAGAGGGCGCCGGCCCTAGCTCTTCATGTCGCCCTAGCCAAGTGAGAGGGGCTGATGTCCCTCTTACTTGGTTAACCTAATCCTCTTCCAAAGAGGATTAGGTGCCTCTCTCATGGTTTAATCCCAATCCAATTAGGATTAGCCAATTGGGTTCAATCTATGCTAGTCCTAATCCAATTAGGACTTGAATGAACCATGACTCAATTGAACTCTTCAATCCTAATCCAATTAGGAGTCATGTTGATTCATTAGATTATTAATTAATTTAGACTTAAGGAATCCTAACCTAATTAGGATGTATTTAATTTCAGTCCTAATCCAATTAGGACTCTATTTGAATCCAAAGTCCTAATCCAATTAGGATTTCTAGGAATCCTACTCCAAGTAGGAATCCAATTTTGATTCAAATCTCCTAATCTCATTAGGATTGAGGAATCCTATTTCAAATAGGAATTCCAGTCCTACTCCAACTAGGATTCCCAGTCCTAATCCAATTGGGACTCTAGGAATCCTATCCGAAGTAGGACTCTTGTTTTAAGTCCAATTAATTAATTCCCTTTGTTCCTTCTTCAACTTCTTATCAATCAAATTGATTACTCGTGATTCCTAATTACGATTTCAACCATCGGATCGGTCAATACTTCTAGTGTGTGTGACCCCATAAGTTCTATTCTGACTGGTAGTGAGATATATTGTGATCTCTATCACTATATCATTGAAAACTCCTTTCAATGGGTTGGAACGGTTCCAACTCAACTCATTAGGGTTTATCGATCATCGAGATAATCCCTATGAGTCCCACCATCCACCAGTGACACCTAGCAGCATGTAGTGGCTACCCAGCAGAATGGAATGATGAACCTCTAGGTGCAGTTAACGTGTGATACAATCCTACTATCGTGGATCCCTACAGGACGGAGGTCATGGACAACTCGTCAAACCCCATCGTCTGTCATATGTCAAGATTTATTCGACTTGAGTTCGATAGTGGAAAACTCTTTTTCCACTTTATATTACTGCCCTGGCCAAGGTCTAAGAACTCAGTCTAATAAATCACATAGGATCACTCCTCTTCTATCAAGGTCGATAGATTCCTTATAGGTGCATACCCTACTCCTACAGTGAACCTACTGCAGCCAATCTACACTGCATGGACCCATATGGCTAGAGACCATGTATTTGTGCAGTCAAACTACAATAACCTCACTGTGAGTAGCCGAAGCACCGCAGGTCAAAGGATCAGTCACACTACTGCAACATCAAGCAAGTCACTGACGAGTGGATAGACATCCAAGTGACTTCTTGTCTTGGTCACGCTCAGTACCCTTGTTCTCTAACAAGCACCTGCACTATCACTTCAGTGTCCCTACACTGTGGACTCCAGCCTCGTCCATCCAGAAGGAGAGTGATCTATGCACTGATCGGATCGATCACCGTCCTCGTGATGATCCATTGATCAGGAGCATTTAGAAATTAATCACCAATGATACATGGCTCAAATTCTCAACTCTTGAGAATATGTATCATCATCTTATTAATTCCTTGGACGATTCATAGACACATAAACAATATGAATGAAAAGATGCCTTTTATTTATTCAATAATAAATAGTCAAGTACAAAATTATGTCCCTAGAATCAACAATGTGTCAGCCAAATTGGCTTCTAGGGCATACATCTAACACTCCCCACATATCCAGGGCTCGTTAGAGAGTTTTACGGTACCGTCCATCGGGGAGATGGGGGTATCGAGGGCACAGTAGCCGGTGTCCCTGTGTTTGTCACGGAGGATCTTATTGGCCACATCCTCCACCTTCCACTAGTAGGGGTGGCTCCCACACATCCCGAGGACAGAGTTGAGGCCCTTACGGCCGTTCTCGGGCATCCACCCCAGTCACCCGTAGACGAGGTATCCGCCAGCTCACTACCGATTGAGATGCGGATCCTCTTGAGTATACTGTCTAGGTCCATCTTCCCTAAGACAGGGAGATTTGATTTTGTAAATGAGAGGGACCTAGCTCTTATATTCTATATGCTTCATGACACCTCAATCAACTTCCCTAAACTCATATATCGATACATGTGTGAGCCCCTAGATAGACCTAGGCTCACCCTCCCATATGGCATGATATTCACCCTTCTGTTTAGGGAGTACGAGGTTCCCATTCCTGAGGGGCAGCCCTTTCGCGCTTTGCGATGGACTGATCGCACGCGTGCGGGGACCCTACACAGGATGGGGTTTCGGAAGAGAGAGGGGGTATGGGTTAGGAAGTCTACCCTCACCGCTCAGACCACCAGACCTTCACCCAGTCCTGAGCCCGATTCAGACTACCCAGACCTTCCAGACCATCCAGACCTTCCATCCACTCCTCCTGCTCCTACCACCTCCGCCGGACCTTCCTCCTCGGCACCACCCTCTATGGCGGTCCGGATTGATCCTGAGCAGCTCCGGGAGCTGCGACAGGAGATAGTCAGAGAGGTGAGGGATGAGTTGCTTCGGGAGCTCCGAGGTGCGGTGCCTGCTCCCACTCCTGCACCTGTATCTTCTCAGTTGGTCCCTTCCTTGACAGCCGTGACTGACATGACGGCTCATGTACGGGAGGAGATCTACAATGTCCGGAGTTTGGTCCAGGCCCAGTTCCAGAGCATGAGTGAGGTCACGAGCACCACTCGACAGATGCGAGAGGACATAGGTCGTGACATGCACACCACCACCGAGGGGGCCGAGCGCTTGTCGAATGTACTCATCGACAAGCTGGACGCACTTCAGACGTCAGTGACTGGGCTTCAGACGTCGGTGACTGAGCTCTCCACTACACATAGCAGAGCCACTACGTCTATTATCACGCAGCTCGGACATGTTACAGATGCAGTCACCCTCCTCATGGAGCAGAGCCGATTGAGAGGAGGAGCACCATCCTCGAGAGGAGGAGCCACATCCTCGAGAGGAGGAGCCACCTCATCGAGAGGGGGAAATACATCCTCGAGGGGGGGCTCTTCATCCTCGAGGAGACCATAGATGTTCTTTTTATTTTGTTTTGTATTGTTTTGCTTTACTTATTGTATACTCAAATTTATTCACATTCATATCAATACAATGAGTAGACATCTTATCTTCATTTCTGTGCCATTTGATGATTGGTTGTGCCATTTGTGCCATTGATTGTGTGTGATTACCTCCTTTTTGATATAATGACAAAAAGGGGGAGAAATATGTATAAAATATGTAAAAGGAGAGAAACATGGATAAAATATGTAAAAGAAATCAATAAAAAGATAAACTCTTAAAAACACACACAAATTTGTTCTAAGTGGATTCGGTATCTCGAGGCTCATTATCTCTCTTTTGGGGCTCCTAATGGAGTAATCTCCAGAATCTATTCAAGAGATATTCGGAGATTAGCTGAATCCTACTCATGAACAAATTGACAGATTTTCCCTCTAAAAACCAAAAAATCCAGTTCAAAAACTTCAAAGCATTAAAAGAAAATTCAGAGAATCAAAACATAGTTGAATGCATATGTTGAGGGGGAGAATCTGAATTTTAATCAAACTAAATCATTAATGACATATAAGCCAAACAATTGATTGCATAATATGAAGGCTTATATAATTCCAAATGAAAGGGGGAGCTTTAACTCCGAAATTTAATGTTTCACTCCTTTCAAGCTTGGATAAATTGAATTACCAGACATTTGAATTCATTTATGGATTTTATTTCATTATTTATTGAGCAATTCATTTTACATATACTCAATGTTTTGTCATCATCAAAAAGGGGGAGATTGTGGAGTGATTGATTAAAACCCCATTTGATTTTGATGAGCTCAAAGCATTTGAGTATATCTTTTAATTACTAATGAATTCAATTGAGTGTTTCAGTGAAAATCCTGTCTAAGTGTCCCAAGACTTGGTTCATAATTGTTGGATAAGTTAAGGAGTCTGTTTGAACCAATGTCTGAGACTCGAGTCGACTCCCGAGTATTACGAGTCGACTCCAAGCGTATCAAGTTCACTGGCACGAGCTCGAGTCGACTCCAGATGAGTACGAGTCGACTCCGACTGAGAACAGACAGAAGAACAGAAAGGATCAACTCAGAACCTGTCAACGAGTCGACTCCTGAAGTGCGCGAGTCGACTCCAATGTTCACCAAGTCGACTCCAGGGAAGTAAGAGTCGACTCCAAGCAGTCACAGGCAGAAAAGTCAGAGAGCAGTTTTCGGGTCTGAGATTCGAGTCGACTCCAGTGGAACGCGAGTCGACTCCGATGGTTGACAGGTCGACTCCAAAGAAAGCAAGAGTCGACTCTCAGCGGTGCACAAAGAAAGTCAGAGACCATTTTATGGACTCTGAGATTCGAGTCGACTCCCGCAATACGCGAGTCGACTCCAAGACACCGCGACCCCAAGACAGATAGAAAATCAAGTTACTGCCTCTGAGATTCGAGTCGACTCCCAGACAGCTCGAGTCGACTCCAAGACAGCTTCACGTCAAAAGGCAGAAGACCATCTTTTCGGAAACTGAGAGCCGAGTCGACTCCAAGGAAGTTCGAGTCGACTCCAAGACTGGACGAGCCAAAAGACAAAGGATCGGGAGTTCGGGCTCTGAGATTCGAGTCGACTCCCAGGACAGTCGAGTCGACTCGAGTGGACAAAATTCATAATTGGATCCACGGACTTCAGTGGATGAGCCGACTCCAAAATTGCCAAGTCAGCTCCAGAAGTTGACGAGTCGACTCCAGGTCAAGACGAGTCGACTCCCAGTCGTGAAGGCAACTTTAATTCAAATTTGGAACAGTTGCCAAGTCGACTCCGTAAAAGCTTGAGTCGACTCCCGCTACAGCCGAGTCGACTCCTGATCGCGCGAGTCGACTCCAACCCACCAACGGTCATATTGTCAGGCTGCGCAGAGTGTTCAGAACGGGCAGAAAAAGCACTCTAACGGCTAGTTTCCGTGGGGGTTGGCTTAAATAGCCACCGAGGACTGTAGCAAGAGGGGGAACAACTATTTCACTCCAACTAATCAAGCATTCAAGCTCTGCAACGTGCTCTTCAACGAAAAAGAGGAAGATCTGCATTTACTGCTTCCAACTACATCTTCCCAGCAATTAAAGCCTCCTTCTCCTGCATTCAAGTCAACTACTCTTTCAAGAGGAGACCAGAAGTTTAAGAAGCCATTCCTCATCTCCAATCTAAAAGCGTTTGAGGCTTCTTAACTTCATTTATTGTTCATATTGTTTTCATCTGCTTTTTGAGAAGCTCATTTTCTGTTTTCTTTCTACAACTTGTATTTACTTGGTTCAATCGGGGATTGAATCAAGGGGATTGAGGTTGGTTGGTGAGCCGAGTTAAAACCAACGTGTGTAAGGGTTCGATTGTGATCCCGAGAAAACAATCGGGGGTGGTTCTAGTCGGTGAGCCTGGAAAAACCGACCGAGTTCGTTGTGAGCTCGTAAAACAACAAGTTTGGTTGTGAGCTTGGAAAACAACTGGCTGTAATCCAAGGGGATTATAGTGAATTCCCAAGTGAGACTTGGGGAGTGGACGTAGGAGCAAGGGTTAGCTCCGAACCACTATAAAACTTGTGTTTGTGATTGATTGTCTCTCCTTCTTCTCATTTCATATTACTCACAGCACATAGTAATTAATTAAATAACTTGCAATAGTTTTTAATTAATCATCCATAACGTTTTAAATTATCTAAATTATTTTAAAACCCAATTCACCCCCCCTCATGGGTTGTCTATCTGGGCAATACTACAGGCGCATAAGGAGAGTCGACTCGCGCATATTCTGGAGTCGACTCGAGATCGAGTCGACTCGCGACTCAGTGGAGTCGACTCGCAGTCGGGATCCGACTTTTTAACCCTAGGTTTGTCGTTTCGAAAACACTTTTCTCTCAAGCCGCCACTGTTCAAAAAGCCCTAGAGCCGACTCCTAGGTCGTCCCCGATCGTCTCCAACCCTTTTTCCGTCGATTTTTCACCGGTTCTTAGGGTTTTCGTCCGTTCCTAGGTCGTCTCCGGTCCGTCCCAAGCTTCCTCCGTCGACCCTTCTCCGTCCTTTAGGTTCTTCATTCCATTTTAGGTCAAAATGCCACGTAAGACCGTGGTTAGGAAGAGGTCCCGTCCCGAGCGGCGCTCCAAGGCGCGGCACGATCCCGCGAGGCAACCACCTCCGGCTCGTTCCCCGCCTAGGGCGGTTCCCGCGAGGCCATTGGCCGGGAAGGTCGTCTCCACCGGGAGGTATGTCGATTTCGACTTCCTCTCCCGGGAAGGGTTCACCATAGGTGAAAGACTTAGGGTCCAGGGCTTAGAGTTCTTCCTTACATTGGACCTCCCCACATATCCAGGGCTCGTTAGAGAGTTTTACGGTACCGTCCATCGGGGAGATGGGGGTATCGAGGGCACAGTAATCGGTGTCCCTGTGTTTGTCACGGAGGATCTTATTGGCCACATCCTCCACCTTCCACTAGTAGGGGTGGCTCCCACACATCCCGAGGACAGAGTTGAGGCCCTTACGGCCGTTCTCGGGCATCCACCCCAGTCACCCGTAGACGAGGTATCCGCTTTTCACTACCGATTGAGATGCGGATCCTCTTGAGTATACTGTCTAGGTCCATCTTCCCTAAGACAGGGAGATTTGATTTTGTAAATGAGAGGGACCTAGCTCTTATGTTCTATATGCTTCATGACACCCCAATCAACTTCCCTAAACTCATATATCGATACATGTGTGAGCCCCTAGATAGACCTAGGCTCACCCTCCCATATGGCATGATATTCACCCTTCTGTTTAGGGAGTACGAGGTTCCCATTCCTGAGGGGGAGCCCTTTCGCGCTTTGCGATGGACTGATCGCACGCGTGCGGGGACCCTACACAGGATGGGGTTTCGGAAGAGAGAGGGGGTATGGGTTAGGAAGTCTACCCTCACCGCTCAGACCACCAGACCTTCACCCAGTTCTGAGCCCGATTCAGACTACCCAGACCTTCCAGACCTTCCATCCACTCCTCCTGCTCCTACCACCTCCGCCGGACCTTCCTCCTCGGCACCACCCTCTATGGCGGTCCGGATTGATCCTGAGCAGCTCCGGGAGCTGCGACAGGAGATAGTCAGAGAGGTGAGGGATGAGCTGCTTCGGGAGCTCCGAGGTGCGGTGCCTGCTCCCACTCCTGCACCCGTATCTTCTCAGTTAGTCCCTTCCTTGACAGCCGTGACTGACATGACGGCTCATGTACGGGAAGAGATCTACAATGTCCGGAGTTTGGTCCAGGCCCAGTTCCAGAGCATGAGTGAGGTCACGAGCACCACTCGACAGATGCGAGAGGACATAGGTCGTGACATGCACACCACCACCGAGGGGGCCGAGCGCTTGTCGAATGTACTCATCGACAAGCTGGACGCACTTCAGACGTCAGTGACTGGGCTTCAGACGTCGGTGACTGAGCTCTCCACTACACATAGCAGAGCCACTACGTCTATTATCACGCAGCTCGAACATGTTACAGATGCAGTCACCCTCCTCATGGAGCAGAGCCGATTGAGAGGAGAAGCCACCTCATCGAGAGGGGGAGATACATCCTCGAGGGGGGATCTTCATCCTCGAGGAGACCATAGATGTTCTTTTTGTTTTGTTTTGTATTGTTTTGCTTTACTTATTGTATGCTCAAATGTATTCACATTCATATCAATACAATGAGTAGACATCTTATCTTCATTTCTGTGCCATTTGATGATTGGTTGTGCCATTTGTGCCATTGATTGTGTGTGATTACCTCCTTTTTGATATGATGACAAAAAGGGGGAGAAATATGTATAAAATATGTAAAAGGGGAGAAACATGGATAAAATATGTAAAAGAAATCAATAAAAAGATAAACTCTTAAAAACACACACAAATTTGTTCTAAGTGGATTCGGTACCTCGAGGCTCATTATCTCTCTTTTGGGGCTCCTAATGGAGTAATCTCCAGAATCTATTCAAGGAATATTCGGAGATTAGCTGAATCCTACTCATGAACAAATTGACAGATTTTCCCTCTAAAAACCAAAAAATTCATTTCAAAAACTTCAAAGCATTAAAAAGAAATTCAGAGAATCAAAACATAGTTGAATGCATATGTTGAGGGGGAGAATCTGAATTTTAATCAAACTAAATCATTAATGACATATAAGCCAAACAATTGATTGCATAATATGAAGGCTTACATAATTCCAAATGAAAGGGGGAGCTTTAACTCCGAAATTTAATGTTTCACTTCTTTCAAGCTTGGATAAAATTGAATTACCAGACATTTGAATTCATTTATGGATTTTATTTCATTATTTATTGAGCAATTCATTTTACATATACTCAATGTTTTGTCATCATCAAAAAGGGGGAGATTGTGGAGTAATTGATTAAAACCCCATTTGATTTTGATGAGCTCAAAGCATTTGAGTATATCTTTTAATTACTAATGAATTCAATTGAGTGTTTCAGTGAAAATCCTGTCTAAGTGTCCCAAGACTTGGTTCATAATTGTTGGATAAGTTAAGGAGTCTGTTTGAACCAATGTCTGAGACTCGAGTCGACTCCCGAGTATCACGAGTCGACTCCAAGCGTATCAAGTTCACTGGCACGAGCTCGAGTCGACTCCAGATGAGTACGAGTCGACTCCGACTGAGAACAGACAGAAGAACAGAAAGGATCAACTCAGAACCTGTCAACGAGTCGACTCCTGAAGTGCGCGAGTCGACTCCAATGTTCACCAAGTCGACTCCAGGGAAGTAAGAGTCGACTCCAAGCAGTCACAGGCAGAAAAGTCAGAGAGCAGTTTTCGGGTCTGAGATTCGAGTCGACTCCAGTGGAACGCGAGTCGACTCCGATGGTTGACAGGTCGACTCCAAAGAAAGCAAGAGTCGACTCTCAGCGGTGCACAAAGAAAGTCAGAGACCATTTTATGGACTCTGAGATTCGAGTCGACTCCCGCAATACGCGAGTCGACTCCAAGACACCGCGACCCCAAGACAGACAGAAAACCAAGTTACTGCCTCTGAGATTCGAGTCGACTCCCAGACAGCTCGAGTCGACTCCAAGACAGCTTCACGTCAAAAGGCAGAAGACCATCTTTCGGAAACTGAGAGCCGAGTCGACTCCAAGAAAGTTCGAGTCGACTCCAAGACTGGACGAGCCAAAAGACAGAGGATCGGGAGTTCGGGCTCTGAGATTCGAGTCGACTCCCAGGACAGTCGAGTCGACTCGAGTGGACAAAATTCAAAATTGGATCCACGGACTTCAGTGGATGAGCCGACTCCAAAATTGCCAAGTCAGCTCTAGAAGTTGACGAGTCGACTCCAGGTCAAGACGAGTCGACTCCCAGTCGTGAAGGCAACTTTAATTCAAATTTGGAACAGTTGCCGAGTCGACTCCGGAAAAGCTTGAGTCGACTCCCGCTACAGCCGAGTCGACTCCTGATCGCGCGAGTCGACTCCAACCCACCAACGGTCATATTATCAGGCTGCGCAGAGTGTTCAGAACGGGCAGAAAAAGCACTCTAACGGCTAGTTTCCGTGGGGGTTGGCTTAAATAGCCACAGAGGACTGTAGCAAGAAAAAAAACAACTATTTTCACTCCAACTAATCAAGCATTCAAGCTCTGCAACGTGCTCTTCAACGAAAAAGAGGAAGATCTGCATTTACTGCTTCCAACTACATCTTCCCAGCAATTAAAGCCTCCTTCTCCTGCATTCAAGTCGACTACTCTTTCAAGAGGAGACCAGAAGTTTAAGAAGCCATTCCTCATCTCCAATCTAAAAGCGTTTGAGGCTTCTTAACTTCATTTATTGTTCATATTGTTTTCATCTGCTTTTTGAGAAGCTCATTTTCTGTTTTCTTTCTACAACTTGTATTTACTTGGTTCAATCGGGGATTGAATCAAGGGGATTGAGGTTGGTTGGTGAGCCGAGTTAAAACCAACGTGTGTAAGGGTTCGATTGTGATCCCGGAAAAACAATCGGGGGTGGTTCTAGTCGGTGAGCCTGAGAAAACCGACCGAGTTCGTTGTGAGCTCGTAAAACAACAAATTTGGTTGTGAGCTTGGAAAACAACCGGCTGTAATCCAAGGAGATTATAGTGAATTCCCAAGTGAGACTTGGGGAGTGGACGTAGGAGCAAGGGTTAGCTCCGAACCACTATAAAACTTGTGTTTGTGATTGATTGTCTCTCCTTCTTCTCATTTCATATTACTCACAGCACATAGTAATTAATTAAATAACTTGCAATAGTTTTTAATTAATCATCCATAACGTTTTAAATTATCTAAATTATTTTAAAACCCAATTCACCCCCCCCCCCTCTTGGGTTGTCTATCTGGGCAACAGATATGCAATGGTTCATTTTTCATTTTTCAGAAGATCAAAAGGAGTTTTCATAAAAAAATAGATCTAATAGAAATCATATGTATGACAAGCAGTGATGATAGCTTTTAAAAATTATTTAAGTAGATGACTATCATACACAATTGTCTTTTTCATTTCTTCAAGAATTCTATTAACCCTATTTTACTTAAGGTGTCCTTGGTGCTGAAATAATTAATTTCTGTATAAACTTTATCAGGATTTTGGTTTTCAACACTGTGCCATGATACCTTCACAGTTTGGAAACCTTTATCATTTGAAACACTTTTACAAGATTTAGCAAATACAGAAAATATTTCAATTTTATTTGCCAAGAACAAATCCAATGTAAGCTTTTGAAAACTTAGTGATGGAAACAACATCTTTAGATTTAGAAATTGATTCTTGTTTGTTTCCTTAGTTAACATGCATAGCAAACTTTGACCTTTCAGAAGATAATCTAAGTAAGGCAATGGCAAGGTCTTTTGAGATTAAGTACATACTAGCATGAGTTGATTTTATATGCCAAAGATGGTTTCTTTAATCTTGGTATTCATAGTGCATATATTCAAAAGCATACCAAGTACACATTATCATATCTATGATCAATAAACAATAATGCCATGGATAAAAACTCTCAATCAAGCATATAGAGAATTCATAGAGTTATTCTTAATAAATTGATTAATCATTTAGCAACTTATCCAATAGTGAGTAAAGCATACTATAAAATGAAGTGATTTGATTATATTTCCAAAAGTATTTTTTATATCACAAAATTGATCAATACTTGCAATTCAGATTTTAATCAAATACTAAAGCAAAATAATGATGAGATGCAAGGATTACTGATTTCATTATTATTATTTTTTTATTTAAAATTACTTTTCATAAGTATATTTTAAGTTTCATTTTTGACGTGTGTCTAGAGCACCCATCTGTATGAAAGTTCTATTTGTTCCATGGGTATCTTGGTACACCTATGTCTACATCCTCATAATTTTATTTTGGGTACCCAAGCTTGCTTGGGTCCTTGAGAGTTAGGACATATGGTTCCTTTTGGAACCCAAATCTGTTTAATAGTAATAACTTTACCATTTGATTTAATTGTGTTAGAACGATGGAAAAAGTTGTTATGCCCATTCTTTTCATGTTTGAAATAAGTTATCTTATTTAATGGTTTGCTTGATGCATTGATAACCTTTTTCTCTAGAGATTTATTGTTAAGTAAAGGAGTCAAGCCAAGTTTTGATTTATCATAAGCAACATATTGGCTTTCAAACATCAATTTTAATCGTTCTGAACTTACAGTGAATTTGTTAATAAGAGATTTTGATTGGTTAATTTCTTCACTTAAGTTTTGATTTTCTTTAATTAAATTCTGATTTTTCTGAATCAATTGTTCTGAATTTAACCTTAAGCTTTCATTTTCAGAATTCAGTTTGTCATATATTTTAGCAATAGAATTTCTTTCTTTTGAGATTTCCAGATTTAGCTTTTTAAGATTTTTATTTTTGATAGCTAATTTTCTACATTCATCATACAAATCATGAAGAGCATTTAATAGTTCATCATAAGAATATTCTTCATAAAATTTATTTGGTGTAAAATTAGATTCAGATTCTACTTTATCTTCTAATGCCATAAAACATAAGTTAGTTACCTCTTGTAGTTCATTGTTGCTTCTAGCTTTCAATTTTTTGCTTGACTCTTCCTTGGTCAAGGCTTTCTTGCTTTTTATTTCTTTCTTCCTTTCTTCTTGCTTCCTCTTCTTCTTTGTCTTTAGGAAGCTTTTGAATCTTTCGGTGTTCGGAAATGGATCCTTGTTTCCATCACCGTACTCTTTATTTTTTGAACTAATCTGCCTCTGAGTCGACTCGGGCCTTGTTGGAGTCGACTCGGCTATTGTGGAGGATTCTGCAATCTCATTGTTAGTACGCAATTGAAGCACATGTGAGCTAATTTGAGATTTGTCATAAATAATTGTTAAAGTATCCCAGATTTCTTTAGCAGATAAGCATGCAGAAATCTTATGAAATATGGATTCATGGATAGCACAATATAGAAAGTTCATAGCATTAGCATTCAATTGTGCTAAGTCTTTTTCATTGACATTTTGAGAAAGTGTGTGAGGTCCATTTATAATAATATTCCACATTTTATAGTTTTGTGATTGAACAAAAATTTTCATTCTAGCTTTCCATTGAATATAGTAAGTTCCATCAAACAGTGGAGGTCTGTTTATGGAAAGTTCCTCGGCAAATAATATGTTATGTGGGGTTGTCATAATCTTTAGCTCTAGTCGGTTAAGACTATAATCAATAGAAGAGCACCTGCTCTGATACCACTTGTTGCCCAGTGGATACAACCCAAGAGGGGGGGTGAATTGGGTCTTTTAAAACTTTTAGGCTACTTCTAATACTTTTCAATTAATTATGCTAAGTTGTATAGATGCACAGTGGAATTTAAACTTAGCAACAGTTTGATTTATTGAGTGAGACTTGATTAAGTAAATTGAATATGCTTGCAACTAAAGGATGCGCGGATAAGAGTTAAGCAAGCAATTTATCTAAGTAAGTAAGTGAGCAAGTTAGACAATGACAAAAAGCATCACAAACACAACAAACATATAGTGGTTCAGTGCACCCCAGCACCTACATCCACTCTCCAAGACCTCTTGGGAATTTCACTATAATCCTCCAGATTACAGTCCGGTAGTTTTGCGAGTGCACTACCCAACTCGTTGTTTTACACCGGGCTAACAACGAACCCTACAATCCGGTAGTTTTTCGAGTGAACTACCCAACTCGTTGTTTTACCCCGGGCTAACAACGAACCCTACAATCCCCCAATTTTAACTTAGGCTTGGGACGCCTATCCCTTGTTCCAAGTCCCTTGACTGAAACAAGCTCAATATTCAAACGTTTTACAAAAGATTTGAAAGCTCTTAAGAAGCAAATATAACAATGAGAAACAATAAAATCGGAAGAACCCTTTTTGCCGTTGGAAGCGTGGATGATGGTGGTTCTTCTGATGTGGATCACGTTGGCTTGAATGCGAGCTTTGATTGCCAAGTGGGAGTGAGTAGATGAGCTCGAAATCAGATGGGAAAGCTTGAATGCACTTGATTTCTCCTCTTGAAAGCTCTAACTCCCTTGAACCTCTTTTTCTTTCTTCTCTCTTGAATGATCTTGTGTTGGGTTGGTAAAAAGTTGTTGAGAAGCACTTAAGAGGTCCCTTTTATAGCCCAAAAAGCAAATATAGCCGTTAGACACAAAGATATGACCGTTTGAAATTCAAATCTACCTGAAAAAGTTGTCAGTCGCGTCCCAGGCGCTCCGGGGACGTCTCCGCTTGTTTGCGCTTTTTGCATGGGGACGACTCCGCTGCTTCGGGGACGACTCCGCGCTCCGGGGACGTCTCCGCGCTTTACGGGGACGTCTCCGCTTGTTTGCGCTTTTTGCATGCGGACGACTCCGCTGCTTCGGGGACGACTCCGCCGTTATATCTTCGAAAAACAAGTCTTCTGGAATTCTCTGAGAGAGTCGACTCCGCTTTTTCAGGGGACGTCTCCGGACGTGCCAGTTCTTCCTGTTTGTGCCAGAGACGTCCCTGAGACCATCAGGAGACGTCTCGGCTGTCCCTGATCTGTTTCCTTCATCTCAAAAATTCTTCAATAAATCCATAAAAATTATGGAAACTTGCCTAGACATTTCTTAACAATATTCTTAATAAAACACATGAAATTCTCAATTAAATTGTTAAGATAAATGGTATTATACTCTAGTGTTTTGTATTCATCAAAATCCATTAGGGGATCAACAGTGAGTCTCGGTCAGAGTCTTCTTCTCCTCTTGAGTTAATTTTCTCAGATGTTTGGGGTCCATCCCCTATTATGTCTTCTCATAGAAATAAATATTATGTGTCATTTGTGGATCATTTAGCAAGTTTGTTTGGCTCTATCCTATTCCCAGATAATCTAATGTCTTGACTATCTTTCGTTTTTTTCAAAAAATGGTTGAACGATTGTTTGATTGCAAAATAAAATCAGTTCAAATAGATTGGGGTGGTGAATATCGCTCTCTCCACAAATTCTTCATAGATATTGGTATTAACCATCGCATCACCTGTCCCCATACTTCTCAACAGAATGGCTCTATTGAACGAAAACATCGACATGTTGTCGAAACGGGGTGTCTCTCTTATCTCATGGTCTTGTTCCTCATGCTTATTGGGATGACGCTTTCCTTATGGCCACATATCTCATCAACCGACTTCCTACATCTCCTCTTAGCATTTCTCCTTTTGAAAAATTGTTTAACAAAACTCCAGATTTTTCTCTTCTTCGTATTTTCGGTTGTGCATGCCACCCATTCCTTCGCCCATTTAACAAACACAAACTTGACTTTCGGTCAAAGCAGTGTGTGTTTATTGGATTTAGCAACAACCATCGTGGATATAAATGCTTAGATCTCACCTCGGGCAAGATATATGTTTCTAGGCATGTTATTTTTGATGAGAATCTATTTCTCTTTTCTCATCTAAATTCGACACCCACTCAACCATCTGCTGCCACACCAATGACACACCTTTCTTTTCTCATACGTCTACACAACACTCAAACACCCTCCACCTCTATGTTGTCCTCTCTTCCAAACGAGTCCACATCATTGAATGAGGCGACGTCGTCTCCTGCTCCTTCGATACGTGTCTCTCCTTCTTGTGACCAGTCTCCCTCCTTTTCCTCTGCGTCTCCCACAACATCTGAGTCCTTGCCGACAAATCTACATCTTCTGCCTCCTGAATCTGCTATCATTGCTGATGTTCCCATGCCTCGTTCTCATCCTATGCGGACTCGCTCTCAGAATGATATTGTGAAACCAAAGATATTTACTGATGGCATAGTTCGTTATCCTTTACCCAAAGCTCTTCTTGCTATGAGCACGGTCCCTAAAGATCCTTCTTGTTACACTGAGGCTAGTAAGCATGCTGAATGGCGCTCTGCCATGGATGAGGAATTTTCAGCTCTCATGAAAAATGGCACTTGGTCCCTTGTGCCGGCTACCCCAGGTATGAACATTGTGGGTTCTATGTGGGTTTACAAAACAAAGAAAAAGTCTGATGGCTCTATGGAGCATAGGAAGGCTCGGCTGGTTGCCAAAGGGTATCACCAACAGCAAGGTATCAACTTTGATGAAACTTTCAGTCCTATGGTTAAACCAACTACCATCCGTTTGGTTCTCAGTATTGCAGTTTTACATCATTGGAAAATTCGTCAAATAGATGTACAGAATGCCTTTCTCCATGGTTTTCTTTCACAAGATGTTTATATGCGCCAACCAACTGGGTATATGCATTCTAATTTTCCCAACCACGTCTGCAAATTACACAAAGCTCTCTATGGCTTGAAGCAGGCCCCACGTGCCTGGTACTCTCGTTTGAGTGAGCAGCTCTTGTCTCTTGGATTTGTAAATTTCAGTTCTGATACTTCTCTATTTATCTTCAAACATAGTTCGGTTACTTTATTTGTTCTTGTGTATGTGGATGACATTATTATTACCGGATCTGATGATGCTACAATTAATAAACTCATTTTTGATTTAAGTTGTGAGTTTGCTGTCAAGGATTTAGGGGATCTCCATTATTTCTTGGGCGTTGAAGTGTTGCGTGTATCTACTGGTCTTCTTCTCTCTCAAACAAGATATATTTTCAACTTTCTTCAGCGCACTAATATGCTCGACGCCAAGCCGGTCTCCTCACCGATGTCATCCTCTCAACCACTATCCTTGTTTGTCGAAAATTCATTTTCGAATCCTTCTCTTTTTCGTAGCGTCGTGGGTGCACTCCAATATCTCTCTCTCACACGTCCAGATATTTCATTTGCTGTTAACAAGGTTTGTCAATTTATGCACAAACCAACGGATGTTCATTGGACGGCAGTAAAGCGCATTCTCCGCTACTTGAAATTTTCCATTGATTTCGGACTTCTCATTCGACCCACCTCCTCTTCTCAAATTTCTATTTACTCAGATGCAGAGTGGATGTCCCGACGATAGAAAATCCACATCAGGTTTTTGCACCTTTTTTGGACACAATCTCATTTCTTGGAGCTCCAAGAAACAACCCACCGTTGCTCGTTCAAGCACGGAGGCTGAATATCGTGCCGTGGCTCATGCTACTGCAGAATCTATTTGGCTCCAATCCTTGCTTTGCGAACTTGGAATTTTTCTCCCCACTCGGCCTGTTTTATGGTGCGACAACATAGGGGCAACATACCTCACCGCAAATCCGGTTTTCCATGCTCACATTAAGCATGTGGAAATCGATTATCACTTTGTTAGAGAGAAAGTTCCACAGAAATCTTTGGAAGTTCGTTTTATCTCCAGCAAAGACTAACTAGCCGATGGTCTCACCAAACCGTTGGTCTCGACTCGTTTTGCTCATCTCCGCATCAAGCTCAACGTGATCTCCTCCCTGTTGATCTTGCAGGGGCGTGATAAGGATCAAATTCAAAATCCTCCAGATTTGGATTCAATTAAGGCATCCTCGGTCAAGGCACGATCTTCTCTATGAGGATCAAATTCAAAATTCAAAATCCTCCAGATTTGGATTTAGATTTGGTTTCAATCAAGGCATCCTCGATCAAGGCATGATCTCCTCCATGAGGATCAAATTCAAAATTCAAAATTCAAAATCCTCCAAATTTGGATTCGGTTAAAGCATCCTCAGTCAAGGCACAATCTCCTCCCTATTACCCATGATTGTAGGATGTCAAACCAAATCATATTTTTCCATAATTATAGAAATTCTGGTATACATTCCTTGTAAACAATAGTTTTTCCATTTTCAAATGTAATCAATAGATGTACATTTAGACTATATAAAGCCGAGTCTCTTTACTAAGTTGGTATGAGAGTTTTGCAATATCCTCAGGGAGGAGATCGTGCCTTGACCGAGGATGCCTTAATTGAATCCAAATCTGGAGGATTTTGAATTTGATCCTTATCACTCTCTCAGTGTCTCTTACAGTCTCTCTAGATGGACAAGAAAGATGTTTGAGGAAATGCCTATGAACAAATAGAAAGCAAAATACCAAAATAATTCCTTTTATCTTCCATTTTCAAATCCACTCAATAATCTCAGACTCTCAGATGGGCTTGCAAACTTGAGATCTTCCATGAGGGGACTCAGGGGAGTGGTTAGGATCACAAAATTTCTTCCTGATTTTATGTCTAAGGGTGTTGGATTTGAGTGCTTGTAATCCTGGGAAGAGGACCAAGATCGCATTTAAAGTTGGGCTCAACTTCTTTTTATAAGATCTTACATCTAAATCTGATTTGTAATGGAGATTGTTTGTAGATTCTGTCACAGTTTGCAGCCTCTCTCTCCATCCATGTTTGGAACAACTCTTTAGGAATAACACGCCTTCTTTTGTCCTTTAGTGATGCTAGTGGTCTGGGCCAACTGGGCCAATAATTATAGCACATAGATTAGGCTAACGATATAAAAAGACAGCAGCATAGTGGACTGGGCCAGGGCTGCTAACGAGTGCTTTGTCTGTCAAATAAGCTCTCATGGCGTATTCTATCATCTAACCTCCCATTGTTCTCTTCTAATTTTGATTGTTGGTTTCATCTTACTGTTTTTGGATAGTTTGCATCCTGAGCATTCTCGAATCTCGACGGTTGCATCTTCGGCCTCTTCTCCAACTTCATCCATCAGTCTCCGGCACTGCTTCTCACCGTCAAGTTTGGCCCTGCTTTGTTGGAACTTGAGTTCGTTTTTCTTGACATTATCAAGTTTTATCGTTTTCAACTCTTTTATATTTTGATTTGTTTGTAGCGATTGTCTTAATTACTTTGTTTGATAGATGAATTATTTTTAAATAAATTTTTAAAAGTATTTTACCCTTATTAAATTTTTTTATCATTTTTTTAAAAAAAGCTTCTCTTAGCGAGTTCGCCTTAAGCCCCCAAATGCATTGGGCCGCCCTTGCCCATCTGTGACAATCATCTTCTTCCAACTTTAGTCCAGAGGCCATCTGGCTGATCAATGTTGCATGTGAACCAACAGTAAAATCTTTGCACGCACATAATTGACGGTTGAGTGTTTTCCACCTCGAACATTGCTTTCAATCAGAGCCATCCAGTCCATGGACCTCAATTTATAAAGGGAAACAAAAAGAGGGACCCCAACCGACTCTAACCTTCTCATGCCCAAGGCTTTCAAGTTTCAACAGCGGTGCTTCAGCCAATCCCTGATAACTCACCTCAACCACCTGGTTTGAACTTAAATTCGAAGGACGTCAAACAGACTATGATCGAACGGTTGGCATGTCATCCCTGGCACACACCGGATTTCCCTATATCACCTTCGGTCGCCTCACTCACCCACGGTCCCACCTGTCGCTTCACTGAAGAATTCGAGAAAGCATAAAAAAAATCCCATCCACGCCCGGTCAGCCACGGAGACCGTCCAGATCTCATCGGACGCTGCCGCCTCCGATCACATCGGATCGATCGACTCCACGGGAAAGCAACGGTCACACAACTGGCGTGTGGGGGGTTTGTTCTGTTTTTTTCCTTCACAGCTTAGGAGAAGGACGGAACCCTAAGGATTTGTGTTTTCTTTCCTCTCCTCTCTATCTTGGAGACTTTTGAACTCTTTGGTGAGCTTCGACTCTCTTCTTGATCGGCCGCCTTAATTGCTCTCCTCTCTTTTTCTTGCGATTGTTGCTTTTGATTTATTTGAAAGATATTGAGATCTCGTTCCTTGTTTTGAAGATTTCAGATGGCCGTCTCTGGACCGATGTAATCGATGTATCTGAATTCTATTTACTCGAATTCTTGGAGGCACCTGCTTTATTTCAATCTCCATTGCTGTTTCTTGGTGAGATCAAGATATTTTAAACCAGATATCTCGACGGGATCTACTGGTAGGTCATCCTCTCTTCCTTCATCCATCTTCTTTAATTTCTTGTTTTTCTTGACTGTTTCATGTTACGCTTCCAAATGCGCTGCAAAAGTTCGTCCTGTTCGCCCTCTTGATTAATGGGTCATCATTTCGTTCTCTTAGAGGCACTTTTCTTGATAGATTTTGATTCATGTCCATTATCATAGTTTTATCGACCCTGTCTTGCCGAATAACTCCAAGAGTTCAATGTGTTGAAGCGACTTTAGCATTGAGTTGGCATAATGAGTTGTGAAACAAGATGCCATCTTCTTCCCTCAAGTCCCCAGTTGCACCTGGAAAGATTTTGCTTTCTTGGTGGAATGATTTCAGATTTTTGATTTACGTGAGTCCCTGCACTTTGGTTGCCAGGAAACTCTCTAAGCGTATAGTTTCTGGCATGTCAGACACCTGAAAACTCTAAGGGCTCGTTTGGTTCGCGGAAAACATTTTTCCTCCAAGGAATATAATTCTTAGGAAGCAGATTTCTAGAAAGAGCATGCCTGAAAAAGTACTTTTGGCATGCTTGGTTGATCATGAGAAAGTGACAGATTTTCAGAGTGTTTATGTTTGGTTGACCATCCACTTTTATGAAAAAGTTATGTATAATTTCTATTATATTCTTAATAAAAATTAGGTCTTTAATGTCTTTTTAATAATGAAGGGCCTTTTTGGAAAAAAATAAGAATGGAGTGATTTTCGACTCATAGAAAAGTAACTTTTCCATGTTTTTCATGGAAAAGACTTTTTAATGAAATGTGGGAATCATATTTCCATGCAAATACAACTTTTTTGTCTCTCTTCTTTAAAAATTCTAACTAAACAAGAGGCATCTCATTACTTTCCTGTTGACCACACTTTCCTCCGAACCAAACGAGCCCTAAGCTCCTCAAGAGTCATGGACACTCCTTGACAAGACAACATAACGGTTGTTGGGGGAAAATAAACAGCCCCAAGGCCCGTAAACCGGCTGCCGGCGCCCGACCTGAGAACGTCCGACCTCTAAGTGTCTGACCTGAGGGCGGCCGAACTGAAGGCGCCCAACCTGACACGCAACTTCGGTCTAAGCACCCTACCTCGGACGCCCGGCCTGACGCCTGACCAGGCGCACGACCTCGGAGTTCGCCGACCTCGGAAGCCCGACCTCGCCGCCCACCCACCACAGTCACATCCTTCTGAAGCTTAACCAGAGGCCATACCCTGTCACCGCCGTTAACAATTAACGCGCATGATCTCTGCAGACCTCTGGCTTACTCAACCATTTATGAGCATGGTCCGTGCAGACCCTCGGCTCACTCAACAATTAATGCACATGGTCTCTGCAAACCCTCAGCTCACTCAACAATTAATGCACGCGACTCCTGTTATCTACGGACCTCGAGCTCTTCACGGCAACTCAGCTCGGCTACGTCCGATCCGTCATGACTGCTCCCTGACTCCGACCTGATCTCACACGGCAAGCCATTAATACATACGATCGTGCATTAATTCCGACGACATGCTCAACCATACGGTAATTTCCCCCATCATATCACAGGTAATCCTATATCTCCCTATAAAAAGGGGGATTGGACTCCGAAGTCTAGGTGATATTTTTTCTCCCCTCCCACTTTTGAATACACTTGCCCCCTCTGACTTAGCCATCGGAGGGCTGGCGCCGGAAACCCCGGCCACCGGCTTTTTGCAGGCCACTTGCGGAGGACGCCGCTCGTTGATGGATCGCCGCCCGCCAGTTCTTGCCGGAGCTCCTCCTTCCTAGCGGACCGGTCGCCCCCGGGTCCAGTTTTCAGCAACAGTTGGCGCTAGAGGAAGGGCCCGAGTCGCGGCCATGAAGTTGAGAAGTAAAGGAGCCTCCAATGTTTTCCGGCGTCTTCCACCAAGCCCTGGACATTCCGTCCAGAACTCGCCGCCTCCGGCTGATCCGGTTCCCCAAGTCCAGCCATAACAGTTCAGCATCCTGGCGCAGCAGGTCCAGGCTTTGGCCGCCGTCGTCCAAGGCCTGCGGCGTGAGGAAGCCTCACCCATGCTACCTCCACAGGCCCTGGCCCAACCGGTGCTTCCTCCAAATAGACCGATCCTCCAGGGCCAAAGTTTTCATGTCTCCTCCAGGGCTAATAATGAAGAACGAGCGTCTCTCCGGAGAGAACTGCCGGAAAGAAGCCTAGGCAGAAGGCCGCAGCCTTCGGAGGCTGAGTCGGCTCCGGACCGCCACGAACCGGAGCAGGTTACCGTGACAATCCCCCAGGTTGGGGAGCTCGACAGGAAGGTCGAGAACCTGGAGCGCCAGATTGAAGCGCTTCATAACAGGAAGGCAAGGCGCGAGGGTGATTTTGAGTTCACCACCAAGTTCCCCTTTTTCCGCCAAATCGAGGGTGAGCCGGTCCCACCGAGATTCAAAATGCCCCAAGTGGAGCCCTACAACGGAACTGCCGACCCCCTTGACCACTTGGAGAGCTACCGAGCCCTCATGGCATTGCAAGGGTCCTCGGAGGCTGTGCTTTGCAAGGCCTTCCCAGCTATCCTTCGGGGAACCGCTCGGCTTTGGTTCTCTGGACTGAAGCCGAGCTCGGTATCTTCTTTCGAGCAGCTCGGCCGGCAGTTCGCCACCAACTTCGCTGCCAGCCGATGTTAGCGGCGGACATTGGATTCCGTCCGGGACGTCAAACAAAAGGAGGGGGAATCCTTCAGAGAATATCTTGACCGCTTCACCGCTGCGACCTAGGAGGTCCGTGAGCTCGACCAGTCGATAGCCATGTCGGCACTGAAGACCGGCGCTCGCTCCTACAGATTTCTCTTCTCCATCGAGAAGAGCTTTTCCGCCGACTTCACCGAAATGCTGGTCCGAGCTCGAAAATATGTGAAGGCCGAGGAGGCTATTGCCTCTAGGCGGGGCGCGATCGAGCCGGCCTCAAAGAAGTAAAGGAAGCGCCGTGAGGAGCATGGCCACCCGAGAAGCCGTTCTCCCCGCCGGGATAGGAACCTGCCTCGGCTGAAGAACCCGCCTCGGCAGCAGGGACGGCTTCGACCAAGGTCCCCGCCTCGACTAAGATCCCCGCCACGGCCTCGAATGCACCCGGGGAGGTACGAGAATTACACTCCCATCAACGCGCCCCGGGCCGAGATCCTAATGGAGATCGAGGGTCGGGACTTCTTCCGACCCCCGCCTCCGATGCGCGATGTAGGAATCCCACGCAACCCTAGGAAGTACTGCCGCTTCCACCGGGACCACGGCCACGATACGGAGGATTGTTTTCAGCTCCGAGACGAGATCGAGGCGCTTATCCGCCGCGGGGTGCTCAATCGGTTTGTGAGGAACCGACGTGAGGAAAGGAGGCCAGTGGAAAACGCCGTGCCGTCCGAAAATCCAAATGACAACAGGCCCATCGCCGGCACCATCAATGTCATTGGAGGAGGGAGCTCGGCTGAAGAGCCAGCCGAAGAAGGGGTTCCATCGAAGCGTCTGCGCACTTCTGAAGTCATCTCGTTCTCGGACGAGGACTTGGAAGGGGTTAAGACCCCTCACGATGACGCTGTGGTCATCTCTATGATTGTAAATAAATTCGATGTAAAGCGCGTCTTGGTTGATAATGGGAGTTCGGCAAATGTTTTGTACTACAATGTCTATCAAAAAATGGGGCTGACAGAAAATCAGCTTCGGAGGATGAACGCCCCACTAGTTGGATTTACCGGGGACTCAGTCCCGGTTGAGGGCGAGGTCAGTTTTCTTGTCATAGCTGGGCTCGCCCCTCGAGAAAGCACCGTGAGAACGGATTTTCTTGTAGTCCACCTGCCTTCAGCCTACAATGCCATTTTGGGAAGGCCGGGACTGAACGCCCTCCGGGCTGTGGTCTCAACTTATCACTTGCTCGTGCGGTTCTCCACCAATTACGGGATAGGCGAAGCCCATGGAGACCAGGCGGTGGCCAAGCAGTGCTACATGGCGACCTGCAAAGCAAAACCACCGGTCGAGGCGTCAAACCAACAGGAGCTACCAGCCGAGGCACCAACTCAAGCAATGGATCGCATGTTGCCCATTGAAACCTTAGACGTACGGAACGACCTCTGGAAGAAGCGGGTAGAGCCTGGTGAGCTTCTTGCCCGAATCCCTTTATAGGAAAATTATCCTGAGCTAACCGTGCAGGTTGGCTCCGGCTTGAGCTCCTGCGAAAGGGAGCGCCTGATCAAATTCCTCCAGGCCAACATGGATGTCTTCGCCTGGTCGCCCGCCGACATGCCGGAAATCGACCCCGAGGTCATGGTTCACCGACTCCAGGTGAAACCAACCTGCAGATCCGTGAGGCAAAAGAAGCGAGGCTCAGCCCCGGAACGACAGCAAGCGGCGGCCGAGGAAGTAGACAGACTCCTCGAGGCCGGCTTCATCCGGGAGGTCTCCTATCTGGACTGGCTCACCAACGTGGTCCTCGTGAAGAAAGCCAATAGAAAATGGCGTATGTGCGTAGACTACACCGACCTGAACAAGGCCTGCCCAAAGGATAGTTTTTTCCTTCCCAGCATCAACTAGCTTGTCGACTCGACCTCGGGATATCAGCTGCTGACCTTCATGGACGCCTTTTCGGGATACAATCAGATCCGAATGGCACTTGAGGATGAGGAGAAGACGGCTTTCATCACCGACAAGGGTACTTATTGTTACAAGGTGATGCCGTTCGGACTGAAGAATGCAGGAGCTACATATTAAAGACTGGTCAGCCGAATCTTCAAAGATCAGATAGGCCGAAATATGGAGGTCTACATGGATGACATGCTGGTGAAAAGCCGAACCACAGAGCACCACGTGGCCGACCTCAATGAAACATTCTCCCAGCTCAGGAAGTACCAAATGAAGCTCAATCCTGCAAAATGTGCGTTCGGAGTCACCTCGGACAAATTCCTGGGCTTCGTAGTGACCCAGCGTGGAGTCGAAGCTAATCCCGAGAAGATCCGAGCACTGCAAGAGATGGTACCTCCAAAGACGGTCAAGGAAGTGCAGAGGCTTATCGGGCGGGTCGCGGCTTTGGGGAGATTTGTCTCCAGGTCGGCCGAGCGCTGCCTCCCATTCTTCAAGATCCTTAAACGACCAAAGAACTTCCTATGGACGGAGGAGTGCCAGCAAGCCTTTGAAGAGCTTAGGTGCCTTCTTGCCTCCCCTCCGCTACTCACCAAGCCTCAGCAAGGCGAAGTCCTTTATTTGTACTTGGCCGTCTCCCCGATCGCAGTAAGCTCAGTCCTGGTCCGGGAAGAGGACAAGCTCCAGAGGCCTGTCTACTATACCAGCCGGGTTCTCAGAGGCCCTGAGACCCGATATTCCAAATTGGAGAAAACAATCTTCGCTTTGATCACTTCAGCTCGGAGACTTCGGCCCTACTTTTAGGCCCACATTGTGGCCGTACTGACTGACCAGCCTATAAAGCAAATCTTGCCGAGGTCGGACCGTGCCGGAAGGATTGCCAAATGGGCAGTCGAGCTCGGGGAGTTCGACCTCGAATACCGTCCAAGGCCGGTAATCAAAGCCCAGGCGCTCGCCGATTTCATCGTGGAGTGCACTTTGCCGGACGACCCCGAGCACCCACTCATGCCAACAAAGGAGACCCCGGGGCTACCATGGATGCTATATGTGGACGGCTCCTCAACCTCGGAGGGTAGCGGAGCCGGTCTTATCCTTACAAGCCCAGATGGGGTGGTGGCAGAGCAGGCCCTACGCCTTGAGTTTCCGGCTTCTAACAATGAGGCGGAATATGAGGCGCTCATTGTCGGGCTCAAGTTGGCGAAGGAGTTGAAGGCAGAAGACCTGAAGGTCTTCAGTGACTCCCAACTGGTCGTGAGCCAGGTTCTGGGAGATTTTGAAGCGAAGAAGCCATCGATGCAGAAATATCTCCGAAAAGTGCGAGACCTCACATCCATCCTAGGCTCCTTCAACATCCAGCATATTCCCAGGTCAGAGAACCTGAGAGCAGACGAACTGTCGAAGTTGGCGACCTTCCGTATGAGCGAGCTCCCAAAGGCGACGGCGCTTGAATATCTCCAAACACCCAGCACGGAAGAGCCTGAACCGACTATGCACATCGACGCCGAGCCAATTGGATGGACGAGCTTGTCAATTATCTTCAAAGTGAAGTCCTCCCCAATGATGAGCTCGAGGCTCGCCGAGTTAGACGTCTAGCCTCCCGATTTATATTATATGAAGGCAAGCTCTACCGAAAATCCTTCACCTCTCCTCTCCTCAGATGCCTCCGTCCGTCAGAGGCGGACTATGCTATGCGAGAGGTCCATGAAGGGATATGTGGGAACCATCTGAAAGGCCGAGCACTGGCTCATAAAATTTTGCGCCAAGGGTACTTTTGGCCCACACTCCAAAAGGACGCAACGGACTTCGTTCGAAAATGCGACCGATGCCAGCGAAACGCCAATATCCAACGCCGACCCTCGGCCTCGCTGACCTCGATCGGTGTCCCCTGGCCATTCGCCCAGTGGGGAATCGACATCCTGGGGCCGTTTTTTCTGGCAACCGGACAGAAAAAATTTCTGGTTGTCTCCATCGACTACTTCACCAAGTGGATCGAAGCTGAACCGGTGGCCCGGATCACCGAGCAAAAGATGCGGGACTTTGTGTGGAAGTCGATCATATGTAGATTTGGACTTTTCCGCATCCTTATATCTGATAATGGTCGCCAGTTTGACAACATGCGCTTCAGAGAATTTTGCTTCGAGCTCGGCATCGACTACCGCTTCACCTCGGTCGCCCATCCCCAAACAAATGGAGAAATCGAGGTAACAAATCGCACCATTTTGCAGAGGCTCAAGGTCGGCTCGATCGGTCCAAAGGACAGTGGGTCGAGGACTTGTACAACGTTCTCTGGGCCTACCGGACTACGTTCCGACTACCCACAGGCGAAACCCCTTTCAACCTGGCATACGGGACGGAAGCCGTTATTCCTCTGGAAGTCGGTCTCCCGTCCCTGAGAGTGGAGCATTACGATGCCGACTCCAACTCTTCTCGGCTCAGGAACAACTTGGACCTCGTCGAAGAGACAAGGAAAGTCGTCCGAGTCCGCATGGCGAGATACCAGCAGAAAACGGCCTAGTACTACAACTCCAAAGTCAAGCTCAAGCTTTTCAAAGTGGGGGATCTTATCCTCAGAAGAGCTGAAGCCTCTCAGTCGACTGAACAAGGGAAGCTAGCCCCAAATTAGGAAGGACCTTACCGGGTCGCGCGAGTCCAGCGGCCCGGAGCGTACAAATTGGAATCTCTTGAGGGAACTTTCATCCCTCAAAGCTGGAACTCCAAGAATCTTCGGATGTACTACCAATAGACTCTTCGGGGGTCGTCGACAAATGGGAATACAACTCTCACCCTCCACTTATGATAATTCGCTTACGGTTCTCCATTAATTATTTCATACTCTTCCTGACAACGTGATGTCCGTGAATCTCAGGATGCCCGACCAAGTTCGGATGCCCGACTAAGCTCGAATGCCCGACCAAGCTCGAATGCCCCAGCAGAGCCTGGAACGCCCCGCCGCGTCGATATCGAGCTCGGTCCCGGTCTCCCTCAAAAACCTCGACTGAGGTCGAGATGCCCCGTGTGTCGACCGTAAAGTCCCAAACTCCCTCGACCTCGGAAAGCGTCGCAGGTCGACAGTGCGTTTCCAGACCCCTCGACCTGCGCACGATCCCTCGACTAAGGTCGAGATGCCCCGTGTGTTGACCGTAGAGTTCCAAACTTCCTCGATCTCGGGAAGCGTCGCAGGTCGACAGTACGTTCCCAGACCCCTCGACCTTGCGCACGATCCCTCGACTAAGGTCGAGATACCCCGTGTGTCGACCGTAGAGTTCCAAACTTCCTCGACCTCGGAAAGCGTCGCAGGTCGACAGTGCGTTCCCAGACCCCTCGACCTTGCGCATGATCCCTCGATTAAGGTCGAGATGCTCCGTGTGTCGACCGTAGAGTTCCAAACTCCCTCGACCTCGGGAAGCGTCGCAGGTCGACAGTGCGTTCTCGGACCCCTCGACCTTGCGCACAATTCCTCGACTAAGGTCGGGATGCCCCGTGTGTCGACCGTAGAGTCCCAAACTCCCTCGACCCCGGGAAGCATTATTAGGTCGACAGCGAGCCCGAGCTCTCTCGACCTCGGGAAGATGGGGTAGTACCTTCGCGGTTCTCCGTGATATCTAACGACGACGGCGGAATGACATCTACGCAAAGTCCCGACGGTAGCGACATCTCCCAGCATGCCGGCGTTCCCTAAGCGGACCCCAGGCCAAAAAATGCCTCTGAAAGCTGGCTGAGGAGCCAAGCGGCTTGCTTCAACATTGGGCGCTCGACTTCGAAGGCACAAGCGGTACATCCCACTTAGCGCCTGCTCCATTATATCCATTTGCTTATGAATCGTTGGCGAGATCTCGATCAACCTCGGGACTTTCCCCGACCAAGGTCGGGATGCCCTTTTGGATCGACCCAAGGCCGAGGTCCCGTCAACCCCGCGCATGCTCTCCTTATTTATGATCTCCATCTCAGCCCGCACAAACCACTCTGAATGAGGGCCCAGCCAAACCCAAACACGAAAAGCCAACGTTCGTTTGTAGCGATGACCTCGACCTTTGATGCTCTGGTCGAGCTCGGGAGTGCCAAGGCACCCACCATATATTTTCATTCCACTTGTCGGTACCTCGACTGGGCTCGGGGCCAATTACCGCGGAGGCCCCAGCAGCAACTTAACTTTGATTCACGGTCTCCTCGGAGACCGATCCCAAAACTTTCCGCGAACCTACGGCCGAACACTCCGGAAGATGAATCTGAAAGCCCGGCAAAACCCCTCTTGGGGTCCGAGGCTCGAGCTCGGTGCCTTAGAAATTTGGGAGCCAGGCTCGAGGGCCTGGCAAACTCCGAATTCGAGCTCGAAGACTTAGTGAATCTTCCTAAGATTTGAGCCCGACGCCTAGAAATTCTTCATCGGACCTAAGCTTGATGGTTTGGCACACATAACCCGAACCTGAGTCCATGAGTTTAGCCGAGCTCCAGTACTTAGAGGAATCCGCCAGGAGGGAATCAACTCGAATGGTTAAAATAAAGGCTTATCCGTTAAGCAGAGAAGAGAAAAGTAGACATGAATTCATAAAGAAAGTTCTTTCATTAATAAAAACCCGAAGGCTGAAATACAAAATCAGAGACCGGCCATACAACAAGTTTGAAGGCCGATCTCACTCACAAAGGGAAAAAACAAAAGAAAAGCTAAGTCTAGGGAGCGGCGGCTGCACCAGTGTCACCCTCAGGGTCATCTATGGTAATAACCTGAGAGCCTTCGGCAGGCGCTGGCTTGGAACCCTCCGCAGCGGCCTCAGCTGGTACCTCGCTAGAAGCCTCGGGAGCGCCCTCGGCAACCTCCCCGGGAGGAGCCTCCGACATCGCCTGATCGGCCATATCAGCTTCGGCCTCGGCGAGCTCCTCCTCGGCTGCGAGAATTGCAGGGACGTCGTCCTCGGACTCAGCGCCTATCCCCATCCTCAGACGGATCCCCGAAAGATCGAGCTGGGGGCAGTACCGAGCCATCTGCCTTCGAAAATTCTCGAAGCCCCGGAGGAACCCGTCCACGGTCTCCTCCTCCAACATGTCGTGGAACTTTTCCGACTCCTTGAAGAGCTCCACAGCCTTTTCAGCTCGCTCGAGCGCCCTTTTCTCTCGAGCTTCGAGCTGCTCGATCTTTAGACGGAGAACTCCGCCCTCATACTTTTGGCCCGCGGCTTCGGCACGGGCCTCGGCAAGACGCGCCTCAGAGGCGCGCAACTCGGACCGCGCCAGTGTGTGCGCAGCCTTTTCTTCAGTCAGTTGGTTGAGCGCCGATTGTCGCTCGGCCTCGGCGGCCTTCATCCGCGAGACAGCCTCCGCCCGCGCTGCCTCAGAATCGGCCAGTCCCTTCTCGGACATCTCCATCTGCCTCTGGAATCGCCGAGATTCATTCTGGCACTCCAAGGCTATGAATACCAGGTTGTCAATCTCGTGGAGGTGCTGCAGAAAAGGAAAGAAGCGGTAAGTTAAGGCCAAGGAAGTGACACACAACCAAAACTAGAGAAAGAAGTAACTTACCCGGTTAGCATTACAGTAGGTCTGGTCGACCAACTCGGTGAGGCCGACGGACCTGAACTCGGCCCGATCGGCCGGAAGAAGCGCGCGACGAAACACCGCGCGCGTGACCTCGCTGTCGTGGAGGGCCGAGCTGCCCTCGCGAATGGGGGACTCCGAGTCATCGGACTCCCCCTCGACGCGACCTCCAGCCCTCGACGAGCTCGGAACCCCGTCGCCCCCGCTTGGCTGGGGGCCTGAACGCTGCAGGCGGACGATTGGCCGATTTGGCCGCTGGGAAATAGGCACAGGGCACGCTGGGGACGCCGGGCCCGCCCCCCTTTTTGAGCCCGAGTTCGCCTGCTCGGTAACCGGGGCTTCAACCCGGACGGATCTGGAAAGGCCGGCCCCGGAGCCCCTCGCCTCGGCAGGGGCGGAAGTCGAGGCCGCCCTGGCCTTCTTCCTGGGCTCTGGAAGAGCCCCGCCAGCTTCGGCCGCCCTTCTCTTAAGGCGGGAGAAGAGCGCGGTATTGCTCGTCACCATGTTGGAAACGTCTGAAAAGGAAATAATCTTTCTAAGTATTAAGATCAATGATTAAGGAAAGAAAAAGAGCGAAAAGACTAGCAAAACAAGGGAAGCAATGCAACCGCTCTTACCCTCGGGGCGCGCCGAGCTTAGGCCGGCGTTCACCAAAGCCTCCTCACTCAGGAGGTCGGTAACAGTGATGTCGCCCTCGAGGCCGCGTAGGGCATCAAATGCCCTCTGCTCGTCTGCCGAAAGATCGGTGAGCCGGTTGAGAGCCTTCAGTCGGGGAGTCCCCCATCTCGGGTCAAACCCCCACGAGAGCACGGAAGCAAGAAAGAAAAATCTCTCCTTCCAGTCATGGATAGAGGAGGGGGCACCTCGGAAGAGGGACATACCGCCTCGAAAGGCGAAGTATAGCCACTCTCCGTCCGCCGGGTTTGACTTTAACAAAAAGCACCGGCGGAAAACACCTACCAGGGTCGGTATCCCGTGCGCAAGGCAAAGGGATATGAACCCAATAATGGTCCTCCACGAGTTCGGGGCGAGCTGAGCTGGGATGAGCTGGTACTCCACCAGTAGCTCGTTCACGAACTCGTGAAGGGGGAACCGAAGGCCGGCCCAGAGTGTCTCGACGTATACTTCGATCCGGCTCGGAGGGGGCCTTGTTACCCGGTCCTCCGACCCTGCGGGCTCAAGATGAAACCCAGGCCGAAAAAAGAACCGGGAACGGACCAAGTCCAGTTCCTCTTCGGTCAGGTTAGACCCGACCTCACCAGGACCACGACCCATCCCAGAAAAGAAGAGGGACGACCGAAAAGACAAAAAACCGAAGGAAAGCAAAGAAGAAAACGAGAAATAAGGGGGAGAAGAAGGAGAAGAAGGGAACCCCCGAGCCTACGTGGGAAAAAGACCTACGAGGCGGCCGCCGGAAATCGCCTTAGCACACCGCCGGGGAGACTCGGTCGGACAAAGGAAGAAGAGAGAAAACGAGTGAGAAAGAAAAAGCAATAGCGGCCAAGCGAGACCTTAGGGCTAAGGCAAGGAGTTTATATAGACCTCCCCAACGGTCCAGATCAGCGAAACTAAATCCCGCCCTCTGGCCAGATCTTGCCACGTGTCGGCCTCGGAAGCCGAGACGGCACACTTAACCCGGATAGACGCTTCGAATGCAGAATCATGCAGCGTCCCATCGGATCCCGAAGCTCCATTACGAGCCCGCCACACGAGGCAGCCTCGAAGGACGACAGGACGTCGCCCCGTCTCCTCTCATTAAAGAAACCCCGAAGCGCGCGGAATGCCGAAATAATTTAAGACCCCCTGGCCCCCAGCGCAATTAAGGCAGCTACTTCCCACGCCCGAGCTCGCAAACGGCTCGATCTCGGAAGTCGGGGGTAGTGTTGGAGGAAAATAAACAGCCCCAAGGCCCGTAAACCGGCTGCCGGCGCCCGACCTGAGAACGTCCGACCTCTAAGTGTCTGACCTGAGGGCGGCCGAACTGAAGGCGCCCAACCTGACACGCAACTTCGGTCTAAGCACCCTACCTTGGACGCCCGGCCTAACGCTCGACCAGGCGCACAACCTCGGAGTTCGCCGACCTCGGAAGCCCGACCTCGCCGCCCACCCACCACGGTCACATCCTTCTGTAGCTTAACCAGAGGCCATACCCTGTCACCGCCGCTAACAATTAACGCGCATGACCTCTGCAGACCTCTGGCTTACTCAACCATTAATGAGCATGGTCCCTGCAGACCCTCGGCTCACTCAACAATTAATGCACATGGTCTCTGCAAACCCTCAGCTCACTCAACAATTAATGCACGCGACTCCTGTTATCTACGGACCTCAAGCTCTTCACGGCAACTCAGCTCGGCTACGTCCGATCCGTCATGACAACTCCCTGGCTCCGACCTGATCTCACACGGCAAGCCATTAATACATACGATCGTGCATTAATTCCGACGAAATGCTTAACCATACGGTAATTTCGCCCCGTCGTATCACAGGTAATCCTATATCTCCCTCTAAAAAGGGGATTGGACTCCGAAGTCCGGATGATATTTTTTCTTCCCTCCCACTTTTGAATACACTTGCCCCCTCTGACTTAGCCATCGGAGGGCCGGCGCCGGAAACCCCGGCCACCGGCTTTTTGCAGGCCACTTGCGGAGGATGCCGCCCGTTGACGGATCGCCGCCCGCCAGTTCTTGCTGGAGCTCCTCCTTCCCAGTGGACCGGTCGCCCCCGGGTCCAGTTTCCAGCAACAACGGTCATCACCAAAACATTATGATAATCTCTCATGTTAGTGTTTTACACTATTGCCGAAAGTTGGCAAGTGTAACATTGCTTGGACCATCAAATTTGCTTGATTTTTGCTGTCTCACGATTATCGTGCATTATTTTATTGGCCTTCTCGAAGTTACATTTCTGTATCTTTCGGATTTCAACACTTGAAAGTTCAAACACTTTCAATTATTTGTGTTACAGTGCTTCAAGACGAGATGTTAGATGTGGGAGTGGGAAGATGGTAGATTATATGAGCAGTGCATTAACCAATGGAGGATGAGGCATCAACAAGGTTTTCATGTGTGCCTATTGGGGCGATCTGATTGAGCCTACAGTTGTCGATCGTTACTGATAGGTGAGATGGGTGACGGGTCGTAATTTTGATAGCAAAATATGGACTGTGGTAGTCAAATAGTGGTAGGCAATGACCTTACTTAGTTGAAATAGACAAGAGGAGGTTGCTAGAATGGGAAGCCGGATGAGGATGTGGCAGTGTTAAGGGTAGACAGAAAGTGGATGAAATTGGTGATAAGGTCTCTATCAGTGGTAGGATTGATTATGTTTACTCAAATTAATCAAAAGGTCCGTGAATATTGGTAGGAGAGAACATAAGTGGCTGAAGTCCTTCATTTAGGAAATAAAATTGCATCATGTGGCAAAATATATCAATTAGAGGGGGAGTAATTGTAAGAGTTTCTGGGCCTTGGTCTCAAGACATCGTTGTGAAATGTCTTAGCTTTAGAGTGTGTCATAGGTGATGATGAAAGGAGTGTTGAAGGAGAGAAATTATCATGATAATATTAACAAACAATTACATGGTCATGGCATCCTTTTTGTTATGAAAATCCAATGGGACTAGTGATAAGGTAATTATCTAGTTAAATAGAGTATATATGAAACTTGGTGATTGATATGAGGATATGTGGTGATTAGTGGTTTCATCAGCTGATCCCTAAGTACAAAAGTGCTAGGTACCATGTGAGAACCCGCTCGAGCGCGTATTTACTCCCATATGCACTGGATAAATCTTGGGCGCTTATATAAGGTCAAGAAATCCAAATAATACTTTCCGACTCAAGATTCGTCATCTTGGTGCCGGTGCCACACTAGCACATTATCGATATGGTATGGTATAGAATTTTTATAGCGTACCGATTGTCGGTACGCCATCCATATCGAATATCGATATCGAACTGGTATGGTATAGTACGGTACGGTACGTACCATCCGATTCAGGTTGGTATAACATACTATGTTCCGACTAGTTTTTTTTGATAAGGTCTTGGATTGTTGTAAATGGTATTAGAGTGGGTCCAGCTCATAGCTCATATGGATTAGAAGATACCGTAGCATAGGTTTATTTGGATTGCACATGAGTTGTATGTGGTGTTTGTGAATGGATTTGTGGCATTTATGATTGGATTTGAATAGATTTGGATATTTAGCCTGGCAAGGAAGCTGGAGCTTAAAAAAAGAAGTATGTGAGAACCCATGCAGGTATGTATTTAGTTCCACATCGGCTATACACTGGGTAGATCTTGGATATTTATACAGGGCCAAGAAATCCAAATGACACCTACCAGCTAGTTTTTTGGAGGAGGTCATAGGTTGTGTTAGAGCACATCAATGAAATCTTCTTGCTCGTACCTGTTGCCGTGGAGTTGTCCAAACACAAAGGCAAATTGAAACAAAACAACATGATTTATCCTAAAATAACATGCAATCTTAGCTCTCTACTTATTAGCTCTGATTCCTAACTTGTAATCTTTCTTCCTGTATTTTCTCTATGCTTTGAATAAATTGTTGCGGAGGGAGGCAACTCGCTCCTTCTTCGCCTTTCAAAAAAAGATTTATCCTTAATTAATAAGTACAAAAAAATTGGACGTGACACATAAAAAGAAACTTCATCCTTGGTGTCTGTCATATTGGAGAAAATCAACCTTTGAGAATGCATAAGGTCACACCAAACGAGTGATTGTATTAACAAGCAATTATTTTATTATTTTACATCATTATGGCTCCCGTGATCTTTCAGAAATCATAAATACCAAAACTTACACTTCTTCATTAACAGAAAAACTGCTTTACCAGCATCTAACAAAATATAAGCTCTGCTGTTCACTAGAGATCTCATCTCCGTTGGAAATTCAACACCTTGACTCCAAATGAAAAGACAGTCGCAAAGAGCACAGGAAATGCAATAACTGCAGCAGCAACTGCTCCCAAGAAGTCATGTTCGTATCCAAAGTACCTCCTTACGAAGTGCTTCACGGTTTCACCTGTGTCCATGGTGGTATCACCCATGTCTCCGAACTGTGAGGCAAGCAGGCCATAAAGAGTCCAAGAAATTGGGCATGCCCAGTAGTACCATCTCCACCATACAGGTATCCTCTGTAGTCAATAAATGAAATTTAGTGCTTGAATCCTTGAATAAAAAATATATGATAAATTAAACTTACCGGACGAGGAATCACGAAGCCTGCAAAGAGATTCCATATTGCATAAAATGCAGTGGATACTATTGCAGCAATGTTTGAATTGGGTGTCAGTGCCACTGCCATCATCCCATAGTATGTGAAGTAAAGAAATGTGAAGAACATGAAGAATATGTACCACATGAACTTGGCAGCTGTCCAATCAAAATTTATCATGCTGTACACAAGTAACCCATATACCACTGTCTGAAGGAAGGTATATGGTATTTCAATTGCAACCTGAATGCAATAGAATAAGGTGAGGAGTGATTCATGAAAGAAAAGAAAGAAATGCATAAATATGGTAATATTGGTCCCCAATTGTTAATGAGGATCCAGTACAGAATAACCTGAAAAATCATTTGATTGTTTGAAACATGACAGTCCTGAAGCATGAAATCTTATACATTTACCTGTGCAAATGCATATGGTAAAGCAGAATACATTCCTGCAGCCTTCTCTCTATAGAATACTGTCCGTTCAACATCCACAATAGGCTGGACAGTTTGAGAATTCTGTATTCCAATAAACATGACTGCACAATACATTGATCCCGTGGCATTGAACAGATCCTGCTGTGTGGTTCTGCAAATTTTACGACCACGTAGAGGTGCTTTTGTCATTACCAAATTAAAAAAATCATAAATTTGACATGAAGACAAGAGTTACATCAAATTGAAGTAAAGATCCAGAATTAATACGTTTTAGAGCCAAGTCTCCAGAATATTGTCCCAAACATTAGGGCTATAACTGTTGTAAAGAATAACCGTATGGCATTGTATGATGGATTGCGCCAATATGACTTGTACTGTTTCCAGAAGCAAGCGATGCACTGGATGAGGGATGGTTGTGCATATTGTGCGGGGAAGTAGAGATCTTTTGAACCAGGAGGAGGTGTACTGAGTTCTTGAATCAGAGCTTTGTTTCTCCTGCAAGAATCACCACAAAAATTTTCTTAATACAAGAGGTCAGAGATGCAGTGAAAGTGCTAGTAGTCAACATACCTGAATAAATCTGAGTTCTTGTATACTTCAACAAAATTAACTCCTAGAATTTCTTCTTGTGCCATTGAAGTGACTTCCAACATCCATGTTGCTGGGTTATAACCATCTTTTATCTTAGCGACTCCACTTATTCCCTTAAAAATAAACAATTGCTATCAGCACCTATAACATGGGATCTCATCAAGGGAAAGGAAAAATTCATGCAGATCTATACTATTTTTCTCATCACCTCAAAATACTTGATTAGTTCGCATGAGTTGTGCCCCAGTGGGCCTACATAGATCTCTTCACCGCCTCGTTTCATAAGAAAGAGCTGCAATTTTGGTAAAATTAGACATCAAAACAATAGTACCAATAAGCCAAAAGAACCCCTCTGGCTGGTCTGGCACAGAAAGGTCATGGAATTGTGGTGCATTAGCATATCCATCTCTAAGGAGGAACAGCAAATTTTGCTTTTCCAGTTATCTCTTACCTCATCGAAGGCTTCAAAAATGTCAATACTAGGTTGGTGAATTGTGCACACAACTGTTCTTCCTGTATCTACCGTGTTCCTGACAGTTCTCATGACAATTGCTGCTGCTCGTGCATCTAGTCCAGATGTAGGCTCATCCATGAAAATTATGGAAGGATTTGCAACAAGCTCAACCGCAATTGTCAATCTTTTGCGCTGCTCGGTTGACAGCCCATTTACACCTGGCAAGCCAACCATTGCTTTCCTCAGCGGTGTGAGCTCGACTAGTTCCATAACCTCCTCGATAAACATCTGCATTTATTGTGTCCACTGTCGATTATTGGCTAAACAGACTAGAAGTAAACCAATTCATTTAGGCATTAGTTGATATAGACAAGCATAGACCAATGTAGGAAATACTGTTAAGGATATATGAACTCTTCTAATCTTTAAAAAATCAATACATTGCATATGTGCCATATCAATTTATTCTTCTCCTGCTTAAGATGCTAGAAAAGATTTTAATAACTTGGGCCTTTTTTCTTAGCCATCAATATTGGAATACTATAGAGGTACATTTGCTAATCTTCTTTATTCACTAACATTAGATTTGAGTTTGCTATATAGTTAAATTTGATTAAATGTAATTGTAGTTTGTTATATTAAAAATCAATCTTCTGAGCTAGCTGTATGGACCGACCTTCACTCTTTTTTTTTCTATCACTAAAATTTTCATTCATCACCACTATCATCCAAATAGCATCTTACCATTTGCATACAATTTATAGGATACCAGAGATAATTTCTTTTAAGATATATGGAATATTTGAGATACGCTACTCGATTAGAAATGCATGATGGATGTATTACATGGTTTCTGGATGTACAACAAATCATAGAAACATCAAGGAGAGGGAGTTGGACTGGTTCAATTACAATAGAGAGGACTTATTTTATTTTATTTTTGAAGATTTGTCATCCTAGAAATGTGTTTTTTATAAATTTATTTATTTGATTTATTTCTGTAAATAGGTAATAGATCTAAAAATGAATATCTTACATAAATTGCATTGAATATGGCTTTACTAGAACCACAATGTTGTTAGTTACTGGTGTAAGAGACCATAGGCATCAAGAGTTGATGGATCAGAGAAAAGCAAAGTCAAGAGTGAGTATGATGTTTAATATCAAAGTTCAGTATATTATGTCATATGCTATGTAGCATGTGTAAGTATAGCAGACACAGCATGAAACACATAAAAAACTATATGACCAAATTATTAGCCCCAAAAGAAATTACAAAACACGCCCTCTCTATATGTTTTGCTTTTTGTAAGTAGTCACATGCATGCGAACATCAGCAAAATATGAGCATTGAGTTTAAAGATATCCTCACAAATAGTTTTTGGACAATCCATGTCAGGTGATCCATGCAATCCTGCTTCTACAATCACTAGTATGCCAGTATGCTAGCCCTTGCCTCTATTGTTTGTGTAGATAGATAAATGAAACAAGGCACGCAAAATGTTCATAAGAAGAGGAAAGAAAGAAAATTTTCTTTTCCTTCCTTAAATCTTATGTATGCAATTGTATTGTTTTTTCAGGGCATATATGTGTTTTGTATGCATTATGTGATTAATTAGAATTTTTAGATAAGTATTGTTTATTTAATAGTCTCGTGTTTCATGCCATGCTCTTTCAGCACTTTATGATATAAAGTGCAATAAGGATTGGGAGGAAGATGCTGCATGTGGCTGGTCGGTGACAAATTCCTCAAACAATAACTGAACAACTGGTTATACCAAGTTGGGAGCCTGCCTGCAACTTGATTACATAATATAAAATGCTTGGAATCCACTAAGAGAAATTCCTTGTGTTCTCTACATCACAAAACATGAGAATTTACACCTCAGGTGCTATTAAGACATAAATAAGATAGAAGCTTATGATGAGTGTTTTGTATAGATCATATAGAAACTGTTAACATGTGTGACTTAGACACAAATAACATAAAGTATAATAAGTGGAAAGAATGGAATTGCGAAATATAAGGTTAGGTCAATAGTTGTAATCTGAAAGTGATACCGATGAGCTTATGGAGAAGATAAGCTGACGTTGAAAAGAAGTACATACTTCTTTTCATGCATATATCGAATATACAATGAACTGATGAGGCAATCAACCCACTGGATCTGAATAACCAACTTTATAAACTTAGTCTCAAATGTGATATATAATAAAACTTGTTGAACTGATGGTGTAATCAACCTACTGGATCTGTATAATCAACTTGTTATGAGCTTGTGAACAGGTTTTGGTATTCTAGGAGGTAATTGCAGATTACCAACTCATGATTATGTGGTCTAGTCTAACTTTTGCCTGTTCATTTGCATAATAATATCATGATGCTCCAATATAAACTACATATCATCTGAGGAAATTATGTAGAAAACATTCTTTCTAAAGTGTTGTATTACATGCTGGCACCGACCCTTTATTTTTCCTGAAAAAGAAAGACCCAACATATATGTTTAAATGTCCAGGAAATGATGAATGATGCATATTGTACATACTACATGATGCTACCATTTGAGCTGTAGGGTGTAAAGTTATTGCAGTGCCTACCTTTCTTCTGCTAGAATCAACTTCAGGGGGTAACCTTAGCCATGCAGAGTAGACAAGAGACTCATATATTGTCACATGGGGTGAGTGGATGTCATTTTGCTCACAGTATCCTGATATCCGTGCAAAAGTTTCCTGCTTCTTTGGATAACCAGATATTTTGATGCTTCCCTCAATATATCCGCCCGTTTTTCTCCCAGCCAACACGTCCATCAATGTTGTCTTACCTGCTCCACTGACACCCATCAGTGCTGTGAGAACTCCTGGCCTGAATGCTCCACTTACACCCTTGAGCAGTTCCAATCGATCTTCTGTCACTCCTTGAGCTTTCATTTCCTGTGAGTGTAAATTAACAATCAGTCCGCAGTTCTTTGATTATAAATTTATAATAATGTGAATGACGTAACCTAGCCTTTACTTTGTAAAATTGCATAATATGTTTGAACTCGAGCATACCTGTGGCATGTCCACGGAGTATTTGACATCATCAAATGTGAGTGAGAGTGGAACAAATGGAAGTACCATACCCTTCCTCCTGTTCTGATTAGCCTCAGTGCTGATCTCCATCCCCGTGGTCCTACTTCCACTGCCTCTTGCTGCAGTCATGTGGATTTGTAGGTAAGCATCAGTGTTCCTGTAAATCAGATTGCGAACTTTTTTATTAAACTGACCTTCAGATGGATGGCTGGAGTTCCTTTCTCTAGTTGGCAGCTCGACACTTTCACCTGTTCGGTTAGCTTGCTTCTCTTTCAACGCTTCTTCAGATATAACTGTTTGGCCTTTTCCAATTGCTGCATCAATGTAATTTGTCAATTAGATCATTGATTTATCCTGCTGAGAAGTGCGACCAGTATTACTGAGAAACATTTAATTTTGGAGGGGAGGGAGCTCACGGTCAAGGTAAGAAAGCGCAACAGTGAAGAAGAAATTGAAAACCACAATATATCCAAGCAATGCACCGACACCAATCCAATACCATTTTGCTTGGGGAAAAAGACCTCGAGACTCCAAAACTTGGACTCCCAAAGTTTCTGTGCTAGCAGTCGCATTAACAACCTGTTTTGAGGAGTCAATGCTAACTTAGATCAATTCCAATGAATCAAACTTTTGCATATTCAGTAGGGAATTTCTTACATATCTCCATTTTTTCCCAAGAAATTCGTTCACAGCTATTGCATTCTGTGCATACATCAAGGGTGAAGACCAGTAACCCCAGATCCACCATTTCCTGATATCCTCTGAAGAAAGCAAAGAAGATTTAGTCATGCATTTGTCATTAGTCTTACTAATAAAATTAAAGTTGAGATAATGGCTTTTAATTTGTTGCAAGAATCTTGGCCTTGTACAGAAGCACATTATCTTAAAGACATCTTACTTCTTGATATGACAAAGCCTCCAAGGACTATGAGCACCAGCTGTGCAAAGGAACCGAATGTGTTTGCAACAACCATTTCTCTACCACATGCAGCCAGGAGCCGGAAGAGTCCAGACGCCATTTGGCTAACCAGTGCAAATATCAAAAATTGTCTAAACATCCTGTGCAAAGAAAATTGTCTGGTTATTTCAAGACGCTGAAAGATATATATTACAAATTTGCAATCTGGATTTACTGATGGTGATCAGATTTTTCTATCCAATTTCACCTTTGGACATTTGGATCAAAACCAATGACGTAATAAGTCATGGCGACATAGAGACCACATTCCAAGAATGAGATCGGAATCTTCAGTATCCACGCAGGTAGTGCATATGCCCAGCCAGGATAAAATAGGAGATCTCTTTGCTTGTAAAAGACGGGAAGCTTTGCAATGCTCATTGCAAGTTCAGCAAACCCGTTGAACAGATGCGTGATAATACCGATAAAAAGTGCACCCATATAAACTAAACCATCCTCCGTGTCACTATGGCCCATCTTGGTGCGCAGGAAGACCGTCATTGCAATAGTTGCAATCAAACAGAGCTGAAATTGTTAAAGGCCAGAGCATGTAAGATGCAGAATGATATGAATTTAGGAATTGTGCAAGGTCTGTCACTGACCTGGAAGAGTTTGAATATATAGACAAATGAGTTTCTCTTCATCAGCAAAAACTCTCTCGCCATGCAAGCTTTCAGCAATTCTCTCTTGCTAATTCCATATCTTGATGTAGTTAAAGCAGCTGGATGGTTTCTGCTCTTGTCGAAAGGGGTGGACAGTTCAATTTCCAACCTACGACCAACATGGAATGACAGAAATGCATCTGCAAATTCCTTAACAGGAATGAAACGGTATGGTTCATCTCTTCTTGCCCAATACTGTTGCTGGTCTTTTCTTGATGTTACCTGTTAATGCAATCAGATTTATTGTTGAAATTACAATACAATTCTTGGAACATAGACAATATAAACAAAATATCATATCAAACTATTTTAGCTACTTACTTCCTGCAAGAAGTCGGCAACACCTTTCCTCTCAGGACATCTGAAACCCATGGATTCAAAAAATTCAAGTACATGCTCACGTGGGCCCTGATACACAATCTGCCCTTCGGAGAGGAGAATAATGTCATCAAAAAGGTCGTAAGTCTCTGGAGCTGGCTGAAGCAGAGCTATCAGTGCTGTGCCTCCAAGGATGTGAACGGACTGCCTGAGGGAATTGACAATCTGGAAAGTTGTGGAGCTGTCCAGGCCAGTAGAGATCTCATCCATGAACAGTGCCCTTGCTGGACCGACAAGCATTTCACCTATTGACAAGAAGAGACTTGTTCAAGTTTGGCAGTCTTACAACAAAAGGAGTGTTTTTGAGTGCGAGAGTACAATCCCAAAGATTCTCATTAACAGTAATTTGACCTGTCGTGACTCGCTTCTTTTGCCCTCCAGAGATACCCCTTAACATTGCATCACCGACCATAGTATCGGCGCAGATATCCAGTCCTAAAATCTGCAGTTTTAGAGGAAGCAGGGAGAAGAAGATAGAGTCATGACTATTGTGCATTAGGGTAAGAGATCTCTGAACTTATTTGTTGCCCTAATATGTCGAGCGCTTGCCTCCAACCTTGCCACTTGTACCTTATCCTTAATTGGACTTTAATATTTTCTTCTCTATGTAATCATTTTATCAATTACCATCCTGTGGGATACCTTTTGCAGTATCTCTGCTCTCAGTAGGAATGTCTATAAAATGGTCAGTGGTTTTGATTCATGCAGTATTTTGACCATAGCACCTAGTTGACTTGCTTGGATGGAAGCACTCATAATAGTTGGGGTTACAGGAATGATTGATGGAGCACGGCATAAGGAGTACTGTTTTGAAATATGTAGGTTATCTACTTCTGAGAGCATTTTCTACACTTGCTGAAGAGTTTATATCTTTTTGATCTCAGGGCATACCTTCAGAATGTAGTCTGTGACCACACTTTCCTGACCTTCTACTGAAATAGCCTGTTAAAGTAGAGAAAGGAAGAAAGATTAAAAAAAGAAAATTCAACATCTAACTAAATCAAGCTTCTAAAATATATGTGCTAGACATATTCTAAGAACAAAAAGAGGGAAAAAAGGATAGCAATGTGAGAATATGAAAGAAAGCGAGCCTAGAGAATTGTCAAATGAATGACGAGCTTGTTATCATGCGGATATTTATACCAAATCTGAATGCCTTTAGGGATGCATCTTTTTGCCTGAGATGACATAATCAAGCTTTGGTTTGTGCCAGAGATAATAACTGGAGGTTGTTTTTTTCGAAGGCAAATTTCCAGAATTCCAATAGGTATCCATGCATCTTTTCATCTTTTATGATTAGACAAAATGGTGGGTATATAGAAAGAAGTAAGAAATCTTTGTGGCTTCATTCTTTGCTGTTTCAAGAAGAGTGGTTAATTATTTTGAAAGTTGTTTTTGGTTTTTTATTGCAGTTATGTTCCTCAAGACAGCTAGAATGCTTGATTCTTTTGACTTGCAAGTGTATATGAAGAAGTGCTTTCACTTGTCTGTAGTATAAATGTGGTCTGTGTTGTATCCTAGAACTAGGATTCTTGAGTCATGGACAAAAGTAATATGCTTGTGACGAGGCAGATTCGGTTCATGCAATATGAAATTTAAGAAATTTAATTGCTATCAACAGTTGAATATTTACTCGGGTGCTACAATAGAATGATATCTTGCAATTCAAATGATCTCCTTCTTCCTTTCTTTTTCTTCTTTGGTTGCTCCTGTTAATGGTCTATTTTGTCTGAGATGGGATAATTTCGATCCTACTGATTGAATATTTACCTTCATATAGACATCTATATCAGGATCTGGCTTAATATTTGCTGCCTTCTCTCTTCTTGATAGCTCTGTCAACATTTCTGAAGTTCATTGCAAGAAGGCCGATACAAAAGTTATTAGATTCAAACATTGGAAATATCCCTCAAATGAACTCGGGACTGACATTTTTATCTTGTGCATACCATAACGTGTTCCAACACCTTGGCATCTTGCAGAGAAAGCCAAGGTCTCTCTCACTGTCATTTCACCTAAGTGGAGATCATGTTGACTGATGTAAGCAGACGTTCTCTGGGGGACAAACTCATCCATCCCATGGCCATTGTAAGTCACTCTACCCGAAACCTAATGTTTCATACACGAATATTTAAGTAATCCTGAAATATCATGAGCATGTAAACCATAGTGAGAGGCCACAAATAGATAAGGTGATAAAATTACCTTGAGGCTGGTATCAAGCTTTCCTGCTAAAGCTCGGAGCATAGTAGTTTTCCCAGAACTTGGAGGCCCTAAGAGCAAAGTCATTCTGAAATGCAGAAACTTAGTGCACGCAAGCCAAAACGGAAAGCTGATTCACTGCCAAGTATTTTATTTCTTATTATAAATTTATCATCGATTCGTTTCTTACCTGCTAGGCTTAATGACCCCACTGATGTCATTAAGTATTGTCATAGGTCTCTTTCTGCTTGGAAGTATATAAAGGGAGTTCAGCAACCCCTGTGGAGAGACAACAGTATATCAGGTCAGCCATTATTAGTTTTTTGCTACGTCGAATTCATGAATCCATCTTATATTTATATGAGCTTGCATGATTGTCTCTATAGTTAGTAGGTTACCTCTATATTGTTAGCAAAGAAGTTGATGACCGTAGGAACACCGCTATTTCCCACTAAAGCTTCCGCATGAACCTCTAAGTTCTCGAAGCGGACCTCAATTGTTGGATTTTCAATTCCAACACTGAAAAGAGTGAAAAAATCAGCAAGAAACTCGAAGAAACCAGCAGGTCCTACCTTAAAAGGAAACCAGCAATCCAGGTAAATAAACTTACCGGTCCAAACGGCTCTTGAGTTTCAATAGAAACTTTTCATTGTCCTCCTCTGCCACTCTCACTAGCCTCTCCATCAGATTCTTCCTCTCTTGAAATCCAAGATTCTCTACATCGATCTCCATACGCTCACCTGTGGCCCCGGTCAGTATTCCTTTTCTCATTCTGTTGTAAGTGGGCAGCTTCTCAAGCGCTGCCCATTTCAGAGCTTCCTCATCGTCCTCATCCCTTGAAGACCGAGAGAAGACATCTTTGGTGCTGCCGCTCCGCCACGCCGAGCTACTCCGGTGGAAGCTTGCAACTATGCTGCTTCCTGCGATTTCCATCTTATCTTTGGTTGCTCGAACTCCCTTGATTCTTTTTTTCAGAAACAGAATAGAAAAAGCTCTCTGCCCCTGCCGAAACTTTTTGGGAACTTCAAGAACTTCAAACAAGGAATAGCTGGGCTCTGGCTGACAGCCAAAAAGGGACTGGGAATCACCAGCTTCCTCCCTAAGAGAATTGAGATCCCAAGATATGGAGGTAGCTGCGAGGGAAGAATATGGGGTCTCTGCTTCTCGTGGGAAGGAAGTACTGGGGCAGGTAAGGAGGATAGCGCCTTTTAAATAGAACCGGAACCTCTGGTGTTAATGATGTAAGGAAGCACTAGTGAAATGGTATTCCTCGGGGACTTCAAGGATGCACCAGTAGCTACGCAAGCTCCCTGCCTTCTTTGCGCGTGAGAACAGCACGTGACCGTTTGGACTTCAACGTTTCTAGAGGAGGGGGAGGCCTTCCATTTCAACGTAAGGATCCATCCTTTCGCCGCCCACCGCTAGAAACCATAATATATTTAATACAAGAATATATATATATATATATATATTATTCTTAGCACCGGTTCATCTGGGGTCCGGTCCAGCATCCTGACCCGGTCCATGTTGGTTCTGGTCTCGAACCCGACCAGTTTGGCCCTCGCGTCCGTGTCAGACATATGGCTGTTGGACGCTGCTTTTCCGCTCGTCAAAGTCGTGTAGGTTCACACAAGCCGGTGGACCACGGACTTATCTTGGTACGTGGTACCGCATGGATCACGACTATCTCTAAATAGTCTAATGAAAGGACGGATGCTTCCCCAGCATGCACTCAGCATACCTAAATACTAGAGAGAGCAAGGCTTTATATAATACAAGAATAAACTTTTATGCACTATGAATACATACAAGCTGTTGATTTTTGATGATGAATATGTGACCGTCTATATATGTCACTACTTTGATCCTTATCCATGACCACTCAAACACTACCCTTATAGAAATGGACGTTTAGCTTGCACATAACTCTTCATTCTCCGTATGGGCGCCTTCTGTAGTAATGATATTGATATTAATATACTAATGTATGGGCTGCTTGATACGCATCGGATATTAATGCTGCTGATATTAATATGCTCGATTATAATTAAAGTTTATTATTTAATGTGCAATTGAAACTTTTTATTTATTATAGTTTATTACATTATTATATTGTATTTCAAGAACATTTGGAAAAAAAGAAAAAATTGTATCTACTATGGGACCGATATCAACGACAAGAAGTTCTGCATGGAGGTTTAGTTTGTGCAGGCTTCCATTCACATGTGGACACAAGTAGCTAAGATGTAGATATTAATCTCGATAGTTTCTACTCAGCGATTCAGCTTGTCTAGATTTCTCTACTTGTCATGTTTAAAAACATGAACGGAGCAATCTCATGCCATGAGGTGCTATGGTATCGTTTGCAAGTGCAAAAGATTCTAGAAATATGAAACAAGAAAAGTTCAATACCAAGGTTTTTATTAAACAATTAAATTCTTCTTATCCTCTACAATTCCATCTATTAATCTATTGGTTAAGGTAGCCAGGGTCATAGCCTCTGTGCCCACGGATATTGTGAGCCAAAATCTGGTGTAAACTCGCAGATACATGACTACCCAAGCTCATGGATTCTCTCCTCTTGGTAGGCGGTGTTGGTGATCCAGTCTACCCCTTGGTTCAGTCTATGATTTGTATATATGAATGGAAAACCCCCTCCAAGGGGAGTCTGAACCCTGGGGTCATCAAGCCTCGAAGACTGCCAAAAAAAAAAAAGAGCTACATAGAATCTGACGGACGTGATCGAGAACTATGAAAATATTTATGAATGAGTGAATGGTCAAAGTTTTACAGAGAAAGATGTATGTTCTACAAATTATTTAATGGTGATCGGTGTCCTTGACGATTAATAGCACAAGAATTAAAATGGTGAAAACAACGTGGAGTCATTAGATGTGAGATCTATGAACTGTCGTTACCATCAGGCTTATGCACCTGTATGTAAAGCATGCATTCAGCACATGAACGGCTAAAGATTAAGCGCATGGATGCCATGCAACTTTGTCTTTTGGTAGTGATTTGATAAAAGGTTTCTATATGTTGTTCTTTCACAAATCTATGCTCCAGAGAGAGAGAGAGAGAGAAAGCAAATTACATGCATTTCATCAAGGAATTCAGCATTTATAAGATCTAGTGATTTATTTAATTAGAGCAGATGATCAAACTCTACCAAGGATGCAAGTTATTAACCCATCGTGTCCGATATTTCTTTACCTCCTCTCTAATAGATGTACTCTAGATTCCAACATTTGTCCTTCATAATCTCTACTAAGTAACTAATATCAAAGCATGCATCCCTACCCTGTAATATTTTTGTGGTCAAAGAATCATGAAATCATCATGGACTGAAAATAAAAACTTAAAATTCAAAAGCATGTGAAGCCCTGTCTTGCTGTAGGTTGTTGGCTGCACGTGATATCTGTGGGTTGTTGGTGGTTGTTTTCAAGGATAATGACAACTTGAGCATGTAGAAGTGTCTTTATTCTATTATATTTTATATTATAATTTTTTAAGCTGCAAATCGATGCAAAGATTTGTTAGTCTTCATCTCAACCAATAGAAACTTAGCATGTAAAGACGGCGTGCATCTTCTGCAATTTGGTTGAGGGAATTCTTTGCCATCAAAATTGAACCGAAATCGTTACCTCAAAAAATTGGCCGTCCGTTGGAAGCTTCTCGTCCTCACCTTTATTTGTCAATTTCTCCAATGGAATAGCTCCATTTTTGACCCGTCGATCAATCCGATTTGTTCAAAAGAGTGACCTACAATGAAGGCATCTTTTCATGAAATGATGTGGTTCGATATTTTTCCATGAGGTTTTAAGAAAAATGTGTTTGACCGCTAGAGCTGTATCCATCATAGGCAGTGTCACTATTCCATTTGTCACGTCAGAAGTTGATCAACAAAAGACGCCATCTTTGTGAAAGTGACTATATCCTTACTGGATTGTTGAATAGGAGAGCGTATCTTTCTTTCTTTCTTTTTTTATTTTATAAAGATAGTTGACTTTAATCTTCCGATTATACAAGTAATATATGAGCGGGCTAAAAAGAGTTTTTTTGGTTATAAAAGCTTTTTTGGTCATTTTAGTAATAAAGATGAGACGAAACATGAGGATAACCTGGTTTCATGGTATCTAAAATATGGCTGCTCTCTTGGCTACTGAGTTATATGCAGGATCGGCGATTCCAAGCTGTTAAATGATGCCTTTGGTATTTATCGCAAGAATAAGACACTTCATCCAATTTCCAAACTAGACCTTAAGATCTAATGGAGCTTATAGCACGGAGTTGCTGTCTAAAATCTCAATTAGTTAAAAAAAATCGACTGCATTAATGCTGCACGTCAGTTTTAATCGTGAGCTGTTATACATGTCTCTTTCTATTTTAAGAGAGTTACCAGCTTGTTGGAACTGTATCTCAGGATGAAAGGCAAGTTTTCTGGGGAGCAATCGCGGGGGTTGGATTAAAAAGATAAGAAAGCCGTATGAACTGGGCCACCAAGTAAAGATAATAATTGAGATTATGGCGTAAGTACATCATAAAAATTAGTATACGCTGTACAAATATATGGTATAACTTCTTTCTTAGGGGTGCGAAACATGGTAAATTGCCGCTGTCATGATCCATACGGTAGAGGTGCAAGTTATGTCCTAGGGAGAGAATGTAGTCATAATTAGCATGTGATTGGAAGGCAAGGCAACCATCTTTGTAAAAACATCTATTCTTAGCAAATTTAGTTTATCCTTTTATTAAAATAAGTAGTCATGTCCCACGAATTCCCACTCCGTGGGAATATCACGTGGAATGGGGATATAAATGAAGCTAGAGACCGCCGGCTACCAACTAGACAATTCCTAAGATTCTAAGAACGACCTAACCATGTGGGTGACGTTGTTGTTTGTTTGTTTGTTTTTTTTTTTTTTTTTTGCAAGACGAAAGGGAAGAGGAGGGTGAGAAGAATCTCACCCGTGTAGCAACCCCTATTGGGCCTCTTTCCTGTTAGAAAATGTTCGATACAGGCAGACAAGTTTTACTCATATACTCTCCATCCGTTGAGGAGGTCTACCAACGTGGCAGCTCCTTCCACGTGTGATTATGTCACACTAGCACTATCTAAGTACCGGCAGACTAGATGGCGATTTCACTAGATAAATTAGGCGGGGGGCTTACAAAAAGCATGCGTACTACTTCTCCCTTCTAGAAAACGCAAGTTTTATGGAATTTTGAGGCGGCATTGTGAATCACATTGACGAGCAGACCGAGAGGACATGAGTAGAATAGAGACATGTAATGCACCGTGCTTTCATCAAATGAGAATAGTGGAGTTCTTCCACCACCATAGCTTGAACTGAAAATATTTATGAATGAGTGAATGGTCAAAGTTTCACAGAGAAAGATGTATGTTCTACAAATTATTTAATGGTCATCAGTGTGGTTGCTGATTTAGCAGACGAAGCATTAATATGGTGAGAACAGCATGGAGTCATTAGATGTGAGATATATAAATTGTCGTCACCATTAGGCACATGTACCTGTATGTAAAGGATTTGTTCAGCGCATGAACCCTTCACATGGTTGTCCGGAAATAAAAAATTTGCACAGCATCCGAAGGTTGAGACGGCGAGTACGAGAATCCAAAAGACTTATTAGGTTATAAGCTGATGACGAATCCCTCTCCCATCTGCTCAAGCATCTGGTGGATTCTCGCCATCTGTTTGAGGATCGAAGGACGTGCACGTGGTATCTGTTGGTTGTTGGTTGCACGTGATATGTGTGGGCTGTCGGTGGTGGTTTTCAAGGATAATGAAAACTTGAGCATGTAGAAGTGTCTTTACTTATTACATTTTATTATTATTATTTTTTAAGCTGCAAATTGATGCAAAGATTTGTTGGTCTTCATCCCAGCCATTACAAACTTAGCACATAAAGACGGCGTACATCTTCTGCAATTTGGCCGAGGGAATTCTTTTGCCACCAAAATTGAACCGAAATCTTTACCTCAAAAAGTTGACCGTCGGTTGGAAGCTTCTCGTCCACACCATTATTTGTCAGTTCCTCCAATGAAATCAGGGGCGGCTCAATGCATTTGGGGGCTTAAGACGAACTCGCTAATGGAGGTTTTTTTTTTCTAAATGATTGAGAAAATTTTAATAAGTGCAAAATACTTTATAGTCACAATCTGTCCAAGACAGTAATATTGATCCGTGAGAAGTACAAATTTGAAATCTTATAATTATTTCTTAAGTTCTAAATCACCTTGTAATTCAAGACCAGGCTGAAAGTTTACTTTATCATAGTCTAATGCAGGAATGATCAAATAAATAAAGCAAATATAGCACAAAACTGACTTGGTTTATACTCTCCAATCTTCCTTTATAAACTCGACCAAACCCTCCCTCCCCCAAAAGGCAATCAGCTCTGAAATTTTTGGTTGCGGTAGCCAATTCACGAAATGTGAAGGTCTGGGCGGCAATGTGTCAAAACCATTGTCCGAAGCTTTCTTCTTTCCATCTAATGAACTCTTTTTCTTCACATTGGATGCGGAATTTGGCTTTGACTTCTCTATTATCTGGTAATCAAAACCATCTCCACAACAAGCATATAATAGAAAAGGAAAAAGAAACGCAAACATTGATAGATGCCAGAGAAGTATGCGATGCTCTCCACACTCTATATGATAAAAAAGAACATTGTTTCACAAGTTCTAAAGCAGAAGGCCCCAAAGAAGGATTGGAGCAACATCATCAAATAAAAAGCTCAAGAACAACATCTCTCTATGAATAGAAATAATATAAGCTTCCACTGTCAAACTTTCAATACATTCACCTAACAACAACGCACTGTGTACTCTCCCAAAATAAACACATAACTAATGAAAAAAAAACACAATGGAGAAACCGTATACGTATAATTAGTTTAGCTCTCATGACATTAAACTCTAATTCCCATCATTCAAGTGAGCGGTCAAACATAAAACAAAACTTATTTGTTGACATGCGCGACAATAATTTGGCCATCTGGGTATAATGTTCCTCAAAAAATTTCAAATTAATCCACAATCAAATTATTAGAAACTTATGGTGCCCCATCAGTGAAAACCCAAAAGAAAACTACGCCAAAAATCATCTATCCAATATCAATACAATAGCCTCATCAAACATGATGATTAAAAACAGAACATCATATCTCCCTTCAAAAAGGATATTTCTTTCAACAAATAATCCAAAGGTGATTGTTTTGGACTATTACAACAATTTTTTCCTCCCAAGCCCCATCAAATACCTTCTTCTAAGCCGATATAGAAATACTCGAAGAGAACCATGTCGAGAGAATAGGATAGAAACACCCTTTTCAACACCAAACCAGGATCCGATAGCCAAAATTGCATTCAATAATTCAACTTTTTTTTTTCAAGAAAACACGGACAAATCATCATATTGAATACCTCCGTCCAAAAAAATCCAATCTTTCAGCTCGAATCGGGAACTAAGATGAAAGACCAAAGAAAACCCAACTGGAGACTGAACAAAAAAATCCCTAAACCAACGATAGTGATTCGAAGTACCTGAGGGGGGAGCAAATTGATCCTTCCTTCTGGTCTTTTTGGTGGCCTTTTCGGAGTAGGGGAACCACCCCATCTCCACCTCCCTTCTGCTTCCTCTCTTTTGGCGAGAGAAGAAGCGAGGCCTAAAAAGAGAGATTGGAGCCTGCTGCCTAGTGCCTGCGAACACATTGCCTAGTGCCTGTCGGGGCCTTTCTTTTGGCCGGGGCCTTAGGCGACCGCCTCGGTTGCCTAAGGGTTGGGCCGGGGTCTTAGGCGTCCGAGGCGGTCGCCTAAGGATTGGGCCGGCCTTGAATGGAATAGCTCCATTTTTGACTCGTCGGTCAATCCGATTTGTTGGCAAGAGAGACCTACAATGAAGGCATCTTTCCATGAAATGATGTGGTTTGATGTTTTTCCATGAGGTTTTAAGGAAAATGTTAAGTTTGACCCTAGAGTTGTATTCGTCATAGGCAGTATCGTTATTTCATTTGTCGCAGTCAGGAGCTGATCAACAAGAGACACCATCCTTGTCAATGTGACTATATCCTTACTGGATTGTTGAATAGGTTAGCGAAACAGAAGAGAGGAGCCGTGTAATGCAGAGATAAAGTGTAATTATCCGAGATAGGGTCGGATACATTGTTCTCTCTCTCTTTTCTTTTCTTTTTCTTTTTTATAAAGATAGTTCACTTTGATCTTCATATCATGATTATACAACTAATATATAAATGGTTATTGTTGGGCTAAAAAGAGTTTTTTTTGGTTATAAAAGATTTTTTTGGTCATTTTAATAATAAAGACGAGACGAATCTAAAATATTGCTGCCCTCCGGCTACTGAGTTATATCCTTCTCCATGTGCTAGGATTGTATCCTTCATGCGAAAAAATAAAAAAATAATTGTTCTACTTTTGCGACGTCAACTGTTGGATAACTCTTTGCATAGCTCTTAAACTATTCCAAATTCTCTTATTCGTCTGCTGTATAGATCTCCAAGCCACTATTGTACGATCCAATGGTGAACTCGTGGGAAAGAAGGTAAATTTTTCTTTCGCGCAAAAGATACAACTCTCTTATCTATAGTTTTCAACCCTCCTAGGAAAAGATAAAATAAAATAAGAGAAGAGAGAGAGAGAGAGAGAGAGAGAGAGAGAGAGAGAGAGAGAGAGGATAGTGTTTATTTCTTTCTTTCTTGGTAGCTCAAGTTTACATAGGAGGATTATTCTATCCCTAATTTAATGCCTTATGGAAAAGGATAGAGACAAGCGGAGACCGAGAGGACATGAGGGAATTTTGAGGCTATTTGGCCAAAGAACGTGTCGGCGTTGTGAATCACATTGACGAGCGGAGACCGAGAGGACATGAGGGAGCAGAGTAGAATAGAGATATGCAATGCACTGTGTTTTCATCAAATGAGAATAGTGGAGTTCTTCCACCACTATAGCTTGAACTGATTTGTACTATTTCCTATTCTTGGGCTTGGAAGAGTGTCTACATTTGTTTTTGAGTCTTACATCTGCTTCGTGGGTTGTTTGAAACGTAAACAGAGCAATCTCCTGCCATGAGGTGCTCGGATGTAGTTCGAAGGCGCAAAAGATCCTGGAAATATGAAACAAGAAAAGTTCGATACCAAGGTTTTTATTAAACAATTAAATTCTTCTCATTCTCTACAATCCCATCAATCAATCTATTGGTTAAGGTAGCCAGGGTTTTAGTCTCTGTGCCCACAGATATTGTGAGCCAAAATCTGGTCTATTATTTTATTATTTTACATCGTGATGGATCCAGTGATCTTTCAGAAATAACAAATACCAAAGCTTGCACTTCTTCATTAACAGAGGAGCTACTTTACCAGCATCTAACAAAATATAAGCTCTGCCGTTCGCTAGAGATCTCATCTCCGTTGGAAATTCAACACCTTGACTCCAAATGAAAAGACAGTTGCAAAGAGCAAAGGAAATGCAATAACTGCAGCAGCAACTGCTCCCAAGAAGTCGTGTTTGTATCCAAAGTACCTCCTTAAGAAGTGCTTCACAGTTTCACCTGTGTCCATGGCATCATCCATGTCTCCGAACCGTGAGGCAATCAGGCCATAAAGGGTCCAAGAAATTGGGCATGCCCAGTAGTACCATCTCCACCATAGAGGTATCCTCTGTAGTCAATAAATGAAATTTAGTGCTTGAATCCTTGAATAAAAAATATATGTTAAATTAAACTTACCGGACGAGGAATCACGAAGCCTGCAAAGAGATCCCATATAAAAGAAAATGCGGTGGATACTATTGCAGCGATGTCTGAATTGGGTGCCAGTGCCACTGCCATCATCGTATGTGAAGTAAAGGAATGTGAAGAACATGAAGAATATGCAGGACAGCAGGCTCACCTTCCACCCGATGATCAGACCCATCTCGCAGAGAGTGGATCATGCTTTGCTGTCTCCAAATAACCGTCATCCGGTGAAAGAACCTAGTGTTGCGATCATCCTCACATACCCACTGCACACGAGATTTCTGTCACCAGAAGATCTCATGCTGCTGTAGCAACGAGTGGGGAGTCGCTAATAGCCCCCAGAAGTCGACCATATCGTCCACCGGGAGCACACCTCCTAGGTCTTCCTTCCTTTGCAACTCAGCAATAGCAGACTCTACCCCCTCCAGTCTCCGAAAGATATTGCCCACTACCTCGCAGTTCCAACGGCGAAACCGTCTTTTGGTCAATTCTAATTTAGGCGAGACCCGCTGCATAGCATCCCCACGCACCAGAAGGCGCCACGCGTTGCGGACAATATCCCAAGATTGGGGGTACGATAGCCAGACCTTCTCAAAATGGAAGGGGCTGTGATGTCTAGGTCCAGATGAAGTGGACAGCAGCAAAGGACAGTGGTCCGATGCAATCCGAGGTAAATGACTAACATGACAGGTAGAGAATCGCAGGATCCAATCTGGGGATGCAAAAGCCCTATCTAATCGCTCCCAAACCCTAGCACTGCCATATTGGTTATTATACCAGGTAAACTGTGGTCCGGAGAAACCTAAATCTACTAGGCCATTCCGCGATACAAAATCACGAAACTCCCTCGAAGTAGAAGCCTTTTCACTACAGCATATCCTGCTGGAGCTTTTTCGCTAGGCCATTCCGTGATACAAAATCATGCTTTTTCACTACAGCATATCCTGCTGGAGCTTTTTTGCTACAGCAGGATATGCAATAGATTTTGATGCTTTTCTCCAATCAGCATTCCTTAATTGGTTCTGCTCTTGAGTAAGAGCTCTGGGGAATGTTGCAAATGATCTTGATACGAGGGATAGAAAGTCCAACTCAGGGTTGAAAACTAGGAAAGAGCGGAAGAGCGGAACAGTGAGGGGGTATTTTTGTCTCTTGGAAAATAGTTAAATAGCGAAACATTGCTGCCGGAGTCATTGTTATAAAATTGGTCAAGAGGAACTAAAAGTTAGAGTCCAGTCCAAGGATGGACCAACCATTAATTTCTCCTTAAAAAAATAGCAAAAATTAATTCTTCATCTTCTCGACGATAACGCTATAACAAAATTTTTCGTTTTTTGGGCCCTAATAACCATTTCAATATTCTAAAATTCCACAGATATACCCATGACTCCCACCAAAACGTTACAACCATATTGAGTAAATCGCGAGTGATTGCAATTAATCCCTTTCTATTAATATAATTAATCATAGCAGCATTGTCACGATCTTACACGCATACCCCAAATTTGTTATTTATGCAAATCAATATGTTTATTGAAATCGTTTCTTTATTCTTCTCAATATCCTGGGTGATCGCAAATATTGAAATTGATTCTCTTCTTCTCCATTTAGTTCTATGTCTTTATAAAATGTGAACCGAAAACAGTCCCAATTTTTTATCTATTAATATGTAAAAAGAGTCCGTAAAGAAAAATCCTCCCCACTCTATATTATCATTCTCTTCATAGCAAATATTGAAATAGCATTCTGCAGCATCTCTTCATCCCTTCCAGCTCTTTCAGTTGTCATGGCTTCAAAGAATACAAGTAGCTAGATTTTCATGGTTGTTTGTTCTTATGGTAGCAAAACTCATATTATTTCTGTTACGGGGGAACTCAGCCACCATGCCCCACGTGACCGACACGCGCGCCCAAGAAGACTACAGCTGCCCCTTGATCCAGTAACCCGACCCCGAGTCGGATATCTTCGGCTTCGCAGCCCGACCCCGAGTCGGCTGCCCCTTGATCCAGCAATCCGACCCCGAGTCGGATATCTTCGGCTTCGCAGCCCGACCCCGAGTCGGCTGCCCCTTGATCCAGCAATCCGACCCCGAGTCGGCAATCTCTCGACAACGACAGGCTGTTCCCCTGAAGCACGCCACGACCCTCTGTCCCTGCAACGGTCGTATCCGGCGCTGCTCCACGATCTCCTGTAACAGCCGTACAAGGCGGAGCTCCACTACGCCCTATCACGGCCGTACCCAGCGCTGCCCCACGACGCCCTGTAACGGCCATGTCAGTGGCAACTCCATCGTGCCACACGATGACCAACCCCCCCGAAGGACCCCCCAGCCTGGTATATATGCTGCGGGGGGGAGAAGGGGGGAGGTAAGCAAGAACTTCCAGTGCATTCTCCTACTACCTGCAATTATCTCTCCTTCTCCTCCAATCTCCTCTGACTTGATCGTCGGAGGGCCCCCACTACCCCAGTGGTGGTGCGAGGCTTGCTTGCAGGTTTTCTGGTGGAAAGTGGAGCGTAATCAACACCAACCAAGGCGACTCAGACGGAACCCCGTTCACACCGTTGTGCCAATCGTTCTCGGTTTGGACCACCAGCAACAGTTGGCGCTAGAGGAAGGGCCTGAATCTTAGAGCGATCGTAATGGCACGGCGAGGTGGTCGTGGAGCTTCCAATGCCTCCGGTCGCGGGGCCTCTCGCGCCTCCGGCCGGGAGGCCGCTGCGTCTCCAACACATTCTCAGCAACACTCCACCGTTCCACCCCCCATTCAGATGGTCGAAGCCGCTCAGTTCGACCAGTTAGCCCAGCAGGTTCGCACCCTCGCGGAGACAGTGCAGAACCTGCAGGGTGTGATGTCTCGGGCGCCGCAGCGGGCCCAGGAGCCGCTGCTCCCTGAGCGCTCACCTGTCCTCCTCAACCCGCGCTCCTTCCTCTCCCATGGGGAGGAGCGCCGGCGCGAAGAAGACTCTCGAGCACGGTCCATTCTGCCGGGACCTTCCCATCGGAGCTGCGCGGGGTACGAGAGGCGGGCCCGGGCGCGTTCCCAGACCCCCCAGTCCTCAAGGAACCCGCGCTCCAGTCGGTCCCCCTCTCGGTGCTCCTTGTCTCCCACCCATCGGTCGCGCTCTCTGGACCGGCGGGTGGACGATCTCCACCGACAACTCCAGGTCCTGAAGGGCCACTCCAAAGATCCCTTCGCCGACTTGGAGATCTCCTCCCAGCCGGCGCTTGCCTCGAGGATCCTGCGGACCCCGAATCCGCCGGGGTTTAAAATGCCGGCGATCGAGCCCTATGACGGGGCGGCGGACCCGCGAGATCACGTCGAGAGTTTCAGGACTCTTATGCTCCTCCACGGAGCATCAGATCCTCTCCTCTGCAAGGCCTTCCCAGCGACCCTCCGTGGCCCGGCAAGGGCGTGGTTCGCCGGCTTGGAGGCTAACTCAATCCAGTCCTTCGACCAGTTTACTCGCCTCTTCATCACCCATTTCGCTGTCAGTAGCCGGCGGCGACTGGTCTCCGACTCCCTCTTCGATATCCGGCAAAACGAGGGAGAAAGCTTGCGGGATTATCTTACCCGCTTTAACAAGGCTACGCTGGAAGTCCGGAACCTGAGCCAGGAGGTGGCTCTTTCAGCCCTGAAGCGTGGCTTCCGAAAGGGCAGACTCACCTTCTCCCTGGACAAACGCCTGCCGCGGAGCTTCCCGGAGCTGTTGTCCTGGGCGAACCAGTATGCGGACGCCGAGGAGGCGGCCGCCCACCGGAGCAAGGAGGCCGCCGAGATCCCTCCAAAGCTCGAGAAGAAAAGGCGAAAAGAGGCACGCCAGAGGAGGAGCCCGACGCCTCAACGTCGGCGCAGAAGCCTGTCGCCGGCGAGGAACCACGGCGCCCTACGCCCTCGTTCTCCGCCCCGACGTTTCAACCGGTACACTCCTCTCCTGACTCCCCGGACCCAGATCTTCATGGAAATCAAGGGGCGGGAGGACCTCCCGGTCCCGAGACAGATGAAGAAGATCCCTGGGAGGAGGCCCTCTCGGGCGTACTGTGAGTACCACCGGGACCACGGCCACGACACCGAAGACTGCTTCCAGCTTCGGGACGAGATCGAGGCTCTCATTCGCCGAGGGCGTCTCGGTCGATATGTGAACGACCGACGTCCCCCCGCAGACTCGCGTCCGGCCGACCCGGCCCCTCCGGAGCCTCGGGAGCAGAATCGACCCGTCGCGGGCGTGATCCATACTATCACTGGGGGCTGCCCCCGGCCCGAGAGGAATGCGGGGGGCTCGACTGAAGCATCAGGGGCAGCCGTCGCAAAGAGGCAGAGGGTCGGTAATGTAATCACTTTTTGTGATGAAGATGTAAAGGGGGTTCAGACCCCCCACGACGACGCCATGGTGATCTCCCTCACTATGGCAAACTATGATGTAAGGCGTGTTCTTGTGGATAGTGGAAGCTCAGCTGATATTTTGTTTTACGAGGCCTTCCAAAAGATGAGCTTGTCCAGACAATTGTTGCACAAAACATCCACCCCCCTCATAGGATTCACTGGAGACGCTGTCTCGGCCGAAGGTGTCGTTGAGCTGCCTGTGACTGCGGGCGTTGCACCCGCAGAAGCCACGGTGCGGCTCGGGTTCTTGGTCGTCCGTGTTCCCTCGGCCTACAACGCTATCCTCGGACGACCCGGACTGAACGCCCTTCGCGCGGTGGTCTCAACGTACCACTTGCTCATGCGGTTCCCCACGGCGGCCGGGATTGGAGAGGTCCGAGGTGACCAACCGACCGCAAGGCAATGTTTCCTAGCAACTCTCAAAGGGAAGAAGCCCGTAGAAGCCTTAAGCGTCGAGTCCCTCGACGCCAGAGACGAGGTGGCCTTGCGGCACGGGGAGCCGGCCGAAGGTGTGATCGAAGTTCCCCTCGAGGAAGGTCGCCCGGACCGGACGGTCCGGGTCGGCACCAATCTCGACCCGGGAGCTCGGGCTCGGTTGGTGGAATTCCTCCGAGCCAACGCCGATGTATTTGCCTGGTCGGCGGCCGATGTACCTGGGATCGACCCGGAGGTCATTTCTCACGCCCTCAACGTCGACCCAACCCACCGACCAGTAAAGCAGAAGAAGAGACACTGTGCCCCGGATCGGATCCGAGTGGTCGACCAGGAGGTAGACAAGCTCTTGGAGGCAGGATTCATAAGGGAGGTCAGCTACCCCGAATGGCTGGCAAATGTCGTACTTGTCCGGAAGGCGAGCGGAAAGTGGAGGATGTGCGTCGACTACACCGACCTGAACAAGGCATGCCCCAAGGATAGCTTTCCGCTTCCGCGGATAGACCAACTGGTCGACGCGACTTCCGGATATCAGCTGCTGTCTTTCATGGACGCCTTCTCCGGCTACAACCAGATAATGATGGCTCCACAGGACGAGGAGAAAACTGCCTTTATAACAGACCGGGGGCTGTACTGTTACAAGGTAATGCCCTTCGGTCTGAAGAATGCTGGCGCCACTTACCAGCGCCTCGTCAACAAAATCTTCAAAGAGCAAATCGGCCGGAACATGGAGGTGTACGTGGACGATATGCTGGTGAAGAGCCGCCATGCAGACCAGCACATCGCGGATCTGGAGGAGACTTTCGCCACCTTGCGGAAGTTTTGCATGAAGCTGAATCCAGCGAAGTGCGCCTTTGGCGCTTCGGCCGGGAGGTTCCTCGGTTTCATTGTCAACCAGCGGGGGATCGAAGCCAACCCGGACAAAATCAAGGCCATCCAAGATATGTCCCCTCCGACCAAAGTGAAGGAGGTTCAGGAGCTCGCTGGGAGGGTCGCCGCGCTCGGACGATTTGTGGCAAAATCGGCCGAACGCTGCCAACCTTTCTTCAAGGTGTTGAAACGCCCGAAAGACTTCCTCTGGACGGCCGAATGTCAAGCAGCATTCGACCAGCTCAAGGAATACTTGGCGTCTCCTCCCCTGCTGTCCAAGCCGCAAGAAGGGGAGATGCTCTACCTCTATCTGGCGGTCTCCCCAACCGCAGTCAGTGCGGTACTGGTTCGGGAAGAGGCAAAGCTCCAGAAGCCTGTGTACTACATCAGCCGGGTCCTACGGGATGCCGAGACGCGGTATACGAAGGCTGAAAAGATCGCCTTCGCGCTGCTGACCGCGACCAGGAGGCTTCGCCCCTATTTCCAGGCCCATTCTGTCACCCTCTTGACCGATCAACCGCTGCGGCAGATCCTCAGCAATCCTGAGAATGCGGGACCGCTGGTGAAGTGGGCAGTAGAACTTGGTGAGTTCGACATCCGCTACCAGCCCCGACCCGCCATCAAGGCCCAGGCGCTCGCGGATTTCCTCGCTGAGTGCACGGTGCAGGAGGCGAAACCTAGGTCGCCGGAAACACCTAGCCTCGACCTCCCGATTTGGACGCTTCACATCGATGGGTCGTCGAACCCCGAAGGTGGAGGGGCCGGGCTGGTCCTCACCAGCCCTGATGGAGTGATAGCCGAGTATGCCTTGAGGTTCGGATTTCCAGTGACCAACAACGAGGCGGAGTATGAGGCCCTAGTCACGGGACTCAAACTCACCAAGGAGCTCGGCATCCGGCGCCTGAAGGTCTTCACCGACTCCCAGCTGGTGGTCGGGCAGGTCCGTGGGAAGTTCGAAGCCCGGAACCCGACCATGCAGAATTACGTCCGGAAGGTGCAAGCACTCATTCCCGACCTCGGCAGTGTCGACATCCAGCAGGTCCCAAGAAGTGAAAATGCCAGGGCCGACAGGCTGTCCCGCTTAGTGAGCGCAGACGCGCACAACTTGTCGAGGGCGATCTACCTGGAGACCCTGGATGCCCCGAGCATCGGCGAGGCTGGAGCGGTGATGGCGATTGACCCGGAGCCGTCTTGGATGGATCCGCTTGTCGCCTACCTCGCCGAAGGGATCCTCCCTGAAGACGAAGATCAAGCTCGGCGACTTGTTATGAAGTCTGCCCACTACGTACTCAATGAAGGGAGGCTGTATCGGACCTCGTTCACTGCCCCCCTCTTAAAGTGCCTCCGCCCCTCGGAAGCGGCCTACGTCCTCGGCGAAGTCCACGAAGGCGTTTGCGGATCCCACTTGGGGGCTAGGTCCTTGGCGCACAAGATCATGAGGCAAGGCTATTATTGGCCTACCTTGTTGGAGGACTCAAAGGATCATGTACGGAAATGCGACGCCTGCCAGCGCCACGCCAACGTCCAGAGAGTCCCTTCTGTCCCCTTGGCACCAATCACTGCACCCTGGCCCTTCGCCCAGTGGGAAATGGATATCCTCGGACCATTCCCCGTCGCTTCAGCTCAGCGGAAATTTTTGATTGTTGCAATCGACTACTTCACCAAGTGGGTGGAGGCAGAGCCGCTGGCCACTATCACGGAGGTGCAAGTCCGGAAGTTCGTGAAGAAGAACATCATTGTCCGATTTGGGGTACCTCGGGTCCTCATCTCGGATAATGGCTGACAGTTCGACAACAAGCATTTCCGTGACTTCTGCGAGGAATTCGGGATCGAGCATCGGTTCATATCTGTGTCGCATCCCCAAACCAACGGCGAGGCCGAGGTCACAAATCGGACAATCCTCCAAGAAATCAAAGCGCGAATCGGTCGGACGGGGCAAGCTTGGGTCGAAGAACTCGAGAATGTCCTTTGGGCGTATCGGACCACGCATCGGACCCCTACCGGGGAGACGCCTTTCAGCCTAACCTATGGCACGGAAGCCGTTGTCCCCGTGGAGCTCGGACTCCCCTCACCCCGGGTGGCCGCGCACCGACCCGAGGCCAATTCGGAGCAACTCCGAGGGAACCTGGATCTCTTGGAAGAAGCGAGGGAAATGGCGCAGGTTCGGATGGCGATGTATCAGCGGAGGGTGGCCCGATATTACAACTCCAAGGTCCGACCGAAGCTTTTCAGAATCGGAGATCTGGTGCTAAGGCGAGCTAAAGCATCTCAACCTGCGGAAGGTGGGAAGCTAGCGCCAAATTGGGAAGGCCCGTATAAGGTTCGCTGGGTAAACCGACCTGGCTCCTACCAGTTGGAGGCCCTAGATGGTCGAGAAATTCTAAGGAGCTGGAATTCCGCTAACCTGCGGATGTATTACCAGTAGAACGACGATGCCAGAAAGACAGTTCAAAAATGTATAACACTTTGCATTTCAATAATTTCTGGTTACAACGGCGTGCTCGTGTGATTACAAGGAATTCCCAGAGGGGAATTAGGGTGTAAAGAAAGTAAAGAAGAGGTGGAGACTCCGAGGAGCTGAAGATCTGGGATCCCGAAACCTCCATCTGAAGCGGTTGCAATCCCGCCGGAAGTGGGTGCTTCCAACCGGAGGCGCCATCGGCGTCTCACGAAAGAGACGAAGAGCCGGCGCGGATGAAGAAGAAGTGGACGAAGGAGAAGTCCACACTGCCTCCAACCGGAGGCGCCATCCACGCCCCACGAAGAGGACGAGGAGCCGCCGCAGACGAAGCTCCCGCTGCCTCCAGGGGAACGCCACCTCCAAGGGATATTCCGGTCCTCCCCAGTGTTAGGGGAGAGAAGGAATACAAGGGGGAAGAGCATATGGAGGCGCGGTCCCGGATCAAGCACCTGGTGCGGAGCTCAATCGGGAGGCCGAACTTCAAGGAGGGGAGACGTGATCCCGGATGAAACGCCTAGAGCGGAGTTCCGCCGGGGAGAACCTCCTTGTTGATCCCAGATGAAACGGCTAGTTGGCGGAAGTCGCGAAGGGCGCGCCTCCCGTTCCTTCGGCAGGGGTCTCTCAACCATGCGCCGGAGAGGAGGCCCACGATCCATGGCAACCTGAACAGCTCCGGCTTGGCAGGCTCCATCGCACCTGCACCTATATTTATAGCCAAACTGCGGCCCCCCGGTCGTTCCGATACGGGTGGCTCCAATAAATGCGGGCGCATTGAATCCGGAGCCGATCCGGCTCTCAAGGCGTATCTTCCCGCGATTTCCTAAGCGTCATTCTCCTTAATCGCATTTTTTGTGCAGGACACTCCGGGTGGCCTGTACCCCTAGGTCCACGTATCTCCGCTCGCGCCCCAGGCCGCATCCGCCTCGAAGAACGCGCGTATCGCGGCCGCTTAACTGACACTCCTCGCAAGCAGCAACTGGCGATCCGATTTCCCACGTAACCCCTTAATTAGCACTTAATGCCCATCTGGTGTTCCCCAGGCGACGCTTGGAGAGGAGGAGAAATACAATCGCAGCTGGCCATGGAGAAATCCCGTCGGGCGGCAAGCGACAGGCGCACGACCAGCGAGCGGAATTTTCCGAGGCTCGGCCCTCGGATGCCAGGCTAATCCGATGATCATCCCGGGAGCAGACTAGCCTGAAGCCCCGACCGGTCGCCTCGGCTTGCGCCAGCCTTGGCCGACCAACGAGCGGAATTTTTCGAGGCTCGGCCCTTGGATGCCAGGCTAACCCGATGATCATCCCGGGAGCAGACTAGCCTGAAGCCCCGACCGGTCGCCTCGGCTTGCGCCAGCCTTGGCCGACCAACGAGCGGAATTTCCCGAGGCTCGGCCCTTGGATGCCAGGCTAACCCGATGATCATCCCGGGAGCAGACTAGCCTGAAGCCCCGACCGGTCGCCTCGGCTTGCGCCAGCCTTGGCCGACCAACGAGCGGAATTTCCCGAGGCTCGGCCCTTGGATGCCAGGCTAACCCGATGATCATCCCGGGAGCAGACTAGCCTGAAGCCCCGACCGGTCGCCTCGGCTTGCGCCAGCCTTGGCCGACCAACGAGCGGAATTTCCCGAGGCTCGGCCCTTGGATGCCAGGCTAACCCGATGATCATCCCGGGAGCAGACTAGCCTGAAGCCCCGACCGGTCGCCTCGGCTTGCGCCAGCCTTGGCCGACCAACGAGCGGAATCTCCCGAGGCTCGGCCCTCGGATGCCAGGCTAACCCGATGATCATCCCGGGAGCAGACTAGCCTGAAGCCCCGACCGGTCGCCTCGGCTTGCGCCAGCCTTGGCCGACCAACGAGCGGAATTTTCTGAGGCCTAACCCTCGGATGCCTGGCTTAGCGCCGGAAGAATTTCCTGAGGCCTAACCCTCGGATGCCTGGCTTAGCGCCGGAAGAATTTCCTGAGGTCTAACCCTCGGATGCCTGGCTTAGCGCCGGAAGAATTTTCTGAGGCCTGACCCTCGGATGCCTGGCTTAGCGCCGGAAGAATTTCCTGAGGCTTAACCCCCGGATGCCTGGCTTAGCGCCGGAAGAATTTCCTGAGGCCTAACCCTCGGATGCCTGGCTTAGCGCCGGAAGAATTTCCTGAGGCCTAACCCTCGGATGCCTGGCTTAGCGCCGGAAGAATTTCCTGAGGCCTAACCCTCGGATGCCTGGCGTAGCGCCGGAAGAATTTTCTGAGGCCTAACCCTCGGATGCCTGGCCTAGCGCCGGAAGAATTTCCTGAGTCGGGAGTCAGCGAGACGCTACCAAGAGTTAAAAAGAAGAAGGACGAAAGTGAAATGAAGAAACTCTATTTGCATTAACTTTCATTGTTTCAGGGCTGAGACCCATACAACTTGGCAAAACGCCAACACACAAAGAAAAGAACAAAATACAGAAGGTCAGCTTGGAGGAACCCCCGGGTCGAGAACGTCGGGCACGTCCGTAGGGGGTAGGGAGACGGTTGGAGAAGCAGCAGGCAATGGCGCCGGAGGGGAGTCGAGAAGGGAGATCCCACTCAGGTCAATTTCGGGGTACTTAGCCGACACCCTTGCCAGGCCTTCCTCGAAGCCTAAGACAAAGGAGTCGGACCCCGCGTCCGACATATCACGGACGAACTTGTCGGACTGACGATAGGCCTGTACCGCCTCCGACATATCACGGGTGAACTCGGCGGACTGACGATAAGCCTGTACCGCCTGACGCCCGATCTCCGCACTCTTCTCGGCCAGCGTCGCCTCTGCCCGCTCCATAATCTGAGCCTTCGCCTCCAAGACCTTCGCCACAATCCGGTCATCCGCCTCGGAGGAGACCCTCAGCAGATCAGCCAGAGCCTCCTTGTGCTTCGCCTCGGCAGCAATGCGAGCAGCCTCAGCCTCCTCCAGGCGCGAATGAAGCTCCTGGTCGCTCGCGCGGAACTTCTCCAAGGCCGACTCCAATTCGCCCAGCTTGGCTTCAAGAGACCGGGTTCGGTTGCGGGCGTTGTCGGCTGACCGCTGGGCCTTCTCCCACCTCTCCCGGTAGTCGGCAGCCTTCCGGGACTGCTTCTCGGCCCGCTCCTCCGTCTTCTTGATCTCGCCCTCGAGACCCGAGGCAACCTTGAGCTGCTCCCGAGCCTCCAACAGTTGCTTCTCGAGGGTGGCGAAGCCGAGTGCCCGCTCTTCGGCCACCTGGAGCCTCGTCTCGAGGTCCCTGGTCGTCCTCCCCGCCGCAGCCTGACCTCCCTCCTCTACAGCCTTCAGTTGGCTCTCGGCCCTCGCCAGAAGCCTCGCCTGTTCCTCGTAGCACTCCTCCAGACGGACCATGTACTGGGCGAGCTAAGAGATAGGAAAAACGAGGGCGTCAGGCGGGGATCAACAGAGCCTATAAATGAGGAAAGTGACCAAAAGAGCACTCACCGACATGAGACAGACGCAGCTGGCAGCCCCAACGTCAGGGACCCTCATCTCCCGGACCCGTCTGCGGTCCTTCTCCAGCAGCACCGTCTCGATGAGGTTTCGGGCGCCGGCGAAAGTGAAGGCCGACCCCGACTTCTCCCCGGAGTCGGACGGTGGTTCTGCAGCCTTACCCTTATCCATCGCTTGGGGAAGAGTCATGCTGACCATGTTCGGGGCGGGGACCGCCCCTGGAATTGACAGGGTCCCGCTCGGCCGGGGCCTCGGCGCGTCCCTCCTCGTATCATCCGGAGCCGACCGAGTCGAAGGCTGGGCTGGGGACCGATCACGTCCGACCCGTCCATCTCGGGCGCGCCCGGGTGATGCCTCCGGAGAAACGGTAGTCTCGGCATCGGAGGGCTGATACAGCATCAACTTCCGGTCCGCGCCCGCGGCGTCCCCCTGATCGGTGGGTCCGGACCCGTCTGTCGGCGTCGGAGTCGCCTGCCGGCGGGACTTCTTCGCCGGTGGAGCCCCGCTCGGAGGAGCTCGTTTCTTCCTCCGGACTGCTTCCAGTAGGGACGTCCTACCAACAGCCGTTGCCTTGTCCGACCGCATGACGTCGTCGATCTCTGCAAAAAGGACGAGGTGGTCGGAGGTTGAGAAACTGAAGGAAAGAACGAGACGAAAGAGGAGAAAAGAGCTAAAAAAGAAATGGTGGCGGGCTCACGGTCAGCGGGGACCGAGCTCAGACCGACGTTCACCAAGGTATCCTCGAAAATAAGGCGAGCCACCGGGGGGAGCCGGCCCTCGGCAACCAACTCCTTCAAGACGGCGACGCCATCGGATTCCTCCCTCGACAACCTCGATAGGCCAATCGGGGACTTCATCGGCGTCTCCCAGGTTGCCCTGATTCCCCAAGAGGGATCTGCGTCAACGAAAAAGAAGCGCTCCTTCCAGCCGTGGATGGAGGTAGGAGCCTCCTTGACGAGGCCGCACCCTCGCCGCGCCGCAAAGCACCACCACCCTTTATCCTGGGGGTGGCCGCTCAGGCCGTAGCATTCCCAAAAGACATTCAGGGTGGCGGGAACCTCGTGCATGCGGCAGAGAACCTGAAAGGCCGTCAGGGCGCGCCATGAGTTCGGCACCAGTTGCGTCGGCGCCACTCTTAAACCCCGAAGCACCTGAACGACTAAGTCCGAGGGGGGAAAGCGGAACCCGGCCTGAAGAATGCCCTCATTGATGGCAACCTTCCCTGGAGGAGGATGGGACATCCTCTCCTCAGGCTCCGGGAGTGTAACATTGCAGGCCTCGGGAAGGTGGTATCGAGCCACGAACCTATCTAGGTCTTCGGCGACCAACTCCGACTTAATGCGGTCTGCTCTCACTTCGTCCATCCCTAATGGCCAGTGAATCTACGGTCAGGACAGGGTCAAGAAGGGGGAAAGGACCGGAACGACTGGAGTACACTAATACAAAAGGAGAGTATGGAGAGCCCTAAATTAAAGAATGGGGCAACTCACCGGAAGAGAAGGAAGAACGGCTCCGAGAGCGTCAAAAGAGGAGCAAGCGAACAGTCCGACGGCGATGACGGCAGCGCAAAGGAGAAACTCGAAGATGTCTGTAAAGAGAAAGGCGGACGGAGGAGGACCCCCGGTTAAATAGGCGGAAAGGTGGGTGACGCCCCGGTGACGCCAGAGGACGCCTGGCTGCCGAAGGGTCGCTCGCGCCCCAAAGGCGAATCGACGCCATTAAGGAAGGATGTCCGCCGAAATCCTCAGACTGCCAGGTCAGCAACAACCGCCATACGCCATAAAGAAGACGGGGAGCTCGAAGCGCGCGCGCCTCTCCGAGGGATGGCGGCAATCTCGAAGCATCACTTCCTTCACCCGTTCCCCTTCTGGTTCCAGGCTCGGAAGTGGGGGGCTACTGTTACGGGGGAACTCAGCCACCATACCCCACGTGACCGACACGCGCGCCCAAGAAGACTACAGCTGCCTCTTGATCCAGTAACCCGACCCCGAGTCGGATATCTTCGGCTTCGCAGCCCGACCCCGAGTCGGCTGCCCCTTGATTCAGCAATCCGACCCCGAGTCGGATATCTTCGGCTTCGCAGCCCGACCCCGAGTCGGCTGCCCCTTGATCCAGCAATCCGACCCCGAGTCGGCAATCTCTCGACAACGACAGGCTGTTCCCCTGAAGCACGCCACGACCCTCTGTCCCTGCAACGGTCGTATCCGGCGCTGCTCCACGATCTCCTGTAACAGCCGTACAAGGCGGAGCTCCACTACGCCCTGTCACGGCCGTACCCACCGCTGCCCCACGACGCCCTGTAACGGCCATGTCAGTGGCAACTCCATCGTGCCACACGATGACCAACCCCCCCGAAGGACCCCCAGCCTGGTATATATGCTGCGGGGGGGGGAGAAGGGGGGAGGTAAGCAAGAACTTCCAGTGCATTCTCCTACTACCTGCAATTATCTCTCCTTCTCCTCCAATCTCCTCTGACTTGATCGTCGGAGGGCCCCCACTACCCCAGTGGTGGTGCGAGGCTTGCTTGCAGGTTTTCTGGTGGAAAGTGGAGCGTAATCAACACCAACCAAGGCGACTCAGACGGAACCCCGTTCACACCGTTGTGCCAATCGTTCTCGGTTTGGACCACCAGCAACAATTTCTATCTCCAAGGACACAAATTCCGATCAAATTTCCAACAAAATAGTAAAAGGATGAAGACATTGATCTGCTATAGTAGCAAAATAGGGCAAGCTTTGCATGATCTCCATAGTATTTTGGACTGAAATGATCTCCAACAAGGATGAAACATAGTTGAAGGTAAGCAGTATTTGAATTCTATTTGATAAAGAATTTCAAGTGTTTTAAGTAAGGGGGATGTGGATAAGAATAGGCTAAACACCTTCCAGCTCGGGACAGAAATTTGCAATTTATATAAATTTGTGACTTAAAAAAATTGTTCCTATTTTGTTTACCGTCCTTGCATCAACATGGGAATTAGGAACTGTGAACAATAGTTTTTTACTTAGGGATCTAACATAATTTTTCCTAAACTTATCCCGTAGGAAGAATATATGATTTGGGATACACAGCCAACTTGATATTGCTTGTATTTTCTGTTTCTCTTTTCAAAGCCCAAGAAGGATGATGTACTCTGGTCTGGCACCAGAAAAACGGCAATGGTGCTAAACTGGCCCTAAATAATTAAATTATCTTATCAATTTATTCGAGAGTAAAATTTCATGTTGGAGTTTCTCAACGAACAACAATTTAGGCCCCATTTGACAAAACTTTTGATGGGCTAGAAAGCACTTTTGATCTGTCCTTCATATTTCAACAATCTCCTTTACCAACTTTTGGACTTGTTTAGGTTCCTCCCATTGATATTTGCTTCTTGCATGGTCATAGTATCATCTGTCACTTTCAATAGAATTGGGGTTTCCTCATATGATTTTCTTTATTTTTGCATTCATGTTATGTGACGGAAGTGCTGTAAGGTGTCCATATTTTGAATTTATTTGGAAATTATCTTATCTTTTTCTGTAAAAACACATTGAAGTGAGCATTTTGGAATTCCACCAGACCATTTTTCAGTTCTCATTTTAGCACGTACAGACATCTGTACAAACACATTTAGAGAAAGTCTGAAAAAAAATGTGGCAGACAAATGGCAAAAAATACAAAGCTACAGGAAAAATTGAGAGTCGTTCTGTTCGAGTTTTTTACTTCTTTGCCGATCAAGTCTTACAAGTATTTATCTAAATGTTTTTCAAAACAAGCGACTCCAGTCTGCATGACATGGTAGTCTAATCTGAATGTATTTGTCCAAAACATCATGGTCGATTGTAGGATAACCTTCTTCATCTTTTCTGAAAATTAAACATTTTTATTGAGATCCCGAATAGGAAAGCAAATAGCACGGAGAATGCGACAACCACTGCTGCTACCACTCCCAAAAAGCTGTGTCTGAATCCAAAGTAGCTTTCGACAAAATCATCAACAGCCACACCGATGTCGAGCTTATCCTGTACATCTCCAAACTGAGAAGCAACCAAACCATACAAGGTCCATGAAACAGGGCATGCCCAATAATACCATCTCCACCAAACAGGAATCCTCTGTGAAATGAAGAAGCTGCTTCAGTGGATATAATTTCGCAAAAGATCTTGCAAGAATCAAGGCCCCAGAGTTGGAACTTACAGGTCGTGGAATAATAAACCCAGAGAAAAGATTCCATAGTACGTAGAAGGCAGAGGAAACTATTGCGGCAATGTTGTGGTTGGGTGTCAAGCCTACTGCCATCATTCCGTAAAATGTGAAGTAAAGTAATGTGAAGTACATGAAGAACACATACCAGAAGAACTTAGCTGCAGTCCATTCAAACCCAATCATTGCATATACTATGACAGCATATATCAAAGTCTGGATGAAGATGTATGGAATTTCGATTGCAACCTTCAAATCAGACATGGTGGTCAGCGACAAATATGAAAATATTCAACTCAGGTTTTAGAACCTCTAGATCAAGAAGCTCGAAAGGAGGATAGACAAGGTGAAGTAAGAGTACTTACTTGTCCAAATGCATATGGCAAGGCTGAATACATTCCGGCTGCTCTCTCTCTATAGAATACAGTTCGTTCAACAGCCACAACTGGCTGAACAGATGAACCATTCTGTACTCCAATGAACAGAACAGCAGCATACATGGAGCCCATTGCATTAAACAAATCCTGTTGCGTACTCCTGTAACATCAAATGTTATATGTGCACTGAAATCATTCTGGACCAAAAAAATAGAAGAGTGAAAAGCTTACGGGGAGAAAGGTTGACTGAAAATGTACCTTTTGGTGCCAAGGTTCCAGAAAATAGTCCCGAATAGTAAGGCTATAGTTGTCGTGAAGACGAGCCTTACTGCAGTGTATGAAGGATTTCTCCAATATGACGAGTGCTGTTTCCATAGGTTGGCCATACATTGTGTGAAGAAGGACTGCGAATACCGAGTTGGGAAGTAAAGATCACTTGAACCAGGAGATGGTGTACTCAGTTCCTTTATCAAATTCTTGTTCCTCCTGAAATGAAATATGCAAGTATGAATAAGGACAAGCTGGCTGCTCAATTAGGCAAAAAGCTAAAGCGAAAGTTACTGACTGATGCAGTTTGGAATTTTTGTATACTTCACGGAAATTAACCCCTAGCATCTCTTCTTGAACCAATGTAGTCATTTCCAGCATCCATGTGGCAGGATTATAGCCATCATTTATCTTACTGACACCTTCAATTCCCTTGATAAATAAACCAAAAGATATTGTTGGTTGTTTTGTGGAGCTGAATCTTAAAAAGAAGTAAGCTTTCCTTTGTGTGTCACCTCAAAATAATTAATAAGATGGCAAGAATGTTGCCCCAGTGGGCCTACATATATCTCTTCTCCTCCCTGCTTCATCAAGAATAGCTGCAAGCAAATATAAGATATATCAAAAGTTATGCCTCGTTGTACTTCAAATGCACCAACACAAATAAAAAGCTAATTAATCCTAACATTCCCCCACCTCATCAAAGGCTTCAAATATGTCGATGCTAGGTTGGTGAATGGTGCACACAACTGTCCTCCCAGTGTCCACCGTGTTCCTCACAGTCCTCATAACAATTGCTGCAGCCCGTGCATCAAGTCCGGTGGTTGGTTCGTCCATAAAAATTATAGAAGGATTAGCAACAAGCTCCACAGCAATCGTCAGCCTCTTCCGTTGCTCAGTCGATAGCCCATTAACTCCAGGTAATCCAACCAGTGCATCTCTTAATGGTGTCAGCTCTACGAGCTCCATGACCTCTTCAATGAACATCTGTGGATAATAGTTGTATTGGTCATTAATTCTATGCATGGACAGACAAAGGAATTGTAAGGATTAGGTCGACATCCATTTAACCAACCTTTTTTGTTGTAGAATAAACCTCAGCAGGCAATCGTAGCCATGCAGAGAATACAAGAGACTCGTAGACTGTCACCTGTGGAGAGTGGATATCATTTTGTTCACAGTATCCTGATTCACGAGCGAATGTTTTTTGCTTCTTCGGGTAGCCGGCTATGGTAATGTTTCCCTCTATATATCCACCTGTTTTTCTTCCAGCCAACACATCCATCAGTGTTGTCTTACCGGCTCCACTAACACCCATTAGAGCTGTGAGCACTCCTGGCCTGAAAGACCCGCTCACCCCCTTCAGGAGTTCCAATCGGTCTTCTGTCGCACCTCCTGCTTTCATTTCCTACAAGTTTGCCGAAAATTTTCAATTTTTTTTTTGTCAGGATTTAGGTATATCACCATGATAGTTACTCGAAGGTTCGGTATATGTATTGCCTATGGTATTACCTGTGGCATGTCCACGTAGTATCTTATATTTTCAAAGGTCATAGAAAGTGGTACAAATGGAAGGACCATTCCTTTCTTGTTCTGATTTGAATTAAGAACTTCATTTCTGGATCTTGATGAGGTCCTGCTCCTCCTAATCTTATCGGCAGTTTCTGCACAGCATGAAAATTACAATTGACGAAGCCTGCTGCGAGGAAATTAGCTTATGTCAAACCCATTTACTAGACTTACTTTTGGATGTGGATGATGGTTCTAATACTTCACCAGTTAAATTTGCATGCTTTTCTTTTAATGTCTCTTCAGGTATCCCTGGTTGAGCTTTCCCAAATGCTGCGGACATTAGACGATGCTCAGAATAGAGTTCTCAATCTTATAACTTCAGCATGTAGCTTGTAAGATTTTTTTTTTCCACAACATGGTATCATGTGATTTATACTCACGTTTGATGTAGGTGAGAACCACAGTGCAAAGAGCATTGAATAGAAACATGTATCCAACCAAGGCACCAAAACCAATCCAGTACCATTTTGCCTCATGAAAGATCCCACGAGACTTTAAGATGGTAATTCCTAGTGACTCTTTTGATTCAGGAAGAATCTGCAACATAACATCGAACACAGATATCAGATACTCTTTCCTCAAGTCATGCATTTTCCTTCTCCTATCAAGGAGAGATGTCCTTACATGGCTCCAACTTTTTCCTAAAAATTCATTCACCGATATTGCATTCTGTGCGTACATCATGGGCGAGATCCAATAACCCCATATCCACCATTTCTCCACATTCTCTATCAAAAGAACAGAGATAGCATTATAGTAAGCAAACCATTATTGCAGGCAACTGAGACCAGGACTAGATAACGAACATTCGGGACAAGGCATATGACCTAAAGAAGAAATCAAGTGATAGGAACATAATTACCTCTCGACAGGATGAACCCACCAAGAAGCATAAGAACAAGCACCGCAAAGGCTCCAAAGGTATTTGCAACGATCATATTCCTACTCAGTGCGGCAATGAACCGGAAAAGTCCCGATGCCATTTGATTGATCGCTAAGAGCAGTAAATACTGCTTAAACAGCCTGTTAAGGAGACAAGTACGCAGTCATTTTGAAGGTCATGGAATGTAAGGATTGAGCTACAAGGTCCCAAGAAACTGAGAGTCATTTCTTTTAATGGAAGACAGACAGAACCAGAGTCAACCATATTACCTTCCTACATTTGGATCGAATCCGATAACATAGTAAGTTGCGAACACCCAGATTCCAACTTCTATAAATGTAATCGGAATCTTCAAAATCCATGTTGGAAGTGTATAAGACCATGCAGGATAAAAGAGCAAATCTCTTTGCCTGAAGAAGACAGGAAGCTTCAGAATGGTCATAGCAAGCTCCGCGAACCCATTAAACATGATCGTGACTAATCCATAGAAAAGTGCGCCCAAATAGATTCCCCCATCAGCTACAGAGCCATGATGCATCTCCGTGCGCAGGAACGTTGTCATTGTGATGAGGGCCATGATTACCACCTGAAATTTCAAATTTACGAGATTTTAAAGATAGGGTTCTTATTTGTTGAGTCTGAGCCAATCGCCACGAGTCCAAGTCGCTCACCCGAGTTGCTTGGAAGACGTAGACAAATGAATTTCGCTTCATCAGTAATAGTTCTCTTGCAAGGTTGGCTTTCAAAAGCTCCATCTTGCAAGCGCCATATTGTGATGTTGTTAGGGCAGCAGGGTGGCTCTTGCTCTTGTCATAAGGGATGGAAAGCTCATTTCCTATAGCCCGACCAACATGGAAAGACTGAAAGGCCTCTGCAAATTCCCTGACAGGCACATACCGGTAATGTTCCTCAGGGCGTGCCCAATACTGCTGCTGGTCTTTCCTCGACGTCACCTTCGTACCCAAAAAAGATACTAACTATAATCCTTGTGATGGTGAAACAAGAGTGCAGAGTATGCATTGATCTCATGGTTGGATGAATTAATTCATTTTCCTGGTTAACCTACCTCCTGTAAGAAGTCTGCAACACCCTTCCTTTCCGGGCATTTGAAGCCCATGGACTCGAAGAACTCGAGCACATGTTCACGGGGACCTTGATACACAATTTGTCCATCGGAGAGAAGAATAATGTCGTCGAAAAGTTCGTATGTCTCCGGAGCAGGCTGGAGCAAGGAAATAAGAGCTGTCCCGCTAAGAGTGTGAGTGGACTGCCTGAGTGAGTTGACTATCTGGAAAGTTGTGGAGCTGTCCAGACCAGTTGATATCTCATCCATGAACAGAGCTCTTGCAGGTCCGACAAGCATCTCGCCTATACCAATCCATTTAATTTTGGAGATACAAGAAGGGCACATGTATTCTATGAAGCCTCGTACAGAAAATTTTTTGAACTTAGATGTTCGTATTATCGATCGCTATACCTGTCGTGACACGCTTCCTTTGGCCACCAGAGATACCTCTCCGCATTTCATCTCCCACCATAGTGTCAGCACAGATTTCCAATCCTAAGATCTGCATAATATAAAGAAAATATTCATTTCATTCTATCAGCATTCCTTTGTATATAATTGAAATGCGGAGAATGTACCTTCAACATATAGTCTGTGACAACAGAGGTTTCTTGTCCGCCGGTGGTAGCTGCCTGCATGAGTGAAAAGCAAGGAAAATTTCAGATTGGAGCTGGCTGCGGTTGAGGATTTTAGAAGAGGAATTCTATCTAAAATTTTGTGTCTTGCCTTCATGAAAACGTCGATATCAGGATCTGGCATGATATTAGCTTCCTTCTCCCTTCTTGATAGCTCGGCTAACATTTCTGTATGGTGTCAAATGGAGATGATTTATTTGCGGTCACACACACACACACACACACACACACACACACACAAAAGAACAAATCAGTGGACTAATTCTGTGCTTTAATTTTGATGAGGTGATTCTTACCGTAACGAGCTCCTACTCCCTGACACCTTGCAGAGAAAGCTAAGGTTTCACGAACTGTCATCTCACCTATATGAAGATCATGTTGACCGATATAAGCAGCTGTTCTTTGAGGAACAAACTCATCCATTCCATGACCATTGTAAGTTACTCTCCCTGAAACCTGTTTACTTTTGCATGGATAGTAAGCAAAATTGCAACTTTTATGCTAGTTCCAAATTATCAAAGAGGAGGATGGGGGATTTATGTTTTGAAACTAAAGAAAATGGATGGAAAATGGATGGAAAATGGATGATTTTGACCTTCAGATCCGAATCCAGCTTTCCAGCTAAGGCCAACAACAATGTGGTCTTTCCTGAGCCCGGGGGACCTAAGAGCAAAGTCATCCTGAAATGTTGAAGAAAAAGACAGAGAGAACAATGCATCTCACTTTCATATGAGTCAAAAAAAAGAAAAAGAAAAAAGCTCTCTTACCTGCGAGGCTTGATGATTCCACTGGCATCATGAAGGATCGGCAATGATCTCTTCCTGCTTGGTAATATGTGGAATTTATTGGCAAGAGCCTGGTTCAGAAGGATACCAAACGCAGAAGGAAGTTATGAGCACAGTGGTATTCCGTACTGCTGTTTTGACGGGAACACTTGAGATTTGCATTGTACCTCGAGTACGTTTATGGTGGAATTCCAGATCGTCGGCAATCCTCTGTTGCCCACATGAATCTCTGCTTGGATGTTGAGGTTCTCATAACGCACCTCAATGGTAGGAAGTTCTATTCCAACTCTGGAAAAAAAGAGTAAGAAGCAGGATTAGCGGCCTTTTGGGGATCCAGCTGATGCGAAACAATAAGGCTACCGAGTTCTCACCTGTCGATGCGATCCCTTAGCTTCAACAAGAACTTTTCGTTGTCCTTCTCTGCAACTCTAACGAGTCTCTCCAGCAATGTCTTCCTCTCCTGCACCCCAAGGCTCTGGATGTCGATTTCTTTGTGCTCTCCCTCGGTTAGAGTCAGTATGCCCCTCCTCAGTCGGTCGTAGGTCGGCAGTTTCTCGAGAGCAGCCCACTTCAGGGCCGCCTCATCATCTTCTTCCTGCGAAGACCGTGAAAAGATGTCGTCTCCGCTCCTCCAAATCGAATTGTTCCGCCGCAAACTCCCGGCTCTGAATGCATCACCGGCATCCAGTGAAGCCATCTCCTTCCAGCCAGCCAGAAAAGAAAAACCGAGACCTGAAGAAAGAATGAAAGAGAAGAGCTTCTAAATGGATGGGAGGGATTTCATAATTTCCAGATTGATGGGACTGATAAGTGATGAACATCAATATACAACTGGTTGTCGTGCAAAGATACCAAAATATTTGAAGAAACACGTCGAGCTTTAATTTTCTCCTGTCTCTTTTTAGTATCATGCCATATATTACTCTGAAAGCACAAATGGACCGGGCCTCTTTTAAGCAATCTGTGACCAACACTTAATTGTGCCTATATAAATTCTTTGCTTCTTTGAGTTCGGAGCAGCCATCATTCTTTCCAGATTGATGGGATAAATAAGTGATCAGCAATATACAACTGGCTGTCATACGAAAATGTAAAGATATCAACATATTTGAAGAAACACGTCGAGATTTTCTCCTGTCATTCTTATAGTATCATGCCATAATAATGGAATATTCATCGCATACTATAATAGTATATTTCATACCAGCCCGTCTTGATCTTCTAGAAAGGCCTATGACCCAGCCCACCGCATGTTTGAAGCAGAAGGTTTGGATATGTATTACTACGAAAGCATAAATGGTATGACGCTCGTTTGTTTCGACCAACTACCATGCAGGAAGCATTGAGCTACTTTCTTTTTGAACAACTGTTTCTTTTTAAACTCCGTTACTTTCTATACTCTATTTTGGGAGGAATACTAAATATATATAAAGAAATAAGTTGATGGATTTATATTTATTACTTTCCTTTGCTATCAAGCATTAAAATATGTACACAAATAGCGCATCGGACCTTCTAGAAGGATGGGGGCCGTATTTTTTGTACGAAGGAATGACTCACCTTCAATCCACCCAAATCCAATGCCACTGATTTGTGATTCAAAGATTATTTTTTGGCTTCCCTGTATTTGGTATACAATTGAGAGGAAGACGGAAGATCTCTCGCATTCCACAACATCCAACTAGTAAATATGAGCAAAATAGAGCAACCTTTGCATGATCCCTGTAGTATCCTGGATTGAAATGATCTCCAACAAGGATGAAATAGAGCCGAAGATAAGCAGTATTTGAATTCTATTTGATAAAGAATTTCAGATGTTTCAAGCAAGAGGGTTATGGATAAGAATATGCCAAACATCTTCCAGCGTGGGACAGAAATTTCCAATTTATATAAATTTGTGACTTAAGGGATGTTAATGATTAATTTTGCATTTAGAGACCTTAAAGTTATTTTTTTTAAAAAAAAAATTCTATTTTTTATTTAGAAATCTACTGTAATTTTTTCTAAACTTATTCCATATGAAGAATATATGAATTTTCTAATTTGATATTGCTTTTATTTTTCTATTTTTATTTTAAAATGCCCAAGAAGGATTCTGTATTGGAGTGGCACCCGAAAAAAAAAGCAACGATGCTAGACTGATCCTAAATAATTTAATAATTTTTTCATAAATATCTTTCTAAATATCAAATTTTGTATGAATATTTTTTTAAAATTGATATTCACATATATATATATATATATATATATATATATATATATCCTCATAAAACACTTATTTTACTGTTTTACTCTTTTTTTATTCTTATTTTTACAAATGTACCTACATCATTTAACGCCGTTAAAAAATTAATAGTTTTAAATTAAAATAACTAAAATACTCTTAATGAGTAGATGTGCAAAAAGAAACATAAAAAAGTAATTTCAAAATTTCATTATATTTTAATTAAAATAAATATGGTTTTTATTAACCATGTTAAAAGAATCGTTATATTAAAAATATTTGTATAAAAGTAGTGTTTTATGATGATATAAAAATAAATATAAATTTTCAGAGAGTATTTACGTAAATTTAAATTGTTAGATGGATATTCATGCCAAAAAAAAAACCCCATAATTAAATTATTTGAACAATTTATTCTATAGTAAAATTTTATATTGGAGTTTCTGTACAAACAGCGACCTAGTAATAATTTTTCCATTAACATTTACTTTAGCGCGGTGCCCTCAAGTCTCCGACAAGCGAGGCTTCCTTCCTGTTTGAGAAAACAGCGTCCAGAGGGGGACGATTGTGGCCTTGGTGGTGTGCTGTGGCGACCTCGCTAATGGCACCACCGGAGATGGAAAGAAATCAGAGATCCATTTCACAGCGACGATGGGCATCAACCGAAGGTACGGTGTTGGCTTCTCCCAATTCTTTGCTTCTTGATTTCTTCCTCTTTTAATCAATCTGTGACGCTTGGTTTCTCTCGCTTTTTTGGATCATAATCTTTCGATTAGGCGAGAATATCCGTTTGTGATTGAAGAATTAGTTCATCCTTGCTTACTGGATTTTAAGAATCTTATTGCTTGATTCGAATCCTGCATTGCCTATTTAATAGTATAGTTTATGGATCATGGACAAGGCAATGTCGACAATTTTTTTGACTGTTGCATCACAATCTTTCAATTGTGCACTAAATTTTTTTTCATGATCATCGTCTACTGGATTACAAACTTTCTATTAGTGGTTTTAGACTTCGCCATCGCTCTTTCCAACCAGTATACTAAGACTAGAAGTCCAGTAGTATAGGGTTTAGGGATGGATCATGGCCAAGGATAACATTGGGCACCCGTCTTCCTGTCTTTTCTTTGAAATTGGGGCAAAAAGAAAGAGCTGTTTCTTGGAGAAGATTTATCTTTCTTTATCGCCTCTGGAAGTTGAGACACTTCATGGAGATGGCAAATGTGAATGCAAAGAGCAACCCAAACCCGATGATTACACCTGAGGCCAGTACCCAATAGTAGTCATCCAAGAGTCCAGGCCACAAGTCTCGCCGGATTCGAGATTGTCCGTCAAATCTCCAAATTTGGAGACAAGCAGTCCATACAAGCTCCGAGAGACTGGGCATGCCCAATAATACCATTTCCACCATTCTGGAATTCTCCATGAATGAGTGGCCAGGAGTCGTTGCATGGATGTTGCATTGATCTCCTCTCAAGAATTGAGAGAAAGCATGGGGCTCTGAAAGACTTACCATATGAGGGATTGACAAGCCAGCAAAAAGATTCCATATATTATAGAAGATGATGGAGAATAATGCACTAAATTGTAAATTGGGACTCAAGGCGACCACCATCATCCCATAAAATTTGTAGTATAGGAGTGTGAAGTATGTGAAAAATAAGGTCCAGAAGAACTTGGAAACCTTCCACTCACACCCAACCAGGACAGATACTACGGGAACATATATGCCTTTTCTCTGTAAAACACTGTTCGCTCAATAGCCACAACTGGTTGAATGGATAGAGAATTCTCTACCCCAACAAATAAAACATCTTTATACATCGAACCTATGGCATGGAACAGATCCTGTTTATTCTTCCTGCAGTTGCGATACTGGTCAGAGTAGCCATCTAATTAAACTAGACAATTTGAGCATCAAGAGGGCGAAATTAACCCCTCTAAAATTGTTCACCGGATTACCTTCTAGAGCCTAAATCCCAAAACATAGTTCCTATCATCAAGATGTTCGTGGTTATGTAGATCAAGTTTCACACGTTTTATGGGGGTATTGCAAGCGCTGTTTCCACAGGCAAGCCACAGACTGAACAAGAAAGGATTGTGAGTACTCAGTTGGAAAATATAGATTGCTTGAACCTGCTGGAGGGGTGCTGAGATCCCTGATTAATGCTTTGTTCCTTCTGCATTGATTGTAGTATATAATCAGGTGTTAAGAGGCATAAGTTGTGACATTATGAGCCAAACCTAAAGAATCAAATTGTCCGCTTACTGAAACAAGTCAGAGTTCTTGTATACATGACCAAAGTTAATGCTGAATATCTCTTCTTGTGCAATTGTAGATACTTCCATCATCCATGTTGAGGGATTATGCCCATCTGCTTTTCTATTGACTCCTTCAATTCCCCTGACAAAACAAGATATTGTGGAAGTTGAAACTTGTAGTAGGATAAATTGTTTTCTGCTTTTTATTTTTTCGTGTGTGGGAAGTGCTTCAGTTTGGCTCTTTAGCTATTATTAATGCCTTTTTTTTTTTTGCTAAAAATTATTAATGCCTTTAACATGGAGAAAATTCAACATACGAAGAAAGTCAGACAGCAATCCAAGGAATGAACTAGCACAAACACTGTAATCGTGCTTGTTGCAGAATCAATTTCAGCTGGTACGTGAAGCCATGAGGAGAATAACAGTGACTCGTATACTGTAACATTAGAAGCATGGATGTCCTGTTCACAGTATCCTGATATGCAAGCAAATATTTCTTGCTTCTTGGAGTATCCAGACACAGTAATGTTTCTCTCAATATATCCACCTGTTTTCCTTCGAGCTAGCACATCCATTAATGCAGTCTTTCCGGCACCATTAATGCCCATTAGAGCTGTCAGGACTCCTGGCCTGAAAGCTCCACTCACACCCTTTAAAAGTACGAGCTGATCTTCTTGAAAACCCTGTGCTTTCATTTCCTGCAGGTGCAGTTCAAGAGAAAATACTAGTTTGTTTCTTAATAGTTATACCATCGGAGGGCTTAGGCATATCTAAAGATCTACGTTGTCGCCAATGTCTAATCTTTAGTTACCGTTGGCATGTCTATGGAGTATCTTATGTTATCAAAAGTGATGGAAAGAACTCTTCGTTAATCAAGTAGCTCGCCTGCATGGGATGCCAAGGTTGATCGTCAGTGACCGAGATCCTGTATTCGTGAGTAATTTCTGGCATGAATTCTTCAAGCTTCAAGGCACCATGCTCCGCATGAGTTCAGCGTACCACCCTCAATCTGATGGCCAAATCGAGGTTGTCAATAAGTGTGTCGAACAATACCTCAAGTGCCTATGCAGCCGGTTTTCTAAGACATGGGAGTATAATTTAGCTTGGGCAGAGTATTGGTATAACACCACCTTCTATTCCACTATCGGAATGACACCCTTCCAGGCACTATATGGACGAGCACCACCAACGATCATCTGATACATGGAAGGACTCTTGGCTGTAGATGAGGTCGATAGAACCTTGGCCGCTCGAGACCAACTGATAAGGGAGCTGAAGGGCAACTTGGAGAGGGCGCAAGGTCGAATAAAGCAGCAGGCAGACAAGAAGCGAAGAGAAGTTACTTTTACAGAGGGGGAATGGGTGTTCCTAAAGCTTCCACCTTATCGACAGCAGATGATTTTCCGACGAGCTCACCAGAAGCTTCCCCAGAAATACTTCGGGCCATATCGCATTATAGAGTGCGTTGGACCAGTCGTAACAGAGGACGTGAAGGTTCATCTAGTGTTTCATGTATCGCTCCTCAAACGAAAACTAAGAGATGGGCAAGTCCCTTGTGAAGGACCACCACTCGTTCAAGAAGATGGACATTTTATGTTGGAGCCAGCCACCGTTAAGGACTACCGATGGGTCAAAAAAGGAGAGAAAATCATCAAAGAAGTCCTCGTACAATGGCGTTCGTTGCTTGAGGAGGACGCCGCCTGGGAAGAATACGACCAGCTGAAGAAACAGTACCCAAGAGCAAACATTGAGGACAAGGTTTTGGCTGAAGGGGGAAGGGATGATGGGTGCACTAGATCTCAGCGGGTCCAGAGACCGAACCCGCGTTACCTAGTGTCCATCAACCATGTTCCACACGGAGATGCCGGAGCTCAAGGGAGTTTGTTGGGTCAAGTAAAGGAGTCGACCACTGGCCATGCATGAGGGCCACGTGAAGAAGGAGGCTCTGCTGCGGTTGCTACGGGAGCAGAAGGTCGTTCATCGGCGTCTTCGGCGTCCGTTGCCTTGTCCCCCGAGTATTCTGTGGGTTAGTTATGTTCGTGACTTTAAATAGGGATGGGAGAGGGGAAGCTAAGTAGAGAGTTGGTTTGCTCGAGTGTAATGGGTTGCCCTCACCTAAAGTAGAGCCCTATTAATAAAAGTATTCCCTTATTCCATTCGACGTCTCTCTCTCTCTCTCTCTCTCTCTCTCTCACACACACACACACACACACACACACACACACACACACACACACTCACTCACTCTCTCTCTGATTGGGACCTATCACTTTTTGTTTTGATGCCCCATCGTTTGCATATCGGCTTCAACAACCTTCTGGTCAGTTCCTGCAAGGATTGCTTTTCTTGCACGGTTGTGTGTTGGCAGCTTCTCAAGAGCAGCCCATCTGAGAGCCTCTTCATCATTTTGTTCTCTCAAAGCTTGCGAGAATATGGTCTCTGAACTCTTTTCTTGCACGCAAGCCCCCAATTTTATGTGCTCTTATGGCCTCCATTGAGTTAACTGAAGACTTGCAAAAATTAAGAAACTGATGGCGTGGTATTCCGAACTTTCTTCAGCAAAATCCGACAAAATTATTTGTTGGCTAGTACTCAATCTTCGACAGGGGAAAAGGGAACTCTTGTCATTCAGTATGTCTCTTCTTGCAAAACCAAAAGGAGCCCAATTCAGTGATGTGGAAAGTGATAGGACGCATGCAAGGCTACCTCTCAAAAGTTTATGGGCTTTCTGGAGCACCAGAATTGAAATGCTAAAGGTGTTTAAATAGCAGAGAAGCTTGAGATTACTCGTGTCCTGACAAGGGAACCAGTGCATCTGAAAGACATTTGAAGAAGGAAATGCATGAGAATTTTGCTGGCTTTTCTAATCATAAACCATTCATATGTGCATATGTTCAGGTGGCTCGTTATCAATTCAAATGTTCAAGTACATTTGTTGGTTGTGTTAATTGATATCTCCTTTTTTTAATTATTTTATAGAGACCAGTTTGATGCAGAGCTAGAGACTTTCATGATATTGAATTACTACATTTGTCAAGTTCATGTTCACTGCATTTGAACAATTACTTTTATTAATTCTGTGTTAGTTTGGTCATCATTTGTTATCATAGAACACAAAACTGAGCTGTTATAATAAAACTTAAAAACAATTGTTGGTTGATGTATTACGCCATGTTTTTTTATCATGAAGCAGTAGGCAAAACTCAGAAGGAATCGTTGGTTGATGTATTACACCATGTTTTTTTTTTTAAACTATTAAGCAGGAGGCGTGAGGAGCAGTTTGCCAATTTTTCACTGCCATTCTCTTGAGGAGTAGTATTCTGCTCACTTTCAGTTCTTATTTATGTCTTGGATCATTTTTGCCCGTGTTCTTAATGATATCTTCTGGCTAGAATATAGCTATAGAAGGCTGATTGATTGTTATCTTGTTGAGAAAGTGTACAAATTTGCAGGAAGATTTCTTTTGAAAATATTTAATGGCTGATATGGGTTATCACAAAGCTTAATCACTTGTTCCTAAATGTGGTCGATAACTTTGCTTTCGTCATCCTTTTTTTTTTTGGATGAAATAATAGTATTACAAATTGAACTAGAATTAGCTTAGCACTAAAGCTATGTTTGGTTGAAAGAAGTTGGGCTTTGAAATAAAAATGAGTGGTTGTTTGGTTGAGAAAATTCTCATTCTCATTTTGATTTTTGAGGAATATTCAATCCTCCAAAATTCAATCTAGATTCTTCTCTAATATTCAAATTTCTTTCCGATTTCGATTCTAATTACGAGCCAAGCATGTTGAGGAATATAACCATTTTTATTCCATTTTAATTCATTTTGATTCCGAGTTCAGTCACGAACCAAACATACCCTAAAACTCGAGCTATTGCCATACAAAGATTTCTAAAATGGATTCCGCCGGCAACCTCAGATTTGACAAATTTTCTATATTTTTTACATTCATCTTGAGTTTTTTTCAAAAGCACTGATGATATGACTCGAAACTAATTCAATTTTTCACGGGAAGCCATTTGCAAACAGCCCTTCCCCAAAACTACAATATTGACGGGAAGGTTCTCTATGATCCAAGAACACCATCAAACATGAGGTCTTTCTCTCTTTTTGTTCTTCCCGTGAGGATCGAGACCTGTGGCCTTCCTGCACTCTCCCAAACATTCCTTCCATGTTTTCAGCTGGCACGCCATCTCGCATATGGACAAAGCTTAGTATTGCCACATGCGGCAAGGGGAAGACGGTGAGCCACATATATCTAGGTTCACACGTGTAAGATGAGACGAATGGGTACAGCTCACTTATCTCACAATAATAATGTGCTTGTTAATATGATTCCAATCACATACTGAATTATGTGGAGCTGATGACCCTAGTACTTTTATGACAATGGCATTCAAATTTCTGGAATATATAGAGTGTTTTTATTTCTCTTGTTCTTTTCTCTTCCATGTATTCCAACGATTCACTAAGCACTTTGGCCATCTACCATTTACTAAAATATTTCACACCAAACATTACAGCATCTATAACTCCTGGATCTTAACATCCTAAATGAAATAACGTGGTTTAATTTGGGAACCATCTCGAATGGTTCTTATAGAGATGTTGGTGTCTTCGTTGAATCGATGGGCCATAGTTTGAACGCAGTCAGCGGTGGTGTGTTCTGGGCCGGGCCTGTAACCCAGCAGGTACACGTGTCATCTCCTAAGCTGGGAATATAATCGTAATTCCGTACAATGCCGAGGGTATTATGCGACGGTTCAAAAAAGGGCGGTACCGGAGTGATCGCTATTTAGAGAACCCTGCTTCCCTCTTTCCTTGTTCTCCACTGGGGCGACAGGTCGAATGGCGAGTGTGACAGGAAGCTGGAGCGACCGCGCAAGAAATCCGCCGATCCCTCCTAATTCCGGTAATTTTCGACCCCTTTATTGGTCTCGAGATGATTTCTTGCCTCTCAATAACTTGATACGATCATCCTGGTCTCGCCCGTCAGCCCTAATTCTTTGATTTCTTGGAACTTGGATAGTATACGAGAAGTTTTTTTTTTTTTTCACTGATTTCTGGATGATGTGAAGTCGATTATTTCGTGATTTGGTTTGTGGATGCGATGCATGCGATTTAGACCATGTCATCCATGACTAATGTGGTTCTTCTTGATAGATCTGAATTTTGAGATAATGGTCGAGGCCGTAAACCCTGATTCTTAGATCGGTCCCTTTGATTTCTTGTTTGTTTCAGTCAACTTCATCGCATCTGCAACTATTTCCTGTTATTCCTAGAGGATGTTTAAATGGGTTATCCTGTAATCTCTATATGCCACGCACGCATGCGCTGTAGGCCATGTAACAATGTTATTTCTTTCTTCTTGTGTGCTTCTTCTTTGGTCTGACTCTTTTTTTCGTTGGAATTATCTGATCAAGAATTCAACGAGTCTGTATCTGAATCTCTATTTGTTGCTTGAGAATGGTTATAACCTTTCTTTTCTTTAAGGAAAAATGAAGGAAAGCACGATGATCAGAATTTTTTGTACTCATGGAAATCCGTGTATTGATATTTATTGGTGCTCTTGGGAACCATGTAAATAGGGTTTGATCTGGAAAAGGGCGTGAAACTATTGGAGTTTTCAATTTTTTGGAATTGTTTGGGTTCTGGAAGTGTCAGAAAGCTAGATTTTAAGATTGGTATGGATCTTGTGCACAAAAATTCCATGTAAAACAACATGAGTTCTGTGCAGATTTTATTCAGTTATTGCCATATTAGATTCTGCCTAATCTAGATTTTAAGATGACATGTTATTTGCCTCATGGTGAACTGAGAGTTGGTTCTTAATTTCTGTTCTACTCACTGACAACACATTATTTGCTTACATCACGAGATTTCTCTGTCACTTTGGTATCAAATGATTTGGAAATTCTATTCATTTGCTATCAATTCTGCTTGGTTGGGAAATTTATGGACAATTGCTTCTTGCTTCCTCTTTCATTTTATTTTATATTGTTTATTTTCTGTATATGACTGTGCTTATGTGTTTTGGAAGAACAGAGAATTTTGAGGGTATCGGATTAAAACTCTATGTGTGTATGATATCAAGTCGACCATACTGGACCTCCTTTTCCAGGTCAAGTGCCTGTCAAAACCATTCTTGCTATGTCACGTCCACTCAAAAAGTTGTGATTAGATAGCCATGATAACCTTCTTTTGGTGCATTCCTCTTTATCCTGTGTATGTTTTAGAGATTCCAAGAAAATGTATTGATATCTCTTTCCCTCTGTAAGTAGGGCTGGAAGTGGGCCGGGCCGGGCCGGGCCAAACCCCTACCCAAGCCCGGCCCGAATTTTTTTTCCGAGCTTTGGGCCGGGCCGGGGCCCGATCAATTTTAAAGGAACAAGGCCCGAGCCCGGCCCGAGCCCGTTTGGGCCAGCCCGATGACGAGCCCGGCCCGATCTCGAGCCCGGCCCAGTTTACAGGATTATACGCACGAATATATATATATCTCCCTACCAGAATGTATAATATTTCAGGCATGACCAAACAGCAACCAACGTGAGATATTTGAAGCCTTATAACCTGTAGTTTGATGATCACATTCAACCTGCATATGTAGAATGATATATACCGTAGAAGAAAAAAATATGCCTTGAATTAACTAGCATGGGTGTTTTTAACAATATAGCAGCCCAGAGATTACTGAATTCTGCTCGAGTAACCTTAAGCATATGAAGCAGTAGGCCACCGGCCCATGATGATGTGAGCAAACCAGTATTATCAATAGACATAACTCATAAGCAAAGCAAAAAAAGTGCCTTCAATTCCCAAGGGGCAGAGTTTGGAGCCAAGTACTAGAAGTGGCATCCACTTGAGCCGGCCAACCATTTGAGAAACACACTCATCAATCACAACAAATAAATAATCAGGCATCCCAACCTTCAGGTTTAGACGAAGTACCAAAATCAAATCTAGCATTCCTGATAAACTAGAAAGCAACTGACTCCAGAAAAGCAAGCCACGGAATGGATAATCCTTCAGAACATTTTGGTAGAGCAAAACCCCAAGTATAGAACCCGCCGAACCAACAGAAAAAATGAAGCCAATTGTTCCCTGCATTGAGAGTTTTGTAAATTTTGAGGAAGAAGTTGCCTCAATTAAACCCTGGATGTTCCAACAGTCAAAATGTTAGAAAATACCTGAGAGAAAGATGGTCCTGAAGTTGAATCTGTGTACCAATAGAACATTCCTTCTTTAGGTATAAACTAAATCTGATGAGGGTATCGTCATTCAGTTCTCCCAAATTGCCCACTCCAGGAGTCCAGGGTGTCGTCATCTACATTCAACGTTACAGAACTCGAGCAATTTGCAACTGTTAACACACAAATCAATCATAAATGTTTAAATTATAAGTACAATAAGCAAATAAAAAATATTAGATAAATTTAAAAGATTTATATACCTTCATCATATTGTTCACGAAGCCAATCTTGGGTACACACTAAGGCTTCTACGGTAGAAGGGCTCAAAGAGCTTCGATACTGATCCACAAAGCTACCACCAGTGCTGAATGCTGACTCAGATGAAACAGTGGAGACTGGAATAGCTAGAACATCTCGAGCCATTCTTGATAGTATAGGATAGACTGCTGCATTGCTCTTCCACCAAGCCAAGATGTCAAACTCCTTTTTCTCCAAATCAGGAAGCACATCATCATCCAAATAACTATCCAACTCGGATCTCTTAGGGCGTTTTGAAGAACTCTGACTTCTAAATTGAGCAAAATCCATACCAAATTTTTTTTTGGAAGAAACTGAACTTATATCACCTTGTCCACCAAAATTAGATGTTCGCTCACTTGAACTCATAGAGGGATGCATTCTTGTTGCATCTACATACTCATTATACAATTTAAAAAGACAAGCACGAATATCATCAATCTTTTTCTTGCACTCCTCCAACTCAAATGCCTTTTGATAACAAAACTCTACAAAAATCAACTTTGATCTGGGATCCAAAATAGAAGCAATTACCAATAAATTATTGCACTGAGACCAATATTTGTTAAACTTCTTTAGCATCTCATTTGTTAATTGCTTCACTGTTTCATCAGTATCGATACTTTCATCCATCAACAAAGCCCTAATTCCCCAAACTTCTTTTAGGTATAAATTGGATGTGGGATACTTACAACCAGAAAATACTTTAGTGGCATCAAGAAAGGCTTCTAAAAATTTAAGAATTATAGAAGCCTTTTTCCATTCATCATTGGTGGGGCATACACATGAATGCTCAGTTGCATATCTAATAAGAGCATCTTTATAACCAAGTGCATCATGCAACATTTCATAAGTAGAATTTCATCTTGTAGGAACATCCAAAGTGAGTCCTTTTCTAGCAGGAAGTCTCATATGCTGTAGAATTTCATTAAATGCTTGCATTCGAGATGGGGATGCAGAGACATATCTAACAATTTCTCTTATACATTCAATAGCTTCATGAATGATTTTCATTCCATCCTGAACCATAATATTTAATATATGTGCACAACATCTAATATGACTGTACTCTCCACTAAACAACATTGAATAACAAAAGTGATCTCGGAGCCTTCTCATTACAGCATCATTTGTGCTGCAATTATCCAAAGTAATAGCACATATTTTACAATCCAATTCCCATTCAACAAGACATTTTTTTACAGCATCTTCAATTGCAAAGCTGGTGTGAGGGTATGGAAGTTTCTTGAAACTAATAATCTTCTTATGCAGAGTAAAATCAGAATCAATATAATGTGCTGTGAAAAAAATGTAACCAATTTTCTGATTTGATGTCCAAATATCAGTAGTAAAACTAACCCGAGAACTTAGGTTCTTGAATACATCATGCAATTTTTTCCTCTCTTCTTGATACAAAGCCATACAATCATGTTTTACAGTCTTACGACCCATAATTTTGAATAATGGCTGAAGAGATCTCATAAAATCCAGAAAAACAGTGTGCTCAACAATACGAAATGGAAGCTCAGCACATATGATAAATTTTGCAAGTATTTTTCTACTCTCTTCTTGATTGAATTTGAAACACTTTATCAGATCTTTTGAACTTGGTAGTAAGAGCAACTGATTAGTCGGATTCTTTTGATACTTCTTGCAAACATTTTCAAGATGGCGTTTTAGATGACTCGTTCCTCCTTTAGTGCTCCCACTTAAAACTTTTTTACAATATTTGCACTTAGCTATTGACCCTTCAGAATTTTTTTCCTCGATAAAGTGATTCCATACCCAAGATCTTTTTCTAGAAGAATTGTCACAAACATTTTCAGCAATATTTTCATTTCTATCATCCTCATTCCTTAAATCTTCAACAGTCTCATTTTCACCCACTTTAGAATGAGACATTAGTAAAAATAATCTGCCCAAATAACAAAATAAATATCACAAATTTAACCTATAGCATCAGATATGTACGAAAATTTAAAACTCTTGTTATTGACAAAGTTGGAGATCAACTATTGTAATCTAGCCACAATTGCAACTATTGTAACAATTCTCTTCAGCAGGCATCATAATTAAAAGCATGAAAACTTCCAATTGCTATAACATAACAAAGATGATCAACTTGCCAGTTCAACTAAAAATTTACTAACTCATTTGAAAATTGAACCCATAAATAAATAAACAAATAAATAATAACAAATCACTATAGTCTATAACCACTTATGCTGTTATGCAGCAATCTATAGCCATGTCTGTAGGGGACCATAAACAATTTGATAAATATCTGAGAGTGGACAATTTACCTATTGCTATAGAATCAATCTGTGCTCCAGTTGCATTAGAGGTGAAGAGGAGTTCACAATAATTGAATGTAATCATAGGACACAATATATCTTCATGTCAAGATCGAATAATCAATTCACAAGATTTTATCAAATGACCCCTGAGAATAGGATGTTAGGAAATATATAAAGAACTAGACGGAAATGTATAAACTACTATAGAACATGAAAACTTTTGGCAACTTGTTAAACTACCTGATAAGCTTAAAAACCAAAGGACGATTTTTTTCTCAAAAAAAAAAAACGAAAGATAATTATTAGTTGCACGAGGAAAAATTCTACCATCAAAGTTCACATTGTGAATTGAAGGTGCCGCTGCACCTCTTGACACCATAACTTCCTCGCAGTCAGTAATCGAAGGAAACAAGGTATTAAAAATTCTCAAAGAGCAGTCTTGCTATACCTAAAGGCACCCAGTTACTTTCAAAAGTTCAGTTACAGTGTCTAAAATTAGGCATAAATCACGAAAGATAGATCAATAAAAATGGCACCACAGAAAAGTCACAGAAGACAAGTTAAAGAACAAATCAACATAAACCATATGCCATTTCAGAAAAAATTCTGAGTTTAACGGATCAAACAGCCCAAACAAGAGCAACTGAAAGATAAGGGGGAAAATGCACATTTGTATTCCAGATCTTGATCCTAGAATCAAAACAAGAGCTTTCCCACAGCACTCCTCTCCAAATCAACAAACAGAGCCGGGTAAGAGGGAGAGAGAGAGAAGAGAGAAAGATAGAGAGAGAGAGTGGGGGTGGGGAGGAGAACAGCAAAATCGGAAGTAGGGAGCCTAACCTGAGAGCCGCCGCCGACGAGCCGACGATGACGAGCCGACGACGACGAGCGGAGAAACCCTAGCACAGTAGCACTCGAAAACCACCGCCGACGAGCCTCCCCCGCTCTCGTCTCGCCTCTGCACTCGACGAGCCAATGACGACGAGCCGACGACGACGACGATGACGAGCCGACACCGAACCGTAGACGACGACGACGACGATGACGACGGTCTCCTCCGGGCTGGCCCTCTGCAAATCCCCAAATCGGCAACGGCAAATAGGGAAATCGCGATTCGGCAAGGGGCAAGGGTTATTTACCGCTTCTGGAATTCGGGCTTGGTTCGGGCTGGCACTGGGCTCGGGCTTGGTCCGGGCCTGGGCCGGGCCAATGGGAAACCCGAGCCCGGCCCGATAAAAATTTGGGTTTAATTTTCTAGCCCATAGCCCGGCCCGCGGGCGGCCCGACCCGATGGGCTTCGGGCCGGCCCGAGCCCACTTCCAGCCCTATCTGTAAGGGGTGAAAGTCCTCAGCATTATGATGACAGATGCTTGAGGAGAAATGTTGGAGCATCTTAGTAATGCAACAATCTTCAGTAGCAGTTAGTTTCTTTAATATGTACACTTTCTTATAGGCAACAACCTTTGAGATACTACATACATGATAATTGGTGCACGGACATATAAAATGCAATTTTATTCATTCAGTCATGCTTCAAGCCTTTACTGGAAAAGAAAAATGCTGCTATACTTCATTTTCTCTGGGTTTATTTTCTGTTTTACTGCATATTTTTTAATGTTTTTCTGCTTTGAGACCTTTGCTGTCACTGGTCTAATTTAAGTCATTCGGGGTGGCAATACTCTACTGGAACTCAATGTTCTATTTGCATGCAGAAATTAGCAATGGATTTCATACCCATCAGATCAGATAAAAGGGCAGTCTAATGTTTATGTTTGTTTCTGATGCCTAGGCTGGGACTCTGCTTTAAAATTTTATTGTATTCCAACTTTTGAGAAATAAGGCTTAACCACATATTCCATTTTATGCAGGTAGTGGAGTTTGCATGATGAATACATCATGGAGGGATAACCAGCATCCATCCTTCATTCTCTTCATTTCATCCTTCCTTAGTGCAAATTCATACCGTCTAAACTTCCTACCCATAGCCCCTGTAATTCTCATATCTTGTTTTGAGATTCATGCAACAAGTTCATCTGTCATTATGATCACTGGATTGTAGGATTTCATATTCAACAATGGCGGACTGTCGGTTGCTTTTATTTTCGTAATGAATTGGGACTCTGATAATGGATCTGCTGTCTTTAACAGGTATCTCGAACCCTATATTAATTAACTTTCCTTGTTATGCGATTGTTTGACTTTATTAGAATATGTACAGAGCTGAAAAATTGAAGAGGCAGTTCAGGCATCTGTATGTTGTCGTATCTGTCCCAACAAGGGAACAAAATGATTCTTTCAATCACTCATACTTCAAGTAGGTAGTAGAACTTTTCAAGGCCTGAAGCTTCTTCCTGGTTTGAGTGATTGTCAAGGACTTGGATGTTTGGTAATTAAGGTACGCTGTGGAACTTGGTAGCCCAACCTTCGTGCCAGTTCGTGATCCAGAGATGGGCTTTGAGAAGATTGTGAAGATAGCTCATGCTCGTGGGGGTATGATGTTGATCTCTATTGCTAGTCCAAGTTGTTCCTCTTTGAATGACACATAGCAAGCTAATCACTCATCTGCAGTATGCAAACGACAAGATGCCATCTCCATGATGAAGAATGAGGTCAGTTAATGAACTTTTTTCATTTTCCTTGTTTTCTAACATCCTTGTTTGTTTGAATAATGTACTGCTTCCATTTGAAAGCGTGAGCAAGCAGTGCAAGGAATGGACTTATTCCTCAGAGTGGTTACCTCCATACCTGGAATCGACAACCATGATGCAAATGCAGTAACTATCTTTTCCTTATCTGAGGCAATTGTGTATAGATATGTTGTTGACGATGGTTCTAAATTAGAAGGAAGTTTCCTTGGTCAGAAAACTGATTATGCCAGGGATGAGCATCACCAGACTCTTTATGACACATTTCCTGCTTCACTAATCAAACTAGGAGAAATATAAATTTGTTAAGTATCTCAAATCCCTAAATAGTCCGGACCCTGCTTAATTTAAATTTCAAGTGCTATTATTGCAATTAGAGACATTTAGTCAATAATCACTGTCATTACATAGTCTCTGCAGTAACGACCTTTTGGCTTCTTAAAGTGAACATTGTTTCATTGTTTTTTATTGTGCAAAGTTCTGCCTATATGATACTTCTCCAAGTGCTGTGTTTTATCTTCTCAACATCCAAGAAATACTTGGTTTTTAAAGAAAACTAAGAAATTTTTGTTGCATTGCCTTGTAGCTTGCCCAAGCCATTGGTTCAATTGAAGCAATATCGAAAGCATCAAAGGGCTTTATTCTGGAAAATACAGACCTTTCAGCAGATAAAGCAGAAAGGATTGTAAGGTTCTTCAGAGATCCAAATTACTATCTCAGTCCAAAAATCAATTGATTGTAGCGGTTTGATTTTCATCTGGATTGACTAGCTATTTTCTGTTTCCAAGGATGAATATCACTGTTTTGGGATTTTGTTTGCTGTACCTACAAATCATGATTATTTTTTGACATTGCAAATTTCATAAGGTAAGCCACAATCGTGTGGGTGGTTGGGTGGTGTCCTGTGCGCGCAGGTGAATGTCTGTATGTGTGCATGTGTTACAGAGCTTTGTGCATGTGTTACAGAGCTTTATTAGATCCATAAGAATTAGAAAGTTCTGATAGCTGGAAGATCGAATGTTCTTTTTTTCTCCTTCCTAAGTCAATTTTCTTCTTACAAATAATTTTCTTAATCAGTGAGGGGTTTTTTTGGTGAGCGGGTGTGAGCGGGTGCGCCAAAAATCGCGCTGCCGGTGTGGCATTTCCCCAAACAGCTGGGGAGGGGGGTGGAGTATGGCTACCAGGGGGGACAAAGGCAAGGGGAAGGAGACGGAGGGATCGAAGACGCCTATGGCTGGGAAGCGCCAAGGACCGGGGAAGGCTGGGTCCTCGCGGTCCTGGTCGGAGGTGGCTAGAGGCTCGGCCCGACCACCCATGTGGACCAACCACGAGATCCCAGTCGAGGAGTTAGAGGAGGTCCAGCGGAGGTTCCCGAAGGTGCTGGAGCTGACGCCGGAGTGGGTGGAGAAGGAGAGGGAGGCCTGGAGTTCCACGGCGGTGATTGGGAGGAGCTTGGGAAGGAGAGTCCCGCCAGAGTGGGCTGCCCGGGAGATGAAAGCAAAGGGGAAACTGGACTACGAGGTTGAAGCTTTCCCCATGGCCGCTGGGTACTTCGCCCTACGCTTCCGGAATGTGGAGGACAGGGAGGCGGCGCTGGCAAGAGGTCCGTGGATTATAGCTGGCCAGTTAATGGCGGTGGAGAGGTGGCAGCCCGATTTCGTCCCTGGGAGGAGGGAGGTCAATAGGGTGGTGGTTTGGTTACGCCTCCCGGGGTTGCCACTCGAGTATTGGCGTAAGGAGTCCATCTGGGAGATTGCAACGGAGGCCGGTGTCCCAATCGAAGCGGATGGCTTCACGGTGGATCGCCGTCGCATGGGGTATGCGAGGATTAAGGTTGAGGTGGACGCCAGATTACCCGTGCGGCCGGGGGTGTTCATCAGGGGGAAGGAAGGGAAGCTCTGGCAGACCTTCCAGTATGAGTTCCTGCCGCCGGTCTGCTACCGATGTGGTCGGCTTGGCCATGGAGGGAGCGGATGCCGGTACGCTACGCCGGGGTCGGCTTCCGGGAGTGGGGGGCCGGGGGCCAAAGCGACTGAGGGGGAGAAGGCTGGCCATGAGTCCAGTGGCCAGTCGGAATCAGTAGGGGACGGCGAATGCGGCCGCCGAGTCTATGGCCCGTGGCTCGCCACGCACAGAGTGCCACCGGTGCCGATGAGTGCTGGTGCCGACCCAACACAGGTGCGTCCGGCTGTTCAGTCCGTGCCGAGCCCCTCCCACGTGGTGCCGACCTCCCCGGAGTCGCCCGCGGACACTGATGGGTGGCAAAAGCCAACCAAGGTGGCCAGGCGGCGGTCGCCGGAGACGGGGGTGGTGGGCGACTTGGTGGCGCCGGACACTGAGGTAACTCATCCTGGGTTGGGGCCCGGTCTACACTCCAAGTCTACTGGGATTCTGGGTGAGCCGGGCCAGGCGGAGCTGGGGCGGGCCTGGTTGGATGGGCTGGTGCCAAGGCCGGCGGCCCGAGGTCGTATGGGCCAGGCGGAGACGGACCAGGCCGATGCAACCGGACTGCCATTGGGCCAGGGCCCAAGCCCGATGAAACGGGCTAGAAGCCCGGCGAAGAAAACTTCCGGAGCAGGACGAGGTGCGACTGGGTCGACCCTCCCCAGATCGTCCTCCTCCATCTCCTTCGACGACTTGGCGTCTCGCCGGAGGGAGGAAGGGAGGAGACATTTCCGGAGCGCCTCCCTGCCCCCGGCGAGGGACCCTAATCGACCTCTACCGGCGGGTGATGCTGCCGGTGGAGCACGGGCGGAGAAGACACCGACGGTGGAAGGCGTCCCCGTGCCGACCGGAAGGCGAGCGGCGGAGGAAGCACCACCGCTGCAGATGGCAGCGAGGAGAGGCGATGGGAAGGCTACCGCCGACGGACAGGGGTTGGAAGGGGGCGAGACGGCTTCAGGAACGGGTGAAGCTACGGTTGATGTGCTTTCGGCCGGGAGTACCCAAAAACGGGTCAATCCCTCTTCTACGCCATCAGGGAAGGGGAGGCCTGTGAAGGGGCACAACATGGAGTTGAAGAGCTCCATCCCATCGCCATCAGGGGCAGTGGTGAGGAGAGGTTTGTCAGGGGGCTTGGGGCAGGGATCATCTTCACCGATTTTGGAGCATGGGAAGGTGGTAGACTTGCTGAGAGCTGTGATCCAGGGAGATGCTTTGGCATCGATGGAAGGAGAAGTGACTGCTGCATCAGGAGTGTTTGGCCCGGGGCAAGAGGGCAAAAATTCTTCTTCTGTGTTTGAATGAAGGTACTAGCTTGGAACTGTAGAGGGGCGGCCAAGCCGTCCTTCTCGTCGTCCTTTAAAAGATTAATTCAGATTCATTGCCCGGATATTTGCTTTCTTTGTGAAACCCGGGTGTCCGGAGATGGGTTACGCCGTGTGCAGCGGCGCTTGGCAGTAGATTGGGAATCTTTTGCAGTTGAGTCTCGGGGCTTGTCTGGGGGCATCCTAGTGTTATGGAAGCGTGGGATAGCTTCAGTAGATATCATCTGCAACTGTTCTCAGCAGGTAGTGATGGTACTTTCGGAACCAAATGACCCTCCGTGGGTTCTGTGTGGGGTTTATGCCAGTACCGACTATCGGACTCGGAGAGCCCTTTGGGATGAACTGACGACTCTGTTGGCCCAGGGAGTACCGACTATGGTGGTAGGTGATTTCAACTGCATTTTAAGCCCTAGTGAGAAAAGAGGAGGTAGGGCCTACTCAGATTCTGTGGATAGAAGGGAGTTTCGGGAGGTCTTGGAGAGGAATGGGCTGGTAGACCTCGGCTTCTCAGGACCTCGGTTTACCTGGTGCAACAATCAGCTTGGGCATACTAGAGTGTGGGAGCGGATTGACAGGGCAATTGCATCTCCGGACTGGGTTCAACGGTTTCCATCCTATCAGGTTAGTCATCTAGCCCGGATTGCATCTGACCATTGCCCTCTCTTGATTTCCACAGTATCGGGGTCCACTCATCACAGTCCTTTCCGGTTCGAGAAGTTATGGTTGTCATACCCCCAGTCCTGGGATGTGGTCAGGGAGGCTTGGGGCATGCCAGTACGGGGGGATGCCATGCAGAGGGTGTTGCGCAGACTGGAGCTTACCAAGCGGCGTCTTCGTCGATGGAACCGTGAGGTCGTCGGCAATGTTTTTCGGAGATTAGAGGGGGTGGAGGCTCAGATAGTGGATTTCCAGGGGCGGGAGGATCGGGGAGAGGAGCTCACGGAGGCGGAGATGGTGGATTTACGACGATCACTAGCTACCCATCATTCTTTGCTCCGCCAGCAGGAGATCTTTTGGAGACAGAAGTCCAGAGTTCAGTGGGTTAGGGATGGTGACCGGAATACCAGCTTCTTCCACCGATCGGCAGTCATCAGGAGGCAGAGGAACATGATTCGCTCCTTGAGGGTTGGGGCTGGTCCACGGGTGGAGGAGGATGCTGCAGTGAGACGGGTGTTGTTGGAGTTTTTCAGATCCAGGTGGACGGAGGATGGTGGGACACATGTTACAGGTCAGCTCCCTAGGCCGCTGGTCAGAGTTGAGGAGACAGAAAATGCAACTTTGATCCGGCCAGTGTCAGAGATGGAGGTGCAGGAGGCGGTATGGAGTCTGGCCGAGGATAAGGCCCCAGGACCGGACGGATTTCCACCTTTCTTCTTTCGGAGATATTGGTGCATTATTCGGAGGGGAGTGGTGGAGGCAGTACAGTTTTACTTTGGTCGGGCAGTGATGGCAGATGATTGGAAGGCCACTTTTATAACATTGATACCGAAGCGTCAGGATGCTTCGGAACCGAGTCACTATAGACCTATTAGCTTATGCACTACTATGTACAAGGTGGTTGCGAAGATCATGGTGAGGAGGATGAAAGATATATTGCCGAGGATCATTAGCCAGGAGCAGGGAGCTTTTGTGAGGGAGCTTTTGTGGGGGGAGGAGTATTTCTGATAACATTTTGCTAGCACAGGAGATGATGGGGGACCTACTGCGCGCCTCGAGGAGGCGATGCTTGATGGCAGTGAAGCTGGACATGGAGCGCGCCTATGACCGGATACGGTGGGATTTTCTTCGGCGAGCGCTAGAGAGCTTCGGGTTCCACCAGATTTGGATTGACTGGATATTGGGATGTGTGCATAGGCCTAGTTTTTCCATTCTGATCAATGGCACGCCATCGCCTTTCTTTCGAGCCACCATGGGTCTTCGTCAGGGATGTCCTCTCTCCCCGTATCTATTTATCATTTGCTCTGATGTACTCTCACGTGCTTTGCATGTTGCTTGTGGGAACCGGGAGTTGGCAGCCTATAGTCCAGCCCCGGGTGCCCGCCCCATTTCTCACTTACTTTTTGCAGACGACTGTCTCTTGCTCGCCAGGGCGAGAGAGACTGATGCGAGAGCTCTTCAGGGAGTTCTGGAAGGATACTGTGAGATGTCTGGGCAGAGAGTCAACCTCCAAAAATCTGCCATACATTTCAGTCCGAGCACGGAGCGGAGGACACGACGGGAGGTACGGGCGATTTTGGGGATGCAGGAGGACGAGGGGACCCTGGTTTACCTAGGGGTCCCCCTCACAGGGAGGAGACTGCGGGTGGCGGAGTGCTCTACCTTGTTGGAGAGGGTGCGGAGCAGGCTAGAGGGTTGGAGAGCATCATCACTCTCTATGATGGGCAGGTTGACGCTGATCAGGTCAGTTCTATTTTCCATGCCCATTTATCTGATGGCACATACTGTCATGCCAAAGAGGGTCCTGGAGGAGATCGAGAGGCTCATGAGGAGTTTCCTATGGGGCTCTTGTGGGGGGGGCCACGGAGTACATCTGGTGGCTTGGGAGAGAGTATGCTTGCCCCTGCGTGAGGGTGGTCTCGGGGTGCAGTCACTCCTGGCGCGACGCGAGGCTCTTCTGGCACGGCGGGCGGTGCAGGTTGTTCTTGAGCCACATGGTTTTTGGAGCCAGATCATGACTGCTAGATATGGTCGAGGCGGAGTCACTGTGCAGGCGGTCGGCAGCCGGAGGGTTTCCTTTATGTGGCGACAGATCGGGAGGTACTTGCCGATGGCCTTGGCGCAGTCCAGATGGCTGATCGGCGACGGACGGAGCATTGATGTGATTGAGGATCCGTGGGTGGATGCACTCCCATTGAGATTATGGCCGACGATGTTTAGTGGCGAGGGAGCAGAGGGGCTTCGGGTTTCTGACCTTCTTAGGCCGGGGACGGCGGAGTGGGATGGTAACAGACTAGGCCAGTTGTTTGGAGAGCATTTGGCTGAGCGGGTTCGGACGCTCCCCATTCCGGGATCTGCAGGCCCAGATGTCAGGGTTTGGAGCACTACTAGTAGAGCGAGAGTTGGGGTCGGTGATGTTTCTCGAGCTATTCAGCGGATGTCAGCGCCGGGCTTGGACTGTAGCTGGGTGTGGAGGTTTGGGCTACATCAGAGGGTCGCTCTTTTTCTCTGGAAGGTGGCCTGGGAGCGTCTGCCGACGTGCTCAGTGTTGAGTGGACGAGGAGTGAGTCTTTCCCCCCTATGCCTGGATTGTGGGATGGACGAGTCGGTGGATCATGTGCTCTTCCAGTGCGACCGGGCGCGAGGTGTGTGGAGCCTGACTGGGATTCCGGAGGAGGTTTGGAGCCGGAGGGATTGGTTTTTGGAGGTGGTTCGGCGATGGGCTGGTATCCCACAGATGCGCAGCTTGGCTATTCAGGCGTCCTGTTCAGCTTACCAGGCATGGCTGGCCAGGAACGCCCGGATCTTTGGCGAGGGCAAGCCATCACCGCGGTTCGTGATGGAGCGGGCTCGAGCTCAGGCAGCAGAGATCACACATGTAGACCTAGCCCATAGACCTTTGACAGCTCGGGACATCTGGGGCCCCCACACTGCTTCGGCTGCTCCACATAGGGTATTCTTTACCTGGGAGCCCCCACCCCCGAGTTTCCTCAAGGTCAATTTTGATGGCTCAGTTTTGGATGGAGGTAGGAGAGGAGGGGCGGAATTCGTCATCAGGGGGCCGAGCTCTGGCGCAGTGGCAGCGGGGGGCTGCCAATTTTTTGACACTTCGGTACCTGGGGCAGAGCTGCGGGCGGCTTGGATGGGCATGTGTTACGCGCGGCGAGTGCTTCAGGCGAGGTCTATCCTTTTAGAGGGAGATTCGGCTACTGTGATCAGCTGGGTCCGAAAGGGCTCAAGCAGTTATGGGGGGGTCCACCCCTTACTATTCGACATTTTTGAGATGGCGAGGGAGTGTGTTACATTCCGAGCCATGCATGCATACCGTGAGGCCAATGGGGCGGCCGACTGGGTGGCGGCATATGTTGCGAGCCACTCAGGAGGCACCCTATGGTCTGGAGAGAGAGAGATGCCCGGAGCACTTCGGGACCTTTTGTTTTCTGACTCTATTGGGTGTATTCGTACCCGTGTTGTATGAAATACCCGCTTTAGCAAAAAAAAAAAAAAAAAAAAATAATTTTCTTAAGAAAACAGAGTGATTCCTCCAAATTCTGTGTTCAAATTAAAGAGAAGTTGAAAGAGTGATTCCTCCACAAACAGCCCCCATGGTTTCTTCATGGTTTGTAGCTACAGTAATATTTCCTCTTTCCAATATCAATAGGGCTAGGTATTTCCTACTGGGATATTCACGGGAGGCCACAATCTATGATTGGAAATGTGAATACATACAATGTTGTGCATCAATAGGGGATCAAATCATGGTTTGCTAATTGCATTACCTGCTGCTACTGCTCAATAGAAAATAGTGGAATTTATTGTCAGTTTTATAAAAGTCCATTTGTTCTCTCAATAATTTATGTTTAATAATAGTGAAAATGTGAATACCCTCTAGTAACTTTACCTTATCTTTTTTTCAAAGAAAATGCATATGGTTTATGGGGAAAAAAATCTCCTAGAATTGATGCTCTTTTTTTCTTGGTAAGTATTTCAGTAAGTCAATACCCTCATAAAATGGTCATACGTAGGTTTCACTGGTCACTTACGTTGAGTAATGGCTAACTTCATCAGAGAACCACTTTGATTACCTTTCATGAGTTTTCCCCCCTTCCCTCACCTTAGCAATTGGTCTCTGACTCTGTTCTTTGGTTTAGCTGCTTAGGGTATGTAAAAAATGTATTTATCAAACGGCAGTACTTCTTTAGTTGAAGCAAGTGATTCATCAATAACTAGAAAACAGACTGGCATAATTATGCATTATATTGTGTCCAATCACCACCGCTGGTATAACTAGTTGATTGCTTCTAGCATTATAGGTTTGGAAGTTTTGTATTTCCAAGGATTGGCAGTTCTTACTCTTAAGAGCCCATATTTTTTTCAAGTAATTTGATATTGTGATCAAATTAGGCACGACCATGTTCATGAATGGAAGATAACTGCCAGTGTGGTATTGCTTTTGTTTTATGGTTTACTTTTAGAAATCCAAGAAGAAAAATGAACAAGACTGAACAACATGTATGACAAAATCCTTCTAAATAAATAATTGTAAAATTTTTCAGAGCTTTTGGAAGCAAAGATTTATTGCTTTCAAAAATCACTCTCCATGTAGGAGGATTTAACTAATTTGTAAAGAAACAAAAACACAGAAGAAGCAACAATGCCAAACTTGCACAAACTTCATTTCTTATGTGCTTAGTCTCATAGAAGGATTTCTGATGTACTTGCATAAGTTATGAGTTGCCTTTGTTTTAAAGAATCTGTCATGTATTCGAATATTTGTGCATATCTCAGTGGTAGGATGGCAGGATGGCAAAAATGAACTACAGTTCTGGTGAATTTCTTGAGTTCCTTTTCCAGTGGCAATTCTTTCAGATAGGACGAGCTGTTTGATAATTAGGCCAATGTGCACATGATATCTGGCCATGCTTTCTGAACCTAGAGTTCCAAATCTTAAGCTGAATTGCAATCATGAGATTTTCTGCTGCTTATCTTTTTTGAGAAAAGAGATTTTCTGCACATCAAAGAGCTACAAATCCTAGTTATAATGTTCCATGATAGAAACATTTAGGAAAGAGGAGTTGTTTTTCTGCATTTTCTTTTATGGCATACAGATGGTTGTACAAGCTGCTTCATTGACTGATGACTCAGGTAAAAAGGTTATGGATTGGCTCTAGCAGGTTCAAATTATAAAGGGGTGATCTGATTAACCTGTCTCATGTGGCTAAACCTGTTTAATAAATGGGCCGACGCAACACCTGGCACATCTAAAAACTGTACAGAGATAAAGATGGTTTGTATGTCGAGCCTCTCTTTCTCTAACTTTTATTATTCCCGCCCCTTCCAAACCTTCTACTCCCAAGCTCTCCAAATAACACTTCTAAATCTTAGTCGAGTGCTAAGTGTCCTATGGCTCTACAAAGAAAGGTAAATGAATAGTAGGAGATAACAGCTTAGGAATAATTCCCTAACATGCATCAATATAAATAATTAGATATAGTATAACTATTTCAACAACATTAAAAATATTAACATCATGAAATGCATGTTTCAATTGATTTCTATTTAAATTTTCATATCTGCTGCTCAATTGTCCTGATCTATCAATTGCAAATAATCAAGATAGCAATTCCATTTGATAGTAATTTCAAATAAACATTTTATTATTATTTGATTTGCAAGGGTCGGATACAACATTGCGGAGATTAAACAATAAGTAATTTAAATTATTTTTAAATTTTGGACTTACCATGGTTACGCTCTAGACCATAACCGGCAAAAATAGTTTCACATTTTTATTTATGACAAGACTATTCATAATGTTGTATTTTTGTTCATGAGGAGACTATCCATAATGTTGTATTCCTGCTCGTAACAAAATTATCGACAATCAGGTTTTTACCATCATATTTTAGCTTGTGATGAAACTATTTGTTATGTCATATTTCAATATGTGATAAGGCTATCCATAATGTTGTATTCCAGCCTATGACGGGGCTATTCAGAATGTTGTGTTCCTATCTATGACAGAGACTATTTATAGTAATGTTGTTAGTTCAAATATCTCTTACCGTCCACTTCTGCAAAATTTGATTTTATTAGTTAACTATGCCTACCACAGTAAATGTAAATTTATATTAGGTTCCAAGCAAAATAAAAAAGCAAAATAGTATCATAGTCCTTGCAAATCCAATGCCATCTATACGTGGTACATATATACATAGTAAAAATTTTACATCCATATGAGTGAACATGCTGGATGATTCTTTCTTCCATCAATAGTAAAACCTAAACAAGGTGTCTACCAATTTTAGAGTACACATAACACATCTAATCAACATAGTATTAATATGTAATATAATTAGAGAAAGTAATTATCTTCATAAGAATCTGGAAACTAATCTACCAATGATCAACCATCCCTCAATCATGCTAATTTGATTATTCATCTATCTTTTTTGAGATTTCTAATTTTGAGGTTTTGAGGTTCAAAACTAGCCCTAATTCTAGTTTTTCTTTAACCTACCTTGATCCAAATTAATTACCAAAATTAAATAAATGGGAACTTATTAAATTATATCAAACTTGTGTTGAGCCAAATCTACATGAGCTAGATTGCACCCGACTCCTCTATTGGAGCATGTCCTTGAACGGTCATAGACTCATCGTCCCTTCTAACCAAACTGATTATTGAACTTATTAATTCGTGAGGGTTAAAATTGTAACATAAATATTATTTTACTCACCTTTGGATGCAAGGTACTTTTATGACGGTCATCACGTGGGTCTTAAAAGGATATTTCCTTCACACCCTATCTTTTTTTCTTTTTTTTTTCGGTGGAAAGAGGATCTTTTTTTTTTTGTTTTGTTTTTGGGTAGAAAGAGGAGCATTAAGCTTGATTCCAGAACAAATGAGATTACATAGTCTGAGAGTTACATACAAAAAGGATCACCCAAACATGCATATACACAAGATAGATCAGCTTCAACTTTAAAGGATATATATATATATATATATAGCTATTATTAAACCATACAGTAAGCAAAACACCCTGCTGAATGCTGTAAGGGATAAAACTAGCTGATATAATTCGCATGCCATAGCCACCAAACAGTTGTAGAGCTTAATGAGTCTTCTGATATCCTGACGATAAGATGATAACAGCATATTGGAACGAAACAGTGTGCCTTACGCAGCAACCGACAATATTGCCAGAAGAATCTGCAGCCCAGTCAAGAGAATTCTACGCAATCCATGAGAATATCTAGGCAAGAGTTTAAGCAGTCAGCCAGTCTCTCAGAGAAGGCAGAGCAATAGAAGTTTATAAATTTAGAGCCCAAAAGAGAAATCCTGCATGACTACAGGAAACATAGTGAAATCCTGCTTAGTATAAACAGACAAAGCCCCAGATAGATATACCAGCAGTAAATTCCAAAACTCAGCTGCCATAATCATGCTGATACCGTGGTACAAGGAATCTAATAGAGATCTACAATATGAACTCATGAAATCAAAATAGAAGAGATATAGCCAAATGACTGCATTGCAATTATAAATGGCTGCTTTAGTCCATCCGGATAATGTCTATGTAATTAGCCCACCAATGTTTGAACGAAGATTTGGATAGGTCCTGGCTGCAGATTAGTGACAAAGTGGTTATATTATTGTGCTATAAAGTTATAAGATCTTATTTCAAACTCCGTATAAACATCATCTTCACCTGAACTGTGAAAATTCTGATCCAGATGACAATTAAAGAACACCATGGAAAATAAAGATAAAGAATAAAGTAACCATATGTTTATATATTTCTGCTGAAGATCCCATCTAAAACCATAATGTAATGCAGCATAATACAAATTGAAGAACAAATCTTTAAACATCTCTGCAGAAAAGCCCAGCTTATCAAACCAAAATTTATATATGAGATACCACACCAAAAAATGTAAAAGCTACATAAGCATATATTAATGGACGCTTCTGAGCCACTGAGATTGAAGACCTGCAATGAAGTAGTAGTTACCATCTAATTTAGCACATAACCAAATACCCCCATCATTCCTAATAGCACTGATACGTACATGCACTTTGACCATAAGCCAGGTTAGCATAATCTCCCACATAACATGGATTGATACTTATAATGACATCTTTATACATATTGCCATAGCAGAGCAACAACTAATTTAGGAGGATCACCGAACCCGATGTAGACCACTTTTGCCACTATGAGTATTCAAAAGAATCACCAACTCAATGTGGATTACTTTGGTTACTACAATTATACAAGAGAATCACCAAACTCGATGTGGATACTTTGTCTACTACGAGTATTTAGAAGGATCGTTAGACTCAATGTAGAATATTTTGTCCCCTACGAGTATTCAGAAGGATCACCAGATTCGACGTAAACCACTTTGACCACTATAGATATCTAGGAGGATCATCAGACTCAATGTAGATCATTTGGCCATTACGAGTATTCAGGAGGATCAGTAGACTCGATGTGAAATATTTTAGCCATTATGAACAGGGCTGGACATGGTTCAAAAGTGAGATTTGTCATATTGAAAAGCTGAGTCGCATGCCAAATTTTTGGTAGCCGTAACTTAGTCTTATAATGCCCAATTGAGATGATCTTTTGTTTGAAATTGGATAACTTTTCGAGATCTACAACTAAAAATTTGAATTAGGATAAAATTCTACTATTTAGGCCCCAAAATGGGCTGCTCAAACCAAAAATTTTCTTTCGAGTAAAACTTTGACCGAGCATAGTTCTCTATTCGAGAAGAATCAAGCAGAGAGACAGAAGGCAGAGTTAATATATAGTGGAAAAATACGAGAGAAATTTTTTCGCTTGAAGATCCATATGATACTGTTGCCCAGTAGATACAACCCAAGAGGGGGGGTGAATTGGGTCTTTTAAAACTTTTAGGCTACTTCTAACACTTTTCAATTAATTATGCTAAGTTGTATAGATGCACAGTGGAATTTAAATTTAGCAACAGTTTGATTTATTGAATGAGACTTGATTAAGTAAATTGAATATGCTTGCAACTAAAGGATGCGCGGATAAGAGTTAAGCAAGCAATTTATCTAAGTAAGTAAGTGAGCAAGTTAGACAATGACAAAAAGCATCACAAACACAACAAACATATAGTGGTTCAGTGCACCCCAGCACCTACATCCACTCCCCAAGACCTCTTGGGAATTTCACTATAATCCTCCAGATTACAGTCCGGTAGTTTTACGAGTGCACTACCCAACTCGTTGTTTTATCCCGGGCTAACAACGAACCCTACAATCTCCCAATTTAACCTAGGCTTGGGACGCCTTTCCCTTGTTCCAAGTTCCTTGACTGGAACAAGCACAATAATCAAATGTTTTACAAAGATTTGAAAGCTCTTAAGAAAGCGAATATATCAATGAAAAACAACAAAACCGGAAGAACCCTTTTTGCCGTTGGAAGCGTGGGTGATGGTGGTTCTTCCGATGTGGATCACGTTTGCTTGAATGCGAGCTTTGAATGCCGAGTGGGAGTGAGTAGTTGAGCACGAAATCAGATGGGAAAGCTTGAATGCACTTGATTTCTCCTCTTGAAAGCACTAACTCCCTTGAACCTCTTTCTCTTTCTTCTCTCTTGAATGATCTTGTGTTTGGTTGGTGAGAAGTTGTTTAAAGGCACTTAAAAGCTCCTTTTTATAGCCCTACAAGCAATAGATCCGTTAGACACAAAAATATAGCCGTTTGAAACTCAAACAAACCTGCAAAAGTGTGTCAGTCGCGTCCCAGGCGCTCCGGAGACGTCTCCGCTTCATCGCGAGACGTCTCGGCTGTAAGATTTTACTTTTGACGATGTTTGGGGTCGACTCGGCGCTTTACAGGGGCGACTCCGATGATGAACGGTTTGAATCCTTGTTTTTCTATTTTTCTGAGAGGGTCGCCTCGGCGCTTTACGGGGACGTCTCGGCTTGTTTGCGCTTTTTGCATGGGGACGACTCCGCTGCCTTGGGGACGACTCCGCCATTATATCTCCGAAAAACATGTCTTCTGGAATTCTCTGAGAGAGTCGACTCCGCTCTTTCAGGGGACGTCTCCGCTGCCTTATCACTGAAAAAGACATCCTCTGGAATACCCTGAGAGAGCCGACTCCGCTACCTCGGGGACGACTCGGGAAGTCTGCTTTTTACTTGCGGGGACGACTCCGCGTCCTGTGGAGACGGCTCGCGCGCATCTCTTGAAATCAGCCTTTCTGCCGCCACTAAGAGAGTCGACTCCGCTACTGAGAGAGTCGACTCCGACCCTACGAGACGCCTCGCCAGGTGCCGGGGACGTCTCCCGACGTGCCAGTTCTTCCTGTTTGTGCCAGAGACGTCTCTGGGACAAACCGGAGACGTCTCGGCTGTCCCTGATCTGTTTTCTTCAACTTAAAAAATTCTTCAATAAATTCATAAAAATTATGGGAACTTGCCTAGACATTTCTTAACAATATTCTTAATTAAACACCTGAAATTCTCAAATAAATTGTTAAGATAAATGGCATTATACTCTAGTGTTTTGTATTCATCAAAATCCATTAGGGGGTCAACAATCTCCCCCTTTTTGATGATGACAAAACACTGAGTATATGCAAAATTCGAAATTTAAACATATACACAGTATTTGATCAGATGTACAAGTATAATGTTTTGATTTGAGCTAGATATAGCGTGCATAATTCAAAATAGTCAACTTTCAGTTCTATCCTTATGCATAAGATTGATCTTAATAGCTCTTAAGCAATTTTAGCATATCAACTGAATTTGAATCAAGTTAAAATTTAAATTAATGAAATATTGATGCTAAAGACAATTGAAGGCTAAGTTCTTTTTGACTCCCCCTTTCTTTTCCAGAAGGGCAATTGTCTTAAGGCCAATATTTTTCAATTTTATCTTTTCATTTTGTTGATTCTAATTAAAATTTCAAGTATGAGTTTAAATTTTGCATTTTGCATTCCATATTGGTTCTACTCCCCCTTTTTGACAAAACTTGGAGTAAATGCAACACATAAAGCATTATGAGCATATACTCAGATATTTCTCCCTCTTTTTGACAACATCAAAAAGATAGTGAAACATTAAGCACAAAGATAAGAATGCTCAAGGCAATAATGTTAGAAAAAGATAAATGAGCATAGATCAGAGCCATTTCGGATAATTTCAGAGCAAATTATGATGAGAGCACATCTAATGTGATTCCAAGGATAGTTTTCAACTCAAGTGTAGATGGAATCTTTCTTAAGTTAATTCAAGAAGTACCACAAATGATATTCAAGGAAAGCATGAATAGAAATCTAACCTCTCTTCAATAATAAGTATGAAAGCTTGTTCATTTAAGATCTTTTGCCCAATATATTAAGTATTTTATCAACATGAGAGCAATTTAATTAATTTTTAGAGTATAAGATCAAAACTTATATACTTGAAAAACATATCATCATGTTGGATCATTAATTCTTAATGACTTCAAAGTTCTTTTATGCATAAGATATATTATCCAATTAACAAGCCTCAAGGTGTATCATAAAGATTTTCAGATTTAAATTTCAGATGATACATATTGGAGAGTATTAGGATCACTTTTCATTTAGTATTCTTTCTCTCTCCTTTAGTTATGGATTTATGCGATTAAGTTCCATAAGATCTCTCCTTCTGAGATTTTCTTTCTCTCCCTCAATTGATCATTCCATTTAAGAGTTTAGAATTTGAAGATAATGTTCAATAAAATTGTCAATCTCAAAACAAATATATTTTCTATAAGTTTCAGCTTATTTTCATAAGACTCAATGTTTGAGATAAGACAACCTTTATAGAACTCATCTCAAGGTATAAACTTATTATATAATTAAAGCAAGTCTTGCAATATAAGGAGGTTCATCAAAATCAATCCATAAAAATCAAGGTATGAGATACTGAATATCTAAAGCTCCCCCTCAAAAGATGCATTCTTCTTTAATCATTCTTTTCTATTGTTGAATTTCAGATTTTAGTGATAAATGTGAATAAAACTGAAATTCTATGATATCGAGAATGTAGAGTAATCTAGTGTTATTCAAAATTTTGTAGCAATTACTCTTTCTAATCCTTCAAGAACAAGTTATGCTTTCTCTTAATCTTAGAGAAAATGTATAGAAATATTAATCAGAAAATGATTCATTTGAAGCTCAGTTTCTTTCAAAAGCATTTACATTTTTTTTTTTTTAGAATCATTTGAGTGAGCTGAAATATTTCTAGCTTTAAGATCATTCACTCTATATATATTCTGATGGAAGTCTTTAAGAGTGTAGAAGAGAAAAACATATAGATGATCATTGAGGTATATATATTTATAGAACTCAAATTCTTAATCATAGTTTTTCAGCAATGTATACATGAAGCACAATAAATCTTTTAATATCAAAATAAAATCATATATTTAGAAATTTTTTTTTTGTTTGCAATCAAGATCATCGAAAGACACATCATTTGGACCAATATTAGTACACTTTAAAGATAAGAAATGATATGTTTCAGATGCGTATCGGGGCAAACAATCAAGGCATCAGAATTTCTTTATTTTTCTTAAACTGTAGTTTTTATCTAGAAATCATATTGAGTTTAAGCTTTTATACAAAATTAGATTCTGAATTTCATAAAGATTTTCAATAGAGGCTTTCAAAATCATAATTTGAGATATGTATCTTCCACATTGTAGCTCATCTTAAATCATTACTATTGAAAACACATATTTCAAACATATAAGAGCATATTCAGAATATTTGTATTTATGTTGAGTTTTGGTATGAATTAGAACATTATATACCAAGGTTAGGCAAGTTGAAAGATAAAACAAAATCAATTCATTTTGCCTAATTAGAGATATACTTCTCTTCTCCTTTTTACAAATTTATTCAACTTTCAGATTTCAAAGATGATTGTGAACGACAAATTTAAAATTTCTTTTCAATAATACCATAAAATAACTTCATATAGTATTTCAAACATTCAATCAAATTATCCAAGCATGGAGCATTACAAAATATTGAGAATCCATAATTCAGAACATCATGCCACATACAAAATATATCATGTGTTAAGTCATGCATTAAAATATTAAGAAAAAGCATGTCAAGGATCAAAATCAATTCTTTTCAAATAAACTCCTCCTATTTAAATATAATTTTACACTGATTTCATCCTTAAAATGTGTTTTCAAGTGATTAAAAATTTGACTTGATTCTTCTTATATACTTTCATTTACTTTGTCTTTCATTTTTACTTTCTTATGCTCTATACTCTATTTGCTCCCTATCCGGTGGAGTTGGAAGGGGCACGAGGTACTACCACTAGCCTCCCTCTTGTGCCGTCCCTAATATACCCTACACCGAATGGTTGGGTCAAATAATGCCGGATACTACCACTAGCCTCCCCATTGGCACCATCCCTATGATGAGCAATATAGAAAGGTTAAAATATTTACTTCAAATTCTCTCTATTTAAGTGTAATTCATTATGGATTTTATCCTTCCAAAAGAATACTCACACAAGTCTCACAAATATGCCGAATATATTATGCTTGTTTTGTTTTTCCTTAAGATTGGAGTATTTGCCTTTACTTAGATTTTACTTCTCTTGAATAATGTCCAATTTCTTTTCTTTATCTCTCTCTCTTTTTGTTATTCTCAAGTAATTTACATGAAAGAGCAGAATAAAGAAATAATCTTATCTATCATATAGATGTATATCATGCAAACAACATTTTCATTATGCTCAAGGATTCATAGCTTCTCACAAGTTATTTTAAATCAAAATTTTAAGCATAAACTTGTGTAATTCATGGTTATGATATAGGCAAAGATATATTTTAGTTTGGGCAAACCATGAACCAATTTCTAAAAGCATAAGTCAATCAATACATATATAGACATGATATCAAGAAATTAATAATTAAAGACTTTAATCATGCCATAGTAAGATTTAAGTTAATGACTTTGCTCAGCTAATTTATGAGAGAGGTATCTAAAATTAGCGAATCATTCTGCATTCTTCAAGTCAAATACCTAATAGATTTCTTATGTATAAACTTTTGGCTGAAGAAAGTCCTCTCTCTTGTTTGCATGCGAATGTTTGTCGTATCTTACATGGAGATATCCTTCAAGTTGAAATCTCTCATTTTCTTGCTCAAGGATCCTGCATTATTAGCAAAATTCTTTTCTTTCTAGAAGGAAAGTCATTAGTTTCTTCAAGATACAAAACATTCTTCCAACATATTTTTAACTAGATGACTCAATAGTTGAATATTGACAATAGTTGAATATTGAGTTACTTTACTCAAAAGATTGCCTAAATATAAGCAAGCACATATCACTTGAACTAAAGAGATAGTTTCATTAACCAAGATGGTTCAAGGACAAGCATGTGAGGCAATAGGAAGATTTATCAAGGTCAAATCAATTTCTTATTTTCAAAAATAATTTAATTTAGAATTTATTTGCTTAAGATAATTATCACTAAGACACGCTAGCTAAGTTTTAATCAACTTATCTTAAACAGTTGTTTCTATCAAAATTCAGATTATGATTTATTTGTTATCAATAAATTATGATTCATTAGAGTTAGATTGAAATCTTGCACATAATGAGCATACAATCTGGTCTACTAGCTGTATGATAAAATAAGTATTCTATCATGCTTCAATACAGCCTTTTAAAAACAATAGATCTACCTTGCTCATCCTTCTCTAATTCTACAAGATGAGGTCATAGAATACCTTCTTCATACCAATCTTCTATAAGAGTTTTCTTGTGGATTAACTTTGGTCAATGAAGATCCTCTTTCTTGTTTCTCTTAATTTGGAGTTTGAGAGAAAATGTTAATTCATTCATCATACATATTTCAAACTCACCTTGCATGAGCTTAGTAAAATCTTCATATAAATCCTCGTTTGTAGAACCAAAGATGATGTCATCAATGTATACTTTAAGCAAATAAGATATCACAAATTCTTATTTTTGATGCATAGATTTATCACTATTACTTTCTATCAAAAAGGTTACTCAAGCTTTTATATCATGCTTTTGATGCTTGTTCCAAATCATATATTGCTTTATCATATTTGTAATGAGTATTTTCAAATATGGTGGTTATTTAACATATATCTTCTTTAATAAAATAAGCACCTAGGAGTGCATTCTACACATTCATTTGATAGAATATAAAGCTCATAAAGCAAGCAAATGATAATGGTGATCTTTACTTCTAATCATGCAAGAATTTCATCAAGATCTATTTCATCTTTTCTTAATTTAGTCTTTTAGTAATCATCAATTTTACTTCATTAAGTGTATTTCTGAAAAACTCAATTTGGTTCTAATTATTAACAAGTTTTCAGATTGTTATATGTAAAAGATTAACCATATACATATATAATTTAATTTTAGTATCTTGATAATAAATCATTAGTCTCATAAAGAATAAAATGAGTTCATATTTCTACAACTAGAATCTTTTCATGAATGTTCTATATGCATTGCTTGATGAATGATATCCAAAGATAGAAATATCTTTATCAGATTTGGCATTGTTTTCAAGAAACCATATCAAGCATAACATATACTACTAAAAAATATGAAAGATATGCAACAGATCATTTTCTATTTTTCAGAAGATCAAATGGAGTTTTCATCAAAAATAGATCTAATAGAAACCATATATATGACAAGCAATGATGATAGCTTTTTAAAAAAAATCATTTAAGTAGATGACGATCATACATCATTGCCTTTTTCATTTCTTCAAGGATTCTATTAATCCTATTTTACTTATGGTGTTCTTGGTGCAGAAACAATTGTATTCAATATTATTTTCTGTGCACAACTTAATAAAAAATTGGTTTTCAAGACTATGCCATGATACTTCTTTTACTTTCATAGTTTGCAAACCTTTTTCAATTGATCCCTTTCACAAGATTTAGCAAATGCAAAAAATACTTTAATTTTACTTGCCAAGAACAAATCCAATGTAAGCTTGTGAAAACTTAGTGATGGAAACAACATCTTTAGATTTAGAAATTGATTCTTGTTTGTTTCCTTAGTTAACATGCATAGCAAACTTTGACCTTGCAGAAGATAATCTAAGTAAACCAATGACAAGATCTTTTGACATTAGGTCCATACTAGCATAAGTTAATTTTATATGCCAAAAAGAATTCTTTGATCATAGTATTTATAATGCATATATTCAAAGATATACCGAGTACACATTTTCATATCTATGATCAATGAACAATAATGCCATGGATAAAAACTCTCAGTCAAGCATATAGAGAATTCATAGAGTTATTCTTAGGAGAATTGATTTACCAAATTATCCATCTATAAGTAAAGCATAATCTAGAAAGATGGAGTGATTTGGATATATTTTCTTTTCATATCAGAAATATCACTTATATCACAAGAAAAGAATGATTAATACTTGCAAGTTATGTTTTAATCAACTAATAAAACAATTTCAGTATGAGAGGATGCAAGAATTACTAATTTCATTATTTCTTCCATTTTAGTGACTTTTCTTAAGTATATTTTAAGTTTCATTCTTTAATATATGTCTAGAGCACCCAATGTCCAATTTAACATCTTTTGTTGGAGCTTTGAGTGCTAGACACACCTGCAGAAAATATTTAGATTTTCAACTTAGGAACCCAAGCTCTTTTGGGTCCTTGCAGGTTAGCTATTATTGTTCCTTTTGGAATCCATATTTTCTTAATAGCTATTTTGTCCATAGGCTTGCAGATTTTAGGACCACAAGAAGTGTATTTCTGCATCTTCTTATTAAATTTAACAAACATGGATTTAACATGAGTGGTAGATAACCCTTCAGTTTTCTGTTTTTGCCTTTTAGGTTTATCAAATTTGTAATGTACAGATTTAGGAACAGAAGAGATTTTGCATAACCTTTGTTCCTGTTTATCAGCATTATAAGAATCTATTTTAAAATGATTAGAAACTGTTTTAACAAACATATTCTTGAAAGATTTTTGGGTGTACCAAGGTTGACATCCCAATCCAATATTATCAAATTCAGCTCTTTGATTATTTATCATTAGATTCAACTTTTCAGAGCTCAAAGTAAATCTTTCAACAACAGGTTTTAATTTGTCAACTTCTTTAGTTAATCTTTTGTTATCTTCTGAAAGCAATTCATTATTTTTCTTAAGTTTATCATGGCTTTCAGTGAGAAGTTGGTTTTTCTGATTTAGTTTTTTATTTTCCTTAATTAAGATTTCAGTTTCATTTACTAGGATTTTCTTTTCATTCTTCAGGTTCTTGTTTTTATAAATGAGTTTCTTATGTTCTTTCATTAGATCAAGAAATGCATCATGTAACTCATCAAGTGTAAAATCATTTTCAAGTTTATCATATACTTCATATTCAGAAGAGGAGACACTTTGCATTTCAATACATACCTCGTCCTTGTGTGCCACAAGGCATAGGTTTTCAATATCACCTTGTCTCTCTTTTTCTTTAGAGCTAATTTCAGATTCACTAAAAATGTTAGTGCTTTCATATTTAGCCTCTAGCATATTCCACATGTCTTTAGCAGTTATGCAAGAGGATATGCAATTAAACTCATTCCTATCTAATGCACAATATAATAGGTTCATGGCTTTTGAATTTTGTTGAGCCATTTTCTCATTATGATTAGTATTTGTGTGTGTTCCATTGACTATAATGCTCCATAAATTATAATCAAGCGATTGTATGAAAACGCGCATGCGTGCTTTCCAATGTGTATAGTTTATGCCATTAAATAGTGGAGGTCTATCAATTAATTGTCCCTCTCCTAGAAAACTATCTATTTGAGTTGTCATGATCTTTGGCTCTTTGACGGTTAGGTCAAAAACACAAGGCAAGAAATTATAGAGCACCGGCTCTGATACCACTTGTTGCCCAGTAGATACAACCCAAGAGGGGGGGTGAATTGGGTCTTTTAAAACTTTTAGGCTACTTCTAACACTTTTCAATTAATTATGCTAAGTTGTATAGATGCACAGTGGAATTTAAACTTAGCAACAGTTTGATTTATTGAATGAGACTTGATTAAGTAAATTGAATATGCTTGCAACTAAAGGATGCGCGGATAAGAGTTAAGCAAGCAATTTATCTAAGTAAGTAAGTGAGCAAGTTAGACAATGACAAAAAGCATCACAAACACAACAAACATATAGTGGTTCAGTGCACCCCAGCACCTACATCCACTCCCCAAGACCTCTTGGAAATTTCACTATAATCCTCCAGATTACAGTCCGGTAGTTTTGCGAGTGCACTACCCAACTCGTTGTTTTACCCCGGGCTAACAACGAACCCTACAATCTCCCAATTTAACCTAGGCTTGGGACGCCTTTCCCTTGTTCCAAGTTCCTTGACTGGAACAAGCACAATAATCAAATGTTTTACAAAGATTTGAAAGCTCTTAAGAAAGCGAATATATCAATGAAAAATAACAAAACCGGAAGAATCCTTTTTGCCGTTGGAAGCGTGGGTGATGGTGGTTCTTCCGATGTGGATCACGTTTGCTTGAATGCGAGCTTTGAATGCCGAGTGGGAGTGAGTAGTTGAGCACGAAATCAGATGGGAAAGCTTGAATGCACTTGATTTCTCCTCTTGAAAGCACTAACTCCCTTGAACCTCTTTCTCTTTCTTCTCTCTTGAATGATCTTGTGTTTGGTTGGTGAGAAGTTGTTTAAAGGCACTTAAAAGCTCCTTTTTATAGCCCTACAAGCAATAGATCCGTTAGACACAAAAATATAGCCGTTTGAAACTCAAACAAACCTGCAAAAGTGTGTCAGTCGCGTCCCAGGCGCTCCGGAGACGTCTCTGCTTCATCGCGAGACGTCTCGGCTGTAAGATTTTACTTTTGACGATGTTTGGGGTCGACTCGGCGCTTTACGGGGGCGACTCCGATGATGAACGGTTTGAATCCTTGTTTTTCTATTTTTCTGAGAGGGTCGCCTCGGCGCTTTACGGGGACGTCTCGGCTTGTTTGCGCTTTTTGCATGGGGACGACTCCGCTGCCTTGGGGACGACTCCGCCGTTATATCTCCGAAAAACATGTCTTCTGGAATTCTCTGAGAGAGTCGACTCCGCTCTTTCAGGGGACGTCTCCGCTGCCTTATCACTGAAAAAGACATCCTCTGGAATACCCTGAGAGAGCCGACTCCGCTACCTCGGGGACGACTCGGGAAGTCTGCTTTTTACTTGCGGGGACGACTCCGCGTCCTGTGGAGACGGCTCGCGCGCATCTCTTGAAATCAGCCTTTCTGCCGCCACTGAGAGAGTCGACTCCGCTACTGAGAGAGTCGACTCCGACCCTGCGAGACGCCTCGCCAGGTGCCGGGGACGTCTCCCGATGTGCCAGTTCTTCCTGTTTGTGCCAGAGACGTCTCTGGGACAAACCGGAGACGTCTCGGCTGTCCCTGATCTGTTTTCTTCAACTTAAAAAATTCTTCAATAAATTCATAAAAGTTATGGGAACTTGCCTAGACATTTCTTAACAATATTCTTAATTAAACACCTGAAATTCTCAAATAAATTATTAAGATAAATAGAATTATACTCTAGTGTTTTGTATTCATCAAAATCCATTAGGGGGTCAACAGATACAGAGCATCATAGAGGCTATTATAGATCCTAGTGTTGGGGTTTCCCAGTGCCCTAGGGCGCAGCGGAAGATACGGGATTATAAAATTTTCTTATAAAACCCATTATATGAAACCCTAATAAGCCAAGATCACCTTAATAGTATAACCAAATAATGTAGAAAATATAATCTTGGTATAGAAGAATACCTATCACGCTATATCCAATATGTCTGAAGATGTCCTAAGGTGCCCAAATGTTCACCCTCCGATGTTGATCCACACAGGAATGGGTTCAAGACTCTAGCTCCACCAAAACTTGATTCTAATTGTTCAATCCTTCCAAAGGATTTAATTGGCTGATTTTCCTTCACTTCTTCCTTTCTACCTCTAAAACATTCACTAGCCTTTTTGTCCTAAAGAAGACCCTCTTGTCTTGGGTTAGGACAAAAGAGAGAGGCTTGTAAGAAAGAAGGGATAAGGGAGAGAGAAGGAGAGGCTTTTTCTTGGATGATCTTTAGAACCCCAAGGCACCTCCTATTTATAAGAGATGGAGGGATGCATCATAAAGGGATGCATCCCATCCACACACCTCATCATGATGAGGCATGTGCCAAGAGATGCATCCCATCATGATGGGGTGCTAAGGAGAAGGGTGTATCAACTTCTTTCTCACATCTCCCTCTTAAATCCTGATGATCCAAGGGCCCAAATGCAGTGAACCAAAGCCAATGGTCCAGATCTAGGTGCCATCTAATGGTCCAGATCAAGACATCATCATCCAGGGTGCCATCCAATGGTCCAGAAGTAAGATGCCATCACTGATGGTCCAGATTCAGGCGCTGAGCAACGGTCCAGATCTTTCATCCAGAGAGCCATCCAGTGGTCCAGATTCAGGCGCTGAGCAACGGTCCAGATCTTTCATCCAGAGAGCCATCCAGTGGTCCAGATTCAGGCGCTAACCAGTGGACCAGATCCTTCATCCAGGAAGCCATCCAATGGTCCAGATGAAGGCGCCAACCAGTGGACCAGATCCTTCATCCAGGAAGCGATCCAATGGTCCAGAAGTGAAGGCCCTATCAAACCCAATCCAATTGGGTTTAACCAACTTAAAGAAAACATTAAACCTAATCAAATCAGGTCTAATTAAAGCCAAATGGGTTTCAACTCTTGGCTAACCCATATTAGGTCATGATCTAATCATATTAGATCAACCAAATCTAAGAATCATATTCGAATTTAATTTGAATCAGGAGCTAGGGTTTGCAACACGTGCTAGCATGTTCATCTTGCAAACATGATCTAATCCAATTAGACCCTTGATCAATTCCCTTGTGTGTGACCCATTGGGTTCCTTATCTTAGCCAGCAGTAGGTGCAGGTGCAAGTTGACCTAACCTGATTAGAATACCTCTAATCCAATTTAGGTTCAATTTAGTGCTAAACCTGACTTAGCAATCAGAACCTTTCTGATGCTTTGATCTAATCAAACTCTTTGATCCGATCAACCCACAAGACATGATTGACGTCTAGCAACGTATCATGTCTACCCGGAAGATGAGGAATGTATTGGACAAATCCAAACATACCCTTCAGTGGAAAGTTACTGTGCAATTCAATCCCTCAGTCATACTACATCCTGAATAAGTGCTCGAGTATGGATCAATATCAAACTCAATCACTTATTCATGTCTCTCTCAATCTTTTATATGATAATTCAAACAATGAAACATTAGAAACTCTTTCTAATATTCATTTTGCTTTGATCAAAGGCTTCGTGAATCATCATAAGATTAGAGTAAGTAGGATGTTACCTTCTCTTACTAGAAGTGACTGATTCCTTGTTGACCTACTCACAACCTTCGTACAAAATCCACCATATCCAGAATACCCCGTACACAACGCAATGTCGTGAATGAGGGTAAACCAAAATATAGCTTCAAGTGCACAAGGTACCATGGTGATCTCAGGTCTAAGGATCACTTGCACAACTCCCACTATGAGAACCATCTTTTGATAATTAAGTAAGAATCCATAAGATGTTCTCATGGCTGGTCATTTCAGTGAACTCATTCCTCTAATGAGCACCCACATCTTTGTATTAGTGTCTGACACAAGTGATTGTGAGATCAATCACCCTCTACATTGAGCATACATAAGATGTGCCAGTCTTTCCGGTAATATTGATCCCCGACTCAATATACCAATTTGACTGGGAATATTCTAAATTAGGATTTTAGGATTTTAGGTCTCACTGGTATAATCTCATCATAACCCTAAAATCAATGTCCTAATTTATGGGGTTCATCATCCAATAATAAAATAGATAAGCAGCAAATGATGAAACACAATGCCTTTATTGATATATATCGAGTGTCAAAGTACATGATTTGGAGGATTACAAAGAGAAACCCATCAAATGATTGGCTTATAGGGCATCTACTCTTTCAATCTCCCACTTGCACTAAAGCCAATCGCCCTTATATTTTAACCCCATACAATCGAGGTGACGATTGAATTGCTGCTGTGGTAGAGCTTTAGTAAATGGGTCTGCTATATTGTTCTTTGTGTCTACTCGTTCAATCTTGACGTCTTGTCTTTCGATTATCTCTCGAACAAGGTGGAAGCGTCTCAAAATGTGCTTGGATCTATGATGAGACCTTGGTTCCTTAGCCTGTGCAACTGCTCCAGTGTTATCGCAATAAACTGGGACTGGTCCGACAATCTCAGGAACTACACCCAGCTCTGTGATGAACTTCTTCATCCAGACTGCTTCCTTAGCAGCTTCACTAACAGCTATGTATTCTGCCTCAGTGGTTGAGTCAGCTACAGTTTGCTGTTTGGAACTTTTCCAACTCACAGCTCCACCATTCAAAGTGAAGATATATCCAGAGATTGACTTGCTATCATCTGGATCAGATTGAAAGCTAGAATCTGAATAGCCTTCTAGTTTCAATTCTGATCCTCCATAAATCAGAAAAACATCTCTAGTCCTTCTCAAGTATTTGAGAATGCTTTTCACAATTTTCCAATGATCCTCCCCGGGATCTGCCTGAAATCTACTTACCATACCTAAGGCATAAGCTACATCAGGCCTGGTACATAACATAGCATACATGATCGACCCTACTGCTGAAGCATAGGGAATAGAACTCATTCTAGTCCTCTCTTCAGATGTCTTAGGAGACATCTTCCTAGAGAGTTGTATGCCATGTCCTATGGGTAAGAAACCTTTCTTACTTCCATCCATGCTGAACCTCTTCAGCACATTATCAATGTACCTAGACTGGGACAAACCTAGCATCCTTTTAGATCTATCTCTATAGATCCTTATACCAAGTATATAGGATGCTTCACCCAAGTCTTTCATGGAAAATTTCTTTGATAACCAAGTCTTGACCGATTGCATCATTGGAACATCATTTCCAATGACCAATATATCGTCCACATATAATATCAAGAAGACAATAGCACTCCCATTAGTCTTCTTGTACACACAAGGTTCATCTATATTTTTAATGAAGGCAAACTCTTTGACTATCATATCAAAATGGATGTTCCAACTCCTAGATGCCTGCTTTAATCCATAAATGGATTTCTTAAGCCTACATACTTGATTTGCTCTCCCTTTTGAGACAAATCCCTCTGGCTGTGTCATATAAACCTCTTCCTCAAGGTGACCATTAAGAAAGGCGGTTTTGACATCCATCTGCCATATCTCATAATCATAGTATGCAGCTATAGCAAGGATAATCCGAATAGATTTGAGCATAGCTACTGGCGAAAAAGTTTCATCATAATCAATGCCTTGTTTTTGCCTGAAACCTTTTGCCACTAGCCTGGCCTTGTAGGTTTCTACTTGGCCATCAGCTCCTATCTTCTTCTTGTATACCCATTTGCACCCTATTGGAATCACTCCCTCAGGTGCATCAACCAAAGTCCACACTTGGTTTGTATACATAGAATCTATCTCGGATTTCATGGCGTCTAGCCATCTGTCAGAGTCCCTACTCTTGACAGCTTCCGAATAGGTCAGAGGGTCATCGTTATCAATGATGTGGGCTTCATCATTCTCAATGATAAATCCATACCTCTTAGGTGCATTTCGCACTCTTTCTAACCTTCGGAGAGGAGTAGTGTGTAGTGGTTGTACCTCTTCCATGGGTACATCTGGTTGAGGATTATTATGTGTTTCACCTTGTAGGTCTTGAACTTCATCAAGTTCAATTCTTCTATCCTTGCCTTTTTCTAAGAAAAACTCTTTTTCCAAGAAAGTGGCATGCCTAGCAACAAATACCTTTTGTTCGGTAGGATCATAGAAGATATATCCTAAACTGTCTTTAGGATAACCTACAAATATACATTTGTCCGATCTAGCACTTAGCTTATGTCCAAAATTTCTTTTGACATAAGCATGACAACCCCATATCTTAAGATACTTAAGATTAGGTTTCTTTCCTTTCCATATCTCATATGGAGTGCTAGATACAGACTTAGATGGTACTCTATTTAATACTAATGCAGCAGTTTCTAGGGCATGTCCCCAAAAGGAAATTGGAAGATTTGTGAAGCACATCATGGACCGTACCATATCTAATAAGGTACGATTCCTTCTTTCAGCTACACCATTTAATTGTGGCGTATATGGAGGTGTCCATTCAGAGAGTATACCCTTTAATTTAAGATAGTCTAAAAATTCACTAGAAAGGTATTCTCCTCCTCGATCAGATCGAAGGATTTTAATACACTTTCCAGTTTGTTTTTCGACCATACTTTGATACTCTTTAAATTTATCAAAGGCTTCGGATTTATGTTTCATTAGATACACAAAACCGAACCTTGATAAGTCATCAGTAAATGTGATGAAGTAAGAGTATCCATCTCTAGCTTGAGTTGACATAGGACCGCACACATCAGTGTGTACGAGTTCTAACAACTCACTTGCCCTTTCTCCATGTCCCGAGAATGGAGACTTGGTCATTTTACCCATAAGACAAGATTCACAAGTTCCTAATGATTCAAAATCATAAGGGTCAAAGAATTTATCTTTATACAACTTATGTAACCTTGTCTCACTAATATGACCTAATCGGTAATGCCAAAGGAGGGTATTATTAATATTTTCTCTTTTTCTTTTATTATCTTTGCCAATATGAAACATAACATTATTAAGACATAATACTAAAAGACCATTTTCCATAGTGCCATGACAATAATACTCATTAGATAAAGAAATAGAGCAACCATTGCTCTTTCCATTTATTTCGAATCCTTTCTTAAGCAACAAAGGAATTGAAATTACATTTCTAATGATTTTTGGTATAAAATAACAGTCTTCTAGCTTCAAGAACTTTCCGGAGGGTAGCTCCAGTATGTAGGTGCCAACAGCTTCAGCCTGGATGGATTCTCCTCCAGCGCCATATAGCTCGAAGTCACCTTTCTTCAGACTTCTAATTTTCTGCAGTCCATACAAAGATTTGCATATGTGAAAACCACAACCGGTATCCAATACCCATGAATTAGAATCAGAAGAACTTAATGTCATATTGGCATGTAATAAAAACATACCTTTTGATGCAACACTTGCATCAGGCTTCACACTTGCAAGAAAGCTCTTGCAGTTCCTTTTCCAATGCCCCGTCTTGCCACAGTGGAAACAGGTACCGGGTCCAGAGATTTTCTTTCCCTTCTTCTTTTTGATGCGACTCTTAGGGTTTAGTTTTTTCTTTGAACCCTTGTTGCCCGACTTCTTCTTTGAGCTCTCACCAACAAGAAGGATCGGACCCTTGTCCTTCTTGATGTGAGACTCTGCTGTTTTCAGCATATTTAGAAGCTCAGGCAGGGAGGAATTCAGTTTGTTCATGTGATAATTCACGACAAACTGCGAGAATGAGTCGGGTAGTGATTGCAGGATCAAATCCTGACTGAGCTCACTGTCCATAGCAAAACCAAGTTGACTTAATCGAGTGATTAAGTCTATAACCTTTAAACAGTGGTCTTGCACAGATGATCCCTCGATCATTCTAGCACGGAACAACTGTTTAGATATCTCATATCTAGCAGTTCTGCTCTGCTCACCATATAACTCCTTTAAGTTAAGGAGTATGGAGTGAGTATCCATGCTATCATGCTGCCTCTGCAATTCATTATTCATAGAAGCAAGCATGATACATTTGACAGTCAAACTATCATTTTTCCACATACGATATGTGGCCAATTCCTCCTCAGTTGCATCTTCCCCTGCTGACCCTAGGTCAGGGGTTTCAAGAATGTAGGAAAGTTTTTCTTGTGTGAGAACAATCTTTAAATTTCTCAACCAATCCACATAGTTGGGACCAGTCAATTTGTTTGTATCTAAGATACCTCTAAGTGAGAGTGAAGATGCCATTTTTGCAGAATTAATCTATAATTACAAAGAACACTAATATAAGCAGACCAATCATGATGACATGTATTCAATCAGACAAGGACTTCTATCTAATTGTTACTCCCACTATTTTTATCGAATGTCATAACCCTCAAGTATGATGAACGAGAAAATACTAATTTTCTTAGTGGGGTTGAGATCCAAATTCCTTATAAAAGACCTTGTGGGAATCACAACAAGCCCTTATAAGTTCAAAGGTAGGAAACTCTTTCCAATTGTATCCCATGCAATTCCCAACTTTATTCTGTCCTCTAGCACACATATAGTCTTGTGGGAATCACAACAAACTATTGTGTCTAGTTAAGTCAAACCCTTCATTTTTATACAGTCATATTTGAATAATGCTGCCCTTGTGGGAATCACAACAAGGCAACATATTAAAATATGCCATATGCATCATATGCACCAAGATATTACAATATCAATCCCTAATACTAGCCTTATGGGAATCACAACAAGCTAGCGTAGATATTGACATAATAATATCTAAGCATGAAGGAAGGACCTTTATAGTGTTATATCAGCAATTAGCTTTTCCATGGAGGTCAATCAAATAGTTGGCCAGGTAAGCAGATGGGAGGCTCTCCTTACTTAGTAAGGTCCTAATTAAATAACCACCTGTAGCCTCTTTCCTAGACACCAACTAGTCAATTGATTCAGAATGGCTCAGCTTAAAGCAATTAACACTACGACTTAATTATGAATTTAGTGAGGGCTTTCAAATAATAGTATCTTACTAACATTAAGCTCAACCATAAAGGACAATCAAATAATTGGCCAGGAAAGCAGGTGGGAGGCACCCCTCACTCAGAGAGTGAGGTCCTAATTAAGTAACCACCTGTGGCTTCCTTCCTAGACACCAACTGAGTCGATTGTTCCAGAATGGGTCAGCCCAAAGTTTTCATACTACTATATTGGTCTCATTGCATATTCTATAATTTAGTACTAGCAATTATACTGTGCTACAACATGAATATAACACTATCTCATAGCATAAACTAATCATGCATACAAACAACCTAGCTATCTCATAGCATCAAGATAATAGCATGTATTATCATTTGGTTAAACTGATTAAGGGTGGCTCTGATACCACTGTTGGGGTTTCCCAGTGCCCTAGGGCGCAGCGGAAGATACGGGATTATAAAATTTTCTTATAAAACCCATTATATGAAACCCTAATAAGCCAAGATCACCTTAATAGTATAACCAAATAATGTAGAAAATATAATCTTGGTATAGAAGAATACCTATCACGCTATATCCAATATGTCTGAAGATGTCCTAAGGTGCCCAAATGTTCACCCTCCGATGTTGATCCACACAGGAATGGGTTCAAGACTCTAGCTCCACCAAAACTTGATTCTAATTGTTCAATCCTTCCAAAGGATTTAATTGGCTGATTTTCCTTCACTTCTTCCTTTCTACCTCTAAAACATTCACTAGCCTTTTTGTCCTAAAGAAGACCCTCTTGTCTTGGGTTAGGACAAAAGAGAGAGGCTTGTAAGAAAGAAGGGATAAGGGAGAGAGAAGGAGAGGCTTTTTCTTGGATGATCTTTAGAACCCCAAGGCACCTCCTATTTATAAGAGATGGAGGGATGCATCATAAAGGGATGCATCCCATCCACACACCTCATCATGATGAGGCATGTGCCAAGAGATGCATCCCATCATGATGGGGTGCTAAGGAGAAGGGTGTATCAACTTCTTTCTCACATCTCCCTCTTAAATCCTGATGATCCAAGGGCCCAAATGCAGTGAACCAAAGCCAATGGTCCAGATCTAGGTGCCATCTAATGGTCCAGATCAAGACATCATCATCCAGGGTGCCATCCAATGGTCCAGAAGTAAGATGCCATCACTGATGGTCCAGATTCAGGCGCTGAGCAACGGTCCAGATCTTTCATCCAGAGAGCCATCCAGTGGTCCAGATTCAGGCGCTGAGCAACGGTCCAGATCTTTCATCCAGAGAGCCATCCAGTGGTCCAGATTCAGGCGCTAACCAGTGGACCAGATCCTTCATCCAGGAAGCCATCCAATGGTCCAGATGAAGGCGCCAACCAGTGGACCAGATCCTTCATCCAGGAAGCGATCCAATGGTCCAGAAGTGAAGGCCCTATCAAACCCAATCCAATTGGGTTTAACCAACTTAAAGAAAACATTAAACCTAATCAAATCAGGTCTAATTAAAGCCAAATGGGTTTCAACTCTTGGCTAACCCATATTAGGTCATGATCTAATCATATTAGATCAACCAAATCTAAGAATCATATTCGAATTTAATTTGAATCAGGAGCTAGGGTTTGCAACACGTGCTAGCATGTTCATCTTGCAAACATGATCTAATCCAATTAGACCCTTGATCAATTCCCTTGTGTGTGACCCATTGGGTTCCTTATCTTAGCCAGCAGTAGGTGCAGGTGCAAGTTGACCTAACCTGATTAGAATACCTCTAATCCAATTTAGGTTCAATTTAGTGCTAAACCTGACTTAGCAATCAGAACCTTTCTGATGCTTTGATCTAATCAAACTCTTTGATCCGATCAACCCACAAGACATGATTGACGTCTAGCAACGTATCATGTCTACCCGGAAGATGAGGAATGTATTGGACAAATCCAAACATACCCTTCAGTGGAAAGTTACTGTGCAATTCAATCCCTCAGTCATACTACATCCTGAATAAGTGCTCGAGTATGGATCAATATCAAACTCAATCACTTATTCATGTCTCTCTCAATCTTTTATATGATAATTCAAACAATGAAACATTAGAAACTCTTTCTAATATTCATTTTGCTTTGATCAAAGGCTTCGTGAATCATCATAAGATTAGAGTAAGTAGGATGTTACCTTCTCTTACTAGAAGTGACTGATTCCTTGTTGACCTACTCACAACCTTCGTACAAAATCCACCATATCCAGAATACCCCGTACACAACGCAATGTCGTGAATGAGGGTAAACCAAAATATAGCTTCAAGTGCACAAGGTACCATGGTGATCTCAGGTCTAAGGATCACTTGCACAACTCCCACTATGAGAACCATCTTTTGATAATTAAGTAAGAATCCATAAGATGTTCTCATGGCTGGTCATTTCAGTGAACTCATTCCTCTAATGAGCACCCACATCTTTGTATTAGTGTCTGACACAAGTGATTGTGAGATCAATCACCCTCTACATTGAGCATACATAAGATGTGCCAGTCTTTCCGGTAATATTGATCCCCGACTCAATATACCAATTTGACTGGGAATATTCTAAATTAAGATTTTAGGATTTTAGGTCTCACTGGTATAATCTCATCATAACCCTAAAATCAATGTCCTAATTTATGGGGTTCATCATCCAATAATAAAATAGATAAGCAGCAAATGATGAAACACAATGCCTTTATTGATATATATCGAGTGTCAAAGTACATGATTTGGAGGATTACAAAGAGAAACCCATCAAATGATTGGCTTATAGGGCATCTACTCTTTCACCTAGAAGCCAAAAAAATCTCATATTTGAAAATGTGGTTCAAAAGCTGGGGTTGTAGACAAGCCTCATCTACGTTCCTACCCTCTTAATTGGATTCAGAAGGACATCAAATAAAGATTACGAAGCAGTGTACCTTTAATTTCGTCATAACCAAGAGGTATATTGACGAGGTAACTTGTAAAGTGTTCTTTTAGATGTTTGCTAAGTTATCCTTAAGAGCCCGTACCTTTGGGATCGAGATGCAGTCTTCTACCGGCATTTGAAAAAGTATCGGTTCATGAAGGACATGAAGGAGTTTAGGATCAATGCTTCAAAACACAAGAAAATGTAGATCTTGTGACTGTTGCCTAGGCAAAATGACTCGTTAATGCCTGCAAAAAGTTTGCGCTGATGATGATACGAAAAGCTGATGTCGCATAAGAAAGTTTCAGCCTCTTGATAAAAGACTTAAATCCAAGACAGAAAGTTGAAATAAGCCAACTATTGAAGAGTTTCCTAGATCTATTCAATGATGTAAAGGGGCAACCCAAAAAAAGCAATTGAGCACAAGATTTAGTTAATTAGTGACGTGCCTTTACCCCTAACTTGGGGATCTACCACAATTCGATGATGGAGAACGAGGAGATTAAGAAGCAAGTCACTGAGCAATTCTTGATCAGGGCAAGATTAGGCCAAGTTGTTCATTGTGTGGATCTCCTGTGGTTCTAGTGCCAAAGAAAGATGGTGGATGGAGGATGTGCATCAATTATCGTGCCTTGAATAAGATCCCAATAAAAAATAGGTTCCCTCTAACCTGAATTGATGATCTATTAGACCAACTCAAGAATGCATATTGCTTCACCAAGGTGGACTTAAAATTCAAGCACTATCAAGTCCGGGTTTGCAAGGAAGACGACCTTCAAGACGAGGCAGGGTTTGTTCGAGTAGTTGGTTATGCCATTGGGTTTATGCAATGCCCCTGCCACCTTCATGAGGCTGATGAACGAGGTTCTACAGCCCTTCTTTGATGATATTTGTGATTGTCTACCTCGACAATAATCTGTTCTACAACAATACTTGGGAAGAACATGTCATGCACATCAAGAAGGTCCTAAACGTGCTGCAAGGAAAATCAGATGAAGATGAACCTCAAGAAGTGCAAGATCAGAAAGCAGTTTTTAGTGTACTTAGGCTTCGTGGTTGGTGGAGGTGAGCCGTAAATTGATCTAGAGAAGGTGAGGGTCATCAAAAACCGGCTTAGACCCAAGACCGTAACTAAGTTTAGAAGTTTCATGGGTGCGGATCAGTATATCAGAAAATTCATGAGAAACTTCTCAGTAATCATAACACCCCTACATGGCTTGACGGAAGCCAACCAAAAATTTAAATGATTGAAGAAGCATGAAGATGTTCTTTCATCTTCTTTTAATTTTTTTTTGAAAGATTCAAATTGAGCGAGTTGAAGAAAATCTTACTTCACTCCTATCAGATCAATAATACTATGCGCAGAAGTAAAACCCTACATCCTTATCTTATTCATTTCTAATAAAAGAAATAGCATATCCATCAGCTTGAAGAATGGCTACAAACGAAGGGTCCAAAACAGCCCCCAAAGTCCACATCGCATTCCCCTGCAGAGCACGATTTGCCATATAAACACTGCTTGATTAGCCATATAATCACACCCTATCCTTTAACATAGTTTGCTTGTGTTGTAAAACTTAATAATGTCTCGAGTTTCACATGTTTTCGGTGTGAAGCTAACAGACTACAATTTGCCTTTCCAAGGTGGACTATCTACGCTCCAATCCAATAACATGAGAGTAAAATTCTCTATGGAACCACCAGACTTAACTAGAATTGAAAATCACGATGTTACTCTCTGGATAGTGAGATTGCTGAGCTTAGTTTTTAGTGAGATTACTGAGCTTAGTTCTTAGTAAGATTTTGTAAATGATCATAACTGGTATATAATAAAATATTGAGACTTATGAACCTGGGGAAAGGGACGTGATAAAGTGTGTTTAGTTGTTTGTAGTAAAACTTACTTCCATCACTGGGGGCTTATCTGTATCTCGTAATATTGTTAGATTACATCAAACTTGCAGCGATTTAACTGTATTCATTAGCCACACCTATGTGGGGCAAATCACACTGCAAATCGGCTCTTAAAGGACATTAACCCTCAACTCTTATTTTTCAAGATACTTTAGCTTGCCTTGTAAAACCTAATGATGCCGTTGAGCCCCTCATGTCTACTGAGAGGTCAATCAGACTACAAATCGGCTTTCCAAGCTGACTGTCTACACTTTGTCCAATGAAATGCGAGTATAATTATTTACCGAAGTAATCAGATTCAACCGGAGTTAAGTTTGGCATCAAGAAATACGGGTTTAGTCAGCTCGTCACCCGGCCCGAAATACGGGTTGGATCAAGAAAAAGCCTAGAAATTTTCTAAGCTCGCTCGGCCGGTAAGGGAAGGGGGCGAGAGAAAACCTTGACACCCTTCCTGGATACCCTTGACGCGGGAATAGGTATTTCTCCTCTCTCTGTCGATCTTTGGTGGCCCTTCGATGGTCGGAAAGCGCCGGTAATTATGATTGATTCACCGTAGCAGCCGTGGCGAAAGAGGTGAGCGGAGGGGGAGAAGGACGGCAAGCGAAGAACAGAGGTGGCCATGGGTGGATTCAGAGCCCTGCCGTCCATATAATATATGCGCTACCTGTACTTCCAATCCAAATCGAGTCTCCCGACCAACAAGCGATGGGTCACACCACATCATCAGAACATCATCTCCCTTCTCCAGAGCTGCTCCAAGAGGGAGGAATTGATTCAAATCCATGCCCAGATGATCCGGAGCCGCCTCATAGAAGACACCTTTTACGTAAGCCGGATCATCGCTTTCCTCGCCGCTCCTTCTCCCCGATCCAGCATGGCCTACGCCCGTCGTGTTTTCGATCAAATTCACCAGCCCAACCTGTTCTCGTGGAACTCCATGATCAGGGGCTACGCCAATTGCGATGCCCCTCGAGACGCGCTCTCTCTTTATAAGCTCATGCTTCGAAGAGGGTTCTCTCCGGACAGTTACACATTTGCGGTTGTAACGAAAGCTTGCGCTCACCTTAATGCCTTGGAAGCAGGCGAGACGGTTCGTGGCTCGGTTCTAAAATGTGGGTTGGAGTCGGACATGTTCGTCATGACCGGGTTTATCAATCTGTACGCCGGCTGTGGGGAGGTCAATATTGCAAGAGAGGTTTTCGATGAAATGCGGCGAAGAGATGTGGTCTCGTGGACGTCGATGTTGTCTGGCTATGCTAGAGTAAATCGGTGGGATGAAGCTTTTCTATTGTTTGACGAAATGAGAGTGACGGGCATTGAGCCAAATAAGGTCACGATCATGAGCCTCATTTCAGCGTGCGGACAGCTGCGAGCTCTCGATAAGGGTCGTCGGCTCCACCTGCGAATCATAGAAAATGGGATGGAACGTGATGCTGATGTTGCTAACTCTATAATGAACATGTATGCAAAGTGTGGAAGTATGCGAAATGCTGCTGAGGTCTTTGAGAGGATGCCTGTGAAAAATTCTATAAGCTGGAACACCTTGGTTGGTGGCTTTGCTCGGAATGGACTCTACAAAGAGGCCTTAACGATGTTCCAAGAGATGGCATGCTCTGAAGTGAAGCCGGATGAGATAACAATCATCGGTGCTTTGTCAGCATGCGCTCAGTTGGGTGATCTCCAACAAGGGAAGCTTCTCCATGCTTACATTGAGGGTCGCATGATCGCTCGCAATCTTTTTGTTACAAATGCTCTGGTTAACATGTATGCCAAATGCGGAGATCTTGCTAAAGCTGAAGCCATATTCAGGGGAATGCCTCAAAGGGATGTTTTCTCGTGGACAGCTATAATATCCGGTTTTGTTCAAGTGAGCGGTTGTAAGAAAGCCTTGAGCCTCTTCGAAGAGATGCAGCTCACAGATGTTGAACCGAATGAAGTTACCTTGGTTAGTGCCTTATCTGCTTGTTCCCAGCTTGGGGCTTTGGACCAAGGCAGACAGATTCATGCTTGTATAGAAGAAAATAATGTGGGAAAAGATGTGTGTCTGGGAAATGCGCTGATGGATATGTATGCAAAGTGTGGTTGCATTGAAATTGCATCACGGATTTTTCATGGAATGCCTCTGAAAGATACCCTTTCATGGAATACGATGATTGGTGGTCTTGCAACTCATGGACATGGAAGAGCAGCGATAGATCTCTTCAATCAAATGCAGAAAATAGGGGATGCAGAGCCCGACAGTGTGACTCTTTTGGCTGTTCTTTGTGCGTGTAGCCATTCGGGCATGGTTCATGAAGGAATATTTTACTTCAGCTCCATGTCTAGCTCATATGGTATTGTTCCTGAAGTGGAACACTACGGGTGTATGGTAGACCTCTTAAGCAGAGCTGGGTTAATTGGCGAAGCAAGTGATTTTATCAAGAATATGCCAATAGCACCTAACTCTGTGATCTGGGGATCGCTTCTTGCATCCTGCCGGGTCCATCATAAGATGGAACTTGGACAGAAAATTGCGCAGCACATTATCGAGATAGCACTGAATGATGAGGGAGCACATGTCCTCATTTCTAATTTATATGCTGAAGCAGGTAGATGGGATGATGTGAGACAAGTAAGAACCCTGATGGGAAGTAGGGGAATGGAGAAGTCCCCTGGATGCAGTTCGATTGAAGTGAACGGTGTTGTCCACGAGTTCTTTGTTGGAGATAAGTTACTCCATCAATATGGTATGATTTATTTGGTGCTTGATGGCCTTACACACCAGATGAACCAGACTGTTTGTGAATCGTGCTGTACTTTGTAAGGCGTCAGCCACTGGCTTTGCAATCCCGATCTAGATTGAGGTATGTTCAGCATACGTTCACACATATGGTTCCTTTTTTATTATTAGACATAGTTTACTGCAGACAAAAATTCTTTGTTTGATTAAGCAAATAAGAATCCGAACTAGTGTTACAATTTTTCTTTTTATATGTTAGTATGTATGCACTTCTACGTCTGTTCATCTTCATGGGCATCAATTTTCATGAGGGATACATTTATTGCATGGTTAAAAAACGGCAAATATACTATTCAGAATGATTATCTCCTCGAAATTGTGATTTAGCCCCCCTTTTTCATCTGCAAAATGCTAGTATGTGGATAGCTGCTATTGAAAATGTTTCACATGCGTCTTTCCTTGGTCAAGGATTAGCACAATACAATATATCCAAATGATTGTACTGCTGTCACCGCTATCAGCATAAAGCACCGTTATTGAGCTTATTAGATCTAACTTATTTATTCTAAATGTTGTCTTATTGCAAGAAATTGCCAAACTAGAACTCCGTATGCATTTCTTTGCATGTTGTTTTGAGTTTCTATAGGTTAAACGTTTTGTAGAAGATGGTTTTAGAAAATTTATGTATGAAAGAAAAAGATGCTTCATTTGAGAGCATGTGGGATTTGGAATAGGAAAACCTATAGTTGCAGCTAGGGTTGGAAATGGTCTCGGGCCAAAGACCCATCAAATAAGGCGAGGTCATTATTGGGCTTTAGGTCGGGCCTAAAATGAGGTCTATGCTAGGCTTGGGCTGAGAATTTGAAGCCCAATTGATTTTTCGGACAATAATCTGGCCCAACCCAAACCTAGCTTAAAATCCAAGCTCCATGCCTAGTTCAATGCTTGAGCTTGACACGGCCTTTAACAAACCAAGATCTCATACAAAAAAATAACCAGAAAGTATTATCTGAGTTACTTGGCCTCATAGTTGTATACAATGTCTATGCCGTATATAACCAGTATAGAACTAAATACACGCCCGTATGAGTCTTTGTACAGTTTTTTTTTTCGTTTAAGCTCTGGTATCTTTATCAGTGTTGGGGGAATATAAATTGCCCCAAAGCACGTGAGCACATTGCCGGCATATGATCAGAGGTGCCCGACCTCGGGACGCTCGACCAGGCGCTCGACCTCAGAAAGCCCGACCTCGGGACGCCCGACCAGGCGCTCGACCTCAGAGGCGCCCGATCTCGGGACGCCCGACCAGACGCTCGACCTCAGAAGCGCCCGACCTCGGACGCCCGACCAGGCGCTCGATCTCAGAAGTGCCCGACCTCGGACGCCCGACCAAGCGCTCGATCTCAGAGTTCTCGACCTGGCGCCCGACCTTAGAGTTCTCGACCTGGCGCCCAACCTCAACATTCTTGACCTCGGAAGCCCGGCCTCACCATCCACCCGCCGCGTTCACATCCTTTTACAACTCGACCGGGGATCATGCTCTGCTACCGCTGCCAACAATTAATGCGCATGGCCTCTGCTGATCTTCGGCTCACTCAACAATCAATACGCATGCTATCTACGGATCTCAAGCCCTCCACGGCAAACAGCTGACCCGCTCGGCTACGTCCGATCAGCCACGACGATTTGTTGGCTCCGACCTAATCTCCTATGGCAATGCATTTGTTGCCCAGATAGACAACCCAAGAGGGGGGGGTGAATTGGGTTTTTAAATTAACTTAGCTAATTAAAACTTTGTGGATGATTAACTAATACTATATCCAGTTAGTTAATTAAAGCTAAGTGCTGTGAGTAATGTGTGGGGAAGAAGATGAGAGACAATGCACTACAAACACAAAGTTTTATAGTGGTTCGGAGCTAACCCTTGCTCCTACGTCCACTCCCCAAGTCTCACTTGGGAATTTCACTATAACCCCCTTGGATTACAGCCGGTTGTTTTGCAAGCTCACAACCGAACTTGTTGTTTTACGAGCTCACAACGAACTCGGTCGGTTTTCCCAGGCTCACCGACTAGAACCAACCCCGATTGTTTTTCCGGGCTCACAATCAAACCCTTACACTCGTTGGTTTTAAACCGGCTCACCAACCAACCTTAATCCCCTTGATTCAATCCCCCGATTGAATCAAGTAAATACACGAGATAGAAGAAAACAGAAGATAGCTTCTCAAAAAGCAGATTTAAAACAATATAATCGTAAAGGAGTTAGAAGCCCTCAAACGCTTTTAAGATGGTGAAGAGGTGTGGCTTCTGGAACTCCGATCTCCTCTTGAAAGAGTGATCGACTTGAAAGCAGGAGGAGGAAGCTTTGAATGCTGGGAAGATATTGGTGGAGCAGTAAATGCAGATCTTCCCTTTTTCTCGTTGAAGAGCACTTAGAGAGCTTGAAGACTTGAATGCTAGGAGTGGAATATGTGTTTTTCTACCTTGCTACAGTCTTCTGTGGCTATTTAAGCCAACCCCCACGGAAACTAGCCGTTACTCTGCTTTTTCTGGCCGTTCTGCACACTCTGCGCAGCCTGACAATGTGACCGTTGGTGGGTTGGAGTCGACTCGCGCGATCAGGAGTCGACTCGGCTGTAGCAGGAGTCGACTCGAGCTTTTCCGGAGTCGACTCGGCAACTGTTCCCAGTTTGAATTAAAGTTGCCGTCTTGACTGGGAGTCGACTCGTCTTGACCCGGAGTCGACTCGCCAACTTCTGGCGCTGACCTGGCAATTTTGGAGTCGGCTCATCCTCTGTAGTCCGTGGATCCAAATTTGAATTTTGTCCACTCGAGTCGACTCGACTGTCCTGGGAGTCGACTCGAATCTCAGAGCCCGAACTCCCGATTCTCTGTCTTTTGGCTCATCCAGTCTTGGAGTCGGCTCGAACTTCCTTGGAGTCGACTCGGCTCTCAGTTTCCGAAAGTTGGTCTTCTGCCTTTTGACGTGAAGCTTGTCTTGGAGTCGACTCAAGCTGTCTGGGAGTCGACTCGAATCTCAGAGGCAGTAACATGGTCTTCTGTCTGTCGATGGTCGCACAGTCTCGGAGTCGACTCGCGTACTGCGGGAGTCGACTCGAATCTCAGAGTCCATAAAACGCTCTCTGACTTTTTCTTTGTGTACCGCTGGGAGTCGACTCGCGTTCCACTGGAGTCGACTCGAATCTCAGAGTCCATAAAACGCTCTCTGACTTTTTCTGTGTGTACCGCTGGGAGTCGACTCGCATTCCACTGGAGTCGACTCGAATCTCAGACCTGAAAAACTGCTCTTCTGTCCTTCTGTCTGTTTTCAGTCGGAGTCGACTCGTACTGATCAGGAGTCGACTCGAGCTCGTGCCAGTGACCTTGATACACTTGGAGTCGACTCGTGATACTCGGGAGTCGACTCGAGTCTCAGACATTGGTTCATGCAGACTTCTTAACTTATCCAAAATACTATGAACCAAGTCTAGAAACACTTGGACAGGATTTTCACTGAAACACTCAATTGAATTCATTAGTAATCACAAGATATACTCAATTGCTTTGAGCTCATCAAAATCAAATGGGGTTTTAATCAATCACTCCACAATCTCCCCCTTTTTGATGATGACAAAACTTTGAGTATATGTAAAATGAATTGCTCATAAAACAATGAAGTAAAATCCATAAATGAATTCAAATGTCTGATAATTTAATTTATCCAAGTTTGAAGGGAGTGAAACATTAAATTTCGGAGTTAAAGCTCCCCCTTTCATTTGGAATTATATAAGCCTTCATATTCTGCAATCAATTGTTTGGCTTATATGACATTAATGTTTTAGCTTGATTAAAATTCAGATTCTCCCCCTCAACATATGCATTCAACTATATTTTGATTTTCTGAATTTCCTCTTCATGCTTTGAAGTTTTTTTTTGAACTGAATTTTATCTTTAGAGGAAAAATCTGTCAATTTGTTCTTGAGTAGGATTCAGCTAATCTCCGAATATCCCTTGAATAGATTCTGGAGATTACTCCATTAGGAGCCCCAAAAGAGAGATAATGAGCCTTGAGGTACCGAATCCACTTAGAACAAATTTATGTGTGTTTTTAAGAGTTTATCGTTTTATTTATTTCCATTGATTTCTTTTATATATTTTTTAATATTTCTCCCCTTTTACATATTTTATACTTACACATTTCTTCCCCTTTTTGTCATCATACCAAAAAGGAGGTAATCACACACAATCAATGGCACAAATGGCACAGTCAATCATCAAATGGCACAGAAATGAAGATAAGATGTCTACTCATTGTATTGATATGAAGGTGAATACATTTGAGCATACAATAGGTAAAGCAAGAACAATACAAAAGAAGACAAAACACAACTCAAAATCATCTATGACCTCCTCGAGGATGTGGCTCCCCCTCTCGAGGATACATCTCCTCCTCTGGAGGATACATCTCCTCCTCTGGAGGATGTAGCTCCCCCTCTCGAGGATACATCTCCTCCTCTGGAGGATGTAGCTCCCCCTCTCGAGGATACATCTCCTCCTCTGGAGGATGTAGCTCCTCCTCTCGAGGATGTGACTCCTCCTCTCAATCGGCTCTGCTCCATGAGGAGGGCGACTGCCTCTGTAACATGGCCCAGCTGCGTGATAATAGACGTGGTGGCTCTGCTATGTGTAGTGGAGAGCTCAGTCACCGACGTCTGAAGCCCAGTCACCGAGGTCTGAAGTGCATCCAGCTTGTCGATGAGCACATTCGACAAGCGCTCGGCCCCCTCGGTGGTGGTGTGCATGTCACGGCGGATGTCATCCCGCATCCTCCTCGTGGTGCTCGTGACCTCGCTCATGCTGTGGAACTGGGCCTGCACCAGGGTCCTAATGTTGTAGATCTCCTGCCGCACCTCAGCCGTCATGTCTGTCACGGCTGTCAAAGATGGGACCAATGCTGAGGATGGAGTGGGTGCAGGAGTGGGAGCTGGCACGGAACCTCGGAGCTCCCGGAGCAGCTCGTCCCTCAAATCTTGGACGATCTCCTGCCGCAGCTCCCGGAGCTGCTCTGGATCAATACGGACCTCCATAGATGGTGAAGCTGAGGAGGAAGGTCCGGCAGAGGTGGTAGGAGCAGGAGGAGTGGATGGAAGGTCTGGATGGTCTGGGGACTCTGGGTAGTCAGAATCTGGCTCTGGACTGGGTGATGGTCTGGTGGTCTGAGCGGTGAGAGTGGACTTCCTAACCCAGATCCCTTCTCTCTTCCGAAATCCCATCCTGTGCATGGTCCCCGTACCCAAGCGATCAGTCCATCGCAAGGCACGAGAGGGTTCCTTCTCAGGAATGGAAATTTCGTACTGCCTAAAGAGAAGAGTGAATATCATTCCGTATGGGAGGGAGAGCCTAGGTCTATCCAGGGGCTCACACATATACCTATAAATGAGCTTGGGGAAGTTGACCGGGGTGTCCTGAAGAATGTAAGACATAATAGCTAGGTCCCTCTCATTCACAAAATCAAATCTCCCTGTCTTAGGGAAGATGGACCTGGACAAAATGCTCAAAAGGATTCTCACTTCAATAGGAAGTGAGCTAGCAGATACCTCATCTAGGGGAGACTGAGGTGGATGCCCTAAGACGATCGTAAGGGCCTCAAATCTATCCTCAGGATGTGCAGGAGCCACCCCTACTAATGGAAGGTGGAGGATATGGGCAATGAGGTCCTCTGTGACACGCAATGGGACACCTAATACCATGCCCTCAATACCTCCATCTCTCCGATGGACGGTACTGTAGAACTCTTGAACTAGGCCAGGATAGGTGGGAAGGTCCAAGGTGAGGAAGTACTCTAGACCCTGGGCTCTAAGCCTATCGCCTATGGTGAATCCTTCCCGGGAGAGATAGTCGAAAGTGACATATCTCCCGGAGGTGACGGCCTTCCCGGCCAACGGCCTAACATGAACCACCCTAGGCGGGGAACGATCCGGAGGAGGTTGCCTAGCGGGATCGTGCCGCGCCTTGGAGCGCCGCTCGGGACCGGCCACGGGACGGGACCTCTTTCTAACAACTCCCTTGCGAGGCATCTTGACCTAAACGAGATGAAAACCTAGAGAACAAAGAAGGATCGATAGAGGAAGCTCGGGACTGACCTGAAAAGACCTAGGAACGGACGGAAACTCAATGTCCGGCGAAGAATCGACGGGAAAAGGGCTTGGAGACGATCGAGGATGACCTAGGAGTCGGCTCTAGGGCTTTGTGAACAGTGGCGGCTTGAGAAAAAGTGTTTGCGAAACGACAAACCTAGGGTTAAAAAGTCGGATCCCGACTGCGAGTCGACTCCCCTGAGTCACGAGTCGACTCGACCTCGAGTCGACTCCAGAAAATGCGCGAGTCGACTCTCCTTATGCGCCTGTAGACTTCGAGTCGACTCCCGACAATGTGCGAGTCGACTCCCCCTCAGCTGCCAACTTTGCGAGTCGACTCCCCCAAATGCGCGAGTCGACTCCCCCTTAGGAGCCGGCTCTGAAACTTACTCGAGTCGTCTCTAACCTTGGCACGCACTTAAAAATCATGCTATAACCGTGCCAAATGAGGGAAAATCACCTAGTTGGGATCTGATTTGATGATCATTGAATAGAAACTCTATTTTAACCTCATTTTAACCATCAAAATCAATTAATCTAGTGGAAACTCCCACTAGGATGGGTCAATCACTCCTAATCCCCTCCTAAGTACACTGAACCTCTCTTCACTTAGGGGTTTTGTGAAAATATCTGCTAATTGATCATCAGTACAAACAAATTGGAGAGTCACATCACCATTCAATACATGATCTCTTATGAAGTGATGTCTTATCTCAATGTGTTTAGTTCTTGAGTGTTGAATTGGATTTTTAGTTAGGTTTATGGCACTCGTATTATCATAATTAATGGGGATTTTATCTTGTTTAATGCCATAATCTTCTAATTGTTGTTTAATCCACAAGATTTGAGCACAACAACTCCCGGCTGCAACATATTCAGCTTCTGCAGTGGATAATGCAACCGAGTTTTGTTTCTTGCTAAACCATGAGATTAGGTTTTCTCCTAGAAATTGACAAGACCCGCTGGTACTTTTTCTATCAAGCTTACATCCAGCGAAGTCTGAATCTGTGTACCCTATTAAGTTTAGGCTAGATTCTTTAGAGTACCACAGCCCTATGTTCTTAGTTCCTATTAAGTATTTAAAGATTCTCTTAACTGCAGCTAGGTGTGATTCTTTAGGATTAGCCTGATATCTAGCACACATGCACACACTAAACATAATATCAGGCCTACTTGCAGTAAGATACAGTAAAGAACCTATCATACCTCTATAAAGTTTTTGATCTACAGATTTACCTGATTCATCTTGGTCTAACTTACACGATGAGCTCATGGGGGTGCTGATTGACTTGTTTCCCTCCATATCGAACTTCTTGAGCATCTCCTTGATATATTTGGCTTGATTGATGAAGATGCCTCCTTCAGATTGTTTGATTTGAAGCCCGAGGAAGTAGTTCAGCTCTCCCATCATGCTCATCTCAAACTCACTCTGCATCAAATCAGCAAATTCCTCGCAGAGGCGATTGTTAGTAGCACCGAAAATGATATCATCAACATAAATCTGTACTAATAACATATCCTTATTTTTCTTTTTCAGAAATAGTGTTGTATCTACATTTCCCCTAGAGAATCCATGTTCTAATAGAAATTTACTAAGTCTCTCATACCATGCTCTAGGTGCTTGTTTTAGACCATAAAGTGCTTTGTTCAGTTTATACACATGATTGGGGTATTGATGATTTTCAAAACCAGGAGGTTGTTCCACATATACCTCCTCATTAATAAACCCATTTAGAAAAGCACTTTTTACATCCATTTGATATAGCTTGAAGTCCTTAGAGCATGCATATGCTAATAATAGTCTAAAAAGCCTCAAGTCTAGCTACGGGAGCAAAGGTTTCATCAAAGTCTATACCTTCTTCTTGATTATAACCCTTTGCTACTAGTCTAGCCTTATTCCTTATAACAATTCCATTTTCATCTAGCTTATTTTTATATATCCATTTTGTACCTATAATTGGATATTCATAAGGTCTCTCTACTAGATCCCACACTTTATTTCTAGTAAATTGGTTTAGTTCTTCTTGCATTGCATTTATCCAATTTACATCATTTTCGGCTTCTTCTATATGTTTGGGCTCAAAGTGTGAAACAAAAGCTAGATGGTTATTCAAATTTCTAAGGGATGCTCTAGTCCTAACGGGTTGGGATGGATCATCTAGAATTAGTTCCTTAGGATGCCCATGAGCATACCTCCAAGCTTTAGTTAGCCCATGATCCACTATAGGCTCTTGGTTTGATGATTCTCCTTCAATCAACTTTTGATTATCATCTTGTAATCCCATCTCATCTATCTTTTCTTCAAGTATTTCAATATCATCATCAAAATTAACCTTCTTACTAGATGAGATGTCACTAGAGTCATCAAAAACAACATGTATAGATTCTTCTATAACTAGGGTTCTTTTATTAAAGATTCTATAGGCTTTACTAGTTGTAGAATAACCTAGGAATATTCCTTCATCAGATTTTGGATCAAATTTTCCTAGATTATCTTTTCCATTATTATGTACAAAACACCTACATCCGAAAACATGAAAATAGTTAACCTTTGGTTTTCTGTTTTTCCACAGTTCATATGGTGTTTTCTTTATGATGGGTCTTAATAGAACTCTATTTAATACATGGCAAGAAGTATTAATGGCTTCTCCCCAAAAGTACTTAGGGAGGTTACTTTCACATAACATCGTTCTAGCCATTTCCTCTAGGGTTCTATTTTTCCTTTCCACAACTCCATTTTGTTGTGGTGTCCTAGGTGCTGAGAAATTATGGGTTATCCCCTTTTTACTACAAAATTCATCAAATAATTGATTTTCGAATCGGTACCATGGTCACTTCTAATAGCTATAACTGAGGACTCTCTAGCATTTGTTACTTCCTTATGGAACTTCTTAAACATAGAAAATGCTTGATCCTTATGCGCTAGAAACATGACCCATGTGTACCTAGAGTAATCATCTACTATAACTAGACCATATTTATTTCCACCTAGGCTTGTTGTTCTAATTGGACCAAATAGGTCCATGTGTAGTAATTCTAGAGGCCTAGAAGTAGAGACACATTTTATGGATTTAAAAGAGTTTCTAGATTGTTTGCCAAATTGACATGCTTCACATATTTTGTTCTTTTCAAATTTTAATTTTGGCAAACCTATCACGGAGTCTCTTTTAACTAGTTTAGTTATTGTGTCCATGCTTGTATGACCTAACTTACGGTGCCATAACCAACTAGCATCATTTTCTTTAGTTTCATTAACAACTAGACATTGGTTATGTTTTGTAAGGTCTTCTAGATCTACCACATATACATTTCCACGTCTCATCCCTTTAAAAACTAAACTATTATCATTAGTATTTGTTATAATGCACAGTGATGGTTTAAACATAACATCATATCCTTTGTCACATAATTGACTAATGCTTAACAAGTTATGCTTAAGACCATCAACATATCTAACATTATCTATAAAAGTAGAAGGGGTGATTTGAACTTTACCAATACCAATGATGTGACCTTGGTTGTTGTCTCCAAACGTCACAGCACCTCCCTTCTTAGCTTCAAGGGTGAAAAATTGGTCTTTATCACCCGTCATGTGCCTTGAGCAGCCACTATCCAAATACCAGCAATTTTTGTTGACCTTGGCTGCAAGACACTCTTACACAAGCAAATCATGTCATCTTAGGTACCCAAGTTTTCTTGGGTCCTTCATGGTTAGTCAAGTTTGTTCCTTTTGGAACCCATACCCTTTTAATTTTTCTTTTAGTTTTACTTTTCCTAAAATTACATACATTTGCTTTATGGCCTACTGTACCACAACAAAAGCAGGTTATTTTCTTAGTTTTTGTTTCCCCAGCTTTAACAAAGAAGTTACTAAGAAGTTTTTGCTTATTCCTTGGTTTATATCCTAAACCGGCTTTATTAAACACTGCACGTTGACTATTTAGTATCATGTTTAATTTTTCAGAACTATAGGTAAATCTTTCAACTAAGGGTTTGTATTTGTTAAGTTCTTTAGTTAGTGTCTGATTTTCGGCTTTTAGATCATTAAGTTCTTTAGTAAGATCCTTATCTAAGGTTTGTTTATATTTTTTAAGTTCTGAAAATTCCTTAGTTAGTTTTTCATTTTCTTTAGTTAAGGTGTTGGTCTTTTGAGTTAAAAGTTGGTTGCTTGTTTTAAGTTCTATATTTTCTTTGGTGATTAAATCCTTATCCTTAACTAATTTATCGTATTTATGTAGGTATGATTGATTAGTTATTTTCAGTTCTTTATTCTTAAGATTTATAGCCTTATATTCTACCATTAATTCATTAAATGCATCATAAAGTTCATCAAATGAAAAATCATAGTGCGTATCGGAAGTTACCTCATTTTCGTTGGCCATGAAACAAAAATTGGCCTTCTCTTCTTGTTCTTCATCCGATGATGAAGATGATGCGTCGGAGTCCGATAGGGTGATGACAAGGGCTTTCTTCTTCTTCTTGTACTTGCTGCTCTTCTTTAGTAAGGGACACTCAGCTCGGATGTGTCCCGGCTTTTTGCACTCATAGCAGCCGGTCCCCTCACTTTCCCTTTCCTTACCTTTGTCCTTGCGGTAGGAATTTGAGGGGCCTCTCCTTTGATGATAGGACTTCTTGTGGTTGATGAATTTCTTGAACTTGCGCACAAGAAGAGCCTCACCACCATCTTCCTCATCTTCTTCTTCTTCACTGCTGCTGCTGCAAGACAAGTCCTTGTTAGAAGAAGTAGATTTTAAAGCTATTACCTTTTTCTTATGGGAGGACTCTTCCTCGTTGTGTTGTTTCATGGTAAGCTCATGCGTCATAAGGGATCCAAGGAGCTCTTCAAGTGGAAGCTTGTTCAAGTCTTTAGCTTCTTGGATTGCCGTCACTTTAGCTTCCCACGACCTTGGTAGACACCGAAGGATTTTCCTGACAAGTTCACTGTTAGTATAGTTCTTGCCAAGGCTTTTTAGTCCATTGACAATATCAGTAAACCTAGTGAACATGCATGTAATTGTTTCGTTAGAGTCCATTTTAAATAGTTCATATTTATGAACCAAAATATTTATTTTGGACTCTTTCACTTGATTCGTGCCCTCATGGGTCACTTCAAGTCTGTCCCAAATCTCTTTTGCAGAATTGCAAGTAGAGACCCTATTGAATTCATTACGGTCTAAGGCACAATAGAAGACATTCATTGCTTTAGAGTTTAATTGTGCCTTCCTCATGTCATGTTCATCCCAGTCCATTTCAAGTTTAGTTACCTTAACACCATCTACGTATATGGATGGGATGTATGGCCCATTTACTACAATGGACCACATCTCATAGTCTTGGGCTTGGATGAATATTCTCATCCTAGCCTTCCAGTATGAGTAGTCAGATCCATTGAAGAAAGGGGGTCTTTGGGTGGACTGACCCTCAATGTGAGAAGATCCAAATGGGGTTGTCATTTTGATCTTTTAACTCTTGAGTGGAAGAGTTTTTGGCTCTGATACCACTTGTTGCCCAGATAGACAACCCAAGAGGGGGGGTGAATTGGGTTTTTAAATTAACTTAGCTAATTAAAACTTTGTGGATGATTAACTAATACTATATCCAGTTAGTTAATTAAAGCTAAGTGCTGTGAGTAATGTGTGGGGAAGAAGATGAGAGACAATGCACTACAAACACAAAGTTTTATAGTGGTTCGGAGCTAACCCTTGCTCCTACGTCCACTCCCCAAGTCTCACTTGGGAATTTCACTATAACCCCCTTGGATTACAGCCGGTTGTTTTGCAAGCTCACAACCGAACTTGTTGTTTTACGAGCTCACAACGAACTCGGTCGGTTTTCCCAGGCTCACCGACTAGAACCAACCCCGATTGTTTTCCCGGGCTCACAATCAAACCCTTACACTCGTTGGTTTTAAACCGGCTCACCAACCAACCTTAATCCCCTTGATTCAATCCCCCGATTGAATCAAGTAAATACACGAGATAGAAGAAAACAGAAGATAGCTTCTCAAAAAGCAGATTTAAAACAATATAATCGTAAAGGAGTTAGAAGCCCTCAAACGCTTTTAAGATGGTGAAGAGGTGTGGCTTCTGGAACTCCGGTCTCCTCTTGAAAGAGTGATCGACTTGAAAGCAGGAGGAGGAAGCTTTGAATGCTGGGAAGATGTTGGTGGAGCAGTAAATGCAGATCTTCCCTTTTTCTCGTTGAAGAGCACTTAGAGAGCTTGAAGACTTGAATGCTAGGAGTGGAATATGTGTTTTTCTACCTTGCTACAGTCTTCTGTGGCTATTTAAGCCAACCCCCACGGAAACTAGCCGTTACTCTGCTTTTTCTGGCCGTTCTGCACACTCTACGCAGCCTGACAATGTGACCGTTGGTGGGTTGGAGTCGACTCGCGCGATCAGGAGTCGACTCGGCTGTAGCAGGAGTCGACTCGAGCTTTTCCGGAGTCGACTCGGCAACTGTTCCCAGTTTGAATTAAAGTTGCCGTCTTGACTGGGAGTCGACTCGTCTTGACCCGGAGTCGACTCGCCAACTTCTGGCGCTGACCTGGCAATTTTGGAGTCGGCTCATCCTCTGTAGTCCGTGGATCCAAATTTGAATTTTGTCCACTCGAGTCGACTCGACTGTCCTGGGAGTCGACTCGAATCTCAGAGCCCGAACTCCCGATTCTCTGTCTTTTGGCTCATCCAGTCTTGGAGTCGGCTCGAACTTCCTTGGAGTCGACTCGGCTCTCAGTTTCCGAAAGTTGGTCTTCTGCCTTTTGACGTGAAGCTTGTCTTGGAGTCGACTCAAGCTGTCTGGGAGTCGACTCGAATCTCAGAGGCAGTAACATGGTCTTCTGTCTGTCGATGGTCGCACAGTCTCGGAGTCGACTCGCGTACTGCGGGAGTCGACTCGAATCTCAGAGTCCATAAAACGCTCTCTGACTTTTTCTTTGTGTACCGCTGGGAGTCGACTCGCGTTCCACTGGAGTCGACTCGAATCTCAGAGTCCATAAAACGCTCTCTGACTTTTTCTGTGTGTACCGCTGGGAGTCGACTCGCATTCCACTGGAGTCGACTCGAATCTCAGACCTGAAAAACTGCTCTTCTGTCCTTCTGTCTGTTTTCAGTCGGAGTCGACTCGTACTGATCAGGAGTCGACTCGAGCTCGTGCCAGTGACCTTGATATGCTTGGAGTCGACTCGTGATACTCGGGAGTCGACTCGAGTCTCAGACATTGGTTCATGCAGACTTCTTAACTTATCCAAAATACTATGAACCAAGTCTAGAAACACTTGGACAGGATTTTCACTGAAACACTCAATTGAATTCATTAGTAATCACAAGATATACTCAATTGCTTTGAGCTCATCAAAATCAAATGGGGTTTTAATCAATCACTCCACAGCATTAATTCACATGATCGTGCATTAATTCATACGACATGCTCAATTATGACGGTAACCCGTTCACCCCATCACATCATAGGTAATCATGTACCCCTTTATAAAAGGAAAACCCTTCCATTTTAGAGGAGGTTGGATTCTGAAACTCCTGAGACATATTTTCTCTCCTCTCATACATTTGCCTCTTCTGACTTAGGCATCGGAGGGTTGGCGCTGGAAATCCCGGCCACCGGCTTTTTGCAGGTCCCCCGGAGGACGCCGCCCGCCGACGGACCACCACCCGCCATCTCACGCCGGAGCTCCTCCTTCTCAGCCGACGGTCGCCCACGGGTCCAATTTCCAGCAACAGTTGGCGCTAGAGGAAGGAACCGAGTCCTGGCCATGAAGTTGAGAAGCAGAGGAGCCTTCAACGCCTCCCGACGTCTCCCATCATGTCCTGGACATTCTGTCCAGAATTTGCCATCTCCGACTGATCCAGTTTTCCAAGTCCAGCCGGAACAGTTCAACATCCTGGTGCAGCAGGTTCAAACCTTGGCCGCAGCCGTCCAAGGCCTGCAACATGAGGAAGCAGGCCCAGGTCCAGCCAATGCTTCCTCCAAACGGACCGATGCCCTAGGGCCAAAACCTCCACGGCTCCTCGAGGGCCAACAATGAAGAACGATGCTGTCGCTAAGGCTCAGCCCGGGCATCTCCCTGGAGAAAATTGCCAGGGAGGAGCATAGATAGAAGGCCACAACTGTCGGAAGTCGAGTCAGCCCCGGATCGTCACGAGCCGGAGCAGACTACGGTGGCGATCCCCCAGGCTGGGGAGTTCGACAAGAAGGTCGAGAACCTTGAGCGCCAGATTGAAGCGCTTCACAACAGGAAGGCAAGGCGCAAGGGCGACTTTGAGTTTACCACCAAGTCCCTCTTTTCTCGCCAGATCGAGGATGAGCCGGTCCCACCGAGATTCAAAATGCCCCAAGTGGAGCCCTACAACGGAACTACCGGCCCCCTCGATCATTTGGAGAGTTACCGAGCCCTCATGACATTGCAAGGGTCCTCGGAGACTGTGCTCTGCAAGGCCTTCCCAGCAACTTTTCGGGGAATGGCTTGGCTTTGGTTCTCTAGACTAAGCCGAGCACGGTATCTTTCTTTAAGCAGCTCGGCAGGCAGTTTGCCACCAACTTTACTGCCAGCCGGCGCCAGCGGCGAACATCTGATTCCCTCCTGGACGTCAAACAAAAGGAGGGGGAATCCCTCAGAGAATACATCGACCGCTTTACCGCTGCAACCTGAGAGGTCTGCGAGCTCGACCAGTCGATAGCCATGTCGGCACTAAATACTAGGGTTTGCTCCTACAGATTTCTCTTCTCCATTGAAAAGAGCTTCCCCGCCGACTTCACTAAAATGCTGGCCCGAGTTCGGAAGTATGCGAAGGCCGAGGAGGCTATCGCCTCCAGGCGGGGCGCGACCGAGCAGGCCTCAAAGAAGCAGAAGAAGCGCTGTGAAGAGTGCGGCCGCCCGAGAAGCCGATCTTCCCGCCGAGATAAGAACCTGCCTCGGCTGAGGAGCCCACCTCGACAGCGGGGACGGCTTCGACCAAGGTCCCTGCCTCGACCGAGATCTCCACCGCGGCCACGAATTTCCTCGGGGAGGTACGAGAATTACACCCCCCCCTGAATGCCCCCCGAGCAGAAGTCCTAATGGAGATAGAAGGTCGAGACTATTTCCGACCTCCATCCCTGATGCGGGATATCGGAGCTCGGCGCAATCTTAAAAAGTATTGCCGTTTTCACCGGGACCTCGGCCACGACACGGAGGATTGCTTTCAGCTCCGGGATGAGATCGAAGCGCTTATCCATCGTGGAGTACTCAACCGGTTCATGCGAAACCGGCATGAGAAAAGAAGGCCATTGGAAAATGCCGCACTGCCCGAAAATTCGAATGACAACGAGCCTATCGCCGGCACCATCAACACCATTGGAGGAGGAAGCTCGGCTGAAGAACCAATCGAGGGAAGGATCCCTCCGAAGCGCTCGCACACCTCCGAAGCCATCTCATTCTCGGACGAGGACTTGAAAGGAGTTGAGACTCCTCATGATGACGCTGTGGTCATCTCCATGATTGTAAATAAATTTGATGTAAAGCGCGTCCTAGTTGATAATGGAAGCTCGGCTAATATTTTGTACTACGATACCTATCAAAAAATGAGGATGACGGAAAGCCAACTTCGGAGAATGAACGCTCCACTGGTCGGATTTACCGGAGATTCGGTCCCGGTCGAGGGCGAGGTCAGCCTCCTTGTCACGGTCGGGCTCGCTCCCCGAGAAAGTATCGTAAGGACGGATTTTCTAGTGGTCCACCTATCTTTGGCCTACAACGCCATTCTTGGACGATCAGGGCTAAATGCCCTCCGAGCTGTGGTCTCAACTTATCACCTGCTTATGCGGTTCCCCACCGACTGAGGAGTAGGCGAAGTTCGTGGGTACCAGGCAATCGCTAAGCGGTGCTACATGGCAACTCACCGAGCAAAACAACCAGCTAAGGCACCAAGCCGGGAGGAGCTACCGGCCAAGGCGCCAGCTCAAATGTTAGATCAGATGCTGCCCATCGAAACCTTGGAAGTGCGGGACGATCTCCGAAAGGGACGGGTAGAACCTGGTGAGCTTCTTGCCCAGATTTATTTACAAGAAAATTGCCCAGAGCTTACCATGCAGGTCGGCTCCGGCCTGAGCTCCCTTGAAAGAAACCGCCTGATCGAGTTCCTTCGGTCCAATATGGACGTCTTCGTCTGGTCGCCCGCCGACATGTCAGGAATAGATCCTGAGGTCATGATTCACCGACTCCAGGTAAAACCGACCTGCAGACTTGTGCGGCAGAAGAAACGGGGCTCTGCCCCGGAATGACAACGAGCAGCGGCTGAGGAAGTGAACAAACTTCTCGAGGCTGGCTTCATCTGAGAGGTTTCCTATCCAGACTGGCTCGCCAACATGGTCCTCGTGAAGAAAGCTAACGGAAAGTGGCGCATGTGCGCGGACTATACCGACTTGAACAGAGCCTGCCCAAAGGACAGCTTTCCACTTTCCATCATTGACCAGCTCGTGGACTTCACCTCGGGACACCAGTTGCTGACATTCATGGACGCCTTCTCGGGATACAATCAAATCCGAATGGCGCCGGAAGACGAGGAGAAGACGACCTTCATCACCGACAGGGGCACTTACTGCTACAAAGTGATGTCTTTCGGGTTGAAAAATGCTGGAGCAACATATCAAAGGCTGGTCAGCCAAATCTTTAAAAATCAAATAGGCCGAAATATAGAGGTCTATGTGGACGACATGCTGGTAAAGAGCCAAACAGCGAAGGATCATGTGACTGACCTCAACAAAACATTCTCCATACTTAGAAAGTATCGGATGAAGCTCAACCCCGCTAAGTGCGCATTCGGAGTCACCTCGGGCAAATTTCTTGGCTTCGTAGTCACCCAGCGTGGAATCGAAGCAAATCCCGAGAAGATCCGAGCACTGCAAGAGATGGTGCCACCAAAGACGGTTAAGAAAGTACAGTGGCTCACAGGGCGGGTCGCTGCTCTGGAAAGATTCGTTTCTAGATCGGCCGAGCGGTGCCTCCCATTCTTTACAATCCTCAAGCGACTGAAGAACTTCTTGTGGTCGGAGGAATGTCAGCAAGCTTTTGAAGAGCTTAGGCACCTCCTTGCTTCCCCTCCATTACTCACAAAACCCCAGCAGGGTGAGCTCCTCTATTTGTACCTGGCTATCTCCCCGGTTGCGATAAGCTCGGTCCTGGTCCGAGAAGAGAACAAGCTTCAAAGACCAGTGTATTATACTAACCGGGTTCTGAGGGATGCCGAGACCCGATATTCCAAACTGGAGAAAATAATCTTCGCCCTGGTCATCTCGGCTCGGAGGCTTCGGTCCTACTTCCAGGCCCACACTGTGGCCATACTGACCGACCAGCCTATGAAGCAGATTCTGCAACACTCGGATCGCGTCGGGAGGATTGCCAAGTGGGCAATCGAGCTCGGGAAGTTCGACCTCGAATACCGTCCGAGGCCGGCGATCAAAGCCCAAGCGCTCGCTGATTTCATCGTGGAGTGTAATTTGCCGGACGATCCTGAGCTCCCACTCATACCAATGGAGGAGACCCCGAGGCAGCCATGGATCCTGTATGTGGACGGCTCCTCGACCTCGAGGGGTAGCGGAGCAGGTCTTATCCTTACAAGCCCAGATGGGGTAGTTGTGGAGCAGGCCCTACGCCTCGAGTTTCCAGCCTCAAACAATGAGGCAGAGTACGAGGCGCTTATCGTCGGGCTCAAATTGGCAAAGAAGCTGAAAGCCGAGGACCTGAAAGTCTTCAGTGACTCCCAACTGGTCGTGAGTTAGATTCTGGGAGACTTTGAAGCAAGAGAGCCATCGATGCAGAGATATCTCCAAAAGGTGCGAGATCTCACATCCACCCTGGGCTCCTTCAATATACAGCACATCCCCAGAACAGAGAACCTAAGGGCAGACCAACTGTCGAAGCTGGCGACCTCCCGCATGAGCGAGCTTCCTAAGGCAACAATGCTCGAATATCTCTAAACGCCCAGCACGGAGGAGCCTGAGCTGACCCTCTGCATCGAAACCGAGCCGAGCTGGATGGACGAGCTCATCAGTAATCTACAAAATGAAGCCCTTCCTAATGATGAGCTCGAGCCTCGCCGAATCAGGCGTCTAGCCTCCCGATACATATTATATGAAGGCAAGCTCTACCGAAAATCCTTTACCTCTCCTCTCCTCAGATGCCTCCGCCCGTCAGAGGCGGACTATGCCATGCGAGAGGTTCATGAAGGGATATGCGGGAACCATCTAAGAGGCCGAGCACTGGCCCATAAAATCTTGCGCCAAGGATACTATTGGCCCACACTTCAAAAGGATGCAACGGACTTCGTCCGAAGGTGCGATCGATTGCAGCGGAACGCCAACATCCAGCACGACCCTCGGCCCCGCTGACCTCGATTAGTGCCCACTGGCCATTCGCCCAGTGGGGGATTGACATCCTGAGGCTATTCTCCCTGGCAATCGGGCAGAGGACATTTCTGGTCGTCTCCATCGATTACTTCACCAAATGGGTCGAAGCCGAACCAGTGGCCCAGATCACCAAGTAGAAGATGCGGGATTTTGTTTGGAAGTTAATAATCTGCAGTTTTGGACTCCTCCGCATCTTTATATCTGACAACAGTCGTCAGTTCGACAACATCCGTTTCAGAGAATTCTGCTCTGAGCTCGGCATTGATCACCGCTTCACCTCGGTAGCCCATCCACAGACGAATGGAGAAACCGAGGTAACGAATCGCACCATTCTGTAGGGACTCAAGGCCAGGCTCGATCGGTCCAAGGGGCAATGGGTCGAAGACCTTTACAATATCCTCTGGGCCTACAGAACCACATTCCGACTTTCTACCGGCGAGACCCCCTTCAACCTGGCATACGGAACGGAAGCTGTCATCCCTCTGGAAGTTGGACTCCCCTCACCAAAACTGGAACATTACGACGCAGCCTCCAACTCCTCCCAACTCAGGGGCAACCTGGACCTCATCGAGGAGATAAGGGAGGCAACCCGAGTTCGCATGGTGAGATATCAACGAAAAACGGCACAGTACTACAACTCCAGAGTAAAAGCCAAGCTCTTTAAGGTACGAGATCTCGTCCTTAGGAGAGCAGAAGCTTCTCAGCCCACAGAGCAGGGAAAGCTTGCCCTGAACTAGAAAGGGCCATGCCGGATTGCACAAGTCCAGCGGCCGGGAGCATACAAGTTGGAATCTCTCGAAGGGACTCTCATTCCACGAAGCTGGAATTCTGAAAATCTTTGGATGTATTACCAGTAAAGCCCCCAGGGGTCTTCAATGATTGGGAATACAACTCTTGCCCCCTACTTATGATAATTCGCTTACAGCTCTCCCTTAATTATTCCATACTCTTCCTGATATTGGGACGCTCATGATTTTTAGAAAATCCGACCAAGCTCGGATGTCCGACCAAGTTTGGATGCCCCAGCCAAGCCTGGAACGCCTCGCCACGTCGATGTCGAGCTCGGTCTCGATCTCCCTCAAAGATCCCGACCAAGATTGGGATGCCCCATTGTTCGACAGTGAGCCCAAGCTCCCTCGATCTCGAAATGCGTCACCAGGTCGATAGCGAGCTCAAGCTCCCTCGACCTCGTGCTCGATTCCTCGACTAAGGTCGGAATGCCCCGCTGAGTCGACAGTGAGCCCAAGCTCCCTCGACCTCGGGAAGCGTCACTAGGTCGACAACGAGCCCAAGCTCCATTGACCTCGTGCTCGATCCCTCGGCTAAGGTCGGAATGCCCCGTTGAGTCGACAGTGAGCCCAAGCTCTCTTGACCTCGGGAAGACAACAATGGGGTAGTACCTACGCAGACCCCCTAGCTTGCAGGCGTGCCTGAGGTAGACAACACCTCATAGGGAGCACAACATTCTCCCCTGCTCGGCCGGTGCGAGCTATGCTGTAGCGCAAGACCCCGACCAAAGCGCCATCCCTACAACAGATAACACCACCTGCAAAAGCGGACTACAGGCCAAGGAACACCCCTAAAAATCGACCACATGGCGGAGTCGCTTACCTCAATCTGAGATGACCGACTCCGATGGTGCAAGAGGTATGACCCTACCCAGCACCTATGTCATTACATCTACTTGTTTATATTACAAGACGATCAACAAAACCCCAACCAAGCTCGGAACCCCCTCTGACCAAGGTCGGGATGCTCTCCTGAATCAACCATGAGCCGGGGTTCCCTCGGCCCCATGTGTACTCTCCTCACCACCGATCTTCGGTTCAATCTTCACTCGTTCCGGACCCCTCTGAACGAGGGCCCGGCCGAGTCCAAACGTCGATTCAAGCTGAGACGGCCTGTAACGACGACTTTGAGCTCCGCCTAATGATACTCTAGCCGAGCTCGGAAGTGCCAAGTCACTCACCGTAAGTTCTGATTCTACCTCTTGATACTCCAACCAAGTTCGAGACCAAAAAGCACGAAAGCTCCAACGATAGCCTGACCTCAGTCTATGATCTCTTCGGAGTTAGACCTTAAAGCTTTGACAAGCTTATTCTGGAAGCCGAGCCCAAGGACTCGGCGAAATTTTTCAGAGGATAAACCTAAATGCCTAGCGGGATCTCTTCGGAGCCCGACCTTAAAGTTTTGACAAGCTTGTTCTAGAAGCCGAGCCCAAGAACTTGGCCAAATTTTCGGAAGCTAAGCCTAAAGGATTAGCGAGACTTCTTCGGAGCCCGAGCTCAAGGACTTAGCGAATTTTCCTAAAGTCTAAACCCGGAGCCTTAATGCGATCCCTAAGCCTGACAATCTAGCGAATGCTACCAGAATCTAAGTCTATGAATTTAGCCGAGATTGAAGACTTAGAGAAATTCGAGGGAGAGGAATTCAACTTAAGCAGCCAAGGTAAAAGTTTACCTACTATGCAAAAAAGAGGCAAGCATAAATTTAGAAAAAAGCTCTCCATTGATAAAAGCCCGAAGGCTAAAGTACAAAATTAATGTTCGGCCGTACAATGACTTCAATGACCGACCTCATTTACAAAAAGGAAAACAAAACAAAGAAAAAGAAGAGACCAAGCCCTAGGAGGCTGCGGCTTCATCGGCATCGGGGTCGTCCACGATGATCACCTGGGGGTCCTCGGTAGGATTTGGCTCGGGACCTTCCGCGGCGACCTCAGACGGAGCTTCGCCAGCGGCCTCGAGAATGCCCCCGGCAACTTCCCCAGCGGGAGTCTCTTGAGCCGTTCACTCGGCCGTGCCAGTCTCGGCCTCGGCGACCTCTTCCTCGGCCTCAAGGATTGCGGGGAGATCGAACTCGCTCTCTTCACCGACCCCCAACCTAGGCCGAATCCCCCCGAGGTCAAGCTGGGGGCAGAACCTGTGCATCTGCCTCCGAAAATTTTCGAAGCCGCGGAGAAACCCATCCACAGCCTCCTCCTCCAATATATCGCGGAACTCCTCCGATTCCTTGAAGAGGTCCACTGCATTCTGGGCCTGCTCCAGTGCCCTTTTCTCTCGTGCCTCGAGCTGCTCGATTTTCAGGCGGAGAACCCCGCCCTCATACTTGTGGCCGACGACTTCGGCGCGCGCCTCGGCAAGACGCGCCTCGGAGGCGCGCAACTCCGACCTTGCCAGAGTGTGCGCGGCCTTCTCCTCCGCGAGCTGGTCAAGCGCTGATCGCCGCTCGGCCTCGGCAGCCTCCATCCGCGCGATGGCCTCCGCCTGCGCGGCCTCAGAGTCGGCGAGCCTCTTCTCGGCCGTCTCCAGCTACCTTTGGAATCGCCGAGCCTCATTCTTGCTTCCCGAGGCTATGAATACCAGTGTGTCGATCTCGTAGAGATGCTGCAGGAAAAACAACGATAAGTGAAAGTGGAGGAAATGCCGATAACCAAAGCCAAAATGAGAAGGCAACTTACCCGAGCAGCATTGCAGTACGTCTGATCGACGATATCCCCAAGCTCGATGGCTTCGAACTCGGCTCGGTCGGCCGGGAGCAACGCGCGGCGAAATACTGCGCGCGCGACATCGCTATCTCGGAGGGCCGAACTGCCCTCACGGATCGGGGACTCTGGGTCACTAGACCCCCTCCTAGAGTGATCTCCGGCCCCCGAAGAACTCGGCCCGCCCGAACTCACGACGGCGGGGCGGCACGCGCTCGGGACCCTAGGGCCTCTGCTCGGCTCAGGGCCCGAGCGCCGCAGACGGACGATTGGTCGACCTGCCCGTTGATAGATGAGGGCAGGGCAAGCTGGAGGCGCTGAGTCCGACGCCCCTCCAGAACCCGAGCTCGCGTGCTCGGTGGCTGGGACCCTTTCCTACACAGATCCGGACGTTTCGGCCCCAAAGCCCCTCGCCTCGGCAGGAGCAGAAGTGGAGGCCGACCTGGCCTTCTTTTTGGGCTCGGGAAGAGCCCCGCCAGCCTCGGCTGCCCTCCTCTTCAGTTGGCCGAAAAGGGATGTGTTGCTTGTCACCATGTTGGGAATGTCTGAAAAGAAGAAAAATTCTAAGTGTTAGATTAGTGCTAAGAAAAGAAGGAAAGAAGCAAATAAGGCAAAAGACAGCAAAGTGAAGAAGGAGCAGTGCGACTGCTTTCACCCTCAGGGCGCGCCGAGCTCAAGCTGACGTTCGCCGAGGCCTCCTCGCTTAGGAGGTCGGTTAGAATGATATCCTTCCTGAGACTACGCAGAGCGTCAAAAACCCTCTGCTCGTCCGCCGAAAGCTGGGTGAGCCTGTTGAGGGCCTTCATCCTGGGATGCCCCCACCTCGGGTCAAATCCCCACGAAACCTCGGACGAAGGGAAGAAAAACCTCCCCTTCCACTCATGAATAGAGGAAGGGGCACCTCGGAAGAGTGACATACCGCCCCGAAAGGTGAAGTAAAGCCACTCTCCGTTCGCCGGGTACAACTTCAACAAGAAGCACCGGCGGAAGACACTCACCAAGGTCGGAATTCCGTGCGCAAGGCAAATGGATAGGAACCCAACGATGGTTCTCCATGAGTTCGGAGCGAGTTGTGCTGGGACGAGCTGGTACTCCACCAGCAAATTGTTCACGAACTCGTGAAGAGGGAACCGCAGGCCAGTCTAGAGTGTCTCAACGTACACCCTGATCCGACCTGGAGGAGGTCTCGTCATCCGATCCTCCGGCCTCGCAGGCTCGAGATGAAACCCGGGCCGGAAAAACAATCGGGAACGGACGAGCTTTAGCTCCTCCTCAGACAGGTTAGACCCGACCTCATTTGGACCAAGACCCATTTCAAAAAGAAGGGCAGAGAAGAAAACAAAGAACGAAGAAAGAAAAGAAGAAGAAGAAGGGGAATCCCCGAGCCAACGTGGGAAAATGACCAACAAAGGGGTCACCGGAAATCGCCTCAGGGCACCGTCGGGAAGGCTCGGTCACAGCTGGGAAAAGAGAAAAGAAATAGAGGAAGAAGGGGAAGCAGCAACAACAAGCGGCCAAGCAAGACCTTTCTAGGGCTAAGTTAAGGGGTTTATATAGATCCTCCCGACGGCCCAGATCAGCGGGATTGGATCCCGCCTTCTGTTCAGATCGTGCCACATGTCGGTCCCAAAAACCGAAGCGACATATTTAATCTGGATCGACGCTTCGAATACAGAATCAAGGTGCGTCCCATCGGATCTCGGAGCCCCATCATGAGCCCACCATGCGAGGCGGCCTCCACGGGCGAAAGGGCATCGCCCCATCTCCTCTCATTAAAAGTGCCCCGAAGCGCGCGGAATGCCGGAATAATTTAAGGTTTCCTGGCCCCCACCACTGCAATAAAGGCAACTACTTCCTACGCCCGAGCTCGCAAACGGCTCGAACTCGGAAGTCGGAGGGTAGTGTTGGGGGAATATAAATTGTCCCAAAGTAAGTGAGCACATCGCCGGCACATCATCAGAGGCGCCCAACCTCGGGACGCCCGACCTTAGAGGCGCCTGATCTCGGGACGCCCGACCAGGCGCCCGACCTCGGACGTCCGACCAGGCGCCCGACCTCAGAAGCGCCCGACCTCGGACGCCCGACCAGGCGCTCGACCTTAAAAGCGCCCGACCTCGGACGCCCGACCAGGCGCTCAAACTCAGAGCTCGCGACTTGGCGCCCGACCTCAACATTCTCGACCTCGGATGCCCGGCCTCACCATCCACCCGCCGCAATTGCAACTCGACCGGGGACCATGCCCTGCTACCGCTGCCAACAATTAATGCGCATGGCCTCTGCTGATTTCCGGCTCATTCAACAATCAATGCGCATGGCCGCTGCTGATCTCCGGCTCCCTCAACAATCAATGCGCATGCTATCTATGGATCTCAAGCCCTCCACGGCAAACAGCTGACCCGCTCGGCTACGTCCGATCAGCCACGACGACTCGTTGGCTTCGGCCTGATCTCCTACGGCAATGCATTAATTAATACGATCATGCATTAATTCATACGACAACTCGTTCGCCCCATCACATCACAGGTAATCCTTTACCCCTTTATAAAAGGGGAACCCTTCCATCTTAGAAGGGGTTGGACTCTGAAATTCCTGAGATATATTTCCTCTCCTCTCATACATTTGCCCCCTTTGACTTAGGCATCGGAGGGCCGGTGCTAGAAACTCCGGCCACCGGCTTTTTGCAGGTCCTCCGGAGGACGCTACCCGCCGACGGACCACCACCCGCCATCTCATGCCGGAGCTCCTCCTTCTCAGCCGATGGTCGCCCCCGGATCCAATTTCCAGCAACAATCAGAATAAAGTTTCAAATCCAATCACAAATACTACGATCAATTTATGATCAGTCACATATGGACTGTAGTATCTCTTAGTCCATATTGGCTATAGATCAGCTCTACTCTAGTAGTATGTAACAATCTAATATGTCACCCAAAAAGACTAGACATAACGTATTATTTGGGCTCCTTGGTTCTATATATGTATTCAAGATTTACCTTATGTGTTGCCACCAAAACTTGATCGGGTAGTCGGAATGCTCTTGGTCAGTTGGCACTCCTGTGAGACAGCGGTTCACGGCATACTCGCTGCGTTGTACACTAAAGAAGAAAGAAAGGCCTGCTAGATTTGCTCTGGTTAGATCCTCCGGTACTCAAGTTAGAAAGAACTCTGGGAACAAAAGAGGAATAAGTGAGAAGACCAGAAAAAATAGAGTATGAAAGGAAAAATGCTGTGTATCCTCTACACCCTGTATGTGGGCCTTTGTTTATAGACAAAGAGTCTTCCTGGCCTTTGATGGAGAGATATTCAGACTTCTTTTATCTGGATCAGCCCGAGTATTTGAATTCGAATCAAAAAACGTTCATGTTCCGTCATATGTCACCGTCTGGTCGGCCTATTTTGGCCATAATATGTACTCACGTGAATCCTCGTACAGCCCAAAGGTCAAGCCCAAGCCGTAGCATCTTCCCTACTCCCACACGTCACGGCATTCCATGGTCCGTACCGTCCTTGTGATCCTCTTCCACCTTCACCTCCAACCCTTCCAACCTTTGTCTCTCCTCTACCTTATTTTCCTCCCATTCTATCACCTCCCTTCTTTTCTTCCTCCTCTCCCTTGCCCCCTTAATTTTCTTCGCCCCCTCCTCCTTCCTTTTCCCATTATCCTTCGTCATCGTCATCCTCTCCTTCGCTCTCCCCCTTCTCTTCTTTACTCTTTCCCTTGCCTCATTCCCATGATCTCTCTCTCTCTCTCTCTCTCTCTCTCTCTCTCTCTCTCTCTCAACTGTCAACCTCTACTCCACTCTTTCCTTCACTCTCCTCACCCCCTATATTCGTCCCCATGCCCTATCAGATTGGGCTTCGCTCGTCATAGGTCCATTTGGGCTTTTGGGCCTAGTTTGAGTTTGGGCTCCAATCATCCTCGGGTCGGCCCAATAAAATTTTGGGGGTTTAGCTCCAGCTGTAGACTAAATAATCTTTTGTACTAAGCTCAATAAAAGGATGGATCCAACCTAGCATGGCTTGTTTTCGGTTCTACTCCATGGCTTTGTTATACATTTGTAGCTATTGAGTCTGATGGGAGAAATACTCGATACTCTGACCTTGAACTTGACCGACCTCTCTGTCCTCAGACGTAAACCGAAGCAAATGACTTCAGCTCAGCAAACTTCGACTTTGACCGAGAAGTCGTCGGATTCAGAAAACAATCAACACACGTCGACAAGTACTGACAACCCCAACAATCAACAGTCCTGTCAGACCGTGATCATGGTAGTTCCACATCCCGCATCAGATCTGCCCCCTACTCAGCCCACACAGACTAACCTCTACACCGCGCCCATACCACCAGCTACCATCTGGCGTTATTGTACGTCACGTCGGTCCAGGTAACAATAAGGTTGGCTTCCATATGTAAGGGGAACAACTCAGGAGACTTAAGGTATACAATACACTACCTTTCTCACAAAGTCCTCACATTGCTAAAATCTCTTCTTTTCATACTGTTGCCTCGTTTTGATTTAGGCGTCAGAGGGTCTCACCGTTTCCAGCCAACCTTAGGATTGTCCGAGCTGCGCTCTCATCTTTGTTTGGATACGGCGGCAACAGAATCCTTGCTTGAATATGTATGTTCTTAAGAGAAGTTTAATGTGGTGTATAAAATGGCACGCCTATAGAGAGTTGTACTACTAAATAGGTGCGAGGCAACCATTAGATCTTTCCAGAGAAGGATTCATGTTCCTTCGCACGTATCTACCTTAGAATTGTCCGAGCTGCGCTCTCATCTTTGTTTGGATATGGCGGCAACAGATCTTTTCAAGCAAAAGAATGACAGAGCTCGGAGCGCTCTGAAATCTGTGCAATAGATGATCCAGCAGTGAATTCGCGCTAAGGAACGCGAATCCTTTTTCCTTCTTTCCCTAGTCCAATTTTTTGCAGGTAATTCTTCTTACCGGCCAGTTACTTTTTCCGTATTTTATTCTTCTTTCCATATTTCCTCGTGCCTAACGTACTTCTCACTAGATTTACCCACTGGTAATCGCGAGACTTTTAGTTGGACCAGATCCCACTCTGAGTTGGTGGACCAGTCCGTCCCGAAAACAGCATGGAGGCGTCCGGTACCATGGAGGCGTCGAGGACGATGAGGGGCCCATGAATGAGATGTGTCCACGTGATAGTGCGATCACCAGATGGTAATGAAGTAACGCCCACGGAGATGGTATGAAGTAAGGCCCACAGAAAGCCCAGGATTAGGATTGGTAATGATCCCATCTATCATCATCCCCTACATCTGATTTTTTTTTTTTTTTTTTTTTTTTTTTTTTTTGCACGTAAGATGCAACCTCAGAGCCTACTTTTGTGAGTCTCAAGACCTTGTGACCCCAAGCTGTTGGCTCTCACCCTGCTGTGTCTGATATGGACGGGTCACGGATCTTCTCATCTCCCCTTTGTTTCAAATAGGGTCCATTCTCCGACCATGGAAATACGGGATTGGGTAGACTCCATCGAGATACATCCACCATGGTACGGAGGCCGCCAACTGTGACAAGGCCCATAGTTATCGTGCTAATAAGGAACGGCTAGAGACCCGGCACCGGTTGAGGCACGAACTTGAGACTGATCTCGACTCGATGTGGGCTCCTCGCCAGGGTCCGCGGATCCAATTGATTATTTGGAGTAAACGGCTTTGAAGCGGCGCGTGGCCTTGGCAATCGGGGGGAATGAAGGAAGGATAGCGTGGACCGGACGTGGGATCCCTGGTCCCCTTGTGCGCATGTGACCCATCCCAACTGCGGCACGTGAAGGCTGCGGTACCTGTGCCCCTCCGTCTCCCTCCCCACGCTCCCGATCGTACGCCCTCCTTTGCTTCTGACCGCCTGATGGGAATCAGAGGGCCGTCTAGGGCCCGGTTTCCAACGCCTCTGCGAGAACCGAACTGGCATGCACATAGTAAGGGGAAAGCGGATAGTGCCACGTCTCGGACGACGCTCTCGGATCGGTGACAATCCACGTGACGGGACGGGATGTAGGTGGAGCCCCCACAGGTTCCCGCACGCACACCCAGTAGAATCTACCTCCCAAACTGTGCCGTAGAATTGGCGCAGCGTGATCCGCTGCCCTTCCGTCGGTTACCGCGCCCACGGTCTATCATCAGCACGGTGGAGCTGGACCCCTTTAAACGTGGGTCCCCCCCAGGGACAAAGAAATCATGGTCCTTATGAACAATGCGGCCGAGTATTACGGTACAAAGAAAAAGCGATCAATGAAAGACACAGGCGACCATGATTTGGAAGTAATTAATGACAAAGGCGATGCGATAAATGGGCAATACTTTACATCCCGATGACGGTACCATAATTATGCTGATCATTAGCAGCAGCGTTACCGTCGCCGCTGCTGTCATTTATCAACTGAAAATACTCTTATTATCGCTGCTGCTGATAGTACTAGCAGGAGCACGGGCGGTAATGCTAGTGTTGAAGAGTTGGTTATCCGGCGGTGGCGCCACGTCATCGTCGGCCCGCCAGGCGGAGGCGGAGATGAGGGGACGGCTATGCCACCCGAGCGTCAAGCAACCATCCACCTCTTGGACGCAGTAGCCCTCGCCGGAAAAGAGGGTGAGCAGCATGCTGGCCTGCTTGAAGGCGTTGGACCCGAGGTGGACCGCCTTCAGACCGGCTCGGCCCAACCGGGCCCGCCACCTCGCGAGCGGTTCGTGCCGCTCCACCCGGGCCGCCCCCTCGCAGCACACGATGTTGCAGATCTCCCGCTGGAGGTACAGCTCCGCCGCCATCATCGCCTGCTGCTGCTGCAGCAGCAGCTGGGCGGGACCTCTTCCGCCCTCCAGCGAGTCGAACATGGTGGAGAAGTAGAAGAGCGCCTCCGTGAACCGGTCCAAGAAGGCCGGCTTGTTGTGATCCGCCTCCTGCTCCACCACCGTTACGATGTTGGGCCGGAGTCCCACGATCCAGCCCAGGACCGAGTCGATCGGCGCGGCGCCGTCATCACCCGGGTCGCGGAGTAGGCGGTGGAGCTGCAGGACCGAGTTGACTGCCACGGCCTCCCCTGGGACAACCTGGAGCATCCAGGGCCGCACGTCGTCGAGCCGGGATGCGGCGACCCCCCGGAAGGCGAACCGGACGCGGACCGAGCGGGCGAGCTCGGCGAGGCGGAGGCCGACCTCGCGGAGCGCGTCCCGGCCGTCCGGAGAGGGTGGCCCGATGCCGGTGAGGCGGAGGAAGGGGGGCCCGCCGGCGCGGAGAGCGAGCGCCTGGATCAGGGCTGGCCACTGGAGGCCGTCCATCAGGTTGAAGTCGATCACGTGGACGCGGTCATAGCCGTCGAAGGCCTCCAAAATCGCCTGATTCGCCATGAAGTGGGCGAACTTGAGGTAGGGGCAGGCCTCGTAGAAGTGGTGGTAGAGGATCTCATGCTCCGCCGCCGATCCGGCGACGGAGACGGTGGAGGAGGAGGAGAACGAATAGATCCGCCTGCAGAGGGCGTCGACGAAGTACCCGGCGACCTTCCCGATCCCGAAGCCGGTGTTCACACGCGTGAGAACGACCCGCATCTCCTTGGTGATGGTCCCCGCCAAGCCGGAGTCGCCGCGCTGGACGGCGTCGGCGCAGCTCATGAGGAGGTGAACTAACCGGATGGCGGAGTCCTCCTCCTCTTCCTCCCGCTGCCGGGTGGCGGCCGCGACGACGGCCATCTGGTAAGGCTGAGGAGGGAGGGGAAAGCACGTGGGATCTGGCCACGTGTCAGCGGTCGGGGAGGCTGGAAGGGGCCCCGCCGGCCGAAGGGAAGGGGCGAGCTCCGTGAGCATGGAGTCGACCCAGGCGGTGAGGTCGGAGGGGTTGTAGTGGACGGCCTCGGCGGCGGCGAGGTGGTCGGCGGGGGCCCCGCCGATGGCCGACTCTAGCCGCTCAAGGCTCTGCGCCACGTGGTGCAGATCCGATGATCGGACACGGTAGCCGGCGCCCGCGAGGAGGCCGTCGATCTCCGCGGCGGAGCATTGCTGGCTGGAGTCGGCGTCGGACCACCCACTCGCGGCCGTGCCCGATCCGAACGGGTACGGTCCCATCTCCTCACGCTCCCAGACGCGTGCCGCAGGGATAGACGAACAAGGAGGAGGAGGAGGAGGAGGAGGGGAAGGGGACGGAAGCTGGAGACCCCTCTCTCTCTCTCTCTCTCTCCATCTTATTTTTGGAGACAGGGGGAGAGAGAGAAGGGTGAGTGACGTTGGCACGGGTGACAAGTACACGTGGCTGGCTCTATTATCGAGGTGCAAGGACACGTAAGCACTAACTCGAGATTTTGGGTGAGTTTTTGCTTTTCTTTTCTTTTATTTTTTTATTAATTAGAATTTGGTGGTTGGTTGGTCACTTTGGCTACGCATCTGTTCTTCTCGAGACAGCGACGTTGCTGGTGCCGTTACGAACTTACGATGGTTTTCTTTGTTGAAAACTTGGGTCGAGCACTTGGATACGAGAAGAACCCCGAGGAGAAAAAAAAACCCATCACGCTGCTGTAGCCACGAGGGGCTTCCAATCCCGTGATAACCCAGGTCACGTTCTCCTATGCGTGGGTCCCCGTTGCTTTGATAGCGGGTTCCGAATATAGGGTCTTTTGCCGCGGACCTACAACTTCCGTAACTTTAAAATCCTATGTGCGATCCCCATCCAACGCCCACGCTTGCACCCACTCTGTGCGACGTGGGCCCTCCATGATTGGTTATTAGGGGTTCATCCGGTGGAGGTGTGCCTCTCGGTGCTATTAGAATAGGTCTCCATCATTATGAAAGGCAGGCGAAACGATCAGGTGGTGGTGGTGGGGCAAGAGTCGCTCTCGGGGTGCGGGGGGGTCTCAATCGGAGCCGTCCAAGCTCGACCCGGACGGCTACTCTGTGGGTCCCATTCGTTGAATCGCAGGGGACCGGCAGCGCCAAGTGGCCGTTTCATTGAATGGACGGATAAGATTGACGGAGCTTCTTGGAAAGCGGTTGCAGCGACGGGCTGGACTGGAACCCAGTCGCCAACGGGGTCCCGAAAGTAACCAAGCGGCCATGGTCCCTGGGAACAGGTTAGCATGAACTGCACCTGGGTGCACAGCTGCATGCCTAATTTTCGAAGCTTGGCTGCCCATCCGTCGTGTTACACTGCAAATAAGTCTATATTCCGCCGTTGAGTGCCTCAATATTTTTTGGGATGTAAAATCTTGTGAAAATATTTTTTTGCTAAGTCTTTGGTGATAATATTTTGGGTCATGGGGCTCTATCAATATTTATGAATAATATTAATCTTCTCAGATCATACGGCCGGTTAGGTTTTTATATACATAAAATGTGGCGCCTAGTATTAATTTTTTATGTAGCATTAGATTTTAAATAAGCAGTCGAATACAAGTTTTTTGCTTAAAAAAGTGCTTATAAAACTTGTCCATGTCAAATGGTTAGCTTTTAGCATCAAAGAATCAAGTGTTTATAGTCTTTATCCATATTTAGGGTTCAAACTAGAAGGGCAATGGTTACGATCATTTTAGTAATCAGGACCTTTTTGAATTCAAATCAAAATTGGAAAGAGCTAATTTGCTTATCACATTAATCATTTGTGTTAGGCACGACGGACATAATTGGATGAGCCCTATGGAAGGGCTCATAATCGAATAAGCTTCACATGATATGTGGAGCAATCATGGAGCCATGTATGACCTATTCAATTATGTCCGGTGTACAGAGCATGAATGGCCATGATTGGAGTGCCGTCCTTGTCTTGCTCGTATGGATTTTGAAACCTACTCAAAAACCTAATTCCATATCCTGGTAATCTTATGAATGTGTTAAAAGTTTTTGCCCTGAAACTTGCTTCCACATAATTTTAAATGATCATTGATACGACGTTATTATTTTTAATGGTAGGTAGAAGGCATCCATTACTTGTTTTGCAGGAGATTATTGTTGAGACAATAATGTATCCATCAGCTAGCAATTATTAGATTATAATATAAGCCACCTCATCAAGATAGCACAAGTGTGCAATTGTTGTAATATATTTTATTAGGGCACCTAGGTTGAGGATTCAGAAAGCATGCGATGGGAAAAAAGTTTAGTGATCGAGGGTGATGACGTTTTGGTATAAACTATGATAATTTCCTATCCGACCAAACTAGACTACACAGATCTGCATCCCCAACATCAACCTAAAGGGATGGGACCACTCAATCTTTATATAAAATTTCCAACTCACCATTATTTTCAAGTGGGTTTTCTTAATTCACCATGGTCTACAAGTAATTGGACATTCACTTATATATCATGAATGTAACAAGAGAATTTGAAGGTTATTTATGCCACAAAAGACTAAAATATCATGAATAGTATCAAAGGTTGGTACAATTTGACTCATACAATGAGAAAGTGGCTCAAACAATGTTAAATCTTAAGACATTTTGTCAAAAAATTAAGAAGCTTAGGTTGAGTCAGTTGCACATTTGTTCCTGGCCCCCGGAGTATATCAACTATTCAATTGAGCGTACCACCTGTTCCGGTGCAAAGTGCAAGTTGATATTTAGTACGAACCGATACAAAATGGGCCAAGTGTGAAGACTAGGTGTGTGTAGGTGGATAGCTACAATGCTGCGAGGTTTCAACAACACTCTTTCACACTCAAATAATTATATTATATTGCCTTCTATGTAGGAATATAGAAGTTGGGTAGAAGGTACACTAAAATATTTATCAATGCCATCTCGTGAATAAAATTTTTTTATTTCTTGCACGCGTGTATGTCCCCCTTTTTTTTCAGTGGCATCTAAAGTTTGAATTCTGAAGCTCCTGCTAAGCAAGTCCCTAGATGTGAGGTGCCAACTTCTATATTACCATGACATGCATGGTTTATCTTAATGAATAACGGAAAAATATAGTCTAAAAGTCTATAAGAATTACTAATTTTCCAACAAATATAATTTAGATAGATGTAAACTATTTTTTTTTGGTAAAAATGACAAATTATATAGCTCTAAAGTAAGTACATCCTGGCAGATCACGAAAAAGTAAAGAGTACAAAGAGGAGGAAATATCTTCTATAGATGTCCAAAAGAACTCCTTGAAATAGATGTAAATTATTTACGAATTAGTATCCATAAGAAATATGTGCATGTCATTGGCTATTAAAAGACAGCAAACAACTCATGCTGCATGTTCAACTAATTCTAAATAGCTGGTGATTATTGCCAAAAAGATATAGATGATCATATATTCCTATTAGATATGGTTGACGCAAGCAAACTGCACTTTCAACGCCAGCGGCATGAATTGGACCTTAATGGTGTACCAACTTGCAATATAGCACTCATGTCTCATGGAAGCAAGGTCTTGAGAAAATTATATCATGGGGAAAAGTTGCCGAGAATTAAATCCTGATGGAATTTGATCTTTTCTCTCAGAAGATCAGGAAAGCAGTATTGCCATAGAGGCAAGGAGTCGATGACGTAATAATAGCAGGTGAGGGGACCAAGAGCAATGCCTCTGGGTTACTTAATGCGTGGAGAGAACGTAACCGTAGGGTGGTGGCGGGGATACAACGTAAATGAATGCCCCAGCGCAGAGTGGAGAAGGAAAATATTATTTGGGTGGAGCTCGGGACGAGTGAGGACCAGAAAAGTGGATGGGCGTGAAGCGAAACGTCCGCCGCAGCAGGCTTTGATTTGCGTCTTTCCCGCAGTTTTCGCTGGCACCGACACGATCGCACGGCGCAGTGTGAAAACCGAAGTGAAAGAGGGAGGCTCCAAAGATGCCTCCCTTTTGCTCCCGACTCTCGAAAAGCGTCAAGGGCTGCCATCCCGTCTTTTGTGTCTTCCAGAGGATTGCGCCATGAATGCCTTCTTTCTCCATTGCTTGTCATTATTTATGCTGATACACTATCTAGAGCTCTTCGGTGCACAGTGATCACCCAGAAGTTAGAGAGCAATAGGCCGGTGCCGGGTGCCACTCCGATCTCTTACTTCCTTTTTACCGATGATTGTTTATTGCTAACCCGGTCAACGAGGTAGGATGTTCGGGTTATTTGTAGAATTCTCCGGAACTACTATGCAGTATTAGGTCAACGGGTTAATTTGTCTAAGTCAGCTATCTGTTTCAGCCCGAAGATCAGACCGGCAATGAAGACATCCATTCGGAAGATTTTGGGGGTGAGGGAGCATGATGGTACACTGATATACCTGAGGTCCCGATCACCAGCCAGCGACTGTGTGCCACAAACTGCTCCTCTCTCGAGCAGAGTATCAGGCATAAGTTGGAAGGGTGGCAGATGCATACATTATCTATGATAGGTAGGATTACCCTGGTGCGGTCAATGCTATCTTCGATCCCTGTACATCTACTATCCAACGCTTTCGTTCCAGTGGCACCTTTGAGGTCTCTTGAGCAACTTTTCAGAAACTTTTTATGGGGGAGGAGCAGTGGTAGAGGGGGCATCCATTTGTTGGCATGGGAGCTATTTGTTAGCCGACCAGATATGGGGATCTGGGGGTGCAGTCCCTGATGGTAAGACGAGAGGCCTTAGCGGCTCGATATGTAGCTAGATTTGTGCTTGAGCCAGATAGCATGTGGTCCTCTTTGATGAGGGCCAAGTATGGTGCCCTATTGCCCGATACTCGTGCAGGCCAGCATCACTCACCAGTCTGGAGGAAGATCTGTGCCAGAGCCGCGCTGGTTTTCCGGAGATTAGATGGGCCACTGGTGATGGACGGTCTATCGATGCTCCGAAGGATAGTTGGGTGATCGAGCAGCCACTCAGTCGGTTGTCGATCTTGGTGGACACGACGAGGCTAGCTGGGTATAGGGTTGGCGACCTGCTGGACTGCGGGTGGGAGGGGGGAGGTTTGTTGGAGGGAGGGGCTGGTTTGGAAGGCTTTTGGAGAGCAATTGGTTGAGTTGGTCTTGGCTATATCAGTTCCTGCCTGGGAGAAGCCAGATAGGCTAGTATGGGTGCCCACAGGACGATCGCGGGCGCAAGCCAGGGACCTTTATGTTCTGGTCAGTAGGGAGCCAGCTCGGCAGATCAAAGGAGGATGGATTTGGAAGATGCAGATACACTCGCAGGTGGCCCTCTTTGTTTGGAAGGTGGCATGGGGCAGCTTACCGACTAGGAGTCTGTTAGCCTGTCGTGGTGTTCGGATCACTCCGTGTTGTGAGGATTGTGGGGATATTGAGGAGACCGTTGACCATGTTCTTCTGTTGTGCCCCAGGGCTAAGGCGATATGGAGTGGGCTTCCGGGTCTGCTACCTCACTCAGTGGAGTGGGCACAGGATTTGATTCATCTGCTGAAGGCCTCCATGCTGAGTCTTAGTACTTTTGAGGCCGAAATACTTAGGGCATATCTGGTTTACCATATATGGTCGGACAGAAATGCTGGTCTCTTTGACGGCAGGAGGTCATCCTCGAGATTGGTGGTGAACAGAGCTATACTTTAGGCAGGGGAGATCACTACCGCTACTCCTATGTTCTGTTTCGGGATGGCTTGGAACATCTGGGGTATCCTATCCGCTATCACAGCGCCTAGGTTCGTCTTTGTTTTTTGGGTACCTCCACTCATTGGTCATCTCAAAGTGAACTTCGATGATATTATGACGTCGGATGGTGTATCGGGGGGTGTAGGGTTTGTCATTCGAGACCATCTTGGCAGTTTGATAGTAGTTGGAGGTCGTCGCACGGCTGGACTCACTGCTCTTGGGGCAGAGCTTTGGGCAACTTGGGAGGGGATCTCCTATGCGAGGCGGGTATTGGGTACAGAGTGTGTGTGCCTCGAGAGGGATTCCTCCATGGTGATTGACTAGATTCGGGGAATGGACAGGTATGGTGATGGTCATCCTCTCATTCGTGAGTCCCGTAGACTGCTTCAGGAGCCGAGAGATGTTTAGATAGCACGTGTTCAAAGAGGCAAGCAGTGCAATTGATTGGGTCGCTTCTATTATTGTCCGGCATTCTGGAGAGTCTCTATAGACATCGGTTGACGACATTCCCCAACCCTTGCACTTTTTGCTTTCTCTTGATTTGGTAGGATGTACTCAAGTTAGAGGTATATGAATTACCGTTTAAAAAAAAAATCGCCACGATCTTCTTTTTTTTTTTTCAACTAGTCAGCCGCACTGTTCGTCAAGGTCCTTTGTAGGGCCTTAAAATTTTAAAAAGGACAACGAGGACCAACACAAATCCAACTAATACTTCCAATATTACACCTAAGAATCGGGTCTCACATTCGATCCATAATTTTAACTTCTAACTTTTAGGAAATGCATTTGGCTCCTCGAAAGGGTTCTGAAGTGCCTTTTTATTTTAGGTAAAATGATTGGGTTAAACGAATCAAGTATAAATATATCCATAAAATCAGAAAATAAAAAATTCAAAAATTTAGCTGTTGAGTTCCATTCTTAAATACCTTCTGAAACATGGTTTTCTATTCTACATCCGGACCTGTACTGAGGTCAGGTTCACAATCTTTCCAAGGACATTCATGGGGAGCCAAAGCAGTACTCTTTAACTTTTTATGAGATGGCTAAGATTGTTGGAATTTTGAGGCTTGCATCTTAAAGCTAACATGCAATAAAGAAATGAGTTTACATCTACTATAAAATTTAATATTCTAAGTAGAAAAATAAAAATTTAAATTATTGAATGTGACCTGGATGATCTAAAATATATGCATATACATACATGAACACATAAATATATATCTAAGTTCATATATTTTTGAAACTCGCAGTCTATATATCAAATTATTATAAGCAAACAGCTATAATAAAACGATATAATATGTCGATTTCGCTAGAACTTGATACATAAGCTAGGGTGATTTTTTGTATGTGGAAACCATAGCTCGAAGGGTGTTGAGCTCTGGTCAGTCAAGGATGGCGTTGTAGGCCGATCCGATCCTGACCACGAGAAAGTTTAACTTCACAGTGCTTTCTCGAGGTGCGCATCCGGTGGTGACTAGTAGGCTGATGATCCCCTATATCCTATGAATCCGACTAAAGGAGTGCTCATTTTTTCAAGTTGCTCTACAGTCATTTCCATTCTTTGAAATGCATCATAAAATAAGACGTCTGCAGAACTTTCATTATCTATCAAAATTCTTTTTACATCTAAATTTGCAATGATGAGAAAAAGAACTACAGCGTCATCATGGAGGGTCTCAACACCCTTCAAGTCTTCATAAAAAAAGGAGATGACTTCCGTAGTGCGAGAACGCTTTGAGGAAGCTCCTTCTCCCTGGCTCGGTGCTTCAGATGCCTTAGCTTGCCCCCCTCTGATGGTGTGGATGATGCCTGCAACAGATCGATTGTCGTTCCACTGCTCGGGCGGCTGTGGGTTCTGTTTCTCGAGCTCCCTCCTTTCGGCCCAATCACAGACAAACCGGCCCAACCGACTTTGGCAAATGAGTGCCTTGATCTCATCACGGAGTTGGTAGTATTTTTTTCGGAGTTGGTACTTCCGAGCTCGGGCCAACATCTCCACAAAGTTGGCGGAAAAGTTCTTCTCGATGGAGAAGAGGAACTTGTAGGATCGAGCTCCAGTCTTCAGCGCCGACATGACGATGGACTGGTCAAGATCGCGAACCTCCCATGTAACCGAGGTGAAGTGATCGATATAGTCTTTTAGAGACTCTCCCTCTTACTGCTTGATGCTAAGAAGGGAGTCTAAAGTCCGGCGCTGCCGCCAACTGGCAGCGAAGTGGGTGGCAAACTATCTGCCCAGCTGCTCAAAAGACAAAACTAAGATAAGCCGCAGTCTAGTGATACTCCCTTTCGTCGGACGCTATATGTTGCTTGGCAGGAGAATGACATTGCAAGTGCTATCCTATGGATTCACACCTGTGTAGAGGGAGTGCAGGTTGGCCCCCTGCCTACTGTAGGTCTTGAACAGCAGCATTGAGCATTTGAATTTGCTGGGCGAGCAGGTTAAACTGCTCTAGCTGGATTTGGGGAGTTTAGTCCGCTGGTATAGGTGCTGCAGGGGGTGGACTTTGGAGCGAGTTGCCGAGAGTTGGCACCTGGCGCCTCAATGCATTTGAAGCTCCTTGGCTCCTTAACCTCATGATCACGACTCAGTCCCTTCCTCTAGCGCCAGATGTTGTGGTTCGAATTTGGCCCGAGGGTGATCACGCCGGAGGAGTCGGGGAGCTTCCGGTTGGGATGGAGAAAAAGTACCACCTCATGGGCCCTAGCATACTTGCACAAAGCTTTGGCCGAAAATTCCGGCGAAGGCCCTCCGATGGCTAAGTTAGCCGGGCCTTTTTTGTGGGGGGAGCTTTCTGAATACCTTTTTTGGTCTCCACTAGCTCTAGACCACCTATGATGGCTTACTAAAAGCTTGTAAGGGCTTGTTGAAGAACCTCCCCCTTCGGGTCTTCCTCTCCTCTTTTTTTATGGGGTCAGGGTGGCGGTTGTTACCTGGATCTCCGGCAAAAAAGTGACTAGCTGGCCAATAGTTGGAGATGGCGTGTGTCGACAAGTGTGGTGGGATATGACCTTTAACGGATACGGCAAGATATAACCTTTGATAAGTGCAGCAAGATATGGCCCTTGATAGGTGTAGCAGGGTACGATCCTCGGTGGGTGCATCATGGTGGTGAGGTTGGTGCAGTAAGCGTGGAGGTTGGCCTAGCCTCCTTAGTTTTGGGGTCTACAGGACACCCCGAGCCCAGCTCAGAGGGCGTCATTGGAGGTACCTTAGGTCACGCAAATCGAGCTCGCGGTCGACATTACAGGATGCCCCGAGCCCAGCTCGAGGGGTGCCATTATAGATATCTGCGGTCGCACGAGCCGAGCTCGCGGTCGACACCGTAGGGCACCCCGAGCCTAGCTCGAGGGGCATCATTGTAGATACCTACGGTCGCTCGAGCCGAGCTCGTGGTTGATACAGCGCAGGGCGCCTTGAGCCCAGCTCGAGGGGCGTCATTCGTAGATACCAGAAGCGGCTGCTACTGGTCGTGTCAGCGGAGAAATATGGCCGAGGTCGGCTCGTCCTTCGGCAAGGTTTGAGGTCAGACTAACTCCAGTGGATCCGAGGTCTGGCCTGGTCGGTACTGAGATCTGCTTTGTTGGAATGAGGTGGCTCCGTGCCGGAGTAGGACGATCCGTTTTGCCCCCTATCAAGTGCCATCCTATAAAAAGGCTCGGGTGTGATATGCTGCAAAAAAGGCGAACCAGTCAGCCACATTATTCCTCAAAACTTTTTGTAGGACCTTAAAATTCTAAAAAAAACGAATCCTGTTGGAGAAAAACCCAAGTCGCGCCAGCCCGGAGGCGCTCGACCAGAAGGCGCCCGACCAGGGGGCGCCAACCTCGCAACACGAGAAAACCCAAGTAGCGCCCGACCAGAAAGGCGCCCGACCAGAAAAGCGCCCGACCAGAAAGCGTCTGACCAGGAGACGCCGACCAGAACGCGCCGACCTCGAGACGCTCGAGTCAAAGGCACCCCACTGAGCAACTGGCTCGGCTCGGCACCCGGCCAGGTGCCGAGCCCTGAAGATGCCTTGTCTAAATATTTGACCCCAGCCTAATTCCTTAGAGAGAATCTGACAACTAGATATCTAACTCCACCGTACTCTGCTACCGTCGTCAAGCCATTAAGGCACGTGACCTCCGTAGGCCTCCGGCACACCCGATCATTAATGCGTGTGACCCCTGCGGGCCTCCAGTGCACTCAATCATTAAATGAACACGGCCCAAGATGATCTCCGGATCACTGGACCATCAAAGCGTATGGCTCTTCCTGATCACCGGTTCACTCAGCAATTAATGCACTTGCTATCTACGAACCCTAAGCCCACCACGGCCGGCGGTTGAACCACTCCAACAGGTCCGATCAACCATGACAATTCGCTGGCTCCGGTCTGATCCGGTCTCGTTCTCCACAACGCCATTAATGAGCATGATCGTGCCTAATTATCACGAAGAAGACAATTTCCCCTGTCACCTCCCAGGTAACATAATATCCTTCTATAAAAGGGAACCGGGGGAAAAGGAGAAGGGAGAAACGAACAAACATTCTCCTTTTTTACTCCACTCATATACGAGCCCCCTCTGACTTAAGCATCGGAGGGCCGGCGCCGGAGATCCCGGCCATCGGCTTCTTGTAGGAATCTCCAGGAGGACGCCACCAGCTGACGCGCCGCCGCCCACCGTTCCAGCAGCAGAGCTCCTCCCCTCTCAGCTCGCGGCCGCCCCTGGGTCCAATTTCCAGCAACAGTTGGCGCTAGAGGAAGGGCCCGAGTCACGGCCATGAAACTGAGGAGCAAGGGAGCTTCTAATGCTTCTCGACGTCCCCCGCCCTGTCCTGGACACTCTGTCCAAAACTCGCCGCCTCCGGCCGAGTCAACTCCCCAAGTTCGGCCGGAGCAGTTTGATGCCCTGGTGCAACAAGTCCGGGCCTTGGCCACCGCTGCCCAAAGCCTGCAACCTAGGGGTATCCCGACAGCACCGCTCCCTCCAGCCCCAGTTCAGCCGGTGCCTCCTGCAAGCGGGTTCCCCCTCCGAGGTCAGGACTCCCAAGTTCAGGCCTCCCTCTGGAGAGAGCACCCGGTGAGAGGTCCTGGCGGCTGGCCACAACCATCAGAAGCCGAATCAGTCCCAGGACAACCTACGCCAGAGCGGACCGCCGTGGCGATCCTCCAGAATGATGAGCTCGACAAGAAGGTCGAGAGGCTGGAGCGCCAGATTGAGGCACTCCATGGAAGGAGGTCGGGACGCGATGGTGACTTCGAGTTCACCACGAGGTCCCCCTTCTCCCAACAGATTGAAGATGAGCCTGTCCCGCCAAGATTCAAGATGCCCCAGGTGGAGCCTTACAACGGCAAGACCGACCCCCTTGACCACCTGGAAAGCTATCGGGCCCTAATGGCCCTGCAGGGAGCCTCGGAGGCTATGTTGTGCAAAGCTTTCCCGGCGACACTCCGAGGACCAGCCCGGCTTTGGTTTATCGAGTTGAAGCCAAGCACCGTTTCCTCCTTTGAGTAACTTGGCAGACAGTTTGCCAGCAACTTTGCTGCCAGCCAACCCCAACGGCGGACCTCGGACTTCCTCCTTGATATAAAACAAAAGGAGGGAGAGTGTTGCCCAGATAGACAACCCAAGAGGGGGGGGGGGGTGAATTGGGTTTTAAAATAATTTAGATATTTCAAACGTTGTGGATGACTAATTAAAACTATTGCAAGTTGTTTAATTAAATGCTATGTGCTGTGAGTGATAAGAGAGGAAGAAGAAGAGAGACAATCAAACACAAACACCAAGTTTTATAGTGGTTCGGAGCTAACCCTTGCTCCTACGTCCACTCCCCAAGTCTCACTTGGGAATTCACTATAACCCCCTTGGATTACAGCCGGTTGTTTTTCAAGCTCACAACCAAACTTGTTGTTTTACGAGCTCACAACGAACTCGGTCGGTTTTTCCAGGCTCACCGACTAGAACCACCCCGATTGTTTTCCCGGGATCACAATCAAACCCTTACACACGTTGGTTTTAATCACTAGGCTCACCAACTAACCTCTATACCCTTGATTCAATCTCCCGATTGAATCAAGCAAATACAAGTTGTAAATAAATTAGACAAACAGAAAACTAAGCTTCTCAAAAGCAGATGGAAGACAATATAATCTAAAAGGAGTTTAGAAGCCCTCAAACGCTTTTAAGTTGGAGAAGAGGAATGGCTTCTTAAACTTCGGTCTCCTCTTGAATGTGTGTCGACTTGAATGCAGGAGGAGCTTCTTTAATTGCTGGAAAGATGTAGGTGGATGCAGTAAATGCAGATCTTCCCTTTTTCTCGTTGAAGAACAAGTTGCAGAGTTGAATGCTTGAATACTTGGAGTGGAATGGTTGTTTTCTTCCTTGCTACAGTCCTCTGTGGCTATTTAAACCAACCCCCACGGAAACTAGCCGTTAGAGAGCTTTTTCTGCCCGTTCTGCACACTCTGTACAGTCTGACAATGTGTCCGTTGGTGGGTTGGAGTCGACTCGCGCGATCAGGAGTCGACTCGTCTGTAGCGGAAGTCGACTCATACTTTTCCGGAGTCGACTCTGCAACTGTTCCAGATTTGAATTAAAGTTGCCTTCGCGACTGGGAGTCGACTCGTCTTGACCCAGAGTCGACTCGCCAACTTCTGGAGCTGACTTGGCTTTATCGGAGTCGGCTCATCCCATGAAGTCCGTGGACGTATTTTTGAATTTGGTCCACTCGAGTCGACTCGACTGTCCTGGGAGTCGACTCGGCGCTCAGAGCCCGAACTCCCTATCTTCTGTCTTTTGGCTCGTCCAGCCTTGGAGTCGACTCGAGCTTTCTCGGAGTCGACTCGGCTCTCAGTTTCCGAAACTTGGTCTTCTGCCCTTTTGATGTGAAGCTGCCTTGGAGTCGACTCTAGCTGTCTAGGAGTCGACTCGAATCTCAGAGGCAGTAACTTGGTCTTCTGTCTTCTTTGTGGTCGCGGAGTCTCGGAGTCGACTCGCGTAATGCGGGAGTCGACTCGAATCTCAGAGTCCAGAATCTGCCCTCTGACTTTTTCTTTGTGTACTGCTGAGAGTCGACTCTTGCTGTCTTTGGAGTCGACCTGCCAACCATCGGAGTCGACTCGCGTTCCACTGGAGTCGACTCGAATCTCAGACCCGAAAACTGCTCTCTGACTTTTTCTTTGTATTCCTCTTGGAGTCGACTCTTACTACCCTGGAGTCGACTCGGTGAACATCGGAGTCGACTCGCACACTTCGGGAGTCGACTCGTTGACAGGTTCTGAGTTGAAGCTTTCTGTTCGTCTGTCTGTTCCCAGTCGGAGTCGACTCGTACTGATCCGGAGTCGACTCGAGCTCGTGCCAGTGAACTTGATACGCTTGGAGTCGACTCGTGATACTCTGGAGTCGACTCGAGTCTCAGACTTTGGTTCAAGCTGACTTCTTAACTTATCCAAAAATTATAAACCAAGTCTTGAGACACTTAGACAAGATTTTCACTGAAACACTTAATTGAATTCATTAGTAAATAAGAAATATACTCAAATGCTTTGAGCTCATCAAAATCAAATAGGGTTTTAATCAATCACTCCACAATCTCCCCCTTTTTGATGATGACAAAACATTGAGTATATGTAAAGTGAATTGCACAATAAACAATCAAATAAAATCCATAAATGAATTCAAATGTCTGGTAATTCAATTTATCCAAGCTTGAAAGGAGTGAAACAATAAATTTCGGAGTTAAAGCTCCCCCTTTCATTTGGAATTATATAAGCCTTCATATCATGCATTCAATTGTTTGGCTTATATATAATTAATGATTTAGCTTTCTTAAAATTTCAGATTCTCTCCCTCAACATATGCATTCTACTTTGTTTTGATTCTTTGAATTTCCTTTTAATGCTTTGAAGTTTTTGAACTGAAATTTTGGTTTTTAGAGGAAAAATCTGTCAATTTGTTCTTGAGTAGGATTCAGCTAATCTCCGAATATCTCTTGAATAGATTCTGGAGATTACTCCATTAGGAGCCCCAAAAGAGAGATAATGAGCCTCGAGGTACCGAATCCACTTAGAACAAATTTGTGTGTTTTAAGAGTTTATCTTTTTATTGATTTCCATTGATTCCTTTTACATATTTTATACATATTTTTCCTTTTACATATTTTATACATATTTCTCCCCCTTTTACATATTTTATACATATTTCTCCCCCTTTTTGTCATCATATCAAAAAGGAGGTAAACAGAACACACAATCAAACATAGATCAAAAGGCACATTATTGAAGAAAAATGCGGCTACTCATTGTATTAATTTGTGTGTAAGTACATTTCAGAATACAATAAGTAACGTAAAGCAATACATGTCAAAGCAAAATACAAAAAGTAGCTACGGTCTCCTCGAGGATGTAGGTCCTCCTCTCGAGGATGTGGCTCCTCCTCTCGAGGATGTATCTCCTCGAGGCATGCGCTCCACGAGTGATTGGACCGCATTGGTCACGTTCTCTAGCTGGCGAATGATGGCCTGGATGGCCCTGCTCTGTGTCGTATCCAGCTCGAGTACTGACTTCTGCAGTCCGTCCAGCTTGTCGATGAGCACATTCGACAAGCGCTCGGCCCCTGCGGTGGTGGTGGACATGTCACGGCCGATGTCATCCCGCATCCGTCGAGTGGTACTCGTGACCTCACTCATGCTGTGGAACTGGGCCTGTATCAAGGTCCTCATGTTGTATATCTCTTGCCACACCTCAGCCGTCATGTCTGTCACGGCTGTCAGGGAAGGGACCAATGCGGAAGATGTGGGCGCAGGAGAGGGAGTAGGCACCGAACCTCGAAGCTCCCGAAGCAACTCATCCCTCAGATCTCGGACTATCTCCTGCCGCAGCTCCCGGAGCTGCTCAGAATCAATGCGGACCTCCATGGATGGTGGAGCCGAGGAGGAGGGTCCGGCGGAGGTGGTAGGAGCAGGAGTGGATGGAAGATCTGGTAAGTCTAGAAAGTCAGAGTCTGGCTCAGGACTGGGGGAAGGTCTGGTGGTCTGTGTGGTGAGGAAAGACTTCCTAACCCAGATCCCCTCTCTCTTCCAAAAGCCCATCCTGTGTAGGGTCCCTGCACGCGTGCGATCAGTCCATCGCAATACGCGAAAGGGTTCCCCCTCAGGAATGGGAATCTCGTACTCCCTAAACAGAAGAGTGAATATCATGCCGTATGGGAGGGTGAGCCTAGGTCTATCTAGGGGCTCACACGGATACCTATAGATGAGTTTGGGGAAGTTGATTGGAGTGTCCTGAAGAATATAAAACATCAGAGCTAGGTCTCTCTCATTTACAAAATCAAATCTCCCTGTCTTAGGGAAGATGGACCTAAACAATATACTCAAGAGGATCCGCACCTCAATCGGTAGTGAGCTAGCGGATACCTCGTCTAGAGGTGACTGGGGTGGATGCCCTAGAACGGCCGTAAGGGCCTCAACCCTATCCTCAGGGTGTGTGGGAGCCACCCCTACTTGTGGAAGGTGGAGGATGTGGGAAATGAGATCCTCCATAACGAACAGAGGGACACCGGCTACTGTGCCCTCGATACCCCCATCTCCCTGATGGACGGTACCGTAAAACTCTCTAACAAGGCCAGGGTAAGTGGGGAGGTCTAATGTAAGGAAAAACTCTAAGCCCTGGACCCTAAGCCTATCACCTATGGTGAACCCTTCCCGGGAGAGATAGTCGAAGTCGACATATCTCCCGGTGGTGATGGCCTTCCCGGCCAATGGCCTCACGGGAACCGCCCTAGGTGGGGAACGAGCCGGAGGTGGTGGCCCGCGGGATCGTGCCGCGCCTTGGAGCGCCGCTCGGGACCGGCCTCGGGTCGGGACCTCTTCCGAACTACGGTCTTACGCGGCATAATGACCTAGACGGGATAAAAAAAAACTAAAGGACGGAGAAAGATCGACGGAGAAGGCTTGGGACCGACCGGGGACGACCTAGGAAGGGATGAAAACCCAAAGACCGGTGAAGAATCGATTGGAAAAAGCCTTGGGAAGGATTGGGGACGACCTAGGAGTCGGCTGTAGGGCTTGTGAAGAGTGGCGGCTTGAGAAAGAAGTGTTTTCGAAACGACAAATCTAGGGTTAAAAAGTCGGATCCCGACTGCGAGTCGACTCCACTGAGTCGCGAGTCGACTCCAGAATATGCGCGAGTCGACTCTCCTTATGCGCCTGTAGACCTCGAGTCGACTCCCGACTATATGTGAGTCGACTCCCCCTCTGCTGCCATCTATGCGAGTCGACTCCCGCAAATGCGCGAGTCGACTCCCCCTTAGGAGCCGACTCTGAAACTTACTCGAGTCGTCTCTAACTTTGGCACGCACCTAAAAATCATGCTTCGTTTGTGCCAAACGAGGGAAAATCACTAAATTAAGATCTGATTTGATGATCATTGAAGAGAAACTCTATTTTAACCACAAACTAATCATCAAAATCAATGAATCTAGTGGAAACTACCACTAGGATGGATCAATCACTCCTAATCCCCTCCTAAGCACACTAAACCTCTCTTCACTTAGGGGTTTTGTAAAAATATCTGCTAATTGATCATCAGTACAAACAAATTGGAGTGTCACATCACCATTCAATACATGATCTCTTATGAAGTGATGTCGTATCTCAATATGTTTAGTTCTTGAATGCTGAATTAGATTTTTAGTTAGATTAATGGCACTTGTATTATCACAATTAATGGGAATTTTATCTTGTTTAATACCATAATCTTCTAGTTGTTGTTTAATCCACAAGATTTGAGCACAACAACTCCCGGCTGCAACATATTCAGCTTCAGCAGTAGATAATGCAACCGAGTTTTGTTTCTTGCTAAACCATGAGATAAGGTTTTCTCCTAGAAATTGACACGACCCTCTGGTACTTTTTCTATTAAGCTTACATCCAGTGAAGTCTGAATCTGTGTATCCTATTAAGTTTAGGCTAGATTCTTTAGAGTACCATAGCCCTATATTCTTAGTTCCTATTAAATATTTAAAAATTCTCTTAACTGCAACTAGATGTGATTCTTTAGGATTAGCCTGATATCTAGCACACATGCAAACACTAAACATAATATCAGGTCTACTTGCAGTAAGATACAATAAGGATCCTATCATACCTCGATACAGTTTTTGATCTACAGATTTACCTGATTCATCTTGGTCTAATTTGCATGATGAACTCATGGGGGTGCTGATTGATTTGTTTCCCTCCATATCAAACTTCTTGAGCATCTCCTTGATATATTTGGCTTGATTGATGAAGATGCCTCCTTCAGATTGTTTGATTTGGAGTCCAAGGAAGTAAGTCAGCTCTCCCATCATGCTCATCTCAAATTCACTCTGCATCAAGTTAGCAAATTCTTCGCAGAGACGATTGTTAGTAGCACCGAAAATAATATCATCAATATAAATCTGTACTAACAGCATATCTTGGTTTTTCTTTTTCAGAAATAGAGTTGTATCTACATTACCCCTAGAGAACTCATGTTCTAATAGAAATTTGCTAAGTCTCTCATACCATGCTCTAGGTGCTTGTTTCAAACCATAAAGTGCTTTGTTCAATTTATAAACATGATTAGGGTATTGATGATTTTCAAAACCAGAAGGTTGTTCTACATATACCTCCTCATTAATATACCCATTTAAAAATGCACTTTTTACATCTATTTGAAATAGTTTGAAGTCCTTAGAGCATGCATATGCTAATAATAGTCTAATAGCCTCAAGTCTAGCTACAGGAGCAAAGGTTTCATCAAAATCTATACCTTCTTTTTGATTATAACCCTTTGCTACTAGTCTAGCCTTATTCCTTATAACAGTTCCATTTTCATCAAGTTTATTTTTATAAATCCATTTAGTACCTATAATTGGATATTCAGAAGGTCTCTCAACTAGATTCCACACTTTGTTTCTAGTAAATTGGTTTAGGTCTTCTTGCATTGCATTTATCCAATTTACATCATTTTCGGCTTCTTCTATATGTTTGGGCTCAAAGTGTGAGACAAAAGCTAGATGGTTATTCAAATTCCTAAGGGATGCTCTAGTCCTAACCGGTTGAGATGGATCATCTAGAATTAGTTCTTTAGGATGCCCGTGAGCATACCTCCAAGCTTTAGTTAGCCCATGATCCACAATAGCCTCTTGGCTTGATGATGCTCCTTCACTCAACTTTTGATTATCATCTTGTAATGCCATCTCATCTATCTTTTCTTCAAGAATTTCAACATCATCATCAAAATTATCTTTCTTACTAGAGGAGATGTCACTAGAATCATCAAAAACAACATGTATAGATTCTTCTATAATTAAGGTTCTTTTGTTAAAAACTCTATAGGCTTTGCTAGTTGTAGAGTAGCCTAAGAAAATTCCCTCATCAGATTTAGAGTCAAATTTACCTAGATTATCTTTTCCATTATTATGAACAAAACACCTACATCCAAAAATATGAAAGTAATTAACTTTTGGTTTTCTGTTTTTCCAAAGTTCATAAGGTGTTTTCTTTATGATGGGTCTCAATAGAACTCTATTTAATATATGACAAGAAATATTAATGGCTTCTCCCCAAAAGTACTTAGGGAGGTTACTTTCACATAACATAGTTCTAGCCATTTCCTCTAGAGTTCTATTTTTCCTCTCCACAACTCCATTTTGTTGTGGTGTCCTAGGTGCAGAAAAATTATGGGTTATCCCCTTTTTACTACAAAATTTCTCAAATGACTGATTTTCGAATTCGGTACCATGGTCACTTCTAATAGCTATTACTGAGGTATCTCTAGCATTGGTTACTTCTTTATGGAATTTCTTAAAAACAGAAAATGCTTGATCCTTATGTGCTAGGAACATGACCCATGTGTACCTAGAATAATCATCTACAATAACTAGACCATATTTATTTCCACCTAGGCTTGTTGTTCTAGTTGGTCCGAATAGGTCCATGTGTAATAATTCTAGAGGCCTAGAGGTAGAGACACATTTTATGGATTTAAATGAGTTCCTAGATTGTTTGCCAAATTGACATGCTTCACATATTTTATTCTTTTCAAATTTTAATTTTAGCAAACCTATCACGGAATCTCTTTTAACTAGTTTAGTTATTGTGTCCATGCTTGCATGCCCTAACTTACGGTGCCACAACCAACTAGCATCATTATCCTTAGTTTCATTAACAACTAGACATTGGTTATGTTTTGCAAGATCTTCAAGGTCTACAACATATACATTTCCTCGTCTAATTCCTTTAAAAACTAAACTATTATCATTAGGGTTTGTTATAATGCATAGTGATGGTTTAAACATAACATCATACCCTTTATCACATAATTGACTAATGCTTAATAAGTTATGCTTAAGACCATCAACATATCTAACATTATCAATATAAGTAGAAGGGGTGATTTGAACTTTACCAATACCAATGATGTGACCTTGGTTGTTGTCTCCAAAAGTCACAGCACCTCCCTTCTTAGCTTCAAGGGTGAAAAATTGATCCTTGTCACCCGTCATGTGTCTTGAGCAGCCACTGTCCAAGTACCAGCAGTTTTTGTTGACCTTGGCTGCAAGACACTCCTACACAAGTAGATCATATAATCTTAGGTACCCAAGTTTTCTTGGGTCCTTCATGGTTAGTCAAATTGGTTCCTTTTGGAACCCATACCCTTTTAATTTTTCTTTTTGTTTTACTTTTCCTATAGTCACATACATTTGCCTTATGTCCTATAGTCCCACAACAAAAGCAGGTTATTTTCTTAGTTTTAGTTTCCCCAGCTTTAACAAAGAAGTTACTAAGAAGTTTTTGTTTATTTCTTGGTTTATACCCTAAACCCGCTTTATTAAATACTGCTCGTTGACTATTGAGTATCATATTTAACTTTTCAGAGCTATATGTAAATTTTTCAACTAAGGGTTTGTATTTGTTAAGTTCTTTAGTTAGTGTTTGATTTTCTGCTTTTAGATCAATAAGTTCTTTTGTGAGATCCTTATTTAAGATTTGTTTATGTTTTTTAAGTTCTGAAAATTCCTTAGTTAGTTTTTCATTATCTTTAGTTAAGGTATTAGTCTTTTGAGTTAAAAGTTGGTTGCTTGTCTTAAGTTCTATATTTTCTTTGGTGATTAAATCCTTATCCTTAACTAATTTATCGTATTTATGTAGGTATGATTGATAAGCTATTTTTAGTTCTTTATTCTTAAGATTTATTGCCTTATATTCTATCATTAATTCATTAAATGCATCATAAAGTTCATCAAAAGAAAAATCAAGATGCGTGTCGGAAGTTACCTCATTTTCATTGGCCATGAAGCAGAAATTGGCCTTCTCTTCTTGTTCATCATCCGATGAAGAGGATGATGAATCGGAGTCGGATAGTGTTGTGACAAGAGCCTTCTTCTTCTTGTACTTGCTCCCCTTTTTCAGTAAAGGGCACTCAGCTCTTATGTGACCCGGCTTCTTGCACTCGTAACACCCAATCCCCTCATTTTCCCTTTCCTTACCTTTGTCCTTGCGGTAGGAATTAGAGGGGCCTCTCCTTTGATGATAGGACTTCTTGTGGTTGATGAATTTTCTGAATTTGCGCACAAGAAGTGCCTCACCATCATCTTCCTCATGTTCTTCTTCTTCACTGCTGCTACTGCAAGATAAGTCCTTGTTAGATGAAGTAGATTTTAGAGCTATTACCTTTTTCTTATGGGAGGACTCTTCCTCGTTGTGTTGTTTCATGGTTAGCTCGTGCGTCATTAGGAATCCAAGAAGCTCCTCAAGTGGTAATTTGTTCAGGTCCTTGGCTTCTTGGATTGCGGTCACTTTAGCTTCCCATGACCTTGGTAGACACCGAAGGATTTTCCTGACAAGCTCACTGTTAGTATAGTTCTTGCCAAGGCTTTTTAGGCCATTGACAATGTCAGTAAACCTAGTAAACATGCATGTAATTGTTTCATTAGAATCCATTTTAAATAGTTCATATTTATGAACCAAAATATTTATTTTGGATTCTTTGACTTGATTCGTGCCCTCATGGGTCACTTCAAGTCTGTCCCAAATCTCTTTTGCAGAATTGCAAGTAGAGACCCTATTGAATTCATTTCTATCTAAGGCACAATAAAGCACATTCATAGCTTTAGAGTTTAGTTGTGCCTTTCTCATGTCATGTTCATCCCAATCCTTTTCTAGTTTGGGTACCGTGACACCCTCTACATATATGGATGGGATGTATGGCCCATTTACTATAATGGTCCACATCTCATAGTCTTGGGCTTGGATGAATATTCTCATCCTAGCCTTCCAATATGAGTAGTCGGATCCATTAAAGAATGGGGGTCTTTGGGTGGACTGACCCTCAATGTGGGAAGATCCAAATGGAGTTGTCATTTTGATCTTTTACTCTTGGGTGGAAGAGTTTAGGCTCTGATACCACTTGTTGCCCAGATAGACAACCCAAGAGGGGGGGGGGGGTGAATTGGGTTTTAAAATAATTTAGATATTTAAAACGTTGTGGATGACTAATTAAAACTATTGCAAGTTGTTTAATTAAATGCTATGTGCTGTGAGTGATAAGAGAGGAAGAAGAAGAGAGACAATCAAACACAAACACCAAGTTTTATAGTGGTTCGGAGCTAACCCTTGCTCCTACGTCCACTCCCCAAGTCTCACTTGGGAATTCACTATAACCCCCTTGGATTACAGCCGGTTGTTTTCCAAGCTCACAACCAAACTTGTTGTTTTACGAGCTCACAATGAACTCGGTCGGTTTTTCCAGGCTCACCGACTAGAACCACCCCGATTGTTTTTCCGGGATCACAATCAAACCCTTACACACGTTGGTTTTAATCACTAGGCTCACCAACTAACCTCTATACCCTTGATTCAATCCCCCGATTGAATCAAGCAAATACAAGTTGTAAATAAAATAGACAAACAGAAAACTAAGCTTCTCAAAAGCAGATGGAAGACAATATAATCTAAAAGGAGTTTAGAAGCCCTCAAACGCTTTTAAGTTGGAGAAGAGGAATGGCTTCTTAAACTTCGGTCTCCTCTTGAATGTGTAGTCGACTTGAATGCAGGAGGAGCTTCTTTAATTGCTGGGAAGATGTAGGTGGATGCAGTAAATGCAGATCTTCCCTTTTTCTCGTTGAAGAACAAGTTGCAGAGTTGAATGCTTGAATACTTGGAGTGGAATGGTTGTTTTCTTCCTTGCTACAGTCCTCTGTGGCTATTTAAACCAACCCCCACGGAAACTAGCCGTTAGAGAGCTTTTTCTGCCCGTTCTGCACACTCTGTACAGTCTGACAATGTGTCCGTTGGTGGGTTGGAGTCGACTCGCGCGATCAGGAGTCGACTCGTCTGTAGTGGGAGTCGACTCATACTTTTCCGGAGTCGACTCTGCAACTGTTCCAGATTTGAATTAAAGTTGCCTTCGCGACTGGGAGTCGACTCGTCTTGACCCAGAGTCGACTCGCCAACTTCTGGAGCTGACTTGGCTTTCTCGGAGTCGGCTTATCCCATGAAGTCCGTGGACGTATTTTTGAATTTGGTCCACTCGAGTCGACTCGACTGTCCTGGGAGTCGACTCGGCGCTCAGAGCCCGAACTCCCTATCTTCTGTCTTTTGGCTCGTCCAGTCTTGGAGTCGACTCGAGCGTCCTCGGAGTCGACTCGGCTCTCAGTTTCCGAAACTTGGTCTTCTGCCCTTTTGATGTGAAGCTGCCTTGGAGTCGACTCTAGCTGTCTGGGAGTCGACTCAAATCTCAGAGGCAGTAACTTGGTCTTCTGTCTTCTTTGTGGTCGCGGAGTCTCGGAGTCGACTCGCGTAATGCGGGAGTCGACTCGAATCTCAGAGTCCAGAATCTGCCCTCTGACTTTTTTTTTGTGTACTGCTGAGAGTCGACTCTTGCTGTCTTTGGAGTCGACCTGCTAACCATCGGAGTCGACTCGCGTTCCACTGGAGTCGACTCGAATCTCAGACCCGAAAACTGCTCTCTGACTTTTTCTTTGTATTCCTCTTGGAGTCGACTCTTACTACCCTGGAGTCGACTCGGTGAACATCGGAGTCGACTCGCACACTTCGGGAGTCGACTCGTTGACAGGTTCTGAGTTGAAGCTTTCTGTTCGTCTGTCTGTTCCCAGTCGGAGTCGACTCGTACTGATCCGGAGTCGACTCGAGCTCGTGCCAGTGAACTTGATACGCTTGGAGTCGACTCGTGATACTCTGGAGTCGACTCGAGTCTCAGACTTTGGTTCAAGCTGACTTCTTAACTTATCCAAAAATTATGAACCAAGTCTGGAGACACTTAGACAAGATTTTCACTGAAACACTTAATTGAATTCATTAGTAAATAAGAAATATACTCAAATGCTTTGAGCTCATCAAAATCAAATAGGGTTTTAATCAATCACTCCACAGAGAGTCCCTTAAGGAATATTTGGACCGATTTACCGCCACGACATGGGAAGTCCGGGAGCTTGACCAGTCAATCGCCATGTCAGCACTAAAGATTGGAGCCCGGTCTTACAGATTTCTCTTCTCCATTGAGAAGAACTTTCCTGCTGACCTCACTGAAATGTTGGTTCGAGCGCGGAAGTACGCGAAAGCCGAGGAAGCTGTTTGCATTAGACGGGGCGGGGCCGAGCAGACTTCCAAGAAGCAGAAAAGATGCCGTGAGGAGCGCGGCCATCCTAGAAGCCCGTCCCTGCGCCGAGCTAAGAATCCGCCCCGTCTGAAGAGTCCACCCCGATTACGGGGACCACCTTGGCAGAGGTCACCGCTTCGCCCGAGGTTTCCACCACAGGCCCGCATACCCGACGGGAGGTACGAAAACTACACTCCCCTTACTGCTCCTCGGGCCGAAATCCTCATGGAGATTGAGGGCCGGGACTATTTCCGGCCCCCGCCCCCGAGACGAGATCCCGGAGCCCGGCGCGATCCCCGGAAGTACTGCCGTTTTCACCGGGATCATGGCCATGATACGGAGGACTGCTTCCAGCTCCGAGACGAGATCGAAGCACTCATTCGCCGAGGGGTGCTCGATCGGTTTGTACGAGGCCGGCATGAAGAGAAAAGGCGAGCGGAGAGAGCCGCACAGCCTGAAGATTCAAATGCCAACAAGCCCATCGCCGGCACCATCAACACCATCCGAGGCGGGGCCTCGGTCGGAGAAGCCCCAGAGGAAGGAACCTCCTCGAAGCGCCTACGCGCCTCGGAAACCATCTCATTCTCAGATGAAGACTTAGAGGGAGTCGAAACTCCCCACGATGATGCTGTGGTCATCTCGATGATTATGAATAGATTTGATGTAAAACGCATCTTAATTGATAATGGAAGCTCGGCGAACGTTTTATATTTTGATGCCTATTCTAGAATGGGGATGACAGGAAAGCAACTACGGAGGATGAATGCCCCGTTGGTCGGATTTACTGGAGACTCAGTCCCAGTAGAGGGCGAGGTCAATCTCCTGGTCACGGTCGGGCTCGCCCCCCCCGGAAAGTACCGTGAGGATGGGCTTCCTTGTGATCCGCCTGCCCTCGGCTTATAATGCCATTCTTGGAAGACCAGGGCTCAACGCTCTTCGAGCCGTGGTCTCATCTCGCCACCTGCTTATGCGATTCCCCACCAGTCAAGGAGTCGGCGAAGTACGTGGGGACCAAGCGGTAGCGAGACGACGCTACATGGCGACCCATGAGGCGAAGCGACCGGCCGAGGTACCGGTCCCAACAACAGACCAGCCTTCGGCTGAAACTCTGGAGGCACGGGTCGGCCCTCAGAAGGATCGGATAGAGCCCGGTGAGCTACTAATTCAAGTTCCTTTGCACGAAAATTTTTCCGAGCTAACCGTGCAGGTTGGATCTGGCCTCAATGATCGCGAAAAGGATCGCCTCGTCAACTTCTTGCGGAATAATATGGACGTCTTCGCCTGGTCATCCGCAGATATGCCGGGGATAGATCCGGAGGTCATGGTTCACCGACTTCAAGTAAAACCAACCTCCAAACCTGTGCGACAAAAGAAGCGAGGTGCCGCTTCATCCGGAGGTATCCTATCCAGAGTGGCTCGCCAATGTGGTCCTCATCAAAAAGGCTAGTGGGAAATGGTGCATGTGCGTGGACTACACCGACTTGAATAAGGCCTGTCCAAAGGACAGCTTCCCACTCTCCAGCATCGACCAACTCGTGGACTCCACCTCGGGACACGAGCTATTGGCATTTATGGATGCCTTCTCCGGATACAACCAGATCCGGATGGCGCCAGAAGACGAAGAAAAGACGGCCTTCATCACCGATGGGGGTACCTATTGTTACAAAGTAATGCCATTCAGCTTGAAGAATGCTGGAGCAACTTATTAGAGACTGGTCAGCCGGATCTTCAAAGACCAACTAGGCCGAAACATGGAGGTCTATGTTGATGACATGTTGGTGAAAAGCAAAGCGGCGCAAGATCACGTGACCGACCTCAGTGAAGCATTCTCCACACTCCGAAGGTACCAAATGAAGCTTAACCCGGCTAAATGTGCATTCGGAGTCACCTCAGGCAAATTCCTTGGCTTCGTAATTACGCAGCAGGGAATTGAGGCCAATCCTGAAAAGATCCGAGCGCTCCAAGAGATGACGCCTCCAAGGACAGTCAAGGAGGTACAACGGCTTACGGGCCGAGTCGCGGCCCTCGGAAGATTCGTCTCCCGATCGGCCGAGCGCTGCCTTCCATTTTTTGTGGCTCTTAAGAAGCCAAAGGACTTTCTATGGTCGGCCGAGTGCCAGCAATCTTTCGAAGTGCTCAAACACCTTCTTGCTTCCCCTCCTCTGCTCACAAAGCCTCAGCAGGGTGAACTCCTCTACCTGTACTTAGCAGTTTCCCCTGTAGCGGTGAGCTCGGTCCTGGTTCGGGAGGAGAGCAAGCTCCAAAAACCGGTATATTACACCAGCCGGATCTTGAGGGATGCTGAGACCCGATACACAAAGCTGGAGAAGACTGTTTATGCCTTGGTCATCTCAGCTCGGAGGCTCCGGCCCTATTTTCAAGCCCACACAATGGCCGTGCTGACCGACCAACCAGTAAAGCAGATCCTGCAGAGATCAGATCGTGCGGGCTGGATTACTAAGTGGGCCGTCGAGCTCGGAGAGTTTGACCTCGAGTACCGACCCAGACCGGCGATCAAGGCGCAGGCACTCGCTGACTTCATAGTCGAGTGCACTATACCGGACGAGGCCGAGCCTGAACCTGAGCCCGAACCTGAGCCCGCGCCAATAGAGCAGACCCCGAGCTCGGCATGGGCCCTGCACGTTGATGGTTCTTCAAACTCGGGGGGTAGCAGAGCGGGTCTCATCCTTACCAGCCCGGATGGCGTGGTTGTCGAACAAGCTCTACGCCTTGAGTTTCCTGCTTCCAATAATATGGCAGAATACGAAACACTCATCGCCGGGCTCAAGTTAGCCAAAGAGCTAGGAGTGAAGGACCTGAGGGCCTTCAGCAATTCCCAGCTCGTCGTAAACCAAATTCTAGGTGACTTCGAAGCCAGAGACCCCACAATGCAGGAATATCTCCGGAAGGCACGGGACCTCACCTCGACCTTGAATTCTTTCCACATCCAACATGTTGCCAGGTCAGAGAACCTTAGAGCAGACCAGCTGTCAAAGTTGGCGTCCTCTCGCATGAGCGAGCTTCCCAAAGCGGCGGCGCTGGAGTATCTCCAAAAACTCAGCACGGAGGAGCCCGAGCAGGCCCTTTGCATTGAGCTCGAGCCAAGCTGGATGGACGAGCTCATCAGCTATCTGCGGGACGAAGTCCTCCCCAGTGATGAACGTGAGGCTCGCCGAGTGAAGCGTTCCGCCGCCTGGTACATATTGTACGAGGAAAAGCTTTATCGAAGATCTTTTACCTCTCCCCTCCTCAGATGTCTCCACCCGACAGAAGCGGATTATGCAATGCGTGAAGTCCATGAAGGGATTTGTGGGAATCATCTGGGGGGACGAGCACTAGCGCATAAGATTTTGCGCCAAGGATACTACTGGCCGACACTCCAGAGGGATGCCTTGGACTTCGTCCGAAGATGCGACCGATGCCAGAGAAACGCCAATGTCCAACGTCGACCCTCAGCTCCGTTAACCTCCATTAGCTCCCCCTGGCCTTTTGCCCAGTGGGGGACTGACATCTTGGGACCCTTCCCTCTGGCGACCGTGCAAAGAAAATTTCTAGTCGTCTCCATCGACTATTTTACCAAGTGGATGGAAGCTGAGCCAGTCGCCCGGATCACCGAGCAGAAGATGCGGGATTTTGTCTGGAAGTTAATAATCTGCAGATTCAGACTCTCCCGCATCCTTGTATCAGACAACGGCCGCCAGTTCGACAACCTTCGCTTTAGAGAATTTTGCTCAGAGCTTGGCTTCGACCACCGTTTCACCTCGGTCGCGCACCCTCAGACGAACGGAGAAACCGAGATAACAAATCGTACTATTTTGCAGGGGCTCAAAGTCAGGCTCGACAAATCTAAAGGACAGTGGGTCGAAGACCTATACAATGTCCTGTGGGCTTACCGAACCACGTTCCATGTCCCCACCGGCGAAACTCCCTTCAATTTAACATATGGAACGGAAGCCGTCATTCCGTTGGAGATCGGACTCCCTTCTCCAAGGGTAGAACATTATGACGCCAGCTCCAACTCCCCACAGCTCAGAAATAACCTGGACCTAATTGAGGAGACAAGGGAGGCCGCCCGAGTTCGCATGGCGAGGTACCAGCAAAAAACAGCACAGTACTACAACGCCAGAGTCAAAATCAAATCCTTCAAGGTAGGGGACCTCGTCCTTAGAAGAGCTGAGGCCTCCCGGCCGACCGAGCAAGGGAAGCTGGCTCTGAACTGGGAGGGACCTTACCGAGTCGCACGTGTCCAACGGCCCGGAGCGTACAATTTGGAGTCTCTCGATGGGACTCCCATCCCACAAAGTTGGAGTTCCGAAAATCTCCGGGTGTACTACCAGTAAAACCCCAAGGGGTCCCCCATTATAAATCTCACTTTTCTACAACAGCTTATGTGCAATTGCTCAAATGTGCCAAAATTCTCCTAATGATTGTCTCATGACTACCAGACTAGGCCCAGCTCGTCAATCGGCACTGAGCGAAGCCGGTCGCCTTAACGAAACTCCGGAGCATCGCCATCGAGCTCGGCTCGATCTCCATCGGCCATCGAGCTCGGCTCGATCTCCATCAAACATCGAGCTCGGCTCGACCTCCATCGGCCATCGAGCTCGGCTCGATCTCCATCAAACGTCAAGCTCGGCTCGATCTCCATCGGCCATCGAGCTCGGCTCGATCTCCATCAAACATCGAGCTCGGCTCGATCTCCATCAAACATCGAGCTCGGCTCGATCTCCATCGGCCATCGAGCTCTACTCGATCTCCATCAAACATCGAGCTCGGCTCGATCTCTATCGGCCATCAAGCTCGGCTCGATCTCCATCAAATATCAAGCTCGGCTCGATCTCCATCGGCCATCGAGCTCGGCTCGATCTCCATCAAACATCGAGCTCGGCTCGACCTCCATCGGCCATCGAGCTCGGCTCGATCTCCATCAAACATCGAGCTCGGCTCGACCTCCATCGGCCATCGAGCTCGGCTCGATCTCCATCAAATACCTCGACTACGGTCGGGATGCCCCGATATTTCGAGATGATGGAGTACCTTCGTGGTCTCCCCGAAAATGTTCGTGATCCAACAGTTCGAGATGCGGTCCACCATCGAGCCCGGCCCGATCTCCATCGACCATCGAGCCCGGCCCGATCTCCATCGACCATCGAGCCCGGCCCGATCTCCATCGACCATCGAGCCCGGCCCGATCTCCATCGACCATCGAGCCCGGCCCGATCTCTCGTGATCAGCAGAATGTTCGTAATTGGCGATGAACATTCTTGATGGCAACTGGTTCCTATTATGCCGGCGTCCCCAGAGAACGGACTCCGAGCAAAAGAGCGTCCTCAAAAGTTCGCCGAGGAGCAAAGCTGACGACCTCGGCGTAAGACGCTTGACCCCAATGGTACCAGGTACCCCTTTCGAACAATGTTTTACACTCATTTACTTCATTCCTGATTAAGCGCCTGAATGAAACCCCGACTAGCGTCGAGGTACCTGGCCGGGCCAATCGTTGCCTGGCCTCGCCCGTCTCGCATGCACTGCTCGACGGCGAACTCTAGCCTGGTTTTACACCGACAGCTCGACGAATCTCCGTCCCGAGCTTCGGGATATTGGACTTGCTTTAAGTCGGAAGAGGTCCGACAATCCGCATCGGCAACCCGAGGTCCGAGCTTGCGGAGTCCGAACAAAATTCGAGTTGGGTTAGTGACCTTTGGTCCTAGGGCTCGGCCGAATTCTGAGCCAAGCTCGAGAAGGCTCGCCGAGCCTAAGCGTATTTTCTTTTTCCTAAACACCGCAACATCGCTGACCAAAGGTCCGAGCAATGGAAACTAGGGACCAGAGCTCGGACTGGGCAAATGTGCCGAACCTAAACGTAGGTCTAACTACGTAGCGGACGAAATTGGGGCTGCGGAGCCCAGGTCCTCGGAACCTAAAGCGGATTCGATTGAAGAAACCTAGGTCTACTGCGAATCGAAACATAAACCAATCGCAAGTTAAAAAAAGGATATTCATTTAGGGGAGCCCGAAGGCTAAGTACAAAGTTTGGGCTCGGCCTTATAACAATATGAAGGCCATCCCGATTTACAAAAATGAAGAATATGAAAAACCTAAGGCTCGACCCTATTGTCTTCGGCAACTTCGAGAACGGCTGGTTCATCCGCGGCCGAGGTCTCTGCGTGACCGTCTTCAGTGACCTCGGGAGCAGCCTCGGGCGCCCCAGCCGGGCCCTCCTCGGTGGCCTCGTCGACCGCCGGTGCTTCCACCTCTGACTCTTCGACCCTCGCTCCTGGTTGAAGCAGATTAAGGTCGAAGTCGGGGAGAAGTCGCCGCAATTGATTGCGAAAGTCCTTGAAGCCCTGGATAAGCCTGTTCACGCCCTCTTCTTCCAATAGGTCGCGAAACTCTTCCGATTCACGGAAGAGCTTGACGGCATTTTGGGCCTGCTCCCGAGCCTCCTTCTCCCGAGCCTTGTGATACCCGGCCTTTCGCTCCAGATTCTTTATTTCTCGTTCGCGAGTGACAAGCAAGGACTGCGCGTCGAGCAAACGGGCCTCGAGCTCCTAGGCCCTGAGGTGAGCCTCCCCCACCTCCTGCTCGCGGATAGACAGCGTCGATTCGGCCTCGGCCAGACGCACCTCTGTGGCGCGCACTTCGGATCTGGCTAGGGCATGTGCGCCCTTCTCCTCTTCGAGCTCGGCGGTCAGAGCCCGAATTTCGTCCTCGACTGCCTCCACCCTTGTCTGAAGCACTTTTTGCTCGGCCTCGGATGCGAGGCACCTTGCCTCGGCCTCCTCCTGCCTGCGTTGATGCCTTCGGGCCTGATCCCGGTAGTCTTGGACTATGTGCATCAGCGTCTCGATCTCGTGGAGGTGCTGTAAAAGAAGGAAATAAGAAACAAAATCCGAGCCAATTCGAAATGAACTTACACAAATACGAAGGCTAATTTATCCGGACGGCAGAGCAGACGGTCGCATCCATGAAGGCACCATAATTCATGGATCGGATCTTGGCCTGGTCGGCCGGGAGCAGCGCGACCCGAAGAACTTCACGCGTTGTCTGAGGATTATCGAGAGCCAAATCGCCCTCGAAAACCGCCCAGCCGGGAGCGTAGGGCACTTTCTCCTGATGACCCGACGGGCCCGGTAGGCTGGGCCCTGCTGGGCTCGGCGGACGCGGTTCCGCGGCCTCCTGGCTGCTCCCCAGATCGGGACTAGGGAGTTGGGGTCGGTCAGGTTGCCGATCCGATTGCTGGGGGGTTGGGGCGGGGCACGCAAGCGCGAAGACCGCCGTAGAGCTCATCCCTCCTTGATCGGTGTTCGGAACTTCCTGCCGACCAGGAACTTGCGAAATCGGCGCCGGGCACGGGAGCGCCACCGTAGCTCCAGCAGAGCTCGCGCCCCGACCAGCCTCGGAATGCTCGGCACGAGGAGCACCCTTCTCGGCGGCCACGGCAGCCGAGGTCTTCGCCTTCTTCTTTTTAAGCTCAGGCGGGTCTCCCGCAAGCCCGCCGCCCTTTTTCGGAAACGGGCGTACAGGACGTCGCTCTTGGTCACCATTTTTGCAATATCTGCGAAGACGAACAAAAAAAGTTAGCCAAATATTGCAAAAGGGAGGACAAAGGAGAATTCCCTAGTTACCACCCTTACCCGGAGGGCGCGCCGAGCTCAGACCAACATTGATCAAAGCATTCTCGTTTACGAGGCCGTTCAGAAGGATGCCATCCCCGAGGCTGCGGATAGTGTCAAGGATTCCCTGCTCGCGCGAGGAAAGCCTGGGGAGTTGGTTAGCGATCTTGAGCCGGCTCCGCCTCCACCTAGGGTTGAACCCCCATGGTCGCTCGGAACTCAAGAAAAAGAATTTTTCCTTCCAACCATGAATGGATGACGGGGCGCCGTGAAAGAGTGGCCGACCAGCCCAAAAGGCAATGTAGAGCCACTCTCCGTCTCCCGGGTTAGATTTGAGCGAAAAAAGTCGCCGGAAGACGTTCACGGAAGACGGAATCCCGTACGCCATACACAGGGACAGAAACCCGATAATTGTCCTCCATGCGTTTGGAGCGAGCTGCGCAGAGACGATCTCGCACTTCCCGAGCAACTCGTTCGCAAACCCATGAAGGGAAAATCGTAGGCCGGCCCAGAGTGCCTCCAACTACACTCCGATCCGGCCTACAGGGGGGTTCGTTACCCGGTCCCCCAACCCAGCGGGTTCCAAACGGAACCCCCGCAGAGGAAAAAACCATTCCTCGACCATCTCAACCTCTAGCTCGCTCATGGTGTACCCGGACTCACTCGGACCACGACCCATTGGGAACAGAAAAAAGGGAAAGAAAGTTCCGAACAAATGAAAGAGGAAACACCTTAGGGAGTTCGTCGGAGGTAATGGCGGAATGGTCATTTCGGACTGAGAAGAAAGTGAAGGTAGAAGAAGACAATAAGAAGGTAGCTGGAGGCCAGGTGGGGGTTTATATAGATCCCTCCACCGGCCCAGATCAGCAAGGAAAAACGCTACTCCCCGTTCAGATCATGACGCGTGTTGGCTCGAGAGTCGGAGCGCCGCATTTAATTCAGGCTGACGCTTCGAACACAGAAGCGCCTCGTCGGATCGTGCGGCCCCATCATGAGCCCACGATGCGAGGACGCTTCGAGAAATGAAAAGGTACCCTAATAATGAAACGTTTCGGGAAAGAAGAGACGCCGCCCATTAAAAGCGCCTCGAAGCGCGCGATAATTCGAAATTTTTCTAACCCATGGTAGCCCGACTAAAACTACTTTCCGCGCTCGAGCTGGTGGCCAGCTTGAGCTCGGAAGTCGGGGGGTAGTGTTGGGGGAAAACCCAAGTCGCGCTAGCCCGGAGGCGCTCGACCAGAAGGCGCCCGACCAGAAGGCGCCCGACCAGGGGACGCCAACCTCGCAACACGGGAAAACCCAAGTAGCGCCCGACCAGAAAGGCGCCCGACCAGGAAAGCGCCCGACCAGAAAGCGTCCGACTAGGAGACGCCGACCAGAATGCGCCGACCTTGAGACGCTCGAGTCAAAGGCACCCTACTGAGCAACTGGCTCGGCTCGGCACCCGGCCAGGTGCCGAGCCCTGAAGATGCCTTGTCTAAATATTCGACCCCAGCCTAATTCCTTAGAGAGAATCTGACAACTAGATATCCAACTCCACCGTACTCTGCTACCATCGTCAAGCCATTAAGGCACGTGACCTCCGCAGGCCTCCGGCACACCCGATCATTAATGCGTGTGACCCCTGCGGGCCTCCAGTGCACTCAACCATTAAATGAACATGGCCCAAGATGATCTCCGGATTACTGGACCATCAAAGCGTATGGCTCTTCCTGATCACCGGTTCACTCAGCAATTAATGCACTTGCTATCTACGAACCCCAAGCCCACCACAGCCGGCGGTTGAACCACTCCAACAGGTCCGATCAACCATGACAATTCGCTGGCTCCGATCTGATCCGGTCTCGTTCTCCACAACGCCATTCATGAGCATGATCGTGCCCAATTATTACGAAGAAGACAATTTCCCCTATCACCTCCCAGGTAACATAATATCCTTCTATAAAAGGGAACCGGGAGAAAAGGAGAAGGGGGAAAGAACAAACATTCTCCTTTTTTACTCCACTCATATACGAGCCCCCTCTGACTTAAGCATCGGAGGGCCGGCGCCGGAGATCCCAGCTACCGGCTTCTTGCAGGACTCTCCAGGAGGACGCCACCAGCTGACGCGCCGCCGCCTACCGTTCCAGCAGCAGAGCTCCTCCCCTCTCAGCTCGCGGCCGCCCCTGGGTCCAATTTCTAGCAACAAATCCAACCAATACTTCCAATATTACACCTAAGAATTGGGTCTCGCATTCGAATTTAGCTGTTGAGTTCCATTCTTAAATACCTTCTGAAACATGGTTTTCTATTCGTACATCCGGACTTGTACTAAGGTCAGGTTCACAATCTTTCCAAGGACATTCATGGGGAGCCAAAGCAGTATTCTTTAACTTTTTATGAGATGGGCTAAGATTGTTGGAATTTTGAGGCTGGCATCTTAAAGCTAATATGCAATAAAGAAATGAGTTTACATCTACCATAAAATTTAATATTCCAAATAAAAAAATAAAAAAATAAATTATTGAATGTGACCTGAATGATCTAAAATATATGCATATATCGACATGAACACATAAATATATATCTAAGTTCATAAATTTTCGAAACCCGCAGCCTGTATATCAAACTATTATAAGCAGACAGCTATAATAAAATGATATAATATGTTTTTTTCGCAAGAGCTTGATACATAAGCTAGCGTGATTTTTTGTAAATAGATATTTTGGATGTTCTGCATCATATATATATATATATAATTTTTATTTTTCAATCACTGATATTTAATTTAATAGTGCGTGTGAATTTTCTCATTGCACCCTATGTGTATTGTGACCTTGCCCTTGGTGACCAAATTTAGATATAGCATGACGCGCTTTATAGAGAGGTATGGGTGTTATGATTATGATCTTATAAATATGTTTCTACTCTTCATGCAATTTATACATATATTTCTTTTTCTACCAATGCATTGTTCATACTATGATAATAGAGATCATAGAGATAAGCATACTTCCTGATATTAGCACTTTGATCTAGGTGTCTCCCACCCATCATCTCACATTTTTTACAAGGTAGGATCTCGGATTGAGGCTTGCCCCAATGTTTTAACATGCGATATGCCCAACCTAAGTATAGAGATTAATTCTGATATTTTCAAAAAGAAAAAAGGGAAAAAGAACTACTCATGATAAAAACTAGGCACTGGTTGAGATAATTAGATGGTGCAATAAAAGATAGATAGATGTAGGAGGGAGACCCTGTTAGATTTTTATTAAATAATAATTAAAAGTTTTCATACTTAAAACATATATATTATGCATATATGTTAAGAAGGGAGAGTGGTGTGGATGGTTGGTGTGCCCGCTTGAGGTAGGTGGTTCGAATCTCTGTTCCCTCCTTTTTTAAATCTCTCATATGGAGGATTTATTTACGTGAAGGCTCGGTTCTGTGCCTGTGCTCGTCCGACCCGACGGTCTTTGCGCTCGAGCCTGTGCTCGCTCGGCCCTGCTCGTCCGAGGTTACTTGCGCCTCACAGGCCCTGCTCGTCCAAGGTTCCTTGTGCCTGTGCGACCAGAGGTTCTTTGCGCATGTGCCCTGCTCGTCCGAGTTTCCTTGCGCTCGTGCCTCTGCTCGTCGGCCCTGCTCGTCCGAGGTTCCTTGCACCTGTGCGACCCAGAGCTGAGGTCGTCCAAGAGACTGAGGCCCTGCTCGTCCGAGGTTCCTTGTGCCTATGCTCGTCCGAGGTGCCGAGGCTGAGGTCGGACCACAGGTGCAATGAGCCCAGAGGAGCCGAGGTCGGACAACAGGTGCGATGAGCCAAGAGGCGCATGAGTCGTGCTTCGCACCCTTAGCACGAGGAGCCACGTCGCTTCCTCGATAGCACCTCTTCGCAACCGACCTCGCATCCGCTGGCCATACTCCCAGTGTTTTTTCAAACTTTCTTACCGGTTTTGACCGTTGGATCGGTTTTGGGTCGCGTCTGTCCCGAAGAAGTCTATAAATAGACCTCTTCGGATTAGACAAAAAACATATATAATTTGAAAGCAGAAAACTACTATTCTCCCTGTTTGCTATTTTTCTTTCAATCAACGGGCTTGCTGCATACTGATTCTGGGTTCGAAAGCTTCTTTGATCCGTGCAAATCATTGAGGCAGAAGGAACAGTGCGAGAGGCTGTTGTATCTCAGGAGTAGAACGCCATCCAAGCCTAGTGCACTGTAAGGCGGCGAAATCTACTTCAAGGAAAGTGACCAACATACCACGCCTCAGCATCTCGGGTTCCATTTTTCCACTTTCTCTATTTATTTTCTGTAAGCCTATTTCTGCCTATTATTTGTTGAAGTAGAGTATTATAGATTTAAAATTTTGTGGGAAAGTATATTCCCAACATTCTTGAAGTAAATTCTCTCCTACATATAATAGGCTAGTACTTAGAGTTACCCCAATGGCCAATGCAAGTGACCGGTTCCTCCTGAAAAATTTAATGGAAATAACTTTAAGCGTTGGAGACAGAAGATGGAAATCTTCTTAACCACACTTGGGTTATTTTCCATAATCTTTGACTCTCCTCCAAATGAGGAAGAGAATGAACCAGCTAGAACTTGTAATTTGGAGGAATTTAAGAAGAAAGACTACCTGTGTAGGGGAAGGATTCTGTCCTATCTTACTGATCCCCTTTTTGATGTCTACTGCACTTTTAAAACCTCCAAGGAGATTTGGGATGATCTTAATAAGAAATATGGTATCCAAGATGCCGGAATGGACAAGTATGCTGCTAGTCAATTCCTGTCTTATAAGATGGTTGACACCAAGCCCGTAGTTGACCAAGCCCATGAGTTAACAGTGATTTATCATGAATTAGGCTTAAGGGGAATGGGAATAACTGAGAGCCTTCAAGTTGCTTGTACCATTGACAAGCTCCCACCTTCTTGGAAAGACTTTGGGTTATCCCTGAAACATAAAACCGAGGATATGACAATGAAAACTCTATTGTCTGCCATTAGGATCCAAGAACAACACCTTGAGAAAGATAATGAGCAACTCATGAATCCTGAGCTTCTAACCAAAGTGAACTTTGTAGAAGGCCAGAATAAGACCTATAAGTTCAAGAACTCCAAATTTGAAAAGGGTGGACCTAGAAACAAAAGAAAACCTATGAAGCCAAAACATCATATCAATAAGAATGATCGGAAGCCGATTTGCTACAATTATGGAAAATTCGGTCATATGGCTCGAGTATGCCGGATGAAGAAGAAGAAGTATCAGAACTATGAACATGCGCCTTCTCAACCTGCAAATCCACAAACCAACATGGTGCTATCCAGTACTGGTCCTACTAGTACTGATGATCGGTATGTAACTTTAAGTCCAGAATTTTATTTGGCAATTTGCTCTACCGATTGGTTAGTGGATACAGGTGCGAATGTTCATATGTATACTGATCATACCCTTTTTACTACTTATCAGGTCCGGAGCGGCCTAACAGTAACTATGGGGAACTCCACCTCGGCACGAGTGCTTGGAACTGGAAAAGTACTTCTAAGGCTTACGTCTGGGAATGTGCTTACACTATTTAATGTGTACCATGTGCCCGATGGAAGGAGGAATCTAATCAGTGGATCTCTTCTAAATAGGAGTGGTTATTCTTTGTTATTTCAATCTAAGAAAGTGATTATAACAAAGAATGGAACATTTGTGGGCAAAGGCTATGAGTGTGATGGCTTGTATGTAATAAATAATGTATCTTTGGATTTTTCTTCTGATAACAATAATAAAATTGTGCTTTCAATATGTTCTTCATCTCTTTGGCATGCTAGATTAGGACATGTGAATAATAATACTATTAAAAGAATGATTAGCTCTGGTTTATTGCCTAATGTTTCATTAAATGAAAAGGAAAGGTGTCAAATTTGTGTTCAATCTAAACAACCTAGAAAACCATTTAAAATAGTAAATAGAAATTCAACTTTATTAGAATTAATACATTCAGATGTATGTGATCTAAATGGAACTTTGACTAAAGGGGGTAGAAGGTATTTCATTACCTTCATAGATGATTATTCTAAGTATTGTCAAGTTTATTTAATGAAATCTAAAGATGAAGCATTTGAGATGTTCAAGACTTACAAATCTTTAGTAGAAAATCAACTTGACAAGAGAATAAAGATTCTCAGGTCAGATAGAGGAGGAGAATACACCTCTAATGACTTGAATGAATTCTGTAGAGTTAATGGAATTCTACATGAAGTTACACCTCCCTATTCACCTCAGTCTAATGGAGTGGCTGAAAGGAAAAATAGGACTCTGCAAGATATGGTAAGATCTTTGCTTGCCAACTCAGGTTTACCTGAGGTTTGGTGGGGGGAAGCAATGCTTACTGCATGTTTTCTGCTTAATAGGGTTCTATTTAAAGGTTCTAATAAATCTCCTTATGAACTTTGGAAAGGAAGAAAACCTAACCTAAATTTTGTAAAAGTTTGGGGTTGTTTGGCTAAGGTTAATATTCCTTTAATCAAGAAAAGAAAATTAGGACCTAATACTTTTGATGCTGTGTTTCTTGGTTATTCTCTTAATAGTGTTACTTATAGGTTCTTAGTCATTAGTTCTGATATTAATGGCATAGAAAAGAATACTATAATTGAATCTAAAGATGCTTCTTTCTTTGAAGATATTTTTCCATTTAAGGATAAAATAGAAAAGCATGTAATAGATAGATCTAATGATGCATCTTGTAGTTCGCCATCTAATTCTCTAATTATTCCTAATAATGAAAATAAAAATGAACTTAATGATATTAATGAACTTGGTAAAGGAAAAAGAATTAGGAAAAAGAAAGATTTTGGATCTGATTTCTATACTTTTATGGTTGAAGATGATCCTAAAACTTATAAAGATGCTATGAACTCATTAGATTCTATGTTTTGGAAGGAAGCTATTAATAGTGAAATGAATTCACTTATGACCAATAAAACATGGTTGTTAACTGACTTACCACCTGGTAGTAAGGCTATAGGTTGTAAATGGATATTTAAGAAGAAATTAAGACCTGATGGTTCTATTGAAAAATATAAAGCAAGATTAGTTGCTAAGGGCTTTTCTCAGAAAGAGGGTATTGACTACTTTGATACATATTCTCCTGTAACTAGGATAACCACAATTCGTACTTTAATTGCACTGGCTTCAATCCATAATTTGATAATTCATCAAATGGATGTCAAGACTGCCTTCCTTCATGGTGATTTAGAGGAAGAGATCTATATGGATCAGCCAGAGGGATATGTGGCTCAAGGACAGGAAAGAAAAGTTTGTAGATTAGTCAAATCCCTCTATGGTTTAAAACAAGCTCCTAAGCAATGGCATAGGAAATTTGATAAAATCATTGTTTCTTATGGCTTTAAAGCAAATGAATCAGATAAGTGCTTATATTCAAAGTTAGAAAATGATTCATGTATTATCTTGTGTTTATATGTTGATGATATTTTAATTTTTGGTACTGATATGAATATGGTGACTGATATCAAAACTTTCTTGTCTAATAATTTTGATATGAAAGATTTAGGTCAGGCAGAGGTAATTCTTGGTAACAGGATTACCAGAATACCTGATGGTATAATTTTTGATCAATCACAATATATTGAGAAAATATTGAAGAAATTTGATAAGTACAACTGTAAACCAGTGAGTACACCTTATGAGCATGGTTTGAACTTGAAGTGCAATAAAGGTGATCCAGTGGCCCAAGAGAAATATGCTCAAATTATTGGGACACTGATGTATGTTGCAAATACAAGTAGACCTGACATTTCTTATGCTATAGGAAAGCTCAGTAGGTTTAATAGTTGCCCTAGTCTTAGTCACTGGGAAGCACTGGATAGAGTACTTAGATACTTGAGAGGTACCATGTATTATGGTTTACATTACTCAAGATTTCCCGCTGTACTTGAAGGATACAGTGATGCTAGTTGGATCACTGATTCAGTGAACCGAAAAGGAACTAGTGGATACATATTCATGTTGGGTGGTGCAGCTGTTGCTTGGAGATCATCCAAACAAACTGTGATCACAAGATCCACTATGGAGGCTGAGATTGTAGCCTTAGATTCTGCAAGTCAAGAAGCAGAATGGTTTAAGAATCTTATGTCTGAAATACCTATTATGGAAAAGCCTATACCTGCTATCTCTCTATTATGTGATAATGAAGCTGCAATTAATACTTGTAGAAATACTGAGTATAACAAGAGAAACAGAAGACACATTAGTGTGAGACATAAGACTATTAGATACCTAATTAAAAATGGTATCATAACTTTGGAATTTGTTGGATCTAAAGATAACCTAGCAGATCCTTTAACTAAAGGACTGGCTAGAAGCAAAGTCATAGAAACATCAAAGGGGATGGGACTGAAACCCATAAGGAATCATTGACAATGGCAACCCAACCTTTTCTGACTGGAGATCCCAAGACGAAAGGTTCAACGGGAAAAACAAGTTGTTTAATGATTAGTTAGCACTATTATAAAATGACTTTATGTCATTTAGTCTCTCCCTGTGATGTGAGTGCTAAATACAGCAGAGGTATACGGAAGAGTTTAAAACTCTGAATGAGTCCGAGACTATGGCAAGGTGCTGTGCTGCGAGCACCCTTAGAGGACTCACCTATGTGAGTGTGACTGTGTGGCCGCAGTCTATGGGGATAAGGGTTTAACCCCTAGAGCACTCATGAAACTGAGATATTGGTGCATAAGGCCAGAAAAAGCACCACCTATAATGAACCCAGTATTTGCATTTGTCATGGGTGAAGTATATAGAAATCTGAACCAAAGGATTTGGTTCAAAGCTTTTTAGCTACCACTATACCTTTCAGATGAAAATATACTTTCACTAGGTAAAGGTTCAAAGCCGCAAGCTACCTTTATTGAAGTCGTGACATAAACAAGCCCAGTTTGACTATTTTTTTATTTTATATAGTTTTTGAAAACATTTTAATCAGGTGGGGGAATGTTAGATTTTTATTAAATAATAATTAAAAGTTTTCATACTTAAAACATATATATTATGTATATATGTTAAGAAGGGAGTGTGGTGCGGATGGTTGGTGTGCCCGCTTGAGGTGCTTGAGGTAGGTGGTTCGAATCTCTGTTCCCTCCTTTTTTAAATCTCTCATATGGAGGATTTATTTACGTGAAGGCTCGGTTCTGTGCCTGTGCTCGTCCGACCCGACGGTCTTTGCGCTCGAGCCTGTGCTCGCTCGGCCCTGCTCGTCCGAGGTTACTTGCGCCTCACAGGCCCTGCTCGTCCAAGGTTCCTTGTGCCTATGCTCGTCCGAGGTGCCGAGGCTGAGGTCGGATGATGGGGACATCAGAGCCCTTCATCCAGATGATCCTGAGCCCCCGGATTGAGCCAGACCCGTTTATTTGCATATTTATTTTATTATTTTATTTTTGGGCTTATTTGCATTTTAGGGCTTATTTGTGTTATTTGTGGTTTCATTAGGATTTATTTCTGTGTAAGGGGGGTTTATGCAAGTTGTGTATTTGGGCTCTATATATAGGGAACTATTTTCATGATTAGGGTTTAATGAAGAATTAGAAATTTTCTCCCCACCTAATCTCCTGCTCTCTTCTTCTCTTCTCCCTCTTCTCCCCCTCCTCCTCTTTCTCTTCTCCCTCTTCTTCTGTTCTGGTTTAAAATCCCGCTGAAGTTCTTCCTCCAGATTTGGTCCGGCATCAACTTGGTATCAGAGCAGGTTGGTTTTGCTTCTATTGCCAAAGCCACGATCCAACTACAATCTTCCTTTCCCTCGGTTCCCACCAACAGCAAGAACAGGACCACTCCCTCTGCCAGTTCCGCTCACCAGAAAAGAGATCTTCCGCTCTCTCAATTCTCACAAGAAGGAACAGAGGGGAACCACTCCTGGTTCACCGGGCTTCTCGGTTCCTTCTTCTTTCCCTCTGTCAGTCTGCTCAAAAAAAAAAAAAAAAAAAGGAATCTCTCTCTTTCTCTCTCGGTTCAAACCAGAGGAGAAAGGAAAACCCCTTTCCACCGTCAAGCCGCACCGCCTCCATCCTCCGCCTGCGCCACCGCCAGACCTCACCCGAGCTCCAGACGTCACCCGAGCTCTTGTGCAATCTGCTCGTGCCGCCGCTCTCTTCCACGACCGCCTTCGCCGACGTCCCAGTCGACGCCACCGCCCGCCGCGCTCCGCCTCATCTTCTGCACCACCGCCGCCATCTGTCGCCAAAAGTCCGCCACCGCCACCAGCCGGAGCTCGTGACCGGTTGCCGTCCGCGCCTGTGACCGCCTACCCGAGGTCGGCCGCCCCCGTCGCCGCAGAGCCGCGGCCGAGATCTCCGCTCCGCCCGCAAGCGCCGCCGCGAAGCGCGGCACGCCCTCCCGAATCCGTCGGGAGGTTGAAGAAGACCGGCGTTCACGGGTAAGAGCCAAACCCATTAGCCCATTACCCGCTAGCCCGAGTCCGGCTCCAACAAATCAAAAAAAAAAAAAAAAAAGTTTCACGTGACCCACACGTGACGGGTCCGTAAAGGGTATCGGATCGGGTCAAACCCGTTAACCCGAATCCTAACGGGTCTGAGTTAAAAAAAAAGAAAAAAAAAAGAAAAAAAAAGAAAAAAAAAGGGAAAAAAAAAGAAAAAAAAAAAAAGGGTACCTGTTCATCTTCCTCACCGTGAGCACCCTCGCCACCGCCTTCGTCCGCCGTCGCCGCCCGCCTCGCCGCCTTGCCACCGCCTTCGTCCGCCTTCGTCACCGCGGCCGTCCGCAGCTCCGCCCGTCCTTGCCGCGACCGCCGTCGCCGTTCCACCGCTTTAGCGCCGCCTCCGCCGGGCCCTCCGCCGAGCTTTCCCTCCGAACGCCGCCTTCCCCAAGTAGACCGCCCGCAGCACTTCTTCGTGCCCTCTGAGCACGCCGCCATCGAACCACCGAGCCGCCCCACCTCTGTGCCTCTTTCTCGGCGCCGAGATCCATCTCCCTGCCTCTGCTCCGCTGCCTCGCCGCTTCTCGCTGCTTCCGCTCTCGCCCCAACCCGCGTCCGGCTCCCTTTGTCCCTCTCCTCCCCCACTTCCGCCGCCCCCGCCCCGCTCCCCTTTCCCCTCCCTTCTTCTCCGATCAAACCCCTCTTCCCTTCAAACTCCCACGGGCCGACTCCACAGGGGTTTCATCAGGCCCCACACCCTCACACTCGCCCGCCCCTTCCTCAACCTTCGGGCCAACAAGTCTCAGGTCCGCGCCACCACCATAAGCATAATCCACCCCACCCCCTTCATCAGGCCATCACAAAACAGTATTCGGCCCATTCCTCCCCATCAGACCCAGCCTGAAAACCACCCTTTTCTTCGCAATCGGGCCACTGTCGCCAAGCACGCCACTCCTTTTCAGAGCCGCTGAGTATAGGCCTACTAATTAGAATTATTCAAGTCTGCAAATTGCTGAAGTCAAATTCGGTCCGCCAATTGAAGAGCCTACCAGCTGCATTCGTGCCCCTGATCGTCGCCCCAGTCCACAAGCACACGATTTTGGTCGACTACTTCACGACAGGTGATAGGTTTCTACTTTTTCTGGCTTGTTCATTTAATTATGTTCTAGTTCTCTTGCATGATAGCCATATTCTTGAAAATTTATATTGTTGTCAAAATTCAGAACATTAAACCTTTCACTTCCGAACCCATCCCATTACCCTTTAAATCTTAACATTAAATTAGCACACCCTAATAACAGGATGTTTCTCAACATTATTCGATCAGATTACTTTAGGATAAGAACAACTGTACTACTTGATTGCAATCTAATTTCTTAAATTGAATAATCTTAATCCTTAATTCTGAATAACCGAAGTAAAAATCAGCAACATTTAAATTTTAAGTTATTTTGTGAAAACTTGCTGATTTCTGAAATCATAATAGATTGCATTAGTAGGTTGTCCTGCATCAAATCTGGTCCTGCATCATACTTATAAGGGTTTCATTAGTGACACTACATTTCACATCATCACCCAGTGTCATCAGTGCAAGCCAACCTGTAGTGATATGGAGCACTATCTCAATCAACCTAAAACCCCTGTAGCTACCATGAATTCCGACATTTTGAGGTCTCTCTTAGAACATATCGTTGCCATGCGGGCTGGATACAAGGAATTCCAACAAGAGATCCGTGAGCTCGTGCAAAATTCTAGGACCCCTAAATCGCCAACCCCTGTTACAGCCCAAACTAAAATCGGTTTGGTCGCACCACCTGTAGTCCTTCCCCACTCTCCTAGGCACCAAACCCAATACTCTAGGTGTCAACAATTCGGCTATATAGCGCCCCAATGTTCCACTAAGACCTACCCGATTACTGAACCAGAAGTTAGGAACCAAGAGGCCGAATATGTCGAAGAAGTCTATGAACCAAATATAGAAGACTATGAAGAAGACTTTGAAGACGAACCTACAGAATTAGACTTTGTCCAAAATGATTCCCAAAGGGAGACTATTGATCTAAGTACAACCAAGCCACTTCACATCACTATTGTGGAAGAGGTAGTGGCAGATATTGAGAGCAAGTCACCTGAATTGGCACTTGTAGCTAAAGATACCCATGCAGAGTCCAACCTTGAACATTCCCCAGTAGTAGTTTCTCTTCTAGAGGAGTTTCATGATGCACTCCCTGATGATCTTTCGGATGCACTTTCTCCAATGCGTGATATCCAACGCGCAATCGATCTAGTTTCCGGAGCATCCTTGTCCAACCTTCCACATCATAGGCTCAGACCGAATGCATATGCTAGGACCTGGAATTTAATGTTACCAACAGTTGAGTTTGCATATAATAGTTCGGTTCATAAGTCCATAGGCATGAATCCATTCGAAGTGGTGCTTGATTACAAACCTAAGCAACCCATAGACCTGTTTTTCATGTCTTATCAGTATAGAGTCGTTGAGTCTGCACAATCAATTGCATCACATCCACATTCATTGCATCAAGAAATCAGCAACTGTAGTCACTTTAATAACTTAAAATATAAATCCCTTGCTGATTTAACTAGACGTTATAATGAGTTAAGTAAAAGAGATTACGTCATAATAAGAATTAGGTTTGAACGACTTTCTTCGGAAATGTTTAAGAAATTGCAAATTTGTAGTGCAGAACAGTTCAAAATCTTAAAGAAAACCAGTTCGAATGCATATGTTGTGGATCTTCCTGATGACTATGGGATTAGTGCGACATTTAATATTGAAGATTTAATCCCATACCAAAAGATAATATTCCTGCCTTCTGACCCCTTTATTGATATACCTGCCCATGTTGGACACCCTGCCCTATTACCTGCTGTTGAGCCACCACCTCCCAAATTTCATGCACGCAGAGAACAAATAGGACATATATTGGATGAGCAGGTTATTTCAAGCAGGAACGGTGGTTACCAACGTTACCTTGTTCGGTGGAAAGGTCGACCAAAGTCTGATGTGACGTGGATTTTCAAAGCACAGTTGCAGCGCATTGACCCCGATCTTCTGGAGCAGTACGACAGCCGGCCAGACCTGTACTCGACGGGGTCGAGTTTTTCTCACCCGGGAGGAGTTGATGGGGACATCAGAGCCCTTCATCCAGATGATCCTGAGCCCCCGGATTGAGCCAGACCCGTTTATTTGCATATTTATTTTATTATTTTATTTTTGGGCTTATTTGCATTTTAGGGCTTATTTGTGTTATTTGTGGGTTCATTAGGATTTATTTCTGTGTAAGGGGGGTTTATGCAAGTTGTGTATTTGGGCCCTATATATAGGGAACTATTTTCATGATTAGGGTTTAATGAAGAATTAGAAATTTTCTCCCCACCTAATCTCCTGCTCTCTTCTTCTCTTCTCCCTCTTCTCCCCCTCCTCCTCTTTCTCTTCTCCCTCTTCTTCTGTTCTGGTTTAAAATCCTGCTGAAGTTCTTCCTCCAGATTTGGTCCGGCATCATCGGACCACAGGTGCAATGAGCCCAGAGGAGCCGAGGTCGGACAACAGGTGCGATGAGCCAAGAGGCGCATGAGTCGTGCTTCGCACCCTTAGCACGAGGAGCCACGTCGCTTCCTCGATAGCACCTCTTCGCAACCGACCTCGCATCCGCTGGCCATACTCCCAGTGTTTTTTCAAACTTTCTTACCGGTTTTGACCGTTGGATCGGTTTTGGGTCGCGTCTGTCCCGAAGAAGTCTATAAATAGACCTCTTCGGATTAGACAAAAAACATATATAATTTGAAAGCAGAAAACTACTATTCTCCCTGTTTGCTATTTTTCTTTCAATCAACGGGCTTGCTGCATACTGATTCTGGGTTCGAAAGCTTCTTTGATCCGTGCAAATCATTGAGGCAGAAGGAACAGTGCGAGAGGCTGTTGTATCTCAGGAGTAGAACGCCATCCAAGCCTAGTGCACTGTAAGGCGGCGAAATCTACTTCAAGGAAAGTGACCAACATACCACGCCTCAGCATCTCGGGTTCCATTTTTCCACTTTCTCTATTTATTTTCTGTAAGCCTATTTCCGCCTATTATTTGTTGAAGTAGAGTATTATAGATTTAAAATTTTGTGGGAAAGTATATTTCCAACAGACCCTGCTTGATTTAATAGTGTTGGATAAAATTCCAAATAGGTGGCAGCATAGGATGCAGAGGCATGGTTGTGGAACAAAACAAACGCACGGTTTCAAGGACTTACAGTTGAGCGGAATGAGCGGGGATTAGATGGGAACTTTGGATTGGACACTGCTGAAACCAAATTAAGCCGGACTTAATTTAAAAAAAATAGAAACGTGGACCTAACGTCTTCAAGCTTGGACAAGTTTCAGCAACCTAACAAGAATTAGTTAAATTATTAAAGTAATAAATTTGTAAATGTAAAATTTTTTAGACTGTTTTATATTTTTAAAGTGATTGAAAGGATAATAGTATATTGGGTTACAAAGAAAAAGAGAAAGAAAATAACAGGGTAAATAATTTTATACAACATTTGTTGGGTCATATCGTTGAACTTAAAACAACTTCGGATCTGGTTAGATAAAAATTCTAAAAGCCGTCATGTTACAATCAAAATTTGATCTTAACACGCAGGGCCGACCAAATCAAAGACTGGTTAGTGAAAACCTCTAACTGTGCTTATTTTTTTATTGGAGAGATGGTGACTCCAATGTCTGGCTTAACTTAAAACCTGAATAGACAACGATCAAGCTAAAGTAAGCAACCAAGGTCAATATATATATATATATATATATATATATATATATATATATATATATATATATATATATATATATATAACACCAGCTACTCCACGCAAGGTGCTTCTACGTGTCAAAAACAATCAACCATGGTACATCTTTTGCACCTACGTGTTGGATAGCCGCTACATCATACATCTCGAAGATGGATGACCATTGCTCATCTAGAATGCAGGCCGTGTACGGCACTAAACAAACACGGGTGCTTAGATTCTAATAGACAACAGCAGCCATTCATCTTCGAGATAGACAACACGGCGGCCGTCTAAAAAAGTACAGCCTCTTCTGTACCAATGTGTTCGTGGTCTTCAAGTCGGGATCCTCGGCACATCCTTCATCTCGAAGTCACTGATGCCATCAAGCATAAAGACGAAGCACACTGCAACCGGCCGCCCGTGATGAAGTAGTCTTGGTGGGTAAAACAAGCCCGACCGAGTACCATAATTGGCTGCGTACTATGTGGCATGGATGAGCACAATAAAGAAGAAAGGTCCATGGATACAGCTTTGTAGATATTATATATGATATATATACAGAGCCATGCGCCAACATCCTGGCCCTCGTCGTCGCCAGTCTCACCGCGACATTCCCCGCCGAGGGCCTCAGCGCCCACGCCATTATCGGCCTTGCACGCTGCGTGACCATCCGCGGGCGCCGGCATCTACAATGGCCCTAACGTCGGCCTGCCATTCGCGACAACGCCGTGCATGGCCTCCTCCGCTCGGACCAGGAGCACTTCACACGGCGTTGATGCTGCAGCCTTTGCGGGAGATTTCGCGTCAACCATGGCGAAAATGGGGAACATCAGCCAGCTGACGGGAACCGGAGGGGAGATCAGGTTAAATTGCTGGTTTTTAAGTTCATCATATCATGTAAATAAATGAAAGAATTTATTTATTTATTTTTTTATATTTTTTCTAAGACGGGTGGATCATACTTGACGAGTACGGATGCACCCAATAAAATCGAAAAACATAATACCTCGGAGTGCCAAGGGCAACTCCCTATGACTAGCCCACAGGATGATATCGAAGTGGCTGGCTACTTATCTCCCTATGACTAGCCCACAGGATGATATCGAAGTGACTGGCTACATAACCACCTAATCTACAGCCCCATTAGCTTCACGGAACACATGCTTGGTCTGAAAGGCCCCATCATCCCTCACTATAGTGCAGATGTCTCGCAACAAAGGATGGACGCAACCATTGCTTCTAGCCCCCCCGGATCTAACTGATGACAGTGGCTGAGTCCCCTCCAAGACAATGGAACTAGCCCGTAAGACACACCGGGTGTGACGAAGGTTCGCCCAAGCGGCCCGCAACTCTGCACCTAGAACTGATGTGTTGAAGAGTTGATTGCCCCTGCAGCTACAACCCTGCGAATAAACAAAATCCATACCGCCCCACGTACATCCATCCAAGATAGATCCGTCAAAATTGATCTTGAGAAAACTCGAATATAGAGGCTTGCAGGTGAAAAATACCGTGTGGAATACTCCTAAAGCAGAAAAGAAACTCCAAGTGCCTTAAGTTGCCAAGGTGTCTTCAACAAATGCGATGTGACTGAGCTCCATCGCTTGCATGCCGACACTCTCCACTACCAACTTAGTGATGGCTTCGCTTAGTTGTTTGCGGATGTCAATGTGGATGCGGTTGATACTACGCCGCTGCTGACATGAACTTACGGATGGAAATGACATGTCATTTAAGCACCTGAGCCTTCAGATTTGAGTCTTCCTTAAAAACACTGAGCCCAGGCCCAATTTCTAGAATGGCATAGCCCAAAGATGTGCCAGCCAGTTCCTAACCAAGCTCGGTTAAGGGTTTGACCAACACCCTGATTCCTAGGATCTGATGTTGGTCCGTGCAAATTTCCTTAAAAAAATAAGTTATATGCTTTGTACCGAAACCAGCTGCCACTTGCTCATGACCCTCCTGTCCTGACGTAATAAAACTAATATATTTCATTTTTTCCGCCGAAAGCAAACATGTGGAAACCCATCATTTTTTTGTCAAGAAGATGCAAGGGAGCGCAAGTAGAACATGCAATTTCAAGCCTCATTTAACATCCATACAAACTCAAAATTCCGCTGCAAAGTAAAAGTTTAGGAGGTTGAAGCCCTGCATCTTATACTCTTTCAAGAATCACACAACAATATATTGCTGTGCGAAGCAGAAATTGTAGTACAACAAGTCGGAGACAGAGTGCTTCTTTCATCGCACTTTGCTTGATAAATTTACATCATAATTACATCATCTAAAAGAGTGTAACACGGGAGAATGTCCTCAAACCTGTTGTAGCATTTCAATTACTTTAGCAAGCTGGCACGCATCGTTTGCTCGTCTCAACTGTGTATGCCCAAAAGTGATGGAGATCTATCACATATCTTGATCTACCATTGGTGGCGTAATGTTTATCCTTGGCACCAATTTGTTCCCACAGTCTTCGTAGAAGTTCAGAGACATACCTATTTAGCATCACATTGTTCTTATAAAACATTTGAGGTGTCATGGTGTCTATCTGAACCTTATTCTAGATGGCTCATTAACTGGTATCGTGATGCCGCTGAAGAAGAATGGTCATGAAATATATCTGAGCTGTCCGATGCTCTTATTCAGTCTTACTTTTCCAGTATCCCTCATCTCCGCAAGAACATCTTCCATCTTTAAAATGGTGGAATTGCTCGGTGTCCCTAACTGTTATCTCTCGTCGGACAATCTTTGAGATCATTTTCACAATGCTATGGCAGCTCTGGCACATGTACAGGTTTTTGGTTACCCGAACAGGCATCCCAGGTAGGCTATTGATGAGCCCAAAAGCAATGGCAAGTCTTTCACTGTGGCCACAAAATATATCAGCCTTCGATGCTTCAGCCTCATCGGACAATCCATCCTCAGGCAGAGGAAAACCAGCTGCCTTCATCCTATCATACAACCCATTTATGACTGCATAAATCTCCTTTATCTGTGGATGTGATTCATCAGCACTAAGAAATGCATGAACAACTCCCTTTGCTTCTACCCAACTGCATCCAGGATCTACAACTAAGCCCTTCTCTCTCATTGCCTTCCTCACTCTCACCACTTGGTTCCATTTGCCATCATCAGCGTATAAATTACACAGCAGCATGTAATATCCAACACTATCTGTGTCCAACTCGAAGATATGTTTTGCAGCAAGTTCACCAAGCTCGACCTTGCGATGTATCCTGCATCCATTCAACAATGCTCCCCAGATTGCAGCATCCGGCTCGATAGGCATATCTTTTATGAACTGGTGGGCTTCCTCCAAGAAGCCAGCTCGACCCAACAGGTCCACCATGCAAGTGTAGTGTCTCAGATTTGGAATTACCAAGTACTTTTGGGCCATGCTGTTAAAATAGTTCCAACCTTGACTCACCATTCCAGCCCTGCTGCAAGCACACAAGAGAGCAACAAATGTGATTTCATCTGGATGTACTCCCACATCTATCATCCTACTGAACAAAGCCACAGCAAGATCTCCATGTCCTCGCATGGCATAACCTGTTAGCATGATATTATATGACACCACATCCTTCTCTTCAAGTCGATTAAACTGCATCCATGCATATTCCATCCTTCCACACTTAACATACAAGTCTAGAAGAGCATTTGGTAGATAGCCCTCAGAATCTAAACCGCTCCGCAGAGTTTGAGCATGGATCTCCTTTCCGCACATTAAAGCTCCAACGGCAGCACAAGCAGAGAGGGCAGCAATCAACGTGACAGAATTTGGTTTTACATCAGCCTGCATATGGCGAAAGAAAGTCAAAGCTTCAAAGCTCTGGCAGTTGATCCGGAAGCCCGAAATTACTGAACTCCAAGATATCACATTCTTCGCAGGCATGCGTCTGAATACTTCTAGTGCTTTATCGATGCACTTAGACTTGGAATACATGTCAAGGAGTGTGTTCCCGACTATGGTATATGGCATAAGCCCGTTCCTCCTTGCAAGTTCATGCACCTTGATGCCCATATCCAAACGTCCCAAGCAAGCACAGGCTGATAGAACACTTGCTATCGTGATCTCATCAGGGATAACATCATTTTCTTCCATCTGTTCAAATACTTTTAAAGCTTTATCTGGCAAGCCATTCTTCTCATATCCTGATATCATTGCTGTCCATGACACCACATCCTTGGTCTCTATCCGCAAAAAAATTTTCTCAGCTTCATTCAAGCTACCGAAGCTAGTATACATCTGAATCAATGAATTGCTCACTGACACATCGACATAAAACTTCTTCTTTACCGCATAGCCGTGAATCTCCTTTCCTAACCTCATATCACAGAGCGCCCCAGATGCAGAGATGACACTTGTCATCGTCATCAAATCCGGATCAAATGAAAGATCCTGCATTGTTAAGAACAATCTCAACCCTTCAAAATGCTCCTCGTTCTCAAAATAGCCAGAGATCATCGCATTCCACGAGATGCAATCCCTCCTTGGCATTTCGTCAAACACTCTCCGAGCACAGTGAAATTCACCGCACTTTGCATACATGGTGATCAGAGAATTCAAAACATCGGTTTCCAAACCGAAACCAAATCTAATCAGATGAGCATGGATCTCTCTCCCACTCATCAAGTCCGGGATACCGCCGGAGGACCTCAGGACGCAGGGAAAAGTATATACATCCGGCCTGATACCGTTGCCGGCCCACAGCATCCGTTGGTACAAATCCAGGGACTCTTCCAAGAAACCATTTTTCCCATACCCGCCGATCATCACGTTCCAAGAGAAGACGTCCCTCTCGACCATTTTGCCGAACACCGACCACGCGACGACGAGTTCGCCGAACCTGACAAACATGCTCAAGAGGGCGTTGCCGAGACGGACGCTGAGGTGGGCGTTGGAGGAGGAGATGTGGGAGTGGACGCGGGAGCCTTCTGGCACGGCGTGACGCCATTCGCAGAGCCTCAGTAAGGTGACGTAGGTGTCCTCGTCCACCGGGCGTTCGCCAGCGGAGTCCAGCAGTAGGAGGGCTCCTTCCAAGTCGCCGTGGAGACAGAGGCGGCGGATATCGGGATTGGGGTCGGCGAAGGAGGAGGCGGTGGGAACGGGGGGGACGTTGGGGCTGAGGGCGGAGAGCTTTTGGGCCTTTCTGGGGGAGAATTGGGGACTATTGGGGTTGGGAGAAAGGTTGAGGGATTTGGGTCTAGTGGATTTGGAGGGAAGACAGAAGAGGTGGTCTGTGAGGAGGGGAGTGGGAGGTTTATTGCTGGGAACTGCCATTTTTGGAGGTGGAAGAGTTCATGGTTCTCACGGGGTTCCTGGAGTAGCTCAATGTCGAGAGTGTCCCAAAAACTGTAATAATCCCAACTCTCAAGTCGATTTTGTCGGCTTCTGGAGGGTGGCCGGCTCCGCTCTACAATGCTTCGCCTGGACGTTTAATTAATGATGCAAACGCCGTGGACATCTAACTACACAAAGCACACCTCTGGCCTTCGGGTGGTTGAAGCCGGATAACATAGTTTGTACGCGAGATTTTGTTTTGAATTTATATATTGTTGATGTTAAAATTTCATCCGACAATGATCCGGATGATCTGGAAATATAGAGAACACTAATTGATCTGCTCGATCCATGATAATGGAAGATAAAATGCATGGAGAACCACGGATTTGAGCGCGACACACTAGAAAAAGAAAAGCTTATCGGAATTGTTTTTACCGGAGCTCCGATGCTTAAGTCGCGCGAGGTATTAAAAATAACAGGAGAAAAAATAAGAAAAGTATAGTGTAGAGTAACCTGTGTCTCTCTCTTGCATATCTAGAGATCTTGAGCCATTTGTATAGATGAAGAGTTCTTGTCCCATCAAAGTTGGACTCTCTAAAGTTTGAGTTTTAGTAGAAAACTATCTCTTGACCTTCGTTATCTAAATCAACCTGAGAATAAAAATTCCATTGAAATTGGCCTTTTGGTGACTTAGGCTCCTTTTTGTAGGATGATCTATATGATAGGTTAGCATGGAGAGCTTGGTCTTGCTTGGTGATCCATCGATGTGGTCGGCCTTCTTCTGATTGGCTTTTTGGTCGACCTTCTGATTAGCCTTCTGCTAGTCGACTTGGTTCTAGTCGGTCTACAAGAGGTTGGCCTCTCTGACCTTACATGTCCTTCGATTCTATTTATATAAAGAAAGAAATCTGAATCAAGGGATAAGCCATAATCATCCTTCCTTATGGGCCATAACCTCTTTTCTTATGTGGATTCTCTTAATTGTTGCCTAGAACTGCCGAGAACTCAAATGTGTTTAAAATTGCTTGCCATGTGTTGACCTTTGATAGGCAAGTTAGATATAGTTCATATCATACATCATAATAAGGTTCATTTGGTTGGTATATGCCAGATTATGGAGTAATCTGCTGATTCCTAGGAATAATTTATATGAAAAAATTGCTCTGTAAAATCGCATCCTAAAAAGATTACTATATTTGGTTGGAGATAATCTTATGTAGGAATATTGTCAAATTTTTAACAATGCCCTTGAATAAATAATTAAGGTGAGAACATTTTTTTCTCAATCAATTAGTTGACCATTTATGGTCTACTTACATAAATATTGTTAATATTGGTTATCGCAAATATTGAAATATATTTAAAGATCTAATATTTTTGTAAAATTAATTATACATTGTAGAATACCCCAAGTATAGGGTGTAGCAAAGTAATATTCTCGGTGAGTCCGAGATCGAATCCACAGGGATTTGACAGTGAACAAAAACTAAAGGCTAAATAATATTCGGATTGATAAAAATATAACTAAGGTATTAGGATTCAGTCTAGCACTTCATCATACTTTTCTTAAAATCATCTATTATCTCAGTTAGATCTGAGTGAAGACCTAACCAAAAAGTGGAGTAGTGAAAATACTAATTAAAAAATAGATTTAGTTTTATGGGCACCATTACAGTAATTCTATTTTAAACTACGGGGATTTCTAAGCATCTGTTATACCCGGAGGAAATAACAAATCAAAAAAAATATATAAGTTTGAAATAATTTCTATAAATTTACTACACTATAAATCAAATCAAAAACATTAAAATCCCATTGATGATTAAATGAAATACATGAAGAAAATGCTAGGCTTTTCCCTAGCCTTAGCTAAAAGAGATTTAGCTATCCATATGAGATGCAAGCATTTTTTTCCCCTATTTTTTTCTTTTCTTCTCTTAAGAAAACAGAGTGCTCTGTTTTTTTTCTTTTCTTTTTTTCTTCTCTCTTCCGATGGTTCCCTGGCTTCCTCTCTTCCCGAATGGCCTCTCCTCCTCTCTCGCCCGGCTGGCTTCTCTCGATTCTTCTCCCTCTTCTCTTGCCCGGCTGGAAAAATCGGAAGAGGAGATGCAGATGCTTCGCTGGTTCCCTTGGTCTCCTCCCCTCCTTGTTCCGTGTCCTCCTCCTGCCTCCACCGGATGGAAAGTTGGGAAGACATTGATGTTGGGAAGTTGCTTGGAAACAGATACTTGGTTTGAGAAGCAATTGAATTGCTTTGGGACTCTCGAGACGGCTCGGGGACGCTTGAAGATGTTGGAAAATCACTTGCTTTAGCCTGTTGACATGGATGCATGGGAATTTTAGGTTAGAAACTGTTGGATCACCTCATCACGGACACTGGGAAATTTGTTGAGCTCGGGCTGCCGGGCATTGGGCTGAAACCAGCGTTATTGAATCTCTTGGATTACTTACACTCAAACACAAATAAAACATTAATTAATTAATTTTATTAATAAAGATTAGCTATAATACTAATTAAAATGGTATGAAGATTGTACTTTTGTGCTCTCATCACACCTCCCAACTAGCTTATTGCTAGTCTCTAGCAATTTAGTGTGAAAATGATAAAATGAAGGTGCAAAAGTATTATTTATTTTTATTAATATGCATGAATTAAAATAAATACTCATTTTCGTAGAGCATTACGATTGCACTTAGCACGTGCAACAAGCCATTAAATCCCTAGGTTACCCTAGTGGACGAGTGTTGTCTCAAGAAGGTTTGCAGTGATGTTACCCACAAACATCGTTTTTAAGTTAAAAGATACTTTAAATCATAGCAACCCTTAAGGCAAATGTAAATGTGACATCTTAGAATACCTATACCTCCACCACAATTGGGTACCCCTTGAGTTCTAGGTGCACTACTCAAATTCACAAGTGTTAACTACCATTTGTTAGCTTCCGACCCACTAAATTTTCCGAATATCACATGTTATTTGTCCAAAATGGTTCGCATATAAAAATGAAGCTATCAATCCCAACTAGACATCCCAGGTACACAGAGTTCTAAAACAGTGGAGTCAAACCAGTTATCCACATGTCACTTGGTTTTAGTTTAACTAACCCACTCATCATTTTTTTTTAATTATTAATTTTTTTGTTTTACAGTGACTACAACAGTCCAACTCCATTAGGCTGTAGTAAGGTCCATGTAACGAGCTTTGGGTCAATGACTCTTGATCCAGTTGGCTCAAGGCATTAGGTGAAACACCCCTCGGACTTAATTACTCGAACCAAACTACGCCATGAGGTCAGACTAATCACTTATGTCAGTGATATTCACCTTTTTACGCGAACACTCGCTGCTTTGTAGGTAAGAGGCCCGGTTACTTAGTGAAGACAAACTGCATTATTTCTCTCTTTTTTTTTATGTAACGTGACTGTATTGTGACTATAGGTCAACCAGGGTCAGAACATAAGGCACCCAGGTGATCTAGTCGGAAATTTCAAACTTTATCTTTATGTGAAAACCAAATCATGAACTTTAAGACAAGGACACTTATACTTCTTTAGCGAATCAGGTCAATAAACAAATAGGTAACACAAGTGAATTCCTGAGGCTTTCCTATTGTCATTGAATACTTGTGTGGGGATCTAATAATAGGTCCCTAATAAGTCATAATGTGCTTCTTGCCTTAATAGCTGCACATGTTTATTTGCTTCGAAAAATTAAAGTGGTAATTAAATGCAACAAAATATATGTTTGTTATTATTATTATTACTATTATTATTATTATATATATATTTATTTTTATTTTATTTATTTTTTATTATTCTTATTATTAATTTTTTTTTGCAAAGATATGACAATTGGTATGATATATAGAAAAAATACAGTAATCTCTCCCTCCAACTTAAATTCAACATTGTCCCCAATGTTGTAACATGAATGCATGAAATATGGCATTAATAATTGTATGAAAAATAAAAAGGCTGAAGGTTAGAATCTACCTGATAGAATGACTGCACACTGTTGTTGCTCACCAATTGTCATATCAACATAAAATGAAAGAGAGACAAATTATGATACAAACAGAGGATCTCTAGCAGATATAGAGATCAATCCTGATAAACAGGATCTCCTAGATTGGTCGATTCAACCTCTGGGGTAAAGTTATCCAAAAATAACTTCAAACGTTGGCCCTTTACTTTAAAAATATTACCGGTGTTTGGATTCTCTATCTCAATGGTTCCATACTGATAAACAGTTTTAACTATAAACGGGCCGGTCCACCTAGATCTTAATTTTTCTGAAAATAAATGAAGTCTTGAATTATACAATAGAACTTTCTGGGAAGGCTCAAATGTTTTTCTTAGAATATTTCTATCATGGAAGACTTTCATTTTGTTCTTATAAATTCGAGCATTCTCATATGCTTCATTCCTGATTTCCTCTAGTTCATTAAGTTGAAGTTTGCGTAGTGAACTAGCCTTATCCATATCAAAATTAAATCTCTTAATAGCCCAGTAGGCCCTATGCTCCAATTCCACAGGCAAGTGACACGGTTTGCCAAAAATAAGACAGTACAGAGACATATCAATCGGGCTTTTAAAAGCAGTACGATAAGCCCAAAGTGCATCAGTTAAACGCAAAGACCAGTCTTTGCGATTTGAGTTAACCATTTTTTTAAGAATATTCTTAATTGATCGATTGGATACTTCAACTTATCCACTTGTTTGTGGATGATAAGAGGTGGCGACTTTATGGGTGATCCCATATTTTCGCATTAAAGCCTCAAAAGGCTTATTACAGAAGTGTGAACCCCCATCACTGATAATGGCTCGAGGCGTTCCAAATATGTAAAGAATGTTTTCTTTTAAAAATTTTAAAACAGTTTTATGGTCATTATTCTTGCAAGGAATTGCCTCAATCCATTTGGAGACATAATCTACAGCTACTAAAATGTACAAATTTCCGAATGAAGGAGAAAATGGACCCATAAAATCTATTCCCCAACAATCAAATATTTCGATAATTAAAATTGGGTTGAGGGGCATCATATTCCTACGAGTTATCCCACCTAACTTTTGACAACGCTCGCAAGCTTTGCAAAAGTTATGTGAATCTTTGAACAAGGTGGGCCAATAGAAACCGCACTGTAAAATTTTTGCAGCCATTTTCTTAGTAGAGAAATGACCACCGCAAGCTTCAGAATGACAAAAGGAAATGACACTAATAAATTCGTCATTAGGTACACATCTTCTAATAATTTGGTCTGGGCAGTATTTGAAAAAATAAGGATCATCCCAGAAAAATTTTTTTATTTCGATCAGAAATTTTCTTTTGTCCTGTTTATTCCAATGAATCGGGAGTTCACCCGTGATAAGAAAATTTGCAATGTCTGCAAATCAGGGTGACGACGTGATCTCAAAGAGTTGCTCATCAGGGAAAGTGTCTCTTATGGGTGAATTGTCTATGTATGCTGGAAGAGTGAGACGGGACAAGTGATCAGCTACTACGTTCTCTACCCCTTTTTTATCTCTTATTTCTAGAAAAAATTCTTGGAGCAGAAGAATCCACCTAAGCAAACGCACCTTAGCATCCTTTTTTGAAAGAAGGTACTTAAGGGCAGTATGGTCAGTGTAGATAATGATTTTGGATTTAATCAAGTAAGACCTAAATTTGTCTAGTGCAAATACTACAGCGAGTAGTTCCTTTTTCGTAGTGGTGTAAGTCATTTGTGCACTATTTAAAGTCTTACTTGCATAGTAGATAACATAAGGCTTCCTTTCCTTTCTTTGCCCTAGAACTACCCCAACTGCATATTCACTAGCATCACACATAATTTCAAAAGGAAGCGACTAGTCTGGTGGTTGCATGATGGGAGCAAAAGTCAGCAAGCTTTTAAGTTTATCAAAAGCTTTTTGACATTCTTCAGACCACGCAAATTGGGTTTCCTTTTGAAGGAGATTACATAAGGGTTTAGATATTGAGCTAAAATCTTTAATGAATCTCCGATAAAATCCTGCATGACCCAAAAATGAGCGTATATCTTTGATAGTTTTTGGGTTTGGTAAGTTAGCAATTAAGTCAATTTTAGCCTTGTCTACTTCAATTCCTTCAGATGAAATGACATGCCCGAGAACAATTCCCCTAGTTACCATAAAATGGCACTTTTTCCAGTTTAAGATTAGATTCTTCTCCTCACACCGAATTAAGACTAGCCTTAAATGGTCTACACAGTTTTCAAAAGACGAGCCGAAAACCGAAAAATCATCCATAAAGACTTCTAAAAAGCACTCAACCATGTCAGAGAAAATACTGAGCATGCATCTTTGGAAGGTTGCAGGAGCATTACATAACCCAAATGGCATTCTCTTGTAAGCAAATGTGCCAAAAGGACATGTAAAAGTGGTCTTTTCCTGATCTTCAAGATCAATTGCAATTTGGTTGTAACCGAAATAGCCATCTAGGAAGCAATAAAATTTATGACTTGCCAACCGTTCTAAGATTTGATCAATAAAAGGTAGAGGAAAATGATTCTTCCTAGTGACAAAATTAAGTTTCCTATAGTCAATGCATACACGCCAACTAGTGGGGACCCTAGTTGGAACTAATTCATTGTTGGCATTTTTGACTACAGTAACACTAGATTTTTTCGGGACGACTTGGGTTGGACTTACCCATTTACTATCTGAAATTGGGTAGATCATACCCGCATCCAGAAGTTTCAGAACTTCTGTCCTAACCACATCCTTCATGTTTGGGTTCAATCGACGTTGAGGTTGACAAGAAGGTTTGGCATCAGCTTCTAGGTGGATTCTATGAGTACAAATTGAGGGACTAATTCCCATGATATCAGCAATTGTCCACCCTATTGCTCCCTTATGTTCCTTGAGAATTTCTAACAATTTTAATTCTTGACTTTGTTCGAGTTGGGATGATATGATCACAGGAAAAGTCTCTTCTTGACCAAGGTATGCGTACTTGAGCTCAGATGGCAAAGGTTTTAGCTCAAGTTTAGGTGCTTGAACACTAGATGGTAGAGGACTATTGTTGCGTGTGGGCAATTCTTCAAAACGAGATTTCCACCTATCTGTATCCAACAAAGGAGCTGAATCTAATATAGCACTGATTTCTCTAAAGTTTTGGTTGATATCTGTATTTCCGAAATGAGTAGGCATGTTTCTAACGGATCAAAAGAAAGAGATGGGACAAGAGCATCTTCTACAATAGAGTCGATCAGATTAACTCCATGAATTTCATCATTTTCGTTGTCATTATCGGGTTGTTTGCAAATGTTAAATATATTAAAATCTATAGTCATATTTCTGAATGACATTTTCATTATTTCATTTCGACAGTTGATCAAAACATTGGAAGTAGCTAGAAATGGGCGGCCTAAGATGACAGATATTGAAGTGGTACAATTCATGACAGGCTGGGTATCTAATACTATGAAGTCGACTGGAAAATAGAATTTATCAATTTGGACAAGTACATCCTCTACTACTCCTCTTGGTATCTTTATAGATCGATCAGCAAGTTGGAGAGTAACCTTGGTGGGTTTTAGTTCACCAAGTCCTAACTGTTCATAAACTGAATAGGGCAGTAAGTTAACACTTGCACCTAAATCAAGAAGGGCTCGTTATATCCTGAAGTTTCCTATGATACAAGATATGGTAGGACAACCAGGATCTTTATACTTAGGTGGGGTGTTGTGTTTGAGAATAGCACTCACCTGTTCAGTTAGAAAAACTTTCTTTTGTACGTAAAGCTTTCGCTTTATGGTACAAAGATCTTTTAAAAATTTGGCATAAGATGGGATCTGCTTAATGGCATCTAATAAAGGAATGTTAATCTTTACGTGTTTAAAGATATCCAGAATTTCTTAGTCAGGTATTCCCTTTTTAGCTGCAAGCAAGCGCTGAGGGAATGGAGCAACTATCTTGTGATGGGGTATTGGATCATCTTGTTCATTATCATCTTCATCCTTCTTTTCAATAGATTTTTCAGGTTTGTCATCTTTTGTCGGAATTTCTTTGTTAATTATTTTTCCGCTACGAAGGGTTGTGACAAACTTAACTTGTTCAAATTTAGGTTGAGATGAACTTGCTTCATGGACCTCATATTGACCCTTTGGGTTAGATTGAGGTTGGGCTGGAAATGTCCCTTTTTTCCTAACATTGAGTTGAGCCTCAATTCTACCTACAGAATTTTTAAGTTCTTGGAGTGATTGCATTGTATTCTGATTTATCTGAGTCTGCCCTTGCATGAAGGTTTGCAAAGTATCTTCAAGGGATTTCCTATGTGGTGGCACATAAGGAGTAGGAACAGAATTTCCTTGAGATTCATTGGCAGTGGGTCCATGTCTCCAACTAAAGTTAGGATGGTTTCGCCAATTAGGATTATATGTTTCCGGAAATTGTCTTTTATAAGTATTGGTGAAATTTGCTTGATCATGCAACACTTCTTGAAAAGCAGAAATTGTAGGACAATCCTTGGTCACATGTGCATTACTCTCGCAAATTCCACATATACTTTCAACAATAGTTTGTGCTTTTCCTATATTGGTCTTTCTTAATTCCATAGCTTCAACCTTCCTAGTCAGATTAGCAATATTTACATTGACATCATTATCATCTTTAATAAGATATATTCCTCCTTTTGCATTAGATGCTATTTTAGATTTTTCATTTTTATCCGTTGTATCCCAAGCTTGTGCATTTTCTGCTAAAAGATCAAAATAATCCCAGGCTTCATTTGGTTCCTTACTCATGAATTCACCATTGCACATCATTTCTACAAATTGTCTCATATTGGAGGACAAACCATCATAAAAGAAACTAATGACCCTCCAAATTTTATATCCATGATGTGGGCAAGCAAGCAGAAGGTCCTTAAATCTTTCCCAACACTGAAAAAATGTTTCTCCATCTTTTTGTGCGAAGTTCATGATATTTCTTCTAAGTGTATTTGTTTTATGTGTTGGGAAGAATTTCTTTAAAAATTCTCTTGTCATTTCTTGCCAGGTAGCTATGGTCCTAGGCCTTAAGGAGTGTAACCATGACTTAGCTTTTTCCTTTAAAGAAAAAGAAAATAACTTAAGCTTAACTACCTCTTCAGTGACATCATTGAAATGAAGTGTTGAACACACTTCATCAAATTCTTTCAGATGTAAATAGGGACTTTCAGAATCAAGTCCGTGAAACTTTGGGAGTAATTAGATTATTCCTAGTTTCATGTCAAAAGCTCCCGCAGCAGTAGGAATAACCATACAGGATGGGGTACTGGTCCTAGTGGGTTGTAGATAATCACGAAGCGTTCTAATAGGTAAATCATTTTGAAATTCATTATCTTCCTGATTACTATTATTATCTTCCATTGATTAATTGAATTTTGAACAATTAAATTTTTATATTTTGATTCAACTCGAAATAATCTATTCATTTTATCTCTCTCCCACAACAGCATAAACTGAAATATATATATATATATATATATATATATATATATATTATTTTATTTTATTATTATTATTTTTTTGGGTTGGTACAAGTACCACCTAAAGAGATCTAAACAAACACACGAACAAAAATTTAATTAAAATTATGCATTAAAACATCACCCAATAATTTCTAATGTTTTCCTAAAAATTCTAGACAGCTCCTAACTGGTTTGAAGAGGACACCTAAGCCTCCAATCCGGTCTAGTAACCTTAGTCGACCAGGTAAGCTCCCAGGTAAGTGGAGGGGTCACGATGCGTGTAGCAAAGGTTCCACTTAAAACCCACTTTCCTCGAACAGAAACTGTCTCCCTTCAATCACTTAGAGAGACAAAGCTTGCTTAGACATCGACCAAACCACAGAGCGAAATTGGTGCAACTTTCAGTGGTCTTCGTCCTATTGAGCTCGAATATCCTTAGGGGCCAACGTCTAGTTGATTTTAATTAGGCTTAGGATATTTATGCACTGGGATGATTTTTGGGCTAAGGACGAGTGATGAAATTCCGATCTTATCTTTTTAATGGGTTCAACCCTTAGATTATTTTATGCAAATGCTTTATACTATATGCAACAATCAAGAAGATTTTTAACATTTTATGTCATGACATTAAATTGCATTTGAATAGTTGATCAAACAAACTAGCTAAATTTTTATTATTTATTTATTTTTTATTTTATTTTATTTTATTTTTTTTAACAAGAGTAAAATTTTAATCTAGGAATTATTAAAATAGGACTAGTATGAACAAAACAAAAAAATTAATTTAAATACTTACGGCCGGAGTTCGTTCACTCCGTAAATCCAAAAATATGATCTTGATCTTTCTCGTTACTGGTTCTGCTTTGTGTCGCCCTTGAATCTGAAAAGATTTAAAATTTCAGCCATGTTAAAAATAAAGAAAGATTGAAGAACTAGAAATTAAAGATTAAAATTTGCAGCCTTGTTTTCGTTCGCACGTTGCAAATTTCCGGCAACGGCGCCAAAAACTTGCTACGATTTTAATCTCACTATTTTTTAAAAAGAGAAATTAAATCTAGAATACCCCAAGTATAGGGTGTAGCAAAGTAATATTCTCGGTGAGTCCGAGATCGAATCCACAGGGATTTGACCGTGAACAAAAACTAAAGGCTAAATAATATTCGGATTGATAAAAATATAACTAAGGCATTAGAATTCAGCCTAGCACTTCATCATGCTTTTCTTAAAATCATCTATTATCTCAGTTAGATCTGAGTGAAGACCTAACCAAAAAGTGGAGCAGTGAAAATACTAATTAAAAAATAGATTTAGTTTTATGGGCAGCATTACAGTAATTCTATTTTAAACTACAGGAATTTCTAAGCATCTGTTATACCCGGAAGAAATAACAAATCAAAAAAAAAATATAAGTTTGAAATAATTTCTATAAATTTACTGCATCATAAATCAAATCAAAAACATTAAAATCCCATTGATGATTAAATGAAATACATGAAGAAAATGCTAGGCTTTTTCCTAGCCTTAGCTAAAAGAGATTTAGCTATCCATATGAGATGCAAGCATTTTTTTCCCCTCTTTTTTTCTTTTCTTCTCTTAAGAAAACAGAGTGCTCTGTTTTCTTTCTTTTCTTTTTTTCTTCTCTCTTCCGATGGTTCTCTGGCTTCCTGTCTTCCCGAATGGCCTCTCCTCCTCTCTCGCCCGGCTGGCTTCTCTCGGTTCTTCTCCCTCTTCTCTTGCCCGGCTAGGAAAATCGGAAGAGGAGATGCAGATGCTTCGCTGGTTCCCTTGGTCTCCTCCCCTCCTTGTTCCGTGTCCTCCTCCTGCCTCCACCGGATGGGAAGTTGGGAAGACATTGATGTTGGGAAGTTGCTTGGAAATGGATACTTGGTTTGAGAAGCAATTGAATTGCTTTGGGACTCTCGAGATGGCTCGGGGACGCTTGAAGATGTTGGGAAATCACTTGCTTTAGCCTGTTGACATGGATGCATGGGAATTTTAGGTTAGAAACTGTTGGGTCGCCTCATCCCGGACACTGGGGATTTTGTTGAGCTCGGGCTGCCAGGCATTGGGCTGAAACCAGCGTTATTGAATCTCTTGGATTACTTGCACTCAAACACAAATAAAATATTAATTAATTAATTTTATTAATAAATATTAGCTATAATACTAATTAAAATGGTATGAAGATTGTACTTTTGTGCTCTCATCATACATATATTAGAAAATATATTTCTCGTTATAAATATTTTTAGTATATTTTGGTATATAATTAAATATATAAATATTAATAAATCCTATGTTGGATATATTGATAGTTAATAAATATTTGTTAACTATTTATTATCATTAATATTTCTTAATAAATATATTAATATATTAAATATATTATTTTTTATAAATATTATTAAACAATATATTGATATATTTATAAATATTAATATAATTAATATTAATTATATAATATAATTAATATTAGTATAACATAAGTGAGAATATTTCTATTAAGAAATGATATTTTTAGGTTCACTCGGTAAAGCATGGAAAACAAACACCACCCTTCAGTGGTATTTCTTTTACCGTCTCTTTAAAAAAAATTAGATAGAACCCATCATTTATTTTACCATTTCTCGCATATATTTTTTGTATATGCAATCTGTTGCTGGAAATTGGACCCGGGGGTGACCGCGGATCGAGGAGGAGGAGCTCTGGCTGGTGGTGCAGCGGCTGACGGCTGTCTCCGGGCGGACCTCCAAGAAGCCTGTGGTCGGGGGTTCCGGCGTAGGCCCTCCGATGCTTAAGTCAAAGAGGAATTTTTAATGGAGAGAGAATAATGGAGGGGAAAGTAATGATGTAGTAATGTGTTTTGGCCAAGGAGAGGAAGAGGAGAGAGATCCCCCGCCTGGAGTTTCTTCCTCCTTTTTATAGGAGAGGGTGCAGCGGTTACCTATGATCGGGCATGATTGCGCGAATCAATGAGTTACCATAAACGACCCAAGATTTTGGGATAGCTGGTGATCTGTTGAGATCGTGTGGATTCAAATCTTGACAGCCGTTGAGGCGGAGATTGCAGGATTTGATCCCGAATATGGAATACTTGATTTTCGGTGGAGTGGGGAGGTCTGCTTCTCCATTTAACTGGGTCTTTCTTGGCCTCGAGGTCGATCGGGCTTACCTCAGCCGAGACCATGCCTGCCAAGGTCATTATGAGGTCGAGGTCGTGAGCTTTGGGATCGTCGATGCCGAGATTGAGTACTCTGAGGTCGCGACTGCTGAGAGTATACTTGTTGTCGTCATGTTCGTCATCAAGTGTCGGCCGGCGATTTGACCATGTGCTTTGAACAACCCATTTTTTCTCCAATACTACCTCCGACTTTCGAGCTCGGGCAAAGGAAGTAGCTATCTTTATCATACTGATGAGATCAGGCGGTTTTAAATTATTTTGTCGTTTTGAAAGGAGAGGAAAGGGCGCTTTCGGGGGTCTTCAATGGGAGCACGAGGCGGCGGCTTTTTGCTTTTCGAGGCGATTTCGAACCGCGGGTTCATGATGAGGCTCCAGTGTTCGACGAGATGCCGCTTCGATTCTACTTTTAAAGCGACAATTCAGGTTGATGCGGTGGTTCGGTTTTTGAGGTCGACACGTGGCGTGATCTGGGCAGAAGGCGCGGTCAGCTCTTGTCGATCCGGTCCGTCGGAGGAGTCTGTATAAGGTCCAAGCTAGCCTTAAAAACCTTTATTTGGCCATCGTAGCTTTTGTTTTCTTCCTCTTTCGTTTTCTTCTTCTCCCGATCGCTATTTGACCTTCCTCGGGGGTGCTTCAAGGTGTTTTTTGGCGATTCTTCTTGGTTCTTTGCTTTTGACTGTTAGCCTTTCCAACGAGGTCCACGGTAGGTTTTTCTTTTCCATGTTTGCTTGGAGGACTGTCAGTCTTTTTTCTCTGTTCCTCCATTTTTCATATTTTTTTCTTTTTAACACTGTGAGTGAGACAATGTCGGGCGGCACTTCTCCCTCTGCTGGGGCTTCTTCCTCTTGCAGGATGGAACTCTGGCCAGAGGTGAGCCGTGGTCCAGACGGGGTCGAGTCAACCCTAACCAAAGAAGAATTGGGCGCGATTTGTACCTAGTTCTTCCCTTCACGCGAGTTCGAGCTTGAGTTCGTGGAGCCATGGGACCGAGTTACTAGGCCTCCTCCAGGTTGGATTGGAGTGTATGTGGAGATACTTCGGGCTGGCCTGAGATGCCCCCTGCACGGGTTCATGAACGAGCTCCTGGAGACGTATCACCTCGTTCCAACGCAGCTCACTCCGAACTCATGGAGGATAATCATTGGGTTCTTATCTCTTTGCCTTGCTCACAGGATACCAACCTCGGTAAACGTCTTCCGCGGGTGTTATATGTTGAAGTCTAACCCTGCGGATGGAGGATGGCTATACTTCACCCTTCGGGGAGGTAGGCCATTGTTCCGAGGTGCTCCTACCTCCATCCGTGGATGGAAGAAGAAATTCTTCTTTCTTTCCTCCGAGCGTCCATGGGGGTTTAACCTGTCGTGGGGCCAGCCAATAGTCAAGGCCAACAATACGGTCCCCGAACTGACTGTGAGCGAGCAGAGGATTCTCGCGGCTCTTCGCGGTCTAAAGGGGGATAACCTTCTGAATGACCTCCTGAGTGAGGAGGCATTGATAAACGTTGGCCTGAGCTCGGTGCGCCCTGGGGGTAAGGGCGGTGTGCTCCTCCCTTATTTTGTCGTCGTTTATCTTATTTATTTTTTCTCATTCTTTTTTCTTTCTCCCTTCTTTTTGGGGTCGATCTGACACTTGAGTTCCTTCTCCTTTTTAGATATTACAGGGATGGTGACCAGTAACGAGGCCCTCCTCGCTAGATACAAGAAAAAGGCAGCCGAAGCCGGCAGAGCTCGCCCCGTGCCCAAGAAGAGGGCTAAGTCGGCCTTGACCTCTGTTCCCATCGAGGTTGAGGACCTCGAAGCTGAGACTTCCGAGCTCGTTTGGAAGAACAGCAAGAAGAAGTTTGGAAGTGTAGACCAAAGGAAACTCCCCTCGTCGAGCGCGCGACTTCTTCTGGGCCGCAAGAGATCCAGCAGCCCAAGCGTGCCAGACCTCAATTTCCCAGTGACCCTGCAAGGTCGTCCGCCGGTGCTCGGGTCCCGAGCCGGGCAGCGGTCTCAGGGTCCCAAGCTCTTCTCATCTTTCTTTGCCGAGCTCTTCAAGACCCAGCCTCCCAAGCTCTTCAAGGGTCGACATCCCGAGCACGTCGGGGGCTGGAGGCCCTTCCGAAAGGAGGCCCTTCTGCCCAGAGTGGTCGGTCTTCGAGGATGACTCGACCCTCCACCACAATGACGTCGCTCGCGAGGTTGTTCGCTGCGCGTTGCTTCCAGCTGACCGAGCCGAGCTCGAAGCTGGTGGTGTCGGCAGTTTTGTCGACCAGGCCTACTGCTCCACCGTCCGATTAAGTTGTCTTCCTGCTTTGGTTCTCATATCCTTTTAAGTTTTCAATCTCGGGTCACTTTCATTTTTCTTCCCCACAGCACCTTCACGAAATCGATATGCTGGTTGCCGTGGCAGCCGAGTGTCAGAACCAGGCTCAGAGGAGCCAGAAAGGGTAGGAGGATGCCGAGAGGAAGCTCGGTGAGGCCGAGGCCAGGCGCAGGAAAGCCACCGTGAGGGCAGAGGCTGCCGAATTCGAGCTCAAGTCTGCAGCCGAGCATCTGGAGGAGGAGGAGGCTGCGCATGCCCATGCCAGGTCGACACTTCGTGCCTCCGAGGCATGCCTGGCCGACACCCAGTCCAAGCTCGCGGGCTAGAAGTACGAGGTGGGGGTTCTTCGGCTGAAGGTCGAGCAACTTGAAGCTCGGGAGAAGAAGGCGTTGGAGCAAGCTCGGAATGCGGTGCAAATCTTCCGCGAGTCGGCCGAGTTCCAGGAGTTGATGGAGGAAGAGGCGGTTGATGGGCTCATTCACGGCTTCGAAGATTTTCGAAGGCAGATGCGGAGGATTTGCTCTAAGCTCGACCTCAACGATCTTCAACCTCATCTGTTTGGGGCCGCGATGGATGATAGCGCACCCGAAAGTTCTGAGGATGATGGCGCACTCGATAGTATGCCCGAGAGCTCCGAAGGCGAGACCGAGCATGCAGTCGTTGAGGCCGAGACTGGGGGGGCTGAGCAGGTTGCTCACGAGGCCCCATCTGGGAGAGCCGCTGAGAGTGCTCCTGAAGAAGCTTCTGAGGCTGCTCCCGAGGCTGCTCGTGAAGCTTCACCTGAGGCTGCTACGGATGCTCGCGGAGATGGGCCAGCAGAGGATCCCGGGGCTGCTCTTACAAGGGATCCCGAGGTGGTTCTTGTGAAAGATTCTGAGGTCGACGCCGAGACCATCGCCACTCTAGAAATGCCTTAGGACTTAGTTTTTCTTCTTTCTTTTTGTAAACGAGGTCGGCCGCTGCAGCCATTTGTGCGGCCAAGTGGGTCGGCCTCTAGAGCCAAAATCTTGTAATTAGCCTTACGGCCTTTTATCAATGAAACTTCAGTTTTCTTCACTTGTCGCGACTATCGCTTTGGACTTGCCTCTGTATTGCTTGGGATTTAGCTTCCCTTCCTCTGTTCTTTTTGTAAACGAGGTCGGCCACTGGAGCCATTGTGCGGCCAAGTGGGTCGGCCTCGGAACCAACATTTGTACTTAGCCCTACGACTTTTTATCAATGAAATATATGCTTTTCTCCACCTTGTTGTGCCTTTGGACTCGTTTTCGTTTGCACTTTCAACGAGCTTTTATTTTTGATTGTTTGAGTAGAACTTCGTGTATCGTTTGCTTTCGCATGATCCCAACATTTTTTGAAGAATTCTGCTAAGTGTTCGAGCTCAGCTTTTGTTGTAGTGCAGGTCGGGGCTGGGTTGCTGTTCGACCGTTGGAACTTGAGTGCTTTTTGACCTACAGTTTCTACCCCAGGCGTCTAGGACCGTAGTCGAACCTTCGTTAGATAGTTCCCAAGATCGGAGGAGCCTTTCGCTCGCAGTTGGCTTGGTGGGGCGTCTCGAACTAGTCGGGACGTCTTTAGGTTGTACTCGAGGTTGTTGTAGCAGGTCATCTCGAAATTGGTCGAGGCATCCCGAGCCTGGTCGAGGCATCGAACTTAATCAGGCATCCGAACTTAGTCGGGCATCATTAGGTGGGACCCGAGGTCGAGGGAGGCTTGGCTCGCGGTCGACGCAACGGGGCATCTTGAGCTTGGTCGAGACGTCATTAGGTAGGACCCGAGGTCGTCATAGCGGATCATCTCGAACTTGGTCGAGGCATCCTAGGCTTGGTCAGGGCATCCGAACTTAGTTGGGGCATCCCGAGCTCGGTCGAGGCATCCCGAACTTGGTCGAGGCATCCTGGGCTTGGTCAGGGCATCCGAACTTGGTAGGGGTACCCCGAGCTTGGTCGGGGCACCCCGTGCTTGGTCGGGGCACCCCGTGCTTGGTCGGGGCACCCCGAGCTTGGTCGGGGCGTTGAGCTTCAATTCCACGTTGAGTCACCACGAAACCGAGGAATTTGCCCAAGGTGACTCCGAAGGCACGCTTCGTGGGGTTGAGCTTCATCTGGTACCTTCTGAGGGTGGAGAATGCTTCGTTGAGGTCGGCTATGTGGTGCTCAGCCGTCTGGCTCTTCACCAACATGTCGTCTACATAGACCTTCATATTTCGACCGATCTGGTCTTTGAAGATTTTGCTGCCCAGTCTCTAGTAGGTAGCCCCGACATTTTTCAACCCGAATGGCATCACCTTGTAATAGTAGAGGTCTTTGTCAGTGATGAAGGCGGTCTTCTCCTCGTCCTCGGGCGCCATCCTTCATGTATTTGTTGCCTTTCTTCAACAAGGGACAGTCAACTCTGAAATGTCCCGGCTTCTTGCATTCATAGCATCCGATTTCCTTACTTTTCCTTTTCTTACCTTTATTCTTATTGAAGAAACTTGAGGAACCTCTCTTCTGATGAAAAAACTTCTTCCGGTTGATGAATCTTCTGAACTTTCGCATGAGAAGAGCCTCTTCTTCATCTCCCTCATTGTCTTCTTCTTCGCTGCTGCTACTGCAAGATAGATCCTTCTTAGAAGAAGTAGATTTGAGGGCCATTACCTTTTTCTTATGAGAGGATTCTTTTTTGCTGTGTTGTTTCATTGTGAGCTCATGCGTCATTAGGGATCCAAGAAGCTCCTCGAGTGGCAGCTTGTTCAAGTTCCTTGCTTCTTGGATTGCCGTGACTTTGGCTTTCCATGACCTTAGTAAAGAGCGAAGAATTTTTCTGACAAGATCACTGTTAGTATAACTTTTGCCAAGACTTTTTAGGCCGTTGACAATATCAGTAAATCGAGTAAACATGCAAGAGATGGTTTCATTAGACTCTATTTTAAATAGTTCATATTTATGAACTAGCATGTTTATTTTAAATTTCTTGACTTGATTTGTGCCCTCGTGGGTCACTTCAAGTCTATCCCATATCTCTTTTGCAGAATTGCAAGTAGAGATTCTATTAAATTCATTAGGATCCAAGGCACAATAAAGTACATTCATGGCTTTGGTATTTAGTTGTGCCTTCCTTCTATCGTTATCATCCCAATCTTTTTCAAGCTTGGGTATGGCAATGTTATCTACATAGATAGAAGGAGTATATGGTCCATTAACTATGATGCTCCAAACATCATAGTCTTGGACTTGGATAAATATCCTCATTCTAGCCTTCCAATAGGTGTAGTTAGTTCCATTGAACAATGGAGGCCTATTGGTGGATTGCCTCTCACTAAGGGAAGATCCAAAAAGGGTTGTCATTTTAATCTTTTACTCTTTTGGGGATTGGAATACCAATCGATATAAGAGCACCTGCTCTGATACCACTTGTTGCCCAAGGAGACAACCCAAGAGGAGGGATGAATTGGGTTTTAATTAATTATTGACAAATTAAAACTTAATGAGTAATTAATTAAATCTATTGCAAGCAGGTTAAATAGATTACTAGATGTAGTGAATGGAGAGAGTGGAAGAGACAATTAATCAATACAAACACAAGAGACTTTATAGTGGTTCGGAGCCAACTCTTGCCCCTACGTCCACTTCCCAAGCCGCACTTGGGAGTTCACTATAATTTCTAGGATTACAGCCGGTTGTTTTACAAGTTCACAACCCAACTTATTATTTTTGCGAGATCACAACGAACTCGGTCGGTTTTCACAGGCTCACCGACTAGAACCACCCGATTGTTCATAGGGTTACTGAGTTTGGTTCTCTGCCTTTCAGTCTGCTTTCCTCTGAGAGTCGACTCGGGCATAATTAGGAGTCGACTCGCCAAACGTCGGAGTCGACTCGCATTCTTCTGGAGTCGACTCAGTAACAGGATCTAAAACCCATCGCTATGTCTTTCTGTCTGTTACTCCTTGGAGTCGACTCGGAACTGTCGGAAGTCGACTTGGCAAGCATTGGAGTCGACTCGAAGCCTTCTGGAGTCGACTCGCTGACAGGGTCTAAAAACTATCTTTCTGTTTTTCTTTCTGTTCTCAGACGGAGTCGACTCGTAGAGTATCGGAGTCGACTCGAGCTCGTGCCAGAAACTCTAAACCACTTGGAGTCGACTCGTAATCTTTCGAAGTCGACTTGGGGTTCAGACTTTGGTTCATATACAGTTCAACACTTGTCCAAATTATTTTGAACCAAAGCTTGAGGCACTTAATTAGAAATATACAAATATTTGCCTGAAACACTAGATTGAATTCATTAGTATAACATAAAATATACTCAAATGCTTTGAGCTCATCAAAATCAAATAGGAGTTTAATCAATCACTCCACAATCTCTCCCTTTTTGATGATGACAAAACATTGAGTATTTGTAAAGTGAATTGCTCAATCAAGAAATACATTGCAGTAAAGTTTCAAAATGAATTCAAATGTCTAGTTATTTAGTGTATCCAAACTTGAAAGGTATGAGTCAGTAAACTTTGAAATTAAGGCTCCCTCTTTCATTTGGAATGATATAAGCCTTCAAAACAGACACTCAATTGTTTGGCTTATATTGCTTTCTTAAAATTTTAGATTCTCCTCCTCAATATTTGCATCTCTTTTGTTTGAACTTTGTTCAGATTTTTGTTAAATTTCTTTTAATTAGAGGAGGAAAATCTGACAATTTGTTCTTTAATATGATTCAACTAATCTCCGAATATCCCTTGAATAGATTCTGAAGATTACTCCTTGAGGAGCCCCAACAGAGAAATAATCAGCCTCGAGGTATTGAATCCACTAAGAACAAATTACATTAGTTTTTTTTTTGCTTGAGAATGTTTCTTGTTTATATTTCTTTACATTTTAGTGTTTTTTTGCTTAAGTATGTTTCTTGTTTATATTCCTTTACATTTTTCTCCCCCTTTTTGTCATCAGAGCAAAAAGCACATAATACAGAAAGAGATAACAAGTCAAATTGCATAGTTTTTTTGAAAGAAAATTTCTATTCATGTATGAAGTTCAAGATTGAATACATTTCAGAAAGTCCACAAAGGACTATACATCATAAAAATAGAAGTACAACTAGGGTCGACTAGTAGAGGAGGATGAGGCTCCCAAATTTAGTCAGCTAGATCGGAGGACCAGGCTCATCCCCTCAGATACATTTCCTAGTTGTGTGATGATCTCTGAGGTTGCCTTAGCCTGTGTCTCCGCTAGTTGGGTCACACTTTCTTGAATGGAGTCAAGTTTGAAGATTACGGCATTTGCAAGCCTTTCCGCACCTTTACTCTGCCTTGCCATCTCTTCTCTGATGCTATCTCGCATCGGCCTCGTGTCTTCCTTTATGGCTGTAAGGCTCAAGTATTGACCCTGGACTAGGCTCCTCATGTTTGACATCTCCTCCCTAAGTTCTGCTATCATCATGGATACCGCTGCTGTGGAGGGAATGACGTCAGTGGAGGGTGCACTGTATGAACCTCTCAGTTTCCTCACTATCTCATCTCTCAGCTTCCGGAGCTGCTCAGTGCTAATCCTGACTTCTAGGGGTTGCTGAGATGGTGGTACGATAGAGGGTCTAGCTGAAGTAGATGGCTCAGCAGGGACTGAAGGACCAGATGTGGATGGAAAGGTGGAAGGATCTGTGGAGTGGTCCTGGTCATGATCAGAGCTAGGTGAATGATGAGTAGTGGGGTCAGATGGTGTGGATGTGGACGTCCTCCTAACCCAGACACCCTCCACCTTGTGGAAACCCATTCGGTGGAGAGTCCCCTCACCCATGTGGTCAGTGTGTCTGAGGGAGCGAGAGGGTTCTCCCTCAGGGATAGAGACTTCTAACTCCCTAAAGATGAGTGTGAAAAGCATGCCATACGGGAGACTCAACCTAGGTTTGTCTAGGGGTTCACAGATATATCTATAGATGAGTTTGGGAAAGTTCAGAGGGATGTCATGTAGAATGTGGAACATCAAGCCTAGGTCTCTCTTAGAAATGAAGTCAAACCTCCCGATCTTAGGAAAGAGAGTCCTAGAGATGATACTTAGGAGGAGTCGCATTTCAGCTGAAAGCTGATTTGCAAACACCTCCTCTATGGGGGATTGAGGTGGGCTCCCTAAGATGGCCATAAGGGCCTCAGTCCTGTCAGTGGGATGTGTGGGAGCAATCCCTTCTCGGGAGAGATGGAGGACTTGAGCAATGAAATCCTCCAAAATGGAAATAGGGACATTGGCTACAGTCCCTTGGATACCACCGCCACCCCGTGTGACGGTCCCATAAAATTCTCTAACTAACCCTGGGGATGTAGGGAGGTCCAAAAATACTCTAAGCCCTGGGCCCTGAGACGATGCCTTAAAGGTGAACCCTTTCCGGGAGAGGAAGTCAAAGTTGACTTTCCTTCCGGTAGTGACAACCCTCCCGACGCACGGACGCGAGGGAACCGGCCTAGGCAGAGAAGGAACCGGAGGTGTTGGCCTCACGGGTTCGTTCCGTACCTTGGACCATCTCTCGGCACCGCTCGCGGTGAGAGATCTCTTCCGGCTCGGGACAACGGCCTTCCTAGGCATTTTGACCTAAAAATCGAGAGAAGGACAAGAAAAATGGGAGAAAACATGAGAGAAAGGGCCAAAAATGGGTCGGGGACGATGTAGGAGACGACTCTAGGGCTTTTGAACAGTGGATGTTGAAAATAGAAGTGAAGAAAAAAATATTTCGCTTAGGGTTAAAAATCAGATTTCTGACCTCGAGTCGACTCCTAAACATGCGCGAGTCGACTCGACCTAGAGTCGACTCCTAAACATTCGCGAGTCGACTCGCCCACGAGCCGACTCTAAAATCTATTCGAGTCGACTCGAACTCTGGCACATAACCAAAAACTCAGTTAATTCCGTGCCAAAGGAGAGAGATATGAAAATCTTTAAAACTTAAGGAATGATTTGATGACCATAGACGAAAAATCCTATATCCAACATAAGCTAATCATCAAAATCAATGAATTATAGGAGAGTATCACAAAAATGGATCAATCACTCCTAACCCTCTTCTAAGAATACAAAATCGATCTTCACTCAAGGATTTTGAGAAGATATCAGCAAGTTGATCATCAGTACAAACAAATTTCAAGCATCACATCACCATTTAACATATGATCTCTTATGAAGTGATGTCTTATCTCAATATGTTTAGTTCTTGAGTGTTGAATTGAATTTTTAGTTAGATTTATGGCACTTGTATTATCACAATTTATGAAAATCTTATCTTGTTTAATGCCATAATCTTCAAGTTGTTGCTTGATCCATAAAATTTGAGCACAACAACTTCCGGCAGCAACATATTCAGCTTCCGCCGTGGATAGTGCAACCAAGTTTTGTTTCTTGCTAAACCATGAGATTAAGTTCTCTCCTAAGAATTGACATGACCCACTGATGCTTTTTCTATCAAGTTTACACCCAACGAAGTCAGAATTAGTGTACGCTATTAAGTTTATGCTTGATTCTTTAGAGTACCATAGACCTATGTTTTTTATTCCTATTAGATATTTAAAAATTCTCTTGACTGCAATTAGGTGTGATTCCTTAGGGTTAGATTGATATCAAGCACACATGCATACACTATAATGATATCAGGTCTACTTGCTGTAAGATATAATAATGATCCTATCATACCTCTATACAGCTTTTGATCTACTGATTTACTTGATTCATCTTTGTCTAGTTTGCATGATGAGCTCATGGGAGTGCCAATTGATTTGTTTCCATCCATATCAAACTTCTTTAGCATTTCCTTGATGTATTTAGCTTGATTGATGAAAATCCCTTCCTTGGATTGTTTGATTTGAAGTCCAAGGAAGTAGTTCAATTCTGCCATCATGCTCATCTCAAATTCACTCTACATTAATTCAGCAAACTCTTCGCAAAGACGATTGTTAGTAGCACCGAAAATAATATCATCTACATAAATCTGCACTACTAACATATTTTTGTTTTTCTTTTTCAAAAATAGGGTTGTATCAACATTTTCTCTAGAAAATTCATGGTCTAATAGAAATTTGCTAAGTCTTTCATACCATACTCTAGGGGCTTGTTTTAGACCATAAAGTGCTTTATTTAGTTTATAAATATGATTGGGGTATTGATGATTTTCAAAATCAGGAGGTTGTTCTACATAAACCTCCTCATTAATATACCCATTCAAGAAGGTACTTTTTACATCCATTTGGAATAATTTAAAATCTTTATAACATGCAAATGCTAGTAACAATCTAATTGCCTCAAGTCTAGCCACAGGAGCAAAAGTCTCATCAAAGTCTATACCTTCTTCTTGATTATAGCACTTTGCTACTAGTCTAGCCTTGTTCCTAACCACAACTCCATTTTCATCAAGTTTATTTTTGTATATCCATTTAGTTCCTATTATTGAGTATTCAGTGGGTCTTTCAACTAAGTTCCATACTTTAATTCTTGTAAATTGGTTAAGTTCCTCTTGCATAGCATTTATCCAATTTACATCACTTTCAGCTTCTTCAATGTTTTTAGGTTCTAAATGTGAAACAAATGCAAGATGATTATTTAAGTTTCTAAGAGAGGCTCTAGTTCTAACAGGTTGAGATGGATCATCTAAGATTAACTTTTTAGGGTGACCGTGAGCATACCTCCAAGCCTTTGTAAACCCATGTTCGACAATTACCTCTTGGCTTGTTGAAGTTTCTTCAACTTGCTTGGGTTCATCCTCTTGTAGAGTCATGTGATCCATCTTTTCTTCAATTATTCCTGCATCATCATCAAATACTACTCTCTTGCTGGAGGAAGCATCATTAGACTCATCAAAAACAACATGAATGGATTCTTCAATAACAAGGGTTCTTTTGTTGAAGACTCTATAAGCCTTACTCGATGTAGAATATCCCAAAAAGATACCTTCATCAGATTTGGAATCAAATTTACCTAAGTTATCTTTGCCATTATTATGAATGAAACACCTACAGCCAAACACATGAAAGTAGTTTACTTTGGGCTTTCTATCTCTCCAAAGTTCGTAAGGTGTTTTTTTTATAATTGGTCTTAATAGAACTCTATTTATTATATGACATGATGTGTTAATGGCTTCTCCCCAAAAATACTTTGGGAGGTCACTTTCACACAACATGGTCCTAGCCATTTTCTCTAGGGTTCTATTCTTTCTTTCCACAACTCCATTTTGTTGTGGTGTCCTAGGTGCAGAGAAATTATGAGTTATTCCCTTTTTACTACAGAATTCATCAAATAGATGATTTTCAAATTTCGTTCCATGATCACTCCTAATTGCTATAACTGAACTATTTTTTGTATTTGTTACCTTCTTGTGGAATTTCTTAAAAACTGAAAATGCTTCATCCTTATGAGCTAAAAATATGATCCATGTGTATCTAAAAAAATCATCCACTATGACAAGTCCATACTTGTTTCCACCAAGGCTTGTGGTCCTAGTTGGTCCAAAATGGTCCATATGAAGTAGCTTAAGGGGTCTAGTTGTAGAGACACAATTTATTGACTTAAAAGAGTTTCTAGATTGTTTGCCAAATTGACTTGCTTTACAGATTTTGTTTTTCTCAAATTTCAGCTTTGGCAAACCAATCACGGAGTTTCTTTTAACTAATTTAGATAATGTGTCTATGCTTGCATGACCTAATTTACGATGCCATAACCAACTTGCCTCACTAAGCTTAGTATCATTAGCTACTAAGCAGTAGCTATTTTTAGCAAGGTCATCAAGATCTACTACATAAACATTGTCACGTTTTAGTTCTTTGAAAACTAAACTATTGTCAGTTGAGTTGGTTATGATGCACATAGGTGGCTTAAACAATACGTCAAAATCTTTATCACATAGTTGACTAATGCTAAGTAAATTGTGCTTAAGACCATCTACAAACCGAACATTATCAATAAAGGTTGAAGGTGTGATTTGTATCTTACCAATACCCATGATGTGACCTTGGTTATCATCTCCAAAAGTCACCACAACTCCTTTCTTAGGTTCTAGGGTGAAGAATTGCTCCTTGTCACCCGTCATGTGTCTTGAGCAGCCACTATCCAAGTACCAACAGTTTTTATTGAGCTTGGCTGCAAGACACTCCTACACAAGAAAATCATATAATCTTAGGTACCCAAATTTTTTTGGATCCTTCAAGGTTAGCTATGTTGGTTCCTTTTGGAACCCAAACATTTTTATTTTTTTTTTAGCTTTTATTTTTCTATGGTCACACATATTAGCTTTATGTCCTACTTTTCCACAACAGAAACAAGTTACATTTTTAGTTTTACTTTTCCCGGCTTTTACAAAAAAGTTTTTAAGAAATTTTTGCTTATTCTTTGGCTTATACCCTAAACCGTCTCTATTGAACATAGCTCTTTGACTATTAAGAATCATTTCTAATTTTTCAGAGCTATAGGTAAACTTCTCAACAATAGGTTTATATTTTTCAAGTTCTTTTGTTAAGTTCAGTTTTTCTGTTTTTATTAAGCTTAAGTCTTTTGTAAGGTTATCTTTTAGAGTTTGATTATTGTTTTAAGTTCTGAAATTTCTTTAGTTAGTCTTTCTTTGTCTTTAATTAGGGTACAGTTCTTTTGAGTTAGCAATTGGTTGCTTGTTTTAAGTTCTAAGTTCTCCTTAACAATCGAATCCTTTTCTATAATCAGATTGCCATTTTTATGACTGTAGGATTAATTAGTTAGCCTCAAATCTTTGTTTTTAAGATTTATTGATTTATACTCATCTATTAGCTCATTAAAGGCATCATACAATTCTTCAAAAGTAAAATCTAAATGAGTTTCAGATGTTACCTCATTTTCATTTGCCATAATGCAAAGATTAGCCTTTTCCTTTTGTTCCTCATCCGATGATGATGATGATTGATCGGAGTCTGTCAAAGTGGAGACAAGAGCTTTCTTCTTCTTGTATTTGCTGCCCCTTTTCAGCAAGGGACAGTCGACTCTGAAATGTCCCGGCTTCTTGCATTCATAGCATCCGATTTCCTTACTTTTTCTTTCCTTACCTTTATCCTTATTGTAGGAACTTGAGGAACCTCTCTTCTGGTGAAAGAACTTCTTCCGGTTGATGAATCTTCTGAACTTTCGCACGAGAAGAGCCTCATCTTCATCTCCCTCATTGTCTTCTTCTTCGCTGCTGCTACTGCAAGATAGATCCTTATTAGAAGAAGTAGATTTGAGGGCCATTACCTTTTTCTTATGAGAGGATTCTTCTTCGCTGTGCTGTTTCATTATGAGCTCATGCGTCATTAGGGATCCAAGAAGCTCCTCGAGTGGCAGCTTGTTCAAGTCCCTTGCTTCTTGGATTGCTGTGATTTTGGCTTTCCATGACCTTGGTAAAGAGCGAAGAATTTTTCTGACAAGATCACTGTTAGTATAACTTTTGCCAAGGCTTTTTAGGCCGTTAACAATATCAGTAAATCGAGTAAACATGCAAGAGATGGCTTCATTAGACTCCATTTTAAATAGTTCATATTTATGAACTAGCATGTTTATTTTAGATTCCTTGACTTGATTTGTGCCCTCGTGGGTCACTTCAAGTCTATCCCATATCTCTTTTGCAGAATTTCAAGTAGAGATTCTATTGAATTCATTAGGATCCAAGGCACAATAAAGTACATTCATTGCTTTGGCATTTAGTTGTGCCTTCCTTCTATCGTTATCATCCCAATCTTTTTCTAGCTTGGGTATGGCGATGTTATCTACATAGATAGAAGGAGTATATGGTGCATTAACTATGATGCTCCAAACATCATAGTCTTGGGCTTGGATAAATATTCTCATCCTAGCCTTCCAATAGGTGTAGTTAGTTTCATTGAACAATGGAGGCCTATTGGTGGATTGCCCCTCACTAAGAAAAGATCCAAAAGGGGTTGTCATTTTAATCTTTTACTCTTTTGGGGATTGGAACACCAATCGATATAAGAGCACCTGCTCTGATACCACTTGTTGCCCAAGGAGACAACCTAAGAGGGGGAAGGGTGAATTGGGTTTTAATTAATTATTGACAAATTAAAACTTAATGAGTAATTAATTAAATCTATTGCAAGTAGGTTAAATAGATTACTAGATGTAGTGAATGGAGAGAGGGGAAGAGACAATTAATCAATACAAACTCAAGAGACTTTATAGTGGTTCGGAGCCAACTCTTGCTCCTGCGTCCACTCCCCAAGCCGCACTTGGGAGTTCACTATAATCCCTAGGATTACAGCCGGTTGTTTTACAAGTTCACAACCCAACTTGTTGTTTTTGCGAGATCACAACGAACTCGGTCGGTTTTCATAGGCTTACTGACTAGAACCATCCGATTGTTTTTCCGGGATCACAATCAAACCCTTACACCGTTGGTTTTAATTTTGGCTCACCAACAAACCTTACAACCCTTGATTCAATCCCTTGATTGAATCAAGTAAGAAAAATAGTTTGGGAAAATCACAAAGAAAGCTTCTAAAAAGCAAATGTGAATAATATTAATAGAGAAAGGTTAGAAGCCCTCAAACAGATTTTGGAAGGGGAAGTAGGGGCTTCTCGATTTCTGAGTCTCCTTTTGAATGCTCAGAAGATTGAATGACAGTAGTAGAGCCTTGATTGCGAAGGAAGTACTTGTTGGGTTGAGTTGAATGTACTTCTCCCTTCTTTTGCTTGTATTTTTTCTCAAGAGGATCTTGGTAGTTGAAAAGCTTTTATGCACACAATGGAATGGCTCAATCCTTATCTACGACTATTTACTCTAGCTATTTAAACTGTTTCCAATGGAAAGTAGCCGTTAGACATTGATTTGTAGCCGTTCTGTACAGTCTGCACATCCTGATAATGTATCCGTTGGGGTCGGAGTCGACTCGCTCGATCTGGAGTGGAGTCGACTCATGTTTCACTGGAGACGACTCGCCCACTGTTCAGAATTTGAATTAAAATGTTGTCCCGTCCTGAAGTCGACTCGGACCAAACCTGGAGTCGACTCGCCAAGATTCGGCACTTTTGGAGACTGCTCGTTCTCAGGGTTCCAGAAATTCATTTCTCTGCTTTTCTCTCTCGAGTCGACTCGGGTTCTCTTGGAGTCAATTCGACTCTCAGAGTCCGAAAAGCCAATCCTCTGTCTGTTGATCTGAACTGCCTCGGAGTCGACTCGCACCTTATTGGAGTCGACTTGACGGACTTGGGAGTCGACTCTGGAATACTTGGAGTCGACTCGTTCTCAGGATCTACAAAAATGGTTTTCTTCCTTTTGGACTTGCTTTCCTCTAGAAGTCGACTCGGACATAACTGGGAGTCGACTCGCCAAACATTGGAGTCGACTCGTAATCTTCTGGAGTCGACTCGGTAACAGGGTCTAAAAAACCATCGTTCTGTCTTTCTGTCTGTTACCCTTTGGAGTTGACTCGGAACCATCGGGAGTCGACTCGGCAAGCATCGGAGTCGACTCGTAATCTTCGAAGTCGACTCGTGACAGGGTCTGAAATTCATCTTTCTGTCCTTCTGTCTGTTCTCAGTCGGAGTCAACTCGTAGTGTACCGGAGTCGACTCGAGCTTGTGCCAGAACCTCTGAAACACTTAGAGTTGACTCGCAATCTTCCGGAGTCGACTCGAACTTCAGACTTTAGTTCAATTGAGTTCAATCACCTAGCCAAATTACTTTGAACCAAGGTTCGATGCACTTAAACGTAAATTCACATATATTCACCTGAACCACTAGATTGAATTCATTAGTATAACATAAAATATACTCAAATACTTTGAGCTCATCAAAATCAAATAGGGGTATAATCAATCACTCCACACAATGGAATAGCTCAATCCTTGTCTACTACTATTTACTTTGGCTATTTAAACTGTTTCCTACGGAAAATAGCCGTTAGACACTGATTTGTAGCCGTTCTATACAGTTTGCACATCCTGACAATGTATCCGTTGGGGTCGGAGTCGACTCGCTTGATTTGGAGTTGATTCGGCTGCTGTTGGAGTCGACTCATGCTTTACTGGAGACGACTCGCCCACTGTTCAGGATTTGAATTAAAGTGATGTCCCATCCTGGAGTCGATTCGGACCAAACCTAGAGTCGACTCGCCGATATCTGGAGATGACTCGGCACTTTTGGAGACGGCTCGTTCTCAGGTTTTCAGAAATCCATTTCTCTGCTTTTCTCTCTCGAGTCAACTCGGGTTCTCTTGGAGTCGACTCGGCTCTCAGAGTCCGAAAAGCCGATCCTCTGTCTGTTGCTCTGAACTGCCTCGGAGTCGACTCGCACTTTGTTGGAGTCGACTCGGCTGACTTGGGGGTCGATTCCGAAATTTTTGGAGTCGACTCGTTCACAGAGTTACTTAGTTTGGTTCTCTGCCTTTCAGTCTGCTTTCCTCTGAGAGTCGACTCGGGCATAATTAGGAGTCGACTCGCCAAACGTCGGAGTCAACTCGCATTCTTCTGGAGTCGACTCGATAACGGGGTCTAAAACTCATCGCTCTGTCTTTATGTCTGTTACTCCTTGGAGTCGACTCGAAACTGTCGGAAGTCGACTCGGCAAGCATCGGAGTCGACTCGAAGCTTTCTGGAGTCGACTCGCTGACAGGGTCTGAAAACTATCTTTCTGTTCTCAGACGGAGTCGACTCGTAGAGTATCGGAGTCGACTCGAGCTCGTGCCAGAAACTCTAAACCACTTGGAGTCGACTCGTAATCTTCCGGAGTCGACTCGGGCTTCAGACTTTGGTTCATATAGAGTTCAATACTTGTCCAAATTATTTTGAACCAAAGCTTGAGGCACTTAATTAGAAATACACAAATATTTACCTGAAACACTAGATTGAATTCATTAGTATAACATAAAATATACTCAAATACTTTGAGCTCATCAAAATCAAATAGGGGTTTAATCAATCACTCCACAGTCTCGGTCATGCGTTGACACTTTGGGGGGGCTTCTTTCGTAGCTGGTTCTTCGGCCGAGCTCCCTTCGGCAAGGCCTCCCCCTATTGTGTTGATGGTGCCGGCAATGGGTCTGTTGTCATTTTGATTTTTAGGTGGCGCGGCATTCTCCATTAGTGCTCTTTCTGTTAGCATCCCACATATGCCATGAAAATTTCGAAATAATTTTCAGATTGCAGCAGAAAAATCTATGCGGGATCCGTTCATCACATGAACATATTTTAAAACCTTTCGTTTGTAGATGGATTAGAATTAAATTATTTTAAACCATTTTGAAAATCATTAAGAAGATCAGATCTTCACCTTGTACGGGTAGATGGTCTCCGTAAATCTGATTTACGTGGTATTTGATGAGGGTTCAATGGAAGCCGCACACGCGTCCGGCCTCTACAGGTATCCACACGAAGTACTGACTCGATCGAAGCCTTTGGATCTCACCGGGGTGCTAGCTCCCTTGCAGAGATAGCTATGGATGGCTGAAGTCCTCTTCTTTGAATCAACCTTTGATTAGCTTGAGAGGAGGAAGAAGAAGGAAGAACCAAAGGAACAAGAACAAAGCCCTGCAGCCTTTTTCTTTTTCTTCCTTTTGGAACCAAGATGAAGAAGGAAGAGGGCGTCTTAGGCTTTTCTTTTTCTTCTCTTGATTGTGGCTCAAAGGAGGAAGATGGAGAAGGGTGCTCACGTTTGGAATGAGGAGAAAAACTATTTTCTTGGCCGAAATCCCATGCTCCTTTTGAAGTATTAAGGGATAAAGATGAGTTCCTATTTTTTAGGAACTCATTCTTATCCCTTTAGATGGCAAGCAAGGAGGGGCGTAGCCCCTTCCTTTTCTTCTCACGCAAGCACCAAGGGGAGGGGCGTGGGCCTCTCCCTCAAGTCCAATTAAATCCACCATTTAATCAAATTAAAGGGTGATTTAATTTGGGTTCATTTCATGAGTCCAATCCTATTCAAAATAGGATTTTTATGAACCCATTTCAATTTCCTCCTTATCCAAATCTAATTAGGATTTAATTGAACCATGACTCTATTGAACTCTTCAATCCTAATCCAATTAGGAGTCATGAAATTAATTAGATTAAATTTAAAATTAATTAGGACTTAAGAAAATCCTAATCTAATCAGGACTTGTTCAAATTTCAGCCTTAAGACAATTAGGACTTTAGAAATCCTATTCCAAATAGGATTCTAATTTAATTTGAAATCCTAATCCAATTAGAACTTCATGAATCCCACTCCAAGTAGGACTCATGATCAAGTCCAATTAATTAAATCCAATTAATTAAATTAAATTGCAATTCGATTGCAATTATTCCTTCTTCTAACCACTAACTCTTAGCGGATTTTCATTTATCAATCTAATTGATTATTTGTGATTTCTAATCACATTTAACCATCGGATCGGTCAATACCTCTAATGTGTGTGACCCCATAGGTTCTATTCTGACTGGTAGTGAGATATATTGCAATCTCTATCACAATATCATTGAAAACTCCTTTCAATGGGTTGAAACAATTCCAACTCAACTCACCAGGGATTATCGACCATCAAGATGATCCCTGTGAGTCTCACCATTCACCAGTGACATCTAGCAGTATGTAGTGGCCACCCAGCAGAATAGAATGATGAACCTCTAGGTGCAGTTATCGTATGATACAGTCCTTCTATCGTGGATCCCTACAGACTGGAGGTCATGGATAACTCGTCAAACCCCGTCGTCTGTCATATGTCTAGATTTATTCGACTTGAGTTCGATAGTGGAAAAATCTTTCTCCACTGTATATTATTGCCCTGGCCAAGGTCTTAGAACTCTGTCTAATAAATCACATAGGATCAATCCTCTTCTATCAAGGTCGATAGATTCCATGTAAGTGCATACCCTACTCCTACAGTGAACCTACTGCAGCCAATCTACACTACAAGGACCCATATGGCTAGAGACCATGTATACGTGTAGTCAAACTACAATAACCTCACTGTGAGTAGTCGAAGCACCGTAGGTCAAAGGACCAGTCATACTACTGCAACATCAAGTAAGTCACTGACGAGTGGATAGACATCCAAGTGACTTCTTATCTTGGTCACGCTCAGTACCCTTGTTCTCTAACAAGCACCTGCACTATCACTTCAGTGTCCCTACACTGTAGACTCGAGTCTCGTCCATCCAAAAGAAAAGTGATCTGTGCACTGATCGGATCGATCACCGTCCTCGTGATGATCCATTGATCAGGAGCATTTAGAAATTAATCACCAATGATACATGGTTCAAATTCTCAACTCTTGAGAATATGTATCATCATCTTATTAATTTCTTGGACGATTCATAGACACGTAAACAATATGAATGAAAAGAAGCCCATTTATTATTCAATAATAATAAAGTCAAGTACAAATTTATATCCCAGAATAAATAATGTGTCTGCCAGATTGACTTCTAGGGCATACATCTAATAATCTCCCACTTGCACTAAAGCCAATCAGCCATATATCTAAGTCCCATCTTCTCAAGGTGGGCTTCAGTCTTCTGCTGACTTAGCTGTTTAGTGAGCGGGTCTGCCACGTTGTCCGCGGAGTCTACTCTCTGCACCTCGACATATTTCTTCTCGAGGTATTCGCGTATGAGGTGAAAGCGCCGCTCTATGTGCTTGCACTTCTGATGAGACCTTGACTCCTTAGCAAGAGCTATGGCACCATTATTATCGCAGTAGAGTGTGATGGCAGCTGATGGCATTACATCTAACTCTGCAATGAATTTCTTAAACCAGAAGGCTTCCTTTGCAGCTTCAGAGGTGGCGATATACTCAGCTTCCATGATAGAATCAGCAATGATCGGTTGTTTGGAACTCTTCCAATTTACCGTACCACCATTGCACAAGAACACATATCCAGATGTAGACTTTCTATCATCAATATCAGTCATGAAGTCTGAATCTGTGTATCCTTCTACCTTTAACTCTGATGCTTCCCCAAAGACCAAGAACAAATCTTTAGTTCTTCTTAAGTACTTAAGAAGGTTCTTCACAGCTGTCCAGTGCTCTTCGCCTGGATTCGACTGATATCTGCTAGTGACACTCACAGCAAGGGCTATATCAGGTCGTGTACACAGCATGGCATACATGAGGCTCCCTATTGCCGAAGCATAAGGGATCTTGCTCATGCATTGTATCTCTTCAGATGTGTTGGGGCACATCTTCTTGGAGAGATGAATCCCATGCCTTATGGGTAATAGACCCCTCTTGGAGTTTTCTATACTGAATCTCTTCAGTACCTCCTCTATGCACATTTTCTGTGATAGGCCAAGCATCCTCTTAGATCTATCTCTATAGACCTTAATCCCCAAAATGTAGGATGCTTCCCCAAGGTCTTTCATGGAGAACTCTTTTGACAACCAGACCTTGACCGAGGTTAGCATGGAAACATCATTCCCAATCAAGAGGATGTCATCCACGTACAGTACGAGGAACACAACAGCACTCCCACTAACCTTCTTGTAAACATACGGTTCCTCTTCGTTCTTGATGAAATCAAACGATTTGATCGCATCATTGAAACGAGTGTTCCAACTCCGAGATGCTTGCTTTAGTCCATAGATGAACCTTTGCAGCTTGCAGACCTTGTGATCTCTATCACTGGAAGTGAAACCCAAAGGCTGCTCCATATAGATATCTTCATCAAGATATCCATTCAGGAAAGCAGTTTTCACATCCATCTGCCATATTTCATAATCATGAAATGCTGCAATGGCAAGCAATGTTCGAATGGATTTTAGCATGGCTACAGGTGAAAAGGTCTCCTGATAGTCAATGCCTTCGCGCTGACTATACCCTTTCGCCACTAGCCTTGCCTTATAGGTCTCTACCTTTCCATCCGAACCTATCTTCCTTTTATAGATCCATTTGCATCCAATAGGTACTATACCTTCTGGTGGATCTACTAAGATCCAGACTTGGTTGGAATACATGGAGTCTATCTCTGACTTCATGGCTTCCAACCATTTCTCGGAATCGATATCAGATATCGCCTCGTTGTAGGTATTGGGATCCTATATATGTTCGCTATCTCCCATGAGGAACATTTCCTCGGTGTCCTCTACTAGTATACCTAAGTATCTATCGAGAGGATGGGAGACCCTACTAGATCTATGAGGTGGAGGAGGTACAACGTGTGCTGGCTCTATATGAATAGGTTCTATAGGATCCATTACTCGTTGCTTTTCAGAGACTTTCTCTTCAAGCTCAATTTTCCTTCCACTGCCTCTATCAAGGATAAACTATTTTTCCAGGAAGACGGCATGCCGGCTCACAAACACATTTTGATCCTCTGAGACGTAAAAATTGTATCCTAATGACTCTTTTGGATATCCAATGAAACGAGCACTTATGGTCCTAGGTTCTAACTTGTCCGCCTGTAGTCGCTTGACGTGGGCTGGACATCCCCAAATCTTGAGATGACCAAGACTCAGCTTCTTACCATGCCATATCTCATACGGTGTGGTAGGAACGGATTTAGAGGGAACTCTATTCAGTAAATAAATCGCGGATAATAAGGCATCTCCCCAAAGAAACATAGGTAGATCTGTGAAGCTCATCATGGATCGGACCATATCCAATAGAGTCCGATTCCTCCTTTCTGACACTCCGTTGAGTTGAGATGTACCCGAAGGTGTCCATTGTGAGATTATGCCATTCTCCCTGAGATAATTCCGAAATTTTCCACTAAGGTATTCTCCTCTTCGATCTGATCGAAGAACCTTAAGGATTTTTCCAGTCTGTTTTTCTACTTCATTTCTGAATTCTTTGAACTTTTTAAAAGACTCAGATTTGTATCTCATAAGATACACATACCCATATCGTGAATAGTCATCGGTAAAGGTAATGAAGTACGAATAACGACCCCTGGCTGACACATCAAATGGGCCACACACATCAGTATGTACCAGGGTAAGTATTTCAGTGGTCCTCTCCCCATGTCCTACAAAGGGTAATCTAGCCATTTTTTCTTGAAGATAGGACTCACAAACTGGATATGACTCAGAAGTCAATGGGCCAAGAAGTCCATCTTTCTCCATTTTGTTCATTCTGTCCTCTCCAATATGGCCAAGCTTGAGGTGCCACAAATACTTCTGGTTTATCTCATCTCTGGATCTTTTAGATCCTATGGCACTCACTACTTGCTCGAACACATTCACAGACACATCAATATGCAAGTGATAGAGACTGTCAATCATGAAACCACGTGCAACTAATTTATTTCTGAAATAAATAGAACAGCAGTCTTTGTCAAAGGTCAAAACATGACCATCCTGTGCTAAATATGAAACAGAAATCAAATTCCTGCTAGCAGCAGAGACATAATAACAGTCTCTAAGCAATAAACTAAATCCAGACGGTAATCGCAAAGGATAGGTGCCCACAGCTACAGCAGCAACTCTTGCCCCGTTGCCAACCCGAAGGATTACTGCACCTTCCGCCAGCCTCCTACTTTCCTTTAGACCCTGCATAGTAGTGCACAAATGAGCACTAGAACCAGAATCTATAACCCAACTAGAAGTAGAAGAAACCGTAAGGTTAGTTTCAATTACGAGCAAGTCTAACATACCTTCATAAGGTGTGTCCTTTTTGTTCTTTAGGCTCTCGAGGTATGAAGGGCAGTTCCTTTTCCAGTGGCCGTTGACGTTGCAGTGGAAACATTTTCCTTTGTCATCAGCCTTTTTCTTATGAACTTCCTTCTTAGGCTTCTTGTCTTTCTTTTGCTTCTTAGCAGGCTTCTTTTTCTTCCAAGTAGACTTTCTCTTGAAACCAGAAGTCAGCTCAGCAGTTAGAACAGAGCCTCTTGAACCTTTCAAGGCTCCCTCAGCAGTTACCAACATATTCATCAATTCGGTCTTAGTGCATTCAATCTTATTCATATGTTAGTTTACTATAAATTGCCCAAATGAATCAGGAAGGGATTGCAGGATCAGATCTATCTGCAGTTCCTTATGCATGGTCATACTGAGCTTCTCAAGCTCCTCTAAGTCCTTGATCATAGTCAAACAGTGATCGTGGACAGACTGCCCCTCGCGCATCTTTGCCTTGAAGAGCCTCTTGGACACTTCAAAGCGTGCAGTGCGGCTCTGCTCACCATACAACTCTTGCAGATGAGCCAGTATTTCCCTAGCAGTCTTCATGTTCTCATGCTGGCATTGAAGTTCGTTAGTCATGGATGCCATGATGTAGCACTTGACCCTAATGTCGTCATCTGTCCACTTTTGATGCGTCTCACGCTGATCATCAGTAGGACGTGCTGGTAACCTAGGAATATCATTCTCGAGCACATACCCTAGTTTCTCACAATTTAGAACAATTTTCAGGTTTCTAAGCTAGTCTTTATAGTTGGTTCCGGTCAGTCGGTTGGTCTCAAGGATACGGGTCAAAGGGTTTGAAGCTCACATTGTGATCTGTAGAGAGTAAAGATTCTAGTTAGACTTTGTACTTGAACTTAATTTATTCTAGGGACTTTTAGAATAAATGTGCTCCCACTATTTTTTCGAATCCCTCATACTCCCCTGTTGGAGAAACGAAAACCCTACGCGACTAGGATTTCTAGTGGGTACTGCGGTCTCACCGATTTACATGCCGCCTCACCTAACAGTTATTGGTGACATATAAATGGATGAGTGTACAACTCTTGTACAATGCTTCTCAAGCAAATTGCAGTGGTACTTGGTCTCTAAGTCATGAAGACCTCACCTAACAGTTATTGGCCCCATTACTTAGTTAAGTCAGACCCACCGTATAACCGCAGAAATAAAGTCGTCATTGGGTCCTCACCTAACAGTTATTGGTGCCCAACCCCACCTTTACCCCACAACATCTCATGTCTAATAGAGAGGTCCAGTCCCCCAATGCAACTTGCCCACTGTGTCCAGCCGAGACAAATCAACACCGAAAAGACCTTAGCAGCTCTACTACGGTGGAAGACCTATGGACTTAATATTGCATAATCAAGTCTTAGTGTTTGCAACTTGAGTTCTTCATAAGAGGTAATCGAACAATTGGCCAGGTAAGCAGGTGGGAGGCTCCCCTTACTCAAGGAGTAAGGTCCTAATTAAGTAACCACCTTATAGGCTTGCCTAGACACCAATTAGATCAATTAATCAAATATGACTAACTCATGTTGGTTCACTCTCGACTGATTAGGGAGGTTTCGATTTAGGTCTCACTCGATCGCGTATTCACATCTCATGCAAATATAAGTCTACCCACATAGACATAAATATTAAACATCCAGGCATTTATCAAAAATAAATATAATGGTGATGATCATGGATCCAGGATGGGGTCATTTTACAAGCACATGCACGTCAATTGGTTTGATCGTCTTCAACTCTTGACTCGATCTTGATCCTCTAGGTCCAATTGTGATCAACTCCTTGATCCATCTTCAATCAACCCTTGATCTCGATCCGCACATGTTGAGCTTGTTGATGTACATATCGATCAACCATCGACGTGCAACACACATCACAGATTACATCCCAGATTGCTTTAAAAATGAAATAAAAATAAAAATAAAATTACAATTCTTTTCATGAGACACGCAGGTCTCTAATACATGAATTTAAGATGCACGCAGGCATCTGAAAATTAAAATTACATGTATCACAGAACATCGCAGAACATTTCAGCACATTCAAAGGGTCCATCCATGATCATCACCATACGCATCACATGCATAAAAATTATTTTCAGATCTGTAATTTAATTGATTATTCCATCTCATGACTTGCTGATCATGCTAGATTTGACTCTAAATATTTGTAATCACATTATCAAAGCATTAGAATCATTAATCTAAGCATCTAAATATTAGTATGCAGAAAAATCAGCAAGCTGAAAATTCTGCATACATAAATTTCAGCAAGCATAATCTCTTAAATTTCAGATCTAAAATGCCTTTAAAAATTTAATTTTTATCTTAATCTACATAACCATGGCTCTGATACCACTGTTAGCATCCCACATATGCCATGAAAATTTCGAAATAATTTTCAGATTGCAGCGGAAAAATCTATGCGGGATCCGTTCATCACATGAACATATTTTAAAACCTTTCGTTTGTAGATGGATTAGAATTAAATTATTTTAAACCATTTTAAAAATCATTAAGAAGATCAGATCTTCACCTTGTACGGGTAGATGGTCTCCGCAAATCTGATTTACGTGGTATTTGATGAGGATTCAATGGAAGCCGCACACGCGTCCGGCCTCTACAGGTATCCACACGAAGTACTGACTCGATCGAAGCCTTTGGATCTCACCGGGGTGCTAGCTCCCTTGCAGAGATGGCTATGGATGGCTGAAGTCCTCTCCTTTGAATCAACCTTTGATTGGCTTGAGAGGAGGAAGAAGAAGGAAGAACCAAAGGAACAAGAACAAAGCCCTGCAGCCTTTTTCTTTTTCTTCCTTTTGGAACCAAGATGAAGAAGGAAGAGGGCGTCTTAGGCTTTTCTTTTTCTTCTCTTGATTGTGGCTCAAAGGAGGAAGATGGAGGAGGGTGCTCACGTTTGGAATGAGGAGAAAAACTATTTTCTTGGCCGAAATCCCATGCTCCTTTTGAAGTATTAAGGGATAAAGATGAGTTCCTATTTTTTAGGAACTCATTCTTATCCCTTTAGATGGCAAGCAAGGAGGGGCGTAGCCCCTTCCTTTTCTTCTCACGCAAGCACCAAGGGGAGGGGCGTGGGCCCCTCCCTCAAGTCCAATTAAATCCACCATTTAATCAAATTAAAGGGTGATTTAATTTGGGTTCATTTCATGAGTCCAATCCTATTCAAAATAGGATTTTTATGAACCCATTTCAATTTCCTCCTTATCCTAATCTAATTAGGATTTAATTAAACCATGACTCTATTGAACTCTTCAATCCTAATCCAATTAGGAGTCATAAAATTAATTAGATTAAATTTAAAATTAATTAGGACTTAAGAAAATCCTAATCTAATCAGGACTTGTTCAAATTTCAGCCTTAAGACAATTAGGACTTTAGAAATCCTATTCCAAATAGGATTCTAATTTAATTTGAAATCCTAATCCAATTAGGACTTCATGAATTCCACTCCAAGTAGGACTCATGATCAAGTCCAATTAATTAAATCCAATTAATTAAATTAAATTGTAATTCGATTGCAATTATTCCTTCTTCTAACCACTAACTCTTAGCGGATTTTCATTTATCAATCTAATTGATTATTTGTGATTTCTAATCACATTCAACCATCGGATCGGTCAATACCTCTAATGTGTGTGACCCCATAGGTTCTATTCTGACTGGTAGTGAGATATATTGCAATCTCTATCACAATATCATTGAAAACTCGTTTCAATGGGTTGAAACAATTCCAACTCAACTCACCAGGGATTATCGACCATCAAGATGATCCCTGTGAGTCTCACCATCCACCAGTGACACCTAGCAGTATGTAGTGGCCACCCAGCATAATAGAATGATGAACCTCTAGGTGCAGTTATCGTATGATACAGTCCTCCTATCGTGGATCCCTACAGACTGGAGGTCATGGATAACTCGTCAAACCCCGTCGTCTGTCATATGTCTAGATTTATTCGACTTGAGTTCGATAGTGAAAAACTCTTTTTCCACTGTATATTATTGCCCTGGCCAAGGTCTTAGAACTCTGTCTAATAAATCACATAGGATCACTCCTCTTCTATCAAGGTCGATAGATTTCATGTAAGTGCATACCCTACTCTTACAGTGAACCTACTGCAGCCAATCTATACTACAAGGACCCATATGGCTAGAGACCATGTATACGTGTAGTCAAACTAACCTCACCGTGAGTAGCCGAAGCACCGTAGGTCAAAGGACCAGTCATACTACTGCAACATCAAGTAAGTCACTGACGAGTGGATAGACATCCAAGTGACTTCTTGTCTTGGTCACGCTCAGTACCCTTGTTCTCTAACAAGCACCTGCACTATCACTTCAGTGTCCCTACACTGTGGACTCGAGTCTCGTCCATCCAGAAGGAAAGTGATCTGTGCACTGATCGGATCGATCACCGTCCTCGTGATGATCCATTGATCAGGAGCATTTAGAAATTAATCACCAATGATACATGGTTCAAATTCTCAACTCTTGAGAATATGTATCATCATCTTATTAATTTCTTGGATGATTCATAGACACATAAACAATATGAATGAAAAGAAGCCCATTTATTATTCAATAATAATAAAGTCAAGTACAAATTTATATCCCAGAATAAATAATGTGTCTGCCAGATTGGCTTCTAGGGCATACATCTAACACTTTCTTCTCGCCGGTTCCGTACGAACCAGTTGAGTACTCCACGATGGATGAGCGCTTCGATCTCGTCTCGGAGTCAGAAATACTCCTCGGTGTCGTGGCCATGATCTCGGTGGAAGCGACAGTACTTCCTAGAGCATTGCCGAGCTTCTGATTCCCGCATCGGTGGCGGCGGTTGGAGATAGCCTCGGCCTTCTATCTCCATGAGAATCTCGGACCGAGTAGTAGTGAGGGGAGTATAGTTCCCATACCTCCCTGGTGGTGTTCTCTGCCGAGGCAGTGATCTCGGTCAGGGCCACGGTCTCAGGTGAGATGGACTCCTCAATCGAGGCAGGTTCTCCTCACGGCGAGATGATCGACTTCTTGGGCGGCCACGCTCCACGCGATATCTTTTCTGCCCCTTTGAGGGCTGCTCGGCAGCGTCTCGCCGAGAAGCCATGGCTTCTTGAGCCTTCGCATATTTTCGAGCTCGGGCCAGCATTTCCGTAAAATCGGCAGAAAAATTCTTCTCGATGGAGAAAAGAAATTTATAGGGCCGAGCTCCTATTTTTAAAGCCGACATGGCAATCGATTGGTCGAGCTCACGGACCTCCCAAGTGGCGGCAGTGAAGCGGTTGATGTAGTCTTTCAGGGATTCTCTTTTCTTCTGCTTGATGTCGAGAAGAAAATCCGACGTTCGCCGCTGGCGCCTGCTGGCAGCAAAATTAGCCGCAAACTGCCTGCCGAGCTGTTCGAAGGAGAGCACGATGCTCGGCTTTAGCCCGGAGAACCAGATCCGGGCCGTTCCTCAGAGGGTTGCAGGAAAAGCCTTGCACAGCAGAGCCTCCGAGGATCCTTGTAGTACCATGAGGGCTCTGTAACTCTCCAGATGATCCAGGGGATCTGTGGTTCCATTGTAGGATTCTATTTGGGGTATTTTGAATCTTGGTGGGATCGGCTCATCCTCGATTAGGCGGCACAAGGACGACTTGGTAGTGAAATCAGGGTCGTCCTCACGCCTGATTCTTTGATCCTGAAGTGCCTCGACTCGCCGCTCGAGTTCTTCGACCTTCTTGTCGAGTTCTCCGCCTTGGAAAGTTGACATGGTGGTCTGTCCCGGTACTGATTGACCTGGGGTCGATTCGGCTACCGAAGGTTATGGCCTTTTATCCTGGTTTTTCCTTAGCGGCTATCTCCGGGGAGACGCTCGAGTTGAACCCTGGTGACAGCGTCGTTTTCCATTGTTGACCCTCAAAGAGTCATGGGGATCTCGGCCTTGGGACACAGGTCCATCTGGAAGGAGCGTCGATTGAACATGAACCTACGGAGGTGGCATGTGAGGGGCCTCCACGCGTTGCAGGCCTTGGACTGCTGCTGCTAGTGCCTGGACATACTGCACCAGCATGTTGAATTGCTCAAGTTGGATCTGAGGAACTTGATCCGCCGGAATTCTCCATACAAGACAAACAACATGAGGACGAGATCAAAGAAGATACAATTCAGCAAGGTGAAGAAGATCAACCTCCAACGAGAAATCAAGATCTTCCTAAGGAATGGAGGTATGCACATGGTCATCCAAGGGATCTAATCCTTGGTGATCCTTCACAAGGGATAAGGACAAGATCCTCTTCAAGAAACACTAGTAATTATCTTACATTTGTTTCACAGATAGAGCCTAAATCACTAGAAGAAGCCGAAAAAGATGAAAATTGGATAAATGCTATGCAAGAGGAATTAAACCAATTTGAAAGAAATCAAGTTTGGACTCTAATGAAAAGACCCCCTAATGTTTCAATTATAGGCACCAAGTGGGTATATAGGAATAAACTAGATGAAGATGGAATAGTAATAAGAAACAAAGCTAGGCTAGTAGCCAAAGGATATAATCAGGAGGAAGGGATAGATTTTGATGAAACTTTTGCTCCTGTTGCTAGGTTAGAGGCTATTAGACTACTTTTGGCATATGCATGCTTCATGGATTTCAAACTCTATCAAATGGATGTAAAAAGTGCCTTTTTAAATGGTTATATAATGGAGGAAGTTTATGTAGGACAACCTCCAGGTTTTGAGAACCACTTACATCCAGATTATGTTTTTAAATTGCATAAAGCATTGTATGGACTTAAGCAAGCCCCTAGGGCATGGTATGAAAGATTAAGTAATTTTCTAATTGAAAATAAGTTTAAGAGAGGAGATGTAGACAAAACCCTCTTCATTAAAAGAAAAGGGAATGACTTATTACTTGTGCAAATTTATGTGGATGATATAATTTTTGGTGCTACTAATGATAGTCTTTGTCAAGAGTTTGCTAAGCTAATGCAGGGAGAATTTGAAATGAGCATGATGGGTGAGCTCAACTTCTTCATTGGGCTACAAATAAAACAATCAGAGGAAGGCATCTTCATCAGTCAGTCCAAATACATCAAGAAAATGTTGGAAAAGTTCAAGATGAAGGATGCAAAGGAAATCAGCACACCCATGGGCTCAAGTTGCAAGCTTGACAAAGATGAAAAAGGTAAAAGTATAGACTGCAAATTGTACAGAGGTATGATAGGTTCTTTACTTTACCTTACTGCTAGTAGACCAGACATATTATTCAGTGTTTGCATGTGTGCTAGATACCAAGCATGTCCTAAGGAATCACACTTGCAAGCTGTTAAAAGAATATTCAGATATCTAGTAGGGACATCTAATGCAGGCTTATGGTATTCTAAACAATCTGATATAAATTTAATTACTTATTCCGATGCTGATTTTGCCGGGTGCAAACTCGACAGAAAAAGCACAAGTGGCACATGTCAATTCTTGGGTGCCAATTTGGTTTCTTGGTTTAGCAAGAAACAGAATTCAGTTGCCTTGTCCACAGCTGAGGCTGAGTACATTGCAGCTGGAAGCTGTTGTGCCCAAGTTCTTTGGATTAAGCAACAACTTGAAGATTTCGGTATCAAAATGGACAACATACCAATTAGATGTGATAATACAAGTGCAATTAATTTAACAAAAAATCCTGTTCAACACTCTAAATCAAAACACATAGAGATTAGGCATCACTTTATAAGGGATCATGTGCTGAAAAATGATGTGATGATTGAGTATGTATGTACTGAAAATCAATTGGCCGATATCTTTACAAAGACCCTTTGTAAAGATAGGTTCAACTTTTTAAGGAATGCTTTGTGTTTGTATGATCCTAGCAAATAGATTGAATTTGTAATGCAATGTTTTGTAAGCTCTAGAGATACATGTGAATGCTACTCAAACTAATAATACACTTCAAGGTCACAAATAGCAAACCTAATATCTAATAAGTGAAAACATGAATCTATCAAAGTTAGATGACGAATTGTTTGACTTTCCGGAGGATGGTTACCCTCCCTTGGACTCTTAATGGAGATATTTTCAGAGCCTATTTCATAGGCATTCGAAATTTGGTCAAACATTCCTCATTTCAATATTGATAATTCAAAAATCATTATCAAACTTTTATAGGATGTATTATTGAAGGGAAGGATCACAGGGAAACTCACTCTATATTCACCAAAAGAAATCACGCTGATTATTGTGGCTGAATAAAATAAATTGAGAAAAGATAGAAATTTTTTTAAAATTTTTTAGTGCCGGAGACGTCTCTGGCAAATCACAGAGACGTCCCCCCGGCGAGACGTCTCGCATTAGTCGTGGAGACGTCTCGGGGACCGAATGAAAGTTTTTAAATTAGGTCGAAACAGCTCGAGCCGACCCAAGCTATCTTCTTTCGTCCCCAACAAAAACACAAACCCTAGCCTCCATTTGCTCTCCACCACAAACCGAACCAAAATCTCTCCACATTTCCCTAGATTTCCAATCCATGGCACCTAAGAGAGTTAGACGAACGGGTGGGAGGCGTCCTAGAGTAGCGAACGACGACGAGGAACGGAGGGAAGAGCCTTCCGTGCCGTCTCCTCCGGTTGCTCCGCCAACCATGACCCTCTCCTGTGCAAATCGCACAGTAACCACGGGTAGGTACATTGATTTCCAATTTTTAGCTAGTGAGGGGTTCTCTATTGGAGAGAGACTCCGAGCCCAAGGTTGGGAATACCTATGTTCCCTAAATATGTCAACCTATCCCGGCCTAGTGAGAGAAATGTTTAGCAATATGGCCTTAGGGGACTCGGGGTATACCGGATATGTCCGAGGGACATTGATAGAAATCAATGAGAATATCCTATCTAGCTTATTACAAATCCCTAAATACGGTGAGGCTCCGACCTCACATCCCCAAAGGGAGATTTCCCTAAACCTACTTTTAGGAAGAGAGGACTGCGGCCCTCTTGACATAGTTAACTCCCAAGACCTCAATGCCGAAATGAGATTGCTTTTGAGCATAGTTAACCGGGTCTTGTTTCCAAAAACAGGTTGCTTCGATTTCGTTTCGGAGCGAGACTTAGCTATTATGCACCATATCTTGCTAGGGATTCCCCTAAACCTACCTAGGCTCATGTTGAACTACATCTCCATATGTCATAGGTATTCCAGATTTAGCATACCATATGGGATGATTTTTACCCTACTGTTCAAACATTTTAAGGTTCCAATTCCAGAAAATGAGCCGGCAAAACCTTTAAGAAACACTGACTACTACAATGAGAGCACATTACATAGGATGGAGTTTCACAAGAAAAACGGGTCTTGGGTTAAGGCCCCTAAAAGAAAATCCCAAACCATAGAGCCTGAGATCCCACATCAGGAGCCTGACCACCTCTCACCTCCACATAGTCCCATGGCTTTTCCTGATGTACCTTCCAGCTCGGCTGGACCATCCACCTCAGTGCCTCCTCCTCCAGTCAGTGGGCCATTCACTCTATCAGATGAGCAGATGCACACCCTAGCATCTGTGATATGCCAGCAGATGAGGGAAGAGATGAGACCAATAGTCTCTGCTGAGTTGGCTCCCATCCGTACCTCACATGAAGCACTTCTACAAGAATTGAAGGAAATCAAAGTTCAGATAGAAGCTACAGCATCAGAATTGGTTCATGTGGGAACAAGTCAAACTTTAAGATCAATTGAGATACAGGCTGACTTGAAGAACATATCAGATGGTCTTCAAGAGTTGACGAGCCCTGGAGGCAATGTGGGCACTGTGGTTGCCCAACTTAGAGGAAAAATTGAAAGGGCAAGTCTTGAGTTTGAAGCACTAGTGGCAGCCTTCCATCAATCTCAGGGAGATCAGTTTAGAACTCTACTGGATTCAATAAATGGATTTATAGAGGCAGCTGCTAGGGCTATTGAGCAACGTCGCCGGTGAAGGACATTTTGTAGACATCTAGGGTTCATCTTTTTGTAAAACCCTAGGCTTATTTGAAACTTCTTTTGTATTAGCAATCAATACTTGTAATGGTTTTCTTTTCAAACTTGTAATGACTTCAAATGATTGCAATGATATATGAATGTCATACACTTCCTTTTGAAACTTTCTGTATATTTCTAATTCTGTAGTATCAAACTTTGTGTATGCTGCTAATTCTGTGATGTGCCATAAAAATATCATAACATACTTTAAGTGTTCAAATTTGACACTATCCTGCCAACTTATCAATGCATATGAAACAGGGGGAGCACAACTTGTGATAACTGCTTTCAAAAAGTCTGAAATGAATTCCAAACCAAAGGGGGAGTAAAATGAATGCTGAATTCATGGATGGCAATAACTTGGAAATCATTGATTGCTTTATCATAATATGAATGCTGAATTCTAATAGGAATTGCGTTTTAGGTACTTAAGGAAAATTTGTCCCCTTCATTGTTGATGACAAAAAGGGGGAGTAGAACCTAGAACCAATATATGGAAACCAATATATGGATATATGGAAACCAATATATGGAATGCAAAATACAAAATTTACACTCATACTTAAAAGTTGAATTAGAAAAGATAAAATTGAAGAATATTGGCTTTAAGATAACTGCCCTTCTGGAAAAGAAAGGGGGAGTCAAAAAGTATTTAGCTTTCAATTGTCTTTAGCATCAATATTTCATTAATTTACATTTTAACTTGATTCAAATTCAGTTGATATGCTAAAATTGCTCAAGAGCTACTAAGATCAATACTTATGCATAAGGATAGAACTGAAAGTTGACTATTTTGAATTATGCACACTGTATCTAGCTCTAACCAAAACACAATACTTGTACATCTGATCAAATACTGTGTATATGTTTAAATTTCGAATTTTGCATATACTCAGTGTTTTGTCATCATCAAAAAGGGGGAGATTGTTGACCCCCTAATGGATTTTGATGAATACAAAACACTAGAGTATAATTCTCTTTATCTTAACAATTTATTTGAGGATTTCAGGTGTTTAATTAAGAATATTGTTAAGAAATGTCTAGGCAAGTTCCCATATTTTTCAAGGATTTATTGAAAAATTTTTGAGATGAAGAAAACAGATCAGGGACAGCCGAGACGTCTCCGGTTTGTCCCAGAGACGTCTCTGGCACGAACAGGAAGAATTGGCACATCTGGAGACGTCCCCGGCACCTGGCGAGGCGTCTCGCAGGGTTGGAGTCGACTCCCGACTCTACGAAGTCGACTCTCTCAGAGACGGCAGAAAGGCCGATTTCAAGGGATGCGCGCGAGTCGTCTCCGAAGGACGCGGAGTCGTCCCCACGCATAAAAAGCAAACATCCCGAGACGTCCCCGTAAAGTGCCGAGTCGACTCTCTCAGGGGATTCCAGAGGACTTGTTTTTCGGTGATAAAACTACGGAGTCGTCCCCGACGTCGCGGAGTCGTCCCCATGCAAAAAGCGCAAACATCCCAAGACGTCCCCGTTGATAAGTGCCAAATAATGTATAAATTTATCTACTTTACATGGCACTTATTATTATTGTTATGCATAAATTTAAACATAAGACAATGTGTTTCCCCTCTTCATTACATTATTAGAGGTAATGCAATTTGATTTAATTTTCTATATTAGTTTAGTCTAATATGTGTGCAGGTCGAGTCAACCCATTTCACAAACTAGTCCCAATTTGTTCCATGTGTGGACTACTTTCTCCCACATGTGCATGAAGCTATCCATTTCTTTGTCCACGTCATATTTCCCCGTGTGCACCAAGCTTCCTGACCTAGCAAAAACAGAGACCTCTCCCATTTTCTCCATGTGTCCAAACTTCCTCTATTTTAGACTCAGGACCAAGCCCTTCCAACCTACCCGAGTGGACCCCAACCACTTTTCAAAACAAATAAAAAAATAATAAAAAAAAATTAAAAATAAAAATAATATAAATATATATAATAACTCCCACGCATTCATCTCCCACTCTCTTCCCCTCCCTGTTTTGGAAGAGCCTGCGTGATCCCCTCCTCATTCCTTCCCCGTGCGATCAAAAGATTTCCTCCGCCCCAGCATCGTCGTCCTCTCCTAATTATCCTAATCATCTCCTCTTCCGGATTTCCAACTCCACGCCGTGATAGCTCCTCCCAAGCATTCGCAACCTTCCCTCCCCATTCGGATTGACTCCATCATTCACGGAATCACCGCGCTCAGAGAACCCTCCGAATCAGCCCGATCCTCCGCCCTCGCTTCAAAACAATGGAAGTTCGTATCAGCCGCGTGCCAGATCTACCTATGAGGGAATCAGCCAGGCGTCTTCCGCATCCAAGCAGCTGCAACATCGTCTTCATCCCCGGGTGTTCCGCCAGCGACCACTCCTCCACGATCTCAGCCGGCTGCAATCAACGATCCATTCCCAGCGTCCGTCTGCAGTGGTCCTCCAACACCATTTCTTCCGCCGGTGATGCATCCCACGCTTCAAGCCTCCGCGTCTGCAAGCACTGTGATCCAAGGACCCAGCAGCTCTTCCGTGATTTCCTCCCGTCGATCAAGCTCCCATTTCTTCCGCCCGTTTCAAATGCAGCTGGTGATCCCACGGATTGACGCCCTCCTTCCGTTTCCAAATTCCAGCCCTCAAGCAATCGAATCCCCAGCAATCACGCATCCTCCTCCTCTCGATGCTTCAACAATTGATCTATAAAAGGGGGCGTGGGGTGGAAAAGAGAGGGGGGCTCGGTTCGAAAGAAAACAGGGGAACCCCTGTTTCGGTGAAGAAGAAGAAGGAGAAAGCCGAGAGAAAGAAATAAAAAAAGAAGAGAGAGGGGAGGAGAGAGAATAGTTTGTGATATATTGGGAAGAATGGGAGGTGAAGGCTTTCATTTGAAGATGGAAGGACATCCGGCCACCATGCGCGGCTAAACGTCTAGTCTAGGGCTGGATGAAGCCCTAGCAATGTAACAGGGCATTGTAGTTCTTACTCTTTTAATCTTTTTGGAGTTTGTTTAAATTCTCATTCTCAATGAAACATTATTTTATGATGTTTAAATCTTAAGCATGCCATTTACTATTCATGTTTGCTAAAGTAGTCTAAGATGATCCATGCCTAGGAAGATGAGATGTGCTACACCCTAGATTAGCATACTTAGGTAGACACTTCATGCTATACCGAAGATGGATCTTCCTAAAACTCTTTATGTTTTTATTTTAAAAGGCTTGTAGCCAAAATTGCATGCCTCTCCAAAAGATAAAAACTAAGAACACAATCCTTGATGCAATGCTATGTGGTGGATTCCAAACCCTAGATCTATTTACTTTGATAAAATTTCAATTCGTACTCATAGATTAATTTAGTTAAATCAAGTTAGCAAATCCTTCTTTTTGATTTATTTTTAAAAGAAAAATAACTTGTCTCCAATCCCTGTGGACCGACACCCGTAATCACTATCCTACGGGATACGTGCTATTGCGTGGTTTATTTTCAAAATTGAAAGAACCGATCAATTTTTGGCGCCGTTGCCGGGGATTGCTAGCATAGTTATTTTTCTTATTAAAAAAAATTATTTAAAAATTAAAAAAAATTTAAAAAAAAATTCTATTATTGTTACTTTTCTTATCTTCTTTTTCTCCCTTACTAATTTTTATTTATTTATTTATTTTTTTATCAGGAATCGAGGAAAAAAAAATCTGGGATGATCAAAAGGAGAACTGCCGGAAAACAAATGCTGTAGAGGTTTGCAAAAAAAAAAAAAAAAATTAAATTGCTGGGGAAATTCCCTTTGGTAACCTCTAAACTTTTCTTATTTAAATTAATTATTGGTTTGAAATTTTGTGGTGATTGTTTGATTTTAATTATAGCAAAATTGTGAATGCATGCTTGATACACATACACAAATCAATTTGCACATAGTAAGGGCAATCACCCCAACAAGATAAGAGCCGGATTTCATCACCGGACTCTTGCCCAACTTAGGTGAACTCAATCTCACGTAGTGTCATCTTTAATTAAAATCAATTAGACGTTGGCCCCTAGGGACATTCGAGCTCAATAGGACGAAGATCACCGAAGGTTGCACCAATTTCGCTCTGTGGCTTAGTTGATGTCTAGGCAAGCTTTGTCCCTATAAGGCAGACAGTTCATCTGTTCGAGGCAAGTGGGTTTTAAGTGGGACCTTTGCGAACGCATCGTGACCCCTCCACTTACCTGGGAGCTTACCTGGTCAACTCGGTTTATTAGACCGGATTGGAGGCTTAGGTGCCCTCTTCAAACCAGTTAGGAGCTGTCTAGTAATTTTAGGTCAAAGACTAGGATTGATATGCTTTTCTCTTTTATTGCATGCTTGATTGATCGAGTACTAGTGTATGCACGGTAGTCGTTCCAGAGTACAAAATCTATTACCTTTCGACCCTGAAATAGAACGAACCCTTAGGAACATTCGAGCTAAGATCAAAACATTAGGATCATCCCCACCTCTTAAGATGGCTGAAGAACAACCCAAACTCCTGAGGGAATACTTTACTCCCACTATTTACACTTCCCCATCTTGCATTCGATTACCTGAGGTAGCAGCTGTACAATATGAAATAAAGTCTAGTGTGATCCAAATGCTTCCATCTTTTTATGGGCTCACCAATGAAGATCCATATAAACACCTAGATGAATTCCTTGAAATTTGCACCACTGTCAAGATTCAGAATTTCACTGATGATGCTCTGAAACTTAGGTTATTCCCCTTCTCCCTTAAAGATAGAGCCAAGCAATGGTTGAATTCTTTAGAAGCCAACTCAATTCGTTCTTGGGATCAAATGCAACAAGAATTCCTTAAAAAATAACTTGTCTCCAATCCCTGTGGACCGACACCCGTAATCACTATCCTACAGGATACGTGCTATTGCGTGGTTTATTTTTGAAATTGAAATAACCGATCAATTTTTGGCGCCGTTGCCGGGTTCACTGATCATGCCGCCCTTCGACACCTTCTTGCAAAGAAAGATACCAAACCCCGTCTGATTCGATGGATTCTTTTACTACAAGAATTTGACCTAAAAATTCGTGACAAGAAAGGAACTGCAAATGTCGTAGCGGACCACTTATCTAGGATTCTTCTTGAGCCCTCTTGTAAAAATACCTCACCCTTGCACGATTCTTTTCCAGATGAACAATTATTTGAGGTACAAAGAATAAAAATGCCATGGTTTGCAAACATAGTGAATTACCTTGCCATAGGACGAATTCCTGATGATTGGTCAACTCAAGATAAGAACCGATTCTTTTCACAAGTAAAGTTCTATTATCGGGATGATCCTGATTTATTCAAGTATTGTCCCGATCAAGTCATCCGTCGATGTGTCCCTGAATGTGAATTTCAAAGTATTCTTTCATTCTGCCATTCACAAGCTTGTGGGGGACATTTTGGGGGTAGAAAAACTGCAGCAAAAGTTTTACAAAGTGGATTTTATTGGCCCACACTTTTCAAAGATGCCCATAACTTTTGCCAAACTTGTGAACGGTGCCAACGGATGGGTACCATCTCTCGTAGAGATATGATGCCTCTCAATCCTATTTTAATTGTAGAAATCTTTGATGTCTGGGGTATTGACTTCATGGGCCCTTTCCCACCATCCTTTGGTTTCGAATATATTCTGGTAGGGGTTGATTATGTTTCAAAATGGGTAGAAGCTGTCGCCACTAAAACTAATGACCACAAGGTTGTGATTAAATTTTTACATGAAAACATCTTTTGTCGTTTTGGTACACCCCGAGCCATTATCAGTGATGGGGGATCTCATTTTTGCAACCGATCTTTCGAGGCTTTGGTTCGCAAATATAACATCACCCACAAAGTTGCTACCCCATACCATCCCCAAACGAGTGGACAAGTCGAGGTGTCCAATAGAGAGTTAAAACACATCTTAGAGAAAACGGTACGTCCCGATAGGAAAGATTGGTCTCAAAGGATAAATGATGCACTCTGGGCTTACCGTACCGCCTACAAAACTCCTATTGGCATGTCCCCCTACCGATTAGTTTTTGGTAAAGCTTGTCACTTACCGGTAGAACTTGAACATAGAGCTTTCTGGGCTATCAAAAAGTTTAACTTAGATATGACAGTAGCTGGTCCTCACCGAAAACTCCAACTAAGTGAACTTGAAGAATTGCGCAATGAGGCTTATGAAAATGCTAAAATTTATAAAGCAAGGACTAAGGCTTTTCATGATAAAAATATTAACCGTAAGTCCTTCGAACCTGGTCAAAAGGTTTGGCTGTTCAATTCAAAGTTGCGACTCTTCCCGGGTAAACTTCGCTCTAGGTGGGATGGACCATTCGTAGTGAAAAAGGTTTTTCCTTATGGTGCAGTAGAGATCCAACACCTCAATGGTGAACATATTTTAAAAGTCAATGGTCAAAGGTTAAAACCTTATGTGGACTGTGTTACCAATGGGCAATTGATCGAATCCCTTAATTTGACGAACCCTATTTATCAAAATAATTAAGGATGCACCATGTCTGGCTGAAGACAATAAACTTAGCGCTTGTTGGGAGGCAACCCAATTCTCTTAGATTATTTCTTAACATTGAGGACAATGTTAGGTTTAGGTTTGGGGGTATTCATCTTGATTTTCGTCAAAAAAATAATAAAAAATAAAAAAATAAAAAATAAAAAATAAATAAAAAATAAAAAATAAAAATATTTTTTTTAAAAAAAATGTATTTATTTTCATTTTTATAAAATAATATTAATAAAAAAGTTATCAAAAAAAAATTTAAAAAAAAAAACCTAATTTATATACATTTATGCGAGAATGATAAACACACAAGGTATATAAAATCTAAAAAGCCCAATGACTAGTGGAAAGTAATACAAATTTAAGTTCTTCTTATTAAGTCTCTCTTAGGGAGTTGTAAGCTAATTAATACTTTAGAATTTCACTACACACTGGCCGACTCTTCTAAGGTCTAGGCTCGACATTATGTTGAGAGTATGGTAGCAACCTTGGACCCTGATGAATCATACTTATCTAATCCAAAAAAAAAAAAAAAAAAAAATCATCAATAAAAATGGATTTAGTCAGGAACATCGAAAAGGGCTACCTATTGTCAAAGGTTAAGTGGGCTTGTGATGAGGACTCCGAGCATAAGTCCGTAGGGGAGTCTTGATGCCCGACACCTTATGCCAACTGGTGTGAGAGTTGTCGACTGATTGCTCGTTACATGGAGAAATCACCACAAGAGTAAAAGTGCACAATTTATATATCTTTCTTAAAAAAAAAAAAAAAGGGGAAAAAATGCTATATTGACCGAAAAGACAATAGTGTGAAAGCCGTCGTTGCAAAAATTCGAGTAAACTGGAATATTACAGATAAAGCCCGTGAGGTACTAAAGTAAACATCCACAACTCTCGAAATGCTGCAGATAAGATGATTTTGAATCAGTGAGTAGGTCTTTTCGACCAATCCTTGGAAACTACTAGTATTAACAATATTTTGGAGATCCGAACCCTTAGCTTGTGTACGGTCCAGATTTCACCGAGCACTCCAGTATAAATAAGTCTTACAACTCCCTAAACGGAAACTTAATGACTTTAACTTAGATTGCATATTGACCTAGGATTTGGGCTGATTTAGTAAATAAAACCGTGTGTGCTTTGAAATTTTCATCATTTATGTATCTTAAATTAGATTTTAATAAAAAAAAGAGAGTTTTTGAAATTCTTTACTAGTATGCATTTGGAATTTGATTTTCACTTCATAGATCAATCGATCTAAATAATAATAATAATAATAATAAAATAAAAAATAAAAAATAATAATAATAATAATAATAAATGATTTATTGAAGTTTGTGGGTATCTTCACTGAAAACTCTCACGAGACTATAACTCGTCCACTAGGGTAACCTAGGGGTTTAAAGCCTTGTTGCATATGGTAAATGCAATCGCGATGCCTGTGAAAGTGAGTTAGAGTTTTTTTTTTTTCCTAGTTTTATTTTGCTCGAGGACTAGCAAAATGTAGGTTTGGGGGTATGATAAGTGCCAAATAATGTATAAATTTATCTACTTTACATGGCACTTATTATTATTGTTATGCATAAATTTAAACATAAGACAATGTGTTTCCCCTCTTCATTACATTATTAGAGGTAATGCAATTTGATTTAATTTTCTATATTAGTTTAGTCTAATATGTGTGCAGGTCGAGTCAACCCATTTCACAAACTAGTCCCAATTTGTTCCATGTGTGGACTACTTTCTCCCACATGTGCATGAAGCTATCCATTTCTTTGTCCACGTCATATTTCCCCGTGTGCACCAAGCTTCCTGACCTAGCAAAAATAGAGACCTCTCCCATTTTCTCCATGTGTCCAAACTTCCTCTATTTTAGACTCAGGACCAAGCCCTTCCAACCTACCCGAGTGGACCCCAACCACTTTTCAAAACAAATAAAAAAATAATAAAAAAAAATTAAAAATAAAAATAATATAAATATATATAATAACTCCCACGCATTCATCTCCCAGTCTCTTCCCCTCCCTGTTTTGGAAGAGCCTGCGTGATCCCCTCCTCATTCCTTCCCCGTGCGATCAAAAGATTTCCTCCGCCCCAGCATCGTCGTCCTCTCCTAATTATCCTAATCATCTCCTCTTCCGGATTTCCAACTCCACGCCATGATAGCTCCTCCCAAGCATTCGCAACCTTCCCTCCCCATTCGGATTGACTCCATCATTCACGGAATCACCGCGCTCAGAGAACCCTCCGAATCAGCCCGATCCTCCGCCCTCGCTTCAAAACAATGGAAGTTCGTATCAGCCGCGTGCCAGATCTACCTATGAGGGAATCAGCCAGGCGTCTTCCGCATCCAAGCAGCTGCAACATCGTCTTCATCCCCGGGTGTTCCGCCAGCGACCACTCCTCCACGATCTCAGCCGGCTGCAATCAACGATCCATTCCCAGCGTCCGTCTGCAGTGGTCCTCCAACACCATTTCTTCCGCCGGTGATGCATCCCACGCTTCAAGCCTCCGCGTCTGCAAGCACTGTGATCCAAGGACCCAGCAGCTCTTCCGTGATTTCCTCCCGTCGATCAAGCTCCCATTTCTTCCGCCCGTTTCAAATGCAGCTGGTGATCCCACGGATTGACGCCCTCCTTCCGTTTCCAAATTCCAGCCCTCAAGCAATCGGATCCCCAGCAATCACGCATCCTCCCCCTCTCGATGCTTCAACAATTGATCTATAAAAGGGGGCGTGGGGTGGAAAAGAGAGGGGGGCTCGGTTCGAAAGAAAACAGGGGAACCCCTGTTTCGGTGAAGAAGAAGAAGGAGAAAGCCGAGAGAAAGAAATAAAAAAAGAAGAGAGAGGGGAGGAGAGAGAATAGTTTGTGATATATTGGGAAGAATGGGAGGTGAAGGCTTTCATTTGAAGATGGAAGGACATCCGGCCACCATGCGCGGCTAAACGTCTAGTCTAGGGCTGGATGAAGCCCTAGCAATGTACAGGGCATTGTAGTTCTTACTCTTTTAATCTTTTTGGAGTTTGTTTAAATTCTCATTCTCAATGAAACATTATTTTATGATGTTTAAATCTTGAGCATGCCATTTACTATTCATGTTTGCTAAAGTAGTCTAAGATGATCCATGCCTAGGAAGATGAGATGTGCTACACCCTAGATTAGCATACTTAGGTAGACACTTCATGCTATACCGAAGATGGATCTTCCTAAAACTCTTTATGTTTTTATTTTAAAAGGCTTGTAGCCAAAATTGCATGCCTCTCCAAAAGATAAAAACTAAGAACACAATTCTTGATGCAATGCTATGTGGTGGATTCCAAACCCTAGATCTATTTACTTTGATAAAATTTCAATTCGTACTCATAGATTAATTTAGTTAAATCAAGTTAGCAAATCCTTCTTTTTGATTTATTTTTAAAAGAAAAATAACTTGTCTCCAATCCCTGTGGACCGACACCCGTAATCACTATCCTACGGGATACGTGCTATTGCGTGGTTTATTTTCAAAATTGAAAGAACCGATCACCCGTAAAGTACCGAGCCGACTCTCTCAGAAAAACAGAAAAACAAGCATTCAAGCTGCTCTTCTTCAGAGACGTCCCCGTTAAGCGCCGAGTCGACTCCAAACAACGTCAAAAGAAATTTTATACAGCCGAGACATCTCGCGTTGAAGCGGAGACATCTCCGGAGCGCCTGGGACGCGACTGACACACTTTTGCAGGTTTGTTTGAATTTCAAACGGTCATATTTTTGTGTCTAACGGATCTATTGCTATTTGGGCTATAAAAGGGAGCTTTTAAGTGCCTTCAAACAACTTCTCACCAACCTAACACAAGATCATTCAAGAGAGAAGAAAGTGAAAGAGGTTCAAGGGAGTTAGTGCTTTCAAGAGGAGAAATCAAGTGCATTCAAGCTTTCCCATCTGATTTCATGCTCAACTACTCACTCCCACTCGGCATTCAAAGCTCACATTCAATCCAACGCGATCCACATCGGAAGAACCACCATTACCCACGCTTCCAACGGCAAAAAGGGTTCTTCCGAGTTTTGTTATTTCTCATTGATATATTTGCCTTCTTAAGAGCTTTCAAATCTTTGTGAAACACTCGTTTATTGTGCTTGTTCCAGTCAAGGGACTTGGAACAAAGGATAGGCGTCCCAAGCCTAGGTTAAATTGGGGGATTGTAGGGTTCGTTGTTAGCCCGGTGTAAAACAACGAGTTGGGTAGTGCACTCGCAAAACTACCGGACTGTAATCGTGGATTATAGTGAAATTCCCAAAGGTATTTGGGGAGTGGATGTAGGAGCAGTGGAAGCTCCGAACCACTATAAATCTTCGTGTTTGCGATTGACTGTGCTTATAGCTTTATCTTTACTTTAGCGCATACACTTGTGTGTTTTGTTTTTAATTAGACAAAAAGTTTAAAACACCCAATTCACCCCCCTCTTGGGTGACCATCTCTGGGCAACAAGTGGTATCAGAGCAGGTGCTCTGTGTATTTCTTGAAGACCTAACCGTCTTTGCCAAAGATCTAGATGGCAACACCCTTCAACAATGTTCCTGCTGAGGGGCAGGCTACCAATAGACCTCCACTCTTCAATGGGACAAATTATTCCTATTGGAAGACTAGAATGAGGATCTTTATTCAAGCACAAGATTATGCCTTGTGGAGGGTTATAATCAAGGGACCACACGAACCATCTCACATAGTTAATGGCATTCAAGTTTCCAAACCTGAGGAGGATTGGGATGAGAATGATAGTAGGATGGTTCAACTCAATGCTAGAGCCATGAACTCATTGTTTTGTGCTCTAGATGTGAATGAGTTTAATAGAGTCTCCACCTGTAGTTCCGCCAAGGAAATATGGGATAGGCTTGAAGTTACCCATAAGGGTACCAATCAAGTCAAAGAATGTAAAGTGAACATTCTAGTTCACAAATATGAGTTATTTAAGATGGAACCCAACGAAACCATTTCATGCATGTTCACACGCTTCACTGATATAATAAATGGTCTAAAGAATTTGGATAAATCTTACACTAACCCAGAACTTGTGAGTAAAATTCTCAGGTCCTTGCCAAAAGCTTGGGAAGCGAAGGTCACGGCGATCGTAGAAGCTAAAGACCTCAACACATTGGCACTTGAACAACTATTGGGCTCATTGATGACGCATGAGCTCACAATGAAGCAACATGAAGAAGATGTGCCAAAGAAGAAGACAATCGCACTCAAGGCTACTTCAAGTGTTTGTGAAGAAGAAAGAAAGCGAGAGTGAAGAAGAAAGCGAAGATGAGGACATGGGCTTAATAATAAGGAAGTTCAAGAAATTTATGAGAAGAAAGAAACCCTTTCCAAGAAAGAAGTTTGGAGGGAGAAATGATTGGGAAAAGAAAAAAGAAAAGAAAAGAGACCCAATCATATGTTATGATTGCAAGAGACCGGGACACATCCGTTCCGAATGCCCTCAACAGAAGAAGCACTACGGAAAGAAGAAGAAGAAGGCGTTGAAAGCAACTTGGGATGATAGTGACACATCCTCCTCCGAGGAAGAGAAGGAAGAGACCGCCAACTTATGTTTCATGGCATTCAACGACGATGAGGTATGTCAAAGCTCAACTACAGATTTTACTTTAGAAGAATTATATGAAGCCTTCCAAGAGCTCATGAGTGATTGTAGTATGTTAGGAGCAAAAAATAAAGAATTAAAGGCCTCCAATCAAAACTAAAGGATGACATTGAAAACTTACTGATTGAGAAGGAGAGCTTTGAAAATGTTAACACCATTGAGCTAGAAAATAAAAATTCAAAACTTAGCATTGAAAATGAAACGGCAAAAACACTCATTAAGGAATTAAATCTAAAAGTTAAATTCCTACTCAATAGTAATACCTCACTTGCACAAAATGTTGAATCCCTTAAAAATGATAAGGAAGAATTGGCTAAAAAAAATTTGGATCTTAAAAATGAGGTACATAAGTACAAACCAATTGTGGAGAAATTTACACATAGCTCTGAAAAATTAAATCTTATTCTATCTAATCAAAGAGCTGTTTTTAATAAAGCCGGATTGGGATACAAAATTAGCAAACAACAAAAATATCTAAAGAATTTTTTTGTAAAAGCAAAAGATATCAAAACTGAAAAACCTACATGCTTTCATTGTGGGAAAAGTGGACATAAAGCCTATTCTTGCATTCAAAGAAAGATTCAAACTAACAAGAATACATTTGTAAAGGGTAAAAACACAACTAAAGTGTGGGTGCCTAAGGGAACCAACTACACTAACCAAGAAGGACCCAAGAAAACTTGGGTACCTAAGGGCTTCACATGATTATTTTGCAGGTATGCCTTGCAGCCGGGAGTAAAAAGAGAATGTGGTATCTTGATAGTGGTTGCTCAAGGCATATGACCGGTGACAAGAGCCTTTTCGTCACCTTAAAATCGAAAGAAGGAGGAGTAGTCACATTTGGAGACAATGCTAAAGGTCAAATCATTGGTGTTGGTAAAATCTCCATATCACCCTCCTCATTTATTGACAATGTATTGTTAGTTAATGGATTAAAACATAATTTATTAAGTATAAGTCAATTTTGTGATAAGGGCTTTAAAGTGTCTTTTGAATCTTCACTATGCATAATTAGTAGTCCAGTTGACAATGAAATCATACTTACGGGACATAGGCATGGAAATGTTTACATGGTAGATCTTGATGATCTCACCATGAAGGATGGTCAATGTCTTGTAGCCATGGATGCCAAAGTCAATGAGACTAGCTGGTTATGGCATCGTAGGTTAGGGCATGCTAGCATGGATTTAATTTCTAAATTGATTACAAAAGACCTAGTCAAAGAACTACCAAAAATAGACTTTGAAAAGAACAAAATCTGTGCGGTATGTCAACTAGGGAAACAAACAAGAAGTTCCTTCAAGTCTAAGAACATAGTCTCAACATCAAAACTCCTAGAACTAATTCACATGGATTTATTTGGACCTACTAGAACTGCTAATCTAGGGGGTAAGAAGTTTGGTCTTGTAATTGTTGATGATTTTTCACGTTTTACATGGGTTTCATTTCTTGCACACAAAGATGAGTCCTTTCCCGCTTTTATCAAGTTTCATAATAGGGTTTCGAATGAACTCAATCTTAAACTAAAAGCAATTAGGAGTGATCATGGTACCGAGTTTGAAAATCAGCATTTTGAAAAATTTTGTGAAGAAAACGGTATCAATCACAATTTCTCGGCACCTAGGACACCCCAACAAAATGGGGTGGTAGAAAGGAAGAATCGCACACTAGCAGATATGGCTCGTACCATGTTGTGCGAATCGGATCTACAAAAGTACTTTTGAGCTGAAGCAATAAATACTGCTTGTCATATTTTAAACCGTGCTTTAGTTAGATCTATCTTAAAGAAAACACCTTATGAGTTAATGAAAAATAAGAAGCCCAATATAAGCTATTTTCATGTTTTCGGTTGTCGCTGCTTTATTTTAAACAATGGAAAGGACAATCTAAGTAAATTTAGTGCTAAATCAGATGAGGGGATCTTCTTAGGTTATTCCTCATCTAGTAGAGCATACAGGGTCTTCAACAAGAGAACTCTCGTTGTTGAAGAATCCATTCATGTTGTTTTTGATGAAGCTAATGGAGATTCTTCTAGAAAAGAAGAAGATGGTGATGCAGGTATACTTGAAGACAGAATGAAGGAATTCTCCATACAAGACAAACAACATGAGGACGAGATCAAAGAAGATACAATTCAGAAAGGTGAAGAAGATCAACCTCCAACGAGAAATCAAGATCTTCCTAAGGAATGGAGGTATGCACATGGTCATCCAAGGGATCTAATCCTTGGTGATCCTTCACAAGGGATAAGGACAAGATCCTCTTTAAGAAACACTAGTAATTATCTTGCATTTGTTTCACAGATAGAGCCTAAATCACTAGAAGAAGCCGAAAAAGATGAAAATTGGATAAATGCTATGCAAGAGGAATTAAACCAATTTGAAAGAAATCAAGTTTGGACTCTAATGAAAAGACCCCCTAATGTTTCAATTATAGGCACCAAGTGGGTATATAGGAATAAACTAGATGAAGATGGAATAGTAATAAGAAACAAAGCTAGGCTAGTAGCCAAAGGATATAATCAGGAAGAAGGGATAGATTTTGATGAAACTTTTGCTCCTGTTGCTAGGTTAGAGGCTATTAGACTACTTTTGGCATATGCATGCTTCATGAATTTCAAACTCTATCAAATGGATGTAAAAAGTGCCTTTTTAAATGGTTATATAATGGAGGAAGTTTATGTAGGACAACCTCCAGGTTTTGAGAACCACTTACATCCAGATTATGTTTTTAAATTGCATAAAGCATTGTATGGACTTAAGCAAGCCCCTAGGGCATGGTATGAAAGATTAAGTAATTTCCTAATTGAAAATAAGTTTAAGAGAGGAAATGTAGACAAAACCCTCTTCATTAAAAGAAAAGGAAATGACTTATTACTTGTGCAAATTTATGTGGATGATATAATTTTTGGTGCTACTAATGATAGTCTTTGTCAAGAGTTTGCTAAGCTAATGCAAGGAGAATTTGAAATGAGCATGATGGGTGAGCTCAACTTCTTCCTTGGGCTACAAATAAAACAATCAGAGGAAGGCATCTTCATCAGTCAGTCCAAATACATCAAGAAAATGTTGGAAAAATTCAAGATGAAGGATGCAAAGGAAATCAGCACACCCATGGCTCAAGTTGCAAGCTTGACAAAGATGAAAAAGGTAAAAGTATAGACTGCAAATTGTACAGAGGTATGATAGGTTCTTTACTTTACCTTACTGCTAGCAGACCAGACATATTATTCAGTGTTTGCATGTGTGCTAGATACCAAGCATGTCCTAAGAAATCACACTTGCAAGCTATTAAAAGAATATTCAGATATCTAGTAGGGACATCTAATGCAGGCTTATGGTATTCTAAACAATCTGATATAAATTTAATTACTTATTCCGATGCTGATTTTGCCGGGTGCAAACTCGACAGAAAAAGCACAAGTGGCACATGTCAATTCTTGGGTGCCAATTTGGTTTCTTGGTTTAGCAAGAAACAGAATTCAGTTGCCTTGTCCACAGCTGAGGCTGAGTACATTGCAGCTGGAAGCTGTTGTGCCCAAGTTCTTTGGATTAAGCAACAACTTGAAGATTTCGGTATCAAAATGGACAACATACCAATTAGATGTGATAATACAAGTGCAATTAATTTAACAAAAAATCCTGTTCAACACTCTAAATCAAAACACATAGAGATTAGGCATCACTTTATAAGGGATCATGTGCTGAAAAATGATGTGATGATTGAGTATGTATGTACTGAAAATCAATTGGCCGATATCTTTACAAAGCCCCTTTGTAAAGATAGGTTCAACTTTTTAAGGAATGCTTTGTGTTTGTATGATCCTAGCAAATAGATTGAATTTGTAATGCAATGTTTTGTAAGCTCTAGAGATACATGTGAATGCTACTCAAACTAATAATATACTTCAAGGTCACAAATAGCAAACCTAATATCAAATAAGTGAAAACATGAATCTATCAAAGTTAGATGACGAATTGTTTGACTTTCCGGAGGATGGTTACCCTCCCTTGGACTCTTAATGGAGATATTTTCAGAGCCTATTTCATAGGCATTCGAAATTTGGTCAAACATTCCTCATTTCAATATTGATAATTCAAAAATCATTATCAAACTTTTATAGGATGTATTATTGAAGGGAAGGATCACAGGGAAACTCACTCTATATTCACCAAAAGAAATCACGCTGATTATTGTGGCTGAATAAAATAAATTGAGAAAAGATAGAAATTTTTCTGAAATTTTTCAGTGCTGGAGACGTCTCTGGCAAATCACAGAGACGTCCCCCCGGCGAGACGTCTCGCATTAGTCGCGGAGACGTCTCGGGGACCGAATGAAAGTTTTTAAATTAGGTCGAAACAGCTCGAGCCGACCCGAGCTATCTTCTTTCGTCCCCAACAAAAACACAAACCCTAGCCTCCATTTGCTCTCCACCACAAACCGAACCAAAATCTCTCCACATTTCCCTAGATTTCCAATCCATGGCACCTAAGAGAGCTAGAAGAACGGGTGGGAGGCGTCCTAGAGTAGCGAACGACGACGAGGAACGGAGGGAAGAGCCTTCCGCGCCGTCTCCTCCGGTTGCTCCGCCAACCATGACCCTCTCCTGTGCAAATCGCACAGTAACCATGGGTAGGTACATTGATTTCCAATTTTTAGCTAGTGAGGGGTTCTCTATTGGAGAGAGACTCCGAGCCCAAGGTTGGGAATACCTATGTTCCCTAAATATGTCAACCTATCCCGGCCTAGTGAGAGAAATGTTTAGCAATATGGCCTTAGGGGACTCGGGGTATACCGGATATGTCCGAGGGACATTGATAGAAATCAATGAGGATATCCTATCTAGCTTATTACAAATCCCTAAATACGGTGAGGCTCCGACCTCACATCCCCAAAGGGAGATTGCCCTAAACCTACTTTTAGGAAGAGAGGACTGCGGCCCTCTTGACATAGTTAACTCCCAAGACCTCAATGCCGAAATGAGATTGCTTTTGAGCATAGTTAACCGGGTCTTGTTTCCAAAAACCGGTCGCTTCGATTTCGTTTCGGAGCGAGACTTAGCTATTATGCACCATATCTTGCTAGGGATTCCCCTAAACCTACCTAGGCTCATGTTGAACTACATCTCCATATGTCATAGGTATTCCAGATTTAGCATCCCATATGGGATGATTTTTACCCTACTGTTCAAACATTTTAAGGTTCCAATTCCAGAAAATGAGCCGGCAAAACCTTTAAGAAACACTGACTACTACAATGAGAGCACATTACATAGGATGGAGTTTCACAAGAAAAACGGGTCTTGGGTTAAGGCCCCTAAAAGAAAATCCCAAACCATAGAGCCTGAGATCCTACATCAGGAGCCTGACCACCTCTCACCTCCACATAGTCCCATGGCTTTTCCTGATGTACCTTCCAGCTCGGCTGGACCATCCACCTCAGTGCCTCCTCCTCCAGTCAGTGGGCCATTCACTCTATCAGATGAGCAGATGCACACCCTAGCATCTGTGATATGCCAGCAGATGAGGGAAGAGATGAGATCAATAGTCTCTGCTGAGTTGGCTCCCATCCGTACCTCACATGAAGCACTTCTACAAGAATTGAAGGAAATCAAAGTTCAGATAGAAGCTACAGCATCAGAATTGGTTCATGTGGGAACAAGTCAAACTTTAAGATCAATTGAGATACAGGCTGACTTGAAGAACATATCAGATGGTCTTCAAGAGTTGACAAGCCCTGGAGGCAATGTGGGCACTGTGGTTGCCCAACTTAGAGGAAAAATTGAAAGGGCAAGTCTTGAGTTTGAAGCACTAGTGGCAGCCTTCCATCAATCTCCGGGAGATCAGTTTAGAACTCTACTGGATTCAATAAATGGATTTATAGAGGCAGCTGCTAGGGCTATTGAGCAACGTCGCCGGTGAAGGACATTTTGTAGACATCTAGGGTTCATCTTTTTGTAAAACCCTAGGCTTATTTGAAACTTCTTTTGTATTAGCAATCAATACTTGTAATGGTTTCCTTTTCAAACTTGTAATGACTTCAAATGATTGCAATGATATATGAATTTCATACACTTCCTTTTGAAACTTTCTGTATGTTTCTAATTCTGTAGTATCAAACTTTGTGTATGCTGCTAATTCTGTGATGTGCCATAAAAATATCATAACATACTTTAAGTGTTCAAATTTGACACTATCCTGCCAACTTATCAATGCATATGAAACAGGGGGAGCACAACTTGTGATAACTGCTTTCAAAAAGTCTGAAATGAATTCCAAACCAAAGGGGGAGTAAAATGAATGCTGAATTCATGGATGGCAATAACTTGGAAATCATTGATTGCTTTATCATAATATGAATGCTGAATTCTAATAGGAATTGCGTTTTAGGTACTTAAGGAAAATTTGTCCCCTTCATTGTTGATGACAAAAAGGGGGAGTAGAACCTAGAACCAATATATGGAAACCAATATATGGATATATGGAAACCAATATATGGAATGCAAAATACAAAATTTACACTCATACTTAAAAGTTGAATTAGAAAAGATAAAATTGAAGAATATTGGCTTTAAGATAATTGCCCTTCTGGAAAAGAAAGGGGGAGTCAAAAAGTATTTAGCTTTCAATTGTCTTTAGCATCAATATTTCATTAATTTACATTTTAACTTGATTCAAATTCAGTTGATATGCTAAAATTGCTCAAGAGCTACTAAGATCGATACTTATGCATAAGGATAGAACTGAAAGTTGACTATTTTGAATTATGCACACTGTATCTAGCTCTAACCAAAACACAATACTTGTACATCTGATCAAATACTGTATATATGTTTCAGCACCAGACTTCGAATTTTGCATATACTCAGTATTTTGTCATCATCAAAAAGGGGGAGATTGTTGACCCCCTAATGGATTTTGATGAATACAAAACACTAGAGTATAATTCTCTTTATCTTAACAATTTATTTGAGGATTTCAGGTGTTTAATTAAGAATATTGTTAAGAAATGTCTAGGCAAGTTTCCATATTTTTCAAGGATTTATTGAAGAATTTTTGAGATGAAGAAAACAGATCAGGGACAGCCGAGACGTCTCCGGTTTGTCCCAGAGACGTCTCTGGCACGAACAGGAAGAATTGGCACATCTGGAGACGTCCCCGGCACCTGGCGAGGCGTCTCGCAGGGTCGGAGTCGACTCCCGACTCTGCGGAGTCGACTCTCTCAGAGACGGCAGAAAGGCCGATTTCAAGGGATGCGCGCGAGTCGTCTCCGAAGGACGCGGAGTCGTCCCCACGCATAAAAAGCAAACATCCCGAGACGTCCCCGTAAAGTGCCGAGTCGACTCTCTCAGGGGATTCCAGAGGACTTGTTTTTCGGTGATAAAACTACGGAGTCGTCCCCGACGTCGCGGAGTCGTCCCCATGCAAAAAGCGCAAACATCCCGAGACGTCCCCGTAAAGTACCGAGCCGACTCTCTCAGAAAAACAGAAAAACAAGCATTCAAGCTGCTCTTCTTCAGAGACGTCCCCGTTAAGCGCCGAGTCGACTCCAAACAACGTCAAAAGAAATTTTATACAGCCGAGACGTCTCGCGTTGAAGCGGAGACGTCTCCGGAGCGCCTGGGACGCGACTGACACACTTTTGCAGGTTTGTTTGAATTTCAAACGGTCATATTTTTGTGTCTAACGGATCTATTGCTATTTGGGCTATAAAAGGGAGCTTTTAAGTGCCTTCAAACAACTTCTCACCAACCTAACACAAGATCATTCAAGAGAGAAGAAAGTGAAAGAGGTTCAAGGGAGTTAGTGCTTTCAAGAGGAGAAATCAAGTGCATTCAAGCTTTCCCATCTGATTTCGTGCTCAACTACTCACTCCCACTCGGCATTCAAAGCTCACATTCAATCCAACGCGATCCACATCAGAAGAACCACCCACGCTTCCAACGGCAAAAAGGGTTCTTCCGGGTTTTGTTATTTCTCATTGATATATTTGCCTTCTTAAGAGCTTTCAAATCTTTGTGAAACACTCGTTTATTGTGCTTGTTCCAGTCAAGGGACTTGGAACAAAGGATAGGCGTCCCAAGCCTAGGTTAAATTGGGGGATTGTAGGGTTCGTTGTTAGTCCGGTGTAAAACAACGAGTTGGATAGTGCACTCGCAAAACTACCGGACTGTAATCGCGGATTATAGTGAAATTCCCAAAGGTATTTGGGGAGTGGATGTAGGAGCAGTGGAAGCTCCGAACCACTATAAATCTTCGTGTTTGCGATTGACTGTGCTTATAGCTTTATCTTTACTTTAGCGCATACACTTGTGTGTTTTGTTTTTAATTAGACAAAAAGTTTAAAACACCCAATTCACCCCCCTCTTGGGTGACCATCTCTGGACAACAACATTCAACCATCGGATCGGTCAATACCTCTAATGTGTGTGACCCCATAGGTTCTATTCTGACTGGTAGTGAGATATATTGCAATCTCTATCACAATATCATTGAAAACTCCTTTCAATGGGTTGAAACAATTCCAACTCAACTCACCAGGGATTATCGACCATCAAGATGATCCCTGTGAGTCTCACCATCCACCAGTGACATCTAGCAGTATGTAGTGGCCACCCAGCAGAATAGAATGATGAACCTCTAGGTGCAGTTATCGTATGATACAGTCCTTCTATCGTGGATCCCTACAGACTGGAGGTCATGGATAACTCGTCAAACCCCGTCGTCTGTCATATGTCTAGATTTATTCGACTTGAGTTCGATAGTGAAAAACTCTTTCTCCACTGCATATTATTGCCCTGGCCAAGGTCTTAGAACTCTGTCTAATAAATCACATAGGATCACTCCTCTTCTATCAAGGTCGATAGATTCCATGTAAGTGCATACCCTACTCCTACAGTGAACCTACTGCAGCCAATCTACACTACAAGGATCCATATGGCTAGAGACCATGTATACGTGTAGTCAAACTACAATAACCTCACTGTGAGTAGCCGAAGCACCGTAGGTCAAAGGACCAGTCATACTACTGCAACATCAAGTAAGTCACTGACGAGTGGATAGACATCCAAGTGACTTCTTATCTTGGTCACGCTCAGTACCCTTGTTCTCTAATAAGCACCTGCACTATCACTTCAGTGTCCCTACACTGTGGACTCGAGTCTCGTCCATCCAGAAGGAAAGTGATCTGTGCACTGATCGGATCGATCACCGTCCTCGTGATGATCTATTGATTAGGAGCATTTAGAAATTAATCACCAATGATACATGGTTCAAATTCTCAACTCTTGAGAATATGTATCATCATCTTATTAATTTCTTGGACGATTCATAGACACATAAACAATATGAATGAAAAGAAGCCCATTTATTATTCAATAATAATAAAGTCAAGTACAAATTTATATCCCAGAATAAATAATGTGTCTGCCAGATTGACTTCTAGGGCATACATCTAATAATCTCCCACTTGCACTAAAGCCAATCAGCCATATATCTAAGTCCCATCTTCTCAAGGTGGGCTTCAGTCTTCTGCTGACTTAGCTGTTTAGTGAGCGGGTCTGCCACGTTGTCTGCGGAGTCTACTCTCTGCACCTCGACATATTTCTTCTCGAGGTATTCGCGTATGAGGTGAAAGCGCCGCTCTATGTGCTTGCACTTCTGATGAGACCTTGGCTCCTTAGCAAGAGCTATGGCACCATTATTATCGCAGTAGAGTGTGATGGCAGCTGATGGCATTACATCTAACTCTGCAATGAATTTCTTGAACCAGAAGGCTTCCTTTGCAGCTTCAGAGGCGGCGATATACTCAGCTTCCATGATAGAATCAGCAATGATCGGTTGTTTGGAACTCTTCCAATTTACCGTACCACCATTGCACAAGAACACATATCCAGATGTAGACTTTCTATCATCAATATCAGTCATGAAGTCTGAATCTGTGTATCCTTCTACCTTTAACTCTGATGCTTCCCCAAAGACCAAGAACAAATCTTTAGTTCTTCTTAAGTACTTAAGAATGTTCTTCACAGCTGTCCAGTGCTCTTCGCCTGGATTCGACTGATATCTGCTAGTGACACTCACAGCAAGGGCTATATCAGGTCGTGTACACAGCATGGCATACATGAGGCTCCCTATTGTCGAAGCATAAGGGATATTGCTCATGCGTTGTATCTCTTCAGATGTGTTGGGGCACATCTTCTTGGAGAGATGAATCCCATGCCTTAGGGGTAATAGACCCCTCTTGGAGTTTTCTATACTGAATCTCTTCAGTACCTCCTCTATGCACATTTTCTGTGATAGGCCAAGCATCCTCTTAGATCTATCTCTATAGACCTTAATCCCCAAAATGTAGGATGCTTCCCCAAGGTCTTTCATGGAGAACTCTTTTGACAACCAGACCTTGACCGAGGTTAGCATGGAAACATCATTCCCAATCAAGAGGATGTCATCCACGTACAGTACGAGGAACACAACAGCACTCCCACTAACCTTCTTGTAAACACACGGTTCCTCTTCGTTCTTGATGAAATCAAACGATTTGATCGCATCATTGAAACGAGTGTTCCAACTCCGAGATGCTTGCTTTAGTCCATAGATGAACCTTTGCAGCTTGCAGACCTTGTGATCTCTATCACTGGAAGTGAAACCCAAAGGCTGCTCCATATAGATATCTTCATCAAGATATCCATTCAGGAAAGCAGTTTTCACATCCATCTGCCATATTTTATAATCATGAAATGCTGCAATGGCAAGCAATGTTCGAATGGATTTTAGCATGGCTACAGGTGAAAAGGTCTCCTGATAGTCAATGCCTTCGCGCTGACTATACCCTTTCGCCACTAGCCTTGCCTTATAGGTCTCTACCTTTCCATCCGAACCTATCTTCCTTTTATAGATCCATTTGCATCCAATAGGTACTATACCTTCTGGTGGATCTACTAAGATCCAGACTTGGTTGGAATACATGGAGTCTATCTCTGACTTCATGGCTTCCAGCCATTTCTCGGAATCGATATCAGATATCGCCTCGTTGTAGGTATTGGGATCCTGTATATGTTCCCTATCTCCCATGAGGAACATTTCCTCGGTGTCCTCTACTAGTATACCTAAGTATCTATCGGGAGGATGGGAGACCCTACTAGATCTACGAAGTGGAGGAGGTACAACGTGTGCTGGCTCTATATGAATAGGTTCTATAGGATCCATTACTCGTTGCTTTTCAGAGACTTTCTCTTCAAGCTCAATTTTCCTCCCACTGCCTCTATCAAGGATAAACTGTTTTTCCAGGAAGACGGCATGCCGGCTCACAAACACATTGTGATTCTCTGAGACGTAAAAATTGTATCCTAATGACTCTTTTGGATATCCAATGAAACGAGCACTTATGGTCCTAGGTTCTAACTTGTCCGCCTGTAGTCGCTTGACGTGGGCTGGACATCCCCAAATCTTGAGATGACCAAGACTCGGCTTCTTACCATGCCATATCTCATACGGTGTGGTAGGAACGGATTTAGAGGGAACTCTATTCAGTAAATAAATCGCGGATAATAAGGCATCTCCCCAAAGAAACATAGGTAGATCTGTGAAGCTCATCATGGATCGGACCATATCCAATAGAGTCTGATTCCTCCTTTCTGACACCCCGTTGAGTTGAGATGTACCCGAAGGTGTCCATTGTGAGACTATGCCATTCTCCCTGAGATAATCCCGAAATTTTCCACTAAGGTATTCTCCTCCTCGATCTGATCGAAGAACCTTAAGGGTTTTTCCAGTCTGTTTTTCTACTTCATTTCTGAATTCTTTGAACTTTTCAAAAGACTCAGATTTGTATCTCATAAGATACACATACCCATATCGTGAATAGTCATCGGTAAAGGTAATGAAGTATGAATAACGACCCCTGGCTGACACATCAAATGGGCCACACACATCAGTATGTACCAGGGTAAGTATTTCAGTGGTCCTCTCCCCATGTCCTACAAAGGGTAATCTAGCCATTTTTTCTTGAAGACAGGACTCACAAACTGGATATGACTCAGAAGTCAATGGGCCAAGAAGTCCATCTTTCTCCATTTTGTTCATTCTGTCCTCTCCAATATGGCCAAGCTTGAGGTGCCACAAATACTTCTGGTTTATCTCATCTCTGGATCTTTTAGATCCTATGGCACTCACTACTTGCTCGAACACATTCACAGACACATCAATATGCAAGTGATAGAGATTGTCAATCATGAAACCACGTGCAACTAATTTATTTCTGAAATAAATAGAACAGCAGTCTTTGTCAAAGATCAAAACATGACCATCCTGTGCTAAATATGAAACAGAAATCAAATTCCTGCTAGCAGCAGAGACATAATAACAGTCTCTAAGCAATAAACTAAATCCAGACGGTAATCGCAAAGGATAGGTGCCCACAGCTACAGCAGCAACTCTTGCCCCGTTGCCAACCCGAAGGGTTACTGCACCTTCCGCCAGCCTCCTACTTTCCTTTAGACCCTGCATAGTAGTGCACAAATGAGCACTAGAACCAGAATCTATAACCCAACTAGAAGTAGAAGAAACCGTAAGGTTAGTTTCAATTACGAGCAAGTCTAACATACCTTCATAAGGTGTGTCCTTTTTGTTCTTTAGGCTCTCGAGGTATGAAGGGCAGTTCCTTTTCCAGTGGCCGTTGACGTTGCAGTGGAAACATTTTCCTTTGTCATCAGCCTTTTTCTTATGAACTTCCTTCTTAGGCTTCTTGTCTTTCTTTTGCTTCTTAGCAGGCTTCTTTTTCTTCTAAGTAGACTTTCTCTTGGAACCAGAAGTCAGCTCAGCAGTTAGAACAGAGCCTCTTGAACCTTTCAAGGCTCCCTCAGCAGTTACCAACATATTTGTCACGCCCCCGAACCCATCACCCGGGTCCGGCACGCGACCGGCCGCATGATCCCTAGAGCAATGCCCTAAAGATCATGCAAGGCCTAAGATAAACAACAATTCCAATAATTCCAATAATTCCAATAAATGCCAAAATCAATAATTAATGGAATTCAATCAGATCCAACCAAAATGTACTGAATGATTACATAAATTCAAATGTCCATAAATAAGAGATAAATTGACTTCTAACTATCTAGCAGTCTGACTCAGATCGAGCTCACTTCTTGTCCCATCCGACAGATTCTACGAATCCAGTGCCTCTGAAAAAAAATGGAAGTGTAGTATGAGCTTTTCCAGCCCAGTAAGAATCCCAACAGCCACACACAACAAAATCATAAAATAATCAAGTATCAAAATATACATATCATTTCATCATTTCAAAAGCTCAACAAACAACAAATATATGTAATCAGTACATATACACCAATCCTTTTTCACATTATGTGATCCATTCCCGTATTACTCAGATTCCAAGTTTTCAAACTTTTCATTTCTGGCGTTGGACTAACCAAGATCATGTCCCAGTCCAAGACTGCACAAATCCCACGCATAAGCTCGTGGCAGCTATCCCACGCGTAAGCCCGTGGAGGCTATCCCACGCATCAGCTCGTGGCCGCTATCCGTAAGCCCATGGAGGCTATCCCACGCGTAAGCCCGTGGAGGCTATCCCACGCATCAGCTCGTGGCCGCTATCCGTAAGCCCGTGGAGGCTATCCCACGCATCAGCTCGTGGCCGCTATCCGTAAGCCCGTGGAGGCTATCCCACGCGTAAGCCCGTGGAGGCTATCCCACGCATCAGCTCGTGGCCGCTATCCGTAAGCCCGTGGAGGCTATCCCACGCGTAAGCCCGTGGAGGCTATCCCACGCATCAGCTCGTGGCCGCTATCCGTAAGCCCGTGGAGGCTATCCCACGCATCAGCTCGTGGCCGCTATCCGTAAGCCCGTGGAGGCTATCCCACGCGTAAGCCCGTGGAGGCTGGAAAAGCTCATACTACACTTCCATTTTTTTTTAGCCTCCATGGGCTTACGCGTGGGATAGCCTCCACGGGCTTACGGATAGCGGCCACGAGCTGATGCGTGGGATAGCCTCCACGGGCTTATGCGTGGGATAGCCTCCACGGGCTTACGCGTGGGATAGCCTCTACGAGCTTATGCGTAGGATAGCGGCCACGAGCTGATGCGTGGGATAGCCTCCACGGGCTTACGCGTGGGATAGCTGCCACGAGCTTATGCGTGGGATTTGTGCAGTCTTGGACTGGGACATGATCTTGGTTAGTCCAACGCCAGAAATGAAAAGTTTGAAAACTTGGAATCTGAGTAATACGGGAATGGATCACATAATGTGAAAAAGGATTGGTGTATATGTACTGATTACATATATTTGTTGTTTGTTGAGCTTTTGAAATGATGAAATGATATGTATATTTTGATACTTGATTATTTTATGATTTTGTTGTGTGTGGCTGTTGGGATTCTTACTGGGCTGGAAAAGCTCATACTACACTTCCATTTTTTTTCAGAGGCACTGGATTCGTAGAATCTGTCGGATGGGACAAGAAGTGAGCTCGATCTGAGTCAGACTGCTAGATAGTTAGAAGTCAATTTATCTCTTATTTATGGACATTTGAATTTATGTAATCATTCAGTACATTTTGGTTGGATCTGATTGAATTCCATTAATTATTGATTTTGGCATTTATTGGAATTATTGGAATTATTGGAATTGTTGTTTATCTTAGGCCTTGCATGATCTTTAGGGCATTGCTCTAGGGATCATGCGGCCGGTCGCGTGCCGGACCCGGGTGATGGGTTCGGAGGCGTGACAGAGTGGTATCAGAGCTTCAGGTTAAGGTATCCTAAGGTTTAGGAATCATAGGGTTTAGGCTCGAGTAAGCCTGAGTGGGGAAAATCACTAAATACGTAAGATATTAAATGGTGTGATTAGCATATGAAGGATGCGAAATTTTCTTAATCTGATGATCTTGATGCTGGAAAAATTGTGTAGGTTGATATGGCGCGAGGGCGTGGTCGGGGGCGTGCCAGGAGGCCGACCCGATTTGCAGATGGCTCCACGGCTTGGGCACCCTCTGGACAGCAGGAAGATACCTCATCCACGCCGACTCGGAGTGTGCCACAGCAGGAGCACACTATGGACCCTACTGGTAGTACTCCAGAGATGGGAGCTCCGGAGATTGGGACATCCGAAGGACCAAGTATTCAGCTTGAGGAGACGATAAGTGCTTCACAGTTGATGCAAATGATGGTGCAACAGCAAGCTGCTGCCAGGGAAGATATAATGAGGATGGTAGAGGTGCAGCAACAGTTCTTGCAGCAACAGTTGCAGCAGCAGCAAGCTATGTATCAACAACAGCAGCAACAACAGTTCCAAGGCACTACAGCTCAGCCGGAGCACCGAGTCAGTCTGTTGGATTTTCAGAGGTATGCACCCCCAGCATTTAAAGGTACAGCTGACCCGATGGAGGCTGTGAGCTGGCTGAAACAGATGGAGAAAGTCTTTCAAGCTCTGAGGTGCCCTGATGAGGAGAAAGTTCTTTTTGCCACATTTATGTTACAGGGTGAGGCAGCTGACTGGTGGGAGATGGAGAAAGGGAAGCTTGGTCCGGATGATGCCCCCTTCATTTGGGAAGAATTTAAAAAGGTTTTTCATGAGAAGTATTTTCCCCAGGGTATCCGATTCCAAAAATATAGGGAGTTTGACCGACTGGAGCAGGGTGATATGACAGTTGCTCAGTATGCAGCAAAGTTTGAAGAGATGTCCCGATATGCTCCGACTTTGATATCAGAGGAAAGTGATCGAGCAAGGAAATTTGAAAATGGGCTCAGGGGAAGGATTCAACAACAAGTCGCTGCTTTTGAACTATCTAGTTACAAAGATGTGGTCAACAAAGCCCTAGTGATAGAAAAAGGGCTTGACAACGCCCAGGCTGCTAGAGAAAAGAATATGAAGAAAAGGTTTCGATCTACTGATTCTCCGAGCCAAAATAGTAGACCTTTCAAGTCGAAGGATCAGAGACCGAACCAAGTTGTCACCAGAGATAAAGGACAAGCTCGAAGTGCTATTAGATGCTACCGCTGTGGAGGACCTCATCTTAAGCGAGACTGCACCTGGATTGGAGGGCCATGTTTTTCTTGTGGTCAAGAAGGGCATAAGGCTGTTGTTTGTCCTAGTGGGAAGGAACAGCAGAGGCGACAGGCACCTCAGTCTTCTCAGAGAGCCCCTGGAAATCGAGCACCTCAGGAGGGACAACAACAAGAGGGAGGGCAGCAGAGGCCTAGGACCCAGGGTCGAATTTATGCACTCACAGAGCAAGATGCCAAGGCTTCTAATTCAGTGGTGACAGGTACTAAATCCATCCCTAATACTCTCTCTTGTTTGGCATGTCATAAATTTTGTTGGGTTATATATGTTTGTCCATGTATGGATAAAGATTGTGATTAGGTGCCTTGTGACTATGTACAGGCATGATTAGGTTAATGTCATATGATGCAAATATTTTATTTGACTCTGGTGCTACCCACTCATTCATATCGGCCAATTTTGTTAGAAAGAATACTGAAATATCACCAGTGCCATTAGAATTTGATCTATGTGTCTCAACGCCAAGTGGAGATGTTATATTAGTTAATTCAGTTTGCAAGAACTGTATATTGGGCGTTGAGGACAGGGAAATGAATGCAGACTTGTTGGTCTTAGAGATGAATGACTTTGATTTGATTCTTGGAATGGACTGGTTGGCAGCATACCATGCTACTGTTGATTGTTTTGAGAAAACGATCAAGTTTCAGATCCCTGGTCAGCCAGTGTTTGGGTTGGTGGGTAGCAAGTCACCTCATCAAATGAAATTAATCTCAGCTCTACAGGCTAAGAAGCTTCTCGCAAAAGGTTGTGAAGGATTCTTAGCTGCTGTGTTAGATACCCAGAAAGAGGAGCCCAAGTTAGAGAATATCCCTGTGGTGGCAGAATTTCCAGATGTGTTTCCAGATGAATTGCCAGAATTACCCCCTGATAGGGAGATTGAATTCTCCATCGACTTGATTCCTGGCACTGGTCCAATTTCAAAGGCTCCATATCGAATGGCTCCAGCTGAATTGAAAGAGCTGAAGGAACAACTACAGGAGTTAATGGATAAGGGTTTTATCAGGCCTAGTGTATCCCCTTGGGGCGCTCCTGTATTATTTGTGAAAAAGAAAGACGGTAGCCTCCGACTCTGCATAGACTACCGAGAATTAAACAGGGTGACAGTACGGAATAAATACCCACTACCAAGAATTGATGACTTGTTTGATCAGTTGCAAGGGGCTCAGATTTTCTCGAAGATTGATCTTCGTTCTGGCTATCACCAATTGAAAATAAAGGCAGAGGATGTACCTAAGACAGCTTTCAGGACCAGATACGGGCATTATGAATTTTTGGTCATGCCTTTTGGTTTGACAAATGCACCGGCTGCCTTCATGGATCTTATGAATCGGATATTTAAACCTTATTTGGATCAGTTTGTAGTGGTGTTCATTGATGATATTTTGGTGTATTCAAAGAGCTCACAGGAACATGAAGAACATCTAAGGGTAGTATTGCAAATTCTTAGAGAAAAGAAGTTGTATGCAAAGCTATCAAAGTGTGAGTTCTGGTTGGATAGTATTTCTTTTCTTGGGCATGTGATCTCCAAAGAAGGTGTCTCTGTTGATCCAATGAAAGTGGAGGCAGTGGTTGGGTGGTGTAGACCTACCAATGTAACTGAGGTGCGCAGCTTCTTGGGATTGGCTGGATATTACAGAAGATTTGTTGAGGGATTCTCCTGTATTGCCATGCCTTTAAGTCGCTTGACTCAGAAGCGAGTAAAGTTTGAATGGACAGATGACTGTGAACAGAGTTTTCAAGAGCTGAAAAAGCGTCTGGTGACAGCCCCAGTACTAGCTATTCCATCTGGAACAGAAAGCTTCACCATCTATAGTGATGCATCTCGTAAAGGACTTGGGTGTGTACTGATGTAGAATGGGAAGGTGATAGCTTATGCCTCTAGACAGTTAAAGTCATATGAACAGAATTACCCTACACATGATTTGGAGTTGGCAGCGGTAGTTTTTGCTCTGAAGATATGGAGGCATTATTTGTATGGGGAACACTGTGAGGTTTTCACAGACCATAAGAGTTTGAAGTATATCTTCACACAGAAGGAGCTAAATTTGAGGCAAAGAAGATGGCTAGAACTACTGAAGGATTATGACTTGACTATTAGTTACCATCCGGGAAAAGCAAATGTAGTGGCTGATGCTTTGAGCAGAAAATCCTCAAGTGGGCTGGCAGCATTAATCACTACACAGAAGCATATTTTATTAGATTTGGAGAGATCAGGGATTGAGATACGGCTACATGATCCTAAGGTACATTTGGCTACCCTCACAGTGCAGCCTACTCTGATTGAAAAGATCAAGATGTCTCAAAGAGAGGATCCAGAGTTACAGAAGATCAGAGAAACAGTAGAGTTAGGTGTGCAGTCAGAATTCCGAGTGCATGAAGATGGCTCTTTAAGATTCGGGAACAGGGTATGTGTGCCAAAAGTGCCAGAAATGAAGAAAGAGATTCTTGATGAGGCCCATAACTCAGCTTATACAGTGCACCCAGGAGGTACTAAAATGTACCGGGACTTGAAGGAAAATTTTTGGTGGAGTGGCATGAAGCGAGATATAGCTCAATATGTTGCACAGTGCTTAGTGTGTCAGCAAGTGAAAGCTGAGCATCAGAGGCCTGCTGGACCACTACAGTCTCTTCTCATTCCTCAGTGGAAGTGGGAACATATCACCATGGATTTTGTGACTGCTTTGCCTAAGACTCCTCGGGGTAATGATGCAGTGTGGGTGATTGTTGATCGACTGACCAAGTCAGCACATTTCTTGCCTTTTAGAGTTGGTTTTACTTTGGAGAAATTGGCAAGTATGTACATAGAGCAAATTGTGAGGCTGCACGGGATTCCAGTTTCAATTGTGTCTGACAGAGATACTAGATTTGTGTCACAATTTTGGAAGAGCCTTCATAAAGCTCTTGGTACAAGACTGGACTTCAGTACAGCTTTTCATCCACAAACTGATGGACAGTCGGAGCGCACTATTCAGATCTTGGAGGACATGTTAAGAGCTTGTGTCATGGATATGGGTGGTGCATGGGATAGTCATTTGTCACTGGTTGAATTTGCCTACAACAATAGTTATCAGGCCAGCATTCAGATGGCTCCTTTTGAGGCACTGTATGGCAGAAAATGCCGATCTCCAATTTGTTGGGATGATGTGGGAGAAAGAAAGGTATTGGGTCCAGAGATAGTACAACAAACTGTGGATAAGATACAGATAATCAAAGAACGGCTCCTTACAGCTCAGAGTAGACAAAAGAGTTATGCTGACAATAGGAGAAGAGAACTGGAGTTTCAGGTTGGTGATCATGTTTTCTTGAAAATATCTCCTACTAAAGGTGTGATGAGGTTCGGGGTTCGTGGAAAATTGAGCCCTAGGTATGTTGGTCCGTTCGAGATCTTGGACAGAGTTGGAGAAGTGGCATATCGTTTGGCTTTACCACCAGCTTTATCAAGTGTGCATAATGTATTTCATGTTTCAATGCTAAGAAAATATATTCCGGACCCGAACCATGTGGTAGATTTTGAGCCTATAAGTCTGCATGAGGATCTGACTTATGACGAGTACCCGGTACGGATTGTGGATAGAAAGGATCAAGTGTTGCGACGTCGGACCATTCCTTATGTAAAGGTGCAATGGAGCAACCACTCCGAAAGAGAGGCCACTTGGGAGCTCGAAGAAGAAATAAAAGCCAAACATCCTCAACTCTTTGGTAGTCCAGGTACATTAATTTCGCGGACGAAATTTTTTTTTTTGGAGGGGAGAATGTAAAACCCCAAAATAAAAAAAAAAAAAAAGGAAAGGGGCGGACGGGCCGGCCCGAAAAGACCGGGCCCATCCCCCTTATCACGATCGTGCCTAGGGCACGATCGTGGAAGAAGAGGGTATAGGGAGGGGGGACGGCGGCGGCGGCTTGGAGAGGCGACTCGCCGGAGAGACGAGCGCCGGAGGGAGGAACCGGCCGGCCGCGGAGGAAGCCGGAAGCTTTTCCCTCCCTCGGTGAAGATCAAATCGGGAGAAGAGGTCTCGGATCCGTGCGGGAAAACCCAAGACCCCTCCTCCGATTCCTCGCCGGAAAGTCGCCGGAACAACCTCATCGGGCCGAGGTAAGCATGGCTTCGTCCTTTGCATTTTATTTGCCTGACTTTGGTTGGGTTTCCTGGGTTATGGCCGACGGAATCACCGAAGAAGGATCCGAAACAGGGTACCCCTGTTTCGGCTCCTCTCCTCTGGATTTTTGCCGCCGCCGGCCGCCGAGATGGCCGGGATTCATGGCGGTTGGAGTTGGTCGGATCTGTGAGGGGGTCAGAGAGGGTTTTCTAGGTTATGTATGTGATGAGGGAGGGTGGATCCGAGGTCTTCTTCCTCGGGATCCCATCCTCTCCTCCTCTTCCCCTCGTCGGTTGGCCACCGGCGGCGGCGACGGCGGCTGGGTGTCGTCGGTTGGGGGCCGAGCCACCATCACGGTGGCCTTTCCGTGGAAGAAATGGAGGAAGGGGGAGGGGTCTGTGTCGGTTGGAAAGAAGAAGAAGGAGAAGAAGAAGAAGAAGAAAAAGGAGGGAAAATAATAATATAATAATAATAATAAGAGAAGAAGAAAAAGAAGAAGAGGAAGAGACTTCTTCCTCTCTCTTTCTCTTAGCCGGTTACCATCGCCGGCGACTGCAGCAGGGGCGGCCGGCGATGGTTCGGCCAATGGTGGCCGAGGGTGGGGAGGTGAGGGCGCAGCCACCCTGGCTGTTGCCCTTGGACCAAGGAGGTGGAGGAAGAACCCTTCTCTATCATCCACCCTTCTTTTGGTCTTTTCATCGGGACCGGCCATCGTCGCCGGCTTGGCAGCGGCCACGGCTAGCGACGACATGGGCCGGTGGTACAAGGGTGGGAGTCGGGCCACCCCGACTGCCCTAGATTTGGAGAGATTGAAATGTTTGGGGACCTGGTGATGGACCCCATAGTAGATGTGAATTATGGTTTAGAATATTTAAATATTAAATGATTTAATTTGTGATTTGTAATTGATGTTGTAGAGGAAGGGTCGGCGGAGCCAGGAGGTTTTGATCAGGGAACTGAGCACCCCAGCGCGTAGGTTGTGATTTGGACTGTGTTTGAGTCACTCTACAATTTCTGTAAGAATCCCTACATCTGAGCACTTCTATGCATATATTGATTTATCGTTGGATTTATTTTACGGTTGTGTTGTTATTGCTTGTGAGCTGATATGACACATATGAGATGAATGTTTGTCAACATATTTTCATTATTATGTTGTTATTGTTTATGTGTTGATGCGGCACCTATGAGGCGTGCATGTTGTTTTAATGAATATATTGAGATAAATTCATTTGGGAAGAAATAACATATTTTTGAAAATTTATGAAAATATGTGATGTGATGGGAATGTGATTGAACATGTAAAACTAGACATGTAATATGGGTTGGACTAACCTTGTCATGAGATAGCGGCCACGAGCTGATGCGTGGGATAGCCTCTACGGGCTTACGGATAGCGGCCACGAGCTGATGCGTGGGATAGCCTCCACGGACTTACGCGTGGGATAGCCTCCACGGGCTTACGGATAGCGGCCACGAGCTTACGCGTGGGATAGCCTCCACGGGCTTACGCGTGGGATAGCCTCCACGGGCTTACGGATAGCGGCCACGAGCTGATGCGTGGGATAGCCTCCACGGGCTTACGCGTGGGATAGCCTCCACGGGCTTACGGATAGCGGCCACGAGCTGATGCGTGGGATAGCCTCCACGGGCTTACGGATAGCGGCCACGAGCTGATGCGTGGGATAGCCTCCACGGGCTTACGCGTGGGATAGCCTCTACGAGCTTATGCGTAGGATAGCGGCCACGAGCTGATGCGTGGGATAGCCTCCACGGGCTTACGCGTGGGATAGCTGCCACGAGCTTATGCGTGGGATTTGTGCAGTCTTGGACTGGGACATGATCTTGGTTAGTCCAACGCCAGAAATGAAAAGTTTGAAAACTTGGAATCTGAGTAATACGGGAATGGATCACATAATGTGAAAAAGGATTGGTGTATATGTACTGATTACATATATTTGTTGTTTGTTGAGCTTTTGAAATGATGAAATGATATGTATATTTTGATACTTGATTATTTTATGATTTTGTTGTGTGTGGCTGTTGGGATTCTTACTGGGCTGGAAAAGCTCATACTACACTTCCATTTTTTTTCAGAGGCACTGGATTCGTAGAATCTGTCGGATGGGACAAGAAGTGAGCTCGATCTGAGTCAGACTGCTAGATAGTTAGAAGTCAATTTATCTCTTATTTATGGACATTTGAATTTATGTAATCATTCAGTACATTTTGGTTGGATCTGATTGAATTCCATTAATTATTGATTTTGGCATTTATTGGAATTATTGGAATTATTGGAATTGTTGTTTATCTTAGGCCTTGCATGATCTTTAGGGCATTGCTCTAGGGATCATGCGGCCGGTCGCGTGCCGGACCCGGGTGATGGGTTCGGGGGCGTGACAATATTCAACAATTCGGTCTTAGTGCATTCAATCTTATTCATATGTTAGTTTACTATAAACTGCCCAAATGAATCAGGAAGGGATTGCAGGATCAGATCTATCTGCAGTTCCTTATGCATGGTCATACTGAGCTTCTCAAGCTCCTCTAAGTCCTTGATCATAGTCAAACAGTGATCATGGACAGACTGCCCCTCGCGCATCTTTGCCTTGAAGAGCCTCTTGGACACTTCAAAGCGTGCAGTGCGGCTCTGCTCACCATACAACTCTTGCAGATGAGCCAGTATTTCCCTAGCAGTCTTCATGTTCTCATGCTGGCATTGAAGTTCGTTAGTCATGGATGCCATGATGTAGCACTTGACCCTAATGTCGTCATCTGTCCACTTTTGATGCGTCTCACGCTGATCATCAGTAGGACGTGCTGGTAACCTAGGAATATCATTCTCGAGCACATACCCTAGTTTCTCACAATTTAGAACAATTTTCAGGTTTCTAAGCCAGTCTTTATAGTTGGTTCTGGTCAGTCGGTTGGTCTCAAGGATACGGATCAAAGGGTTTGAAGCTGACATTGTGATCTGTAGAGAGTAAAGATTCTAGTTAGACTTTGTACTTGAACTTAATTTATTCTAGGGACTTTTAGAATAAATGTGCTCCCACTATTTTCTCGAATCCCTCATACTCCCCTGTTGGAGAAACGAAAACCCTACGCGACTAGGATTTCTAGTGGGTACTGCGGTCTCACCGATTTACATGCCGCCTCACCTAACAGTTATTGGTGACATATAAATGGATGAGTGTACAACTCTTGTACAATGCTTTTCAAGCAAATTGCAGTGGTACTTGGTCTCTAAGTCATGAAGACCTCACCTAACAGTTATTGGCCCCATTACTTAGTTAAGTCAGACCCACCGTATAACCGCAGAAATAAAGTCGTCATTGGGTCCTCACCTAACAGTTATTGGTGCCCAACCCCACCTTTACCCCACAACATCTCATGTCTAATAGAGAGGTCCAGTCCCCGGATGCAACTTGCCCACTGTGTCCAGCCGAGACAAATCAACACCGAAAAGACCTTAGCAGCTCTACTACGGTGGAAGAACTATGGACTTAATATTGCATAATCAAGTCTTAGTGTTTGCAACTTGAGTTCTTCATAAGAGGTAATCGAATAATTGGCCAGGTAAGCAGGTGGGAGGCTCTCCTTACTCAAGGAGTGAGGTCCTAATTAAGTAACCACCTTATAGGCTTGCCTAGACACCAATTAGATCAATTAATCAAATATGACTAACTCATGTTGGTTCACCCTCGACTGATTAGGGAGGTTTCGATTTAGGTCTCACTCGATCGCGTATTCACATCTCATGCAAATATAAGTCTACCCACATAGACATAAATATTAAACATCCAGGCATTTATCAAAAATAAATATAATGGTGATGATCATGGATCCAGGATGGGGTCATTTTACAAGCACATGCACGTCAATTGGTTTGATCGTCTTCAACTCTTGACTCGATCTTGATCCTCTAGGTCCAATTGTGATCAACTCGTTGATCCATCTTCAATCAACCCTTGATCTCGATCCGCGCATGTTGAGCTTGTTGATGTACATATCGATCAACCATCGACGTGCAACATACATCACAGATTACATCCCAGATTGCTTTAAAAATTAAATAAAAATAAAAATAAAATTACAATCCTTTTCATGAGACACGCAGGTCTCTAATACATGAATTTAAGATGCACGCAGGCATCTGAAAATTAAAATTACATGTATCACAGAACATCGCAGAACATTTCAGCACATTCAAAGGGTCCATCCATGATCATCACCATACGCATCACATGCATAAAAATTATTTTCAGATCTGTAATTTAATTGATTATTACATCTCATGACTTGCTGATCATGCTAGATTTGACTCTAAATATTTGTAATCACATTATCAAAGCATTAGAATCATTAATCTAAGCATCTAAATATTAGTATGTAGAAAAATCAGCAAGCTGAAAATTCTGCATACATAAATTTCAGCAAGCATAATCTCTTAAATTTCAGATCTAAAATACCTTTAAAAATTTAATTTTTATCTTAATCTACATAACCATGGCTCTGATACCACTGTTAGCATCCCACATATGCCATGAAAATTTCGAAATAATTTTCAGATTGCAGCGGAAAAATCTATGCGGGATCCGTTCATCACATGAACATATTTTAAAACCTTTCGTTTGTAGATGGATTAGAATTAAATTATTTTAAACCATTTTAAAAATCATTAAGAAGATCAGATCTTCATCTTGTACGGGTAGATGGTCTCCGTAAATCTGATTTACGTGGTATTTGATGAGGATTCAATGGAAGCCGCACACGCGTCCGGCCTCTACAGGTATCCACACGAAGTACTGACTCGATCGAAGCCTTTGGATCTCACCGGGGTGCTAGCTCCCTTGCAGAGATGGCTATGGATGGCTGAAGTCCTCTCCTTTGAATCAACTTTTGATTGGCTTGAGAGGAGGAAGAAGAAGGAAGAACGAAAGGAACAAGAACAAAGCCCTGCAGCCTTTTTCTTTTTCTTCCTTTTGGAACCAAGATGAAGAAGGAAGAGGGCGTCTTAGGCTTTTCTTTTTCTTCTCTTGATTGTGGCTCAAAGGAGGAAGATGGAGGAGGGTGCTCACGTTTGGAATGAGGAGAAAAACTATTTTCTTGGCCGAAATCCCATGCTCCTTTTGAAGTATTAAGGGATAAAGATGAGTTCCTATTTTTTAGGAACTCATTCTTATCCCTTTAGATGGCAAGCAAGGAGGGGCGTAGCCCCTTCCTTTTCTTCTCACGCAAGCACCAAGGGGAGGGGCGTGGGCCCCTCCCTCAAGTCCAATTAAATCCACCATTTAATCAAATTAAAGGGTGATTTAATTTGGGTTCATTTCATGAGTCCAATCCTATTCAAAATAGGATTTTTATGAACCCATTTCAATTTCCTCCTTATCCTAATCTAATTAGGATTTAATTGAACCATGACTCTATTGAACTCTTCAATCCTAATCCAATTAGGAGTCATGAAATTAATTAGATTAAATTTAAAATTAATTAGGACTTAGAAAATCCTAATCTAATCAGGACTTGTTCAAATTTCAGCCTTAAGACAATTAGGACTTTAGAAATCCTATTCCAAATAGGATTCTAATTTAATTTGAAATCCTAATCCAATTAGGACTTCATGAATCCCACTCCAAGTAGGACTCATGATCAAGTCCAATTAATTAAATCCAATTAATTAAATTAAATTGTAATTCGATTGCAATTATTCCTTCTTCTAACCACTAACTCTTAGCGGATTTTCATTTATCAATCTAATTGATTATTTGTGATTTCTAATCACATTCAACCATCGGATCGGTCAATACCTCTAATGTGTGTGACCCCATAGGTTCTATTCTGACTGGTAGTGAGATATATTGCAATCTCTATCACAATATCATTGAAAACTCCTTTCAATGGGTTGAAACAATTCCAACTCAACTCACCAGGGATTATCGACCATCAAGATGATCCCTGTGAGTCTCACCATCCACCAGTGACACCTAGCAGTATGTAGTGGCCACCCAGCATAATAGAATGATGAACCTCTAGGTGCAGTTATCGTATGATACAGTCCTTCTATCGTGGATCCCTACAGACTGGAGGTCATGGATAACTCGTCAAACCCCGTCGTCTGTCATATGTCTAGATTTATTCGACTTGAGTTCGATAGTGGAAAACTCTTTCTCCACTGTATATTATTGCCCTGGCCAAGGTCTTAGAACTCTGTCTAATAAATCACATAGGATCACTCCTCTTCTATCAAGGTCGATAGATTTCATGTAAGTGCATACCCTACTCTTACAGTGAACCTACTGCAGCCAATCTACACTACAAGGACCCATATGGCTAGAGACCATGTATACGTGTAGTCAAACTACAATAACCTCACTGTGAGTAGCCGAAGCACCGTAGGTCAAAGGACCAGTCATACTACTGCAACATCAAGTAAGTCACTGACGAGTGGATAGACATCCAAGTGACTTCTTGTCTTGGTCACGCTCAGTACCCTTGTTCTCTAACAAGCACCTGCACTATCACTTCAGTGTCCCTACACTGTAGACTCGAGTCTCGTCCATCCAGAAGGAAAGTGATCTGTGCACTGATCGGATCGATCACCGTCCTCGTGATGATCCATTGATCAGGAGCATTTAGAAATTAATCACCAATGATACATGGTTCAAATTCTCAACTCTTGAGAATATGTATCATCATCTTATTAATTTCTTGGACGATTCATAGACACATAAACAATATGAATGAAAAGAAGCCCATTTATTATTCAATAATAATAAAGTCAAGTACAAATTTATTGTTGGGGTATGTGGAGACCATTGGTGATGAAGAGAATTGAAGGAGAATCAATTCTGCATAATTCTGTCTGGCGGACTGTCGGAGTCGACTCGAGCTACAGTCGAGTCGACTCGGGAACAGTCGAGTCGACTCGGGAACAGTCGAGTCGACCCGGGAGGAGAAAGGCCAGAAGACCGAGAAAATCATGTTTCTGTCTGGACTGTCAGAGTCGACTCGAGCTACAGTCGAGTCGACTCGAAGCATCGTCGAGTCGACTCGAGCTACAGTCGAGTCGACTCGAAGCATCGTCGAGTCGACTCGAAGCATCGTCGAGTCGACTCGAGCTACAGTCGAGTCGACCCGAGATCGTGCCAGTTTTGTCCAGACGTGCCAGAGTCGACTCGAACCACAGCCGAGTCGACTCGGGCTCGCGGAAAATCGTACGGACGATTTTCTTTTGGTGTTTTTGGTGGCGTTTCGACGGCTATGATCATCTGAAGGTCTTGAGACTATATATAGGACTCATGAGAGCCCAAGGAGGAGAGATATTCAAGGATATTTCGAGAGAGACTCTTGTTTTGTGCGGCTAGGGTTCTAGAGAAGAAGAGGATTGGGATCCTACTTCTTGTGCAAAGGGAATTCTGTGTGAATCTCTTGTAGAGCGATTGTGTGTGATCGTTCGGGTGTGTGTTATCTCTGTAATCTGTTCATCCTAATTGAGATTTGGAGCGGTGGAGGACGTAGGCTACTTGTAGCCGAACCTCGTTACATCTTTGTGTTTGCTTTGCTATTTTCTTTCTATTTCTTCTTCCTTTGGTTTGATAATCCGCTGCGGTGCTCAAGTGTTTTACCCTATTGATACCACGGGGTAATCTTTTGCCCTTCGTAGCGGAAGCGAAGCGGTGATCCTTGAGTCCGGTGTCGAGGGAGCGAGAGAGTGCTTATCCGTTTGCTTCTCTCTTTGCTTGTCCGACGTTGGTGGTTGTACCGGTGTGAGTGGGTTCCGGTGCAGGGCGCTGCCAACAACTGGTATCAGAGCTATTGGTATTCTGCAATGGCGGATGAAGAAAAGTTGCGAATTGAGAAGTTCAATGGCACGAACTTCGGATTTTGGAAGATGCAAATAGAGGATTACCTTTACCAGAAGGATCTCTATTTACCTCTTGGAGGTAGAGCGAAGAAACCAGAGAAGATGTCCGATGAAGACTGGGAGGTCCTCGATCGGAAGATGCTCGGCACCATAAGATTGTCACTTGCATCCCAAGTGGCATTCAACATCAAAAACGAGAAGACGACGATGGAGTTGATGGCAACATTGTCGCGGATGTACGAGAAACCCTCAGCATCAAACAAGGTATTTCTCATGAAGAGGTTGTTTAATCTTCGTATGAAAAATGGCGGCAGCGTAGCAGAATATCTCAACGAGTTCAATGGACTCACGGCCCAGTTGGAGTCAGTGGAGATTAGTTTTGACGATGAGATTCGGGCATTGCTAATTCTCTCCGGATTGCCTGATAGCTGGGAGGGCCTGGTGATGGCTGTGAGCAACTCTTCGGCGACGGGGAAGTTGATCTTTGATGACGTTGTGGGAGTGCTTCTGAGTGAAGAAGCAAGAAGGAAATCTTCTGGAGCTACGGAGTCGTCTGGAAGTGCACTAAACACCTCTGACCGGGGAAGACAAAAGAAGGACGGTCGATTTCAAAGCGACTCGAAGTCGAGATCCAGCAGGTCTCGAGCACCTCAGAACAAGGGAGCGAAGTGCTGGAACTGCGGAAAGATGGGGCACTTTAGGAGGGACTGCAAATCTCCTAAAGGGAAGCAAGGCGACCACACCGAAGGAGTCAGCAAGGATCTGGCAAATCTTGCTGAAGACGGTGACATGGATGCCCTCGTTTTATCTTTATCTACCGGTGACGAGTCTTGGGTGATAGACTCGGGCGCGTCTTTCCATGCTACATCCCAACGGAAGCTTCTTGGAGGATATGAGAAGGGAGACTTCGGCAAAGTCTACTTAGGGGATGGAGAGCCTTGCACCATACAAGGAAGGGGAAGCGCGGAAGTGAAGTTGATTTCTGGATCTTCACTTGAGCTTGAGGACGTACGGCACGTGCCTCAACTGCAGAGGAATTTGATTTCTGTTGGACAGTTGGCGAGCCAGGGGTACAAGACTATTTTCACAGCTGATCAGTGGAAGATATCCAGGGGTTCGTTGATGGTGGCTAGTGGCAAGAAGGTTGGGACACTTTATATCGCCAATGGCACGGAGAACTCTATTGGAGTTGCTGCAGCAGATGTGGACGCCAAGTTATGGCATTGCAGACTTGGGCACATGAGTTATCAGGGACTGGAGGTGATGCACCAGTTGGAAAAGCTGCAGGGTCTCAGGAGTGTTGAGATGGACTTCTGTGAGGATTGTATTCTCGGAAAGCAGAAGCGTGTTTCATTCAACAAAGAAGGTAAACCTCGGAAGCAAGAAAAGCTAGATCTCGTGCACACGGACGTGTGGGGGCCTGCACCGGTTTCTTCCATTGGTGGATCTCAGTACTATGTTACTTTTATTGATGATGCTACCAGGAAGCTTTGGGTGTTCTTCTTGAAGCACAAGTCAGAGGTATTTGGGGTCTTCAGGAGATGGCAGGCAATGGTAGAACTCGAGACAAGAAGAAGGTTAAAATGCCTGAGATCAGACAACGGTGGTGAGTATTGTAGCAGGGAGTTTGAGGACTACTGTGCAGAGGCTGGGATCGTCAGGCAGAGGACAGTTCCAGGGACACCACAACAAAATGGAGTTGCTGAAAGGATGAACAGAACAATTAATGAGCGTGCCAGGAGTATGAGGATACATGCTGGATTGCCACAGCAGTTTTGGGCGGAAGCAGTTAACACTGCTGCCTACTTGATCAACAGAGGGCCATCAAAGAAACTTGAATTTGGGATTCCTGAGGAAGCATGGACAGCGAAGAAGATTGATTTGGCGCACTTACGAGTATTCGGTTGTACCAGTTATGTCCATGTTGATTCCAGTCAAAGAAGCAAACTAGACGCCAAATCAAAGAAGTGCATTTTCGTTGGATACGGAGGTCAACAGTTTGGGTATCGGTTTTGGGATCCCGAACACAGGAAGATCATTCGTAGTAATGATGTGGTATTTAATGAGAAAATGCAGCAGAGCACTGAATCAGAAACAAAACCTGTTGAGCCGTGTTTTGTGGATCCTGAAGAGGAGTCTACAAATTCTGGTCAGAAGACTCAGTCAGAGCAAGAACCTGAAGTATTGGCACCCTCTCCACAACTAAGAAGGTCCACTCGTAGTACTCATGGGAAGCCTCCTCAAAGGTATGATGGGACTCTTAGTTATTTGCTGCTCACAGATAATGGCGAACCTGAATGCTTCACGGAGGCATTGGAGGTTGATACCAGGAAGGAGTGGGAGTTGGCCATGGATGATGAGATGGAGTCATTGGAACAGAATCAAACGTGGGATTTGGTGGATCTGCCCAAGGGGAAGAAAGCATTGTCAAACAAATGGGTTTACAGGCTGAAGGAAGAGCAGAATGGGAAGAAACGGTACAAGGCCAGGCTGGTTGTAAAAGGATTTCAGCAGAGAGCAGGTATCGACTTCACGGAGATCTTTTCTCCTGTAGTCAAGATGAGTTCTATTCGAGCGGTGCTGAGCATGGTGGCAGTAGAGGATCTTCACTTAGAGCAGCTTGATGTGAAGACGGCCTTTCTCCACGAAGATCTCGATGAGGAGATATATATGCAGCAGCCGGAGGGATACATTGCAGCTGGCACGGGTGACTTAATCTGCAAATTAAAGAAAAGCCTCTATGGTTTGAAACAGGCACCCAGGCAATGGTATCTCAAGTTCGATAGTTACATGCTTGAGATAGGATACAGGAGATGTCAGGAGGATCACTGTTGCTACTTTCGGGACTTCGGTACATCTTACATTATCTTGCTATTGTATGTTGATGACATGTTAGTTGCAGGAGCTAGCATGCATGAGATTGCAAAATTGAAGCTGAAGCTATCAAGAAAATTTGCAATGAAGGATCTAGGAGCAGCAAAACAGATCCTTGGGATGCGGATCAGCAGAGATAGGTCTAAACATATCCTCAGACTATCTCAGGCGGAGTACATCAGCCGAGTACTCAAGAGATTCTGCATGGAGGGTGCCAAACCTGTTGGCACACCACTAGGTGCCCACTTAAAGCTTTCCAAAGGGCAAAGTCCGAAGACGCGGGTGGAGGAGCTCAATATGTCAAAAATCCCGTATGCATCGGCGGTGGAGAGCTTGATGTACGCTATGGTGTGTACAAGACCAGACATTGCTCAAGCAGTGGGAGTTGTGAGTCGCTTTATGAGCTGCCCAGGCTTGGAGCATTGGCGCGCGGTCAAATGGATACTGAGGTATCTGAAAGGCACGGAGCACATGTCATTGTGCTATGGAGGTTCTGAGATCCAGTTATAGGGCTTTGTGGACTCAGACATGGCAGGGGACTTGGATGGCAGGAGAAGCACGACAGGGTACTTGTTCACCTTGGGCAGTGGAGCCGTCAGTTGGATTTCCAGGTTGCAACCAGTTGTTGCATTGTCGACTACGGAGGCGGAGTATGTGGCAGCCACAGAGGCATGCAAGGAACTAATATGGCTTCAGGGCTTGATGAAGGAGCTTGGGAAGGAGCAGAAGGATTGCATGTTATATTCAGATAGTCAAAGTGCAATTCATCTGGCAAAGAATTCAGCTTTCCATTCAAGGACGAAGCATATTGACATACGGTACCACTTCGTGAGGTCATTGCTCGAGCAGGGACTCGTCAAGTTGGAGAAGATTCATACAAGTCAGAATCCTGCAGATATGTTGACGAAGGTCGCCACGGTGGAGAAGCTGAGGTGTTGTTCAGCTTCTGCTGGTCTTCATGCTTGAAGACGTTGAGGAGGCATCGTACCGATTTCACTAGGATGATTCATTTTCAGTGGGAGCACAGAGGAGAGCCAAGTAACAAGAGGATATACCCAAGGTCTCCAAGTGGGAGATTGTTGGGGTATGTGGAGACCATTGGTGATGAAGAGAATTGAAGGAGAATCAATTCTGCATAATTCTGTCTGGCGGACTGTCGGAGTCGACTCGGGAACAGTCGAGTCGACCCGGAAGGAGAAAGGCCAGAAGACCGAGAAAACCATGTTTCTGTCTGGACTGTCAGAGTCGACTCGAGCTACAGTCGAGTCGACTCGAAGCATCGTCGAGTCGACTCGAGCTACAGTCGAGACGACTTGAAGCATCGTCGAGTCGACTCGAGCTACAGTCGAGTCGACTCGAGACCGTGCCAGTTTTGTTCAGACGTGCCAGAGTCGACTCGAACCACAGCCGAGTCGACTCGGGCTCGCGGAAAATCGTACGGACGATTTTCTTTTGGTGTTTTTTGGTGGCGTTTCGACGGCTATGATCATCTGAAGGTCTTGAGACTATATATAAGACTCATGAGAGCCCTAGGAGGAGAGATATTCAAGGATATTTCGAGAGAGACTCTTGTTTTGTGCGGCTAGGGTTCTAGAGAAGAAGAGGATTGGGATCCTACTTCTTGTGCAAAGGGAATTCTGTGTGAATCTCTTGTAGAGCGATTGTGTGTGATCATTCGGGTGTGTGCTATCTCTGTAATCTGTTCATCCTAATTGAGATTTGGAGCGGTGGAGGACGTAGGCTACTTGTAGCCGAACCTCGTTACATCTTTGTGTTTGCTTTGCTATTTTCTTTCTATTTCTTCTTCCTTTGGTTTGATAATCCGCTGCGGTGCTCAAGTGTTTTACCCTATTGATACCACGGGGTAATATTTTGCCCTTCGTAGCGGAAGCGAAGCGGTGATCCTTGAGTCCGGTGTCGAGGGAGCGAGAGAGTGCTTATCCGTTTGCTTCTCTCTTTGCTTGTCCGACGTTGGTGGTTGTACCGGTGTGAGTGGATTCCGGTGCAGGGCGCTGCCAACATTTATATCCCAGAATAAATAATGTGTCTGCCAGATTGGCTTCTAGGGCATACATCTAACACTTTCTTCTCGCCGGTTCCGTACGAACCAGTTGAGTACTCCACGATGGATGAGCGCTTCGATCTCGTCTCGGAGTCAGAAATACTCCTCGGTGTCGTGGCCATGATCTCGGTGGAAGCGACAGTACTTCCTAGAGCATTGCCGAGCTTCTGATTCCCGCATCGGTGGCGGCGGTTGGAGATAGCCTCGGCCTTCTATCTCCATGAGAATCTCGGACCGAGTAGTAGTGAGGGGAGTATAGTTCCCATACCTCCCTGGTGGTGTTCTTTGCCGAGGCGGTGATCTCGGTCGGGGCCACGGTCTCAGGTGAGATGGACTCCTCAATCGAGGCAGGTTCTCCTCACGGCGAGATGATCGACTTCTTGGGCGGCCACGCTCCACGCGATATCTTTTCTGCCCCTTTGAGGGCTGCTCGGCAGCGTCTCGCCGAGAAGCCATGGCTTCTTCAGCCTTCGTATATTTTCGAGCTTGGGCCAGCATTTTCGTAAAATCGGCAGAAAAATTCTTCTCGATGGAGAAAAGAAATTTATAGGGCCGAGCTCCTATTTTTAAAGCCGACATGGCAATCGATTGGTCGAGCTCACGGACTTCCCAAGTGGCGGCAGTGAAACGGTTGATGTAGTCTTTCAGGGATTCTCTTTTCTTCTGCTTGATGTCGAGAAGAAAATCCGACGTTCGCTGCTGGCGCCTGCTGGCAGCAAAATTAGCCGCAAACTGCCTGCCGAGCTGTTCGAAGGAGAGCACGATGCTCGGCTTTAGCCTGGAGAACCAGATCCGGGCCGTTCCTCAGAGGGTTGCAGGAAAAGCCTTGCACAGCAGAGCCTCCGAGGATCCTTGCAGTACCATGAGGGCTCTGTAACTCTCCAGATGATCCAGGGGATCTGTGGTTCCATTGTAGGATTCTATTTGGGGCATTTTGAATCTTGGTGGGATCGGCTCATCCTCGATTAAGCGGCACAAGGACGACTTGGTAGTGAAATCAGGGTCGTCCTCACGCCTGATTCTTTGATCCTGAAGTGCCTCGACTCGCCGCTCGAGTTCTTCGACCTTCTTGTCGAGTTCTCCGCCTTGGAAAGTTGACATGGTGGTCTGTCCCGGTACTGATTGACCTGGGGTCGATTCGGCTTCCGAAGGTTATGGCCTTTTATCCTGGTTTTTCCTTAGCGGCTATCTCCGGGGAGACGCTCGGGTTGAACCCTGGTGACAGCGTCGTTTTCCATTGTTGACCCTCAAAGAGTCATGGGGATCTCGGCCTTGGGACACAAGTCCATCTGGAAGGAGCGTCGATTGAACATGAACCTACAGAGGTGGCATGTGAGGGGCCTCCACGCGTTGAAGGCCTTGGACTGCTGCTGCTAGTGCCTGGACTTACTGCACCAGCATGTTGAATTGCTCAAGTTGGATCTGAGGAACTTGATCCGCCGGAGGCCTTGGTGGCAGGTTCTGGACTGAGCGGCCAGGACTTGGTATGCGATGCCGAGAGGCATTAGAGGCTCCTCTGCTTCTCAGTCTCATGATCACGACTCGGTCCCTTCCTCTAGCGCCAACTATTGCTGGAAATTGGACCCAGGGATGACCGCGGATCGAGGAGGAGGAGCTCCGGCTGGTGGTGCGACGGCTGATGGCTGTCTCCGGCGGACCTGCAAGAAGCCTGTGGCCGGAGGTTCCGGCGTAGGCCCTCCAATGCTTAAGTCAAAGAGGAATTTTTAATGGAGAGAGAATAATGGAGGGGAGAGTAATGATGTAGTGATGTGTTTTGGCCACGGAGAGGAAGAGGAGAGAGATCCCCCGCCTGGAGTTTCTCACCCCCTTTTTATAGGAGGGGGTGCAGCAGTTACCTGTGATCGGGCGTGATTGCGCAAATCAATGAGTTATCGTAAACGGCCCGAGATTTCGGGATAGCTGGTGATCCGTTAAGATCGTGTGGATTCAAATGTTGACAGCTGTTGAGGCGGAGATTGCGAAATTTGATCCCGAATATGGAGGACTTGATTTTCAGTGGAGTGGGGAGGTTTGCTTCTCCCTTTGACTGGGTCTTTCTTGGCTTCGAGATCGATCGGGCTTATCTCAACGGAGACCATGCCTGCCAAGGTCATGCCGAGGTCGAGATCGTGAGCTCTGGGGTCGTCGATGCCGAGACTGAGCGCTCTGAGGTCGTGACTGCTAAGAGTATGCTTGCTGTCGTCACGTTCGTCATCAAGTATCGGCGACTTGACCATGTGCTTTGAACGATCCATTTTTCCCCCAACACAATCTAATATAAAATTTATTTTTCCAGTCTAAAGTATCCCTATGCAAATTGGCTCCTAGTATTTTCTTTTTTTATTCGCCCACAAACAAGAAGTATGTTTACTACCTTATTCTTTTAAAAAGGAACAACATGGCAGCGACTAAGCAAGATATGCAAACTCCTTTGTCATGACATCAACATTTTTTTAAAGAGAAACAAGGAGGGAAGGGCGTAGAAAGGAAACATGTCATAACAAGAAGGAATTACATTCTACCAAACAAGAGCAAACTTCTCGATTTATATGGAGAGCAAACAATTTTATTTTATAAATATAAAAACTCATGATCTTTTCCTAAAAACTAGTTGAAAGATATTATTTGAGTTCTTTAGTCTTGTATAAGCATCCAAAATCTTTTCGGCAAATAACCGATATGGAATTAAATATATATCTGCACAAATCCTCATATACTTCTTCCTTTTAAGTCTACATATTCTCGCTAGACTAAGAGTCTAAATCTATTCAAATCCAATCACAAATACAACGATTGATCAATCCAAATGGACTTTTATTGTAGTATCTTCTAGTCCACATATGTCATAGATGGATGTGCTTGGATACCATTTGTAACAACCCAAAATCTTTCCCAGAAAAAGCTAGTTAGATGGTATTATTGGATTCCTTAGCCCGATATAAATACCCAAGATATTTTCAGCAAATAATTAATGTGGAACTAAACAAATGTCTAGAATGAAGTCCATTTTTCACATCCTGTCTCGCTCTAGAGCCCAAATCTTTTTCCCCTCAAGGTAGCAAGTGAGGAAGTCATGCGAGAGAGGGAGGGGGAGTGCGCCAAAAGTTGTGCCTGAGTGCGGACTTTTGTCGAACACCCGGGGAGCGGAACATGGGAGATCGTCGACCGAGGAAGGAGAAGGTGGGCATCGCCGCACCGGGGGACGTGGGGAGTGCCCGAATCTAGGGGCCATCGCTACCAACAAGCCATGGGTGGAGGTGGCCAGAGGCTCCTTGCGACAAGCCATTTGGTCTAGCCACCGCATCTCGGACGAAGAGCTGAAGGTGGTGCAGCGGCACTTCACCGAGGTTCTGGTGATGCCGTCGGAAAGGCTAGGGAGAGCTCAGCTAGCCTAGAGCTCCAGGGCGGTTATCATGAGGAGCTTGGGTCGGTGTGTGCCTGAGGAGTGGGTAGCTCGGGAGCTCCGTGTCAAGGGGAAACTCAACTATGACTCCAAAGCTCTACCGACGGCGGAGGAGCATCTCTTGCTGCGGTTCAAGACTAAAGGCGATCGGGAGGCGACGATGGCGAACGACCCAGTCGTCGCCAGGCAACTCCTCACTATGGATAGGTGGCAACCGGACTTCATCCCAGGGGTGAAGTGTGTGCACAGGGTGTTAGCTTGGATTCGCCTCCCACGGCTGCCGGTGGAATATTGGGAGCGCGAATCCATCCGGGAGATTGCCGCGGCAGCCGGTCGGCTAGTGGCGGTGGATGAATTCACCGAGCGGCAATGCAAGCTAGGGTTTGCGAGGGTGAGGGTGGAACTGGACACGAGGTTGCCGTTGAAGCCGAGGCTATTTGTCCAAAGCCCATCGGAAAGATTCTGGCAGGCTTTCGTAAACGAAAGCTTGCTGGTGGTGTGCTACCGGTACGGGCAGATCGGAGGTTTGTTAGTTTCCTCCTCTCGGGTGCCGTTGGGGGCTGGTGGGCCTGAGGTGCCGGGAATGGACCCCGGAGCGGTTGACAAGGAGCAGTGCCGAGGGGGTGGTCGTCTGGTCTTCGAACCTTGACTGACCACTAATAGGGTTCGGCCACCTAGGGGGCCATCATCCAAGAGCAACTCAAGGGGGACGATGGTGCCACCATCCTTGGGGGCGGCGAGGTCGGCACTCGGACAGCTGATGCACCAAGAAGGGACTAGATCGGTGGAGCCTATCCCACTGTCGGACCCGGATGGGTGGCAGACACCGTCCAAGGTCGCTAGGGGCGGTCGCCGGGGAAGGGGGCATCCGCGGGCGTGCTGGAGCCTGGAGGGGTTGGAGGAGATGACAAGTTCGCTCGGGCAGGCCACCGAGTTAGGACCCGTCTGGGGCACCGTTATGGACCAGTCAGTCATGGGCCGGGGGGATGTTGCTGTTCAGGAGGCTGGGCTAGGCCCAGGGGTGCTGGAACGGGCCCCGCAGCCCGTCCAGAATCGGAGTGGCAGTCAGGCTGGGGAGACGTGGGTCGGGTGACCCGAGGCTTGGCTTGGCCTTGGCTCCCAGAGTACCGCTAGGTAGGGTACTGCTGCTATCTACCTGGCCTATCACATCTTGCTAGATAGAAATAATAGAGTCTTCGGAGATAGGAGGGCCCCTCTAAGGTCCGTTATGGAAAAGGCCCTCCTTCAGGCTATGGAGGTTATGAAGGCGACCTTGGCTGATTCATCTAGGATGGCTCGGCATCTCAACGTGAATTTCGACGGTAGTTTGCCCGCTGATGGAGATTATGCTGGTGTGGAGTTTGTAATCAAGGATCATGACTCCAAATTGATTACTGTTAGAGGGCATCGCACCTTCAAGGTTTCAACTTTTAGGGTGGAGCTCAGGGCAGCATGAGAGGAACTCTCCTATACGAGACATGTATTGGAGGCTGGGTGTATTATCCTCGAGAGGGATTTAGCCAAGATGATTGAGCGCATCTGGAGGTGGGGCGGGGAGAGGCAGAGCTGCCGCTTCTAAGTGACATCTGGCAGATGATGAGGGAGTGTTGTGCTTTCCAAGCTGTGCACGTGCTTCGTGAGGCGAATAGAGCTACGGATTGGATCGCCTTGTTCACTGCCCAATACTCTGGTGCAATCTTTGGGACTCGGCATACTTCAGTTCCATCCCCACTGGGTAGTCTTATTACCATGGATTTAGATGGTTGTGTTCATGCAAAATTAGTATGAGCAGCTGATGTACCAAAAAAAAAAAAAAAATATCTGCACCGACCCCCACAACAAACCAGCCCAAACCATATATAGCAGTTTTCATAATGTTTCGGTATTCTCGGATATGGAACTGGACTGGAACGGAGAGCAGATTTGCGACAGCTTATTTAAAATCTTCCTTCTTGTACTCAAGAAAGAACATTTCTTCTTGTGTTCCTCTTCCAACGGCCAAGCGATTCAAAACATTGATCATTTTGATTCAAAACAGACCAGGAAACTGCATGTCCATCAATTTCCTTGATATTTTTTCCTGCAAAAATGCCAAAGACCAAGTCTATACGACAGGACACCAAAACAAAGAAGCATCTCTCACTTTAACATGGATCTGGTCGAAAATTACTTGGGCGCTAGAAGTGGACTAGAAAGTCGATGCGGCTTCCAGATTTGAGAGGAAAGGTGGAGAAAGTCCCCAAATTCATTTAGACAAGATGCTGGAGTAGGTTTTGTCCTTTCTTCTTGAGAATATGGACGCGAGATTAGGTTTGAGACTGCATTCCTGCACCATAATAAACCAAGTAAACGGTAACCATGTTCAAGTCTTTGAAAGGGTAAGGCTTACAACTTTTCCCCAAGTCCGGAAAACTTGCTAGAATCTTCCAAGGAAAGACCAGAACGACGACGACCCGTTCTTTACGGGGAAAAAATAATAAATGAATGATGGCCTGGTCTACGCAAACAGAAGTAATCGTGTTTGAGCTTTTTTCTTATTTTTGAATTTTCCTTTGGTAAAATGGCGAGCGAGTTTAGACCGGAACTGGTACTCCTTTATCATGGCTGAACACCAAACAATGACGTCCTTTTTTTGGGTTTCAGATCATTACATTGTTTTCTAAAATCTTTTACAATTTTCGGATAAAAAACGACATTAAGATCAGATTTACGGCAGTTGATTTTACACCTAATGATCAACTAATTCAAAACATTGGATCATTACGAATGTTTTAATCAAATACGATGCCTACTGTTTTCATGGATCCGCTTGATATTTTTCTCTGCAAAGTTATTCGAAGTCCTTCCAGTCAAGCAGTGTTCTACACTGTAATGTATCGCAATTTCTCACCGAGTAAACCTAATGCATTGGAAGGACAATAACAAGGGTGCGGACGCCATGTGCGTGCTACATGCTCGGCCCCATATATCCCCATCTAGCTGGTCGGTCGATATTGCAAATGTTTAAATTGCGGTCTTGACACGTTTCTTTTGAGTCAAAGTCTATTGCTTCATGCTTTGAAACTTACATTATAGGTGCCTTCCGCGGACGTGCCGGAGGAGTAGAGGAGAGACACTTGGTAGCTTTTCATCTGAGCATCGCCTGTTCCAATCGTCAAACTTTCTTGCAACCACACAAATGTTTGGCTTTCTTATGAATTGAGAGTTGTATGAGAGAGCATCATCTATGCTAGGTTAATTCTGAAAGCAGACATTATCTACATTGAATGTGACTCGGCCATAGTAATCGATTGAATTCAGGACCAACACAACAATATTGACTGGCACCCGCTGCTCTGCAATATCTATGGGCTTGTGGGAGGGTTTGCTTTCTTTCGGACCACTAATGTTTATCGAGATGTGAACAGCGCTGCTGACTGAATTGCCTCATATGCTGTGTGCTATTTAGGAAAGTTCTTCTTGAAAAATATCAAGTCTGTTCCCTCCCCCTTTCATCAATTTTTTTTTTTTTGGACCTTTTTGGGCGCGTCTAGTTACAGCTGTACCAAAAGAACAAAAAAGAAAAAAAAGAAATCCGACTGAGTTTTCCACTCCTTAATAATCTAATGCCTGCCATGATTTTAAGGAGGACTCCTTGTGAACTAAAATAGAGATGGCTTCTTCCTCCCAGCGCAAGCACCAGCTCCTTCTCTCCCTTCTCCTTGTGCTGCACCCGCTCTCTGCCGCCGCCCAAACCGGACCCAACATAACTCGTGGTTCCTCCCTGTCCCCCCAGGGCAATAAACGCGCCTTGTGGGCACAGTCCCCTGCCGGCGATTTTGCCTTCGGATTCGTTCCCCTCCAACCTAACCAGTTCCTCCTCGCCATATGGTTCGCCAAAATAACCACGAACCTGACCGTAGTTTGGTCTGCTAACAGAGATCAGCCGGTGCAGACAGGATCCAGCGCGTCCCTGACAAGGAACGGCCGACTATCTCTCCTAGACCACAATGGCCAAGAGGTCTGGTCTCCGGGTGTCGGGGACGTTGCATACGCCACCATGCTCGATGCCGGAAACCTCGCGCTGATGGCCTCCGATGGGACGGGCTACGCATGGCAGAGCTTCGAGCACCCGACCGACACGATCCTGCCTACACAGGTGATGAACAAAGGAGGATTGCTTTCCTCCCGTCGCTCACCCAGTGCGGACGATTACTCTGTGGGAAGGTTTCAGCTCCGCCTGCTGCCCGACGGCAACCTCTGTCTGAACACCATAGCCTTACCCACCGAGCACGCCTACGAGGCCTACTGGCTCACCAAGGGCACCCTGGGTACCGGCTCCTATCTAGTATTCAACCAATCATCCGGCATTCAGGAAGTGCAGGAGAATTCAAGCCTTGTCAATGTCACGTATGCAAATATTGGATCCCCTGGAGATTACTACCAGAGGGCGACGCTCGATCCCGATGGAGTCTTCCGGCACTATACATACCCGAAGACCGGTGCAGGCAATGGGAGCTATCCAGATTCGTGGACGGTGGCGTCTTTCATACCTGAAAACATCTGCAGCGCGGTCATCGTGGAGAAGGGGGGGAGTGGGGCTTGCGGATTCAACAGCTACTGCCAGTTTGCCAACAATCAGAAGGCCTGCCTCTGTCCAGAACGATACTCATTAGTCGATCCAGCCAACAGCAGCAAAGGCTGCATGCCAGACTTTGCTGAGCCGAGATGCGATGCGTATGACTCGGCTGACTTTGAACTGACGGCGATGCCCAACACCAATTGGACGAACACGGCTTACGAATGGCTGTCACCGATGCAGGAGGATGAGTGCCGGCAATCGTGCTTGGAGGATTGTCGCTGCATGGTGGCGATATCCAAGGACGGCGACTGCTTGAAGAAGGCGATGCCCCTCTCGGGAGGGAGGGTCGATCCAGGATACGGAGGGAAATCTCTGTTCAAGATACCCAGGGTCGACTCTACCCCTCCTCCTCCCGGACTGAGCAGAGGGAGGAAAAGCCCGCCGGTCATTGTTTCTGCAATGCTCGGTTGCTCGGCTTTCGTCAACATCCTGTTGATCTCCGCCATAGCCTTGCTCTTCCTCTCCTCGCATCGCAAGAGATCACCTCGAGCTCAGATAGACAGCAGGACGGTGGGAGGACACTTGCAAGCTTTCAGTTACCACACGTTAGAAGCAGCTACCAGCAAGTTCGGAGAAATACTGGGCAAAGGTGCGTTCGGTACGGTCTATAAGGGGGTCCTGACTCTCGGCGAGGCTGAGGCACTTGTTGCAGTAAAGAAGCTAGACAAACTGGCACGAGATGGCGAAAAGGAGTTCAGAGCAGAGATGAATGCAATTGGTAGAACCCATCACAAGAATCTAGTTCAGTTGCTTGGCTTCTGTGATGAGGGGCCGCATCGACTTCTAGTCTATGAGTTCATGAGCAATGGCTCCCTAGCAAGCTACCTCTTCGGAGAGAACAAACCCAGCTGGGATCAGCGAATGCAGATCGCATTCGGGGTTGCAAGAGGGCTATCATATTTGCACGAGGAATGCAGCAGCCAGACCATCCATTGCGACATAAAACCTGAAAACATACTCCTTGATGACTGCTTTACGGCAAGAATCTCCGACTTCGGACTGGCGAAGCTGCTGATGCAAGAGCAGACGAGGACTCAGACGGACATCAGGGGGACGAAAGGCTATGTTGCACCTGAGTGGTTCAAGAAGAGAGCGATCACAGCAAAAGTCGACGTATATAGTTTTGGAGTCATGTTGCTTGAGATTGTTTGTTGCAGGAAGAACATTGAGCTGGAGTTTGGGAGCGATGCGGGGCCTATCCTTACAGAATGGGCTTACGACTGTTACAGCGAGAAGAGACTGGATGTTGTAGTGGAACATGATGAAGAGGCAAGGAGCAACTGGAGGATGCTTGAGAGGCTCGTGGCTGTGGCCCTTTGGTGCATTCAGGAAGAGCCATCCATGAGGCCTTCCATGAAGAAGGTGACACAGATGCTGGAAGGTGCAGTTGAAGTTTCGGTGCCACCAGATCCAACATCCTTTATCAGCTCGATGTATTAATGGCAGGTTCTCAAGCAACAGGAACGCCTTCAATTCATCTCTAGTATATGATGAAATAGTAGAGAGTAACCACCCTCGTAATGTCTAGAATCAGCATGTTTGTTGCTTTTCAGGTCCATCCTATACCAGCTTTTGCCGATTCATAACCATAACTACGAAGCATAATTAGGTTTGTCTACATTTCCTAAGAGCCTCCACCTCATTGTTTTCTCAATGTGAATTTTAATGATAGTACTACTGAGTGAGGTAAGAGGGAGGGTGTGGATTTTGTCATCAGAGATCACCACTCTAGATTTGTGGCGGCTGGTGGTCGACGAATCTACGACACCTCTATCATTGGAGCGGAGCTGCGGACGGCATGAGAAGGCCTCTCATATGCAAGACGTGCTCTGGGTGCGGAGTGCATCCACCTGGAGGACGTGATGGGGACGTCAGAGCCCTTCATCCAAATGATCCTGAGCCCCCTGATTGAATCAGACCCATTTATTTGCATATTTATTTTATTTATTTTATTTCTGGGTTCATTTGCATTTTAGGGCTTATTTGTGTTATTTGTGGGCTTATTAGGAGTTATTTTTGTGTAAGGGGGTTTTATGCAAATTGTGTATTTGGGCCCTATATAAAAAGAACTATTTTCATGATTAGGTTTTAATGAAGTGATTTGGAATTTTCTTTCCCCTACGTTCTTTCTTCTCTTCTTCTCCTCTCCTCCTCTATTCTTCCTGCGTCTCTACAACCTCTTCTTCCTTCTCCTTCTCTTGTTCTTCCTTCTTCTCCTCTTTCCCCGCACTGGTGCTGCATCAACTTGGTATCAGAGCCTCGGCTTTGCCTCTGTGCCAAAGCTCCGGATCTCTACACAGCGCCTTTCTTCTTTGCTGCCACTTGAATAGTCACCCCCACGCCCGCTGCACAGCTTCACCCCACCGCCTCCGTCTTTCTCCTTTGACTTCCCACTGCCCACTACCGCACGCCTCCATCATCAAGCCTTCCTATAAAAAAAAAAAAAAAAACAAACAAACCTTTGCAGGTTCCCTGTTCCCGTGACCACCCGTCACCGCGCTCGCAGCCACCGCTTCCATCCCTCGCCGACGACAACACCAGCGCCGCCGCTTCGATTCGCTGCCGGAGGTCGCCGTGACCCCACGGAAGCCCGCCGTCCTGGTGTCAACCGCGCGGCAACCGTCCTGACGGAGGAAGCTCTCGGCCACGACCCCTGTGGCCACCGTCCGTGGCCAGATCCGGGAGTGGGACACCGCTCTCCTTCTCCGTCGCCGCCCTAACGCCTCCCTCCGCCGCTGCAACTCGGGCCACCCGCGTCTACCGCCAACCGCCTGCATCGGGTCCATAGAGGGGACCGCCGCCGACCTTCGCCGCAGGCCACGAAGCCGTGGCCGTGATCTCGCCGCCGCCGCCGCAGGTCGTGGAGCCGCCGTCGTGATCCCTGCCCTGGCCCGCAGCCACCGCCGCGAAGATCGACGCCCTCCCGAATCCGTCGGGAGGTTGAAGAAAGAATCGGGGTAACGGGAAGTTCTCAACCCGTTAACCCACAACTCGGTAACCCGGGTCCAAAAAAAAAAAAAAAAAGTTTCACGCGACCCGCACGTGACGGGTCCGTAAAGGATATCGGATCGGGTCAAACCCGTTAACCCGAATCCTAACGGGTCGAGTTAAAAAAAAAAAAAAAAAAAAACCCTTACCTCTGTTCATCTTCCCCAACCGCACGCTGCGCCGCCGCCCTCGTAGCGCCGCTCCGCCCGTGCCGCCGCCGTCATCGCTGCTTCGTCGTCGCCATACCGCCTCCGCCGCCCAGCACTCACCGTCGCCGCCTCACGCTCTTGCCCGCTTCCCCTCCGCCTGCACGCAGCGCCGCTCTCTTCCTCTACCGCCCACACACAGCGCCGCCCCCGCGCTGCGACCGCCTCCGCCTCCACTGCAGCGCCGCCTTGTCTCCCCGCCGCCGCGCTCCGCCCCTTCCTCTTCCACCGTCGCCGCGTCGCGTCACTGCCAAGTCGCCGCTGTCCGCGTCCGCCTCAAGACCCCGCCGCCGCCTTGGCTCCCCGAGCACCACCCTCCACCACCCGTCTTCCGAGCCGCTTCGTCGCCTGAGACGCCGCCCACCTGCGGCCGAGCACCTCCATCCCGCGGCCGCCCTCCCGGCTCCATCCCGCTGTTATTCCCCTCTTCCCCACAACCCACTTCGCCCCACCCCTGTGTTCGCACTCACCCAATCCCACCGACCCGCACGCCCCCGTATTTACTTCCCTAGGGCCCAGGTGTCGGGCCCGCGCCAGCTTCCACTTTACAGGCCCCGAACCAGCAGCCCGCAACCAGCAAGTTTCGGGTCCGCCCGGCTGCCTCCCCAGTCCCCACAGGGACAACCAGCAGGGGCTACGCCAAACCGAGATCAGATTACTTTCTCCCTTCTCTCCTTCAATTGTCAAGCCCAGCAAACTCGCAGAGGCACTGTGAAAAGATCCAAGTAGACGCCAACTGAAAGGGTCCATTAGCTGCAACCGCACTCCTGATCATCGCCCACGAGCACACGATTTTGGTCGACTACTTCACGACAGGTGATAGGTTTCTACTTTTTCTGACTTGTTCATTTAATTATGTTCTAGTTCTCTTGCATGATAGCCATAGTCTTGAAAATTTATATTGTTGTCGAAAGTCAGAACATTAAACCTTTCGCTTCCGAACCCGTCCTATTACCCTTTAAAATTTAAATATTAAATTAACACATCCTAGTAACAGAACGTTTCTCAACATTATTCGATCAGATTAATTTAGGATCAGAACAACTGTACTACTTGATTGCAATCTAATTTCTTAAATTGAATAATCTTAATCCTTAATTCTGAATAACCGAAGTAAAAATCAGCAACATTTAAATTTTAAGTTATTCTTGTGAAGACTTGCTGATTTCTGAAATCATAATAGATTGCATTAGTAGATTGTCCTGCATTAAATTTGGTTCTACATCATAGTTATTAGGGTTTCATTAGTGACACTGCATTTCACATCATCACCCAGTGTCATTATTGCATGCCAACCTGTAGTGATATGGAGTACTATCTCAGTCAACCTAAAACCCCTGTAGCTACCATGAATTCCGACATTTTGAGGTCTATCAAGGAACAGATCGTTGCCATGCGGGCTGGATACAAGGAATTCACACAAGAGATCCATGAGCTCATGCAAAATTCTAGGACCCCTACACCACCAACCCCTGTTGCAGCCCAACCTAAAATCGGTTTGGTTGCACCACCTGTAATCCTTCCCCATTTTTTTGGGCACCAAACCCAATGCTCAATGTGTCAACAATTCGACCACATAGCATCCCAATGTCCCATTAGGACCTACCTGATTACTGAACCAGAAGTTAGGAGCCAAGAGGTCGAATATGTTGAAGAAGTCTATGAACCAAATATAGAAGATTATGAAGAAGACTTTGAAGACGAACCTATAGAATTAGATTTTGTCCAAAATGATTCCCAAAGGGAGACTATTGATCTAAGTACAACCAAGTCATTTCACATCACTACTGTGGAAGAGGTAGTGACAGATATTGAGAGCCAGTCACCTGAATTGGCACTTGTAGCTAAAGATACCCATGTGGAGTTCAATCTTGAACATTCCCCTATAGTAGTTTTCCTTCTAGAGGAGTTTAATGATGTAGTCCCTGATGATCTTCCGGATGCACTTTCTCCGATGCATGATATCCAACATGCAATTGATCTAGTTCCCGGAGTATTTCTGCCCAACCTTCCACATCATAGGCTCAACCCAAATGCATATGCTAGGACCTGGGATTTAATATTATCGACAGTTGAGTTTGCATATCATAGTTCGGTTAACAAGTCCATAGGTATGAATCCATTCGAAGTGGTGCATGATTACAAACCTAGGCAATCCATAGACTTATCTTTCATGTCTCATCAGTATAGAGTCGTTGAGTCTGCACAATCAATTGCATCACATCCATATTCATTGCATCAAGAAATCAGCAATTGTAGTCACTTAAATAACTTAAAATATAAATCCCTTACTGATTTACACAGACGTTATAAAGAGTTAAGTGAAAAAGATTACGTCATGATAAGAATTAGGCTTGAACGATTTTCTTCAAATACGTTTAAAAAATTGCAAACTTGTAGTACAGAACCGTTCAAAATCTTAAAGAAAATCAGTTCGAATGCATATGTTGTGGATCTTCCTGATGACTATGGGATTAGTGCGACATTTAATATTGAAGATTTAGTCCCATACAAAAAGACAATATTCATACCTTCTAAACCCTTTATTGACATACCTGCCCATGTTGGACACCCTGATCTATTACCTGCTGTTAAGCCACCACTTCCCAAATTTCATACACACCGAGAACAAATAGAACATATATTGGATGAGCAGGTTATTTCAACCAGGAATGGTGGTTACCAATGTTACCTTATTCGGTGGAAAGGTCGACCAAAGTCTGATGTGACGTGGATTTCCAGAGCACAGTTGCAGCGCCTTGACCCCGATCTTCTGGAGCAGTACGACAGCCGAACAGACCTGTACTCGACGGGGTCGAGTTTTTCTCACCCGGGAGGAGTTGATGGGGACATCAGAGCCCTTCATCCAGATGATCCTGAGCCCCCGAATTGAGTCAGACCCATTTATTTGCATATTTATTTTATTTATTTTATTTTTGGGTTCATTTGCATTTTAGGGCTTATTTGTGTTATTTGTGGGCTTATTAGGAGTTATTTTTGTGTAAGGGGATTTTATGCAAATTGTGTATTTGAGCCCTATATAAAAGGGACTATTTTAATGATTAGGATTTAATGAAGTGATTTGGAATTTTCTTTCCCCTACGTTCTTTCTTCTCTTCTTCTCCTTTCCTCTATCCTTCCTGCGTCTCTACAACCTCTTCTTCCTTCTCCTTCTCTTGTTCTTCCTTCTTCTCCTCTTTCCCCGCACTGGTGCTGCATCAGGACGGCTCGGCCTCTGTGATCGAGGGGATCTACGGACAATTCACCGAGTCGGATGACATACAGCAAATGACAGAAGACTGTGGTTCATTTAGGGCCATGCATGTTTATCTGAAGGCTAACACAGCTGCTGACTGGATGACCTCCTATGTGGCGCATTGTTCGAAGAGTTTTCTTTAGGTGAACTAGACAGATATTCCTCACTCACTTAGCTATCTTCTTTTTTCTGATTTTCTTGGCTATACTGATATACGCTTGGTGTGTTGGTGTGAGGAGCTAGTGTACCAAAAAAAAAAAAAAAAGTAATCTCAGACCTTATTAGTGGTTTGATAACAGCATGTTTCCAGCGTGTTTCCATTCTAATATCCATCCCAAAAGAGAGGAGATAGGTCCAGTACAAAGAGCAGCTTCAGTGTAAGCCAGATAAGTCATATTATGTCGGATCATATTCTAAACTAGCCCTCAAACTCCTGATGCTCTATAAAGCTATTTAAGCTGAGTATCACCCTAGTGCAGTCCCTGATTTTTTTTTCCCCTAACAAAATGTTGTTTGAATTTTCTCAAACCAAATACTAACTTTTCCATATACAGAAATCAGCCATTTTCGTGTATGATTTGATGTTTAGAGTAATGCAGGGGAAAATATCCTCAGACCAAGATGTCATGACTTGGAGGTAGGACCTGAAGCCATTTGCATGGTTTGAGTCTGGCCATTGAGTGTAAGATGTCGACTATATGGTTGCTGTCCCTCAAAGAATTTAACTTTCATGATAATATATTTACTGTTATACCTTGGGAACAACACAATTGCTCGGCGTTGGACCTTGTCAATATCTAAGTATCTAACTTTTGGTTCATATTGTTGAATTGAATCTGGAGATCTGCATCTGAGACTAACTATTCATGACAACTATTGGCCTTTGATGGTTGTTGACTGCTGGATCCTTCTGCAATGGCTTGGCATTGGACCTCGTCAATCTGTTAACTTCTGGTTCATATTGTTGAATAGAATCTGAAGACCTGCATCTCAGACTAGACATTCACGACTGATGCTGGACTTGATGGTTGTTGACTGCTGGAAAAATTATGATGCATTTGCATGCCTGCTTTTGTCATGTAATATTCACCTTTAGTAAGAGAGTAGGTTACACTGCTAATGTTATCCTTATACCCCCCACTGCTTATGGTGCTTAGGACTTCCAGAAGGTAAATTTATTAAGACAAGGAGTGGTGCTTTCCAGAGAATTGTCACTCCGCAGCTAAGTTCTGCTTCAAATCTGGTACATTTGATAACTTTCCACTAGCCAAACTTTCAAGGACAGAAATATTTTAGATTCTCTGCAACTTCATCAGTGCCCTCTTCAGACATCTTGAGCACTGATTCTTTTGCGCTTTTTTTCACTCTCTTTTCCTACTCAGTTCTGCATTGGCCAAGGTAGAGAACTGGGAATCCAAAGACTTTGCCGCACCCGTCCATGCAGAAACAATTTCCAGAGTATTCCTCTGAGGTATGGAGTCGAGTTTGCAAGAGATCCAAATGTCAAAATCACAAACTGTTGGATCAGGGCACCTCCTGACTTTCCTAATGGGCTGCAAACAGCAAACAACATCAATAGCTGCCTCCCTTTAACCTACAGTCAAGTGCACAGTATAAACATGCAAGTTAATTTGGTTCTCTGGAATATGGAATGTTCTACAACAATAAAAAATAGTTGTAAGTTCTAATAGCAGCAATAGCCAGCAGACCTTATTTCAACTATCACTATATGTATTTGCTGCAAGGATGATTTTTATACACGATGAAAATACTGGTTAGCCATAACTTGGTTCTTAATAAACAGCCCTGAATGGAGTGCTATCTCTTTCTAAACATTGCATAACAATGGCCGCACAGGTGCAGTAGTCTGACAACTAAATTGTGTGCAAGAAATCCACCAGACATGAAAGCATCGACATCTAAATGTAAATGTATTTTGATTACGTAATATAACACAAATCATATAAATGGAGGTTTTACATGATATATATTATGTTGATTATGTCGCATTCCCATGCATTTTGTGACTAAACAGTAATAAGGGTGGTACTTGTGCATGTGCGCATATGTTACAATTGCTAGATATAATGCATCACAGATCCTGTCTCCCTACCAAGAGGAGATTAAATAACTTCAACTGCTAGGCATGAATTTCTATCACCCTAAATAAAAAGTAAATGTTTGATGTCCATAAGTATTATGCATTCCTTGATGGTAGTCTTCTTCCACCACACATGGATGTCTTATGTCATTTTACAAGGGCATATTATGTGAATTTGTATACGTATGTGTGCATGTAAATGCTCAAAAAAGAAAATGCATGTGCATATTCATTTTTGTTCCCCCCAAAAGAAAAAAAAAAGGTATATGCATGTGCATGCAGATCTATGCGTATGATACTACTTTTTGGCAAACAGGCTGCAAGCCGAACTGTCAAACCCAGCTTCCCTAGTAAAGCAGACAGTGGCTCACCAAACATTAATAAGGAGAAGAATCTAACACCTGTGAGCAGCAAAACTGTTGGAATGATCATGGATGCAAGTCTCCACCCAATTTTTTTGTTTTAAATAACCCGCCCCACTGACATCATTGTGAAAGTTGCAATGCGAGTGGCAGTTGAAAAATTGCCATAGAAGATGAGTACTCATTTGTGATCAGAGATCATCTCAAGATGATGATAGCAGCTGGTGGCCAGCGTACGCCTGGACTTACTGTTGTTGTGACGGAGCTGCTGGCAGCTTGGGAGGAGATATCCTATGCGAGGCGGGTACATGGTGCTGAACGTATATGCCTTGAGGGAGACTTCTCTGTGGTGATTGACTGGGCTCGGAGAGTAGACAGATATAATGATAGTCATCCTCTTATCCATGATACTCGTAGGTTGGCTCAGGAGCTGAGTGTTGTCGGCTTTCTTGTAGACCTGAGGATAACTTAAAAAAAATGTCGTTGTCAAGATCTTAACCAACAAACAAATATTTTTTTATTACTCTTACCATCTTCTATTCGATAAATAGTGGTTGTAGGAGGTCGATCTACAGGGAGACGATTGGAGCACGCAAATTAAGAATAGAAACTTCATTAAGATTCATGGCAATATTTTTTTTTAAAAAAAAAACAAAGACAGAATTCCTTGAGCATATTCGATTAAAATCTAACCAACTAGAGCTAATTTTCTAAAACAAAGAATTCTTAAGCAGGGGTCGACTCTTCAAGACAGAAATTGAATGGAAACTAAAAATCGAATCCCAGATAAAGAGAAGAAAGATTTCAGAGTTATTTTAAAGATGAGGGTTACAGAATGCATAAAATAAATTGCAAAAATTAAACTGTAACTTAGAATCCAGATTGCACAAAAGGACAAGTACAAAAAAATAAAGTGAAAATTTGAACTCTCCTAAAGAAAATAAACTCCCTCTTTTTTTTCTTCCTTCTTCTTGGAAAACAGAGCTCCTCCCCTGTTTCCTTTCTCCCTTTTTTTTCCTTTTGAAACAGAGCTCCACTCCCCATTTCAGTCGATGGCCTCTCCTCCCCTTTCTTGAATCCGAGAGCTCCTTTATATAGATCCCATCAGCCAGCGAGTACGTCGAGAGGATGCATGATCGCTGGGAGCTGATCATGGGTGAAGATCCGGCGCGGATGCAGGGATCACGGAGAAGAGTTGATCGCAAGATCAACGGGAGGAAGGACGTGGATGCCCATCTGGCTGGCCACGGAATGCTGAGAGGCTGATCCGGGAAGGGAGGAGATGCAGAATGCCCATCCGGCTAGCCACGGAATCGTTGGATTACAGGAGCTCCGAGAACTGGCTGGGATGCGGACTCGGAACGGACGCAGGATCCGTGGGAAGGCTGAGACGTGGATCCGGATGATTGGGCTGCCATTCCGCTGCTGTGAATGCGCTGGGACGAGCAAAAGAAGAAGATGCCGCGGATGCTTGGATGCGGAAATGGAAGGAGCTGGGGATGGTAACGGACGAGCGCGTGAGGCTGGGATTCTCCTTGATGGTGAGAATCGGAAGGCTGGATGCAGCTTGGAACGGACAGAAGAAGCTGGGAGGAGCCAATCGTTCGGGTCGCGTGATCGATGGGAGGAAGGAGAGGTGGACGCGACTTGCTGATCTGGAATCCTTGGATGCATTACTCACGGAAGCAGAGGCAGGGGAGGGGGGGGTCTCGAATCTAGAAGGGAGGCGAGGAGGAAATCCGGAAGGATGTGGATGCTGGACCGTTGCTCCTTCCCTCTTTTCGCACGGGCTGAGACGGGAAGAAGAAAAAAAACTGATGAGTAGCACAAGCCCTAGGAAATTATGGTAACAAAATCAAAGTAAAAACAAACAAAATCCCAGCAGTGCATGAAGCATTAATTAGGGGTTCTCTGTTCCCACACCACATGCACTGCACACAGCATATCGTAGCCAAACAGTTTTGCTAGTATATTCATCTACTTATAAAATACTCCAGAAGATTGGGATGCTGCTGTGACCCTTTTTGTCCTTTGAATCTTCTCCGGCTTGATGAATGTAGTTCCTTGGATGTTCCATTATGCGTTGCCTCTGAATAGTTTCCATCAGGGGCGGCCCAATACATTTGGGGGCCTAAGGCGAATCCAATAAATGAGGCCTTTTTTTAATAATAATTTTTTTAATAAATATAAAATACTTAAAAAATGATATGAAAATAGATAGCTATTAAGTACACTATTTCAACGAAGATGCATGAATCTAACAAAAATAGACAAGAAATTTTTTTAATTTAATATAATTCTTCAATGGGAGCATAGAAAAATAATTACCCTAAAAGAAGGGCCATGAAACTGATTAAATAACTGAGATAATGCTTGACAATACTGTTTACCCCGTCAAGCAAGAGCAGAATAGGAAAAGGTCATCCCATGGCACTTCATGGCCAAGGTAAAAAAAAGAATTTGTCCAGAAAGAGGCCTCCCTATAAAAGAAAGTAGGGGCATTATGGGAAATTCACTCCATCTAATTAATAAAAGTCCCATCCCACCATCTCCCCTTCAAGTGAGTACCCAAGCAGCGACTGCAACATCACACAGCAGCCATTGAACCCCCTCCCTCCTTTTCTCTCTGTACCACCCAAGAGGGAAGAGGGAAGAAGAAACCGAGAGGAGAAAATTAAAAGAATCTCCACCCTCCAAGAAGTCCATTTCCAATCCCCCTTTCTTCCTGATGGCCCGGCTGGGTCAGGAGTAATGTGAGGGAAGGAAAACCAAGACCAAAACCAAAAAAGAGAAGGGATGAAAGATGAGAGTGGCTTCAGGCGTGTATCAAGCCAACCAAATCCCTTTCTTTCTGATGGCCCACTGCCCAGGCCAGTGCCCAGCTACGACTCTAGCTATTGGAGACGGATGGAAAAGGCAGAAGGCTACAGATTAAATAAAAAAAAAAACTATATAGTGGGGACCGTGGGATGGGGGCCTTCCGTGGGTCGGGGGCCTTAGGCGACCGCCTAAGTCGCCTAAGGCCCAAGCCGGCCCTGGTTTCCATGTGTCGCTCGAGTGCAAGTGCTCTTGACGAATGGTGGGTTCGATCATACCATGGCAAAGTTGAGTATGTGCGGCCTGAGTTGTGCATCTTTCTAGACCCAATCTATACTAAATACGCATTGTAACTTTAATTTATACTAACCTGTGCCAAACAAAAATATAATATTAACTTAGCGATTTTATTGTTATATGTTAGCAGTAATACTAATTTAAGCAGGGTGTAGATCGTACTTTTGTACTCTCATTACTGAGCAACTTTCAGGCTTTACACGTATTTCTGGAGGCGAACAGCGCAACAGACTATGTTGCCTCATTTGTTGTCCGGTACTTCGGAGAGATTATATGGACATCTGTAGGAGAGATATCTACTACTCTGTACTCTTTACTTTCTTCTGATATGGCTGGATGTACTCACGTTAGAGCTATATGAAATGCCATTTTTATCAAAAAAAAAAAGCAAAGTAGGGGAAACGGTATCTTCGTGATGGACACGGAGGAAGGTTTTGTGTTTTTTTTTTCTTTCTTTTGTTTTTGCGTCATATATATATATAATTTCACATAAATAGCCAATAGCCAATAACCAATGGCACATTTCTTTGTTGGAAGTTCCAATTATCATATTTAATTCAGTTATCGAGTTGTTTTGCAAATTTATCCTGCCATCGTTATCGCAGTCATTGGATGGCATTTGTTAAATAAACCTTGGCATTATAGAAACATGTTTTGGCCCCTCGTAGCTCAATATATAAGCTGGTTTTATGACAACAAAGTTTTATTATTGTTGGGAGGAAAATGGATCACTCAAAGCACGTGGTCAAATCACCGGCATTTGATGACGAACGTGACGACAGCGAGCATACTCTCAGAGTGCCTGACCTCAAGGCGCTCGACCTCAGGGCGTCCGACCTCATAGCGCATGACCGCAGAGCTCCCGACCTCAGAGCGCCCAGTCTCGGCATCGACGACCACAGAGCTCACGATCTCGATCTCGGCATGACTTTGGCAGGCATGGTCTCGGTAGAGTTAAGCTCGATCGACCTCAAGGCCAAGAAAGACCTAGTCAAAGGAAGAAGCAGACCTTCCCACTACACCGAAAATCAAGTCCTCCATATCCGGAATCAAATTCTGCGATCTCCGCCTCAAGGACTGTCAACATTTGAATGCACACGATCTCGACGGATTGCCAACTAGCCCGAAATCTCGGGCCGTCCTGAAGTGCCCTATCCAATCTCCCTCGACCTCGGGTCCTGTCTAACGACGTCTCGACCAAGTTCGAGATAACCTGCTGCAACAACCTCAAGTATAACCTAAAGATGTCCCGACCAAGTTCGAGACGCCCTGCTAAGTCAACTACGAGCTAAAGGCTCCTCCGATCTCCGAAACTTTCTAACGAAGATTCGACTACGGGTCGAGTAGCACTCAAGTTCCGACGGCCGAACAGCAACCTAGCCTCGACTCACACTACAATTGAATCCAAGCCCAAAGACTTAGTGAAACTCTTCAAAAATTTGAGCCTGAAGACTCAACGGAATTCTTCAAAGAATATCGGAATTACATGCAAAAGTACATGATGCGTGAAGTCCTACTCAAGTAGTCAAAAATAAAAGCTCGTTGGGAGTGCGGGCAAAAACGAGTCGAAGACACAGAATGGAGAAAACCACCGGTATTTCATTGATAAAAAGCCGCAGGGCTGAGTACAAGATGTTGGTTCTAAGGCCGACCCACTTGGCCGCACAATGGCTCCAGTGGCCGACCTCGTTTACAAAAAAGAACTGAAGAAGGGAAGCTAAATCCTAAGCAATACAGAGGCAAGTCCAAAAGATAGTCGCGACAAGTGAAAAAAACTGAAGTTTCATTGATAAAAGGTCATAAGGCTAATTTCAAGATTTTGGCTCCGAGGCCGACCCACTTGGCCGCACAATGGCTGTAGCGGCCGACCTCGTTTACAAAAAGAAAGAAAAAAACTAAGTCCTAAAGCATTTCTAGAGCGGCGATGGTCTCGGTGCCGACCTCGAAGTCGTCTACAAGAACCACGTCGGGGTCCCTTGCAGGAGCAGCCCTAGGATCCTCTGCTGGCCCGTCTCCGCAAGCATTTGTAGTAGCCTCAGGTGAAGCTTCGCGAGCGGCGTCGGGAGCAGCCTCAGAAGCTTCTTCAAGAGCACCTTCGGCACCTTCCCTAGATGGGGCCTCGCGAGCAACCTGCTCAGCCCCCCCGGTCTCGGCCTCGGTGACCGCATGCTCAGGCTCGCCTTTGGGGCTCTCGGGTGCACTATCGAGCGCATTGTTATCCTTGGGACTTTCGGGTTCACTGTCGTCCACGATGACCCCTAGACGAGGCTGAAGACCATTAAGGTTGAGCTTGGGGCAGATCCTCCGCATCTGCCTTCGGAAATCTTCAAAGCCTCGGATGAGGCCGTCAACTGCCTCTTCTCCATTAGCTCCCGAAACTCGACCGACTCGCAGAAGATCTGCACCGCATTCTGAGCTTGCTCCAGCGCCTTCTTCTCTCGATCTTTAAGTTGCTCGATCTTCAGCCGAAGAACCCCCGCCTCATACTTCTGGCCCGCAAGCTCGGACTGGATGTCATCCAGGCGTGCCTCGGAGGCACCAAGTGTCGACCTGGCTAGGGCATGCGACGCCTCCTCCTCCTCAAGACGCTCGGCCATAGACCGAAGCTCGGCCTCGGCAGTCTCCATCCTCGCGGTGGCCTCCCTCCGCTCGGCCTCGACCTCACTGAGCTTCCTCTCAGTGTCCTCTTGCCCCTTCTGGCTCCTCTGAGCCTGGTTCTGGCACTCGGCCGCCACGGCGACCAGCATATCAATCTCATGGAGGTGCTGCGGGTAAGGAAAATGAAAGTAAGCCGAGATCGAAAACTTAGAAGAATATGAAAACTAAAGCAGGAAGACTACTTACTCGGACGGCGGAGCAGTAGGCTTGGTCGACAAAATTGCCAACACCACCAGCTTCGAGCTCGGCTCGATCAGCTGGGAGCAACGTGCAGCGAACAGCCTCGCGAGCGACGTCACTATTATGGAGGGCCGAGTCATCCTCGAAGACCGACCACTCCGGGTAGAATGGCCTCCTTTCAGAGCGGCCCCCAGCCCTCGATGAGCTTGGGATGTCGACCCTTGAAGAGCTCGGAAGGCTGAGTGTTGAAGAGCTCGGCACAGAACAATGAGAAAAGCTCGGGACCCCGAGACCGCTGCCCGGCTCGAGACCCGAGCGTCGTAAGCGGACGACCTAGCGGGGTCGCTGGAAAATCGGGGTCGGGCACGCTTGGGCCGCTGGATCTCTTGCGGCCCCGGATGAAGTTGCACGCTCGACGAGGGAAGCTTCCTTTGGTCTGCGCTCCTCAATCTTTTTCTTGCTGTTCTTCCGAACGAGCTCGAAAGTCTCAGCTTTGAGGTCCTCAACCTCGATAGGGGCAGAAGTCGAGGCCGGTTTAGCCTTCTTCTTGGGCATGGGGTGAGCTCCGCCGACTTCGACTGCCCTCTTCTTGTATCTAGCAAGGAGGGCCTCGTTACTGGTCACCATCCTTGCAATGTCTGAAAAGGAGAAAGAACTCAAATGTCAGGTCGACCCCAAGAAAGAAGGAAGAAAGGAAAAAGCATAAGAGAAAATAAATAAAATGAAGAACGACGAAATAAGGGAGGAGCAGTACAACTGCCCTTACCCTCAGGGCGCGCCGAACTCAGGCCGACATTTACCAAAGCCTCCTTGCTCAGGAGGTCGTTCAGAGAGATATCCCCCTTCAGACCGCGAAGGGCCGCGAGGATCTTCTGCTCACTCACAGTCAGCTCGGGAACCCTATTGTTGGCTTTGACTACTGGCTGGCCCCATGATGGGTTAAACCCTCATGGACGCTCGGAGGAAAGAAGGAAGAATTTCTCCTTCCATCCACAGATGGAGGTAGGAGCACCTCGGAACAACGGCCTACCTCCCCGAAGGGCAAAGTATGGCCATCCTCCATCCGTGGGGTTAGTCTTCAACATGTAACACCCGCGGAAGACGTTTACCGAGGTTGATATCCCATGAGCAAGACAGAGGGACAAGAAGCCCATGATTATCCTCCACGAGTTCGGAGCGATCTGCACTGGAACGAGGCGATACCTCTCCAAGAGCTCATTCACGAACTCGTGCAGGGGGCACCTCAGGCCGGCCCGAAGTGTCTCCACATACACTACGACCCGACCTGAAGGGGGCCTAGTAACTCGGTCCTATGGCCTCGTGAACTCGAGTTCGAACTCGCGCAGAAAGAAGAACTAGGTCCAAATCGTGCCCAATTCTTCTTTGGTCAGGCTCGACCCGATCCCATCTGGACCATGGCTCACCTCCAGTTCAAGCTCCGTCCCCTGAGAGGGAGAAGCCCCAGCAGAGGAAGAAGCGCCGCCCGACATTGTCTCACTCACGGTACTAAAAAGAAGAAAAGAAGAAAAATGGAGGAATAGAGAAGAAAGATTGACAGTCCTCCAAGCGGACGTGAGAAGAATAACCTACCGTAGTCCTCGCTGGAAAGGCCAACAGACAAAAGCGAAGAACTAAGAGGAATCGCCCAAAAAATGCCTTGAAGCACCCCCAGAGAAAGCTAAACAACGATCGGGAGAAGAAGAAAGCGAAAGAGGAAGAAGATAAGGGCTACGGCGGCCAAATAAAGGCTTTTAGGGCCAGGCCAGGGTTTATATAGACCCTTCCGACGGTTCAGATCGACAAGGGCAAGCCACGCCTCCCATCCAGATTGCGCCACGTGCCGACCTCAGAAACCAAAGCAGCGTATCAACTTGCATCGATGCGTTAAAAGCAGAATCGAAATGACGTCTCATTGGATACTGGAGCCTCATCATGAACCCACAGCTCGAAACCACCTCAAAAAACAAAAAGCCACCGCCCCTTGCTATCATTGAAGACGCCCTAAAGCGCTCGAAATGACGAGACAATTTAAAGCCGCCTGATCTCGCCGGCATGACAGAAATAGCTACTTCCTTCGCCCGAGCTCGGAAACGGTTCGAACTCGGAAGTCGAAGGGTAGTGTTGAGAAAAAAATAGATCACTCAAAGCACGTGGTCAAATCGCTGGCATTTGATGACGAACGTGACGACAGCGAGCATACTTTCAGAGCGCCCGATCTCGGCATCGACAACCACAGAGCTCACGACCTCGATCTCGGCATGACCTTGGCAGGTATGGTCCCGGCAGAGTTAAGCTCGATCGATCTCAAGGCCAAAAAAGATCTAGTCAAAGGAAGAAGCAGACCTCCCCACTACACCAAAAATCTAGTCCTCCATATCCGGGATCAAATTCCGCGATCTCCATCTCAACGTCTGTCAACATTTGAATGCATACGATCTCATTAGATTATGGCCCGAAATCTCGGGCCGTTTATGGTAACTCATTGATTTGCACAATCACGCCCGATCACAGGTAACTGCCACACCCCCTCCTATAAAAGGGGGGAGAGCGCTAGGCAGGGGACTTCCTCTTCCTCCCCGGCCATTACTTCTCTCCATTACTTCTCACTATTACTTCTCTCCATTAAAACCCCTCTCTGACTTAAGCATCGGAGGGCCTGCGTCGGAACCCCCGGCCACAGGCTTCTTGCAGGTCTGCCGAAGACAGCCATTCGCTGTAGCACCACCAGCCGAAGCTCCTCCTCCTCGGTCCGCAGTTACCCCCGGGTCCAATTTCCAGCAACAATTATCAAGTAGATAATAACTTTATTTTTTTTCCACATTCACGTGATGTCATAGAGATGTTACAGAGATATATTTTTATTGCACTACACATTAGATTGCTAGAACTTGAACATATCTTGTATGTTTTTTTGAACATTGATTTATAACAATGATTGCAATATTTGTAAAAAGTTTGTACTAATTTGAAATGAAATGCGTGTAAATAGTTAAAAATTATAGTTTGGAATTGCATCATATGGGTTTCCTCTTTATTGCCATACACTAATTTTGGCTTATTTCGAAGAAAGAGCGCATCAAAGCAAGAAACGAGGGAAGAAGCAGAGAGATAGAAATAGAGAAATATTTATGTGGTCTCCCATGTAAATCATCCTGTTGGGGCGAACCAGAATAAGGCGCACAACGTTACACTCGATGTAGCCGTTGATTTCATTCGTGACATAGCATAGAATTCACTTCAGCAACGAATGGAAATCGACAAGCTAAACCATGCCAAGTTTCGACGGTCCAATCAATTTGCACCTCAGCCGAGAAAAACTTGGTTCAATCACAAGGACAAGCTTGTTACTTCGACTGCAGAAACGCATTGCCAAGGTAGATTTCAACACTGGTCTTAATTTGCACTTTGAGAGGCACTTTGTCACCCGACAATTCGCCCGTTATCAGGAAATCATTCCCGGGATTCTCCCCCTTCTTTGCCCCAGATTACCAACGTCTCTTCCAATTTAACCATCTCCACAAGGTATCATGACTAAATGCTACAGGCACCCATCAGATGAATAAATAAATGGTGAGGCAGGAAGCAATGCCAGAACTAAAGAAAGGAATCTTAAAACGCATGGTATGCCGTTATACGCATAATGGTAGGCCGAGGTTATCATCATCCATAACAATGCCACGAAGGACTGCTATTTTAGTGAAGAAATAAATCAAATCTCTGCCATTATAGTGAGAGACTTATTTGTGACGGACCATTTTCTTGTGACGCAAATGATGTTTTATATTCAATCGTATTCTCCAAGTCCCAAGTGACAGGTCCAGCATCTTCCCGGCTGCCTTCTCAGGCCATCCAGCTCCCGCTATGTGGCATCATATTCAGAGGAGGACATAAGGGAGGAGATTTGGTGGGAGGTGACGAAGAGAGGAGAAGGCATGTTTGAGGTGAGAGGCGGAGGTGATGGGGACATTGAAAGTAAGGAGCCAAGTGCTTTAAGTGCCTATCATGTTTTCCATGGATCTTAATTTGATGGCTTAGTCATAAGCTAGCCAACCAGCCATTGGATTAAGATCCAATAGCTGATAACCTTTCAGCATGTTAAATCAATAACTATATATCCATTCAAAATATATATTACGTATCATATATAATATATAATTACATTATATATATATATATATTAATAATATTATATATTAAAGTGACTCAATTCATGAGCAAAAATGAGCAAGCTACCCCCAGCTCAAGCGCGGCGGCTCATTCAGTAAATGAGAGCCAAATCGAGTTGACAAGCTAAAAGCTGTGTCATTTGGCACCTCTACTAGCAGCCTTCGGCTTGTTGGTGTGCAGACACTGCTCGACCTTCAAAACCATTCTCTAGAGTGTTGAATTGTTTCTAACCTTGTTGGAGCCCCGCCTAGTTTCCCGTTTATGCAATAAATCACACTGGGAGTCTAGGCTGCATATAGTAGAGCATAGCAATCCCGAGTGATCAGAAGAAAATTAATCTCGGCAGCAAATAATGGATCCTAATAATCCACAATGGTCAGATATACTCTAGTTTTCAAATAGTGGAGCACAACAATTCCAGATGATCAGTAGCAGTTAGCAAAACATGGCATCAGTCCGAAGGCAACAAACATCAGTTCTGACTTGATCTCCAAAGCAACCTCTCTACTCACTTCATTAGGTTTACCAAAATTTTCTACCAATGACATCCAGGTCAGATTTGTCAATGGACCACCTAATATATAAATGACAAGAAGGTGGGAAATTATAGCCAACTTATCATATTGAGGAAAAAGAGAAAATCATCTAAACTTATTTATAACAAACTTTTTTGGGGGAAAAAACAAGGCAGATATACTAGCTACTTAAAAGGTTGACACATGAAGAGAAAGCAGTTCAAGGAACAAAGGAGAGGAAAAAACATCTGTGATCAATATATGACATCAGTATCAGTTAGTCAAGTGACAAAGTAAGCTACTAAAAAACTCCAAGTATTAAGGAAAAAAGAAGTAACTCGAATGGAAACTATATCCTATGTTTGATCGTTTGTTGAAGCAGAATAAAACTGCAACTAGTGTGACAGGCTGTCGAGCAACAAAATACTCCAACAAGTGCTGTAAGTATTCTTTCACTAGGTTGACGCAATATCAGTCTGCATTTTCTCTACCTCCCTGTATCTACGAATTCATGTTATTTAGGTAAGAAAGTCTTAAAACCAATCTTGGCCAAACCTTTTGACTTCTTTTGGAGTTTTAGGTCTAGGATCCATAATGAGAATAAGGTACAGTCTCGAACATACATGGGTTACAGTCAACATTTTGCCTTTTGTATTTTTATATGTTTTCCATGAATTTCATCCATGATATGTATTTGGTGTATCCAACTATACAAAATGAAGCCTCTTGACTCATGTACTAGAGTATTCTAGAAATGCTACTATGCAAGCCCTTCGGTTTTCCCAATGCTAGATGTAAATAGGATAAGTGATTATCAATTTCTTTATTCACAAACTAAGGATACACCCATTGAAAAAAAAAGAAGAAAAAAAAACAGAATCATGATTTTCCATTTGACCGATGCTAGTAATTTGATCAACATAAACAAATAATCAAAATTATTGGACATGAAGAAACTCGCTTGCATTCCAAACAGTGGATACCAAAAATCAGAAACTCACTTGTACCTCATATCCACACAGTGGTTACCGAAAATTAGCATTCAATAACTTGAGGTACAGCGACTTTTGGTAGAAAGGTGATTTTAATATAGAACGTCATTTGTTCACCTCTATGACTGCCTTAATCCTATGATACACCAACACTATTATCATTTGCTGGGTCTTTAACTGATATCCTCGAATTTTCAATTCTCCGAAATATGTAACAGAACCACATAAAACAAAAAATCCTTGAGCATATGTCTGTCACCATGAGATCGCCATGCTGTGCTGAATGACTTCGCAAAGGTAATTTTAGTATGCACAACTTAGCCAAGCATACTCCAGACCATGATATTTTCGGTGCAAAGTGACATATTTTAGTTTCAACTGTCTAAAATATGTAACCGCAGAGAACCACAATCCTTTGCTGAATGACTTTGCAAAGATGTTTGAGTCTGTGCAATTAGTCAAGAGTACTTCAAACCACAATATTTTCAGAGCAAGGTGACAAATATTTTATATGCCCTGGCACCCACAAAATTGAGCATAATATACCATGATTTCAGTTTGACATTCTGAACTCGTTTTGGAGATCAAGCCACCATCGAAATTAAATTGTGACTTTATGAAGCAATTGATGCCTGAAAACCCTAATCAATCAAGAATAGTGGGTACACCCTCATTATAAATTAAGCACGTCTGCAAATAGCTTTGGATTTGCTGAAAAGTTTGGATTGGTTGAGGTAAAATCTGATCCATGATTTGATTTATTAGCAGAAAATCCTAAATGAGATAGTTTGACTTGTGCAATTGCATATACACTTACTAACATCTATCACCTGTTACCAATAGAAAGTGCCTTTACAAAAGAAACTACAATGCCACAAACCCAGATATTTGAATTATTAAAAATCCTCAAAAGGTGACAAATGTTTGTAAAGCAACAAGAATAGCAAGGATAGTATAGCTAGGTATTTCTCCTCCCATGATAGAAAACCGTTATCGTGGTTTCCATGCAAGAAAGAAGTATAAATGAGCAAAAAGATTAACCCAGTAACATAGTTCTTATCCTAATAATAGAATGAGTAAACCTTTGAGACACAGCTTCAAATTCAAGAAATAGAAACTCTATCATAAGGTTCACACTTTGGAACCCTTACCAGACAGTTCAATATCTTGGTTCGCGTCTTCCGAATCACCACCTTTTATGAGAAGTTCAGAATCACCATCTTCGACCCCACAATCTGCCTGTTTTGATGCTGCAGTTTCACGCTCAGATGAAGGCCCTGGCTTAGGAGTAACTGATTGTTGATAAAGAACTCCCCCAACGAGAGTTAAAAGCAAGCAAGCCAGACCAAATGAGCTTGCATGCTTATCCCAGATCATCACATTGATAGCAACAGTAAGAAACTTGTTGACAACACCGGTCACTGTAAATGCCGTGGCCGAGATTGCTTTCCTCGCCGCAAACCCAAAGAAACTGATGAGCAATCCAAAGACACATGACAAAGCCACCGCAACAAAAGCATCCAACCTCAACCAACCCCCAGAACTCGACCCAACAGCGGTGAAAACATCAATATACTCCCCGGTCACAACCCAAAACAATGGGGCCATCAACAAGGAGAGGAAATTGTTGTAGAGAACAAATCCCCATGTATTGAGTCCAAGGTTGGTCACCATATGCTTTATGTAAACCATCTCTGTTGTGATGGTAACCAAATAAGCAAACGCCCATGAGTATGCAGTGAGGGTGAATGCCGAATCAGTGATCACATACCCAACCGCACTGCTCAATATAATGACAAGCGAAGAGAATGTGAGTTTCGAAGGACAAGGCTGCTTTCTGAAGACAGTATCAGCAACAGCAACCAGCAGTGGAGTTAGGGATCGGAAAACTATAAACGTATCGACATTGGCATGGCGAAGGAGATTGGTGTTGGTGAAGATGGCGAGATAAAACACAGTGGCTGCAGGCAAGAATTTTTTGGCATTCTCGAGGGTGAAAGGATCATGGTGTAAAAATCCGAACTTTCCAAGAACCCAGACACCGAGAGCAGAAGTCAAGTATTGCAGCGCAGTTAAGAGGCCAGGGTAACTGAACTTTGTGATGGCATATTTGTTTATAATGGCGAGCAAGCTCGAACAGAGAGCATATCCTACGACAAGCCCCGTAGTGGTGTAGTACTGCTTCGAGGCATCAAAGTTGATGACAGCCATGACCGCCAAGTATCTCCACCAACTTATGTAGCGGGCTTAATTTGACGCTGAAAGGGGAGAACTTCTCAAAACGCCGGTGTACTAAATCAGCAACAAAAAACAAGAAGAAGAAAAAAGTTACAAGAATACGTTTGGCCGGCAAGATATGAACGATCTTAACTACTAAGAGCCATCAAAATCAATCGGAATGTCAATGACCAAAATCAGATCAACATCAAGAAGCCGTAGCTTTGATTCCCGTTCTAGATCCATTAGATTCGGAATTCAAAAGCGATTACCTCGGATTCACGCACCCCAAATTGAGTTCTGCTGATTTTGCGAGTGCAATCGAGCGGTCTCCCCTTGAAAACCTAATACATTTATCCAGAAATCCAGCAATTTTCAGAGAGAGTCATACCTAAATATGCGGGATCCAAACCCTAGCATACTGGAAGAGAAAAGTAAAAGCGGAACGCGAGAGTAAAACCTAATCTCCAGCTCCGAAAATCGGCAGTCTACGTCGCCTACGGTGCGGTGCACAGAATCGCCTCTCTAGTCCTCCTCCATACCCAAATCCGAGCCGGCCGAAGTGGTCGATCGCGGAAGGACGGAAGAGGGAACCACTCGGCCTTCGTGACATATAGCGCTGCGAAAGACTTTGACCAGCTGTGGCTAATCATTTCTCGTAGTTCGGCGAGGGAAAGCTGCCGGGAGTTAGACTATTTTAGATCTATTTATGTTAGAATTATTTAGTATAAAAAAATATTGACTTGAAAAGAGTACAGAAAGCTCTGCGCCAGCTGGACGTGCTAGCTACTGGTACCAAATTGAGCCAATTGACACGGCGCCTTCTAAAATAATAATAACAGTGCGTGAAGTCTTCCGGGAGACTAATCCCGATAACGTCTTTCTTGACTTAGATCCTAATTGGCCGGGAAGCAGGATCTTGGATCGTGGAGGCATGTGGAAGAAAACTTAGTAAATTTTGGTTATCATCGATGCCTCCACGTTCTCAAGTTGGGAGGCTAAAATTAGGTATCAAAGCATTGAACCGCAGGCACGCCACGGGTTCGATGGATGAGCGCAATTCGCTTACGATACTTTGGTGGTTTTAGGTGTCAAGGTCCGGTCCGGAAGCACTTTGTAATGAGAAATAGGTTTTTCATCTGAATATATGACTTTCATCCTTGTAGTCGAGTTTTTGATCTATAAGAATTTTAGACCCTACGAAGCAATCTTAAGAACTAATTGATCGTGATCAAGGGCTCAATTATTGGGGAAAAAATGATGACATAGGAAGCATTAATTGAATCGCTAAATGCAACAAACTTTGTAAATTGCTGCTAATAAAATAATAAAAAGAAAAGGTGGCTCGGTATAACTGTTGTGATAGATCCAAAATTAATTTTTAGCTAGAGCATTCCCTTAGGCATAGCTATTGTTCCACGTGGACGGCTGTATCGTCCGAGTCAATAAAAGGCTTTAGTGGAGTAGGACGCGAGCAGAACGCATTTTTCCGTTCGACATCTATGCCACGAAGAGATCACGAGCGCTGCGGTACCCGGTATTTGAGTTCCGCGTAGAGTCGCCACTTGGAGGCCAACCTTCGCTTTCTCGCAGTCCAACGCATATTTCCCAACCCTTACGTCTTCACTCTCCGTCGACATTACGGAGCTTCCTCTGCTTTTCGTAATATGCACATTTTTAGAAAAAATTCGTACACTTAGATATTTAATCTAAAATAGTTAAAAATAAAATACCACATGAGATTATTGAGAGATCATGTTCACCAAACTTTATTAATCGATGAGATCATATTTGTTTATAAAATGTTCCCCTTATGTGCACTGCATGCCGTATACTATTTTAATAGTACGGTCTTTTATTTTGAGATTATTTTTACAATAATTATCTTTTATACAGAAAAAAAATAGAAAAATACTTTGGTTAGTTAAGAAATGTTGTTTTCTGGCGTCATCTTCTCCTCAACTAGTACGATAATTTCTCGTGGCAGTCCAGGATGGATGCAACAATATATGGAGTTATATGGGCGGCAGGCATCTTCCATATACCAGTCCACCGATAAAAAATGATAATAAATATTTTTCTTAGTTAAATATTATCTTTTTAAAAAATATAATAGAGAAAAAAAACTTAATCCCTTTAAAAAAAATAAAATACGATGGGTTGATGTGATTAGATGCAGGCATATAAATGAGTCGGTCGAGGGATGAGGACCCAATCAAGAAAACTCTGGTACTGGATTAAGATTTCAGAATTCAGATCCTAAATCAATATTTTCATCTGATCCAGCGACTGTGTTCAAAAAAATAAACAAAGCCAAAAAAAAAAACAGATACAAATTAAATCTTTCCATGCCCGCAAAATTGTATGGCCTTTTCAGGCCAAGCATATTTTCCATGAAGCTAATAGGCTGCAGATTGGATGGTTGTTTATGTAGCCAGTCACTCTGGTAGTATTTTGTTTTTCGATTTTATATAGCCAGTCACTCTGGTAGCTTAGATGGCCTCTACCACTCTATAGTATTTTGTTTTTCGATTTTATTGAGTGTATCCGTATTTGTTAGGTGTGATTTACCCGCTTTAACGAGAAAAAAAAAAAAAAGCATGGCCTTGTCGGGCTCCAATCCGGGGATGCCTCGGCCCACGTATGCAGTGGGCCCAGGCCTGATCTCCCAACCCCAGTCTGAAACCAGCCGCACGTGTTTAAGGACAGGCATTTGCCCAGGTGCGCATCAATCAACCAATGGGCCGGACGGCCATAAAGCACAACACACCGAGCTAATATAGAGGTAATATTGGACTATAACGTGGCTTATCTATATTTCCTGTCCGTCTGATCCATATCTAAGGGTTACAGAGGAATCTACGACATATTTCCAATTTTCAACTTCTCTGGAAAATTTATGGAAGCATTCATTCATCGTCCCTCGTTGGGATCCCTCCCGCCCCGAGGTCCCTCTTGTCCTCTGTCCTATCGTCGATTCCCACGGACTCCACCTGCCATCGAAACCCTAATCTCCCCGTTATAATCCCATCGGGAAACCCTACTCTCGGTTCCGTTTTCTCGCAATTCGACCGAGATCAGTTCTTGCGGGAGAGAAATCTCGTCGTTCTACCACCCTTTTGATTCGGAGAAGAGAGGGGGAAAAGGAGAGCGAATCCAAGAAGATGGCGGGATCGAGCTCCTGGTCGCGGGCATTGGTGCATATCTCCCCGTATACTTTCTCGGCAGTCGGCATAGCCGTCTCCATCGGCGTCTCCGTCCTTGGGGCGGCCTGGTGAGATCATCTGCGCCCTCCGCGGGCGCTTCGTTTTCGCTTAATTCGATTGTTGTTTTCTTTTTCCAATATTGGAAAGTATCTTTATCTCCTATCATTACCTTTGTTCTTAGGGGAATATATAACGGGAAGCAGCTTGATTGGTGCGGCGATCAAGGCTCCTAGGATCACCTGCAAGAATCGCATCAGGTATGCATTTCTCCTCCTCCTCCTCCTCCTCTTTCTTCTTATTATTAAAAAATAATCTTTTACAAAGATTAGAAAAATATTTACTTGGATATTTTTACTGTATTTCCACCTGCATTCTGCTTGGAAATAATCTGAACACAGGTAAATGTTCTTTGAACTCGAAGATTTTTTTCCTTCAATAAAAATCATTGCCAATTTTGGATTTTGACTGTTACAGTTAAGTATAGTGGTATGTGGTCTGTGCTGTCTGTCATTATGAGTATGATGTAAGCTGATTTTGATGAATAGTTGAGAATGTGGTGCAATGGAAAGTCATTGAAAGAAGTTTGTCCTTGCTGGCTATTTTTTTTGTTTTCAAATTGCTTTTTTTTTTTTTTGGATGCCTTCTTTAAAAGGTGCTATGATACGAATAGATGATTATCTTTATTCTTACTGTCTTTGTAGTTCCATTTATGCGAGAGTTGCTGATTGACCCAAATATGACTCTAGCAGTCCAATTGCACTGTTCCATAAGGTTGTTATTAGCATTCGCCTTATTGATCTGTTAAGGTTTGTGAAACTGTTTCAAGGAATGGGCAATATCATAGCATAAATGAAATTTAGATTTTAAAAAAAACTTTTCTTCAAAAGGTTTGTTTGACTTACATATGGTCCCCATGTGCCAGTGAAACCATGAAATGTTAGGGATTTGAGTGTTACCAGATTAAGTGTAGCAAGCGATGCTTCTTCAATTGTAGATATTTGGTAACTACAGTCAGCAGTGGTTTGAGCACATAAAAAGCTAAAGCTTGAAAGTTGAAGTGCCACAAAGTGTCTTCATTCATAAAAGTCCAAACTTTGGAATTTGAGAAGTTGATTATAGCTGAGAAAGAAAAAAAAGCACCCTAAATTTGTTATTGCCTGTTGAGCTGAAAAACATCATGAATGCCTTTTGGTTCTATCAGCCTGTCGTCAGAGGCTAGACAACTTCTGCCCTAGATCCGTTACGTCCCATACTATATCTTGAGTATGTCGCATCATTTTTCAGAATAAATGATGTCAGTTTCATGGTTTTGCTTTTACTAGAAGCGCTAGATGATAAGCTAGAGTAGTTGAGGGGCCACACATGAGGTTTTGTCCCACATGGAATAAATAATGTGAGGAAGAAGGATTGATAAAAATGATTTGATCCAAAACTTAATGATTTAAGCTTTTAGGTTAAGTTGGGTTTCAATTCACACACATGCATTTATTAACTCCTTTGGTATCAAGACTCTCGGTCCCCCAACAAGCGATATCAAAGATGATGGTTGAAAATCCTGGACTCTCCAAGTTGTAAAGGTGCTAGAATTGCCGACTCTTATGGAGAATGGTAACACGCAAGTTCTTAGAGTGAAATCGTGGTAGCCTAGGTACGGCGGATGGTTGCGGTAAGTGGACTTCATTGAGTAAGGCATGCTGGGTTAAAGTGCAGGCTCAAGCATGGTTCGTGCAAGATCTTAAAACTCCTGGAAACATGTGGCAAAGCTTGGCTCTTGGACTAGAGCCACAACTTGCTATAGTGAAGCTAGCTCTTGGATAGTGTAGCTCTTGGGTTACAGCAGCAACATGTGGTGCAATCAAAAGAGTAAATGGGCACAAGATTTGGTCGGAGAGTAGTGGATTATACTCAAAGGGGAGCTGAACTTGGCTTACACGTGAAGGTGAAGATTGTTGAGGGTCATGTGTGAGGTTTAGTGCCAAATGAAATAAATAATATGTGGATGAAGGAAATATAAAGGTGATTGGGTCGAAAACTTAACGATTTAAGTAGCTTAGGCACATATGGAATAAGTAATACAAGAGAGAAAGTTTGGTATAGATGATGGAGCGCAAAACCTAACAGCTTAAGCTTTTAGCTTGGGTTAGATTTCAATTTCTATATGAGGTCCTTTTGGTATTAGGACTCCATATACCATAACATGAGTTACGTTAAAGAATTGTCCAACAGGCATACTTCACATGTCAAACTGTAGGAAGTTCCCAAAGACAGGGTTATGGAGGATTCAAACTTGACCACTACAACAAAACACAGGAAGTTTAGGGGGAACACTTTCCTGTATATAATACAGAAATCTTGTGTGACTTCAAATTATAATATCTTTGGGGATGATTTTGTGGCTAAGACTGGAGCTGATGGTGTGCCGAGAAGAACTTATTTCCGTCACTAGTCATAGGGGGTAAGAATTGAGTGACTATGAGGTCAGTCATGTCTTGCATAGCACAAAAGATGTTGATGCTATGGTCAGATCCTCATAGGAAGCATTTTCTAAATCAATTTTTGGGTAGTCCTGATTTTATCAATTATGTGTCATACATTTTGCAGAAGCACTCTCACAAAAAAATGAAATATATAGAGTTAAGGTTAAAGACAAAATAAAATGATGGGTTGCTTGTTTTTTCTTTTTTGTTTTCATGTATCCATTGCTTCGAGCAGACACAAAGTAAAAGTGCAGCTCAGCATAATTTTTCTTTCAAGCATTTCTCACTTTGCATCTCAAAATTACTCTGAATTCTCCAAATTATCATTTCATCATTGCCAAGCAATACCTTGGAAGGAATCTTCAATTAATGCTGATTGTTTCTCCTTGTCAACATCATGACATACAAATTCTTAGCTCTTCTTATTATTGCCACATTTGCTTGTCAGAATGGCAACCATGATCAAGATAACCTTGCCTTGTAATATGGCTAGCTAATGCTAACACACATTCAAATGCTTAAGCAGATCACTACCATGTCCCTTTTACTGTGGATTTTTTGGTGTCACCTCAAAGGCCACCATGCCGCCAATGTACATGGTCTACCTCACTTGCCTGACCTGGTGTGTCTATTTAGCATAAGCGATGGTGTTTTAAAAGATGGTTAAGTATGCAGGCAGTCAAGGGATTGCATAATGCATACACGCTATGCAGGCCACATAATTGCAACTATTTAAAAACCATAAAATTCAGTAAATGCAACAAAATCAGCAAAATGACTGTAATATTATTTTGGATAAATTGTTAGTATTATTAGTTACATTAACAACTAAAATTAGTGATTACTACTGAATATTTAATTCCCAATAGTAATATTTATAACATAATAGGCATATTGACATTATTATTATCTATATCAAACCCAACTAAGACCCACATCAAACCTAACCATCAGCTTGGACCTGCTTCATTTTAGGGGCCCATATAAGAGTGGCTGCATATGTGGCCCCCAAATGCTGTGTGTCCATGCAGTTGGACAACACTGAGCAAATTGCATATGCTATTGCATACATATATGATATGACTGCATATCATAGCCGTACATAGGCAACATGCTGCAATCAAAGGGGCCGCATCTACAATGCAGCTACATTCACCATGTTTTAGAAAACAAAGTGTTTGAGTACACCTGAGGAATTTCAGCCAAAATGCAATGCTTTGGAAAATTTCAGCATCCTATGTGAATGAGCCACAAACTCTGTTGCCCAAGGTGACAACCCAAGAGGGGGGGTGAATTGGGTTTTTCTAAATATTTGGTGCTTTAAAAGTTTTCTTGTTAAGAGCGGTGGAAGCTTTCTTAAGTTACTTGTGTGAACTTACCCTAGAGCAAGAATCATATATAAAGCAAGAATAAATACAAGAACAAGCACAACACAAACAAGACAATGTATAGTGGTTCGGTACACCTCAAGCACCTACGTCCACTCCCCAAGCCTTTCCTTGGGAATTCACTATAATTCCTCGGATTACAGTTGGATTGTTTTCCGGGCTCACAATCCAAAAATCTTTACACTTTGGTTTTCCGGGATCACCAAAAACCTATGTTAGTTTTACGGGCTCACCAACGAACCTTCACAATTGGTTTTACGGGTTCACCAACAACCTACGTTGGTTTTACGGGCTTACCAACAACCTACGTTGGTTTTACGGGCTCACCAACAACCTACACCGTTGGTTTTACGGGCTCACCAACAACCTACACCGTTGGTTTTACGGGCTTGCCAACAACCTGCAATGTTGAATAAAGAACAAGGAACTAAAGCTCCTAAATGAGCAAATAAAATAATTATGAGCTATAAAGAAGAGTTTAGAATATAGTTATCCCTTTAATAAGGCTCTTCTCTTCTTTGTCAAGATTGCTTCACTCTTCAAGGATTGGTGGAGCTCTTAATGTCTCTTGAAATCTGCTCAACCACTTCCTTTTGGCTCTTTGAATGAAGCAATTGAATGAAGCTTGCCTTGCTAGGGTTTTCTCTTGAATGCGCTTGATGTATTTTCAAAAGCTTACTTCCTCTGATGAATACTCCCTCTTAAATACTTCTCCAACCTCTAAATAGATCTTCCTAACCGTTGGATTGAAGAAACTAGCCGTTTATAGCCGTTGGAAGTCCAAAAAGCACTTCTGCACAACTAACCGTTATGCTTCTGCCCGTGCTTGGGTCGATCCAAACTTTCCTGGGGTCGACTCAAACCACTGTTCATCAGACTTGGGGTCGACTCAACTTTCACTGGGGTCGATCCAACTTTCACTGGGGTCGACTAATGCTACATTGGGGTCAGCCCTCTCAGGAAACACAGAACCTTATATTTCAGCCGTTTTTCACTGGGTCGACTCAACTCTTTTTGGGGTCGACTCAAGTTCAGTTAAGGTCGACTCAAGGTTGGGTCGACTCAAGTTCCATTGGGGTCGACCCTCTCAGGGATTCCAGAGACTTGTTTTCTTGAGGCTTGAAGATGGGGTCGACTCAACTTTCACTTGGGTCGACCCAAGTACTGTTCATCCGTGCCATAAGTGCTAGAATGTGCCAGAATATTTCTAAAACGTGTCAGGGTCGACTCCATCTCTTCTAGGGTCGACTCCTACTCTGTGCCAAGTGTTCCAAAGGCGTGCCACTTCGTTCCAAGGCATGCCAAATGTATCGGGGTCGACTCCAAACTAATTGGGGTCAACTCTAACCATGTTTTTCTGTACTTTGAAGGTTAGTTATGCACATTGAAACAACAATATGATATTCCAAGTAAATTACGATGCATGGCACAATAGAGTTTCATACCCTTAATAGTTGAAATTACCGAATTGCCCTTTTAGGTATTTTTAACGTGAAACTTTGCCAAAATGGATTTTTGAGCTTTCTACCATTCTCTATTACAAATTATATCTCGTTATCAATTCTTGATAGTGGTTTTGACCATATATTCTTAATGTATCGTGAATGTATCGGGGGTGTGTCATTTATCAATGATGTATCGAATATTTCTTCCTTACTCACATATGTACTGGATTAATTGAGTTAATAGCATTAGCACTTCCATATGGCCTCAATGGATTTGTAAGCATCAAAATAACACTAGGATCCTCAAACTCCTTACTGTAAAAGGAGCGTTTGACTACCTCTTATGTCTTTTCAGAATGCTACCCTTGCACGCATTGCAAGTTATGTTATACTTTAGAGAACCTAGAACCTTGTTTTTGATTCATTAGACTAATTATATTTAGTGGCATGAAAGTGTGCACTTTTGTTGCTTAAAAGAATGATAAGTTTTCTGGCAGGAAGTTAATTATTGTAAGAGTTATGAGGTGATCTGTTTGTATAGTGTTGACCATTCCTGTAGACAGAAAAAGAAAAAAATTGAATATCTTATATGCCTTCGAATATGTAAGCTCTGCTTGAGCTGAAAAAAGATAGTTGAATGGTCAATCATCACTACTTCAAAAATTATCTTAAAGTTTTCTTTGATAAAGCACCTAAAAACTGGGTGCTGAAGGCTGAGGTGTTTACATTATCCACCCTTACCTTTCGCAACATGCTATTCCAAAAATGTATATTTAACTCACTGTACGTGAATGATTGAAGGAAGAATTTAGCTTCTTCAGCATGCTCATGCTCACACCCATCTAAATGCTCTTTCCAAGTTCATCTTGGATCTTAGACAATGAGGGCCTGTTCGGATGCCTGAATACATCATTGTCCCTGATGAGTTGCTAATTCAGCTGAAAGCTGAAAAGAGATGAAGCAACAAGAGAGGAGAAATCAGCACAAACAGGGAGCTTTGAGATTGCGCACAATCCCAAAAAAGGAGGGATTCTGCACTATTCTTGAAAAGGTGATTCATAATATTCCAACTTTTTTAGGATTCTAAGATCAATGATTTCCTTAAATAATTTAAATGTCTCTCCCAAGGATATTCTGTTCTAAGAGTCTGCCATACACGGATCATTCTTAGGGTTATTTATGCAAGTATCCAAACAGCCCCTAAAGGAAGGGTGTCTATATGGTGTCACTACTGATAATCTTAAATTGCAAGATTTTAAGAACACTCATATATTTGTTCTCTCCCCTGATGTAAAATTAATTTCTCTATCATTAACAGAATTAATCTAAGGTGTCTTCATGATTTTATCAGATAAAGTTTAATGTAAAACATAAAAAGGATTGATGTTTTAGTCAAATCAAATTGAAAGTCTTCAATTACTATGTGTAAGTGATGTTTCATGTGCGCGTTTATTGCCGTTAAGAATAAATCATTTGTTTCTGTTTACTTCTCCAGTGAACTTGTATTTCAGTATTTGTTTTAATTCTTTGTATGCCAGATAATGTTTAATGCAGAACATAAGTTATTTGGTGTTTTAATCAAATTGTTGGCTCTGAACTGTGACTTGTATATTCAAACAATGATCTGTGTAGGTAATGATGCAGATGCACATGGATGCTTTTTTTTTTAGGAAAAAATATTTATGTGATGATGATGATGTTGCGTATATGAACTTTGTCTATTTGTCATTGCTGAGAATGATTTAAATTGCACTTATATTTAACACTTCTTGAAGATTATGTTGAAATTTCTTGTTTTGCAGTGTTATTTTTTGTGAGGCTGTTGCAATATATGGTGTTATTGTTGCAATCATCCTACAAACTAAATTAGAAAGTGTGCCGGAATCTAAAATGTACGCTCCAGAGTCTCTTAGAGCTAGCTATGCAATCTTTGCTTCTGGGATCATTGTGGGCTTTGCAAATCTAGTTTGTGGGTATGTTATCATTCGAGTTTTTCAATATTTATTCAAGGGATTTTCCTGATGAAAGAAAAAGTTGTAATTCATTTTAAATCAAAAAATTGAGGGTGTCTTTGACAACAGGCTTTGTGTGGGAATTATTGGAAGCAGCTGTGCACTATCTGATGCTCAGAACTCATCACTCTTTGTAAAGATTTTTTGTGATTGAAATTTTTGGCAGCGCACTTGGATTGTTTGGAGTCATCGTGGGAATAATCATGTCATCTCAAGCAACATGGCCTGCAAAGATGGCATGAACCTGCTGTCATCAGAAACAGACGCCTTGACTCTTCATTTCACTGGAAAGGTGTGGCATGCATACTTTGTCTCAATCTTCCCAAGGCTAGAATTAGCAGAATTAGCATGACCATTATGTCATAATCATGATTATGTAATATTTCATTTGGTGCTTCTTAAGGAGCATCTTGCGGAAATTTTATTTTTGATCCTGCCATTGCTTTAAGGATCTCAGTTGTTGCCGAATGAATTCCCTTGAGCTATCCATCCATTACTTATGGTTTGGACAATGACTAGCATTCTTAATAACTCGGATGTTGGGATGGCAGATTGGGGATTAGCCCCTCCTGGTCTCAGAGAGAGATTGGTTCTGATGTTTGGATGCTGTTGTGTCTATTGATCCATGGGGTTTCTTCAGCTGACGCATTTCTGATTGGATCCTTGAGCTAAAAGGAATTATTGGCCCTGTGCTGCTGCTCGTTCTTGCATCTGGTTATTCTGGCGAGCAGGCCACCAGTTTCATGGCGTAAGGCTGCAAATGGTTTAGGTGATAAAAGCCGATTGATGTTTTGCTTGTGATTGATTAAGGAGTCCTGCTGCATCTGCTTCCTGCGGAGCGGGCGATGAAGCCAACTCGCCAACCTACAACAGGCTCGTTCCATAGGCAACCAGGGTGTTGGAGCACTTACCGACCACAAATATTCACCCATGGTAAATCTGCAAGGGTCCTTTGTTGTATTTTTAGTTGTATCATCTTTGCTCAAATCCTGGTTGTATCTTGTCATGTCATTTTTCTAATTCTTGTAGCCCGTGGAAGCCTTGATTTTCATGCATACATACATATATCGGGAAAAGGAGCTGAAGGTCCTATTTGGTATCAGTCACTAGCTCTTATAAAATTGGCTGGCTTTTTTTTTTTTTTTTTTTTTTTTTTTTTTGGTTAAAACGGCAATTCATATAGCTCTAACGTGAGTACATCCTGCCAAATCAGAAGAAAGTAAAAAATACAAATGTGGCGGTAACTCCACTGTGGACGTCCAGTGGAGCTCCCCAGAATGTCGTGCAACATGGGAGGCGACCCAGTCAGCAGCCCTGTTCGCCTCCCGGAAAATGTGCACGGCCTGAAACTCGTCCATCTCCCTCGCCAGTCTGCGGGTCTTCCGAATGAGCGGATGTCCGTCTCCATACCTATCAGCACCCCGGATCCAATCTATGACAATGGAGGAATCCCCCTCAAGGTACAGCCGGCTAGCCCCAAGCACCCGCCGCGCATAGGACATGCCCGCCCAAGCAGCCCACAACTCTGCCCCAACGACCGTGAGCCCCGTCGTGCCCCAGCCTCCTGCTGCCACCATACTCCCAAAATGGTCCCGGATAACAAATCCAGCCCCTCCCGACCTCCCGTCCGTCGCCACACTACCATCAAAATTCACTTTAAGATAACCAGGGGGTGGGGGTACCCAAGACACAATGGCAAACCTAGGCGCTAAAACAGCACTGCGGGTATCCCAGATGTCCCTAGTCATCCCAAGTGAAGACTCGCCAAAGCAAGAGAAAACCTCCCCAGCCTGAAGCACAGCTCTCTCTGCCACTATCCTCGCCGAGAGCCTCCTGCCCTCGAACAAACGGGCATTCCGGTCCAACTAGATATGGTAGGCCAGGTATGCCCTAATAATGCCCTCCTCCACCAACCTAGGGCTCCGAACCGAAGCCCGCAGTAACTGTATGAAATCCTGTGTCGTCCCTACGGAGTGAGGAACAGGCGCTGGCGAAGACCTCCATATCTCTCGAGCCCTGGGGCACTGCAAAAGCACATGCTGAATGGTCTCCTCCATGTCCGGACACACCACACACTCCTGAGGAACCCTCATGCTCCGCCTGACTAGCACACTCCTGGTGGGAAGGCAGCCCCAGGCCACCTTCCAGATGAATAGCGCCACCCGTGGATGAATCCGCATCCTCCAAATCCAGCCTCCCTCCATCCGTCTAGGTGACTCTCTGCTGAAGAGGGCGTATAGATCCCTCGCTCGCACCTGTGATCGGCCCGACGGCACCCATACCAACCTGTCTGACTCCCCCTGAGAAGGCACCGGAAGACCCAAAATCGTCGCAGCCAGCTGCGCCCCAAACACCTCACGTACCAGCCCCTCCCTCCAACCGCCCTCGTCTGGATCCAACAGGTCGCTGACCCTCCGGCCCGCAAGACGCACCGAGTCCACCAAGGTCGGCATACGACTGATCGGCACTGCAGTCACCCAACAATCCTCCAAGACATCAACGGAGCGACCATCACCTATAGCCCATCTGATCTCCGGTAGAACCCTCCCAGCTCTGGCGCACATCTCCCGCCATACCAGAGAGTGGCGGCGCCCAGCTCTCACACCAGCAACCAAAGCCCCATACTTGGCCCTCATCAGAGAGGACCACATACTATCAGGCTCCAAGACATACCTCGCAGCATGACGAGCCACTAAAGCCTCCCTCCGTACCAACAGTGACTGCACCCCCAAACCTCCATATCTAGTAGGCTGGCACACCACCTCCCAAGCCAACAGATGAATACCGCCCCTGCCACCTTGCCTCCCCCAGATGAAATTCCTAACCAGCTGCTCAATGGACCTCAAAACTGACACTGGAATAAAAGCATGGGAAAGCAAATAAATGGGAATCGAAGAGAGTACCGACCGAGCCAAAGTGACCCTCCCCATCATGGATAATGAGTGCATCTGCCAGCCCTCCATCCTCTGTCTGACAGTAGCCTCCAGGAAGGAGCAATCACTCCCACGCAGACGCCGGCCTGATAGCGGGATCCCCAAGTATCTCATCACACCACCATGCTCCCCCACCCCCAAAATCTCACAGATGGAATGTCTCACCGCCTGCCTAGTAGACGGGCTAAAGCAAACTGCAGATTTCGAGAAATTAACCCGTTGACCAGACATGGCACAGTAATCCAGTAGAATCCTACCCAACGCCATAGCATCTCGACGTGTCGCACGAGCTAACAGCAAACAATCATCCGCAAAGAGCAAGTGAGAGATCGATGGACCCTCCACCACAGGCCTATAAGCCCCCAACTCCTGAGTAATCACAGACTGACGCAACACTCTGGATAGTGCATCCACGCAGATAATAAACAATAAGGGAGACTGGCTTGTATTTGGTCTGGAGAGAACTATGCGTTCTGTGCTTTAGAAACATTTTCGGGCCACATCTATTTGAAGCTTGGCTTGCCCCTGATCAGCCAACCTGGCCCATGTACATGCAGATGTAGCAATGCAATGGGGCTGTTCTTTTTCTTTTTATCAAAAAAGACAAACTTCTTGTCAAACATGATTCAAATCTGCTGTTTTAATTTGAAAAATTTGCCCGTGCAGAACGCATATGTTCAGTATTTGGATATCTTGTTTTCTAATTTTACGGATCTATTTATTCTGGATTGGTTTTTTTTTTTTTTCCCAAAAGAAAAAGACAAATTCTCTGCGGACGAGAAGAAAATTAAGCAGCTACGTCACCCATCAAACACGTTGCCTCGCCTTTAGCTACGACCAGTCCCTACCGCTACACCTTATGGTATTCATTGCGATGTGATTATTCCGCGCTTTAGACACGGTTGAAGCGGCTCTAAGTTTTGATAACATTATTTAGATCCGTAGCATACGACAATCCTCACGTTATTATCCATTGAAAATATTCTGATGGCATCATCTGTTTTTCTTCTCTCAGTCTCACTCACTGTTCCGAGATAGGTTGTCTTCTGAGAGGGGGAGAAACAGGCATCCATCAGGACAAGTTCTCATCATGCATGGAGAAACCCCTGACACATGAGAAACATTCCATACTAGAGTAGAATAGAAGGACCATAGAAACATGAAATATATATAGACTATAAGATTAGGGTCGACAGTTCAGACATCGTTGCTAATGTCTGGAAGCGTCTGAATACTTCCATAGAAGTCTAGAAGACCGAACATCATGGTAATAGAGTGGTCTTGCTAATGTCTACTGGAAGCAACTGAATACTTCCATAGAACTCTAGAAGGTAACAAAGTGGTGCTAAAAAAGCCGAAGACAATCACCGCTGGGGTCGGCATTGCCTTCCAATCATGCAGCTGGAGCACAATCTCCATCATCATCGTCGTCATCTCCGTCTCCGTGTGTCGACTCTCTTTGGTTATAATATTCATAAGAATCTTTGCCCTCGTGGACAACACCGATCACCTGATCGATGGCAAGCTCCTTGCACAATGAGCTGATCCTGGCAATGGCAACCATTTCCTTTGCTATGTGGCTCGAGCTGGTGAAGAAAGAGCGAGCAAGCAAGTGGGCAGTGGGTGGATTGGGCTTGGTGGGATTCAGTGGCTGGGGGGAGGCAGGGGGATGTGGTGCTTATATAGGAGAGGGACAATGTGGAGTCCTCGTTGTGGCATAGGGTTGCCACGAGTGGAGTGTGGCCTGATGCTCCCAGGATGTGCATGGCGCAATGCCGGTGAGACGTGGCAGGCCCAGGAACTGCCACGTGTGGTAGTGAGTACGCTCGGCGAGACCGGTCAGCATTCGCAGGTGCCCGGTTGGAAAGTTGGGAGCATGTGGGCGGACAAATGAGCACTGGATTCTCGAGAGCATTTGACCTTTGGGAGAAGCCTTGGGACCATTGCAAGGAAATTAGGAGCTCAACATGTGACGTGGTGAATGTAGCTAGACTCTACTGCTGATATTTCTACGTATATTTCTATGTACCAATCTGTACATTAGAAGCCACGAGAACCGCTACAGGAAGCCTTTATTTGATTTTAAGGAAGGAGTGCTGCTACTTATCTCTGCTTCAATCTCTAATGTAATGCAACTGTCTATTGCCCAATTGCTTACTGGTTGTCAATGGCCCCACCAAGGACCATTGTTACCAGATCCAGCCTAGAGTGGGCCATTTTGGGCTGAAGTCGACAGGCCCAATCGACTTCAGCGAGAAGGGCGGACTAAAACAAAGGATTGCGATCGCGATCACGATCCTCTGCTTCTTCGTCTCTATGGTTGAGTGGATCGCGATCCCCTGCCGATCGCTCGCCGTGGAGAACCACACGGAGCTGTGGTTGGTAAGGCCTCCACGGGCCGTTCAAACAGCCTTTGGATGTTCGGTCGAGCTCATCCGCCGTAAGAATCGTGGGCGGCACAACGACCCAACCTTATCCGTTCAAAAACCCACCTATAAATCTTCCATCTCCTGTAGTTGATTCACCACTGAGCTCTCTCCTTCCTCTTTCTTCTCCTTCTTCCGTGGCCACTGCACCACCTTAGCTGAGCGTTGCCGCCATAGCTCCCTCCCTCCTCTTTTTAATCCCCTCTAAAGCACATTACTTTGTTTTTCTCCTTCTCCCTAATTCGAGCGCCGCCGCCAGCCCCAGACTGACCGCTATCAAAACCGAAATCATCACAGCCCGATTGCCTGAAGATACCTCCACAAGTTGTACGCTCGCTGAACTTTGGGTTCCCGTGAACCAAACCCTAGATAAAGCCAGATTCATGTTTGCCCCAGTTTTGCCCCGACAAAAACCCACCTTTGATTCATGGTTATAACTTGGTTGATTTAGCTCGCCTGAGGAGCAAAATATTGGCCGCCCAATTGGCTGCTCCACTTGATCAGCAACTTTTGGTCGAGTGCCATGCGTACCCGCAACCGCCGGTTCTCTTCTGGCGTCAACCTTAGTGCCATTAAATAACAAAGAATAAATCCTGATCGAATGCAACAACCATGGAACTCGTTCAAACTTGATGTCTTATTATTATTATTATCATTGTTATTTATATACATGGAGGTGGCCCGGCCTCACTTACTCGCCTTTTGTATTCATTTTGGAGGAGCGGCTCGCAGTGTCCTGTTTACTGCTTTTGCTGTCCTTCTGCCACGTGACGTGATCCTGCGGTCTCTGTCGAATCGAGTCTCACTTCCCTCCGTAGCTACTGTCACTTTATTGATCGATAAAAGGTGATACTCCTCGGTGGTTTATGGAATGCTCGCATCCAAGGCAGTGTTTTGTCTGGGCAATAGGAGTTAACATGGCAATGGGAACTTGATGCCAAAGGACTTGAATTTGGATGAAGAGGAGCAAGAGGACAGGCTATGGCAAAACGCCAAAGGACAAAAACAGCCAATCACGGAGCCATGGAGAAAAGGGTCAGCTTGAGGCAACTTTTCCACGGAAGGGCGAGAGATATTAGTTTTAACCTAACCAGAGTGGTAGCGTCATGTCCACCTACCACACTCCTTTTGCCGCTATTTCGTTCCTAATTTCCAGTGCTATAGGTAGTCATCATATGGATTAATAAATATGGATGGAAGGTGATTCATATAGGTAGTCATCATATGGATTAATAACGTCTCACAGATAAATTATCCCATCAATCATCGTTTCGAGGATCTTTTATTATGAAAGAATATATGTTCTCTGCTTAAAGCTACCTATTATTGTTGGACGGCGAATCAAGTGGCGGATTGGGAGCATCGAGAGTTCGCTACCAACAATTTATGTAATTTTTTCTCAAGACTCTATTCTTGCTGATGTGGGTTTAATATTGTATATAGATAGGTATAGTGTACCTTACATCAGATGTTAATATCAGCTCCTTGGCTGTTGATTATGTATGGAGGATTTTCTTTTTTTTTTTTCTTTCATGAATACCTTTCTCACAATTCAAATTTGCATGGATACTTTTTTAAAATTTATATTTATTTCTGTACCTCCATAAAGTACTATTATTGTACGAATATTCCTAATATAACGATTCTTTTAATACCGTTAATAAAAACCATATTTATTTTAATTAAAAATAAAATATTTTTTGAAATTATTTTTTTGTCCAACTATTTTATAAATGTTCATTTTTGCACATCTACCTATTAAGAATATTTTAGTCATTTTAATTTAAAATCGTTAATTTTTTAATGATATTAGATGATGTGGGTACATATGCAAAAATAAAAATAAAAAAAGAACATAATAGCAAAACAAGTGTTTTACGATAATATATATATAAATATAATTTTAAAAAAATATTGATGTAAAATTTGACATTTAGGAGAGTATTCAGGAAAAAAAAATTTAAAAAAAATAGCACACGCTTTGATTTTTGTGGTTTGGAGGCAGGAAGATATTTTCCATAATGTATCCAATCATTTGAATGTGGTTCATAGCAACCTTGAGTGGGTCGGAGAATTTATTTGGTGGTAGAGTGCGACTCATGAATAATGTACTTGTGGGTGTCTCTCTCGCTCAACATCCGAGCATCTTTTGGCTTGTGGAAGTTCGGTTTGGTCATTATTATTTTACTTATTTTATTAGCGAAAAATATTTGTTGCTGCAATTCAGAGAATCGTGCGCCTTCGTCATCATGGTTTAAAAAAGCATGCGACATAATGTTGATAGGAATATATCACCTAAATAAGCAGATGCATCTAAAAATTACAATTAGTAGAAACTCTTAAAAAAATAATATATATATATATATATATATATATTATTAGGCATCAAAATAAATCTATTTTAGCACAATAGAAATTTATCCTAACACAAAATAAATCTATTCATTTAATAGATTTAAATCATAAAATTACAAATCCTACAAATCTACTAATATTAAATTTAAAATGAAAATAAGAGAAAATAGTCTGATTGAAGGCAGGTCGAAGTGCGTAGACGCTGTCCCAAAGAAGTGTTTGTTCCCATGTACAGGTCTTCCGGCAATCCTCCTCAGAGATACAACGACCCTAAATTTCTTTTTCGGTACGTCTCGGAAGAAGCCAAACCGAATCCGATCAGACTCGCAGATCAAGCAAAAAACAAAATAAAAGAAATAAAATAAAATATAAAAGAGCAAAAATAAAAATTAGAAATGGCTAAAAGAAGGAAGAACTTTTCTTCGGAATTTTTTCAATATTTTTCTCTATTTTTTTCGTACCCCAAAAGGATGAAAAACGAGGTCGCAGGGGTATATAGGTAATTTTACGGACGCATCCGCGCTCTTCACTCGGATGCTGGCAACGTGCGCCAGCAGACGCCCGTTGGCGCGCGCCCATTTATTCCCAAAAAAAAGCCCAACGGGCGTTTCCAATTTCAAACGTGCACGCAACCCAAGAAGACCGCGTGCGTATTTAATTTTTCCCTCAATTTCCCACAAAAATTAATTTTTAAATATTAAAATCAAAACAAAATGCTGGATATCTTATATTATGTAATAGGTGTAGATACCTTTTGGTTTGAATCTTCACTTAGTGATAATTGATTACATATGTGGAGCCAAGGTGGTCTTAACCTTGAACCTCGGTCTATGGCTCAGAATAAATCAACAGCACACATAATATAGCCTGATCTGGGTTCTAAGCGGGTTGCGCTAATATGGACATGCGCATATATCCATCATATGCTTTTTAGGAAATCACCCTTTTTCCATAATCACGGCCTCACGACTGCATATATAGATGAGCCCTAATAAGAAAGCTAGTAAGGAAGCTCTTGCCTCTTGGATCTCATACTCATTAAGAGTTATACAAATAAACTCATCCTACCGTTTGCTTTTATTAGCACTAGCGCCATAGGAATGAGGAAAACATAAAACAGTGCTCCTCTTAGTCACACTCCGGTTTGTTTCTACCCATTGAACCTTTTAAGATTGGGTTCCCACCGTGGTGATCTATCTTTATGGGCTAAGCCTCATCTGTTAGATGTATGCCCTAGAAGCCAATCTGGCTGACACATTATTAATTCTAGGGACATAATTTTGTACTTGACTATTTATTATTGAATAAATAAAAGGCATCTTTTCATTCATATTATTTATGCGTCTATGAATCGTCCAAGAAATTAATAAGATGATGATGCATATTCTCAAGAGTTGAGAATTTGAACCATGTATCATTGGTGATTAATTTCTAAATGCTCCTAATCAATGGATCATCATGAGGACGGTGATCGATTCGATCAGTGCACAGATCACTTTCCTTCTGGATGGACGAGACTTGAGTCCACAGTGTAGGGACACTGAAGTGATAGTGCAGGTGCTTGTTAGAGAACAAGGGTACTGAGCGTGACCGAGACAAGAAGTCACTTGGATGTCTATCCACTCATCAGTAACTTGCTTGATGTTGCAGTAGTATGACTGGTCCTTTGACCTGCGGTGCTTCAGCTACTCACAGTGAGGTTATTGTAGTTTGACTACATGTATACATGGTCTCTAGTTATATGGGTCCTTGTAGTGTAGATTGGCTGCAGTAAGTTCACTGTAGGAGAAGGGTATGCACTTACATGGAATCTATCGACCTTGATAGAAGAGGAGTGATCCTATGTGATTTGTTAGACTGAGTTCTAAGACCTTGGCCAGGGCAGTAATAGAAAGTGGAGAAAGAGTTTTCCACTATCGAACTCGAGTAGAATAAATCTTGACATATGACAGACGAAGGGGTTTGACGAGTTATCCATGACCTCCGTCCTGTAGGGATCCACGATAGTAGGACTGTATCACACGACAACTGCACCTAGAGGTTCATGATTCCATTCTGCTGGGTGGCCACTACATGCTGCTAGGTGTCACTGGTGGATGGTGAGACTCACAGGGTATATCTTGATGATCGATAAACCCTAATGAGTTGAGTTGGAACTGTTCCAACCCATTGAAAGGAGTTTTCAATGATATTATGATAGAGATCACAATATATCTCACTACCAGTCAGAATAGAACCTATGGGGTCACACACACTAGAAGTATTGACCGATCCGATGGTTGAATAGTGATTATGAATCACGAGTAATCAATTCGATTGATAATCAGTTGAAGAAGGAACACTGGGAATTAATTAATTGGACTTAAAATATGAATCCTACTTGGAGTAGGATTCCTAGAGTCCTAATTGGATTAGGACTGGAAATCCTACTTGGACTAGGACTGGGAGTCCTACTTGGAGTAGGATTCCTACAATCCTAATTAGATTAGGATTTTGAATTCAATTTGGATTCCTACTTAGAATAGGATTCCTAAGAAGTCCTAATTGGATTAGGACTTCAGATTCAAAGTAGAGTCCTAATTGGATTAGGACTAAAATTAAATAAGTCCTAATTGGATTAGGATTTCTTAAGTCCTAATTAATTATTAATCTAATGAATTATGATGACTCCTAATTTGATTAGGATTGAAAGGTTCAATTGAGTCATGATTCAATCAAATCCTAATTGGATTAGGATTTGAAGGGAAAACAAATAGGTGCACCTAATCCTCTTTGGAAGAGGACTAGACCACCTTGCATTAGACCCCACGCCCCACTTGATTGGATCAAGTAGGGCATGCGTGATGAGGAGAACCTCCTCCTTGGCCGAAATCAAAGAGAAGTGAAGAGGGGCGTGCGCCCCTCTTCTTGGCTCCAAAAGGAAAAACATAAAGCTCCTAAAATGTAGGAGCTTCATGTGTCTTTATAAGGAGGTAAAGGAACAAACCCTAGGTGAATTCTTTTCCCCCTCCTTTCAGCCGTGAGCCACCCTTTTCTCTTGGGTTTTCAGCCGCCATCAGCAAAGGAAAAAGAAGAGGAGCCGTGCGCCTCCTCTTGGCCTTCATCCTTGGTTCCAACGCAGGGAAATCAAAAGGCTGCAACTAGCCTTTTGATTCTTCTCCCTGGAGTCTTCTTCTTCTTCATCCTCCCTCTGACATTCAAGAGTTGATTGAGAAGGAGGTGATCAGCCATCAAAACAAATCTCTGCAAGGGAGCTAGCACCCCGGAAAGATTAGAGTGTTTGGATTGGTCCTCTGCTTCGTGTGGATACCCGTAGAGGCCGGACACGTGTGCAGCTTCAAGCTAACCTTCTTCCAAAACCACGAACTTCAGTTTGCGGTGATCATCTACCCGCACAAGGTGAAGATCTGATCTTCTAAAGGTTTTAAAAGTTTTTAATCCTTATCTATCTACGAACGGTTTTTGAACAACGTTCATGAGATGAACGGTTGATCCCGCGCATGCCTCTTCCGCTGCATCTGAATTTTTTTTAAAATTTCAGCGGCATGATTGGGGTTTTCTAACAATGGTATCAGAGCCTAGGCATCGTAGATTAAGGTAAGGATTAATTATTAATAGGCTTATTAGATCTGAAAATTGAAAGATTATGCATGCTGAAAATTTTCTGCACGCAGATTTTTCTAGGGTGCTGATTTTTGCATGCTGATTTTTATGTGATAAGATGATGATTCTAATTGCATTGTTAATGAGATTACAAAGTTTAGAATCATGATTAGCATGATCAGCAACCTATGTCATGATATAATCAGTTAGTTTTCAGATCTGAAAATTATAATTGCTGCATGTGGTGATGATCATAGGATTCAAACCCTTTTGGTATTAAATGTAAAGACCTGCGATGTGATCTGCAATGTCATGTAATTTTTCAGATGCTTGCATGCATCTTATTTGATGTTTTGAGAGGCCTGCGTGCCTCCTAAAAGGAGATGTAATTTATTATTATTTTTATTTTATTTTACATCTGGTTGTATTTCTGTGATGTGATGTACGTCAACGATCAAGTTGAAGACAAGGCATGAGATGAACAGGCGATCTAAGCAGTTGATGGCGATTGGATCAAGAGTTGATCAAGGATCGAATCAAGGAGGCTTGGAACCAATTCAAGAGTTGAAGACCAGTTGATCGATTGACGTGCATATGCTTGTAATACGACCTAATTAGAATCCATGATCATCACCTATTTAAAGTTTAGCTTTATTTACTGCTGCGATTATAACTGCCTGTGATATGCCGTTTGCATGTGATGTGAATGAAAGCCGGGTAGATAGGTTTACATGTGATGTAGCAAACCCAATTGAGACCTTAATTAAAACCTCCTCAATCAAGTCGAGAGTGAACCAACATGAGCAAGTCATATTAGATTAATTGATCTAATTGGTGTCTAGGAAAGCATGAAAGGTGGTTACTTAATTAGGACCTTACTCTCTGAGTAAGGGGAGCCTCCCACCTGCTTACCTGACCAATTGTTCGATTATCTCTTATGAAGAGCTCAAGTTGCAAACACTAAGACCTGATTAACCAATATTAAGTCAATAGGTCTTCCACTGTAGTAGAGCTGCTAAGGCCTTTCTGATGTTGATTTGTCTCGGCTGGATACAGTGGTCAAGTTGCATCGGGGGGCTAGACCTCTCTATAGACATGAGATGTTGTAGGGTAAAGGTGGGGTTGGGCACCAATAACTGTTAGGTGAGGACCCAATGACGACTTTATTCCTACGGTTATACGGTGGGTCTGACTTAACTAAGAAATGGGACCAATAACTGTTAGGTGAGGTTTTCATGGCTTAGAGACCAAGTTACACTGCAACATGCTTGAGAAGTATTGTACAAGAGTTGTACATTCATCAATCTATGTGTCACCAATAACTGTTAGGTGAGGTGGCATGTAAATCGGTGGGACCGCAGTACCCACTAGAAACCCTAGTCGTGTGGGATTTCCGTTTTTCTACCAGGGGAGTATGAGGAATTCGAGAAAATAGTGGGAGGTACATTTGTTCTAAAAGACCCTAGAACAAATTAGGATCAAGTACAAAATTCTAACTAGAATCTTTACTCTCTGAGGATTATAAAGTCAGCTTCTAGACTTTTAACTCATATCCTATAGAACAACCGTTTGACCAAACCCAATTATAAAGACTGGCTCAGCAAACTTCAAAAATAATTTTGAATTATGAAATTAGGGTATGTGCTAGACCATGGAATCTCCATGTTACCAATCTGTCCGATCACTGATCAGCGTAAGACGCATGCTAAAGTGGACGAACAATGACAATAAGGTTAGGTGCTGCACAATGGCATCCATGTCCAATGAATTACAATGCCAGCATGAGACCATGAAGACTGCCAGGAACATATTAAATCACCTGCAAGAGTTGTATGGCGATCAGAGTCGCGCAGCATGTTTTGAAGTGTCCAAGAGGCTCTTCAAGGCAAAGATGCGCGATGGACAGTCTGTCCATGATCATGGTTTGACCATGATAAAGGACTTAGAGAAGCTTGAGAAGCTCGGCATGACCATGCATAAAGAATTGCAAACGGATTTGATCCCACAATCCCTTCTAGCTTCATATGAACAGTTTATAGTAAATTACCGTATGAACAAGATTGTATGCACCAAAACAGAATTGTTAAATAAATTGGTAACTACCTTAGGGGCCTTGAAGAGTTCAAGGGGCATCGTTCTCACTGTCGAGCTGGTTTCTACTTTCAAGAGAGAGTCTATTTGGAAGAAGAAAAAGCCTGCAAAGAAACAGAAGACCGAGAAAATGCCAAATAAGGAAGTTTCAAGAAAAAGGCCAATTGCAAGGAAAAATGTTTTCATTGCATCATGGACGGCCATTTGGAAGAGGAACTGTCCTACATACATGGGAAGCATAAAGAACATAAAGGGTGATAGACCTTCAGAAAGTATGTCAGATATGCTCAGGATACTTAGTGACTGTTACCTGTTGCTAGCAGAAATTTGATTTCTGTATCTTAGCACAGAAAGATCTTTTTAAGACTACTATTCCATTTATTTGAGAAATAAATTAGGTTCAATGTGGTTTTATGATTTAACAGTCTCTATCACATACATATGGATGTATCTGTGAATGTATCTGAGCAAACAGTGAATACCATAGGATTTAAAAGATCCAGAAATAAGATAAATCTGAAGTATTTGTGGCACCTCAGGCTTGGCCATATAGGAGAAGACAGAATAAACAAATTGGAGAAACATGAGCTTCTGGGCTCATTAACTTTCGAGTCATATTCGATTTGTGGATTCTGCCTTCAAGGAAAGATGGCCAAGTTATCCTTTGTAGGACACAGGGAGGTCCACTGAAATACTTATCCTAGTACACACTGATGTGTGTGGCCCATTCGATGTGCAGGCTAGGGGTTATAATTTTTTACTTCATTTACCGATGATTACTCACGATATGGATATGTGTATGATACACAAATCTGAAACTTTTGAAAGGTTCAAAGAGTTTAAATATGAAGTAAAAAAACATATAGAAAAACTCACTAAGGTTCTTCGATCAGATTGAAGAGGTAAATACCTTAGTGGAGAGTTCCGTGATTATCTCAAGGAGAATGGTATAGTTTTATAATGGACTCCTCCTGGTACACCTCAGTTCAACGGAGTGTCGGAGAGGAGGAATCGGACTCTATTGGATATGGTCCGATCCATGATGAGCTTCACTGATTTACCCTTGTTTCTTTAGATAGATGCCCTATTTTCAGCTATTTACTTATTGAATAGAATTTTCTCTAAAGTCCGTTCCTACCACACCATATGAGATATGACATGGTAAGAAGTCGAGTCTTGGTCATCTCAAGATTTGGGGATGTCCGGCCCACGTCAAGCGACAACAGGCGGACAAGTTAGAGGATAGGACAATTAATGCTCGTTTTATTGAATATCCTGAAAGAATTATTAGGATACGATTTTTTCGTCCCAAAGGATCACAAAGTGTTTGTGAGACGCCATGCTATCTTCATGAAAATAGTTTATCCTTGATAGAGACAGTGGGAGGAAAAATGAGCTCTAAGAAAAAGTTTCTAAAGAGCAACGAGCCATTGTGCCTATAGAACCTATTCATATTAAGCCAGTACACGTAGTACCTACTCCACCTCGTAAATCTAGTAGGATCTCCCGTCCGCCTGAAAGGTACTTAGGTATGCTTACAGAGGATGTAGAGGAAGTATTCCTCATGGGAGATAGGGATCAAGGTAAGGATCTCAATACCTACAACGAGGCAATGTTAGACATCGATTCCGGGAGATGGCTGGAAGCGATAAAGTCAGTGATGGACTCCATGCATTCCAGCCAAATCTGGATCTTAGTGGATCCACCAGAAGGTATAGTACCTATTGGGTGTAAATGGATCTACAAGAGAACATTAAGTTTGGATGGCTAGGTAGAGACCTATAAAGCAAGGCTAGAGGCGAAAGGTTATAGTCAGTGCGAAGGCACGGATTATAAGGATACTTTTCACCTGTAGCATTGCAAAAGTCCATTTGAATATTGCTTGCTGTTGCAGCATATCATGATACGATGATGGTGATCACAAGGTCTGTAAGCTGCAAAGGTTCATCTGTGGACAAAAACAAGTATCTCGGAGTTGGAACACTCGTTTCAACGATATAATCAAAACGTTTGATTTCATCAAAAACGAAGAGGAACCGTGTGTTTACAAAAGGGTTAGTGGGAGTGCTGTCGTATTTCTCGTACTGTACGACATCCTCCTGATAGGGAATGATATTCCCATGATAACCTCGGTCAAGGTCTGGTTGTCAAAAAGGTTCTCCATAAAAGACTTTGGGGAAGCATCCTATATTTTGGGAATAAAGGTCTATAGAGATAGATCTAAAAGGATGCTTGGCCTATCACAGAAGATGTACATAGAGGAAGTGCTGAAAAGGTTCAGCATGGAAAACTCTAAAAGGGGTCTCTTACCCCTAAGGCATGGAATTAATCTCTCCAAGAAGATGTGCCCCAACACATCTGAAGAGATTCAACGCATGAGCAAGATCCCCTATGCATCAGCAATAGGGAGCCTCATGTATGCCATGCTATGTACATGACTTGATATAGTACATGCTGTGAATGTCACGAGTATATGTCAATCAGATCCAGGCAAAAGCACTGGATAGCTGTGAAGAACAGTCTTAAGTACTTGAGAAGAACTAAGGACATGTTCTTGGTCTTTAGAAGAAGATCAGAATTGAAGGTAGAAGGATGCACACATATTGATGATAGAAAGTCTACATCAGAATATGTGCAATGGTGGTTCAGTAAATTGGAAGAGTTCCAAACAACCGATCATTATAGATTCTACCTTAGAAGCTGAATGTTAAGCCGTATCTAAGGATGCAGTGGAAACCTTCTGGTTAAAAGTTCATTGCAGAGTTAGGTGTAATGTCATTAGATGCCATAACACTTTACTGCGATAACATTGGCACCATAGCACAAGCTATGGAGCCAAGGTCTCATCAGAAGTCCAAGCACATAGAGCGGCGCTTCCACTTCATACGCGACTATGTTGAGAAGAAATATGTAGAGGTGCAGAGAGTAGACTCCGCGGATAACGTGGCAAACCCGTTCACTAAGCAGTTAAGTCAGCAAAAGACTGAAGCCCACCTTGAGAAGATGGGGCTTAGATATATGACTGATTGGCTTTAGTGCAAGTGGGAGATTGTTAGATGTATGCCCTAGAAGCCAATCTAGCTGACACATTGTTAATTCTAGGGACATAATTTTGTACTTGACTATTTATTATTGAATAAATAAAAGGCATCTTTTTATTCATATTATTTATGTGTCTATGAATCGTTCAAGAAATTAATAAGATGATGATGCATATTCTCAAGAGTTGAGAATTTGAGCCATGTATTATTGGTGATTAATTTCTAAATGCTCCTGATCAATGGATCATCACGAGGACGGTGATCGATCCGATCAGTGCACAGATCACTTTCCTTCTGGATGGACGAGACTTGAGTCCACAGTGTAGAGACACTGAAGTGATAGTGCAGGTGCTTGTTAGAGAACAAGGGTACTGAGCGTGACCAAGACAAGAAGTCACTTGGATGTCTATCCACTCGTCAGTGACTTGCTTGATGTTGCAGTAGTATGACTGGTCCTTTGACCTGCGGTGCTTCAGCTACTCACAGTGAGGTTATTGTAGTTTGATTACACGTATACATGGTCTCTAGTTATATGGGTCCTTGTAGTGTAGATTGGCTGCAGTAAGTTTACTGTAGGAGTAGGGTATGCACTTACATGGAATCTATCGACCTTGATAGAAGAGGAGTGATCCTATGTGATTTGTTAGACTGAGTTCTAAGACCTTGGCCAGGGCAGTAATAGAAAGTGGAGAAAGAGTTTTCCACTATCGAACTCGAGTCGAATAAATCTTGACATATGACAGACGAAGGGGTTTGACGAGTTATCCATGACCTCCATCCTGTAGGGATCCACGATAGTAGGACTGTATCACACGACAACTGCACCTAGAGGTTCATGATTCCATTCTGTTGGGTGGCCACTACATGCTGCTAGGTGTCACTGGTGGATGGTGAGACTCACAGGGTATATCTTGATGATCGATAAATCCTAATGAGTTGAGTTGGAACTGTTCCAACTCATTGAAAGGAGTTTTCAATGATATTGTGATAGAGATCACAATATATCTCACTACCAGTCAGAATAGAACCTATGGGGTCACACACACTAGAAGTATTGACCGATCCGATGGTTGAATAGTGATTATGAATCACGAGTAATCAATTCGATTGATAATCAGTTGAAGAAGGAACACTGGGAATTAATTAATTGGACTTAAAATATGAATCCTACTTGGAGTAGGATTCCTAGAGTCCTAATTGGATTAGGACTGGAAATCCTACTTGGACTAGGACTGGGAGTCCTACTTGGAGTAAGATTCCTACAATCCTAATTAGATTAGGATTTTGAATTCAATTTGGATTCCTACTTAGAATAGGATTCCTAAGAAGTCCTAATTGGATTAGGACTTCGGATTCAAAGTAGAGTCCTAATTGGATTAGGACTAAAATTAAATAAGTCCTAATTGGATTAGAATTTCTTAAGTCCTAATTAATTATTAATCTAATGAATTATGATGACTCCTAATTTGATTAGGATTGAAAGGTTCAATTGAGTCATGATTCAATCAAATCCTAATTGGATTAGGATTTGAAGGAAAAACAAATAGGTGCACCTAATCCTCTTTGGAAGAGGACTAGACCACCTTGCATTAGACCCCACGCCCCACTTGATTGGATCAAGTAGGGCATGCGTGATGAGGAGGACCTCCTCCTTGGCCGAAATCAAAGAGAAGTGAAGAGGGGCGTGCGCCCCTCTTCTTGGCTCCAAAAGGAAAAACATAAAGCTCCTAAAATGTAGGAGCTTCATGTGTCTTTATAAGGAGGTAAAGGAACAAACCCTAGGTGAATTCTTTTCCCCCTCCTTTCAACCGTGAGCCACCCTTTTCTCTTGGGTTTTCAGCCGCCATCAGCAAAGGAAAAAGAAGAGGAGCTGTGCGCCTCCTCTTGGCCTTCATCCTTGGTTCCAACGCAGGGAAATCAAAAGGCTGCAACTAGCCTTTTGATTCTTCTCCCTGGAGTCTTCTTCTTCTTCATCCTCCCTCTGACATTCAAGAGTTGATTGAGAAGGAGGTGATCAGCCATCAAAATAAATCTCCGCAAGGGAGCTAGCACCCCGGGGAGATTAGAGTGTTTGGATTGGTCCTCTGCTTCGTGTGGATACCCGTAGAGGCCGGACGCGTGTGCGGCTTCAAGCGAACCTTCTTTCAAAACCACGAACTTCAGTTTGCGGTGATCATCTACCCGCACAAGGTGAAGATCTGATCTTCTAAAGGTTTTAAAAGTTTTTAATCCTTATCTATCTACGAACGATTTTTGAACAACGTTCATGAGATGAACGGTTGATCCCGCGCATGCCTCTTCCGCTGCATCTGAATTTTTTTTAAAATTTCAGCGGCATGATCGGGGTTTTCTAACATCATCCCCCTCGACGACTTTAGAACCACTGTTCTAGATAAACCTTTTGTAAGCTGACCAGCCAAATTATTTTATGATTTTACAAAATTCAAAGAAATAACGTTATTTTTTAATTTATATCTTAATGATTTATGATGCACTTTTAAGTGCCTGTTCATTTTTTACATTAGCATTTTCTTGGTTGCGTTTATCTATAGCAGATTTACAGTCACAATATAAGGAGACAGGTGGTCAAGGTGACTCATCTACAGGAAGGTTGATAAGTAGATCTCTAAGCCACTCAGCCTCAATGCTAGTGGTGTCTAAAGCTATCAGTTCAGACTCTATGATACTCCTAGATGTCAAGGTTTGTTTGGTGGATTTTCAAGACACAGCAGCACCTCCTAGGAGAAAGACATATCCTGTGGTAGATTTAACATCGAAGGTATCTATGATCGAGTTGGCATCACTATAGCCTTCAAGAACAGTAGAAACCCACTAAAGTGCAAACTATAGGACTTGGTACCCTTAAGATACCCAAGGATCCTCTCTAATGCTGTCCAGTGATCTCTATTTGGATTAACAGTATATTTACTAAGTCTATTTATAGCATATACTATGTCTGGCCTGGTGTAGTTTGCTATGAATCCTAGTGAGCCTATTATTTGAGCATATAGGCTTTGAAGGATAGGAATTCCTAAGTTCTTCTTAAGGTGTGTAGAGGGATCAAAGGGAGTAAAGACAAGCTGACAATCGAAATTTAAAATTTAGTATCTTGTCAACATAATGACTTTGAGATAACTCAATTATATTTGCACTTCTAATTATTTTGATATTTAAAATTAAGTCAGCTTGTCCCAAATCTTTCATATCAAACTTATGACTTAAGAATTGTTTTACTTCATCAACTATCTGAAGATCTGTTACAAAGATCAGTATATCATCAACATAGAGGCACAAGATCATAAATTTGTATCCAACTATCTTATGATATACACATTCGTCTATGCTATTGATTTCAAATCCAAATGTCATTATGGTTTCATCAAATTTCAAGTGCCATTGCTTGGGTGCTTGTTTAAGACCATAGAGAGATCTGACTAGTCTGCAAACTTTATTTTCTTGGCTTGGAATTACAAATCCCTATGGCTGGTCTATATAGATTTCTTCATTTAAGTTTCTATTTAGAAAAGCTGTCTTGACATCCATCTGATGAATTACTAATCTATGGATGGAGGCTAATGCCATAAGAATCCTAATAGTTGTAATCCTAGCTACAGGTGCATAGACATCAAATAAATCTACCCCAGGTCTCTGAGTAAAACCCTTGGCAACTAATCTAGCCTTAAATTTATCTACAGAGCCATTAGGCCTAAGTTTCTTCTTAAAGATTCATTTGCATCCTATAGTTTTACAGCCAGGAGGAAGATCAATTAATTTTCAAGTATGATTTTGGATAATTGACTGCATCTCATTGTCCACAGCTTCTCTCCAAAAAGGTGAATCCAAGAATTTCATTGCGTCCTCAAAGGTAGTTGGAGAGTCTTCTATAAGAAATGTATAGAAGTCATATCCAAATGTGTTCTCTACCCTGGATCTCTTACTCTTCGAAGGTTCTGCTTCTATTTCTATTTCACTTGTCCTTATTCTACTAGAGCTAATAGCTATACCACTATCTACTCTAGTCCTAAGTAGAAAGGTGTCTTCAAAATATGTTGCATCTCTGGCTTCAATGATGGTGTTGTTACTAATATCATTTTCTTCTGAATTAATCACTAGAAATCTATTGGCATTACTATTGGCTGCATATCCTATGAATATCGCATCCACTGTTTTAGGTCCTATTTTCTTTCTTTTAAAATCAGGTATTTTCACTTTTGCCAAGCACCCCCACACTTTTAAATAGCTAAGATTGGATTTTTTATGTTTCCAAACTTTATATGGGGTTAGATCATTATTTTTAGAGGGAATCTTATTAAGGATATAACAGGCTGAAACTAGAGTTTCTTCCCACAAATTCTCTGGTACTTCCGAGCTTATAAGCATGGAGTTAACCATAAAGTCCTATTCTAACTTTCTGCTACTCCATTTGATTGGGGAGAATAGGATGCAGTCACTTCATGAATGATTCCATGATCTTCACAAAATTGAGTTATGTCATTTAATGTATATTCACATCCCCGATCTGATATAAGAATTTTAATTTTCTTCTTCTGTTGGTTCTCAGCTTCGATCTTAAAAATCTTAAATTTGCCAAGCACCTCATCTTTGGTTTTAATTAGGTAAATGTAACAGAACTTGGATAGATTATCTATGAAAGTCACAAAGTATCTGTTACCTCCTCTAGAAGTTCTACCCAGTCACAAACATCACTATGGATCAACTCTAATAGATCCGAATTTCTATTAGCAGATTTAAAAGGCTTCCTAGGGAGTTTGGCTTCTACAACAAATTTGACATTTTTCATGGTTCTTAAGATCACTTTTTGGTATTAGATTTAGGTTCATAAATTGCTTAATTGAATTATAATTTACATGACCTAATCCACCATACCAAATAGAAAGAGGTTCTATATTCATAATCAAAGGATTTTTATTTTTTGAAGGAACTATTACATTCAACTTAAACAATCCATCACTTAGGAATCATTTTCCAATAAATATTACATAATGAGAAATTACAATCTTATTGGACTTAAAAACGAGATGAAAGCCTTGCTGGACAAGCAAGAAACCACTAATGAGGTTTCTCCTAACAACTGGAATATGTTGGATGCCGTGCAGGGATAAAATTTTTCTAGAGATAAGCTTTACGTCTACACGTCCCACTCCTAGCACACGCGCCTCCAAGCTGTTTGCTAGGATCACAGCTCCTCCACTTGAGACCTAAAAGCTGTCTCAGAGGAGCTAGCGCCGGAAGTCACCATGTTGACTTGAACACTGGTTGTGTGTGGACCCTTCTTCTTGGATTGAAGAGGTTCAGTCTTCTTATATAAACACTGGGAAGACAAATGATTAGTCTAACCACACACATAACAAGAACGGACACCACCATCCTCTTTCTTCTTCTTCTGCTCCTAGGATTAAATAAGTTTCTCATTGTAGTTGTGGTTAGGGTTTTTAGGGTTGTAGGGTTTTTTTTTGAAATTCTTACGGAAGGGTCGGTTTTGATTTTTTTTAGTTGAGGCCTCTACATTATATGCATTATTCTTGTGTCCAGTAGAGGTTTTACTCCTGAGCCTATACTGCTTTTCAATTCTAATGAAGTTCAAAACTTGGGTTAGGGTGAGACCTCCTTGAGTATAGCTCAGAGTCTTAGCAAAATCAGATCAGAAAGTAGGTAGTTTATCTATCAAACAGGCTACCTGGAATGATTCATCCAAATTGGTTCCATTAGCCCTAAGCTAGTGGATCATGATTTCAAAATCATGGATTTGGTCATTCATAAGCTTTGAGTCCACCATCTTAAAATTATTGAAATCGGAGATCTTGAATCTCCTTATCCCAGCATCATCAAGACCATATTTGCTATCTAGGGTGTCCCAGAGTTTTTTGACACTCTTGGCTGTGTAATAGATATCATACAGCCTCTCAGAAAGGGCACCTAAAATTCTAGGGATGCAATGATAGTATATCTCATCAGGATATCCTAGAGAGTGTGCTGGTGGAGGCAAAAGGTTCAGTGTTGGAGGAGGTTGAGTTCCGATTTGAGTTTTGGCGAGTAGCATATTGTGAAGTAGTTGGGTTGGACCCGTTATCAACTTCAGTAGTGCTTTCACCTATGGCTGAGATCAACCCTAATATGGTGAGCTAGAACTGCATTTGGTTCTTCCACCTTCTAAAGTTATGGCCATTAAATTTTTCAGGTTTGGCACTAAGGTGGTCACTAGTGTTTGAGGCCATAGGTTCAAGATTATAGAGAAGTGACAAAAATTTGAATGAAGGCAAAAAGTCTATATCAAAAGATTGCACTAAAATTTGTATTGAATTTTTAATGTCTAGTTGATATATCGAAAAAAATAATAACCAGATCAGCTCCAGATCGGTGGTGGAGCACTATGCTCACTTAAGTACCAGCCTTTCTTAGGCACGTATGCCTTTTTGACAAGTTTTTCTTTGACACTATTAGTTAGTGGATATAAGTACTAGAAATTACACAAATTTGATTTTTACAAAAGCCTAAGTACAAACTTAAATTTGTTGTTACGAATTAACCAATTTTCAAATATTCTATTTGAATTTTCCGAATTAGTAATAATTGATTACTAATTTTGTGCCAGTAAATCAAATATTGTAATTGAGATCTAAAATGTCAATTCAATGAATTATAAGATTTATTATCTTATTAGAATAATTGATTACTAATTTTGTGCTAGCAAATCAATTATTGTAATTGAGAAATAAAATGTCAATTCAATGAATTATAAGATTTATTATCTTATTAAAATAATTAATTACTAATTTTGTACTAGCAAATCAATTATTGTAATTGAGATCTAAAATATCAATTCAATGAATTATAAGATTTATTACCTTATTAGAATAATTGATTACTAATTTTGTGCCAGCAAATCAATTATTATAATTGAGATCTAAAATATCAATTCAATGAATTATAAGATTTATTATCTTATTAGAATAATTGATTACTAGTTTTGTGGTAGTAAATCAATTATTGTAATTGAGATCTCAAATGTCAATTCAATGAATTATATGATTTATTATCTTAATAGAATAATTGATTACTAATTTTGTGCTAGCAAATCAATTATTGTAATTGAGATCTAAATTATCAATTCAATGAATTATATGATTTATTATCTTATTAGAATAATTGATTACTAATTTTGTGCCAGCAAATCAATTATTGTAATTGAGATCTAAAATATCAATTCAATGAATTATAAAATTTATTATCTTATTAGAATAATTGATTACTAATTTTGTGGTAGTAAATCAATTATTGTAATTGAGATCTAAAATATCAATTCAATGAATTATACGATTTCTTACCTTATTAGAATAATTGATTGAGATCTAATAAGTCAATTCAACGAATTAGTTATTATGTATTAACCAATTTTCGAATTTTTTATTTGAATGGGATCTGAAAATTACTCCTTGAGGAGTCCAAATGGGGGTATAATTAATCTCTTGGAGGTTAAACAAATTATTACCTTTTTAAAATGATTTACAAAATTATATATTACTAACAAAAAAAATTAACAAACACTTCTTTGGATTGATAGCAATATATCACCTAAATAAGCAAATGAATCTACAAATTACAATTAATAGAAACTCTTAAAAAGAATAATATATATATATATATATCTATATATTATTAGGCGTCAAAATAAATCTATTTTAGCACAATAGAAATTTATTCTAACACAAAATAAATCTATTAATTTAATAGATTTAAATCATAAAATTGCAAATCCTACAGATCTACTAATATTAAATTTAAAATGAAAGTAAAAGAAAATAGCCTGATTGAAGGTAGATCGAAGCACGTAGATGTTGTCTCAAAGAAGTGTTTGCCCCCACGTACGGATCTTCTGGCAATTCTTCTCAGAGATACGACGATCCTAAACTTCTTCTTCAGTACGTTTTGGAAGAAGCTAAATCGAACCTGATCATACTTGCAGATCCAGTGAAGAACAAAATAAAAGAAATAAAATAAAATATAAAAGAGTAAAAATAAAAATTAGAAGTAGCTAAAAGGAGGAAGGACTTTTCTCCAGATTTTTTCTAATATTTTTCTCTATTTTTTTTGTATCCCGAAAGGATGAAAAACAAGGTATTTATTAGGGTTTTAGTGCAAGGATATATAGGTAATTTATGGACGCGCCTTCCGCGGACGCGTCCGCGCTCTTCACTCGGATGCTGGCAGCGTGGCGCCCGCTGGCGCGTGCCCATTTATTAAAAAAAAAAGGCTCAACGGGCATTTCCAATTTCAAACGCGCATGTGGCCTAAGAAGACCACGTGCGTATTTAATTTTTCCCACAAATGTCTCATAAGAAATGTTATGAAACCAAAAGAAGACGAGAAGAGGGTAATGGACACAATTAAGAATCCTCATCTCTTGGGGGTTTTGCTCATAACCAATATAGCTGAGGAGTAGTTGAACGACCAGCAGAGGGTACCTTCCTCATAATACAGCAGACATCAGTTGTAAGAGGGATGAATGGGCGGAGTTTGGAGCACTTCAAGATCTATGCAAGATGCGATCCAAAAACTACTTTTCATAATTTATAAAGTAATATTGGGCTTTTATCATGGTAAGGCTGCCCAAATTTATCGTATCAAACGAGATATCTTAATACATATTCAAGATCAATCTTCGGTTGCTTTTTATTTTACTACACTCAAAGTATATTAGGATGAAATCAATGATCTATGCCCACTTTCTACTTATATCTGCAGTGCAATGAAAAAGTTGAACTAGATCTCTCAAGATGAAAAAGTTTTCAATTCCTTATGAGGCACAATGACTCCTTTTTAACCGTTCGGAGCCAAATATTCACCATGGAGCCACTACTTATAGTAAGTAAAACTTTTTCCCTGATTTTGCAAAAGAAGAAACAAAATGCACTACAAATTAAACCGATGTAGTCTCTTGAAGGCACTGCCATGCCTACTTCACATTTTGACAAGCATGATTCTAGTCATTCCAATAACCAACGAGGAGGTCGTGGCGGTCGAAGACGACCACACTATGATTACTACAATAATCTTAATCACACACGTGACACTTGTTACAAATTACATGGCTATCTAAACCACCGTAGAGGAACCAAAACTCCTACTCCCACTGTAAATCATATTGCCAATAGTGAAAATCCTCTTGGCCCATCTATTGTGCCCCGACTCACGCCTGAGCAATATGTCCAAATGCTATCCATATTAAGCATCGACAAAACCACCATTTTCATCAATATAACAAGTATTCCCTCTAACTCACAACCCGTGATATTGGTAATTGACATAGGTGCTTCTGACCATATGGTTTCTGACTCTAATCTTCTTTTATCACTTGAACCTTTACCAACTCATCAATTTATTAAACTACCTACTAGAGATATAGTTCAAATAACCTAAAAAGGAACCATTAAAATATACCCTTATCTCGAGTTAACAAATGTTCTTTACATACTTTCAATTTAAATTTATCATCCATTAGTAAGTTTACTAAAACATATAATTGTGTTGCCATCTTTTTTTCCGACCTCTGTGTTTTTCAAAACTTGTCAATGAGGAAGCTGACTGGTTTGGGTAAAGAAAAGGATGGTCTTTACTATTATAAGGGTTCAATTTCTCCTTCTTCTACAGCTTATTGCATCCAGTTGTGTCTTTGGCATAATCGTTTGGGTCATTCGTCAACTCCAAGATTAAAGATTTTAGCCCAAGATATTTTTGTTCCTCTTTCTACTTTTCAAAATAAAATAAATTCTTATACTATTTGTTCTCTAGCCAAACAAACTAAAGTTTCTTTTCCTACAACTACTTATGTTACTTCCACCGTTTTTGAACTTATTCATATTAATATTTGGAGAGGTTATTCTATTCCATTTCATACTAGTGCACGTTATTTTTTAACAATTATGGATGACTTTCATGTTACATATGTATTTTTCTCATGTGATTCAAACATGAAATATTTTATTTGCTTAAGAAATTTATTGCTCTTGTAGGCAACTAATTTTCTCATAAAATTAAAACGGTTAGAAGTGATACAGGGATGGAATTTATGGATCATCAATTGCAACCTTATTTTGATTCTTTAGAAATTATTCATCAAACATCTTGTATTAGCACGCCACAATAAAATAGTACAGTTGAGCGCAAATATAGATACCTCCTTGAAGTAGCCCGAGCATTACATGTTCAAGCAAACCTGCCAACCCAATTTTGGGATGAATGTATTTTAACTACAACTTATCTTATTAATCGACTTACTTCTCCTATTTTAAATAGTAAATTTTTTCATTAAATGCTTTTTGTTAAAAAAACTCTCTTACCACCATTTATGTTCCTTCAAATGTCTTTGTTTTGCTTATATCTAAGCCAAAAATAAATTTGGACCTCGCGCACATAAATACATTTTTGTAGGATATCCCTATGACCAAAAAGACTACTGCGTGTATGGCCTACTTGAGAAAAAATATTTACTAGTAGGGATGTCATTTTTTATGAATCAATTTTTTTCATTTGCCAACACATCTCACATTTTTTCTTCCTCCCAATCACCAATTCTTCCTCATATTACTGATAATGGTGATGAACCCATTCTCTCTACTCCTTCAATTGATCTTCCATCTTTATCTACTCGGCCTTCTTCCACTTCTAATTAAGATTCCATCGAACCAGTTGATCTTCTTAAAACATCCGTCGATCCGCCTCCAAAATGCTCCATAAGGATCCGACGTCCTTTTGAGTGGCTTTAAGATTTTCAGTGCTCTCAAATTTCATTCTTTTCTTGCCCATACCAAAACAATCTCGTGACAGGTGCTAAGTACCCACTCCAAAATTATCTTTTTTTTTAATAAATTTTCTAGCTCTCATTGTGATTTTCTAGCTTCTATTTTTTCTTCTCAAGAACTCAAGTCTTTTTCCTCAATAATAAAACATGCTCATTGGCATGATGCTATAGCCGATGAAATTAAGTCTTTAAAGTTTAATCATACTTGAACCGTGATGCCACTTCCATTACGCAAATATGCCATCGAATGCAAATGGGTATATGAGATCAAATACAAGTCCGATGGTAGTATTGAACGATATAAAGCAAGGCTTGTTGCTAAAGACTGCACTCAAGCTGAAGGCCTAAATTACTATGAAACATTTGCTCATATTGCCAAATTAGTCACAGTTCATTGTCTTGTTACCATTACAGCTACCAAATAATGGCATTTGTACCAGCTTGATGTCAATAATCCCTTCATCCTTGGTGATTTAAATGATAAAGTTTATATGCAACTGCCATCGATTTTTTTTCTAAAGGGAGAGAAAGGAGAACAATTAGTCTGCTATCGCTTCACTCAATCAGTTGTCGATTATTCACTCTTTATCCTCAAATCCAAGGGCAACATCACCATTGTGCTTATTTATATTGATGATATACTCATTACTGAGAGTGATCTTTCTTCCATTGCTTACACTAAATCTTTCCTCCAACATCAATTTTGAATTAAAAATCTTGACGCACTTAAATACTTCCTGCACATTGAAGTTGTACTCTCCAATAAAGATATTTTTCTCTCTCAATAGAAATATATCTTAGATATTCTTGGAAATGCAGTAGTTTTAGGTACTAAACAAGCATCACACCCCGATGGAGCAAAATTTAAAATTATCATATGATGTTGGAGAATCTTTGCATGATCCTAGACTATATAGATGTTTGTAGGTCGTTTAATCTATCTCACAATTACTCATCCAGATATTACCTTTTCTATCAATCTTCTTAGTCAATTTATGTAGGCACCATGCTTACTCATATGGACGCTGCTCTTCGAGTTTTAAGATACCTAAATCACGCCTTGGCTTTGGTATCATCATGCTTACTTCGAGCAACTTTCATCTCAGTGCTTATTGTGATGCTGATTGGGCAACTTATTCCACTACTCACCGTTCTATCATAAGTTATTACAGTTTTCTTGGTAATAGCCCTATCTCATGGCGCACAAAGAAATAAAGTATTTTTTCTCGCTCCACCACTGAAGCTGAGTATCGATCAATGGCCTCTACCACTTGTGAATTAGTTTAGCTCAAAATGCTGCCCGCTGACTTGTCTATTCATATTGTAATAACCAAGCGGTACTTCATATTGCTACCAACCCTATATTTCATAAGTGGACAAAATAAATCGAAACAGATTGTCATATCGTTTGAAAAAAACTACAAGCAGGCACAATTCAGACCAAGTATGTTCGAAGTGACACCCAGCGTGCTAATATTTTTACCAAAGCTTTGGGTCGTGATCATTTTTTTTTTTTGCTAAAACATATTTATAATACAGTTCTAGTATGGATATATCCAATATGATCAGAAAATATAAATTTCGGAGCGCATTAGGCAGCTCCCCTTTCCCAACCCACAAAGTGCCCCTGGAGTGGCTAGCCATATACGAAGCCACCCAGTCCGTAGCTCCGTTTGCCTCTTTGAAAATATGCTTGGCGCGGATCAGTTTTTTTATTTGCCACACAAGTTGGCTGTTACGGATCTATACGCACCAACTTGAGGGGGAGTGTTACAGTTGTCAGAATCATATATAATCTCGTCTATTATTGTATATACGATATTGGATCTCACAACCACCACATATTGCATGCACAATCTTAATATATCAGCTCTGATCAATCTCCAAAAATCATAGGATCTAATTGTAATATTCAATTTTAGTATTTGTACCAAATAATAGGATTTTGTTATTATATTATACTATATCCGAGAGCTCAACTTGTATATAAAACACACGAGTGCCATGAACAAAAGCTTATTTTTAATACAAATATCTCATGCTCTAAACCAATTCATTATTATAGAGATGTTGTTAGGTGGTCAAAAAGCCAATGATCAAGCTTTCTTTCCGCCCTATGAATTTAATCAAGCTATTTTATATTCCACAGTAGATAAATTCAAACTTGAATACGCACAAAGTTTGACCTTGTTTCCTCTGAGATGATCCGTCTTTCTCAACCAAACAAAGAAGTTAAAAGGCTAAATGGACCCAGACTCTCATATACGGTCGAGATCTTAGAAGGGAGCTAAAAGGCAACCTAGGGGGGGCCACATTACTGTCTCTATCGGGCAAGTTGCCTTAATATATATGAATGCTAGTTTTCTAGAAAAGATTCAAAAAGTGGGCCTTCGCACTGAATATGATCTCACAGCGGCCATACCCCTTTCTCTAGAAACAGATGATCTAGATTTTATTCTTGGGCAGTGCATCTTAGACTGCAGATCCTTTGCTCTCATGCGCATGGCATGCAGGTTTGATCCATGAATAATGGGACACTTGCTTCCAGGCCTGAAGTATTCCATTAAACACGCCCATGACGAGGAGAGCAATTACTGTTTTTCCTTCTAAAGGGTAATGGAACATCTATAGTGCTAGATATTAGGAAAAAGAAAAATAGGCTTATATGCTAGATATTGGCCTCCAAAGCCTTTTGTAAGTATTCTTCCCAATCTCCTAGCAAAAGAAAAAAACAAAATATTCTATAACTGCGTTGTGAGTTTAATAAATTGATCATTGTTCTTGTCACCCTGAAAAATCTACTCCACATTCCTTGTTCTCTTCATGCGGTAAGTGACGGACAAAACATGTTGGAATTGGTCCCGCTTTTGATCAAGACTCAAGTGGCATGACTAGATGCTTCACTTAAGCGGATCTTTGCGGTCATCGATTGTCTCCATAAAATCTAAATAGCTTATTTCCAAAAGAAAGAAGAAAGATTTCACATACTGGACAGGCAAAATCTGCTCTTCCCGTGAAAGATAGCGTCTGTAAGGATAAACTATTTGATGAATTTAGGTCTCAGTTCCCAACGGGATAGTGGCAGGTAAACGACACACATGAGGCTCGTGAGGAAGAGCCGCCGGTCACTGTACCAATCTCTCAGTCCCAGCTTTTACTTATCTCACCGCGACGGTCCCTCCCTCTGCCGCTCCTGTTCCTACCTCTTAAGTCTAAATGCCGTGAGCGGTCTAATTTTCTCCGGTACGTGTACGTGGGCGATGCACCGAATCACCGAAATATATCGGCCGCGTTAGTTAGAAGCCGGCACTGTCCGCTTTGCTCCATCATCTGACCGTTACCTCCCCCTGTCGATCTCGTTCGGGTGCGCTCGCCCCCTCGTCACTCGCCACGTGGCATAACGCCAGAAGGGCCATGTGGGCCCCCCGCGGTCAGGTCCTCGCTTCCCCAACTTCGGTTTTCGGTCCGACCACGATCCGCCCCACCAACCAACGGTCACGTTCTCGGAAGCAGCGCTCTGATTATAATTCTGCCCCTGAAGCTTGCATGCAATGACGACGCTGCCCTTCCCGAGGTCGCGCCGCTCTTCTACAACTGGGGGCCAGCTACGCGTCCATTCGCATCCACAAAATGAGTAAGTTGTGATGCCTCTGCGTCGCGCTGGTCGTCGCGATGGCTATATACTTTCCTTCTCCTTGGTGGCCCCACCGTCAGATCATTTCACGTTGTCATATGACCAAGCAGCGTATGTACCCCGAAAAAAAAAATATGACCAAGAAGTGGGCCCCATAAGACCGGCTCCACTTTCAAATTTCTCGCTCTACCACCGCGGGCCCACTTTATGTGGGATGAATCTTTTTTCTTTTTTCCCGCAGCGAGACTGAAGGCAGACGTCATAGGAAGACTCAGATTTCGATCCAACGGTTGGTTTCTCATCCTTATTCCTGGACCGACCGTTTGGGATTCATCGCCCTTAGCATTAACAGCTGGCGCGTAACTGACATTAACTTAACAAAGAGCTGATTAAATTCCATCAACCCATCAACGATCGTCGTTAAATTCGATTTTGATAGTCGGCACAAATGAGAACACGAAGATTTCAAATTATTGCAGAATAATATAACGATTGGGGACTTTAATGCAATAAAAACCATCGCCACCCCTCTCTCTAACTGAAGCCGGGAGGTTCTGTACTTCGTATTTTTATTTTCCGTTTTTTTTCTCTCCGCTGATTCCTATTGGACTCTTTCTTCCGTCCCCTCTCTCGGAACCCTGGCGCATGGCGTTTCCGATCGATCCGCCACCGGCCTAGAGCCCGTCGGGAAATGGCCGAATCGCCACCGAAAGCCGGAACCCCCGATCTCTTCTCATCGCCGGCTAGGGTTTCGCCAGATTCGGCCTCTCCTCTCCCGCTGTACTCTCCCACACCGCCGCTGCTGATTCTCGCGAGCTCTACGACGAGGGAGTGATCGATTGGAGTCCGGGAGAGGGGGTCTGGTTTCTGGCGGCGTTCCGACGGGAGCTGCGGCCATGGCCACCGGGGGAAAGGGGAATCTCGAGAGGGTCCGGAGGGGCCTTAGGACGGCCTTCTTCATGCTGACGATGGTGGCGTCGCTGCTCGTTTCGTCGGCGCCGGTGCTCGTGGCCGTCGGGGACGTGACGGTGTCGCTGGCGCTGGCGTCGAGGTTCGCGTGCGCAAGGTGCTACGGCGTCAAGGACCACATGGAGAGATACGGCTTCAAGAGCTCGCTCATGGATATACCTCTCGTTTCCATCATCCGATCTCTTATAATCACATGTATAGCTTTGCTCTTCCTCACTCCGTTGGTTGCTTTCCGATCTTTTTTTTCTTGGCTGATTCCTCGATGATATGTCGCGCAATCAGAAATAGTAGCCTGGCCGAGAACGTATTGGAATTTTTGATATTACTTCGCGATCTTACTTTTTTGGGTTCGTTTTCCAACATGATTGGTATGATTAATCTTCTCTCGAATGAGAATTGGTGCTTGGTTTTCATGAACAGAAGATGGCTTTTAGTTTTCAGAATTGGAAGGGAAATCATCTTTGCCTTTTGTTGTAAATGATTACCAGTTTAACAATTTTTTTAGCTTTGAGCAGAAAAAGAAGTTTTCTTTATTTTCCTTTTTTTTTTCTCGTCTTTCTTTCCTCCTCTTCTTTTTCTCTTCATGAGCTTTGCTTTTTCTCTGGTCTTTTTAAAGCTATTTTAAACTTTTTTCCTCAATTTTCATAGTTTTCCCTTTTTTTTCTCCCGGAAAAGGGTTAAACTTCTGTTGGAAGACGGCTTTTATTTTTTTTCCCCCATCGAATTGAATTGTAGATAGGATTAAGTTGAAAATATTCACAGCTTCTCTAATTGGTGAATCGAAATGCGGTGTAAAATCGAGACCCTAATTTCTTTTAACGTGTATTAAATAATTTTGGGACTTTTTACTCACAAAACCTATCTGTAGGTTTGAAAACTTAGAAAGACTTTCCTTTTTCTTTTTTTTTCCTCCCACATAGACCTTGTTTAACATAATATTCAATGAAGCTTTGTTTTCTTTCTGTTCCTCTTGCTTTCTCTCTTCTGTTATTTGCTTAATTCTTTCAATAAGGAACACGTTATGACTCTTTTTGGGAAAAAATCCCTTTTCAATGAATCATTAGCTATTCTTTTATTTAAGTTGGCAATCTTCACACTATATGTGTGTGTGTGTGTGTGTATATAAAATTTATTTTGGGTACATGAAGTGTTTTCATGAAATGAATTAATCTAAACGACACAAATGGTGGTGGATTAAGACTTATTACTAAAAAAAATACCTTTTTTCTTAATGACAATTCTAAAGATTTTGGCAGTATGATATTTGCCAAATTTCTTTAGAACTTTACAAAGTGGAAACATATTTCAAAGCATATTTTTTTATTCATGAACAGAAAAAAAGAAAATGAATATTCTTTCACCTGTAAACCATCTCTGCTTCTTCTTTTATATTAATGATTAATTATAATGAGAGAAAAAAATTCTACTTAAGATCAGATTCAAATCCCTTGACAATACATTTGGTTTTTCCAAGTACTTATATCCCATGCACGATCATATCTTCATCTTGCAGGTGTTTATTCTTTGTGCGATGGTCCTGAGCTTTCCCATGGTCCATATCTTGGAATAGTAACACTCTGTTCCCTAGCTTCGGTGCTCATCCTGTCGGTTAAGGCTTGTGTTTACACTCCTATCTCTGAGTTAGAACCTGAACATTCACCATCATTGGCGAGAGAGAGACTGCATTTAAGAAAATCATGGGGGATGCCTGTTCTTTTCCTTTCTTCATTGGTCTTTGCACTTGGTCATGTTGTAGTTGCTTACAGGACAAGCTGCAGAGCACGGCGGAAGCTCTTGTTTCACCGTGTAGATACAGAATCAGTATGTTCATTTCATGTACATTTTTCTAATTGTTATTTTCTTGATTCAAATGCTTCTATGTGCTATATTTCCCCTATATCTGTACTTCAGAATTTATTTTATATACTATTATCCTTTGTAAACTTACTTATATAGATATACAAATTTTCTTTTTTAACTGCAAGTATATAATATATAAACAGAGCAGCACTTCAAGTTTCTGTTTTTTTTTTTCAGTATCATGAAGTCATCAAAATACTGCTTTTGAGAAAAGAATTTGTTTTCTGCATTTCTTTTTGACTTCTGAAGTGTTAGTCTTGTCGAGCATAGAATGCTGTTAATATCATCCATATCTTATTACAGCTAAATTCCTCTTATTCTATATATCAGGTCCTCACATGCAAGAATATGTTTTCTGGTTACCATAAGATCCCTCGATCTCCCACACCTTGTGGAAGAAATTCAAAGAGTGACAGTGAAATGAAAAGAAAAGCAATAGTTCATGATGGGCGCGACCTTCCGATCAGTTTTCTTGCAGACATTGATAGCTTGTTCATTGCCTGTCATGGGCTTACAGTTCATTATAAGCTCAGTCTGTTTGACTCACCAAGCTCTTATTCTTTAACCTCCTCACCCTTCCATGAATCTAGTCCTGATGTGAGCCCACCAAGCCTTTCCTCGGCAGGGCTTAAACTTGAAAGGCCTTTGACAATTCCATCTAAAAGCCACCATCGTCTCAACAGAAGCTTTAGTAACCAATTCCAAAATTCGTCTCTGTATGCACCACTATTAGCAGAATCTGCAACTCCGCCTCCATTCCACTCTGATGATATTCCTGTTCTGAGCCTTGATGATGGCAAAAGTGATGGATATTCATCTAGTTCTGTTAGTCTGGGAACCGGGGTAGAGGATAGGGGGAAGTTTGCTGTGATCTTGGTCCATGGGTTTGGAGGAGGTGTGTTCTCGTGGAGGCATGTGATGGGTGTGTTGGCTCAGCAGATTGGCTGCACAGTTGTGGCTTTTGATCGGCCTGGGTGGGGATTAACGTCTCGCCCACGCAGGAAGGATTGGGAAGACAAGCGATTACCAAACCCATACATGCTAGAATCCCAGGTGATTCTTCTACGCTTTATGTCCAGTTCCATATGTTGCTGTTCGTTCAAGTCTTTTGCAAAGCTAAATACATACATGTATAGAATCTTTAGCACATGTTACTGGCTCTCTTTTCCAGTTGCTCAGTGCTTCCTTAGGAGAAGTTGTTTACTTATTATTTCTAAGACATTAAAACCTTATTGTATATTTTTATTTCATGCCTTTTATGAGAGTAGAAAATCAATTTCTGTTTATTTTTTGTCCTATCCATTCTCTCTTGGTACTGTTATACTGTCTCCTTCTGATTTACATCATCCTTCGATGAATTTAGGTTACTTCTTCAAATGACTCTGCCTTGTTCCCTCAGAATGGTCGACTTGGTTTACAAGTCAGAGGTTATCAATTGTTGCCAGAAACTTATATTTGTTTATTTTGTTTATCTATGTTGTTGGTATTCTCAGTTGGAGTACAGGATGGAAGCTTTAGCAGATCTCTTTCGTGGAGATATTTTCTGTGTAACTTGGATATGTCTTTTCTTCACCATATTTTCTTAGTTTACCTACCAGATGTGCTATTTATATGTTTTTCTTTCCATATCTTCTTAGTATTCCATTTGTAATGTATAAATTTTCTTAATTATACATGTGAAGTAATTGTAATTAGTTCTTTAAGTCTTCGGATTAACTTTTGGAAAGTGGCTTGGAACGAGATATCATGAAATCCAGAATAGTTGATGGCCATGTGTCATATGTGCACAACTGTAGGTTTTGCATCATTTGACAGTTATTCAAGGCATTCTTTCCAATAGTTTTTGACATATGGTCTTTGTTTTTACTCATGTTATGGATTTTGAAGAAGTTGATCCTTTGTCATAACAATGTGTAGGTTGACCTTCTTATTTCCTTCTGCTTGGAGCTGGGCTTTTCATCTGTGATTTTGGTCGGACATGATGATGGAGGCCTTCTTGCTTTGAAAGCTGCAGAAAAAGCACATGCCTCTGGTCAATCTGCCAATGTGAGTTACAGGATTATGCCTTTGATGGTATATCTTGATATTATTGTGATCTAACCCCTTTCATGGAAACAACCCTTCCATATGCGGGTGTAAAGCTTTATACATCTGACCCTCCCTAGACCCCCCACAATTGCGGGAGCCTCGTGCACTGAGACGCCCAACCCTTTTGCTAATTTATGTCTGCACTGAGACGTACATGTAGAAATCATGTGAATGGAATTTGTAGGCATATAATGCTAGGTGAACATTAGCATTATTTTGAAAAAAACTTCTCCTATGCAGAGTAATTACTAAGCGATGCTTGGTATCTCTTAAAATTTTTCTGGTCCGCTAGCTTGTTTTCTGAACTCAATGCTTGCATCTTTTAGATTGAAGTCAAGGGAGTCGTACTTGTTAGTGCCAGCTTATCAAGAGAAGTTGTTCCTGCCTTTGCCCGAATTCTCTTGCATACTTCACTGGGGAAGAAGCACATGGTCCGTCCTTTGCTGCGTACTGAAATTACTCAAGTCATTAACCGCCGTGCATGGTATGATGCTACCAAGCTAACAACAGAAGTTTTAAGCCTGTACAAGGTATAATTGATTATTTGATACCTACTCTGTTTTTCATCTTTATTTTCATAAGCATAACCTGTCCTAACTAAAAGCCTATTATTTGCACTTCTTTTATCCGAACATGTTGGTTCAGTGCTTGATTTTTTTTGACTCATAAACTCCTTGGAGTATAAATTTCCCTTCTTTCTCCTTGTATATTGTCCTTTCGAAAATGGAAATACTTGTAGGAAAAGAAATACTCAGTGGTTTTATGGATTTCTTTGGCGATGTTGTCTCGTGTTGGTGTTAACTTCTGGCACAATGCTTTTGCAAAAAAAAAAAACTTAATGAATCTCTTGATCACTTTGATTTGGAGCAGAAAATTCATTGAATTGCAGATTATGCCTATCAAGCATGTAACATTTCATTTAAAATGTGGAATATGGTGAAGTAGCATCTCTCTCTCTCTCTCTCTCTGTGTGTGTGTGTGTGTGTGTGTGTGTGTGTGTGTGTGTGTGTGTGGATCCCTTCTGATATCACTAAATTTTTAGCTTGAGCCTCTCTTTGATGTTATGAAACATAACTGACAATAATGTATTCCGAGCATTTTTTGATTATGTCAGCTTCTATATACATATACAAATGTTACGTCCTCATGAAACATAGTTTCTTTAAATAATATGCCTATTGTTCTTAATAACTGTTTTATTTAGGAGCGTGCCAATTCTAAGTCTCCCATAATCGGAAGCACCAACTTGCATGTAGCATGTTATTATTTGCTATAACACAACATAATCTGTGTATGAAGTAGTTAGTTACTAGCACAGCTGCCAACATATGACAAAGGTTTTTACCTTTTATCTTGTCTCTCAAGTTTGGTTTTCTATGACTGTCTAGATCTTATGACGATTTTTGGCATTTAGAGCCTTTAGTCAAATAAGTAAAAAAGTTGCTATTTTGGTAGTCTAATCCAAGGTTTTATATCCTGTGGGATGAAGGTGTCCCAATTTCTCCATGGAATGGGACGTCCCGCTATCTCGTCCTGTTCTAACAGTGGTTCCGGTCATGCATCCTGGTGGATATCCTCCGTCTCTCTTCCCTTCTTCCTTCCTTCCTTTCTTTCTTTCTTTTCTTCTTTTCTTTCTTTTTCTTCTACCTTCACTTCTTTCCTTTCTTTTTTCTTTTTTTCTTATCCCTTATTTTATTTATTTATTTTTCCTTTTCTTCTTCTTTCTCTTTCCTTCTTCCTTCTTCCTTCCTTTCCTTTTCTTCTCTCTTGCTTTTTTTCTTTCATTTTTCTTGTTATTCTTTCCATTCACTTTTTTCTTTTCATCATTTTTCCTTCCGTTGTTTTTTTCCCTCTTTTTTCTTCTCTTCCTGTGTGGATTGGTTTTGGAGTTCCGACCACATCCCGATCTCTTTTTCTCACAGAAACGGGACAGGACGACTGGGACGCACACCATCCCACCAGAATGTAAAATCTTGATCTAATCTCCTGTTTCTAAACTCAAAACCTTTTTCTTAGCAGAGAATTGTATATGCTTTGATTAAATTTTGTGATTGCTTGAACATACTAAGTCGTGGTTAACATAAAGCAATGCAACTTTGTTTCTGAGTGGGGAGTTAAGAGTGGTCATTTTTATGAGTAGATTCGTTGGTTTTTGTTTTTGTTTCGATTTGAAGGGCAAGATAGGGAAGGGATCAACTAGATATCCTATGCTCTATAGTCCATGAAGTGAAGTCTATGCTAGCATATCATAGTGCAAATTGGAACGTAACTGCCAAAATCTATTTTAGAATCTAAACAAACAACTTAGAACTATGGATGTAAGTGTAACATAAGTGGGAAGGGTAAAAATGCATTTTTTGGTTTTGGGAGGCATATATACAGAGTCAATTTTTGGAAAAAAAAAATCTTAGTTTTTAAAGCTGTTGTGCAGTGCCTGCTTATGCATAAAACTATGAAGCATGCCTATGTTTTAGTTCAAAACTGATATCCCTTTATACAGGCCCCATTATTTGTGGAAGGTTGGGATGAAGCACTACATGAGATAGGACGGCTGTCATTTGCAACAGTTCTCTCCCCACAAAATGCAGCGACGTTGCTGAAATCTGTAGAAGAGTTTCCAGTATTGGTAGTAGCAGGTGCTGAGGACGCACTTGTTTCTCTTAAATCAGCTCAAGCCATGGCTTCACGGCTTGTAAATTCGGTAAGTTTCACAGCTTCAGTTTTGCTTAATTCGAGCACTTCTTCATACTTCGGGAGAATAACATTATGTTCTTGTCTACTATATAATATACTGTTGGTTATACTGAAACTGCTATGCATCTTTGTACATTTATCAATTTGAAGGGAATGGTTATCAAATAAAGTTAATGATGGAAGTTTTGGACTACCCTTCCATTCAAAAATTTATAGTATTCTGCTTGCATATCTTGTTTTGTTAGTAGCTATTATTTGTTTGTTAGCGCATCTTATACAAGTTTTTGCTTGATTATGGATTTGTTCTTCTTCCTCAGCACACCTTCATAATTCTCTATTCTACTTTGAAAATACGTAAAATCTCTTTTTTCTTTGATTCCCTGATTCCCCTCTCATTCCATGCCCATTCCTGTTATCTTGTTTGCTGGCTTTGATTTAAGACCTTACAAGCACTAAAAACCGAGATCCCCTTCAGGCATTGCACTGCTACTAACTAGGTAAAGAATAATATTGCCTTCTTCTATACATCCCTATCTCCATGCAGTAGCGAGTAATTCTGCTATAGAAGATGGTTGGGCTAAGGAAAACTGTTTAGCATAGCAATTTTTTTTCCAGATGTTTCTATTAATTCTTGTCATGTTGCATAATATCTTGCAGAGGCTTGTTGCAGTATCAGGGTGTGGACATCTGCCACATGAGGAGTGCCCAAAGGCACTGCTTGCTGCTCTTGTACCTTTTATTACTAGATTGCTACCATCGACAGACACCTTCCAAAGACGGTAGCATATTTATTTCTTGATCTTTTTTACACATTTCTTTTTTTTTTTTTCTTTTCGTCTCATGGGAAGGAGCAGAGCTCTAACCTGTATATGCCTTCTTTTTTGTTGGGGGTTGGGGTGGGGTTATGGTGTTTGAGTTTAGTTTTGGAGCCAGACCGATTACTCAATCAGGTTTGCTAGAGCTCCATATTTTTGTTGGCGTCATCAACTGCTTATATGTAATCTTTTGTCGATTGGAACCATGATTTCCATGAAGCAAGCTTGATCTGTACAGTTTGTGCGGCTACTGCTGCATCAAAAATGTTGTTCGTTTGATGTATCAGTTATATAGTTTGGATGTTTAACATTTTATGAAAAAAATGTTGAAATTAATAGAAATCGTAAAATGCCGTTCCTTTCATATAAATTTCTGGCATATCTTTTTCCCTCCTTAAATTGATGCTAAATGTTCTTGCATCCATTGCAGCTGATCAAGCTACCGTTCTCTCATGATCATCCAAGGTTTTGTGATCCAAAATATAGTGGGCTGGAAAAATGTTCTGCAGTACTTTCAGGAATCATCTTTGTTTGTGTGAGCACTATCCTATGCTCACCCCTCTCACCAAGAAATTATGCCCTACACTGCAAAACCGCCCTCTCGTTTCTTCAGAGGTGTGCCGATATGAGCGCTTCATGAATAGGGTCTATAGGAACGAGTGCTGCGATTGGTTGTGGCAGACTATGTGGTGCATGCAATGTAGGGTATAATTTCTCCTAGGTTACTCGCCGTCTTGCCTAGACGGCATGAGATGGTTACAATAAGTTGTCTTATCCTGCATCTCTGCCTCTGATGCTGCTTCCCTGAATGGAAAGGAGATGATGTGCCGTGGTTTCTAGCAACCACGAAATGCTGATGCCGAGAGGTTGTCTTTGCGAGATGGGGCTGGCTTTTACTTCTTGAGGATGAATCGTAAATATCAACAGGATAAATTTTATATGTAATATTGATATAATGTTGGGTGCATTGCGCAATTTTTTTTTTTTCTTTATATACAGGCAAACTCCTATATATTGCACAAATATCAGACAAACACGCCTGGACCCAAAAAAAAAAAAAATTGCATAAATCATGTCATTTTAATTTTATCCTCTCACTATAGCTGATGCAGTGCAAGTTGTTACTATGACACATCCATGTTACTTTCTGCTGTGAGGCCTGTTTTACCATGGCACAACTTCTGCAGAAATTTTTGCAAGCAATTGCTGCGTCCTAGAAGCCCAGCTTCTGATTATTTTGTCTTGCTCCGTTTTAAACCGCAGTTGCTAGGCTGGGTTGCAACTTGGTTTGGGTCAACCGACGCCCAATCTGTCTCAGCTCCCGACCCATAGTTTCGATTCAGTTGGGCTGCTCATGGATCACCCAGTCAAGTTGGATTCGGATTGGGTTGGGCTTTTCTTAAAGTCACAGGCAAGCTGACCCAACCGGATCCTTGACCTTCTTTTGAGTGGGTCTTCTCTTAACCCGACCCAATTTAAATATGGCCTGCTCCTTCCCACGTCACGCAGCCCAGTGTCTCCTTTAAGTCAAAATCCCTATCTAGCTGAACCAACAATAATCTTGTGCAGTTCAAGATTTAGATTCTAGCTATTAGTGCGGCTTCCTGGATGACTGCCTATATGGCCAACCACGCCGGGATTATATTAGAGACCATAGAGCAAATCTTTCAGCTTAATTTTTGAATAGATTTCTAATTTACATGAATGTATTTATTGTTGATTGGTTTAATTTAGCTGAATTACCAAAAAAATTAAATTTAAAATATTTAAATGCTAGACTGATGGAGATAGAAAAGGTTCATATACCATCTCCTATGAGTCAAATTGGGAGAAAATATTTCTAAACATCCATTTGAGAGACAAAAGTCATTCTTGGTTGTGATTTTTATAAAAATGTAGTCACATTAGTTTGGCAGGGTTTAATGATGAGTTGGGTTGGGTAGCTTATAAGACCATTTGGCTTTAAAATGAAAGTTGATGGGGATGCGAGAAACTTTAATGTAGGGGCTGATTTACTATATGGGATCAGAATTGTAATCTCATTCATGCTGCTCTCCGATCATTATTTGACGCTTACCACAATTTTTTGGTTGTGGTAAGATCACTACCTAGTTCTTCGCTTGTTGGCCGCCGAGACTCCTCCGGGGAGATGGTGATACGTGGGTTCTTCCTCTCTGTGATAGAGTATGCTCTATCTAAGAGCCTTGGATGTGCCGAGAATGTTTTCAAAGAGAGAGAGAGAGAGAGAGAGAGAGAGAGAGAGAGAGGAAGGAGAATCAAAGCTAACAAATGCTAGAGGACAAAACCTAGGAGAACTAATTAATATGCGAGATTAGTTGGAAATAACGTGGGCGTGGTTGCTTTTTTTTTTTTTTAGCCCGAAGCGGTAGGAGGTACTCATTCTCGCTTCATCAGCAGTAGATAGGAACCAAAAAACTCTGGTCCGGATACCCAAAGGTTATTCACGCGTTCCATAGAAAGTTAATAATTCGAAAGGATGGTCGGGCAAATTCATTAGTGCAACTTTATCTTTTTTTTAGTTCTCTTTGGCCAAAACTATGCAATTAGTCCTAAAAATCTCGGGAACCAACTATGCTTATGTAAATTTAAAGTTAGGAAGTAAACTATGTTGGAAAAATTTAAATGTACATGCGGCCTGAGACTCAGCTGCGTGTGCGTTTGAATTTCGAGAAACGTGTTCGCGAAATCACCGCGGGAGTGAGCGCATCCGCAAAAAAATCAAAAAGCCCCTCTAAAACACCCCTATAAATACTCCTTGATTTCATCTCTTTCGACACACGAAAAATTAGAAAAAAATATCAGAAAAATTCTGAAGAAAAGTTCTTCCTCTTAACCACTTCTGATTTTTATTTTTACAATTCTATTCAGTTTATTTTATTCTTTTTATTTCGTTCTTTGCTAGATCTGCAAGTCCGATCGGGGTCGATTTGGCTTCTTCCGAGACGTATCGAGGAAGAAGTTTAGAGTCGTCGTATCTCTGAGGAGGATTCTTGGGAGACCCATACGTGGGGGTAAATACTTATTTGGAACAGCGTCTACGCGCTTCGATCTGCCTTCAACTAGGCTATTTCCTCTAACTTTTGTTTTAAATTTAATATTAGTAGATGTGTAGGATTTGCAATTTTATGATTTGAATTTATTAAATGAATAGATTTATTTTGTGCTAGAATAGATTTCTTTTGTGATAAAATAGATTTATTCTGATCTCGAATAAAATATATATATTATTTTGTTTAAAATTTTCTATTAATTGCAATTATTAGATTTATTTGTTTATTTATATGATATATTGCTATCAATCCAAAGAAGTGTTTATTTATTTTGTTTTAGTAATCCAAGGAGTAATTTTCAGATTCTATTCAAATGAAAAATTCAGAAATTGGTTAATACATAATAATTAATTCATTGAATTGACTTATTAGATCTCAATCAATTATTCTAATAAGGTAATAAATCATTCTAATATATAATTCATTGAATTGATAAACTAGATCTCAATTACAATAATTGATTTGTTAGCACAAAATTAATAATCAATTATTCTAATAAGGTAATAAATTTTATAATTCATTGAATTGACATTTTAGATCTCAATTACAATAATTGATTTGCTAGCACAAAATTAGTAATCAATTATTCTAATAATATAATAAATTATATAATTCATTATATTGACATTTCAGATCTCAATTATAATAATTGATTTGCTAGCACAAAATTAGTAATCAATTATTCTAATAAGATAATAAATTATATAATTCATTGAATTGACATTTTAGATCTCAATTATAATAATTGATTTGCTAGCACTAAATTAGTAATCAATTATTACTAATTCGAAAAAGTCAAATTGAAAATTCGAAAATTGATTGATACACAATAACCAATTTAAATTTACACTTAAGCTTTTCTAAAAATTAAATTCGTGTAATCTTTAGTGATTATATCCACTAACTAATAGTGTTAAAGAAAAGTTTACCAAAAAGGCATACGTGCCTAAGAAAGGCTGGTACTTAAGTGAGCCTAGTGCTCCACCACCGATCTGGAACTGATCTAGCTATTATTTTTTAGAATCCTGCAGACGAGGGTGCTCTTCCTCGGCTCCCCGTTGATGCCGCAGGACATCCCGAGCCGAGCTCAAATGATTACTTTGTAGATGCCCCCCACTCAAATCAGGGGCATGTAGAATCCTGCGGATGGGGGTGCTCTTCCTCGGCTCCCCGTTGACGCCGCAGGGCATCCCGAGCCGAGCTCAAATGATTACTTTGTAGATGCCTCCCACTCAGATTAGGGGCATGCTTGTAGAATTCTGTGGACGGGAGTGCTCTTCCTCGGCTCCCCGTTGACGCCGCATGGCATCCTGAGCCGAGCTCAAAGGATGACTTTGTAGATGCGTCCCCACTCAGATTAGGGGCGTACTTGTAGAATCCTGCGGACGGGGGTGCTCTTTCTCGACTCCCCATTGACGCCGCAAGGCATCTCGAGCGGAGCTCAAAGGATGACTTTATAGATGGAACCTGCAGTCGCAAGATCCTTGGGCTCTCGCTAAGTCCTGCAGGGCGCCCCGAGGCAAGCTCCAGAGGCGACTTTATAAATAGAACCTGCAGTTGCGAAACCCTTGGGCTCTCACTAAGTCCTACAGGGCGCCCCGAGGCAAGCTCTAGGGGCGACTTTATAAATAGAACCTGCAGTTGCGAGACCCTTGGGCTCTTGCTAAGTCCTGCAGGGCGCTCCGAGGCAAGCTCCAGGAGCAACTTTATAAAGTTATCGGCATATAACTCGCGCTGCCAGAACATCAAACGTGCGCCGAGCTTCCTAGAACACTTCAGAGACGCCTTGGGAAAATTTCGGAAGACAACTTCATTAGATTACGGTCTGAGAGAGAAAGCCCTGACCTGAAGGAGGCTAAGGTCCTTCCTTGGAGGAGTAGTTTACATCTGGGGTCACCAGCCTTGGGCCGGTGAGTGTGGCCTCTTTTCGGCCCCTTGGAGCCAAGAAGGCATCAACGTGTGAGACTCATAGACGGGGTATTGATAATACCCGCACTGGGACGTCCGTTGTCGGATCCGTCAGATGGCCCCGAAGTCTGCCCATTGAGCTCCGCTCTGCCGGTCGACCCGCCAACAAACCGGCTCAGAAGGCCTTGGCGGATGATGACTTCGATTTTGTCATGGAGCTGATAGCAATTCTCCGTGTTGTGGCCATGATCCCTATGGAAGCGGCAGTATTTGCCTAAACGCTTCCATGACTTGGATGGTCGCATCTTCGGGAGAGATTGGAGGAAACCGCAGCCCTCAATTTTCTTGAGAATTTCAGCCCGAGAGGACGTAAGAGGGGTATACTCCTCAAAACTTCGGTGGGAGAGATATCTCCCAGACTTCCGAGGGGACCTGCTCCTCGATCGATAACACTCCTGACGGAGTTCCACGACCTGATCCCAAAATATTTGGATTTGTCGTCTTGCTTCCTCGACCTTCCTGTCGAGTTCAGTGGTTGATGAAACTCCAGCCGGATGAAGGGTTTGAATAACCACAGCTAGGGTTTGGACTTGCTGGGCGAGCAAATAAAATTGCTCTAGCTGGATTTGAGAAGTTTGGTCTGCCGACACGTGCGATATAGGAGGTGGACTTTGGAGAGAGCAGTCGAGCGCTGATTCTCGGTTGTTCGACGCGTTTTGGGCCCCCTGACTCATTATCCTTGTGGTCACAACTCAGGCCCTTCCTCTAGCGTTAGAAATGTTGTGGTTCAAATTTGGCCCGAGAGTGACCACGCCGGTGGAGTCGAAGGAGCCACTGGTGGTTGAAAGGAGAAGATGGGAGCCACCTCCTGTGCAACGACCGCGGACCTGCACAAAGCCTCACCGGTGTTCTCGATGAGAGCCCTCTGACGATCAAGTTAAAGTGGAGTAAATTTGGTCTAGCCAAAAGTTTCTTAGAAATTACCTGATCGAGCTATTTATAGTCTCATTGGAGTGGCCTAGGTGGCAGAGGCATTGTCGGCCCTTATCATGAGGAGACGTGGCTCTGAGCCGAATGGCGTGCAGCTTAGGCTGGTTGGTGGTGTGTAGTACTGCCCGTTCTTGAGAACGGTAGGATGTTGACAGTCATAGCAGGGTATGGCCGGAGTAGTCAAGGTGCTATCTGACTGCTGAAGACCGATTATGGAGACGTGACACGGTAGTATTGTGAAGTACGACCACGTAGGTGGACGTAGGCCCGCACATGGGTGTGGTTGTTGGCGAGGCCGAGCTCGTTAAGTAGTCGCGCCATGCGTTTGACGAGCTCGGCTTGGCGGGTGCTGGGAGTAGCTCGGCTTTCCAGGTTCCGAGATATGCTCAGTAGAGCGCCCCAAGCTCGAGGGTCGGGACGTACTGCTGGGGTAGGTGCCCCGAGCTTGGTCGGGGCGGGTCGGTGAATGTCTGGAGGTACCCCGAGCTTGGTCGGGGCGGGTCGGTGAATGTCTGGAGTTGGTGGAGCTTTTGGCGAAGTCCCAAAGTCGAGCTGATTCTGGGCCGAAGTGAAGATTCAGCTGATTGTCGTTGACATTTACTGGGCCGAAACTTGGCGGCCTTTTAGTTGTGGGTTGGAGGATCCATTTTTCCTCCTATCAAATGGTACAGATAAATGTGTATACCATAAGAGAGTTGAAAATAAACTTGCAATCTTGTACCTCTATGTAGATGATATACTGATATTTAGGACAGATCTTCAGATAGTTGATGAAGTAAAGCAATTCTTAAGTCATAAGTTTGATATGAAAGACTTGGGACAGCTGACTTAATTTTAAATATTAAAATAATTAGAAGTGCAAATAGTATTAAGTTATCCCAAAGTCATTATGTTAACAAGATTCTCAATAAATTTAATTATACCGATTGTCAACCTGTCTCTACTCCTCTTGATCCCTCACACACGTTAAGGGATCGTTTGGTTCGCGGGAAGCATTTTTCCTCTTGGAAATATGATTCCTGGAAAGCAGATTCTTAGGAAGAGGATGCTTAGGAAAGTACTTTTGGCATATTTGGTTAACCATGGGAAAGTGACAGATTTAAAAGAGTGCTTATGTTTGGTTGATCATCCACTTTTCTGAGAAAGTTATGTGTAATTTCTATTATATCCTTAATAAAAATTAGGTTTCTAATGCCTCTTTAATGCTGAAGGACCTTTTGGGGAAAAATTAAAGATGAGGTGATTCCTGCCTCATGGGAAAGTAACTTTCCCATGTTTCTCATGGGAAAGACTTTTCCATGAAATGTGGGAATCATATTCCCATGAGAATACAACTTTCTCATCTTTCTCTTTTGGAAACTCCAACTAAACAAGAGACATCTCATTACTTTCCCGTTGACCACACTTTCCCTCTTTCTTTTTCCGCGAACCAAACGAGCCCTAAGAAGAACTTAGGAACTCTTGCTGGTTGGCATTATTGTTTTTAATCGTGTGATGGTTCTTTATGTTATATAGTTATCCAAGGGTTTTTTTTCCAAAAGAATCTCTTGAAATCATTTCGTAATCGTGCTATTTTGATGCAGAGAGTCATACGCACGTGTTCTAGCGCATGAAATTTGTCATATCCTCTTCTTTTCTCTTTCATTTTTTTTGTTGGTGGGCGTTAAACTTTATCTCTGGGTGTTCTTCGATGGCTCTTTGGTCTGCAAGATTTCCAGCTTTTACAAAGATTTGTCTTTTGCTCACCTCATTTCTTGTGATAACTTACTGCTAAGAGTTGCAGGCTGATGGTGTGCGCTTTTTCCCCCTCCATGTATTGTGCAATAGTTTCAAAGTTTGCATGAATGTAGCAAAAATTAAAGTTATGGCTTTTAATCTTGGGCTAGGAGAAAAGTTACTTTGTTTGACAGGGGTCTAAAGTTTGAGCATTTGTAGCTTATCATAGGATTTCTTTTTTCTCATAAGACTTTGCAGGTTCATGGAATACTTTTGCTTACATGTAAAACCTACGTACTTAAATAGTAAAGGTCTTTGGAGTAATTTTTTGATGAGAACTTCTAATTTTCAATGCACAACGCCAGGTTGGCAAACATGGTACGCACGTTACAAACCAATACATGTAGGAGCTCTCGCACAAACACACAAAAATATAAGGGAGGCAAGATAAAAAAGAAAAAGAAGTATTAGAAGGTAAAAAAAAACATATAGATAGAATCTAGGGGATAAATGATAGGAGTTAAAAGTCGTAAATCTGGTCAATGGTGTATACTGTGTTTCGTGAGTGAATATCATTTATTCCAGTTTGCTTTTGTCTCCAGGACATGAACCCGGGAGAAGAATGGCATGTAGGTTTTGATCCGGTCAGACATGTCAAAGGAGTTCAGAAGTCCAGGCAAGTCTCTAATTCTTTGGGATATCGAGATCATAATTCATCATGGATAGATTGTGAATTAAATAACTTTTGTAGATCAGGTTATCCATGTTTGGCCATAGGAGATTGTTAAGTTGTATCAACCATGTTTTTCAGGCTGTTGCATTTCCGTCCTTAACGCTATAAGCCATCAGGGGGTCAGCTGAGCTTATGTCTTTTTTTCATTTTATAAGGTCATTAAATGCAGTAGTGCTGTCATATGATACATGAAAATAGAGTGTATATTTGTTGCCTATGCTCCCTATTATATGGCTTGCGCGTTCCATTTTTGCCCCAGTAATGGAAAATAATATTATCCTGCTTAAGTATAGAACGTGAGAGTCTACTCCAGGGTTCCTGTAAAGATCTGTAGCGTTATTCCATGTGTTATAGTAATCAACTCAAAGAACTCAAATAAAACTTAAATAATTCAATATTACTGAAACAACTGATTCCGATGCGTACCTCTTTAATGTCGTTTTCTTTAGATCCAAAATAAAATAGATAATACTTGTAAATCGGTCCGAGGCGTATGGTCACTGTCTTTGAAAGAGATTCGCCTCCTTATATGCACCGGATTCTGGCGATCCCTTCCCAAGATACAACGGACCGTTGATTTTGTAGACGTACATAGTACTACAAAATCTCTTGAACTCCGCAGAGATTTTTCTGTATGCTCGCACAAAACTGATTCAGAGCCAAAAGATGAAGAGAGATCGGTAAAGAAGAGGCCAACAACAAGATAACCCCTCTTGTCTTCTCCCCCTCACCGCTTGAAAAGCAAGAAAATCCCAAAAAGCCAGGAAAAACCGTCGAAGGAAAAAAAACTCTAGCACGGATGTGAAGAGAGGGAATTAATTGAGAGTGAGAGGACTCTCCTCTCTCTCCCATCTGGAGTAACGTTGGAGCCCAACGTCTCTTTGCATTCAGGATGGCTTTAAATGAGTTTAAATGGGGAGAAACGGTTCACAACCGTTTCAAATTTCAAATTCAAAACCTCTTACATTTCCCACCATTTTGAAATTTCGAAAAAAAAATAGAGATAATTTTGAAAATGTCAAAATTTTAAAAAATTCAAAGTACGAGCATTCAGTACGCTTAGCTTTTGATGAAAGGTGTCTTTCGGACTTGAACCTTCATCTAGTTGGTATTTTGCTATCCACACCGGTCCGAAGTGAACAAAGTCTTGAACTTGGACTTTATGTATAAATTTTAAAATACTGAACAACTAAGAGTTGACCCTGCAGTTGAGTTCCATCGGGGTAGCGCATTACGGCCGTGCGCAGGTATCTTGTTTTGTGTGTGTCTCTTAGAGAACAAGCCTTAATTCTCTATTTGACTGCGGCCCCACAGTCACACTCATATCGGTGATATCTCCAAGGGTATACTGCAACTCTATACCCTGCTATAATAGCCTTGATATCATTAAAGCATTACGCCAACCTCCTGTCTAGTGAAGTTAAGCACCTGCTCCATAGAGATGGGTAGTGAACCATGTTCACTTTAAATTTGGTGCTCCTACCAGCCACTCAGTCAGCTTGTTTGTCCCATTGAACCTACATCTTGGGATCTCCAGTCAGATAGGTTGGGTTGCCGCCGACGGTGACTCAAAAATAGGCTTTAAACCCATCCCCCTCAAAGCATATTGAACTTGTCCTCTCGACAAGCCCTTGGTCAGATGATCTGCCAAGTTCTCCACTGATTTAATATAACTTAAAGTTATAACTCCAGTAGAGGTGAGCTTCCTTAAAATTTTATATCGAAGCTCAATATGCCTAGACGACTTCGAGTTGTTTTACTTTTCACTTTTGCTATAGTCGCCTGATTATCACAGTTAATTAGAATAGCAGGAATAGGCTTATCCATCATGGGAATATCTGATAACATACCCCTAAGCCAATCTGCTTCTCCACCAGCTAACTCTAAGGCTACCATCTCAGCCTCCATGGTGGATCTAGTAATCAAGGTCTGCTTGGAAGATTTCCAAGCAACTGCACCACCACCTAGTGTAAAGACAAATCCACTAGTGGCCTTTGTATCTTCGGAATCAGAAATCTAGTTAGCATCACTATACCCTTGTAGTACAGTAGGAAAACCAGAATAGTATATCCCGTAGTTAATGGTACCCTTCAAATATTTAAGAAGCCTTTCTATTGCATTCCAATGTGTTTTATCGGGATTACTAGTGTATCTACTTAGTCTTCCTACAGCATAGGAGATATCTGGTCTTGTACAGTTAGATAAATATATAAGACTTCCAATTAATTGAGAATACTTTAATTGGGAAACACTATCCCCACCATTTTTCTTTAATTTTATTGTAGGATCATATGGGATGTTAACTGGCTTGTAATTTTCGTACCCAAATTTCTTTAACACCTTTTCAACATAGTGAGATTGACTTAGAACAATCTCATTTTGTGTCCTTCTAATTTTGATTCCTAAGATTACTTTAGCTAATCCTAGATCTTTCATGTCAAAATTATCACTTAAGTATTTCTTCACTTCAAAAATTGTGACATGTTCACTACCAAAAATTAAAATGTCATCTACGTATAAACATAGGATAATAATAGACCTATCAAATATTTTTCAATATACACATTTATCGAAGTCACAAATATTAAAGCCATATGATAAAATGACTTGGTCAAACTTTTCATGCCACTGTCTAGGAGCTTGTTTTAATCCATATAAGGATTTGACTAGCTTACACACTTTATTCTCTTAACCAGAAACTACAAAACCTTCTGGCTGCTCCATATAAATTTTTTCATCTAACTCGCCATTAAAAAAGGCTGTTTTCACATCCATCTGATGGATTTCAAGTTTATAAGATGCCGCCAATGCTATAAGCACTCGAATTGTAGTTATCCTAATGACTGGAGAATAAATGTCAAAATAGTCCATTCCTTCTCTTTGACTAAAACCTTTAGCAACTAATCTAGCTTTGTATTTTTCAATGGATCCATCAGGATTTTGTTTCCTTTTAAAGACCCACTTGCATCCTAGTGGTCTAGACCCTGGAGGTAAGTCGGTTAACACCCATGTATTGTGTGAAAGGATTGATTCCATCTCACTTTTAATGGCTTACTCCCATAGAGGTGCATCACTAAATTTCATTGCTTCAGCATAAGTCAAAGGTTCATCTTCAACAAGGAATGTGTAGAAGTCATCTCTTAGGTTTTTCTCTATTCTAGGCCTCTTGCTCCTTCTAAGTTCAACTTGGGGTTCTATTTCAGTGTTATCATTTTGTGATTTAAAGGATTCTCCTATTTCTAACTTTCTCTTTTCTTTTATAGAAAACACATTCTTAAAAAATACTGCATCATTCGATTCTTTAATAGTGTTCGGTGTAATGTCAGGTACATCTGATCGTACTATTAAGAATCGGTATGCGTTACTATTTTCCGCGTATCCTATGAAAGCTGCATCGAAAGTCTTAGAAGACAGTTTAGTCATCTTGCTAGAGTTAATTTTAACTTTTGCAAGGCAACCCCAAACTTTAAAATATTTTAGACTAGATTTTCTACCCCACCATAACTCATATGGTGTTTTCTCGTTATCTTTAAATGGTATACGATTAAGTATTTTACATGCTGAAATTAGAGCTTCACCCCACAAATTGTTGGAAAGACCAGAACTAGTAAGCATTGAGTTAATCATGTCAAGAAAAGTTCTATTTTTTCTTTCAGCAACTCCATTTGATTGAGGAGAATAAGGGGCAGTAGTCTCATGTATAATCCCGTGTTCCTCACAGAATTTTCCAAATTCTGTTGAACTATATTCTCCTCCTCTATCTGACCTAAGTCTTTTTATTGTTTTCTAGGTTTGATTTTCAACCTCTGACTTACAGATTTTAAATTTTTCTAAGGCTTTATCCTTAGTTTTTATTAAATATACATAACAATATTTTGACATATCATCTATAAAGGTAATAAAATATCTTTTTCCTCCTCTCGTCAAAATACCGCTCATCTCGCAAATATCACTATGTATTAAATCAAGTAGGTTAGAACTTCTACTTGTTGATTTAAATAGTTTCCTAGATTGTTTAGCTTGAACACAAATTTCACATTTTTTGTTCTTCTCTAAATTATATTTAGGAATTAAATCTAAACTCATCATTCTTTTAAGAGTATTATTATTCACGTGTCCAAGTCTACTATGCCACATCTCTAAAGAGTCAATATGCATAACAAGTGGAGAAGAAACATTTTTATTCATATTGTTGCATGGTAATACACTCAATTTAAATAACCCATCAGCAACATAACCCCTCCCTACAAATGTCCCACCTTTGGTAGTTACAACCTTATTTGATTCAAACACTAATTTAAAGCCTAATTGACTCAAAAGAAAACCACTAACAAGATTCTTGCGAACATCTGGCACATGTTGCACGTTGTGGAGAGTAATAATTTTTTCAGATGTGAACTTCAATTTTACTTCCCCTTCTCCAATCACTTGTGCAACACTGGAGTTGCCCATGGTCACAGTTCTTCCTTTAACTTTCTGGTAGAAAGAAAAAGAGGAAATATCAGAACATATATGGACAGTAGCTCCTGTATCAATCCACCATTCAGTTGGATTGTAGGCCAGATTTAACTCAAGTTTTGATATTACTAACCTGTCCTCGGTTCCAGTAGAGCCAGAACCTGTTATCATATTTGCCTGAGGAGTCACTTTGTCACCTTGCCCCCTGACTTTGTCCTTTCTATGTCTACACTGTTTGGCAAAGTGTCCTGGTTTTCCACAGACATAACATGTTCTCTTGCTCTGTTCCTTTTGAATCTTTGGTTTTGGCTTCTCAAAGTGTTTCTTGGGTTTATTTCTCCAGAAGTTAGTTTTCTTTGTTTCTACCAAGTTTGCCTTTGCATTAACTTCTGAGTCAATACCCAAGTCCTGTTTATGGTTATTCCTGTGTTTCTCTTTTATTTGAAGGGACACAAGTACTTGATCCAAAGAGAGGGTGTGTCTCTTATGCTTCAAAGAGACTTTAAAATTTGTCCAGGAAGATGGAAGCTTTTCTATAAGGGTTGCCGCCTGAATTCTCTCATCTATAGAAATTTCCATTGCGACGATCTTCGCTACTATATTCTGGACTTCATGTGCTTGATCAATTACTGATTTTTGATCGACCATTTTGTAAGAAAAATATTCTCCTATGATGAACTTTTCTTCTGATTCGATTTTTTTACCATATTTCGACTCGAGTTCATCCCACAATGTCTTAGCTGTACCCTCAGCTCTAGAGTAGATGTCGTATAAGTTATCATTTAGTGCACTAAGTATCAAACTTTTGCACAAACGATCATCTTTGTCAAATTTGTATTTAGCAGCTGATCTGCCGGGTTCATGATCCATTGGGTCCTTGGTTGAAGGATTGTTTGTAACCACATAATATAAATCTAATGTGTCTAACCAAGACTCCATTTTTGTTTGCCATCTAACAAAATTCTTTCCGTCGAATGACTCGGGTTTCAGGATATTGTTTAATGAGTTCTTAACTTTGTCCATCTTTGTATTTCAGAAGCGAGAATCTCTTTCAAAAATGTTGTAGTAATCAACTCAAAGAACTCAAATAAAACTTAAATAATTCAATATCACTGAAACAACTGATTCCGATGCGTACCTCTTTGATGTCGTTTTCTTTAGATCCAAAATAAAATAGATAATACCTGTAGATCGGTCCGAGGCGTGTAGTCACTGTCTTTGAAAGAGATTCGCCTCCTTATATGCACCGGATTCTGGCGATCCCTTTCCAAGATACAACGGACCGTTGATTTTGTAGACGTGCACAGTACTACAAAATCTCTTGAACTCCGTAGGGATTTTTCTGTATGCTCGCACAAAACTGATTCAGAGCCAAAAGATGAAGAGAGGTCGGCGAAGAGGAGCCAACAGCAAGATAACCCCTCTTGTCTTCTCCCCCTCACCGCTTGAAAAGCAAGAAAATCCCAAAAAGCCAGGAAAAACCGCCGAAGGAAAAAAACTCTAGAACGGATGTGAAGAGAGGGAATTAATTGAGAGTGAGAGGACTCTCCTCTCTCCCCCATCTAGAGTAACGTTGGAGCCCAACGTCTCTTTGCTTTCAGGATGGCTTTAAATGAGTTTAAATGGGGAGAAACGGTTCACAACCATTTCAAATTTCAAATTCAAAACCTCTTACACCATGAGCATCAGCCTAGAGGGGAATTGGATAGCTGGACGGTCAGTCTACATCCTGCTCTAGTCGATATCGAAGAGGAATTGGTTTATATCAATATTTTGAAATCTTGATGACTGCCCAAGACTGGGATAAGCTGACGTCCAGATGAAAATCTTGATCGCGCATGATACCACGTTGATTAAAGAGTTTTAGGGATACAACCTAAAGAATTGGATCACCAAAATAAATAAATAAATACATAATAACAAAAATTTATCTATCCTATTTTACTATGAAACCCGTGCAAGGCGTGTCTAATCATTTGCGTTTCACATGTTCCATATTTGGGTCCCATTATTTATTATTCTTTTTTTATTAATTTTTTTAAAAAAACACATGCACTTGCGACATTGTAGTTATGGTTAATTGGAAGGATCCCAAGAACTGGCGCATTCCCCTTCTTACACTCATTCCTCCGCAAGCAATCAGATTCTGGCCTTCGACATGCCCGGCTAGGATTACGAGCTCGCTCAATCATCCTGGAGGATGACTCGATCATAGTCATCAGCTGAATTTGGAAGGTTTGAGAAGTACTGGCAGCAACCATCCTCTACTTCGAGACATCTGGGCCATGACGAGGGATGGAGGGGCTTTTGAGGCCAAGCATGTTTTTCGTAAAGCTAATGAGACTGCAGATTGGGTGACCGCTTATGTGGTCAGAGCCGGCTCGAGCCTTAGGCGACTGAGGCGGTCGCCTAAGTCCCTCGGCTCAACGAAGGCCCCATTTTGCCGCCTGCACAGCTATAGCTTTCACATCCGAAAGCTAGGAAGGAGTAGGAGGATGTCTGTCCCGCCTGGCAACACCGCTACAGTGGGTTCCCATCGACGGACAGCGAGACAGGCTACGGATATAGGTAAGTTGGGGACAGAGGTGAGCTACAAGCCTACGACAAGAAATTCCAACGGACATCTCCTCCCTCCTTCTCTTCTCTCCCTCCTCCTCTTCTCTCCCAGTGCATTTTTTGTTTTCTGAACCTTCTGGGGCTTCTTTAGTTCTTCTCAGAATCTCAGTGACTCAATCCTCTCCGGCTCTCCCCCCACCCACAGACTCCAGTTCTTCTCTAGTTTTTCGACGACTTCTTCAGTTCTTGGGCTGGCGGCCACCCCTGCTCTAGAGTCCGGAGACCGGAGTTCTCGCTCAGCCACTCAGCTAGTCAAGCACTGCGTGTCCTAGGCCTGGGCCCCGACGAGGCAGGTTAAGGCTTCTTCTTTTTTTTTTCCTTTGTGATTGGCACTGAGAGGGAGAGATATCTCTGATGGCGAGAGGATGGATTGGATGCCCCTCCCTTCTCATCTCCTTCAATTGGACCTACTCTTCTTCTAAGAAACCCCTCTCTCTCTCACACACACACACACAGAGTGCGGCCTTCAACTTCAAGGGTCTCTCCCTCCTCGTCCTCTTTGGTGTACTCTATTCTGTTTTGTTTCTTACCGTCATGGATGGTAATACTGACATAACCTTCTCTTGCCGCATGGCAAGCTTCAAGTGGGTCGAGGAGGAGGAGAAACCTCCAGAAACTCAAAGAGCTTACCAACTCGAAATTTGAGGAGATGAGGCAGAACAAGATCTGAAGATCTTGTACAAGATATAAGGAAATTCATTTTAGAAGGTGAAAAACTTTGCCTCTTTTTAATTTTAATAATTCTATTCTTTCTTTCCTTTTTTGTTAGTTTTCTAAAGCCGTATGTCAATTTTTTTTTGTGGAATTTTAGTAAGAACAGAGCAATTTGTAGGTTGCCTTCTTTTTTCCTTCCCTTCTAAAATCTAAAGTTACCATTTTGTTGGATAAAAAGGAGATTTTGAAGGGTTTGCTTGGCTTTTGGGTCCTAAGAGAATTCACGAGTATCTATTCCCGGGGTTTAAAGTCTTTTAGAGATGAATACGAGGAAAGGCTAAAAAATTTGATTGGAGTTATATGAATCTTTCAATTTAGAGTCACTAGTTCGACTTTTCTTCTTGTTTATTCTTTATTTGGAGCTTAGAGAAGTTAGGAATTTAATGATTCTTTTTTTTTCAAAAATAGGTTTGCTTTTTAAGGAAAAATAGTTTCCTTAGGTATTTTTTTTTCAAAAATAGTTTGGAGAGAATATTCATTTCTTCGTGACAGTGAAAAAAAACTGTGTTGGATTGACACATTGCTAGATCTTTTTTTTTAAAAAAAAAAAGCCTCTCTTAGTGAGTTTGTCTTAGGCCTCAAAATGCATTGAGCCGCCCCTGTATGTGGCTAGCCATGCTGGTAGTACATTGTAGGCTAGTGATGGAAGCTGCTCTGGGCATTCTGAGATATTTTATTTTTTAATTTAATTATGTACATTTGTAGATATGAATCACCCGTTCTTGCACATAAAAAAAAAAAAAAAACAAAGAGAAAAGAAAAAGAAAAGAAGCAGCAGCGGTCAGCGTGGTTAGGGGTAATTTCTCTCTCGCGCGCGCCCGGTTCCTAATGTTTGTTGAGGACAATTCGAACCCCGATGGCCGATAGGACGGGATCTGGTTCCAACTCGGTCCCGTAGAAACCCTAGGGTTCCGTTTGCCTAAGTGGTAGTAGTTTTAGGCTTATATATATATATATAGGGGGTTGGGAGCCATCCCTTCCATTCCATCCCGGGAACGGGCAGCACAAGAAGGAAAGACAGCGACCAATCCTCACTCGCTCCGTTAATCATTCTTAGTTTTCGCTTCTCCTCCTCCTGCTTGGTTGAGTTCATATCTTGCTGGGTGGGGAGTGGGGAGTATATATTGGACAGAGAAAGATATATATATATATATAGAGAGAGAGAGAGAGAGAGAGAGAGAGAGAGAGAGAGAGAGGCGGCGGGCGAAGGGAGAGGGGCGAGAGATGGGGATGATATCGCTCGATGGTGTTCGGGAAAAGAACGTGATGCAGCTTAAGAAGCTCAACACCGCTCTCTTCCCCGTTCGCTACGACGATAAGTACTACGCCGACGCCCTCTCCTCCGGCCCCTTCACCAAGCTCGGTCCGTTCCTCTTCGTCTTCATCTTTCTTCTTCTTCTTCTTCTTCTTCGTATCTCATTGGGTTTAATGTCGATGGTGATCTTCTTCGTGCGTGCTTGGTTGTTGCTTGCGATCGATCCATCGATCTTGACAAGTGGGCTTGTACGTGGGTTTTTTTGTTCTTGATGTATATCTGATTCGGAGATTTGGCTTTTGTCTTTTTTTTAAAAAAATCTACAATTGATCTTTCTTTAATGTTTGGCTTAATCCTTTACATTCTTCGTGAGCTTTCCTACGTTATTTTTACTAGGGTTTTTCTACCTAGTGAGATGCTGCTGTTTTGGAGGGCATAAAAGTGTGCTATACACGTGTGGATTGGGGTTCTGATTGTACGAATTAGCTTTTAGTAATTCACTCGAGAGGGTTTAGGATTTAGGCTTTTAGGTCTTATTATTTGAGAAAACTTGTTTGCTGGAATAGTATTTGTGATGAGGACTGCAAGATGGGATGAAGCTTGACATTTGCCTGGTTTTTGATTTTGCTACGCAGGTTTTGTGGTTGATTTTGTTTTTGTCTTTTTTGGATGATTGTTTATGTGAGCATTTTGGATATTTTGGTGCTTTGGACGATTCTCACTTACTACCAGAGACTGAGTAGTTAATTGGTTTTCCCCCTTTTGTTTGTGCTTAGTGTAGATTCTTTTTCTTACTGTGTATTAACATAATAGTTGGCTCAATGATTCATGGTTGTGATTTGTTGTCCTGTCTCTGCATGTGCTTTGTAAGTCGCCTTGGTTTTCTTAATTTAGTTCTGTTATTATTATGTGATTACTGTTACGTTGTGTCCGTTAGAATTGTGCATTCAAAAAAAAATGAAGATGTGTCAATTAAAATTTTTTAGAATTAGATTTGATGGTTGACAAATTGTTTGCCAAAATTTTTAAGAAGCTCTCTTTTTTGAACTGAGGAGCAGTCAAATTAGTGAATATAGTTACTATATTCACCAATAGATAATTGACTTTATGCGATGGTACCATTATTTGGACGTGACATTTCTAGTTTATACATTTGCTATGTAATTCTTCAATATTAACATATAGGTGTACGAAGTACACACTCTGATTATGTTTTTCTTTTGTCTTTTTGTTGCTCGAGCATCATTTACTTTTTTTGAGTGAGCTCTAGACTGGAATTATGACTTGTGCTGTTTAACGATGTATTTGTTTCAAGTCATAAATATATTATCTTGTCTTTGCCCACCAAAGAACAGTATCTTTCAATACAGATCTTGATATAATTATGTATTTGTATACATTTTATTATGGCTTACTTTTTGAGATGCAGCATTCCTACAAAATTTATAATGCATTACGTGTATGTTTGGTCTAATACTACTTTAAAATGATGTTGATTTGGCAAGTTTAATGCCCTAGGCAATTTTTAATTTCAATTGATATCAATGTTGTAGTAACCTGCTGATATCATGGTACAGTTACGAAGACATTTTCATGGATTTTCAGTTTCAGTTGTTGCCATTGAAATGTTAGTATTTATCTTTAAATTTTGCAGATGTCCTAGTTAGCTGACATAGTTCTATTTTTCTGTAGCTTATTACAGTGACATTTGTGTCGGTTCAATTGCATGTCGCCTTGAGAAAAAGGGAGGGGGCATCCGCGTTTATATTATGACACTGGGAGTTTTGGCACCATACCGTGGACTAGGAATTGGTAAGCATATGGATTCCTCTTGGACTATCTCTGTTGTCTGCAGAATGCTGTTGGGTTTCTTTTGTTTTATAGATTTGTCCATGTTGTCATCTTGCCCTGATTTCTATCTAATAAAATATGCAGACATAATGTACATGTATATTTGGTAGAATCTTTTTTTATTTTTATCATTTGTAAAAAAAACATCCATTGCCCTTCCATTACATTTGAAATCTAAGTGAATGATAGCTGTTTTCAACTTCTTCCCTTAATAAACATTACAGTTAAGCTTCCTTGTGCTGACTAAAGATTGAATATCTCAAGTTATGATAATTTTTTCCTGAAGAATGCATAAATCATGTTACAAAGTGATATTTCAGTTCTCTGGAACTGTGTCTCTCCATATCCATTCTCATATGATGAAAAATCTGCTCCTCTAGCTGGATTGTATCGTGTTTTTTCGGCTTTGAAGACTTTTATTACTCTGCAGTTAGTCCCAATTTCACATGTATTTTAGATGGAGGGCGTTTTAGTTAACTAGTTCATAGAATAGCCTCTACTTCCAAACTATCTTTATCAATGCTGACATTTGGAAGTTATGAATTTGAGAATATTGTCCAACTTAGAACTGTTGCTTGTTTTTTGCAGGTACAAAATTGTTAACTCATGTACTGGATCTTTGTGCCAGGGAGAACATATATGAGATCTACTTGCAAGTGCAAACAAACAATGATGATGCCATTGCCTTCTATAAGAACTTTGGGTTTGAAATCACAGATACGATACAAAATTACTATACGAACATCACTCCACCTGATTGCCATGTTCTCAGTAAGGTTATTGATCAAAATGATCCAAAGAAATAAGTGTCCTCCCGGGCTTGTGCTGTAAAAAACTCACATGGTTAAGAGGCCTAACAATTTGGCTTTGAGGATCGGCTAATTGAAATCATATGCAAATCAGTGATTATTTTGATTATAGGCTTCTCTTTCCGAACATGGAGATGCTAGGATTCTACATCAAGTTGCTTTTACTGTTTCCGAGCATTTTTGCTTGTGGCTACTGTTATTCAGATGACTGGAAGATGGTAGTTTTGTAAGAGATCTTTCAAATGTGTTTGGTTGCAACAACCATTTCCAACTACTCGAGGCTCATATTCATCTGAGTGGTGCTAACATATCTGGCTATTTATCAAAAGTGTACTCTGAGCCTCCATATTTTCGACTATTTTAGGCTCAGATCAGATGCCTCGCAGAGGCCCATGAGGGATATGTAATTTTCGATCGAAGGATACATCTCTTAGCAGTGGCGTTCCGTGCTGTTTGACTAACAGATCTTAAGCGTTTCCCTATCACTAGTTGCCCCATGTCGGACGTAAGGAAGATGGTTTTCTTCACTTTGAGAGAGAGCTGTTGAGCTATTGCTTCATTCATGTGGCTGAGGAAACAACAAACCAAGCCTTATTGCGTGCCTCCCACATTCAAAAGAATTAAAATGAGAAAAAAAAAAAATCCCACATATCAAGCTCTTTCCTAATAAGAGCTAACAAAGGGGAACTGACATGTTATCAATCCTCGAGCAGAACTGAGATCAGAATTAGAAATGCACATGAGCTCCGAAGAATGACATGGAGATGATGTTGATTACCAAGTTGCTAAGAACCAAGATGCGTCGCAGCCGTATAAATGGAGGCATTAGCCGCTACAAATATAAACTAGGCCGCACAACCCCAATAAGTTGCTTTCTCCCTGCAACTTCTCCATGAGATGCGTGGCACAGTAGCACATCAACTGCAAATTACCAAATTTAATGTGCGTGGCATAGCCGATAGGCAACGAAACTTCCGTGATTCAGTGTTATGTACATTCTTTCCTCAATGTATTGTTTAACTATTTCTTTTGAGGTCTCTGAGATGAGAGCTGAATATTTTCCTCAGAGGGAGGATGTGATCTTGCAGAATCAAGCCCACAGGTTTCTACATACTAGTGACCGGCACTGCTGTAAGTACAAAGTCTTTGTTTAAAAAAACTTCTTCCAAATCTGCTGGGATGTCAATCGTGTCTCAAGGCTGATGCGTTAACCTCCTGTGTAGGAACTGATAGATCGATCACAAGAATGGAACCGAACAGGTAAAATTTTCATTGATTTAAAACATTCGAGAGATAAAACCATTGTAGAATATTTCACATATTGATGCATGGGCAGACAATTCATTAAAAACATACTGATCATTCTGCAGACTGTATGGGAGGCCAAGAAAGGCGATCTTGCTGTGCAGGTTAGAGTTCTTTGTTGCAGCCCCCAACCATTCACAGTTTGAACCAACTCAATGTGCCAGCTATTTTGTTAAACCATAGACCATAAGACATATCCCTTAATTATGAGATTCTATATCGACTTCCTAGCCAATGCAAAGACCTCTTAATTGCGAGGTGCTTCAAATCAGTTCTTGCTGCCTCTCTCCCAATCTTCTTTTTTTTTTGGGGGCTTCTCCTTCGTTGACCCTTCAGCCTATATATAGGGCACATCCATCTATTACTGTAGGTGTCAATTCTCTCCATCTACGTTGGTAGCACTAATCCACTTCAGCATGCTTCTTGTTTTGCAGCTTATTCCATGCTTGATGCCTTTTTTAACTTTCCAACATCTGGGTATATAAAATAAAGCTGGACTTATAAATGTATCATGTGTCCTTTCAGGTCTCCACAATCTTCAATGATCACAAAACAGTCTAGAGTCACATTTCAGTTTTCTCTGTTACTTGGATTTTATTTGACTTTCGTATCTTCAAGTGACTATGCAATTTGCGGACTACTCGAAAGCATGTATTAGTATTTAGAAGTCTTCATTTTTTTTTTTCTGGGTACATTCTTGGTCTTTGATATAGCGTGAGTTGGATGACAGGTGTTAAAGACACCAATCGAACAACCTGTATTTAGTTTGTACACCTATATTATGTTTGCTTTATACCATGTATATGCTGTGTTGTATATAGGTGTCTTTGATCGGACTTGGACTTAGCAGATGCAATTTTTGAAGAGGCTAAGTTCAAGGGCTATCAATGAGAAGTAGAAAAATGAATCACAAGTGACCTCATGGCCGACCTATTAATGCCTCCAGCATTGTGGGGAATTGTGTATCTCATCTTGTTTATTATTGCTGCTTATTGGTTAATCGCTTGTTTCACTCTCACTTTGTAGATTACTTCAGCTTGGCTATATGTGTAACTTCAAAGTTTGCTTTTTGTGGAAAAATATCTGTAACAATATACACACACCATGACATGATTGTGACTAGTTGTTCCCAAACATTTCAATGGCCATTGACAATCCCATAGACATGGGCTGGCTAATTATCTGTATCACTATTCACAAAGAACTTGAGACGAAATTTGTGAAATAATGATAGCTCAATACTATCCAGAATATATCATTGATATGGGGCAACATCCTTCTTTTTGCTAAGTCCTATAATAGTTTTAAGTGCATTTCTAACTTTATAGGATTTAAGTTATGTAATATCTCCATCAAGCATGCAAACTTTATTTGCTCTGATATATATTATCCTTTTCTTATTGATACCCTTACTTTTCACAGGAAATTTGAGGTTGACTTTCTTCTTCTTGCTGGTTATTTGAAACTTATGCCCGTTAAATTGGTTCGGGCATATCCAAGATCTATATTAGACATTCTTCTCTCTCTTCTTGGGTCTAGGTGGGGTAACAGTTTCTTATCCTTTCACTATTGGAATGTGAAATCTACATGCACAAATTTTGCAGTTCCCCTTCAATTTTCTCGATATATAATGAGCATGATACTGGTTAAAGACATGGGCATTTTGGCATAATCAAGCTTAACACCAGGCATTTTTAGTAAGCTTATTAGTTCATGCCCTTATGTCATCCTTTCAACTGCAAGATTGGAGGTGGTTAAATCTCATAGTGCTGGTGAATTAGGATTTCCCCAAGGGTCGCATGTCCTTGCTTAGCAATGAAAGATTCTAGGCTGGGGTTTGGGCGGTGTATCTCCAAGAATCTGGCTCTGGATAATTGTAGTCTGCATGGTCTCCGACTTTCAAAAAGTACAAACCTTCAATGGTGCTGTCATATACGCCAGTTGAACTGCTGCAGATAAATTGTTTTATCTGCATTATTAACTTATTTTCATAGTAAAATTTGCATTGTAAGCTTCATAGATAGCGAAGGTAAGATTCTCAAACTTGAATTCAGTATTATAAATTTATTCAAAGAGACCATGAAGATCATATTCTAGCAATAAAATTAGGTCACACCTGCGCTATGCTAGTTAATTTTAGGGTTGACAATATAAGCAATGTTGTGGAATTATGGTCAGCCAAGTAGCAGGCCCATAGTTTATTGTAAATCACAAAAATCTGAGTCTCGTCCCATATTCATAGGCTTTTTTAAATGGCAAATAGTTGTTATTTGGGTGGAGCAGGCTGTGATTTTGGCATGAGATTTTCCAACAGGTGCTTCAAGTTGTTCACCTTATAAGGAACATAAGATATTTATTTTATTTTGGGGAGAATTCATATGCCAGGGTGATATGAGAGTTCTTCCCTATAAGTTGACCTTTATATATGCTAGGATCAATGACGGATGGCTGCCATTTGGCTTACATGTGTGGTCAACTTTGTTTTGAAGTAAATCTAGAATCAACTTTGTACAGTGTCCTCTCTCAGCAGAGTGTTTTTGTACAATTTGATCTTCAATAACCAGTATTTGCCTTTTTCCAGTCTCCAATTAAAGGTATATGTACTGCATTTTTTTTCCTCCTCTCTAAATTCTAATGGTGAGATTATGTCATCACACTTGCAGATATTCTGGCCCCATGGTTCATTTTATAGATGAGCACTATGTTTCTGGCCATATCCTTGCTCGGAGGGTTGTGCCCGTGTTATCAAGTTTCACCGCAGAGCAGTTGGCTGCAAGAGTCCATCAGGTATTCCACCTATTTACTTGGTACTGTTCTAACTCAAGTTTCTGGTTTTGTGTTCAAATGCATTCCTGGAAACGAATTGCAGTTTCCCCGTAGCTCCATTTTTTGAATGCGATTTCCTAATTTGGATTTAGAGAGGATGAAGTAATTTCTTAGATAATGCCAGTGCAGTCAGGGGTTATGTTTCATACAAAATTCTAAAATTCTTGCATTTCAGGAGCATTCCGAATCATTTTTTTTTCCTTCGGCCAAAATCTCTAAGTGAAGTGGTCGTATTGGGGCCTGGATTTTGTTGTTCCTTCCCTACCAGGGTCAGAGGACTATTAATCTTTTCTCCAATTTTGAGCAATTATCGCTAACATTTTTCTTCCTGGGGCTATTATGTTTTGGTTTGCTCCTATACGAGTGCCTCAATACCCACTTCATTTTGCTTCAATCACGAGGGCCACATGACACGGGCATGGCCCAGCTCCAGGGCCACATGAGCGCGGCGTCCTCGTCACCACCCTGGTCAACGCCTGTCTCCCCTACGCCGCCATCCAACGCTTCCACGCCACCGGCAACCCCGACGGCTGCGAGAACCTCGATCTCTTCGTCAAATCCTCCGTCGCCCGCTTCGCCTTCCCGTGCTGCCACCCCGTCCAGCGCCACGGCATCCATGAGGCAGTCTCCCCACGAGCTGGAGCCGTTACTGGTGCCCGGCTTCGGCTTGCCTCGTCATCGCCGGGTGGTGGTCTCCAGAAGCTCCAACGCGACGCGCTGGAAGCGGAGTCTGCCGCCGAAGGGAGATGGTACTCAACAGCTTCTTCGATGGCGTCGAGCCATGGTGCATCGAGGCCAACCGAGACGTCGACGGGGCGGGCCAGCTGGGACCAACGCCGGTTCCTGAGTTGGCTCGACTCAATGAAGCCCAGGTCCGTGGTCTATGTTAGCTTTCCATGAGAAGGCGAGCAAGGCGATCGAAATTGGCGGACCGTCCTCCGTGAACTCGACTGGAATAAACGGGCTATATTTCGCAGTATGCTTAACCGGATGCGGATTAAATTCAACTGCATTATTCATTAGCCTTTCCACCATCTTAATTAGATTCTTTTGCTCTATTCATAATCTTCATACGGCAAAGAAATATTCTGTGTGAATTCAGAAAATTGATTTTGGAGTGCTACGCCATGATCTTGTCTGCTTTTTTCCCCTTTTCCTTTGAGCTTTCATCCATCTCCGCCAGGGAAGGATATATGGCACGATTTAATCGAAGATGGAGCATAGGGATGTCCTTGTTAACCAAAATAACGTGTATATACGTAAGAAGGGTAAAAGAACATTTGATATCTTAGCCAAAAAACCCCGCCATGTATTATGATAGTGTCCGACCTTGCGAGCGACAAACAAACAAAAGGAGCACTGGGGCATTAGTCAATGATAAACACTTTCCCACTCCCTAACAAGAGAGATACCTGGAGAGCCCTCTTTCCACCTGATCTCATTCAAGGACTTGACAGCAACGAGTTCCAGAACTCTCAAGAGATGAAGAGACGTCGTCTCTTGTATGGGCTGTTCTGCAAGCCATGAAACTTATTAGATGAAATCACCAGGAAAGAAACAGCAAAAGTAGACCACCCAGGCTCCGGTAAGATAGTTCTCTAGCACAAAAATAAAGTTTTTAAAACAAAGGTAGCCTGCTGGACCTTGCAATATTTATTTTGAAATATTATATTCCTTCATCTATTTGCTTTGTATTAACAGCTTTTGATGGTGGGGCATATCAATACAGATAAGCAAAGAGTAAACTGTTTTATCCGCAAGAGTGGTGCACTGATGATAGAAAGGCAGAACCTGGCTACAGCCAGCTTACAAGGTTACTAAAATTAAAAGATGAACGAATGCAAATGGATTACAGAAGTATGTTCATTTGCTTGAACTAATACACAAAATACAACCACAGTAACAAAAAAACAAAAAAAATCCTCGTATGTCTTCTCCGGATCTCTTCCAATGATGTCTGTCCTGAAATCTAGACCTAAACTGCTCCTACAGTTAGAGTGAAAACATAGAGTTTCAGTATGACAGCAAGAGCCAATTGCAACAAAAATATTCCAGCAACAATGAAGAACCATCTCTCGCCAGCTGATTTAATGTGGGTCCGGAGGTTAAGAGCAACGAAAGTTGCTGACATAAACCCTGCAACACCAACAATCACCCATCTGAAGATCTCTACTGGTACAATGGAGAGGCACTGTCACAATGCAAAATGTTCCAGTCAGATTCGCCAAAACAACCAAATCATGGAGATGTTGACCGAGAAACTAAACAGATCTCATACAACCAAAATTAAATATAAATAGTCTACCAGAGAGACAAACACAAACAAAATAATGAAACAGGTTTCCAGCTTAACAGCCAAAATATACATACCAGTTAGATTCACCACATATACATACATACGTACATACATACTAGTTAGATTCGCCAAAACCAACCAAATCATGGAGATGTTAGCTGAGAAACTAAACAGATATCATACAACCAAAATTAAATTTAAATAGTTCCACCAGAGAGACAAACATAAACAAAAGAATGAACAAGTTTCCAGCTTAACAGGCAATACATACATACGTACGATTCAGTCATGTTGGAAATCTAATGTCTAGCAGAACAATTTGCAAATTTCATACATGCAGGAGGACATAAGTGGTTCCTAGGGCTTTTCAATCAAGCCTGATGGAATGATCCATGTCAAGATGTTTGAATTCTGTTCAAAACCAAGAGGGTTCAAAACACATTTCTTCCAATAGCTTCCAGGAACTGAATTTTCTAATTTCAGGGTAAAATATTCTTTTGGTTATGACCAAATTTATAGAGAATAGCTGAAATTAAACAAATGATGTGTCTAAAACCCCAAGTTGACCAAAACAATCCCTCAAATAGAAGCCTTGTATCTTGATCTCACCCTGCATGGTAACATCACATTTTAAGGAACTCAATTCCCCGAAATGCATGTAGTGTATAGGAATACAAGGAAGATAAAAAAGTTAGCAAGCATGCGAACCAGAAAAGTACCGTTTTCAACCATAAATGAAAAAAAAAACATGTAAGAACCTATTTTAAGACAGCTTCAAATTACAGCATTCAGCCATGAGATCTAACTAACAAAAAGCCTTGTCATACTTTACAATCAGTTCTGAACCAACTATTAGCCCTGCATCATATGTCATGTCCAGGAAACGTTCAAGAAAGGGAAAAGCCTCCTCCACGAAAACTCAAAGGGCCAGTTGGTTGGTAGGCAAATCAACCTTTCTTGATGCATTAAATGCAAGAAGTCCATGACAAATGATTAAGGCCCTATTTGGCAAAGCTTTTGGAGAGCCAGAAAGCATTCTCTATAACCCTCCAAAAGTACTGTTGGATGGTATGGTGATGTTTGGTAAAAATTTGGAAGCTATTTTGGTTTTGCCAAAAAGCTGAAAAAGATCTACTTGGGAAAAGCTCCATTTTAGAGCTTCTCCCCAAAAATGCTTTCTACCAGATGTTGGAAAGCTATTTTAGATTTAATAAAAATTTTGTTGTGACCAAAATGCCCATGAACAAATATATACTTGATATGATATTCTATTATATTATATTATACCATATTATATCATATATATTATGACACTATAAATATATTATATTATATCATATCATATCATATTATATTACATTATATTATTACACTATTATATTACATTAGATTACTATAATAATATAATAATACATTACTAATTATATTATATTACAATAATATATTGCATTATAGTATATTATAATAATATTATACTATGTAGTAATATTTTAATATATAATAATAAATTCTTATAGTATATTATATCATCTCTTTTCATATTATTTTATTATACACTATACTATATAATATTAATGTACATTATAATTAAAATAATTCTATCTTATAATATAATATTAGAATAGATTATAATTATATACTATGTAATATTATTATGTAATAGTATTATTATATAACATTATTGTGTTACATTACAATATTATCTTATATTCCAAAAATATATCACAATATATTACATTACCATAATATTATACTATGTAATAATATTTTAATATATAATAATATGTAATATTACACTGTATTATACTCTACTATGCAATAGTATGTAATGTCCTTTATCATTATTTTGTCATACCAAAAGCACTTTATCAGTTTGGTTACCAAACAAACATTAAAGTGCCACAGCACTTCACGAATATAGTTACCAAACAGCAAATGACCTTTTGTAAAAGCTCTACTTCTCAAAAGCTCTACTTCCAAATGCTTTAAAGGCTCTACTACTAATAGCAATCCAAGACAAGGCCTAAATAGATGCACTAAATTGATTAATTTAAGCCAACAAACTCAACAAAATGCATATTTTGCCAATCTATGCCTATTCGATCTCATAATCCAAGGATGCTGTTTTACAAAATAAATTGTTCACTGAGCAAGAGGATGAGAAGGTAGACACAAAGGACATTGCTGTCTGCTTATATGATGAACTCGTTCTATGTAACTAAATTTGTAGAACTTACCAGGGCAGGAATGAATATGAATAGAGAGTATCCATATAGGCACCACAGTTGAACAAGCCCGGATGGTGCTGAGAAGTACTTGAGAATGATGTACAGTCCAAGAGGGACAAAAGTAACATAGCCATAAAACAAACCAGCGGACCATGTGACCAGGTTAATGTCATAGTTCCACTCTTTGTTCTCCAATTTGTGTGCCAAGTATGTAACAAATGTGCCAATAGCTGCTGCTACAAATATCAAAGTAGTGCAGATCCAGAATGGACCATACCTGCCCAAATCATATGATCAAATTCATTACAGTATATTGTAAGTTATTCAAGAAATTAGGCATGAAGACTAGGATTTGCACCATAAAGTAATGCACCTGTTCTGTATGTAGGCATGAGTCTTCATTAACAAAAGAAGGAATTAAACATGATCAAAAAATGAAGCAATTCAAACAGAAAGTGTTATTACAATATTATGAATCACACATTCAACTCTAGAACCTGCATGCTGCAATTTACAGAATCATTTGAGAAATTTTGAACCAAAAGATAAGTTGATGCGCTAGCTTTCTTAGTTCAGGCATATGCACATGTGACAATTATATGAAACTGAGAGATGCAAACATCTGTATAATTCACTTGTGAAGCCAAATAATGACTGGTGCCATCGCCAATGATGTAAGAGTTCCATCATGAAAAACTTACCCTGGATAGGATCAAGTGGCAAAGGAGGATTCATAGCCAAACCCAAATTGACGGTAAAAGAATTGTGTTTATACTTACACATCATCTATGATTTTCTTGATTATTTTCCTGCTTCCTAAAAATAAATTATCATTATTTTATTTCAGATATTTTTCTGTTGAATTGGAAAAACAGAGTTGCGTATTGAGTAACAAATTTATGTGAAAATGCTAAGCATTACTGGTATAAGATTACTTGCTTTCCCCTTTTCAGTTTTCTAAAGCCTTTTTGTAACTCCAATATAGAGAATGAACTTGCCTCCTTTTGTTTACTGTTCGTATTATTGATATGGAGTAATGGAGAAACAAAGATCAATGTACAATGAAAAAAGGCATAAGACAAGCACATTACAAAAGCAAGGTACATGGGCAATCCCTCATCATTTTCAAATATCAAAAAATCAACCACATTTGTATGCCATACACATATGCATGTGCATATATGTGTCTTCAGTTTTAATTAGTTATAAATTATTCCCAAATACTCTAATATGGATAAACATACACACATGGACTTTGCTCCTATCCAAATGAAAGGGCATCTACTCTTCTCGAGTCCAAGATTAACAAGGGGCCAACCAAATTACAGATCTAGACTGTTGATTATGACCTATACTATTAAAAATGCTTAGAAACCACAAATCATGTGTTTTGCTAGTCTTAATCTGCATCAAGCAGGTTAAAAAAAGGTTAAAATAATGTGAGACCATGTTTTGCTATCATCACTAGAATCCGTTGATTTTCAATCTATATTATATTTTAATGTGTGTAGATCATAATTGATAAGATGGATTCTCAATCTAAATATTTTATCATATATTTTAGCACAATAATACAATGAAAACCGCCTATTTTTGTGTCCACATGATTAGAGACCACTAAAATATGTGAGTTTTGAGTTTAAGGTATCTTTAGCGGTATAGATCACAATCAATAGTGTGAAGTTTTAATTTGGACATTCCATTTTGCTGTGGATTTGAAAGGAAAATAAAACCTCTCCTCTTGAGGGGAGTGTAATCCATCCCTATATGTGTGTGTGTGTGTAATATTAAAAGGACAAATCTTTTGCTGGCTTTTACAGTTGATGTGGAAATGTTATCATCAGTAATATAAGACTGTCGTGGAAAAAAGAGAAGTACTAAAATGAAAAGGATAGGCAGGAGAACGAGCATGACAAGAGCACGGTCGACAGATCAATGGCTCGTCCTATATCATTATCAGGCAGCAGAACTTCAATATATATTTTTCTACTTAGCTTTAGCTTCCTTACCAAGTTTTTCTGCAAAGCCAAGGAAAGTGGGTTCCTTCTTAGTGAGATTTAAAGATAAGTATTCAAGACATGGGATTCTGAGGAAAACCTTATGATGAAATTTTGTAGTAGACAAAGATACAAACATTACTTAACACTTTTCACTTCAACACAGCCAGAAGAGAAGACCTAATGCAGCTTCAATTATGATAAATCTTGCAGTTCAGTGCTCAGCAGAAAACATGTGTCATCAATCAAGAAGAAGATTTAGAAGTTAAGCTGGAAATTGCTAATACCAGTCCAAATGTATAGCAACAATGATTATCTGGGGTCTCTTTGACCTAGTCTGCTATCTACAGTAAATAAATCTTTGTTATTAGTAATTGTTTCTTTAGTTAAAATGAAGTTAAGGCCTTTTTCTTGCTATGTGTTACTCATTGTTTTGCAATGATACAAATCAGTTTGGTTAAATTGGGTCAGCATAAATTAGAAAAGACTTGTGAGACTGGTGCCACAAGCAATTTCAGGATGGGCTAGGACTTGGCAGAACCTGGAAAAATTGCTAGGACTCAAAATCTCATATTGAAATTTACAGTGATTTTGAGCCACAAAAAACTAAGGTCAGATAAATTGACTTTGACTAGTTCTAGTCTCTATGATGAAATAGAAGTCCTAATGCAAGTTTACCTAACAAAAAAATGGTCACGAAACTTAATGCATGAAATGTTGCTATAATTTGATATGCAACTGTTAGTTGTGGCACAACTGTGAATTTAGACTTAGCTAGCTCTGAATGAGGTTATGATTTATCAAAATTAGAAATTTACACTGCATCAATAACTCTGAAGACTGGTACACCTCAAAAAGACAACACGTTTGAACCATACAAACTGATAACCAAAAGCAAGTTCATACAGGAGGCATGTTTTACATGATTAACATAAATCAATCAGATGTGATACTTGTATTCTTGTTAATGCCTTCAACTATGTAGAAGGCCATGTCATCTCAATGGCTCCTGTTGACCAGAGTCTGCCTCCTAGATTTTGTCACTACCTCTTGAGGAAGTCCTCCAAAATGCATTTCTAAAAACATAAATCCTTGATATGAAATTCATCTACACAAAATGAAAATGATCTTTTATCCCACGGTACAAAGGAAAAGACCATCTACTGTCCTTCAGGAAGATCTTGTCGTGTTCCCCAAACCCAAATGTAGCTGTAAAAATTGGATAACAAGGAGAAACCAATAATATGTGGATGTATGGTATAGGAATGGGGCTTGTATTGGTCCACAGCCTTTTGTGCTAGTTTCTAGGCTCAAAGATCTTGTATATAGGAGTGTTTGATATAAACAAACAGGTGAGTGACTTTGGCAGAATAATACAGCCAATTACAGAAAACTTTTAGTCAGGTTATGGTAGCCCGAGTCCCTATTCTCCAAATTAAAAATTGAACCACACCAAACTTCTTCAACCTCTGTGCGTAAAAATCTACGAAGGAGAAGAAAAATATTGCTGCAGAGACAAAAAAAAATAGTTACAGAGACTGCACATTTACTGAACAATATTGCTACAGATAAAGCTCAATTTTTTTTCACCTGAATTTTTTCATCTGCCAAGTTTGCTCATTTTTTTCACAATTTTTTTCATCTTTCAATTTTGCACCCAATAGCAAGCCAGCATTTCTCAATCACATATTTCTTGCTGGTCACAATTCATTTATGTTTCTCAATCGATTTCTACTAATATGTTGCAGTCCTTACATCAAATTCAGAAGACCACCCAATTCACGGTAGTGACAAACTTAGGGATGTTCACGTCTCAGTGCTGACATGTCTCGTCAATTCCAAGAACTGGATAAGAATGAATTGCAATACTAATGTATTGATAACATACGAAATGCAAGTAATCCATAACCAATCAAGAATCATATGCCCGTAGGAAGATTAAAAGACTAGGAGACAATCGGAGAGCTTTTCCCAACAAGCAGTCATTACCACGACATGCCCTAAAGAGCTACATTAGATTGAAAACTCGCAGGTAATATGGGTAATAATGAAGTAGTAGATCATGTGGAGATGAGATGAGGAATATACAAGTCCGGATTTTCAGCCGTCTTCTCGGTGAAACTCCCTTTGAAGGGGAAGAGAGAGTCTCTTATCCTCTCCAGAACATCCGACGTGTCAACATCGAAGTAGGGCTTGTAAGCTCCCACCGTGAATTTGTGCATCCATCCCGCTGGTTGCGACTCATCGGAGCTCCCCCGAGCCGGCTTCGAGAACGTATCTGTCAAGAATGCAAATCCAGATCAGACAACAATTTAGAAACCACAGAAAACACGAATCAAAGATGAAACAGGTACCGAATCAAAATATCAAAAGCAACAAAGATGATTTCATGGAGATGGATCTGGTACCGTCGGCATCGGAAGGGGGACGGAAGACGGCGGAGATTTTGCCCTGGGCCTCCGAAGGTGGAAACGTCTGGAGATTGGACTCTGTAGCGCATCGAATCAAGCATCAGTGATCCCACCCAAGAAACAAAACAACATCAGATCTGAAAACTCTAAAAAAGCCGAATTCTAACCCTAACCCCAACCTGCGAATTTGACGGTGACCTGATCCGGACCGGAGACGGCCTGCAAGAAGACGAAGAAGGGGATGGGAGTGAGAATAGATAAATAAGCGAGATGAGAGAGAGAGGAGAGGGAGACGGTGGCATACCGGAACGGATCCGGGGACCTTCTGGTTGTCGATGGAGGTGTAGCCACCGCCCGACATCATCTTCTTTCACCTTGTTTTTTCCACCACCGGCGGTGGAGGAGCTTTCTACGCCTCTCCCGCAGACACCCACGCGGAGCGTACAGAGGTCCAAAAGTTCCGTTTTTTAACAAGAGGTTAAACGTTTTACGGGCAGCGGCGGACGCGGCCCACGGGGTTGGTTGTTCTTGGTCCGCTCCGAATTTTAGAGAAAGCAGGAGCTCAGAGACCCGAATTTCGCATCTGCGAATTAGCGAACCCGCATGGCCCGAATTTTGCACTGTTTCCGCCTGTTTGTTGCCCTGCCCAGCGGCCACAAGGCATCCTTTTATTCTTCACCAGAGTAAATTACTCTATTCCTCGAGATTTGCAAGAATTATAGATTCCCACCTACCATCTGCAAGAAATATAGATTCTACTGAGGTTGTGCAAGAAAACAAACCAAACCATAAAACCAATTTGAACTTGTTATTTTAGTTTTGTTTAAGTCAAGTTTTCATATCCACTTTGGTTTTGATTTGGAAATTCTTCAAACTGAAAAATTATTTTGATTTTAGCTTAAATTTTAAAAATCAATTTATACTGAACCAACTCATATATACATGCATGCATACATAAATACATATTTAAACCGAACCAACTTATATATACATACATACATAAATACATGCACGCATATATGTGTGTGTGTGTGGTTTTAAATATTATAGAAACAATCTAAAATATTCAGGCTTGGAAATCTGATAGACGCATATTTAGCATAATTTATTTAACAGAAGCCCCATTTAGCCTAGTCTTATTCAACCTAATAACCCGAACCGAAGCAAATTTTTTGGATCGATTCCAATCCCTTTTTTCAATGGCCGATTTGGTTTCCTCGTTTCGATTTTAGGAAATCAATTTAAATATGTTTGATTTCAAAAATAACTCGAAACCGATCCGACCCAAATTATATACAACTCTATATCTGTAATACCCCTAAAAAAAAAAAAAAAAAAAAAGATGGACGGGCCGGCCCGAAAAGACCGGGCCCATCCACCCGTTTACAATCGTGCCCTAGGCACGATCGTGGGAGAAAAAAAAAAACGAGAAGAGAGGGGACGGGGGGCGGCGGCGTTAGAGGGGGTGACTCGCCGGAGGAGACCGAGTGCCGGAGAGGCGACGGTTCCGAGATCCGGCTGACCGTGGAGGAAGCCCCAAAGCCCCTTTCCTTCGGTGAAGACCATCCACAAATCGGGAGAAGAGAGGAGTTTGATCCGAGCTCGTTTCCTTTGATTTTCTCGCCGGAAAGGGTCGCCGGAGCACTCCGTCGGACTGAGGTAAGTGTGGTGCCTCTCCTTGCACATCCTTTGCTAGATTTTGGGTTGCGCCGGTTGGGGTTTGGGCGATGAGATCGCCGGAGAAGAGTCCGAAACAGGGAACCCCTGTTTCGGCTTTTCTCCTCCGGATTTTGCCGCCGCCGGCCGCCGGGTTGGCCGGAGCTATGGTCTTGGGGGTTGAATCGGGACTGTGGGTTGGTTGAGAGGGATTTTTAGGGTTTTAGAGGGGATGGGAAGAGGTGGACCGAGATCTCCTTCCTCGTGATTCCACCTCCTTTCCTTCCCCTCGTTGGTTGGTCGCCGGCCGACCACTGTCGCCGGTGGTGCCGCAGTTGATGGCCATCACTGGCCGGCCGTCGTCGCCGAGGATGGGCACCTTGGTGGCTGTGCCATCCTGATCCGAGAAGAGAGGGAGGGACCGGTCCCCCTGTTTTGAGAAGGAGGAAGAGTTTTCTCTCTCCTCTCTTCTCTCTCCTAGGTTCTCTCGCTTGTTTATTAGTTCCTCTCCCTCTACTTGGATTATTTCTCTCTACAATTTCTCTCTCTAGATTGGAGTTTTCTCTCTCTAGTTTGATAAGAGGAGACCATTGTTTGTACAGACTGCTGGATAGTCGTAGGTCAATGGAGGGTTTTGGGTTGTCAGATACTCCGGATAATTTTTAATATTGTCTTGGTTATATAGGAGAACAATCTGTTAACAGACGAAAAGACGCTGAGCAGGGTTCTGCATATCCGGATTTATAGATGGCCATGAGGGCGGGTGATTAGTCTGTCTGAGTTAACAAAGGTAAGAATCCTTGTACGCCAATCCTACATGATATAAATATTTTGCACTATATATATATGTTTGATATGCTATGATCCAGGCAAAACAAAATGGTTTTTATATTTAAATTGTATTTTGATCGTCTTTGCTTGTGATTGGTATAATGATAGATGCATGCATGCGCATAACTTACACCTACATAATTGGACTGATGGATGTGGTGCTCTAAACTAACTATGTGATATTGGTTGCCCCGTCACGAGCTGGAAACGTGACCGTGGTTAGTTTCAAGCCGGAAATAAATATAAAGAAAATGGATGTGTAGATGTAAACTGGATTATATGAAAAGGAACTTTGGGTTTATCTTGTTATTATGGCAGGCCCCGTCACAGGCTGAAAATGTGGTATTTTGGTAGGCCCCCTCACAGGCTAGAAATGTGGAACTATAATGTGCAGGCCCCGCCACAGGCTGAAAATGTGATATTTTGGTAGGCCCCCTCACAGGCTAGAAATGTGGAACTATAATGTGCAGGCCCCGCCACAGGCTGAAAATGTGATATTTTGGTAGGCCCCCTCACAGGCTAGAAATGTGGAACTATAATGTGCAGGCCCCGCCACAGGCTGAAAATGTGATACTTTGGCAGGCCCCATCACAGGCTAGAAATGTGGAACTATAATGTGCAGGCCCCGCCACAGGCTGAAAATGTGATAATTTGGTTGCCCCACCACAGGCTGAGAAATGTGACCGAGATTTGACCCAAAGTCGGAAAGATAATTAAACCGGATCAAGTTGAAGAAAAGACATTGAAACTATAATACATGTTTATGAGCTATCATATGCTATATATTTCTTGTGTGGCTGGACTTTTATTGATGATTGATGTACATACTGGTATCGATTATTTGAGCTTTGATAGCCGGTTTATGACTTCATGATATATGCTTTGACTTGTCGTGGTTTTCAGATTTTTATTATTATTGTGTTGGTGTGGATGTGTAGGGATTCTTACTGGGCTGTAAAGCTCACCCCCTTTTCTTCTTTCTTTTTATCAGAGTTGCAGGATGCTTAGATTTGGATGGGATGGGCGCAGAGTGCAAGTATCAGAGTCATTAGCTAGTTAGTTTGTTTGTCCTTCTTTGATGTCGATGAACATTTGAAGATCTTGTAATTGAACTAATTTGTTTATTTGGATACGTCGGACTTGTCTATTTGAATTATTAAATTAATCGTGGATTTATTGGAATTTTGTTAAACATAGGCCTTGCATGATCTTTAGGGCACTGCTCTAGGGCTCATGCGGCCGGTCGCGTACCGGACCCGGGTGTTGGGTTCGGGGCGTGACAGAGTGGTATCAAAGCTTAAGGTTAAGATATCCTGAGGTTCAAGTTCAGGTGAGTGTGAGTAGGGAATCATGATTAAAAAAAACTATCAGAGACTTGGTTTATAATCACTTAAGATTGTAACAAGAATGATATTATAATCTAATGTTTAAGACCATTAGGGACTGTGGCCTTAGTGGCATCAGAGTTTGAGGTTTAAGATCATTGAAAATTGTGACAAATTGGAATCTGAGCATATATTTAAGATCACTAGGGATTGTGACAGAAATATATCATAGCTTAAGGTTACGATCATTTGGGACATGATAATTAAATTCAGTGCTTAAGGTGTGAGATCACTGGGCATTGTGATAAAATGTATGCATCGGATTTGGTTTTCGATGAGTGTAGAAGGAAAGTATAAATTGTCTGTGATCATGATAAGAGAGGTTAGACCTAAGATAAGTATAGGAAGGTTAACAATGGCATATCGATTATACGATGTTTAGATATTATTTAAATGACCTGAAAATTCAAACTTGATATGGGTTTTGATATGATTGTACTTTTGATTTTGCTACTAATTATTAGAGTGAGATTTGTACGTAGATCTTCCATAGTATTGGAGTGAGCTAAGAAGATTTCATAATATTGAAAGGAACGTTCTTCGAAGTTGAAAATGCATGTGGATTATATCTGATATTGGCATGTTGGATATTGCAAATAGGTCTATTTCCTATTGATGTATTTGATTATTTTGAGACCATAGAGTATGCATATTGATGGAGGAATTCTAATTATTTAAAATTCTCATATTTGGATTGGGCTACTGAATTTTTCTTATAATTGTTGGAGATTATTGGGTGTGTTAACTTGAAATCTTTGTCATTGTAAAATACAAAATTGAGTAGAAATTTCGATTTTGAGATGCTTATGTGAGTTATTATGTGTAGCATTAATCATAGACACTAAGAATTTTGGTGAAAAAGAATTTGGAGGTTAATAGGGTTAATTCCTACTCATAGTGATATTGGCTCAACAGTTCTAACCCATTGAATTTGAAGTAAATTCTGTTGGAAGGAAAATCAATGTAGATTTTCTGATTAAATTGCTAAGGGAATACAAGAATTACCCCTTTAAATTAAACCTAGATATTTTTGGATTCTAAAAAGGTTGTGGAGATCACGTAGTGATCTTAAACTTGACTAAAAGATTGGGGGTTAGTTATGGTAAGTATACTCTATATAAATCGAGAACAAAAAGATCTAGAGGTTTTGCTCTAGTTCTACTTGAAAATTTAAAATTTGGATTTTCTTAGTCTCGATGCAAAGTGATACCTTGGACAGAAATCATTTTGTGACTTTAGAGAATTTGATGAGTTAGATCAGAGTGCGCAGCGGAAGTGTAGTGGTTTGAGTTATTTTGAAACCGATAAGAAAAAAAAAAAATAATGATGATACCTTGATCTGAAGGGTATTATTATGGAAGACTTGAGTTAGTTTTCTAGTAGAGGGGAATGTGTTGATTCTTTGCCTACTGGAAGTAGTTATGGGCTCTCCTATTTTTGATAATTCTAAGAAAAATTTTGGGGCATCTCAAATTTAACGTTAACGGATTGTTAGCTTTGTGATTAAGCTTGAGCCTGGAATGATTTAACATAGTTCTTCGACTCCTAGCTCTGACTTGTTAATCTATCTATTTGAAAAGGGTTTGCGGTTTTCCTAGGATAAAGGTTGATCATTTAATCACAGGCAAAGTTAAGAAAAGAAAAATGATTATAGAATATTAAGAGCATTTGATACTAAAGATTTCTCCTATTTCTATTAAGCCAATTATGATCTCTATGTAGAATCAAGAGAAATTAATTTCTTTGGGATATAATTATGGCATTTTAATCCAAGGTTGGGAGTTGGAATTCTTTTGAAGGAGATCAAAAGAACTTACTACGTGTGATAAATAGAAAGGATTAAGTTTTGAGATGCTGTAATTTTTGTATGTCAAATCTTGTGGGCAGGTACTCCGAGAGGGAGACTATTTGAAATCTCAGGGATGATATAATGGATGCAATTTTTTTTTAAAAAAAAAATTTGAGGCTTCAAGTAAGTTAATTTCGAGGACGAAATTTTTTTTTTAAGGGGGAGAGTATGTAATACCCCTAAAAAAAAAAAAAAAAAAAAAAGATGGACGGGCCGGCCCGAAAAGACCGGGCCCATCCACCCGTTTACAATCGTGCCCTAGGCACGATCGTGGGAGAAAAAAAAAACGAGAAGAGAGGGGAGGGGGGGCGGCGGCGTTAGAGGGGGTGACTCGCCGGAGGAGACCGAGTGCCGGAGAGGCGACGGTTCCGAGATCCGGCTGACCGTGGAGGAAGCCCCAAAGCCCCTTTCCTTCGGTGAAGACCATCCACAAATCGGGAGAAGAGAGGAGTTTGATCCGAGCTCGTTTCCTTTGATTTTCTCGCCGGAAAGGGTCGCCGTAGCACTCCGTCGGACTGAGGTAAGTGTGGTGCCTCTCCTTGCACATCCTTTGCTAGATTTTGGGGTGCGCCGGTTGGGGTTTGGGCGATGAGATCGCCGGAGAAGAGTCCGAAACAGGGAACCCCTGTTTCGGCTTTTCTCCTCCGGATTTTGCCGCCGCCGGCCGCCGGGTTGGCCGGAGCTATGGTCTTGGGGGTTGAATCGGGACTGTGGGTTGGTTGAGAGGGATTTTTAGGGTTTTAGAGGGGATGGGAAGAGGTGGACCGAGATCTCCTTCCTCGTGATTCCACCTCCTTTCCTTCCCCTCGTTGGTTGGTCGCCGGCCGACCACTGTCGCCGGTGGTGCCGCAGTTGATGGCCATCACTGGCCGGCCGTCGTCGCCGAGGATGGGCACCTTGGTGGCTGTGCCATCCTGATCCGAGAAGAGAGGGAGGGACCGGTCCCCCTGTTTTGAGAAGGAGGAAGAGTTTTCTCTCTCCTCTCTTCTCTCTCCTAGGTTCTCTCGCTTGTTTATTAGTTCCTCTCCCTCTACTTGGATTATTTCTCTCTACAGTTTCTCTCTCTAGATTGGAGTTTTCTCTCTCTAGTTTGATAAGAGGAGACCATTGTTTGTACAGACTGTTGGATAGTCGTAGGTCAATGGAGGGTTTTGGGTTGTCAGATACTCCGGATAATTTTTAATATTGTCTTGGTTATATAGGAGAACAATCTGTTAACAGACGAAAGGACGCTGAGCAGGGTTCTGCATATCCGGATTTATAGATGGCCATGAGGGCGGGTGATTAGTCTGTCTGAGTTAACAAAGGTAAGAATCCTTGTACGCCAATCCTACATGATATAAATATTTTGTACTATATATATATGTTTGATATGCTATGATCCAGGCAAAACAAAATGGTTTTTATATTTAAATTGTATTTTGATCGTCTTTGCTTGTGATTGGTATAATGATAGATGCATGCATGCGCATAACTTACACCTACATAATTGGACTGATGGATGTGGTGCTCTAAACTAACTATGTGATATTGGTTGCCCCGTCACGGGCTGGAAACGTGACCGTGGTTAGTTTCAAGCCGGAAATAAATATAAAGAAAATGGATGTGTAGATGTAAACTGGATTATATGAAAAGGAACTTTGGGTTTATCTTGTTATTATGGCAGGCCCCGTCACAGGCTGAAAATGTGGTATTTTGGTAGGCCCCCTCACATGCTAGAAATGTGGAACTATAATGTGCAGGCCCCGCCACAGGCTGAAAATGTGATATTTTGGTAGGCCCCCTCACAGGCTAGAAATGTGGAACTATAATGTGCAGGCCCCGCCACAGGCTGAAAATGTGATATTTTGGTAAGCCCCCTCACAGGCTAGAAATGTGGAACTATAATGTGCAGGCCCCGCCACAGGCTGAAAATGTGATACTTTGGCAGGCCCCATCACAGGCTAGAAATGTGGAACTATAATGTGCAGGCCCCGCCACAGGCTGAAAATGTGATAATTTGGTTGCCCCACCACAGGCTGAGAAATGTGACCGAGATTTGACCCAAAGTCGGAAAGATAATTAAACCGGATCAAGTTGAAGAAAAGACATTGAAACTATAATACATGTTTATGAGCTATCATATGCTATATATTTCTTGTGTGGCTGGACTTTTATTGATGATTGATGTACATACTGGTATCGATTATTTGAGCTTTGATAGCCGGTTTATGACTTCATGATATATGCTTTGACTTGTCGTGGTTTTCAGATTTTTATTATTATTGTGTTGGTGTGGATGTGTAGGGATTCTTACTGGGCTGTAAAGCTCACCCCCTTTTCTTCTTTCTTTTTATCAGAGTTGCAGGATGCTTAGATTTGGATGGGATGGGCGCAGAGTACAAGTATCAGAGTCATTAGCTAGTTAGTTTGTTTGTCCTTCTTTGATGTCGATGAACATTTGAAGATCTTGTAATTGAACTAATTTGTTTATTTGGATACGTCGGACTTGTCTATTTGAATTATTAAATTAATCGTGGATTTATTGGAATTTTGTTAAACATAGGCCTTGCATGATCTTTAGGGCACTGCTCTAGGGCTCATGCGGCCGGTCGCGTACCAGACCCGGGTGTTGGGTTCGGGGCGTGACAATATCAGCTACTCAACTTTTGCTATGTGGTTATGTACATAACATGTAAACCTTCTACCATTATCTTACACCTTATGGGCATTAATTTCTTTCTCCAAAATATGGAGTTTGTATGCGGGAGCTCAAATCAGACTCTCCACGTCATTGTAGTATTGTTTACAGTGATATAAAGAAGCTAACACTCCCATGAATGGTGCTGAAATTTGTTGTTCACAACGAGGAGCAACTCTTCAAGCACTGGGGTCACCTGTTTGCCTTGAGTAGACTCTGGTCTTTGAAGAACAAAAGCAGACTATTAGATTGTTTATGGAAATAGCAGGTAGCAGGTCGCTACCCTCCGTTTACTAATTAAAATAGTGTACAGAATTACAGAGAAGTTCCAATGAGTTTACAAGATTGTTACGGAGTGCAAAGAAAGTGCAAAAAAAGAAGGCGCCAAGCATTCAAGTCTACTCCAGAGGCGCTGATGCTCAGCTTCTTTTCTTTTTTTTTTGATACCCCGGCTACTCATTCTTCTCTAGTGTAGGTGTGGCCAACCGAATCAAAAGCAAGAACCTAGCACAACGGTGCTTGAAAGACCTCCTGATGAGTCCAAAGGATCTCTCTAGAATGCTGCGTCGCATAGATAGCCACCTAATTGGCAGCTCGGTTTATCTTTAGGTAGGCATGCACAATCTAAAGGTACTACAACCTCCTAATAACTATCAGATGTCCTAAAGTAGAGGGCTCGCATCCCCCCTCTACCTCTCCTCTCGAATCCAGTCTATCACAGTGGCTGAGTTTCCCTCCAAGATGATGTACTCTACCCCCAGCCATCGGCTCGCGAAAGCGAGACCCTCCCAAGCTGCCATAAGCTCCGCCCTAGCAGCTAACGACCGGATGCATCAGTCTCCCTCACCTTCTTCAAAGAACAGATGTGGACCCAACTCCGGCCGGGATGATTGAAGAATCTTCTGCATGGCAAAAAGATCCTTTCTCGTGCAGAAATAGACGGGCTGGCATTTCTCTCCCTCCAAGTCTCCCAGCACACCTCTGCAATCATTTGCGCATGTTTAATATACCAAAGTTTCATTTCACCAGTTTCACTGTAACTGCTCTGTTCTTCAAAGCTGTCGGTGCAATCATTAGACCCCAAAATAACATTTCAAACTAATGGCTCAGGATTTTATTTGCTCTGCCGACATAATCATAATAAGGTAATAGCCCTGAAAATGAATTATGACCTGCAAAAAGCTTAAAAAGATGTGATCCCGTAAGACATCCAGCAAGCAAAAAAACATACTCAACGATAACAATCTGATAGATTTTAACATACTCTGCATCGAGGGAAACTTCCACCGATCCTTTTACAGCTATGGTAGATTTTCGCATCTTCCATCCTCTTCTCAAACCCCTCAACACAAACTCCAGCATATCGTCATAAGGGCTGCCTTGAGTCTCTGCTTCCAAGGCCACCAGGAAAAACGACTGCACTTTTCACTAATTGTTCAAGCCATTACGAAAGCAACCTCCAGGGCTACTCTGTTGCCAGATAGTTTATACGCTACATTATTGCTCTTAATTAGCAGAAATCCAGCACAACATCCGAACCAACGTTCTATTGGTGTTGTTTCCGCAACAATCTTGTATAACGTTCTTGCTACCAGCTTTTACGATTCCCTCGCATGTTAATTGTATATTGCGATTACCTCAGCAGCACCCCGGAAGTGCAATTCCACAGTTTTCTGATTTCAAGCTAACCTTCATACAATCTCGCCAAATTGTTTCTCGTATCCTTTCGTCTCATTTGCTTGGTTCTTAAGCACTTGTCCCATGAAACATTCTGCAACTATATTGTGGTTCTAAACTACTTTTATATTATCAAGTAAACATTAAATCATCCATAGTTTTTAGCAACCATGCTTGTGAAATAATCTGTGAGACTGGAGTCTTTTAAGAAATAAATTGTGTTATGTGTATGTGTTGTGCAATTACGGACTTCCAGCAAGAGTGCAAATTGAGTAGTTGCTTATGTCCTCGCGGAATCTGGATGATCTTATATGTTATAAGACAATAACTACCGGCAGCGGAAGCAGCTAAGAAGGGGAACAACAAATGAAACGGTAAAAGAATAAGGTCAGACATAGCATATAGTTACAATGGATGTTAGTCATAAAGAAGTGAAGAGGCCTGCATATTAGGCCTGTTAACGAGCCGAGCCGAGGCTCAGGCTCGGGCTTGGTACCGAGCTCTGTATTGGGCTCGAGCTCGGACTTGCTTGGCAAAAGAAAGGTTCGGGCTTGAGCTTGAGCTCAGGCTCGGGCTCGGGCTCGGGTTCGATACGAGCTCGATGGTCTGTTTTTTGGTTTCTTGAAACAACACAGAAATAATTTGAATGTATATAAAAGAAATCATAAAGTGCTAGAACAATAAACAAGTAGGAAATGGACGAGCAAGATTGGGCTACAGAAGTCTCAGATTGAGAGATTTGATTATGCCAGCATAAATTCTTTTTGGCTCAGCGCCTTGCAGTAGCATAAGACCACAGATACAAGTGTCACATGAAATTAAAGGAAAGTATGAACACAAGTTGTTAAAAAGATGCATTATCGTGAACGAAGACATCTTAAATGGTATTCATCAGATTGGCTGCCAATAAAAAGGACAAGAAAATTTTGAATTAGACATTCATCGCTGTCCTCCGCTGCTTAATTTACAAAGAGAGCACTGCATGAGCAAGCTATGGTGACGGCCAGGTGTTCTGGATGTGGTTTGAGTTGATAACCTCCATTTCAGCAACATCCTGTGGCCTGGAAGGAGAAAATTGACTATTTGACGCATCAGTTCAGCCTGTGATGCACGACAGCAACTATGGCGATGTCAACTATGGGTGTATCCTGGCTCTTTTCAAGGAACGAGTTTCGCTTTTCCCTTGGGAGTATTCCTCACCCAACGACCACCTTGGACGCAAGTCAAACTGTATCATGGCAAACAAGCAATTAGGTGCCGTGGCTACTAAACAAAACAAGATTATAAAAGCAAATGTAAGAAATAATTTGTAGGGTTTTTTTTCAAAAAAGAAAGGGAACTAATTTGCATGTTTCGAAATGGCAAATCAAAGACTCGGATAAGTAGCATTCACCAACCTGTTTTCAAACAACTAAAAATTTGCTGAATTTGCTTGTGAAGAAAAAAGTATACAATGGCATGTTATAGGAACAAATACAATGGCATATTCACCAACCTGAATTGCCATGTTATAGGAACAAATGTATGAATAGTATAGAAAAATAGCATGCATATTCATAGAAATACAATGTTATATACAATGGCATTGACCTTGATAATCTTATTCTCTGCATTTAGAATGGATTTTAATTCCTTGAGTGCAACAAAAAAAAAGGGTGATACAGACAGAAATTGAAAACTTGTTCCATGAAAAATACTTACTCAGCAATCCTAATGAGAATGAAAAAACATTACAGAATTAAAATTAAATAAATGCAAGCAAAATAACAATGAGATACCTCTTTTCTCTTATCACACTTCCTCTTGACCTCGTGAAAGGTATCTGAAAAGGCATTGCACTCGTTGCCACCTAGTTATATCTCATGAAAGGTGTTGGGGGAATAAGACTTTTCCCCCCAATGACACGAATGCCCCCGAGAAGCCGCACAATCGCCGACCCTGGACAGCCGAAGTCGGCGTCCGACCTCGGAACGCCCGACCTCAAGACATCCGGCCTCGAGACCTCCGACCTAGGAAAACCCTGATGTTCAAAGTCTACCTTTATCAGCCACCTACTACAGCCATGCCCCTCTGAGGTCCGGCCGAGGACCATACTCTGACGCCCCCCCTCGGCATTTATTACGCATGGCTACTGTAAACCTCCAGTTCACTCAACAATTAATGCGGATCTCCGGCTTACTCCACAATTAATGCGGATCTCCGGCTTACTCCACAATTAATGCAGATCTCCGGCTTACTCCACATTTAATGCGCATGGCTCCTGTCATCTACGGACTCTCAGCTCTCCACGGCAAGTTAGCCCAGCAGAGTCTAGTCAACCATGATAAGTCTCTGATCTCGGCCATACCTCCGACACCAATGCAATAATTCGTCTGGTAGCGTACAAGCCCAGGTCGTACGACGACCTCACCGCCGACATCAACGCAATGATTCACCTGATCGTGCGCCGACCTGAACAACATGCTGAGCCGTACTACGGCCTCGCCCCGTTACATCACAGGTAAACCGACCCCCGCCTATAAAAGGGAACCTTGGCCCCTCAGGTGGGGGGGTTGGAAAAATTACGCACCCTACAAACACTATTCTTCTCCTCTCTACACTATTTGCCCCCTCCCTGACTTGAGCGTCGGAGGGCCGGCGCCGGAAAACCCGGCCACCGGCTTGTCTGCAGGCACCCCAGACGGAGGACGCCGCCCGCCGACGGATCGCTGCCCCGCCGTGAGGACCTGCTGCTCCCTCTCTCCGACCACCCCAGACGGAGGACGCCGCCCGCCGACTGGTCGCCGCCCCACCATGGTGACCTCCCGCTGCTCCCTCTCCTCGACCGAAGATTGCCCCCGGGTCCAATTTCCAGCAACAGTTGGCGCTAGAGGAAGGGACCGAGTAGCGATCATGAAGTTGAGAAGTAAGGGAGCCTCCAACATCTCCCGGCGTCCCCCGCAAAGTTCTGGACGCTCCGTCCAGAATTCTCCAACTCCGGCTGACCCAGTTCCTCAGGTCCAGCCGGAACAGTTCAATGCCTTGGTACAGCAAGTCCAGGCCCTGGCCGCCGCCGTTCAGGGCCTACGACGCGAGGAAGCTTTACCAACGCTCCCCCCACGGACTCAGGTCCCGCCGGAGTGTCCCCCCAATGGCCCGGTCTTCTCAAGCCAAAATCTGCGTGGCTCCTCCAGAGCCAACAACGAAGAACGGACTTCTCCCCGGAGGGAGCCACTGGGGGAAGATTTCGACAGGAGACCCCAACTTTCTGAGGCTGAGTCAGCCCCAGACCACCGCGAACCGGCGCGGATCACGGCAACAATACCGCGGGCGGGGGAGCTCGACCGAAAAATTGAGCATCTGGAGCGCCAGATTGCGGCGCTCCACAGCAAGAAGGCGAGGCAAGAGGGAGACTTTGAGTTCACTACCAAGTCCCCCTTCTCCTGTCAGATCGAGGACGAGCCGGTTCCCGCGAGGTTCAAAATGCCTCAGGTAGAGCCCTACAGCGGAATCACCGACCCTCTCGACCACTTGGAGAGCTATCGGGCCCTCATGGCCCTACAAGGGTCCTCGGAGGCCATACTTTGCAAGGCCTTCCCAGCAACCCTCCGAGGGACCGCTCGGCTTTGGTTCTCTGGACTGAAGCCAAACACGGTATCCTCTTTTGAGCAACTCGGCAGGCAGTTCGCCACTAATTTTGCTGCCAGCCGACGCCAACGACGGACGTCAGATTCCCTCTTGGACATCAAACAAGAGGAGGGGGAATCCCTTAAAGAGTACCTGGACCGCTTTACCGCCGCCACCTGGGAAGTTCGCGAGCTAGACCAGTCAATAGCCATGTCGGCTTTGAAGACTGGGGTTCGCTCCTACCGATTCCTCTTCTCCATCGAGAAGAGCTTTCCGGCCGACTTCACCGAGATGCTGGCCCGAGCCCGGAAGTACGCCAAGGCCGAGGAGGCGGTCACCTCCAGGCGGGGAGCAATTGAGCCCGCCTCAAAGAAGCAGAAGAAACGCCGCGAGGAACGCGGCCGACAAAGGAGTCGATCTCCCCGTCGAGAGAAGAATCTCCCCCGGCTGAGGAGCCCGCCCCGGCAGCAGGGACGACCTCAGCAGAGGACCCCTCCTCGACCGAGGTCTCCACCACGGCCTCGGACATACACGGGGAGGTACGAGAACTACACGCTTGTCAATGCTCCCCGGGCCGAGATCCTGATGGAAATCGAGGGTCGGGACTTCTTCCAACCCCCGCCTCCTATGCGAGACACGGGAGTTCTCCGTAATCCCAGGAAGTACTGTCGCTTCCATCGGGACCGTGGGCACGACACGGAGGACTGCTTCCAGCTCCGGGACGAGATAGAAGCACTCATCCGTCGGGGAGTACTCAACCGGTTCGTGAGGAACCGACATGAGGAAAGGAGGCCGGCGGAGAATACCATACCGTCCGAGAATCCGGACGACAACAGGCCCATTGCCGGCACCATCAACATGATTGGAAGGGCCTCGGCAGGAACGGCCGCCCAGGGAGCACCCCCGAAGCGCCCACGCACTGATGAAGTCATCTCGTTCTCGGACGAGGACTTAGAAGGGGTCGAGACCCCTCATGATGACGCTGTGGTCATCTCTATGATTGTAAATAGGTTTGATGTAAAGCGTGTCCTAGTTGGCAATGGAAGTTCAGCCAACGTTTTGTATTATCATGCCTACCAAAAAATGGGGTTGCCAGAAGGACATCTCCGGAGAATTAATGCCCCACTGGTTGGGTTCACTGGGGATTCAGTCCCAGTTGAAGGTGAGGCTAGCTTCCTTGTCACAGTTGGCCTCGCTCCCCGGGAGAGCACTGTGAGGACGGACTTCCTGGTGGTCCGTCTGCCCTCGGTCTACAACGCCATCCTTGGGCGCCCAGGGCTAAACGCCCTCCGAGCCGTAGTTTCAACCCGCCATCTGCTCATGCGGTTCCCCACCGTCCAAGGAGTAGGCGAGGTCCGTGGAGACCAGCTGGTTGCCAAGCAATGCTACATGGCGGCCCACGGAGTAAAGCAACCAACCGGGGCAACGATTCAGCCAACGGGCCCCTCATTACCCATAGAAACCCTCGATGCGAGGGACACCCCTTGGAAGAAGCAAGTAGAGCCCGGTGAGCTTCTTGTTCAAGTTCCACTACGAGAAAATTTTTCTGAGCTAACTGTACAGTTCGGCTCCGGCCTTGGCGCCTGCGAGAGGGACCACCTCGTCAGCTTCCTGCGGGACAACGCTGACGTCTTCGCCTGGTCGCCCGCGGACGTGCCAGGAATTGACCCTGAGGTCATGGTCCATCGGCTCCAGGTGAAGCCAACTAGCAGACCTGTGAAGCAGAAGAAAAGGGGCTCCGCCCCAGAACGACAACGGGCTGCGGCCGAGGAGGTGGACAAACTCCTCGGAGCCGGCTTCATCCGGGAGGTCTCCTACCCGGACTGGCTCGCCAACGTAGTCCTCGTGAAGAAGGCCAATGGGAAATGGCGCATGTGCGTGGACTACACCGACCTGAACAAGGCCTGCCCGAAAGACAGCTTCCCCCTTCCAAGCATCGACCAGCTCGTCGACTCCACCTCAGGACACCAACTGCTAACTTTTATGGACGCCTTTTCAAGGTATAATCAAATCCGAATGGCGCCGGAAGACGAGGAAAAGACGGCCTTCATCACCGACAATGGCACCTACTGCTACAAGGTGATGCCCTTCGGCCTGAAGAATGCTGGAGCCACCTATCAGAGGCTGGTCAGCCAAATTTTCAAAGATCAGATTGGCCAAAATATGGAAGTCTACGTGGACGACATGCTGGTGAAAAGCCGAGCGGTGGAGCACCATGTAGCTGACCTCAACGAGACATTCTCCAAGCTCAGGAGATACCGAATGAAGCTCAACCCGGCGAAGTGCGCGTTCGGAGTCACCTCGGGCAAATTCCTGGGTTTCATAGTCACCCAACGTGGAATTGAAGCCAACCCCGAGAAAATCCAAGCGCTGCAAGAAATGGCGCCTCCGAAAACAGTTAAGGAGGTGCAGCGGCTTGCAGGGCGGGTTGCCGCCTTGGGAAGGTTCGTCTTCCGGTCAGCCGAGCGCTGCCTCCCTTTCTTCAAGAGCCTCAAGCGGCCGAAAGACTTCCGGTGGTCAGAAGAATGCCAGCGAGCCTTTGAAGAGCTCCGGAGCCTTCTGGCCTCTCCCCCGCTGCTCACCAAGCCCCAGAAGGGCGAGGTCCTTTATTTATACCTGGCCGTCTCCCCAGCTGCAGTGAGCTCAGTCCTCATCCGGGAAGAGGACAAGCTCCAAAAGCCGGTCTATTACACCAGCCGGGTTCTCAGGGATGCTGAGACCCGATATTCTAAACTTGAGAAGACCATCTTCGCTCTCATCATCTCAGCTCGGAGACTCAGACCTTACTTCCAAGCCCACACAATAGCTATACTGACCGACTAGTCTATGAAGCAAATATTGCAAAGGTCGGATCGTGCGGGGAGGATCGCCAAATGGGCGGTCGAGCTCGGGGAATTTGACCTCGAATATCGGCCCAGGCCGGCCATCAAAGCTCAGATACTCGCCGACTTCATCGTGGAATGTACCCTGCCGGACGACCCCGAGTTGCCTCCCGTATCCACGGAGGAAGCACCGAGGCCATCATGGGTCCTACACTCGGACGGGTCTTCAATCTCGGGGGGTAGCGGAGCCGGGCTCATCCTCACCAGTCCAGATGGAGTGGTGGCCGAGCAAGCCTTGCGCCTCGAATTTCCAGCCTCGAACAACGAGGCTGAATACGAGGCTCTCATCGCCGGGCTCAAGCTGGCGAAAGAACTGAAAGTGAAGGACCTAAAAGCCTTCAGCGACTCCCAGCTGGTAGTGAACCAGATCCAAGGAGACTTTGAAGCTAAAGAGCCATCCATGCAAAAGTATATCCAAAAGGTGCGGGAACTCTCGTCTGCCCTGAACTCCTTCAGTATTCAGTACATTCCCAGAGCGGAAAACCTCAGGGCAGACCAGCTGTCCAAATTGGCAACCTCCCGCATGAGCGAGCTTCCCAAGGGAACTACGCTCGAATATCTTCAGGTCCCCAGCACGGAGGAACCAGAGCCCGCCATGTGCATCGACTCCGAGCCAAGCTGGATCGACGAGTTCGTTTGCTATCTCTAAGACGGGACCCTACCTCATGACGGGACAGAAGCTCGCCGAATCAAGCGCCAAGCCCCCCGGTATGTCTTGTACGAGAATAGACTTTATCGTCGATCATTTACTTCTCCCCTGCTCAGATGCCTCCGCCCCTCCGAGGCGGACTACGCTCTCCGAGAGGTCCATGAAGGAATCTGCGGAAATCACCTGGGGGGTCGGGCACTGGCCCATAAGATCCTGCGGCAAGGATATTACTGGCCCACACTCCAGAGGGATGCAACAGATTTCGTCCGCAAGTGCGACCGATGTCAACGGAACGCTAATATCCAGCGCCGACCTTCGGCCCTGCTGACCTCCATCATCGCCCCCTGGCCGTTTGCCCAATGGGGGATCGACATCCTGGGGCCCTTTTTCCTGGCCACCGGACAGAGAAAGTTCCTGGTCGTCTCCATCGACTACTTCACCAAATGGGTTGAAGCCGAACCTCTTCAACCTAGCATACGGCACTGAAGCCGTCATCCCGCTAGAGACCGGCCTTCCTTCCCCAAGGGTGGAGCATTACGACCCCGACACCAATTCCTCCCAGCTCAGGAGCAACTTGGACCTCGTCAAAGAGACACGAGAGGTCGCCCGGGTCCGTATGGCAAGATACCAGCAGAAAACGGCCCAATACTACAACTCCAGAGTCAAGCCCAAGCTCTTCAAAGTAGGGGACCTCGTCCTCAGGAGAGCCGAGGCTTCTCAACCGACCGAGCAAGGAAAGCTCGCCCCAAATTGGGAAGGGCCATATCAAATCGCCCGAGCACGACCCGGAGCATACAAATTGAAGTCCCTAGAGGGGACCCTGATCCCGCGAAGCTGGAACTCCGAGAATCTACGAATGTACTACCAGTGAAATCCCGAGGGGTTCAAAACAATCAGGGCAATAGACTCAGCCTCTTTTCTGCAAATAATTCTTCCATTTTGATAATCATAATTCTCTTCTAATATTGGGTCGTCTGTGATCCCCAGATCCCCCGACCAAAATCGGGATGCCTCGAGGTTCGACCGTAGAGTCCCAAACTCCCTCGACCTCGGGATGCACTGCAGGTCAGCAAAGCGTCCTCAGACCCGCCGACCTGACGTAAGATTCCTCGACCAAGGTTGGGGCGCCCCGAGGTCCGACCATAGGGTCTCAAGCTCCCTTGACCTCGAAAAGAGCTACAAATCAATAAAGCCTCCCCAGGTCCTCTCAACTTCGGCGGGTGTCGTCAGGTCCGTGAGAAGCCCGAGCCCTTACAAGTCAAAAATGACTCCGGAAGTCGACGAGGAAGGGAAGCAACCTACTCCGCCATGTGGAGCACAACTCTGAGAATGCGAGAGGTACATCTAACTCGATGCCCTCCTTGTCAAATTTTATCTACATATTGCTAAGCAGAGTCTCATCTAACGTTGGGGACTTATTTCGCCCAAAGTCGGGCTACTCCAATGGGTCGGCTTAAGACCGATCTCCTGATGACATTATGCATGCTCCGCTCGTCAAATCTCCACAACTCGTACAAGTTTTCAGAAATTCGGGCCCAACCCGGCCCCCATACCTAGACTCCGATGTCTAGCTGAGAAAGTGACTCCGGCCGCGAGTGTATCAGCCGAACACAGATACCAAGGCAATCTTTAAAGACCCTAGCCTTGCTCACCGAAACCTCGGCAAAGCCCGAGAACGATAACTATGAAAACCTTCGGCGATAATTCGACTATTAGCCCGCGCTCCCTACGAAGGATCCGGGAGTCGAGTTCGGAAACCCTACTAGACTCCCCGAATAGCGGCACGAACAGACCTAGCCCGGTCTTACTTGAAGGGCTAAGGCCCGACCCCGATGCCTTTAAGAACCTAAAGGCCAGGCATGGCAACTCCTGCGATTCTAAGATCCGAGTTATAGGACTTGGAAAAATTTTCTAAAAAACCTGGGCTCGGAGCTCCCTTTGGTCGGAATGACTAGGATCCGAGAAAGCCCAGATATAGCCCAGGAAAAAGGGCGACTTTGTTAAGCAACCCGAAAACTAAAATACAAAGTTAGAAATCGGTGAGACGGTTAGCTAAGACTCTAGCCTCATTCACGACAAGAAAAGGAAAGACGAGCACAGGATGACAGCATTTTTTCATTAATAAAGGGCGGAGAGGCCAATTACAAAATTGGAGGTCGGCCATCCAAAAGCCGACCTCGGATACAATGAAAAAGAAAAAAAATACGCCAAGTCTTAAGCGGTGGCAGCAACATCCGCGGGGTCGTCTGGCACGGTGATGACCTCGGGACCTTCAGCCGGCACAGGCTCGGGGTCGGGGGCAGGGGCCTCGGGTGCCGCCTCCGGGACGCCGTCCGTCTCGGCCACCCTCGTCGAAGGCTCGGCGGGATCTTGTTCATACAATCCTGCCTCGGATGTCAAAATGGCAGGAAGGTCTTCCGTGTCGGACCCGTAGCCCAGGTTCATCCTCGGACGGACCGTCGAAAGGTCGAAATGGGGACAGAACCGGGCCATCTGCTGCCGGAAGTTCTCGAAACCCCGGAGAAACCCGTCGACCGTCTCCTCCTCTAACATGTCGCGGAACTCTTCCGACTCCTTGAAGAGTTCCACGGCATGTTCAGCTCGCTCGAGTGCCCTCCTCTCTCGGGCCTCAAGCTGCTCGATTCGGAGGCGGAAAACCCCGTCCTCATATTTGAGGCCCGCGACTTCTGATTGGACCTCCCCCAGGCGCGCCTCTGAGGCGCGCAGAGCCGACCTAGTCAAGGCGTGGGCGGCTCTTTCCTCCTCGAGCGCCTCCGCCATAGCAAGGCGCCCGGCCTCGGTGGCCTCTCGCCGAGTCTCGGCCTCGGCCAACGCCGCCTCCAGCTCGGCGATCCTTTTCTTAGCCGGCTCCAACTGCCGGCTGACCCGCCGGGTCTCTTCCTGACATCCCTGGGCAATGAACACCAGGGTGTCGAGCTCGTGAACATGCTGTAGAGAAAGAGACAAAATGATCGTGAGTTAAAAACATATGGATTCGCTAATAACTTTAAGAAAATCGAGAAAAGGACTTACCCGGGCGGTGTTGCAGTAGGTACTGTCAACGACCTCTTCCAGCGAAATGTTCCGGAACTCGGCTCGGTCCGCCGGAACACGGCGCGTGCGACCTCAGCATCATGAATAGCTGTGGAGTGATTGATTAAAACCCTATTTGATTTTGATGAGATCAAAGCAATTGAATATATTTCTTGTTTACTAATGAATTCAATTAAGTGTTTCAGTGAAAATCTTGTCTAAGTGTCTCAAGACTTGGTTCATAATTTTTGGATAAGTTAAGAAGACAGCTTGAACCAAAGTCTGAGACTCGAGTCGACTCCAGAGTATCACGAGTCGACTCCAAGCGTATCAAGTTCACTGGCACGGGCTCGAGTCGACTCCAGATCTGTACGAGTCGACTCCGACTGAGAACAGACAGAAAAACAGAAAGCTTCAACTCAGAACCTGTCAACGAGTCGACTCCCAAAGTGCGCGAGTCGACTCCGATGTTCACCGAGTCGACTCCAGGATAGTAAGAGTCGACTCCAAGAGGAACACAAAGAAAAAGTCAGAGAGCAGTTTTCGGGTCTGAGATTCGAGTCGACTCCAGTGAAACGCGAGTCGACTCCGATGGATGGCAAGTCGACTCCAAAGAAGGTGAGAGTCGACTCTCAGAGGAACACAAGAAAAAGTCAGAGAGCAATTTTCGGACTCTGAGATTCGAGTCGACTCCCGCAATATGCGAGTTGACTCCAAGACTCCGCGACCATCAACAGACAGAAGACCAAGTTACTGCCTCTGAGATTCGAGTCGACTCCCAGACAGCTCGAGTCGACTCCAAGACAGCTTCACATCAAAAAGGCAGAAGACCAAGTTTCGGAAACTGAGAGCTGAGTCGACTCCGAGAAAGTTCGAGTCGACTCCAAGACTGGACGAGCCAAAAGGCAGAGAATCGGGAGTTCGGGCTCTGAGATTCGAGTCGACTCCCAGGACAGTCGAGTCGACTCGAGTGGATCAAATTCAAAATTGGATCCACGGACTTCAGTGGATGAGCCGACTCCGAAATTGCTAAGTCAGCTCCAGAAGTTGGCGAGTCGACTCCAGGTCAAGACGAATCGACTCCCAGTCGTGAAGGCAACTTTAATTCAAATCTGGAACAGTTGCCGAGTCGACTCCGAAAAAGCTTGAGTCGACTCCCGCTACAGCCGAGTCGACTCCTGATCGCGCGAGTCGACTCTAACCCACCAACGGACACATTGTCAGGCTGCGCAGAGTGTGCAGAACGGGCAGAAAAAGCTCTCTAACGGCTAGTTTCTGTGGGGGTTGGTTTAAATAGCCACAGAAGACTGTAGCAAGGCAGAGAAGAACCATTCCACTCCAACTAATCAAGCATTCAAGCTCTGCAACGTGTTCTTCAACGAAAAAGAGGAAGATCTGCATTTACTGCATCCACCTACATCTTCCCAGCAATTAAAGCCTTCTCCTCCTGCATTCAAGTCGACTACTCACTCAAGAGGAGACCAGAAGTTTAAGAAGCCATTCCTCTTCTCCAACCTAAAAGCGTTTGAGGCTTCTTAACTTCATTTATTGTTCATATTGTCTTTTATCTGCTTTTGAGAAGCTGTATTTTTTTGTTTCTTCTTTTTATTTACACATTGTATTTGCTTGGTTCAATCGGGGGATTGAATCAAGGGGATTGAGGTTGGTTGGTGAGCCGAGTGTAAAACCAACGTGTGTAAGGGTTCGATTGTGATCCCGAGAAAACAATCGGGGTGGTTCTAGTCGGTGAGCCTGGAAAAACCGACCGAGTTCGTTGTGAGCTCGTAAAACAACAAGTTTGGTTGTGAGCTTGGAAAACAACCGGCTGTAATCCAAGGGGGGTTATAGTGAATTCCCAAGTGAGACTTGGGGAGTGGACGTAGGAGCAAGGGTTAGCTCCGAACCACTATAAAACTTGGTGTTTGTGATTGCGTGTCTCTATTCTTCTTCCTTTCATATCACTCACAGCACATAGTAATTAATTAAATAACTTACACTAGTTTTAATTACTTATCCGCATCGTTTTAAATACCCAAATTATTTTAAAACCCAATTCACCCCCCCCTCTTGGGTTGTCTATCTGGGCAACAAGTGGTATCAGAGCCTAAACTCTTCCACCCAAGAGTTAAAAGATCAAAATGACAACCCCATTTGGATCTTCCCACATTGAGGGTCAGTCCACCCAAAGACCCCCTTTCTTTAATGGATCCGACTACTCATACTGGAAGGCTAGGATGAGAATATTCATCCAAGCCCAAGACTATGAGATGTGGACCATTGTAGTAAATGGCCCATACATCCCATCCACATATGTAGAGGGTATCACGGTACCCAAATTAGAAAAGGATTGGGATGAACATGACATGAGAAAGGCACAACTAAATTCTAAAGCTATGAATGTGTTTTACTGTGCCTTAGACAGAAATGAATTCAATAGGGTCTCTACTTGCAACTCTGCAAAAGAGATCTGAGATAGACTTGAAGTGACCCATGAGGGCACAAATCAAGTTAAAGAATCCAAAATTAATATATTGGTTCATAAGTATGAACTATTTAAAATGGATTCTAATGAGACAATCACTAGCATGTTCACTAGGTTTACTGACATTGTCAATGGCCTAAAAAGCCTTGGCAAGAACTATACTAACAGTGAGCTTGTCAGGAAAATCCTTCGGTGTCTACCAAGGTCGTGGGAAGCTAAAGTGACGGCAATCCAAGAAGCCAAGGACTTGAACAAATTACCACTCGAGGAGCTTCTTGGATCCTTAATGACGCACGAGCTAACCATGAAGCAACACAACGAGGAAGAGTCCTCCCACAAGAAAAAGGTAATAGCTCTGAAATCTACTTCATCTAACAAGGAATTATCTTGCAGTAGCAGCAGTGAAGGAGAAGAACATGAGGAAGATGATGGTGAGGCACTTCTTGTGCGCAAGTTCAAAAAATTCATCAACCACAAGAAGGCTTATCATCAAAGGAGAGGCCCCTCAAATTCCTACCGCAAGGACAAAGGTAACGAAAGGAAAAATGAGGGGATTGGGTGCTATGAGTGCAAAAAGCCGGGACACATCAGAGCTGAGTGTCCCTTACTAAAGAAGGGCAGCAAGTACAAGAAGAAGAAAGCCCTTGTCACCACCCTATCGGACTCCGACACATCATCTTCATCATCGGATGAAGAACAAGAAGAGAAGGCCAATTTCTGCTTCATGGCCAATGAAAATGAGGTAACTTCCGAAACACAGCTTGATTTTACATTTGATGAACTTTATGATGCTTTTAATGAATTAATGATAGAATATAAGGCAATAAATCTTAAGAATAAAGAACTAAAAATAACTAATCAATCATACCTACATAAATACGATAAATTAGTTAAGGATAAGGATTTAATCACCAAAGAAAATATAGAACTTAAGACAAGCAACCAGCTTTTAACTCAAAAGACTAATACCTTAACTAAAGATAATGAAAAACTAACTAAGGAATTTTCAGAATTTAAAAACCATAAACAAATCTTAAACAAGGATCTAACAAACAAACTAAATGATCTAAAAACAGAAAATCAAACACTAACTAAAGAACTTAACAAATATAAACCCTTAGTTGAAAAATTTACATATAGTTCTGAAAAGTTAAATATGATACTCAATAGTCAACGAGCGGTATTTAATAAAGCGGGTTTAGGATATAAACCAAGAAATAAACAAAAACTTCTTAGTAACTTCTTTGTTAAAGCTGGGGAAACTAAAACTAAGAAAATAACCTGCTTTTGTTGTGGAACTATAGGTCATAAAGCAAATGTGTGTAACTTTAGGAAAGGTAAATCAAGAAGAAAAATTAAAAGGGTATGGGTTCCAAAAGGAACCAACTTGACTAACCATGAAGGACCCAAGAAAACTTGGGTACCTAAGTTGACATGATTTGCTTGTGTAGGAGTGTCTTGCAGCCAAGGTCAACAAAAACTGCTGGTATTTGGATAGTGGCTGCTCAAGGCACATGACGGGTGATAAGGATCAATTTTTCACCCTTGAAGCGAAGAAGGGAGGTGCTGTGACTTTTGGAGACAACAACCAAGGTCACATCATTGGTATTGGTAAAGTTCAAATCACCCCTTCAACTTTTATAGATAATGTTAGATATGTTGATGGTCTTAAGCATAACTTGTTAAGCATTAGTCAATTATGTGACAAAGGATATGATGTTATGTTTAAACCATCACTATGCATTATAACAAACCCTAATGACAATAGTTTAGCTTTTAAAGGGATTAGACGTGGAAATGTATATGTTGTTGACCTAGAAGATCTTGCAAAATATAACCAATGTTTAGTTGTTAATGAAACTAAAGATAATGATGCCAGTTGGTTATGGCACCGTAAGTTAGGTCATGCAAGCATGGACACAATAACTAAACTAGTTAAAAGAGATTCCGTGATAGGTTTGCCAAAATTAAAATTTGAAAAGAACAAAATATGTGAAGCATGTCAATTTAGCAAACAATCTAGGAACTCATTTAAATCCATAAAATGTGTCTCTACCTCTAGGCCTCTAGAATTATTACACATGGACCTATTCGGACCAACTAGAACAACAAGCCTAGGTGGAAATAAATATGGTCTAGTTATTGTAGATGATTACTCTAGGTACACATGGGTCATGTTCCTAGCACATAAGGATCAAGCATTTTCTGTTTTTAAGAAGTTCCATAAGGAAGTAACAAATGCTAGAGAGTCTTCAGTCATAGCCATTAGAAGTGACCATGGAACTGAATTCGAAAATCAGTCATTTGAGGAATTTTGTAGTAAAAAGGGGATAACCCATAATTTTTCTGCACCTAGGACACCACAACAAAATGGAGTTGTGGAAAGGAAAAATAGGACTCTAGAGGAAATGGCTAGAACTATGTTATGTGAAAGTAACCTCCCTAAGTACTTTTGGGGAGAAGCCATTAATACTTCTTGCCATATATTAAATAGAGTTTTATTAAGACCCATCATAAAGAAAACACCTTATGAACTTTGGAAAAACAGAAAACCAAAGGTTAATTACTTTCATGTTTTTGGATGTAGGTGTTTTGTTCATAATAATGGGAAAGATAATCTAGGTAAATTTGACTCTAAATCGGATGAAGGAATATTCTTAGGTTACTCTACAACTAGTAAAGCCTATAGAGTCTTTAATAAAAGAACCTTAGTTATAGAAGAATCTATACATGTTGTATTTGATGACTCTAGTGACATCTCCTCTAGTAAGAAAGTTAATTTTGATGATGATGTTGAAATTCTTGAAGAAAAGATAGATGAGATGGCATTACAAGATGATAATCAAAAGTTGAGTGAAGGAGCATCATCAAGCCAAGAGGCTATTGTGGATCATGGGCTAACTAAAGCTTGGAGGTATGCTCACGGGCATCCTAAGGAACTAATTCTAGATGATCCATCTCAACCGGTTAGGACTAGAGCATCCCTTAGAAATTTAAATAACCATCTAGCTTTTGTCTCACACTTTGAGCCCAAACACATAGAAGAGGCCGAAAATGATGTAAATTGGATAAATGCAATGCAAGAAGAATTAAACCAATTTACTAGAAACAAGGTATAGAATCTAATAGAGAGACCTTCTGAATATCCTATTATAGGCACGAAATGGATTTATAAAAATAAACTTGATGAAAATGGAATTGTTATAAGGAATAAGGCTAGACTAGTAGCAAAGGGTTATAATCAAGAAGAAGGTATAGATTTTGATGAAACCTTTGCTCCTGTAGCTAGACTTGAGGCTATTAGACTATTATTAGCATATGCATACTCTAAGGACTTCAAACTTTTTCAAATGGATGTAAAAAGTGCATTTTTAAATGGGTATATTAATGAGGAGGTATATGTAGAACAACCTCCTGGTTTTGAAAATCATCAATATCCTAATCATGTATATAAACTGAACAAAGCACTTTATGGTTTAAAACAAGCACCTAGAGCATGGTATGAGAGACTTAGCAAATCCTATTAGAACATAAATTCTCTAGGGGAAATGTAGATACAACCCTATTTCTGAAAAAGCAAAACAAAGATATGTTATTAGTACAGATTTATGTTGATGATATCATTTTCGGTGCTACTAACAATCGCCTCTGCGAAGAATTTGCTGATTTGATGCAGAGTGAGTTTGAGATGAGCATGATGGGAGAGCTGAACTACTTCCTCGGGCTTCAAATCAAACAGTCTGAAGGAGGCATCTTCATCAATCAAGCCAAGTATATCAAGGAGATGCTCAAGAAGTTTGATATGGAGGGAAACAAGTCAATCAGCACCCCCATGAGCTCATCATGCAAATTAGATCAAGATGAATCAGGTAAATCTGTAGATCAAAAACTTTATAGAGGTATGATAGGATCCTTATTGTATCTTACTGCAAGTAGACCTGATATTATGTTTAGTGTTTGCATGTGTGCTAGATATCAGGCTAATCCTAAAGAATCACATCTAGCTGCAGTTAAGAGAATTTTTAAATACTTAATAGGAACTAAGAACATAGGGCTATGGTACTCTAAAGAATCTAGCCTAAACTTAATAGGATACACAGATTCAGACTTCGCTGGATGTAAGCTTGATAGAAAAAGTACCAGTGGGTCGTGTCAATTTCTAGGAGAAAATCTTATCTCATGGTTTAGCAAGAAACAAAACTCGGTTGCATTATCTACTGCTGAAGCTGAATATGTTGCAGCCGAGAGTTGTGCTCAAATCTTGTGGATTAAACAACAATTAGAAGATTATGGCATTAAACAAGATAAAATTTCCATTAATTGTGATAATACAAGTGCCATTAATCTAACTAAAAATCCAATTCAACATTCAAGAACTAAACACATTGAGATAAGACATCACTTCATAAGAGATCATGTATTGAATGGTGATGTGACACTCCAATTTGTTTGTACTGATAATCAATTAGCAGACATTTTTACAAAACCCCTAAGTGAAGAGAGGTTTAGTGTGCTTAGGAGGGGATTAGGAGTGATTGATCCATCCTAGTGGTGGTTTCCACTAGATTTATTGATTTTGATAACTAGATTGTGGTTAAAATAGAGTTTCTTTTCAATAATCATCAAATCAGATCATACTTTAGTGTTTTTCCCTCATTTGGCACGATTATAGCATGATTTTTAGGTGCGTGCCAAGGTTAGAGACGACTCAAGTAAGTTTCAGAGTCGGCTCCTAAGGGGGAGTCGACTCGCGCATTTGCGGGAGTCGACTCGCAAAGATGGCAGCAGAGGGGGAGTCGACTCGCATATAGTCGGGAGTCGACTCGAAGTCTACAGGCGCATAAGGAGAGTCGACTCGCGCATATTCTCGAGTCGACTCGAGGTCGAGTCGACTCGCGACTCAGTGGAGTCGACTCGCAGTCGGGATCCGACTTTTTAACCCTAGATTTGTCGTTTCGAAAACACTTTTCTCTCAAGCCGCCACTGTTCAAAAGCCCTAGAGCCGACTCCTAGGTCGTCCCCGATCGTCTCCAACCCCTTTTCCGTCGATCTTTCACCGGTTCTTAGGTTTTTCATCCCTTCCTAGGTCGCCCCCGGTCGGTCCCAAGCCTCCTCCGTCGACCTTTCTCCGTCCTTTAGGTTTTTCATTCCGTCTAGGTCATAATGCCGCGTAAGACCGTTGTCCGGAAGAGGTCCCGACCCGAGGCCGGTCCCGAGCGGCGCTCCAAGGCGCGGCACGATCCCGCGAGGCAACCACCTCCGGCTCGTTCCCCGCCTAGGGCGGTTCCCGCGAGGCCATTGGCCGGGAAGGCCGTCACCACCGGGAGATATGTCGATTTCGACTATCTCTCCCGGGAAGGGTTCACCATAGGTGATAGGCTTAGGGCACAGGGATTAGAGTACTTCCTCACTTTAGATCTCCCCACTTACCCTGGCCTTGTTAGAGAGTTCTATGGTACCGTCCATCGGGGAGATGGGGGTATCGAGGGCACAGTAGCCGGTGTCCCTCTGTTTGTTACGGAGGATCTTATTGCCCACATCCTCCACCTTCCATTAGTAGGGGTGGCTCCCACACACCCTGAGGACAGGGTTGAGGCCCTTACGGCCGTTCTAGGGCATCCACCCCAGTCACCTCTAGACGAGGTTTCTGCTAGCTCACTTCCGATTGAGGTGAGAATCCTTTTGAGTATACTGTCTAGGTCCATCTTCCCTAAGACAGAGAGATTTGATTTTGTAAATGAGAGAGACCTAGCTCTTATGTTTTATATTCTTCAGGACACCCCGATCAACTTCCCCAAACTCATCTATAGGTATATGTGTGAGCCCCTAGATAGACCTAGGCTCACCCTCCCATACGGCATGATATTCACCCTTCTGTTTAGGGAGTACGAGATTCCCATTCTTGAGGGGGAGCCCTTTCGCGCATTGCGATGGACTGATCGCATGCGTGCAGGGACCCTACACAGGATGGGGTTTCGGAAGAGAGAGGGGATCTGGGTTAGGAAGTCGTCCCTCACCTCACAGACCACCAGACCTTCCCCCAGTCCTGAGCCCGATTCAGACTACCCAGACCTTCCAGACCATCCAGATCTTCCATCCACTCCTGCTCCTACCACCTCCGCCGGACCCTCCTCCTCAGCTCCACCCACTCAGCCTATGGAGGTCCGGATCTCGTCTGAGCAGCTCCGGGAGCTGCGGCAGGAGATAGTCCGAGATCTGCTCCAGGAGCTCCGGGGTGCGGTGCCTACTCCCTCTCCTGCGCCCACATCTTCCGCATTGGTCCCTTCCCTGACAGCCGTGACAGACATGACGGCTGAGGTGCGGCAAGAGATATACAACATGAGGACCTTGATACAGGCCCAGTTCCACAGCATGAGTGAGGTCACGAGCACCACTCGACAGATGCGGGATGACATCGGCCGTGACATGTCCACCACCACCGCAGGGGCCGAGCGCTTGTCGAATGTGCTCATCGACAAGCTGGACGGACTGCAGAAGTCAGTACTCGAGCTGGATACGACACAGAGCAGGGCCATCCAGGCCATCATTCGCCAGCTAGAGAACGTGACCAATGCGGTCCAATCACTCGTGGAGCGCATGCCTCGAGGAGATACATCCTCGAGAGGAGGAGCCACATCCTCGAGAGGAGGAGCCACATCCTCGAGAGGAGGAGATACATCCTCGAGAGGAGGACCTACATCCTCGAGGAGACCGTAGCTACTTTTTGTATTTTGCTTTGACATGTATTGCTTTACGTTACTTATTGTATTCTGAAATGTACTTACATACAAATTAATACAATGAGTAGCCGCATTTTTCTTCAATAATGTGCCTTTTGATCTATGTTTGATTGTGTGTTCTGTTTACCTTCTTTTTGATATGATGACAAAAAGGGGGAGAAATATGTAAAAGGAAGAAAAATATGCATAAAATATGTAAAAGGAATCAATGGAAATCAATAAAAAGATAAACTCTTAAAACACACAAATTTGTTCTAAGTGGATTCGGTACCCCGAGGCTCATTATCTCCCTTTTGGGGCTCCTAATGGAGTAATCTCCAGAATCTATTCAAGGAATATTCGGAGATTAGCTGAATCCTACTCAAGAACAAATTGACAGATTTTTCCTCCAAAAAACCAAAATTTCAGTTCAAAAACTTCAAAGCATTAAAAAGGAAATTCAAAGAATCAAAACAAAGTAGAATGCATATCTTGAGGGGGAGAATCTGAATTTTAATCAAGCAAAATCATTAATGACATATAAGCCAAACAATTGATTGTATAATATGAAGGCTTATATAATTCCAAATGAAAGGGGGAGCTTTAACTCCGAAATTTATTGTTTCACTCCTTTCAAGCTTGGATAAATTGAATTACCAGACATTTGAATTCATTTATGGATTTTATTTCATTGTTTATTGTGCAATTCACTTTACATATACTCAGTATTTTGTCATCATCAAAAAGGGGGAGATTGTGGAGTGATTGATTAAAACCCTATTTGATTTTGATGAGATCAAAGCAATTGAGTATATTTCTTGTTTACTAATGAATTCAATTAAGTGTTTCAGTGAAAATCTTGTCTAAGTGTCTCAAGACTTGGTTCATAATTTTTGGATAAGTTAAGAAGACAGCTTGAACCAAAGTCTGAGACTCGAGTCGACTCCAGAGTATCACGAGTCGACTCCAAGCGTATCAAGTTCACTGGCACGGGCTCGAGTCGACTCCAGATCTGTACGAGTCGACTCCGACTGAGAACAGACAGAAGAACAGAAAGCTTCAACTCAGAACCTGTCAACGAGTCGACTCCCAAAGTGCGCGAGTCGACTCCGATGTTCACCGAGTCGACTCCAGGATAGTAAGAGTCGACTCCAAGAGGAACACAAAGAAAAAGTCAGAGAGCAGTTTTCGGGTCTGAGATTCGAGTCGACTCCAGTGAAACGCGAGTCGACTCCGATGGATGGCAAGTCGACTCCAAAGAAGATGAGAGTCGACTCTCAGAGGAACACAAGAAAAAGTCAGAGAGCAATTTTCGGACTCTGAGATTCGAGTCGACTCCCGCAATATGCGAGTCGACTCCAAGACTCCGCGACCATCAACAGACAGAAGACCAAGTTACTGCCTCTGAGATTCGAGTCGACTCCCAGACAGCTCGAGTCGACTCCAAGACAGCTTCACATCAAAAAGGCAGAAGACCAAGTTTCGGAAACTGAGAGCCGAGTCGACTCCGAGAAAGTTCGAGTCGACTCCAAGACTGGACGAGCCAAAAGACAGAAAATCGGAAGTTCGGGCTCTGAGATTCGAGTCGACTCCCAGGACAGTCGAGTCGACTCGAGTGGATCAAATTCAAAATTGGATCCACGGACTTCAGTGGATGAGCCGACTCCGAAATTGCTAAGTCAGCTCCAGAAGTTGGCGAGTCGACTCCAGGTCAAGACGAGTCGACTCCCAGTCGTGAAGGCAACTTTAATTCAAATCTGGAACAGTTGCCGAGTCGACTCCGGAAAAGCTTGAGTCGACTCCCGCTACAGCCGAGTCGACTCCTGATCGCGCGAGTCGACTCTAACCCACCAACGGACACATTGTCAGGCTGCGCAGAGTGTGCAGAACGGGCAGAAAAAGCTCTCTAACGGCTAGTTTCCGTGGGGGTTGGTTTAAATAGCCACAGAAGACTGTAGCAAGGCAGAGAAGAACCATTCCACTCCAACTAATCAAGCATTCAAGCTCTGCAACGTGTTCTTCAACGAAAAAGAGGAAGATCTGCATTTACTGCATCCACCTACATCTTCCCAGCAATTAAAGCCTTCTCCTCCTGCATTCAAGTCGACTACTCACTCAAGAGGAGACCAGAAGTTTAAGAAGCCATTCCTCTTCTCCAACCTAAAAGCGTTTGAGGCTTCTTAACTTCATTTATTGTTCATATTGTCTTTTATCTGCTTTTGAGAAGCTGTATTTTTCTGTTTCTTCTTTTTATTTACACATTGTATTTGCTTGGTTCAATCGGGGAATTGAATCAAGGGGATTGAGGTTGGTTGGTGAGCCGAGTGTAAAACCAACGTGTGTAAGGGTTCGATTGTGATTCCGAGAAAACAATCGGGGTGGTTCTAGTCGGTGAGCCTGGGAAAACCGACCGAGTTCGTTGTGAGCTCGTAAAACAACAAGTTTGGTTGTGAGCTTGGAAAACAACCGGCTGTAATCCAAGGGGGGTTATAGTGAATTCCCAAGTGAGACTTGGGGAGTGGACGTAGGAGCAAGGGTTAGCTCCGAACCACTATAAAACTTGGTGTTTGTGATTGCGTGTCTCTATTCTTCTTCCTTTCATATCACTCACAGCACATAGTAATTAATTAAATAACTTACACTAGTTTTAATTACTTATCCACATCGTTTTAAATACCCAAATTATTTTAAAACCCAATTCACCCCCCCTCTTGGGTTGTCTATCTGGGCAACAATAGCTGAACTCCCCTCGGGGATAGGGGAGTCCAGCTCATCCGACTCCTCTTGAAAGTACCTTGAGGAGCTCGGCACGTCCGGCCTCGGGATCTCGGGGCCGCTTGCTTCAGGGCCCCTGGTCGGCTCGGGCCCCGAGCGCTGTGAGGAACCCGAAGTCGGGCCCTCCCGCTGGGCAATGGGGGCAAGGCAAGGAGGGGCCGCTGGGCCCGCGTCGCTGACGACCCGCGCCCGCCTCGGGTCGGCTGTGGAGGCCCCCGCCTTGGGGCCACTCGTCCCGGCCGACGTGGAAGCGCCGGCCGACCTCGCCTTCTTCCGAGGCTGGGGCATAGCTCCCCCGGCCTCGGCCTCACGCCTCCTCAGGCGGGAGAAGAGGGACACGTTGCTGGTTGGCATGTGAGGGATGTCTGAAATCAAAAATTTCCCAAGTGTTAGACCAATATAAACGAAAAGAAAAGACAAACAAGAAGGTAATGCAACTGCTCTTACCCTCGGGGCGCGCCGAGCTCAGACCCACGCTCACCAGGGCGTCCTCCCGTAGGAGCTCGGTCAGGTCGTAGCCCTTCCCGAGGGCTTGCAGAGAGTCCAGGACCCTCAGCTCCCTCCCCGAGGGCTCGGAGAGCTTGTTGAGGGCCTTCAACCGAGGGTGTCCCCACTTCGGATTGAACCCCCACGGCGCCTCGGACGCCAGGAAGAAAAATTTTCCCTTCCACTCATGAATAGAGGAAGGGGCCCCGTGAAAGAGCGACATACCGCCTCGGAAGGCAAAGTATAGCCACTCCGCGTCCGCCGGGTTCTTCTTTAATAAGAAACACCGACGGAAGACGCTCACGGTAATCGGGATCCCATGCCCGAGACACAGGGAGAGGAACCCGATGATGGTTCTCCACGAGTTCGGAGCGAGCTGTGCTGGGACGAGTTGGTACTCGACCAGCAAGCTGTTCACGAACTCGTGAACGGGGAACCGCAGGTCAGCCCAGAGGGTCTCGCGGTGAACCGCGATCCGACCTGGGGGCGGCCGCGTCACCCTATCTTCCGGCCCCGCAGTTTCGAGGCGGAACCCGGGCTGTAAGAAAAATCGGGAGCGGATTAACTCCAACTCCTCCCCCGACAGACTTGACCCAACCTCCTCAGGACCGAGACCCATTTTTACAGAAGAGCGAAATGAGATTGAAAATGGAGGATGAAAACTGGGGAAGGAAAAGGAAGAGGAACCCTAGCAGTTGCAGGGTAGGGACCTACTGGACATCGCCGGAAATCGCTCCGGACACCGACGGCAGGAGTTGGATGGGGAATAGAGCAAGAAGGAGGATAGCAAAAATAAGAGGCAGCCAAATAAAACCTTTAGGGCAAACTCGAGGGGTTTATATAGGCCCCCCTGACGGCCCAGATCGGCAGGGTCGGTTCCCATCCTCCGACCGGATTGCGCCACGTGTCGACCTCGGAGGCCGAGGCACCGTATTCACTCCGAATCAATAAATCGGGTACGAAATCGAAATGTTGTCCCATCGGATCTCGAGGCCTCATCATGGGTCCGCAGAATCGAATCGCCTTGAAGAACGAGCGGACGGCACCCCCGCTCCCCTCATTTAATAAGGCCCTGGGGCACGTGGAGCCCCGATGTAGCCTCCAACTCGCCAGATCCATGATCCGGTAACACGAGATCGGAAACGTCCGACCTCAGATCATGCCGCGTGTCCATTTTGAAACACAACGGCACACTCATTGATGAACGGGGAGCTTCGACCACAGGATCAAGGCGCCGCCTCGCCGAGCTCGAGGACCCTCATCATGGGTCCGCCGCACGAAGCGACCTCGGTGATCCAAGAAGCGCCACCCCCGTTACAGCCGCCTCGAAAAACGTAAGAATACAAGCCTCATCATAAGTTCACTGAATAAAGCAACCTCGAGGCACCAAAGGGCGCAAGTTTCACCATAAAAACTCCGACAAACACAAGGGCGCGGACGAGATTCGTCCAACCTTAATGATAGACTTTACTTCCCACGTCCGAGCCCGCAAGCCGCTCGAACTCGGAAGTCGGGGGGTAGTGTTGGGGGAATAAGACTTTTCCCTCCAATGACACGAATGCCCCCGAGAAGCTGCACAATCGCCGACCCTGGACAGCCGAAGTCGGCGTCCGACCTCGGAACGCCCGACCTCCAGACATCCGGCCTCGAGACCTCCGACCTAGGAAAACCCTGATGTTCAAAGTCTACCTTTATCAGCCACCTACTACGGCCATGCCCCTCTGAGGTCCGGCCGAGGACCATACTCTGACGCCCCCCCCCGGCATTTATTGCGCATGGCTACTGTAAACCTCCAGTTCACTCAACAATTAATGCGGATCTTCGGCTTACTCCACAATTAATGCGGATCTCCGGCTTACTCCACAATTAATGCGGATCTCCGGCTTACTCCACAATTAATGCGGATCTCCGGCTTACTCCACATTTAATGCGCATGGCTCCTGTCATCTACGGACTCTCAGCTCTCCACGGCAAGTTAGCCCAGCAGAGTCTAGTCAACCATGATAAGTCTCTGATCTCGGCCATACCTCCGACACCAATGCAATAATTCGTCTGGTAGCGTGCAAGCCCAGGTCGTACGACGACCTCACCACCGACATCAACGCAATGATTCACCTGATCGTGCGCCGACCTGAACAACATGCCGAGCCGTACTACGGCCTCGCCCCGTTACATCACAGGTAAACCGACCCCCGCCTATAAAAGGAAACCTTGGCCCCTCAGGTGGGGGGGTTGGAAAAATTACGCACCCTACAAACACTATTCTTCTCCTCTCTACACTATTTGCCCTCTCCCTGACTTGAGCGTCGGAGGGCCGACGCCGGAAAACCCGGCCACCGGCTTGTCTGCAGGCACCCCAGATGGAGGACGCCGCCCACCGACGGAGCGCTGCCCCGCCGTGAGGACCTGCTGCTCCCTCTCTCCGACCACCCCAGATGGAGGACGCCGCCCGCCGACTGGTCGCCGCCCCGCCGTGGTGACCTCCCGCTGCTCCCTCTCCTCGACCGAAGATTGCCCCCGGGTCCAATTTCCAGCAACAAAAGGTATCTGAAAAGGCATTGCAATCAGTTCAAATTCATGAAGAAAAACAGTAATATAAAGCAGCCAGCAGTATTCGATCACAGCCATCAAACCAATGGCATATGCATAACAAAGCTGCACTGTTCATTCCATGGCATGAGAGTTAACAGATCTGCCATTGAAATTAGCTTACGCTAAGCATCTCTAAACAGCCATTGCTGTTAACAGGATTGGCTCTTGCCTACATAAAAAGGTATTGTTGCAGGATTTTCACCCCGACAACAGCCCACACACCGGCCGAGCAGGGAAAGCGACTGTGTCCCTTCCCGGGGTATTGCCCGCTTTGGAGCTAACCCTGCGGGCGCGGAGCTCGCACAGGGCGCACACCCGACCTGCGGGCGCGGAGCTTGCACAGGGGGCTTGGGCGACCCCTCACGGTTTTGTCCCACAAAAGGACCCTCGGGAGGAAAGGTTGGACCTCCTCATTATAAGGCATAGACCTTTCCGCTGATTAGCCGATGTGGAACTAAAGTTCGGAACCCCATCCCACAACACAGCCCCCCCAGCGGGAAGGTCTGTGCGCGGCCGGGGCCCTCCTTCTAGCGCCAACTGTTGCGGAATTTTTATCCCGACAATAGCCCACACACCGGCCGAGCAAGGAAAGCGACTGCGTCCCTTTCCGAGGTATTGTCCGCTTTGGGGCTAACCCTGCAAGCTCCGCGCCCGCAGGTCAGGTGTGCGCCCTGTGCGAGCTCCACGCCCGCAGGGTTAGCCCCAAAGCGGACAATACCTCGGAAAGGGACGCAGTCGCTTTCCCTGCTCGGCCAGTGTGTAGGCTGTTGTCGGGGTGAAAATCCCGTAATTGTGGGATGGGGTTCCGAACTTTAGTCCCACATCGGCTAATCAGCGAAAAGGTCTGTGCCTTATAATGAGGAGGTCCAACCTTTCCTCCCGAGGGCCCTTTTGTGGGACAAAACCGTGAGGGGTCGCCCAAGCCTCCTGTGGGTTAGCCCCAAAGCGGACAATACCTCGGGAAGAAACGCAGTCGCTTTTCCTGCTTGGCCGGTGTGTGGGCTGTTGTCGGGGTGAAAATCCTGCAACAGGTATAATAAACTAAACAAAGATGAAGATGGATAGCTGACGAACACTGCTCGATGACCCAACTCCAACAAGGTCTCGCTTTTCCTCCCAGACCACTAAGATCAACCGCGATCCATTGCTAAATAAGTGAAGTTCCAACCAGTGTTCCAGCTAATAGGCCTAGCTCCTGAAATTGAAAAGGATCTTTAAAATTTAAAACCCAATTCCAGCAATTACATGTGATTTTTTAAATTCATGATGTCTTTCCTTTGATCTAATAATTTTGGAAAATAATCACCAGATTATGCATCAAAACTAGGGAACAAATTTGGCTGTTCAAGTTCGCATAAATTACAGCATCTGTCTCTGCAGAAAAAGATAAGAATATTAAGAAATCAAAATATAGCCATATACATCATATGGAAGCTGAAAATCAGCAAAAGATTAGTCTATATGACCAAAACAAATAACAGTTACTGTAAGGACAAATAATGATCTGTAAAGCTTGCAACTAATGTCAACATCTTGAGTGCTCACTATTGAAGATTCCAGAGGTTCTGCATCCAATATTAGTACAATAATACAACTGACAAATTTAAAGAAAGCTGTCCTTTGTGGACAGCAAATTCATGCAGTAACCCAAAGTAAAGGATACTGTTAGCATGAAATTGTCAAATAAAAACAAAGACAAATGACCAACGTAGATGGCAGCAGCACTTGGGATATCATTCATGCACAAAGCCAAATGCTAAATGAAGCATTACCTTGAGTAGAACTGTAGAAGAATAACAATAAGATACCTCCTGCTCATAGGTGGATGAACTTGGACCAAAATTTCTTTGCAGAGAAGTCATATGATCTTTATCTGCACCACTAGCTCCATCTTCAGCATTGTAATATGGACGTCCATCTGCATAAAATGACGACCCAGAACTAAAGGATGTAGAACCATGAACATGACTAACTTGTTTCTGTTGATCCATCAAGTGGGCTGGCAATTGTTGAAATGGTCACAGACAAAAAAAGGCAATGACAGCAAGCCCGGTCGCAGACTGAAAAGAAAAGAATTAACCATATCCAAGCACAAAGGCAATGACAATCAAAGAGAATTTAAATGGTCTAAGTGAAACCCCAACAAACTAAAAAACATCCAATACAAATCAAGTTCTACAAAAGAGTTCAAGAAGCACAATAAACATAATAAATCTCAAGTTCTCAAGTAGTCTAGTTTAGACGTCTCTATGTTCCATTGCATAAACTCTTCATCAACCTGTAAATTAAACAAGAAACCAGAAATTATAAATTGAAAAACTAACTATTAAAAGATATATTAAATACTATAAATGATACTTACATTTGATGACTGCTCCAATCCAAGCTCATGACGCAACCAATCTCCAGTACAAATCAAAACTTGTATAGTCTCAGGCTTCAAAGAGCTACAATATTGATCAAGCACTCTACCTCTAGCACTAAATGTGGCCTCTAAAGTAGCAGTAGTAATAGGAATGGATAGTATGACCCGAGCCATCTTTGATAGATAGCAAAATTTTAGGGTGTTGGCTTTCCACCAGTTCAAAGCATCAAACTTGTCATAGTCTTCATCACTAGGTTTGTAAATACCTTCTTCTAGATATATGTCCAACTTAGTTTTGTTTGCAGGAAGAACATCCCCATGTTGTTCAGCCCGCATATCAAAGTTATCATCATCCCTTCTTTTCTTTTCAGTTTAGAGGAGGTACTAGTGACATTGCTAGCACTAACGTGTATTTGTCCCTCTGAAGATACATATTCCTTGAGTAGCATATCTAAAGCTTCACGAACATCATCAATATGGCGTTGAAAAACATTCACACTATAAATTTTTGAAAAATAAAATATAATGAGCCGCATTTTATAGCGAGGATCCAAAACTGCTCCAATTGCCATTAGTAAGTTACAGTCTCCCCAATACTTCTTAAATTTTTCATTCATTCTTCAAGTCATGTGCATCACAAAATCTCTAGTATCGAAGGATATATCATTTAATTTCTTTTTCACTCTCCAAATTTCTTTAAGGAACAAATTCGAAGTTGGATATTGATGTCTTGAGAACACTTTTGTGGCTTCATTAAAAACTTTCAAAAATTTTGAAATCTCTGTATCTCGTATCCAGTCCTCCTCGGATGGTAACTATTTGTAGTTGGAGTCTCTTTCTTTGTACATTGGAAACACCAGTTTGAACTCCAATGCTGACTCTAGCATTTTATATGTTGAGTTCCATCGAGTAGGCACATCAAGTTGAAGAATTTTAGAGGTTGACAACTTCAACTGTTTAACAATGTTATTAAACTTCTGAAGTCGTGAAGGAGACATCTTCAAATATTTCACACTTTTGCGGATATTCTCAATTACATCTCATATTTCTAATAAACCATCTTGTACCATTAGGTTCAAAACATGTGCACAACAGCGAACATGAAATATTTTTCCATTGAAGTAAAGCTTTCCTTTGATTGCAAAATTATCCCTCAAGACCTTGACTGTTGTGTCATTCGAAGATGCATTGTCTAACGTAATAGTGGAAACCTTATCTTCAATCCCCCATTCAGTTAGACACTGAAGAATACAATCAGCAATAGTAATTCCCGTGTGGGGAGGTGCCAAGCTACAAAAATTTAAAATTCTCTTTTGCAACTTCCTTCAAAATCTAAAAAATATCCAGTGAGGCAAATATACCCTATTGTTTGATTTGAGGTCCATAGATCAGTCATTAAGCTAATCCTATCAACATTTCTTAACATTGACCTCAACTTTTGCTTCTCAATTGCAAACATTTTCATGCAGTCATTCCTCAAAGTAATCTGCTTTATTAGCTCAAATTTTGGGTTAAGAACTTTACAGAATAAAACAAAGAACTGATGTTCCACCATCCTAAAAGGATACTCATGCACTATAAACATCTTTGCAAGAATCTCTCTTACCTTGTCTTTATCATACTTATAAGTTGCTAGCATTGCATGACTTTGAATAGCCTCCAAAGACGATAAGCTTTGTTTTAACTCTTTGTCTTCACTAGACCTAGAAAGTTTTCGAGGCATGCAAGCTTTTAAATGTCTTTTAAGATGAGTTGTGGCACCCCCTTCTTCCATGCCAATTTAGTGCTACAATGATTGCATTTTGCCTTTGTGTTGCTATCTACTGTTACAATTTCAAATTCAGTCCACACCTCATATCTCTTCCTCTTGTTTGGGTCATCCCAAGATTGTTCTATACCCATTTCTTTCATTTCGTCCATTACATTATCTTTATCAATAATATTTTCCAATTCAACAATTTCATTTGCACTATGAGCTGTAGAGGCATGTTGATCAGATTGAGGTTGGCAATCTGACATTTCTTGAAAAACATAGACAACCAATCAAATTACATATTTAGTACCAAATCCATTAGAACTTCAAGAGAAAAAGAAATGCTACTGAGTATCTCATAAATATATATTATAGGAAGAAAGGTGGAAGAAAAATAACAAAATAGAAAAGCTCGGACAACCATCATTTTACAGCAGAGCAATCCAAAGATTTCATGATTTAGTAAACCAAATAAAAATCAAAAGATCATTTTCCCCTTTCAGAACAAAATTAATAAATAGAACTTAGTTGACTCATTCATTCAAGAAAACCGAACCTAAAGCAGACTCTCAGTTAAGCATCGCTGATGCCACGGGAATTGAAGAAGAGAAAAAAGTGAAGAAGAGCATAGAAAACCATTCTTCGACAAAGGAGAAAACATATGTTCGGCCAAAGAAAGACGACAGGCTTGGAAATCAATATCCCATTCCAAAATACCTTAGAATTCCAAAACTAGGCAATCTCAAATCCCAAAACCAAGTGGGAATCACATTATGCTCATAAAAAAATCTCAATTAGCAAAAAAAATGAAGAGAACAGAGGAAAACTCACTAGAAAAGTGATATAGAGAGGAGAGAGATGGGCGCAGTGAATGCCAAACAAAGGCGAAGAAGGTGGGTGACATCAAAATCCTTTGTATTCTAATCCATTCCAAGAGAGCATTAAATTAATCCGAGAAGATGCCATGAACTCACCCTCTCCAGCTGCACACACGTGCATCTGCCGATCCAAAAACCCTCAAAAGATTCAAAAAAAAAACACCAAAAATCCCCTCAAAATCTCACCTTTTTTCCTCCTGCCTAAAATCAATTAATGGGATTTTTTTAATTGAGGACTCACCTCATCTGCTTGCAATAGTCGGCGTCGGTCCAGCAATTCTCGTCCTTGACCACGTCGGCGGGCCAGCTAGGGCTGGCGATGATGGCCGAGATCGATGACGGCAGGCGAGATCGAAAGGTTGGCGATCGACAGATCGAAAGGTTGGCGAGGTGGAGGATCCTGAAGTGGAGGTCGCTGACAGAGATAGAGGTCGCACCAAAAGCAGATAAGGAGAGAGATGATGGAGCAAAGAGATGACGGTAGAGGAGCAAAGAGGAGAACCAGATTTCCATCGCGATGGAGGCCGTCGCGATGAGGAGAAGTGAGGAAAGAAGAGGGAACTCACCGAGACGCCGAGGAGGAGGACGATGAGAAAGAAGAGAAGCACCGCATCGGCCGCCGGGAGGAGGAATGGAGGATGGTTGGTGTCTGTCTTGGAGTTGGAGAGGAGCCGAAGAGGTTTAGCCATTTTCCCATTTAGGAAATTAGGAGACTAGGAGAGGGAGAGCTAGGGAGGAGGGCCTTAGTCCGTTGGATGCAAGGTTTGGATTTCCAAATGATCTCGACCGTCGAATTTCAAACTCATGTGGTCTTGTTAAGTCACGGGCTTGTTTGAGCTCGTGTGCTGCTCGAGTTCGAGCTCGGACTTAAACGGGCCTCATTTTGAGCTCGGGCTTGGGCTCGTTTGACTAACGAGCCGAGCCCGAGCAGCTTGGCCCGTTAACAGGCTTACTGCACATCCATTACTATTATTTTTTAGAACTTGAGATCAAATCATCCGTGTGGGACTAAATACACGTCCCCATGAGTCCTCACATACTCTTCCTCTTCCTCCCGCTGTTTAAGCCCTGGTGTTCTCATTAGGCTAAGAGTTCAAATTAATTTAAATCTAATCACAAGCACTACGATTGGTCTGTGGTCAGCCCCAATAGATCCGTATTGCAGTATTCGTTAATTCACATAGGTTATAGGCCATGTTTGCTATGATATTATTTGTGATAACTCAAGACTTCACCCAAAATGGCTAGCCGGAAGATATTATTTAGCTTTCTTAATTTTGTATAAGTATCCAAGTCCATTTAGCGAACAACTGATATGGAACTAAACCCACATTCGCACGTGTCCTCACATAAGGCCGCTAAACCTCGTTCCTTAGGGCGTTCGGAAGGGTCCTGCATTAATATTCAGCATTGCTTCGCTCGCCATCCTTTTTTTTTTGGTAAAAGCGGCAATCTATATAACTCTAACGTGAGTACATCCTACCAAATTACGAGAAAGTAAAGAGTACAAGGGAGAGGGAATGTCTCCTATAAATGTCCAGAGAAATTCTACGGAATGCCGGGCGACAAAGGAGGCGACCAAGTCTGCTGCCCTGTTGGCCTTCCGAAACACATATGCTGCTTGGAAGCCGCCCATCTCTTGAACCAGCTTATGGGTCTCTCTGATGAGAGGATGGCCATCATTATACCTATCTACACCTCGAATCCAGTCAATTACCACAAAAGAATCCCCCTCGAGATACACCTGCTCGGCTCCGAGGAACCTCCTCGCATATGACAACCCCTCTCATGCAACCCGAAGCTCTGCCCCTACAACAGTGAGCCCAGGCGTGCACCGACCCCCGACTGCTACCAGTCTGCTAAAAGATCTCTGATCACAAATCCGACACGCCCAGATACACCGTCCACCGACATACTACCATCGAAGTTTACTTTGAGATGTCAAAGGAGTGGGGGCACCCAAGAAACAAGGACGAACCTGGGCGTTGTGATAGCGGAGAGAGTGTCCTACATGTCCCTGGCCATCTCAGTAGAGAACAACGTAGTAGCTGCGGTAACCTCTTCCGTCTGCAGTATAGCTCTATCCACCACCACCCTTGGAGACGACCTCCTACCTTCAAATAGGCCGGCATTCCTGTCTAGCCAAATATGATAAGCCAAGTATGCTCTAAAGATCTCCCCTTCCAGAATCTAGGACTCCGCATAGAAACTCTCAACAAACGGATCAAGTCCTGTGCCGACTCCACCGAATGGAAAAAGGGTGCAGATGATTTACTTTATATCTTCCTCGCCTTGAGACACTGCAAAAGAACATGACAATTGTCTCCTCAATCTCCGTACACACCTCACAGCACTAGATAACCTGCGCTCCTCGCCGAGCTAGCAAACTTCTAGTCGGTAGGCATCCCCATCCTTCATTGGCTGTCTTATCATTTCGAATTCCGGAAAGAAAACACTTTCAGCAAGTGTTACCCATAACCGATTGTTCTTTTGCTGCCCGTATCCATTCAATTGGATTCCCGCTCTGAGCCGCTCCAACGAAGAAAGCGACAACCCGGAAGAGACTTGGGCCATTGTAACGTGCTTTATATAAGAAACCAAGCCAGCGAGCAGCGGGAATTAGGAATTGGAAGGATTTATCGAACACATAGTGCACTGAGGCTTGGCTTTTTTCTGGAGGTGCCCTCCATGTGGATGGTCGAAATCGGATAAATCATGCAATAAAGGGACAGTAACTAGCAGCTTGGGAAGCTTCAATATCCTCTCTCCTGGCCTCTCCTCTCTAAGCAGTGAGAAAACTTTCGTATATATCAAGGGGCTCCACCAAGTTAGAAGGCCAAAAATCTCTGCACGAGGTGGACAAACCATCACCTTTGGACTCTACCAAGTCATCCACCGGTGAGCTAGCCGTTGCAACTCTTCTCCACTTTCCGGAAAAATCTTGGAAAAAGCCTAGACTAAGTGATTTTCCAAAAGCCAAAAGGATCCACAGGAGGTAAACTGTGAAAGAAGGGTCGATGACAGGACATGGAAGTCGGTCAACCTTAGATAAGACATGCTGGGTGCAGTAGCGGGATGTCGTAGAGCAAGGATAATGAAAATGCAATTTTCTCCCGTCTTGTTCGTGTCGATATATAATTGTAACTCAGAGCCAAGTTGATATATAATAGTAACATAAAGAGATGCTCAAGTACATCGCTCGATGGTGCCAAGAAGCATATATACAAAACCATCATGTGCTCCGCTCCTTGGAAGGACAAAGTTGATAGTAACTCGAGCCGAAGGCACAAGAAATTAGCAAAAAGAGACACCCAAGTACGTCGCCCAAAGATTCCAAGAAGCCTATATACAAAACCACCGTGTCCCACTTTTCGGAAGGGCATGAATGGACCATCTTCTATCACCACGATATATATGATGCAGTCGTCGGCAAGAAACATGGAAATCGTCCCCTTTGTATCCTCCTCCATATATATTCATCTGCATTCCTTTTCGATTTTGCAATCCTTTCCTGTTTGTGGTTTTTTCAATCACCAAGTCCGAAAAATGACCAAGCAAGCGGCCATGAACGGTCTCGGCGATCCAAAGGTTCATTTCGTTTTTGTTCCTTTTATGGCCCAAGGACACATGCTTCCCATGATTGATCTAGCCCAGATGCTTGCGAAGCGTGGCGTGCTTGCAACTGTGATCACGACACCCCTCAACGCCTCCCGAATCAAGAACACCATCGACCGTGCAGGGGAGGCCGGCCTGCCGATCCGTTTCGTCCCACTACGATTCCCTTGTGCAGAAGCTGGCCTACCCGAAGGCTGCGAGAACGTGGATGTCGTCCCTTCGGGAGAACTAGCACAGAACTTCTTTGAAGCGACTAGCTTACTAGGACAGCCGCTTGAAGCATATCTCCGAGAACAGCAGCCCTATCCGAGCTGCATCGTTTCGGATTTTTGCAACCCATGGACTCGGGAGGTTGCTTCCAGGCTCGGAGTACCATTGTTCACATTCTACGCGATGTGCTGCTTCTATCTCCTAAGCGCATCTAACATTCTTCGCCATGGCATCCACGATGCCATCGCTGATGAGACGGAGCCTTTTGTGGTGCCTGGTCTGGCGCACACGATCGAGGTAACGAAGGCCCAAGCTCCAAGCCTTTTCCCTGGAACCGAGTGGGAGAAGATGCGTGAAGGCATAAGCGCGGCAGACCGAGCGGCCGATGGCATAGTGGTGAACAGTTTCAGCGAACTGGAGCAATGGTACGTGGAGAGGTACCAAGAAGTCATGGGGAAGAAAGTTTGGGCCCTCGGGCCGCTCTCTCTCTGCAACAAAGATGCAGCTGATACGGCTGCTCGGGGGAAGGAGGCATCCATCGACAAGGATCGATGCTTGAGATGGCTCGACTCGATGAAGCCGAGGTCGGTAGTTTATGTCAGTTTTGGTACCCTGACACATGTGTCACCTTCCCAAATCATCGAGGTAGGAGCCGGCCTGGAGGCTTCAAACCATCCATTCATTTGGGTAATCAAAGAAGTCGAGAGCTCGCCAGAAGTGGAGATATGGCTGTCGGGGGGGTTCGAAGGGAGGACGAGTGCGAGGGGTCTTATCATAAAGGGGTGGGCGCCCCAGGTGATGATCCTCTCTCACCCTGCGGTTGGAGGATTCCTGACGCATTGCGGGTGGAACTCATCGATGGAAGCCATCTCGGCAGGGGTGCCAATGATAACGTGGCCCTTCTTTGGAGATCAGTTTCTCAATGAGAGGTTGATCGTGGATGCTCTGAGAACCGGAATCATGGCTGGGGTCAAAAATCCCTGGATCTGGGGGACTGTTAGCAACGAAGCGTCTGTGAAGAGAGATGGCGTAGAGAAGGCAGTGCGCAGCTTGATGGATGTAGGGGAGGAGAGGCAACGGAGAAGGGAAAGAGCTACGGAACTAGGAGAGAAGGCCAGGAAGGCTGTGGAGGAAGGAGGATCGTCGTATGCAAACATGACGCTCTTGATCGAGTACGTACGCGACAAGCTGCAGCAGTCTCGCAACCCTCTTGGTTCTTCCGACCACTAGAGCTTCGAGCATTCCTGCTGCAGCTCTCTAATCCTAATCGCCGTTGTTCCCTACTCCATGTTCCTGTATCCATGTCTATGAACTTGCCGGCTTTATTTGCGCTGCGCACTGTATCTGAATTATTTCGTGCGAGAATACGGCATTACTTAAAATTCAGTAGTACATCAATACAACCAAAACAATATACTTGACAGGGACGTCGAATGATGAGATCAACGGTACCGAGCTAACAGACTTCTACATCTCTTTAATGCAACCTCTCATTAATCCGCGTTCTAAAACTCCAGCAGATTCTGGAGTCTTTGGATTAGGTCTCTGCCGCAGCTTGAGCTGCATGGGCCTGGCTCCGCCGAAGGTGATGGCCTTTTGAGTTATTCTATACAGTTAAACTTTTTCTCCATTTAAGGGATCGTATGAACTCAAACTGGACTCTTTCTCATCCTAGTTTTTCGTAACTTCATAATGACAAGCGGAACATTTAGTTGCATATCGAGCTTTGCCAACAACGAATGCAATGGCTTTTTCACTACCTTTGCATGCTTGGCACTTTGAATTTTCACAACCATGGGGTAAGAGCAGAATTCGAACCATCATTGAGAGGTGCTTCACGACAGCCAGCAGCTAGATACTATTGCCTTTACAAAAGAGAGCTGCAAACAAAACCGATTTATAGAACCCAAAATATGTAACAAAAAAGACGAAGTGCACCAACTGGCGGAGTTGGTGAAGCCTCTTAGTGTTGATGCGAAAGATCTTGGTTCAATTTCTGCCCTCAACATTATTCGATGGACCTTTAACCCCACCTTTTCTAGAGAAACACAACTAGCATTCCCATCCCTTCTAGAAAAATATTATTTTCATGGAACTAATGTCAAGAGGGTAGTAAACGTCGTATAGCATTAGCTCGTAAATGTTTGGTTCATTGTACTCATTTCATAAGCTCCTAAAGTAGCGGGATTTTAATTTGGGTAATTTAACAATTTGAGCAGAACGGCGGCTACATTCAGAACTAAAACTTTATTGTCTAAACAAAAAAGGCAGCCTGCGGCCGAGACATTTGGAGAGATTAATTAACAAAATTATTGAACTCAAAACTGTTGCATAAAGATGATCTAACAGATCTCTTGCATAAATGATAAAGCGTAGAATTTTTGGTACCCTGTAATCCTAGGAATATACTGAGATGAGGACCAAAAGAGAAGGTGATATTTCTAACATAGCATACCAAAAATTCTATTTCTTCAGAAAAGGAAACTGTAGTAAACTGAACGGTTGCTGTACAGTGAAGTTCTGAAAGGTTCATTGCAATACATGTCTTAACTAAACTGTATATGGTGTCATCTAATAATTCAATGTCCACATATGCCGCTCAACTTCACATGCTGTCACTGGTAAAGGACAACAAGAAAAAGTTGTATGAAAGCATGCAGTAGAAGGTTGTATGAATGCAAATGCACTATGGAAAAAAGAGAAATGAGAAGTCAGCATAACACATGGACAATAACAATAACCAAAGAATTTTAGCTTATCTTCCTTTGAAGCTGTGAAAGTATATAATCACACTACAGAACACAATGTGTATTATTTACAGCATCTAGGAAATTTGGATGCCTCTACAGAAATATGTGATTGATATATGTACAATAATGAAGTCTAGAGGAAGGTTACATGCAGCATCATGCTCATGCATCAATAAGCAACAGCACCAGAAAACCCATCTCCATCATGAAGCAAGCTCTCTGTTAACCAATAGCCATCCCAAGAGCCACCTACCCTCTGTCACCAAGTGGCAGCGACTACTCAGATATACCAACTAACAACAATCTCTTTGTGGAATGGGGCAGAAACAAACCTGAACCATGGTAAATTGGAAGATTTCTTCCTCCTCTGGTCGAGAACCTTGTATCCAAACTCTCTGTTTGAATCGATTCTGTTTGCACGTTCAAATATCATGAAACAATACAGTAAAGTAAAATATCCATTAAAATTCAATTTAAATATTTCTAGATATGTTTGAAGTTAATATAAACTTACATTGTAGACTTATTAAAATTTAAAATAATATTTCATGTAACAAAGAAAACTGAAATTGAACTCATAGCAATGATATACCTCTTTAACCCACAAACTGCTCAAGATCTTCCTTTCCTTGTGACAAAGCAAAACCCGGTAAGTCGAATGGTGAAATATTCGCCTGAAGCGCTCAAACTGCATTGAAAAATAAATAGAAGTGATAGAAGATAGGAAATACAAAAACAAATTTCCATATGTTCACTTAATCATCACTAACTCAAAGAGTAGATAACTGACTGACCTGCCCTAAATCAAAGAATGGGCCAAAGTAGGTCGACCTTTCAAATGGATCAAACCCAGCAAACTGAAAAGTATATTCACAAACTCAGTGGATTCCTGAGTTCCATGAAAATGTAAACCAAGAAATGCCAGTACCCAAGAATTAAAAAAACATACCCTGTACATGACTTCTATCCCATAGTCTTGACGAGGTTGATCATTGTATTTTAGTGCTTCAAGTTGGCACTGCACTGCTTCTTCTGCACTAAACTAATATATAAAATCAAACTGCATGTATATTATAGAAAGAAAAACACGACAAACTTTACTAGTTTTGCAGTCAGAGAAATACATTCAGCCTTGGGCCAAAAGGCCTTTTCCTGCGAGATTCAAGCCTGCAAAAAAAATCAGCGCAAACAAAAGCCAATCACAGGAAGCAATCATAAGTTTCAATACAGATAATTTGAAGAAAATTCAAATTTTTTACAAAATTGATAGATATCCCTGCATGAATCAAACCATGTCTCAAGGGTGGAAAAAACATATTTCAGAAAAGAAAAGTCTGCTCAAAAGCATTTTAGATTTTGAACGATGTCTTATAGGTGGAAAAGGGATAAAAGGAAAGTGTGTAAAATTCTCATCAAAGTAATATACAAGAAACAAAGTTATGTTAAAGTTTGAAGTGTGCAGGAAAAAAAAGAGCAGCAAGCAATCATATTTTTCATATTTGAATAAATAAAGCTATTGTATTAGACTAATCCATGCAGATAAAAGCACAATGCGCATATCTATGTATCCATCCATTGTGTGATCATCAGGTTCAATATATTGCCTTTTCATCAGGCTATAACTTTTCCACATGGTCTCCTCTTATTGATTTTTGACCTTTTGTATCATAGAACCTCTTGTTACATTGCAACATATTATTTTGTTGCTGTTGTATTCAAAATCAAAGCTAATGAAAACACAATGAATAATTAATTTAAGGCTGACAATGCTTTAACAGATAGAAAGATGAATTACCATAAATGTGTTCCTTTCCTTGTGTGCTAAACCTTGTGAAGGAACTTCTTTTTTTTTTTCGAAAAAATGGTTTGCACTGCAGATGAAAGCCTTCACTAGCAAAGATACTCAGAAGATAAGGTTTAATTTCCTTAAAAACAAAGAAAGCAAAATGTTGCCCAGAGATGGTCACCCAAGAGGGGGGTGAATTGGGTGTTTTAAAATTTTTTGTCTAATAAAACACACAAATGTATGAGCTAAAGTAAAAATAAAGGTATGAAAACAGACAATCGCAAACACAAGCTTTTATAGTGGTTCGGAGCTTCCACTGCTCCTACATCCACTCCCCAAAGCACTTTGAGAATTTCCACTATAATCCAAGATTACAGTACGGTAGTTTTGCGAGTGCACTACCCAACTCGTTGTTTTACACCGGGCTAACAACGAACCCTAAAACCCCCAATTTCACCTAGGCTTGGGACGCCTTTCCCTTGTTCCAAGTCCCTTGACTGGAACAAGCACAATATTGAAAAAGTTTTACAAAAGATTTGAAAGCTCTAAATAAGCAAATATAACAATGATAAACAATGAAACCCGGAAGAACCCTTTTAGCCGTTGGAAGCGTGGGAAATGGTGGTTCTTCCGATGTGGATCGCGTTGGCTTGAATGTGAGCTTTGAAGCCTAGCGGAAGAGAGTAGTTGAGCACGAAATCACTTGGGAAGCTTGAAGGCACTTGATTTCTTCACTTGAATGCACTAACTCCCTTGAACCTCTTTTTCTTTCTTCTCTCTTTAATGATCTTGTGTTGGGTTTTTTTGAGAAGTTGTTGGAAAGCACTTAAGAGCTCCCTTTTATAGCCCAAAAAGCAAATATAGCCGTTAGAGATAAAGTTAAAGAGATTTGAAATTCAAACCAAACCTGCAAAAGTTGTCAGTCGCGTTCCAGGCGCTCCGGAGACGTCTCCGCTTCATCGCGAGACGTCTCGGCTGTAAGATTTTACTTTTGACGATGTTTGGGGTCGACTCGGCGCTTTACGGGGGCGACTCCGATGATGAACGGTTTGAATCCTTGTTTTTCTGTTTTTCTGAGAGGGTCGCCTCGGCGCTTTACGGGGACGTCTCGGCTTGTTTGCGCTTTTTGCATGGGGACGACTCCGCTCCCTTGGGGACGACTCCGCCGTTATATCTCCGAAAAACATGTCTTCTGGAATTCTCTGAGAGAGTCGACTCCGCTCTTTCAGGAGACGTCTCCGCTGCCTTATCACTGAAAAAGACATCCTCTGGAATACCCTGAGAGAGTCGACTCCGCTACCTCGGGGACGACTCGGGAAGTCTGCTTTTTACTTGCGGGGACGACTCCTCGTCCTGTGGAGACGGCTCGCGCGCATCTCTTGAAATCAGCCTTTCTGCCGCCACTGAGAGAGTCGACTCCGCTACTGAGAGAGTCGACTCCGACCCTGCGAGACGCCTCGCCAGGTGCCGGGGACGTCTCCCGACGTGCCAGTTCTTCCTGTTTGTGCCAGAGACGTCTCTGGGACAAACCGGAGACGTCTCGGCTGTCCCTGATCTGTTTTCTTCAACTTAAAAAATTCTTCAATAAATTCATAAAAATTATGGGAACTTGCCTAAATATTTCTTAACAATATTCTTAATTAAACACCTAAAATTCTCAAGTAAATTGTTAAGATAAATGGAACTATACTCTAGTATTTTGTATTCATCAAAATTCATTAGGGGGTCAACAATCTCCCCCTTTTTGATGATGACAAAACACTGAGTATATGCAAAATTCGAAATTTAAACATATACACAGTATTTGATCAGATGTACAAGTCTAATGTTTTGATTAGCGCTAGATACAATGTGCATAATTCAAAATAGTCAATTTTTAGTTCTATCCTTATGCATAAAATTGATCTTAATAGCTCTTAGGCAATTTTAGCATATCTACTGAATTTCAATCAAGTTAAAATGTAGATGGATGCTAAAGACAATTGAGAGCTAAGTTCCTTTTTGACTCCCCCTTTCTTTTCCAGAAAGGCAATTATCTTAAAGCCAATATTCTTCAATTTTAACTCTTTTTATTCAACTTTCGAGTATGATTGTAAATTTTGTATTTTGCATTTCATATATTGGTTCTACAAATGTATTTTTCTACTCCCCCTTTTTGTCATCAACAATGAAGGGGACAAATTATCCTTAGGTGCTTAAAGCATACTTTCTAGTAAAATTCAGCATAGTACCATGAACCACTCAAGGGTATTCAAGTTATTGCTCCCCCTGTCCAAGTTATTTTTATTAATGAATTCAGTCATTCATACCACTCCCCCTTTGTTCTGGAATTCATTTCAGACTCCTCTTTTTGTTTAAAATAGTTACCACAAGATGTGCTCCCCCTGTTTTGTATGCATTCATAAATTGTGTCAAATTTGAGCACTTAAGGTATGTTATGAGATCTTTAAGGCACATCATAGAATCACATACACAGAGTCAGAAATGTACACAAGGTTTCAAAAGAAATTGTATGTCATTCATATATCATTGTAAACCTTTGAAGTCATTACAAAGTTAAAGGAGGAGATCATTACAAGTATTCATTTCTAATACAAAAGGTGTTTCAAAATGAGCCTAGGGTTTACAAAAGAAGAACCCTAGATGTCTACAAAATGTCCCTCATCGGCGACGTTGCTCATAAGCCCTACAAGCTGCATCTATAAATGCATTGATGGAATCTAGTAATGTTTTGAACTGCTCTCCCTGGGACTGATGAAAGGCTGCCACTAGTGCTTCAAATTCAATGCTTGCCCTTTCAATTCTTCCTCGAAGTTGGGCAACCACAGTGCCCACATTACCTCCAGGGCTTGTCAGTTCTTGAAGGCTATTTGAAATGGTCCTCAAGCTGTCTTGTAGCTCAATTGATCTGAAGGCTTGGGTGGCATTCACACTAACTAGTTCTTGCGCTGTAGCTTCTATCTGAGCTCTAATTTCCTTCAGCTCTTGTAGAATCCCTTCATGTGAGGCTCTGATGGGGGCCAACTCAGTAGAGATCATCGATCTCATCTCCTCCCTCATCTGCTGGCAAATAACAGATGCTAAAGTGCGCATCTGGTCTTCTGATAGGGAGTAGGGCCCACTGACTGGAGGAGGTGGTGGCATGTATGTGGAAGGTCCAGCTGAGCTGGAGGGTACATCAGGAAAGTCCATGTGGCTATGTGGAGGAGAGTGGTGATCAGGCTCCTGAAGTGGGATCTCAGGCTCTAGGGTTTGAGCTTTTCTCTTTGGTACCTTGACCCATGACCCATCTACCTTGTGAAACTCCATTCTTCGCATTGTGCTCTCATTATAATAGTCGGTGTTTCTCAAGGGTTTTGCAGGCTCATTTTCTGGAATGGGTACTTTGAAATGTTTGAAGAGTAGGGTAAGGATCATCCCATAAGGTATGCTAAACCTAGAATACCTATGACATGTAGCAATGTAGTTCAACATAAGTCTAGGGAGGTTTAGGGGAATCCCTAGTAGGATGTGGTGCATGATAACTAGGTCTCGCTCCGAAACAAAATCAAAGCGGCCGGTTTTAGAAAATAAGACTCGGTTGACAATACTCAAAAGGAGTCTCATCTCGGCATTCAGGTCTTGGGAGTTAACCACATCGAGAGGGCCGCAGTCCTCTCGTCCTAAAAGCAAGTTTAGGGCTATTTCCCTTTGGGGATGTGAGGTCGGAGCCTCACCGTCTTTAGGAATTTGCAAGACACTAGATAGGACATCCTCATTAATTTCTACCAATGTCCCCCGGACATATGCAGTGTACCCTAAGTCCCCTAAGGCCATATTGCTAAATAGTTCTCTAACCAGGCCGGGGTAGGTCGATGTATTGAGTGTACAAAGGTGTTCCCAACCTTGGGCACGGAGTCTCTCTCCAATAGAGAACCCCTCACTATCTAGAAAATGAAAATCTATGTACCTTCCAGTGGTTACTGTGCGATTCGCACAGGAAATGGTCGCGGTTGGCGGAGCAACCGGAGGAGACGGCGCGGAAGGCTCTTTCCTCCGTTCCTCACCGTCGGTCGCTGCCCTAGGACGCCTCCCACCAGTCCTCCTAGCTCTTTTAGGTGCCACTGAATGAAAAACCTAGGAAAATGAGGAGAAAGAGGCTAGGGTTTGTGTTGGAGAGAAAATGGAGGCTAGGGTTTTTGTTTTTGTCGGGGATGAAAGGGATAGCTCGGGTCGGCTCGAGCTGTTTCGACCTATTTTAAAAACCCTCGTTCGGTCCCCGAGACGTCTCCGCGACTAAGGCGAGACGTCTTGCCGGGGGGACGTCTCTGCGATTTGCCAGAGACGTCTCCGGCACTGAAAAATTTCAGACTGATTTTTATCTTTTCCTAATTTGTTTCATTTAATCACACTAATCAATATGATTTCTTTTGGTGAATACAGAATGAGTTTGTTTGTGATCCTCCCCCTTAATAATACATCCTATAGAGGTTTGATAATGATTTTTGAATTATTAATGTTGAAATGAGGAATGTTTGACCAAATTTCGAATACCTATGAAATAGGCTCTGAAAATATCTCTATGAAGAGTCCAAGGGAGGGTAACCATCCTCCGGAAAGTCAAACAGTTCGTCATTTAGCTTAAATGGATTCATGCTTTCACTTATGTTGACCTTGAGGTGGATTACTAGCTTGAGTAGCAAAGCATTGCAATACAAGTTGAATTTATTTGCTAGGATCATACAAGCTCAAAGCATTCCTTAAGAAGTTGAACCTATCTTTACAAAGGGGCTTTGTAAAGATATCGGCTAATTGATTTTCAGTACATACATATTCAATCATCACATCATTTTTCAGCACATGATCCCTAATAAAGTGATGCCTAATTTCTATATGCTTTGATTTAGAGTGTTGGACAGGATTTTTTGTTAAATTGATTGCACTTGTATTATCACATTTAATTGGTATGTTGTCCATTTTGATACCGAAGTCTTCAAGTTGTTGCTTAATCCAAAGAACTTGGGCACAACAGCTTCCAGCTGCAATGTACTCAGCCTCAGCTGTGGACAAGGCGACTGAATTCTGTTTCTTGCTAAACCAAGAAACCAAATTAGCACCCAAGAATTGACATGTGCCACTTGTGCTTTTTCTGTCGAGTTTGCACCCGGCAAAATCAGCATCGAAATAAGCAATTAAATTTATGTCAGATTGTTTAGAATACCATTAGCCTACATTAGATGTCCCTACTAGATATCTAAAAATTCTTTTAACAGCTTGCAAGTGTGATTCCTTAGGACATGCTTGGTATCTAGCACACATGCAAACACTGAATAATATATCTGGCCTACTAGCAGTAAGGTAAAGTAAAGAGCCTATCATACCTCTGTACAATTTGCAGTTTATACTTTTACCTTTTTCATCTTTGTCAAGCTTGCAACTTGAGCCCATGGGTGTGCTAATTTCCTTTGCATCCTTCATCTTGAATTTTTCCAACATTTTCTTGATATATTTGGATTGACTGATGAAGATGCCTTCCTCTGATTGTTTTATTTGTAGCCCAAGGAAGAAGTTGAGCTCACCCATCATGCTCATTTCAAATTCTCCCTGCATAAGCTTGGCAAACTCTTGACAAAGACTATCATTAGTAGCACCAAAAATTATATCATCCACATAAATTTGCACAAGCAATAAGTCATTTCCTTTTCTTTTAATGAAGAGGATTTTGTCTACATTTCCTCTCTTAAATTTATTTTCAATTAGAAAATTACTTAATCTTTCATACCATGCCCTAGGAGCTTGCTTAAGCCCATACAATGCTTTATGCAATTTATAAACGTAATCTGGATGTAAGTGGTTTTCAAAGCCTGGAGGTTGTCCTACATAAACTTCCTCCATTATATAACCATTTAGAAATGCACTTTTTACATCCATTTGATAGAGTTTAAAGTCCATGAAGCATGCATATGCCAAAAGTAGTCTAATAGCCTCTAACCTAGCAACAGAAGCAAAAGTTTCATCAAAATCTATTCCTTCCTCCTGATTATAGCCTTTGGCCACTAGCCTAGCTTTGTTTCTTATTGCTACTCCATCTTCATCTAGTTTATTTCTATATACCCATTTGGTGCCTATAATTGAAACATTAGGGGGTCTTTTCATTAAAGTCCAAACTTGATTTCTTTCAAATTGATTTAATTCCTCTTGCATAGCATTCATCCAATTATCATCTTTTTCGGCTTCTTCTAGTGATTTAGGCTCTATTTGTGAAACGAAAGCAAGATAATTACTAGTATTTCTTAGAGAGGATCTTGTTCTTACCCCTTGCGAGGGATCACCAAGGATTAGATCCCTTGGATGACCATGTGCATACCTCCATTCCCTCGGAAGATCTTGATTTGTTGCTTGGGGTTGATCTTCATCTTGCTGAATTGTATCTTCCTTGACTTCATCCTCAAATTGTTTGTCTTGTATGGAGAACTCCTTCATTCTGTCTTCAAGTATACCTGCATCATTATCTTCTTCTTTTCTAGAAGAATCTCCATTAGCTTCATCAAAGACAACATGTATGGATTCTTCAACAACGAGAGTTCTCTTGTTGAAGACCCTGTATGCTCTACTAGATGAGGAATAACCTAAGAAGATCCCCTCATCTGATTTGGCACTAAATTTACTTAGATTGTCCTTTCCATTGTTTAAAATAAAACACCTACAACCGAACACATGAAAGTAGCTTATATTGGGCTTCTTATTTTTCATTAACTCATAGGGTGTTTTCTTTAAAATAGATCTAACTAATGCACGGTTTAAAATGTGACATGCAGTATTTATTGCTTCAGCCCAAAAGTATTTTGGTAGATCCGATTCGCACAACATGGTACGAGCCATATCTGCTAGTGTGCGATTCTTCCTTTCTACCACCCCATTTTGTTGGGGTGTCCTAGGGGCCGAGAAATTGTGATTGATACCATTTTCGTCACAAAACTTTTCAAAGTGCTGATTTTCAAACTCGGTACCATGATCACTCCTAATTGCTTTTAGTTTAAGATTGAGTTCATTCGAAATTCTATTATGAAACTTGATAAAAGCGGGAAAGGACTCATCTTTATGTGCAAGAAATGAAACCCATGTAAAACGTGAAAAAATCATCAACAATTACAAGACCAAATTTCTTACCCCCTAGACTAGCAGTTCTAGTGGGTCCAAACAAATCCATGTGAATTAGTTCTAGGGGTTTTGATGTTGAGACTATGTTCTTAGACTTGAAAGAGCTTCTTGTTTGTTTCCCTAATTGGCATGCAGCACAAATTTTGTTCTTTTCAAAGTCTATTTTTGGTAGTCCTTTGACTAGATCTTTTGTAATCAATTTAGAAATTAAATCCATGCTAGCATGCCCTAACCTACGATGCCATAACCAACTAGTCTCATTAACTTTGGAATCCATGGCTACAAGACATTGGCCATCCTTCATGGTGAGATCATCAAGATCTACCATGTAAACATTTCCATGCCTATGTCCCGTAAGTATGATCTCATTGTCAACTGGACTACTAATTATGCATAGTGAAGATTCAAATGACACTTTAAAACCCTTGTCACAAAATTGACTTATACTTAATAAATTATGTTTTAGTCCATTAACTAACAATACATTGTCAATAAATGAGGAGGGTGATATGGAGATTTTACCAACACCAATGATTTGACCTTTTGCATTGTCTCCAAATGTGACTACTCCTCCTTCTTTTGATTTCAAGGTGACGAAGAGACTCTTGTCACCGGTCATATGCCTTGAGCAACCACTATCAAGATACCACATTCTCTTTTTATTCTCGGCTGCAAGGCATACCTGCAAAATGATCATGTGAAGCTCTTAGGTACCCAAGTTTTCTTGGGTCCTTCGTGGTTAGTGTAGTTGGTTCCCTTAGGCACCCATACTTTAGTTATGTTTTTAGCTTTTACAAATGTACTCTTGTTTGTTTGGATCTTTCTTTGAATACAAGAGTAAGCTTTATGTCCACTTTTTCCACAATAAAAGCATGTAGGTTTTTCAGTTTTGACATCTTTTGCTTTCATAAAGAAATTCTTTAGATACTTTTGTTGCTTGTTAGTTTTATATCCTAATCCGGCTTTATTAAAAACAGCTCTTTGATTTGAAAGAATAAGACTTAATTTTTCAGAGCTTTGTGTAAATTTTTTAACAATTGGTTTGTACTTATGTACCTCATTCTTAAGATTCAAATTTTCTTTAACTAGTTCTTCCTTATCCTTTTTAAGGGATTCAACATGTTGTGCAAGTGAGGTATTATTATCGAGTAAGGATTTTACTTTTAGATTTAATTCCTTAATTAGTGTTTTTGCCGTTTCATTTTCAATGCTAAGTTTTGAATTTTTATTTTCTAGATCAATGGTGTTAACATTTTCAACGCTCTCTTTCTCAATCAATAGATTTTTAATATCATCCTTTAGTTTTAGATTGGAGGCTTTTAATTCTTTATTCTTTGCTCCTAACATACTACAATCACTCATAAGTTCTTGAAAAGCTTCATACAATTCTTCTAAAGTAAAATTTATAGTTGAGTTTTGACATACCTCGTCATCTTCGAATGCCATGAAGCACAAGTTGGCGGTTTCTTCCTTCTCTTCCTCGGAGGAGGATGTGTCACTATCATCCCACGTTGCTTTCAATGCCTTCTTCTTCTTCTTTCCAAAGTGCTTCTTTTGTTGAGGGCATTCGGAACGAATGTGTCCCGGTCTCTTGCAATCATAGCATATGATTGGGTCTCTTTCTTTTTCTTTTTCCTTTTTCCAATCATTTCTCCCTCCAAACTTCTTTCTTGGGAAGGGTTTCTTTCTTCTCATGAATTTCTTAAATTTCCTTACTATTAAACCCAAGTCCTCATCTTCGCTTTCTTCTTCACTCTCACTACTTTCTTCTTCACACACACTCGAAGTAGCCTTGAGTGCGATTGTCTTCTTCTTTGGCGCATCTTCTTCATGTTGCTTCATTGTCAGCTCATGCGTCATCAATGAGCCCAATAGCTGTTCGAGTGCCAATGTGTTGAGGTCTTTGGCTTCTACAATCGCCGTGACCTTCGTTTCCCAAGCTTTCGGCAAAGACCTGAGAATTTTGCTCACAAGTTCTTGATTAGTATAAGATTTACCCAAACTCTTTAAACCATTTATTATGTCGGTGAAACGTGCGAACATGCATGTGATGGTTTCATTGGGTTCCATCTTAAATAGCTCATATTTGCGAACTAGAATGTTCACTTTAGATTCTTTGACTTGATTTGTACCCTCGTGGGTAACTTCAAGTCTATCCCATATTTCCTTGGCAGAAGTACAGGTTGAAACTCTATTGAACTCATTCACATCTAGAGCACAAAATAATGAGTTCATGGCTCTAGAGTTGAGTTGAACCATCCTATTATCATTCTCATCCCAATCCTCCTCAGGTTTGGAAACTTGAATGCCATTAACCATGTGAGATGGTTCTTGTGGTCCCTTAACTATAACCCTCCACAAGGCATAATCTTGTGCTTGAATAAAGATCCTCATTCTAGTTTTCCAATAGGTATAATTTGTCCCATTGAAGAGTGGAGGTCTATTGGTTGCCTGCCCCTCAGCAGGAACATTGTTGAAGGGTGTTGCCATCTAGATCTTTAGCTAAGACGGTTAGGTCTTCAAGAAATATACAGAGCACCCGCTCTGATACCACTTGTTGCCCAGAGATGGTCACCCAAGAGGGGGGTGAATTGGGTGTTTTAAAATTTTTTGTCTAATAAAACACACAAATGTATGAGCTAAAGTAAAAATAAAGGTATGAAAACAGACAATCGCAAACACAAGCTTTTATAGTGGTTCGGAGCTTCCACTGCTCCTACATCCACTCCCCAAAGCACCTTTGGGAATTTCCACTATAATCCAAGATTACAGTACGGTAGTTTTGCGAGTGCACTACCCAACTCGTTGTTTTACACCGGGCTAACAACGAACCCTAAAACCCCCAATTTCACCTAGGCTTGGGACGCCTTTCCCTTATTCCAAGTCCCTTGACTGGAACAAGCACAATATTGAAAAAGTTTTACAAAAGATTTGAAAGTTCTAAATAAGCAAATATAACAATGATAAACAATGAAATCCGGAAGAACCCTTTTAGCCGTTGGAAGCGTGGGAAATGGTGGTTCTTCCGATGTGGATCGCGTTGGCTTGAATGTGAGCTTTGAATGCCTAGCGGAAGAGAGTAGTTGAGCACGAAATCACTTGGAAAGCTTGAAGGCACTTGATTTCTTCACTTGAATGCACTAACTCCCTTGAACCTCTTTTTCTTTCTTCTCTCTTGAATGATCTTGTGTTGGGTTTTTTTGAGAAGTTGTTGGAAAGCACTTAAGAGCTCCCTTTTATAGCCCAAAAAGCAAATATAGCCGTTAGAGATAAAGTTAAAGAGATTTGAAATTCAAACCAAACCTGCAAAAGTTGTCAGTCGCGTCCCAGGCGCTCCGGAGACGTCTCCGCTTCATCGCGAGACGTCTCGGCTGTAAGATTTTACTTTTGACGATGTTTGGGGTCGACTCGGCGCTTTACGGGGGCGACTCCGATGATGAACGGTTTGAATCCTTGTTTTTCTGTTTTTCTGAGAGGGTCGCCTCGGCGCTTTACGGGGACGTCTCGGCTTGTTTGCGCTTTTTGCATGGGTCTGCTCCCTTGGGGACGACTCCGCCGTTATATCTCCGAAAAACATGTCTTATGGAATTCTCTGAGAGAGTCGACTCCGCTCTTTCAGGGGACGTCTCCGCTGCCTTATCACTGAAAAAGACATCCTCTGGAATACCCTGAGAAAGCCGACTCCGCTACCTCGGGGACGACTCGGGAAGTCTGCTTTTTACTTGCGGGGACGACTCCTCGTCCTGTGGAGACGGCTCGCGCGCATCTCTTGAAATTAGCCTTTCTGCCGCCACTGAGAGAGTCGACTCCGCTACTGAGAGAGTCGACTCCGACCCTGCGAGACGCCTCGCCAGGTGCCGGGGACGTCTCCCGACGTGCCAGTTCTTCCTGTTTGTGCCAGAGACGTCTCTGGGACAAACCGGAGACGTCTCGGCTGTCCCTGATCTGTTTTCTTCAACTTAAAAAATTCTTCAATAAATTCATAAAAATTATGGGAACTTGCCTAGACATTTCTTAACAATATTCTTAATTAAACACCTAAAATTCTCAAGTAAATTGTTAAGATAAATGGAACTATACTCTAGTGTTTTGTATTCATCAAAATTCATTAGGGGGTCAACACAAAACATACACATGTTCCACATCTTCTTCCATAATAATTAGAGTCTCAAGGACACGTGCACGTGCATGCGCACATGAAGAACCGAAACAAAAACAAAAACAGCCTCAAAGTCAACAGATCATCTCCCCAGTAATGAACAATGACTCCTAGCCACTCCTTGGCGGCTACAAAGGAATCTTTGTCCCCTCGGTTTTGACATCTTATGCGAACAGTGCCGCCTCAGTTCCTCTGAATGAATAGAGCACTAATTCTGAGAAGTCCACAGCACAATGAAGATAAGACCTGCTGGAGCTTATTACTCCTAAACTAACCACTAATTCCATCAAAATCAGATCACAGTAACATACTCCAGAGCTTCCTTGTTACATTAGCATTGGTCCAACCCTTCAAATGACTCTCAGGAGGGTTGACAAAGAACCAAACAGCAAGCAGTATTGACTGAGCATCTCCCAAAGTATTGTTTCAATCATGAAAGATTGTTTCAAACATGTTAGGACACACGTGCATACCTCATTGGAGCCTACAAATCCTCAAAGAGGAATGGTGCAATTATTATTCTCAGCTTTTCAGATTCTTGATAGATGCACACTCCAAATACTAAATTCTTATTTTATCACAAGTACTATCTTCAGTCAAGATCACATAACTTCAGTATAGTAAAAAAAAAAAAGATGAAATAGGAACTGCAGTCAATACGAAGTCAAATAAAAATTTGGAGGACGTGATCTCTACTGCGACAACAAGAATCTGAATCCCATAAACAGGAATATCAGTGAGGTCTGACAAATTTATGCACATAGTGCAAATTAAAGTTAATATAGCATACTTGGTAAAACATGTCTAAATCTAGAATCTTATTTGACCACAAAGAATATTTTCAGCCAAGATTGCATGCAATCAGATGAATAGAAAACTTCCAGATTGGATTTCAACCATTCCAAAGTTATGAGAAGACGTGAACTCTAATAAGCTACCAAGAATCTGAATCCATAAGGTTGTCCAATTGTCCCTGCCTAAATAACTGTTGGGGGGAATAAAGTTTCCCCCCAAATGACATAAATGCCCCAGAGAAGCCGTACAACCTCCGACCCCGGACAGCAGAAGTCGGCGTCCGACCTCGGAACGCTCGGCCACGAGACGACCGACCCCGAGACCTCCGACCTAAGAGAAACCCCGATGTCCGAGGACCGTACTCTAACATCCCTCCGGCATTTATTGCGCATGGCCGCTGCAATCTTCCGGCACACTCAACAATAAATGCGGATCTCCGGCTTACTCCACCATTAATGCGGATCTCCGGCTTACTCCACCATTAATGCGGATCTCCGGCTTACTCCATAATAAATGCGCGTGGCTCCTGACATCTACGGATCCCCAGCTCTCCACGGCAAATCGACCCAGCAGGGTCTAGTCGACTATGATAAGTCTCTGATCTCGGCCATACCGCCAACATCAGTGCAATGATTCGCCTGACCGAGCACCGACCTGAACAACATGCCGAGCCATACTACGGCCTCTCCCTGTTACATCACAGGTAAACCGACCCCCGCATATAAAAGGGAGCCTTGGCCTCTCAAGGGGGAGGGAACATTGGTACCCCCAAAAATTCACTGTTTATCTTCCTTCTCCATACTATTTGCCCCCCTCACTGACTTGACCGTCGGAGGGCCGGCGCCGGAAAACCCGGCCACCGGTTCGTGTGCAGGCACCCAGACAGAGGACGCCGCCCGCCGGCGGACCACCGCCCCGCCGTGAGAACTCACATCCGCTCCCTCTCTTCGACCGAAGATTGCCCCCGGGTCCAATTTCCAGCAACAGTTGGCGCTAGAGGAAGGGACCGAGTAGCAGTCATGAAGTTGAGAAGTAAGGGAGCCTCTAACATCTCCCGGCGTCCCCCGCAAAGTCCTGGACACTCCGTCCAGAATTCTCCAACTCCAGCTGATCCAGTTCCTCAGGTCCAGCCGGAACAGTTTAACGCCCTGGTGCAGCAAGTCCAGGCCCTGGCCGCCGTCGTTCAAGGTCTACGGCGCGAGGAGGCTTTACCCTCACTTCCCCCGCAGGCCCAGGCCCCGCCGGAGTGTCTCCCCAACGGCCCGGTTCTCCCCAGCCAAAATTTGCATGGCTCCTCCAGAGCCAACAATGGAGAACGAGCTTCTCCCCAGAGAGAGTCACCGGGAGAAGGTTTCGACCGGAGACCCCAACTCTCTGAGGCGGAGTCAGCCCCGGACCGCCGTGGGCTGGCGCAAACCACAGCGACAATCCCACGGGTGGGGGAGCTTGACCGAAAAGTTGAGCATCTGGAGCGCCAGATCGTGGCACTCCACAGCAAGAAGGCAAGACAGGAAGGGGACTTTGAGTTCACTACCAAGTCCCCCTTCTCCCGCCAGATCGAGGACGAGCCGGTTCCCGCGAGGTTCAAAATGCCTCAGGTGGAGCCCTACAGCGGAATCACCGACCCCCTTGACCACCTGGAGAGTTATCGGGCCCTCATGGCCCTACAAGGGTCCTCGGAGGCCATACTCTGCAAGGCCTTCCCAGCAACCCTCCGAGGGACCGCCCGGCTTTGGTTTTCTGGACTGAAGCCGAACACGGTGTCCTCTTTTGAGCAGCTCGGCAGGCAGTTCGCCACCAACTTTGCTGCCAGCCGGCGCCAGCGACGGACATCAGACTCCCTCCTGGACATCAAGCAGAAGGAGGGGGAGTCCCTCAAAGAGTACCTGGACCGCTTTACCGCCGCCACATGGGAGGTTCGCGAGCTAGACCAGTCGATAGCCATGTCGGCTTTGAAGACTGGGGTTCGCTCTTACCGATTCCTCTTCTCCATCGAGAAAAGCTTCCCGGCCGACTTCACCGAAATGCTGGCCCGAGCCCGGAAGTACGCCAAGGCCGAGGAGGCAGTCGCCTCCAGGCGGGGAGCAATTGAGCCAGCCTCGAAGAAACAGAAGAAACGCCGCGAGGAACGCGGCCGACAAAGGAGCCGGTCGCCCCGCAGAGAGAAAAATCTCCCCAGACTGAGGAGTCCGCCCCGTCAGCAGGGGCGACCTCAGCAGAGGACACCTCCTCGTCCGAGGTCTCCACCACGGCCCCGGATGTACCAGGCGAGGTACGAGAACTATACACCCGTTAATGCTCCCCGGGCCGAGATCCTGATGGAAATTGAGGGTCGGGACTTCTTCCGACCCCCGCCTCCTATGCGAGACACGGGATTCCCCCGAAATACCAGGAAGTATTGCCGCTTCCACCGAGACCGTGGGCACGACACGGAGGACTGCTTCCAACTCCGGGACGAGATAGAAGCGCTCATCCGACGGGGAGTACTCAACCGGTTCGTGAGGAATCGACCTGAGGAAAGAAGGCCGGCGGAGAATGTCGCACCAACCGAAAATCCAGGCGACAACAGGCCCATCGCCGGCACCATCAACATGATCGGGCGGGCCTCGGCAGGAACAGCCGCCCAGGGAACACCCCCGAAGCGCCCACGTACCGATGAAGTCATCTCGTTCTCGGACGAGGACTTAGAAGGGGTCGAGACCCCTCACGATGACGCTGTGGTCATCTCAATGATTGTAAATAGGTTTGATGTAAAGCGTGTCCTAGTTGACAATGGAAGTTCAGCCAACATTTTGTACTACCACGCCTACCAAAAAATGGGGTTGACAGAAGGACATCTCCGGAGAATCAGTGCCCCGCTAGTCGGGTTTACCGGAGATGCGGTCTCGGTTGAAGGTGAGGCTAGCTTCCTTGTCACAGTTGGCCTCGCCCCCCGGGAGAGCACTGTGAGGATGGACTTCCTGGTGGTCCGTCTGCCCTCGGTCTACAACGCCATCCTTGGGCGCCCAGGGTTAAACACCCTTCGAGCCGTGGTTTCAACTCGCCATTTACTCATGCGGTTCCCCACCGACCAAGGAGTAGGCGAGGTCCGCGGAGACCAACTGGTCGCCAAGCAATGCTACATGGCGGCCCACACAGTGAAACAACCAGCTGAGGCGCCAGACCGCCCGACGCGCCCTTCACTCCCCATAGAAACCCTCGATGCGAGGGACACCCCCTGGAAGAAGCAAGTAGAGCCCGGTGAGCTCCTTATTCAAATCCCACTACGAGAAAATTTTTCCAAGCTAACCGTGCAGGTCGGCTCCGGCCTCGGCGCCCATGAGAGGGATCGCCTCGTCAGCTTCCTGCGGGATAATGCCGATGTCTTCGCCTGGTCGCCCGCGGACGTGCCAGGAATTGACCCTGAGGTCATGGTCCACCGACTTCAGGTGAAACCAACCAGCAAGCCTGTAAAGCAGAAGAAAAGAGGCTCCGACCCCGAGCGACAACGAGCTGCGGCCGAGGAGGTGGACAAACTCCTCGGAGCCGGCTTCATCCGGGAGGTCTCCTACCCGGACTGGCTCGCCAACATAGTCCTCGTAAAGAAGGCCAACGGAAAATGGCGTATGTGTGTGGACTACACCGACCTGAACAAGGCCTGCCCAAAAGACAGTTTCCCCCTCCCGAGCATCGACCAACTCGTCGACTCCACCTCGGGACACCAACTGCTAACTTTTATGGACGCCTTTTCAGGATACAATCAAATCCGAATGGCGCCAAAAGACGAGGAGAAGACGGCCTTCATCACCGACAAGGGCACCTACTGCTATAAGGTGATGCCCTTTGGCCTGAAAAACGCTGGGGCCACCTATCAGAGGCTGGTCAGCCAGATTTTTAAAGACCAGATCGGCCGGAACATGGAAGTCTACGTGGACGACATGTTGGTGAAGAGCCGAGCGGCGGAACACCACATAGCCGATCTCGACGAGACGTTCGCCAAGCTCAGAAAATATCAAATGAAACTCAATCCGGCGAAGTGCGCGTTTGGGGTCACCTCGGGCAAGTTCCTGGGTTTCATAGTGACCCAGCGCGGAATTGAGGCCAACCCGGAGAAAATCCGGGCACTGCAAGAGATGTCGCCTCCAAAGACAGTTAAGGAGGTGCAGCGGCTCGCGGGGCGGGTAGCCGCCCTGGGAAGGTTCGTCTCTCGGTCGGCCGAGCGTTGCCTCCCCTTCTTCAAGAGCCTCAAACGGCCGAAAGATTTCCGGTGGACAGAAGAATGCCAGCAGGCCTTTGAAGAGCTTCGGAGCCTTCTGGCTTCTCCCCCGCTGCTCACCAAGCCCCGGAAAGGCGAGGTCCTTTACTTATATCTGGCCGTCTCCCCAGCCGCAGTGAGCTCAGTTCTCATCCGGGAAGAGGACAAGCTCCAAAAGCCGGTCTATTACACCAGCCGGGTTCTCAGGGATGCCGAGACCCGATATTCTAAACTTGAGAAGACCATCTTCGCTCTCATCATCTCGGCTCGGAGACTCAGGCCTTACTTCCAAGCCCACACGATAGCTATATTGACCGACCAGCCCATGAAGCAAATATTGCAGAGGTCGGATCGTGCGGGGAGGGTCGCCAAAGGGGCGGTCGAGCTCGGGGAATTCGACCTCGAATATCGGCCCAGGCCGGCTATCAAAGCTCAGATACTCGCCGACTTCATCGTGGAGTGCACCCTTCCGGACGACCCCGAGCTGCCATCTGAGTCCGTGGAGGAGACCCCGAAGCAGCCATGGGTCCTGCACTCGGATGGGTCTTCGACCCCGGGGGGCAGCGGGGCCGGACTTATCCTCACCAGTCCAGATGGAGTGGTGGCTGAGCAAGCTCTGCGCCTCGAGTTCCCGGCCTCGAACAATGAGGCCGAGTATGAGGCTCTCATCGCCGGGCTCAAGCTGGCGAGAGAACTAAAAGTGGGAGATCTGACGGCCTTCAGCGACTCCCAGCTGGTGGTGAACCAGGTCCAAGGAGATTTTGAAGCTAAAGGGCCATCCATGCAAAAGTATCTCCAAAAGGTGCGGGAACTCACATCTGCCCTGAATTCTTTTAATATTCGGTACATTCCCAGAGCGGAAAACCTCAGGGCAGACCAGCTATCCAAACTGGCCACCTCCCGCATGAGCGAGCTTCCCAAGGGAACAGCGCTCGAGTATCTTCAGACCCCCAGCACGGAGGAACCCGAGCCTACCATGTACGTCGACTCCGAGCCAAGTTGGATCGATGGGCTCATCTGCTACCTTCAGGACGGAACCCTACCTCATGACGAGACGGAGGCTCGTCGAATCAAGCGCGAGGCTCCCCGGTATGTCTTGTACGAGAATAAACTCTATCGACAATCATTTACTTCTCCCCTTCTCAGATGCCTCCGCCCCTCCGAGGCGAACTACGCCCTCCGAGAGGTCCATGAAGGGATCTGCGGAAATCACCTAGGGGGTCGAGCCTTGGCCCATAAGATCCTGCGGCAGGGATACTACTGGCCCACACTCCAGAAGGACGCAACAGATTTCGTCCGCAAGTGCGATCGGTGCCAACGAAACGCCAATATCCAGCGCCGACCTTCAGCTCTGCTGACCTCCATCATCGCCCCCTGGCCGTTTGCCCAATGGGGGATCGACATCCTGGGGCCCTTTCCCCTGGCCACCGGACAGAGAAAGTTCCTGGTCGTCTCCATCGACTACTTCACCAAATGGGTCGAGGCCGAACCCGTTGCCCGGATCACCGAGCAAAAGATGCGGGACTTCGTGTGGAAGTCCATAATCTGCAGATTCGGACTACCCCGTATCCTTATATCTGACAATGGTCGACAATTTGACAATGTTCATTTCAGGGAATTTTGCTCTGAACTCGGCATTGATCACCGTTTCACCTCGGTCGCTCACCCCCAGACAAACGGGGAAACTGAGGTAACTAACCGAACTATTTTGCAGGGACTTAAAGCTAGGCTTGATCGGTCCAAAGGACAGTGGGTCGAGGACTTGTACAATGTCCTTTGGGCGTACCGGACCACGTTCCGACTACCCACGGGAGAGACCCCCTTCAACCTAGCATACGGCACTGAGGCCGTCATCCCGTTGGAGATCGGCCTGCCTTCTCCCAGAGTGGAGCATTACGACCCCGACACCAACTCTTCCCAGCTAAGGAGCAACTTGGACCTTGTCGAAGAAACGAGAGAGATCGCCCGGGTTCGCATGGCGAGATACCAACAGCGAACGGCCCAATACTACAACTCCAGAGTCAAGCCCAAGCTCTTCAAAGTAGGGGACCTCGTCCTCAGGAGAGCCGAGGCTTCTCAACCGACCGAGCAAGGAAAGCTCGCCCCAAATTGGGAAGGGCCGTATCAAATCGCCCGGGTACAACGACCAGGGGCGTACAAATTGAAGTCCCTGGAGGGGACTCTGATCCCACGAAGCTGGAACTCCGAGAATCTACGGATGTATTACCAATGAAACCCTAAGGGGTTCAAAACAATCAGGACAATGGACTCAGCTCCTTTTTCTGCAAATATTTCTCTCACCTTGATAACTGTAATCCTCTTTTAATATTGGGTCGTCTGTGATCCTCAGATTCCCCGGCCAAAATCGGGATGCCTCGAGGCTCGACCGTAGAGTCCCAAACTCCCTCGACCTCGGGAAGAATCGCAAGACGATGAGACGTGGAATGGAGCAGGATTCCTCGACTTAGGCCGAGATGCCCCGAGTGTCGACAGTGCGTGCCCAGACCCCTCGACACTTCGGGAAGACGGGGTAGTACCTTCGCGGCCCCCCGTGGCGCTCATCACCAACAACGGGGTAGTACCTTCGCGGCCCCCCGTCGCGCCCCCTCGACTAAGGTCGGGATGCCCCGAGGGTCGACCGTAGAGAACCAGACTCCCTCGACCTCGGGAAGGCGCCGTGAGGGGTGGAAAGGGTGGCTCCACCTGGGGCGCCACGAAGTGGACCCCCAGGAGCGGTCGACGATCCCCGATCCCCGAAGCGAGCGATCCCTCGACTAAGGTCGAGATGCCCCGAGTGTCGACAGTGCGTACCCAGACCCCTCGACACTTCGGAAAGACGGGGTAGTACCCTCGCGGCCCCCCGTGGCGCTCATCACCAACAACGGGATAGTACCTTCGCGGCCCCCCGTAGCGCCCCCTCGACTAAGGTCGGGATGCCCCGAGGGTCGACCGTAGAGAACCAGACTCCCTCGACCTCGGGAAGGCGCCGTGAGGGGTGGAAAGGGTGGCTCCACCTGGGGCGCCACGAAGTGGACCCCCAGGAGCGGTCGACGATCCCCGATCCCCGAAGCGAGCGATCCCTCGACTAAGGTCGAGATGCCCCGAGTGTCGACAGTGCGTACCCAGACCCCTCGACACTTCGGAAAGACGGGGTAGTACCTTCGTGGCCCCCCGTGGCGCTCATCACCAACAACGGGGTAGTACCTTCGCGGCCCCCCGTAGCGCCCCCTCGACTAAGGTCGGGATGCCCCGAGGGTCGACCGTAGAGAATCAGACTCCCTCGACTTCGGGAGGTACCACAGGTCAGCAAAGCGTCCGCAGACCCGCCGACCTGACACAAGACCCCTCGACCAAGGTTGAGGTGCCCCGAGGTCCGACCACAGGGTCTCAAACTCCCTCGACCTCGCAAAGAGCTACAAATCAATAAAGTCTCCCCAAGCCCTCTCAACCTCGGCGGGTGCTGTCGGGTCCGTGAGAAGCCCGAGCCCCCTTAAAGTCAAAAATGACTCCGCAGGTCGACGAGGAAGGGAAGCAGCCTACTCCACCATGCGAAGCATAACTCTGAGAATGAAAGAGGTACATTCAACTGGACGCCCTCCTTGTCAAATTCTATTTACATATTACTGAGCGGAATCTTAATGTTGGAGCCTTATCTCGCCCCAAAGTCGGGCCTCTCTAACGGGTCGGCTTAGGATCGACCTCCTAATTACATTATGCATGCACCGTTCGTCAAGCCTCCGAAACTGGTACAGAGGATTTCATAAATCAGTGCCCAACTCGGCTCTTCGACGTAAGCTCCTACGTCCGGCTGAAAAAGTGGTCCCGGCCACGAATGTGCCAGCCAAACGCGGGTACCAAGGCAATCTCTGGAAACCCAGCCTTGCTCACCGAAGCCTCGGCAGAGTCCGAGAACAATAACTACGAAAACCGTCGGTAATGACCTGCCTATTGGCCCGCGCTCCCTCTGAGGGGTTTGGAGTTAAGTTCGGAGACCCGACTAAACTCCCCGATTAGCGGCACGCACAGACCTAGTCCGGTCTTAGTTAAAGGGCTAAGGCCCGACCTCGACGCCTTGGGACTCTCCTAAAGGCTAAACGCAATGACCTCCACGACTCCCAAATCCGAGCTATAGGACTTAGAGAAATTTTCTAAAAAACTCAAGACTCGGAGCTCCTCTTCGTCGGGATGACTGGAACCCGAGAAGGCTAAGATGTAGCCCGGGAAGAAGGACAACTTCGTTAAGCAGCCCGAAAATTAAAATGCGAAGCTAGGCCATCGAGGCGGTTCGCTAAGGCCCTGGCCTCGGTCATGACAACAGAGGGAAAGATGAACACGGAATGGCAAAAATACTTTTTCATTAACAAAGGGCCGGAAGGCCAATTACAAAATTGGAAGTCGGCCGCTCAAGGGCCGACCCCGGATACAATGAAAAAGAAAAGAAAAATATGCTAAGTCCTAAGCGGCGGGAGCCACATCCGGGGGGTCGTCCGGCACATTGATGACCTCAAGACCTTCCTCCGGAACAGGCTCGGGGTCGGGAGCAGGAGCTTCGGGCACCACCTCCGGGACAGCGTCCGCCTCGGCCGCCAGAGCCACCTCCATGACACCGTCCGCCTCGGCTACCCCCGTCGAAGGCTCGGCGGGGTCTTGCTCATATATTCCCGCCTCGGATGTCAGGATGGTGGGAAGGGCTCGCACGTCGGACCCCCAGCCCCGGTCCTCCCTCGGACGGACCGTCGAGAAGTCGTACTGAGGGCAGTACAGGCGCACCTGCTCTCGGAAGTTCTCGAAGCCTCGAAGGAAACCGTCGACCGTCTCCTCCTCCAACATGTCGCGGAACTCTTGCGACTCTTTGAAGAGTTCCACGGCGTGCTCGGCTCGTTCGAGAGCCCTCCTCTCCCGGGCCTCAAGTTGCTCGAGTCGGAGGCGAAGGGCCCTCTCCTCATACTCGAGGGCCGCGACCCTGGCCTGGACCTCCCCCAAGCGCGCCTCCGTGCCGCGCATGGTTGCCTTGGTCATGGCGTGAGCCGCCTTCTCCTCCTCAAGCGCCCCCACCACGGCAAGACGCTCGGCCTCGGTGGCCGCCCACCGAGCCTCGGCAGCGGCCGACACCGCTTCTAGCTCGGCGATTCTTTTCTTGGCCGGCTCCAGCTGCTGGCCGAGCTGCCGAACTTCTTCCCGATACCCGTGGGCGAGGAACGCCATGGTGTCGAGCTCGAGAATATGCTGAAAAAAAAAAAAAAAAAAAAAAAAAAGAAGAAGCGAGGGTATTGTGAGTTGAAAGGCACGTATGCACGCTAATAACTCCGGAAAATTAAGAAGGAAACTTACCCGGGCCGTGCTGCAGTAAGCACTGCCGGCGACCTCCTCCAGCGAAATCCCCCGGAACACGGCCCGGTCCGCTGGAAGCACTGCACGCCGCAACATGGAGCGTGCGACCTCGGCGTCCTGAAAGGCCGAGCTCCCCTCAGGAATGGAAGAGTCCGGCTCAACCGACTCTTCTCGGAAAGCTCGGGAAGAACTCGGCACGATCGAACCCGAGGTCCCGGAGCCGCTCGCCTCGGGGCCTCGGGCAGGCCCGGGTCCTGGCTGCTGCGGCCGGGCCACGGACGATTCCCCCCGCCGGGCAAGGGGGGCAGGGCAAGGAGGGGCCGATGGGCCCGCACCACTGACCACCCGCTCCCGCCTCGGGTCGGCCGCAGGGGCCCCCGCCTCGGGGCCACTCGTCCCGGCCGACGAGGAAGCGCCGTCTGTCCTCGCCCTCCTCCGAGGCTGGGGATTAGCCCCCCCGGCCTCGGCCTCCCGCCTCCTCAGGCGGGAAAAAAGCGACGTGTTACTGGTCGGCATACGGGGAATATCTGAAATCAAAAATTTTGTTAAGTGTCAGGCCAGTGGCAGTAAAAGCGAAAGACAAAGAATGAAAATAACGTAGCCGCCCTTACCCTCGGGGCGCGCCGAGCTCAGACCCACGCTCGCCAGGGCGTCCTCCCGCAGGAGCTCGGTCAGGTTGTTGCCCCTCCCGAGGGCTCGCACAGAGTCTAGGATCCTCAGCTCCCTCCCCGTGGGCTCGGAGAGTCTGTTGAGGGCCTTCAGCCGTGGGTGTCCCCACCTCGGCTCAAACCCCCAAGGCGCCACAGACGCCAGAAAGAAAAACTTCCTCTTCCACTCGTGGATCGAGGAAGGGGCGCCCCGGAAGAGTGACATACCGCCCCGAAAGGCGAAGTACAACCACCCTACGTCCGCCGGATTTTTCTTTAACAGAAAACACCGACGAAAAAGGCCTACCGAAATCGGGATCCCGTGCCCGAGGCACAGGGATAAAAACCCGATTATGGTCCTCCATGAGTTCGGAGCTAACTGCGCCGGGACGAGCTGGTACTCGGCCAGTAAGTCGCTCACGAACTCATGGGCAGGAAAACGCAGGCCCGCCCAAAGTGTCTCGCGGTAGACCGCGATCCGACCTGGGGGCGGCTGCGTCACCCTGTCTTCCGGCCCTGCGGTTTCAAGGCGAAACCCGGGCTGGAAGAAGAAGCGGGAGCGGATTAATTCCAGCTCCTCTCCCGACAGACTCGACCCAACCTCTTCGGGACTGGAACCCATTCTCACGGAAGAGTGGAGCAAAAATTAAGAGTAGAAAATGGAAGTTGACGAGGAGGAAAAAAGAGGAAACCCTAGTGAAAACAGGAAGAAAACCTACTGGACATTGCCGGAAATCGCTCCGGGCACCACCAGCAAGATTCAGCTGAGGGAGGAAGCAGGGGGGAAAGACGACGAAAATAAGAGGCAGCCAAGCAAGACCTTTAGGGCAGACTCGTGGGATTTATATGGACCCCCCTGACGGCCCAGATCGACGGGGTCGGTTCTCATCCCCCCGACCGAGTTGCGCCACGTGTCGACCTCGGAAGCCGAGGCACCGTATTCACTCTGGTTTAATAAATCGGATACGAAATCGAAGCGTTGTCCCATCGGATCTCGGGGCCTCATCATGGGTCCACAGAATCAAATCGTCCTGAGGAACGAGCGGACGTAACCCCCGCTCCCCTCGTTTAATAAGATCTGGGACACGTGGAGCCCCGATGAGGCCTCCACTTCTTCGGAATTATGATCCAGTAACATGAAATCGAAAGCGTCCGACCTCGGGCCGCGCCGCGTGTCCGTTTCAAACCCCGTAACGGCACACTCATTAATGAGCCAGAAGCGTCGATTACGGAATCGAGACATCGCCTCGACGAGCTCGAGGTCCCCCCTCATTAATCCGCCGTAAAATGATCCTGGCGATTCAAGAAGCATGATGATACGAGCCCCATCATTAGCTCACCGAATAAAGCAGCCTCGAGACGAGGGCGCATATCTCACCATGAAGACTCCGGAAAGCACAAGGGGGCGGGCGAGACCTTCCCCCCAACCTTAGTGACAGATTTTACTTCCCACGTCCGAGCCCCACAAGCTGCTCGAACTCGGAAGTCGGGGGGTAGTGTTGGGGGGAATAAAGTTTCCCCCCAAATGACATAAATGCCCCAGAGAAGCCGTACAACCTCCGACCCCGGACAGCAGAAGTCGGCGTCCGACCTCGGAACGCTCGGCCACGAGACGACCGACCCCGAGACCTCCGACCTAAGAGAAACCCCGATGTCCGAGGACCGTACTCTAACATCCCTCCGGCATTTATTGCGCATGGCCGCTGCAATCTTCCGGCACACTCAACAATAAATGCGGATCTCCGGCTTACTCCACCATTAATGCGGATCTCCGGCTTACTCCACCATTAATGCGGATCTCCGGCTTACTCCATAATAAATGCGCGTGGCTCCTGACATCTACGGATCCCCAGCTCTCCACGGCAAATCGACCCAGCAGGGTCTAGTCGACTATGATAAGTCTCTGATCTCGGCCATACCGCCAACATCAGTGCAATGATTCGCCTGACCGAGCACCGACCTGAACAACATGCCGAGCCATACTACGGCCTCTCCCTGTTACATCACAGATAAACCGACCCCCGCATATAAAAGGGAGCCTTGGCCTCTCAAGGGGGAGGGAACATTGGTACCCCCAAAAATTCACTGTTTATCTTCCTTCTCCATACTATTTGCCCCCCTCACTGACTTTACCGTCGGAGGGCCGGCGCCGGAAAACCCGGCCACCGGTTCGTGTGCAGGCACCCAGACAGAGGACGCCGCCCGCCGGCGGACCACCGCCCCGCCGTGAGAACTCACATCCGTTCCCTCTCTTCGACCGAAGATTGCCCCCGGGTCCAATTTCCAGCAACAATAACTAATGCACATAACGTAATAAAATTAACAGGCATTCAAAGATAACCACAACGTGAATTTTTTCCCTCATGACTCGGGAGAAGCCTAATCACCTTTGCAACATCCAACAACCCCGAACTTCATCGTGATAAAGATGAAATCCGAGCACTCCAAATTAGGTTTTTCTTGCAACATAACTCGGCCACCACACGAATTTTCTTTTTAATGAAAGCACCACAGGAAACAATCACGAGCCAAAATAATTCAAGAAATTTATATAATAAAAAAAGAATTTTTCTACGAACAAAAGATTCCGAAAACCATAGTGCAGGAAACCGTGCCTTCGATGCGTATAAATTCCAAGAAACAAATCCATAGTGCAAATATTTCGTTATTCCTATTCTCAGAAGCATCTCGAATAACAAAAAATAGAGAGAAGAAATAAGGACGACAAAATCCTTAATTGTCACAAAGATATCCAGCATGGAACCTGTGGCCGGAAATCGACCGTCTAAATAAAAATTGACCAACAAGAGCCAAAGATCCACGGTTTCTTGTAAATATAAAAAAGAAGGAGAAAAGGGGATGAAATCGAAGAAAGGGTCCCGGATGGAATAAAGGTTTAAGAAAGAAAGGGCGAAGTAGGCGTGATACCAAGCCGAGGAGAGAAAATCGGGAACGGGAACGTCCGAGGAAGCTCTGAAACGAGCGGTCGGGGAGAAGGATTTCGATCGGCCGCCGGCGAAGAGAGATATTGACCGAGGCGACAACAACGCCATGAGTCGGAGTCGGACCACCCACCCTCGTTTCCTCTGCTTTCCCTGGATAGAGAACCATAGTATTTATGATCGCTTGTCTCTCGGACTATCCCGTCCGTGGACAAAATGACGATGGAGATTAAAACAGAAAGGAAATGGACGGTGGTCCGACTCCGACCCATGGAAGATCGGTGGACACGGAAGTGGAGCAGCCAAGCAAAATTACGTCAGCGGAAGGACATCTTCCTTGCGGAGAATTAAGGGACGATGAACTCGGTGATTGGCGGACCGACTATAGGCAGAGCTGGCTAATGCCCACATCCCACACTTCCGGGCGTTCACCAAATCATTCTGGGTAAAATTTGTATTGCAGATTATGACACTAACAGTTCCAAGTGAGAGACTGGGTAAAATTCTTTTTATGCAAAACAAGTGCACCAACTCACGTGTCATGTAATTAGGAAGTTGAAAACAAATTAGGCTATTATTTTTCAATTCATATATTGCAATCTTGGACACTTGATGGGATGGAAGAGATTTTCTAGAAGAGTTATGAGTCTGTTTCTTTTCATCTCTGTCAAAAAAATTTTTTTTTTTTTTTGAATTCTATTAGTTGCATTCATGCTCGACCAGTATAAGTCGCCGTTGTAAAAAAAAAAAACTCGATGGCTATTATTTCTCTGATTGGAAAAACAAAGAGCCAGAATTTATCATCTGCTTGCGAGTGAATGTCGCCTACTTCTCTCACTTATAGCTATTTTTTTCCTTTATTTTTTTGTTTTTATATAATCAAACTTGTCGCTGCATTGTAGTCTCATGATATACGTGTGGGATTGGAAATGTTTAGCCAGTATTATGTGCGAATGGCTCCATCTGAGCACACTGCTTATCTTTACGGAATCGCCTCCTCTTCTAGAAGAATGTTCTCAAACTAGCCCATCTTTTTATGAAATGCTCGAACTTCGCCATCGGAAACGGAGTTTGGTGTATCGCTGCTATGCTTAGTGCTGTAGGAGGAGGGTGCGATAATGATTTGGAACCTTGCAGACTTTTACGTGAGGGGTGCCTAAAGGTGTTTGCTTGTAAACAGGGCACCTCTCACTTAATTAGTGTTGGGCATCGGGCCCCCACCGGGCCCAAGGTCTAAACGGGCCGTGCCGGCACGGCCCGTCACGGGCGCAAAAGGAAGCCCGGCCCGGCCCCCGGCCCGTCTATTGGCGGGCCGGGCCGGGCACGGCACGCCACGGGCCGTGCCAGGCACGGCCCGTAACGGGTGCAAACGGGCCGTGCCAGGCACGGCCCGCAACGGTGAGGGGTGAGGAAAATAGTCGTTTCCAACGGCTATTTTGGGAAAAAGTCGGTTTTACCCCTCCTAACAGTCCAATAACGGCTGAATTGAGGGGTATTTTGGAAAAAAAAATTTTGGGGCTTCTATAAATAGCCCTTTCCTCCCTCATTCGCACCACACCAAACCAACTATTCTCTCCTTCTCTAATACTATTATTTCTCTCTTCTAAAGTGCTCTTCTAGCAATTTAATTTTTAGTTTGCATTTAGCAAGTGTTCAAGTGCTACACAAGAGGAGGTTCCTGTTGAGAAGAGAAGGTCACTCCTGTTGAGAGCACAAGAGGAAGCTCAGAATCTCGGCTCTGCGGCTCTGCCTCTGCCCTCCGACCCTCTACTCAATTCCTCCAATCCTCCTTGTGGTTAGTTTTTATTTTTTTAATTCATCAATTTATATATGTCATCTTTTGAGGAAAGTCAGTTTGGCATTCCTCCTGTTTCTGAGGGAGAAGAAACTAATCCCCAACCCCATGTTCCTAGTTCCTCTAGAACTAGTGAACCGAGTGAAGATCAAACCTCTTCTCGTAAGAGGACTAGTGCTGTATGGACTGAATTTGATAGAGTTATGGTTGATGGAGTCTGGAAAGCTAAATGTAAAAAATGTGCCAAACTTTATAGTTGTAGTAGTAGTGGGGGAAAACAACTTCTTTATGATATTTATGCTATATATGATGAAAAAATTTGTGGATCTAGAACACAAATACAAACCACTATTCCTTCTTCTAGTAGTTCTCGTTCGTCATCTATTTTTTCATTCATTGCACAGAGAAGACACACACATGCTTCAAGTTTATCTTCATCTTCTTCATCTTTAAGTAGTGAACTAGAATTTTATTTACGAAATGATCTTCAGTCTGCATATGATGAAAATCAAATACAGAATCTAGATGTATTATCTTGGTGGAAGAGTGTTAGAAATCAATATCCTGTTATGTCTGCAATTGCACGCGATATTTTAGCTGTGCCGATGTCCACGGTAGCATCGGAATCCGCTTTTAGTGCAGGTCAGCGTATTCTTGACGAAAAGAGAAGTAGGATGACGGGCGAAACGGTGGAGATGCTTCTCTGCTTCAAAGATTGGTTGGATGCTGAGGCAAGACTTCAAGATAAAGGTGGACATACTACAACATCCTCTGATGATGATGATACAAACACTACTGAAGACTGAAGAGTGAATACTGATTCACTGAATCACTGATGATTAGTAAAATTTCTTAATTTTTTATAATTGTACATTTTTATTGTATTCTGGAGGTCAGACCAAGGTCCAAACCTCGGCCCTTTGGCCCCTTTCTTATTGTATTCTGGAGGTCAGACCAAGGTCCAAACCTCCCTTCATGTACCATTTTGATTTAAATTAATAAACTGGCAGGGGTCTATGCCAAACCCCCCACCATTAAGGTGGCTTTATATTCATAAATCCTTAGTTTTCAATATTTATTAATTTATTAAAAAAATTTATGAAGCATTAATTTTTATCAGGCCGGGCCGGACCCAGGCCCGGACCGTGCCAGGCCCGCGGGCCAGCCCGGCCCAGGCCCTGATGGGCCGTGCCGGGCTGGCCCGCGGGCCGTGCCGTGCTTGGCCCGCGGGCCTAGAGCGGGCCGTGCCGGCCCAGGCCCGAAGCGGGCCGTGCCGGCCCAGGCCCGAAGCGGGCCGTGCCTGGGTCGGCCCGCGGGCCAGTGCCGGGTCACGGCACGGCCCGCGGGCCTAGAGCGGGCCGTGCCGGCCCAGGCCCGAAGCGGGCCGTGCCGGCCCAGGCCCGAAGCGGGCCGTGCCTGGGTCGGCCCGCGGGCCAGTAACCTGTGACCCGGCACGGCCCCTTTAAAGGGGCCGTGCCAGGCACAGCCCGGCACTGTAGCTATCGGCCACGGCCCGGCCCAGTGCCCAACTCTACTTACACTCACCCTCCCAAATAATGTACAGCACATAAAGTGTAAGTAGTCACATCACACAAATAATAATAAAACTACCGGGGAAAACTCTTTTTCCTCCATTTACCTCTCAAAAAAAAAAAAAAAAAATCTGGACTTCCATCCAGTAGAAGAGAGATCCAAGCCGCCAAGCAATTCCATTCGCTGGTTTGACTTGAGGCTTGCAATCAACTCGCTTGATTAAGAAACAAACTAAACTAGATCCAAAACAAGCCAAACTAGAGCTAGATTTAGTTTGCTGAGCCCAAATTAGCTCAGAATACTAATACATTAGCAATTTATATATAATATATTATTTCAATTATTTATTATTTATGTAAATAATTATTTTTTAAATTTTTGTTACAAATTAATATAAATTATATGGATGAAAGTCTGAAAAAATCTTCAATTTAATTAGATCTTTTAAACATAAGTTATTTATGAACAACTGAAGCTTGGCTCAAAATTAATTGAGCGAACTCAAGCTTGGCTCGATTATCAAACCAGCCTAGATATATCTAGGCTTGGCACAACTCATTTATACCCTTATTTGGAGCAAGCTCTGTCACGAGTGGTTGCAGTGGGGTTTGGATTAATCTCCGCAAATAATTAGACATTCAATAATCTTCCTTCCTTAGGAACAGCTTTGATATGAAATCCCTGCATGTGTGGACTCCACTTTTGATAGAACTTCTAGTGTTAGAATTACTTGGTATTCCATGAATACTTGTTTAGTTAATTTAAGATCCTGAACTTTCTTACATATGAAGTTTACAGTACCAGCCGGAGAGAAAAAAATACTCATATTCAAATTGTTTTGTTATTTCTTGGTCCCTCACTTTTCAAATCTACATAAAATAGAGGTCAACACACTTAAAGGTTTAACAGTGTAAAACTTCACCGAACTCAATGATCACACCCTTTGGCAATCAAAGGTTTAGATTAGATTCTTCCATGCCCTATCCCCCACAAAAAAAAAACAAAAAAAAAAATCTAAATAGATTAAGGTATTCAATAGATTGTATTTTATTTTTCTATTCCCTAATGCAAACAAACCCGCCAAAAGAAAAGGTATTCACTTGCCAAATCAAAACAAGTGTAGATGCTGCAGAGCAAACCATATGCAGCTTTCTTACTCCATGAAAAATAATTTTGTTCCCCAACGAACCAGTTGCATGTACTAATAAATTGCTTCTACTAACTTCAGTTTGCAATATGGAAGAAGACACTAAACTATTTTTCCAATAATCAGTGTTTCATGTAAAGCCAGCAGCAATTGCCTATTCGACAAACAAGGAAAAAAAAATCGAAGCCCCTAAGCTAGCTATTAATTATTTTCCAGTTCCTTGCTTAAAAGTCTACACTTTTGAAATATGATAAGCACGAATTATTCAGCAGTCGCACACGAATGCTCAACTATTGTTTGATCCCAACTACAGCCTGTGATTCTCTCCACTGGTTGACACAACAAACATCCGCCAAGTCGCAACGGATTAAACATTTGGCGAGTCACGGTTTGAAACGGGTAGTTAAAAAAAAACTATTTAGAACAAAGATGTAAATAAGGGCTGATGCTGCTGTATTTAAAAAAAAAACCATTTAGGACAAAGATAAGAAAATTAGGGACATTTAAAAAACGGGATGAAACCTGTTATGTCTTCTCGAGACTGAATTATATACACTTGCTCACATGCTTGATGTATATAATAAACAAAATAAACAACAATAACAGCTTATCCATTTGTGGCAACAGCATACAATCCTACGGCAAAATAAATATCATATGCATTATTACGCACCGAATCTATTTAGTCTTTAAGTCCTTTGTAAATGCCAATTGGCAAACCAAGGCAATATGGTCGCTCCCCCATTTCTGCGGAGCAGAGTTAAACAAACACTGGTCAGCTGTAGCAGCAGGAGGAAAAAATAACAATCTTCCAGGTGAAAACAAGAAAAAGAAAGGATGGCCGAGAAATTTTTGTCAATGGCTATTAGCAGCTACTGGCTATGCCTTGGAGAACTGAACTGCATGTGATACCAGATGCAACATGCAAGAATTTAACTTAGCAAAATCAACCATCTGTACCTTGGTGGGGAAGCCTGGAGTCTGTTGCAAAACATGTTTAGGGATTGTATCCAGCACTTTAACAGTCTGGAGATCTTCAGAGCACCTGGATATTCATCAAGAGCAATCTATATTAATAATTCAGTATACTTGCATTGTGACATATACTAGAAGAAATTTATGGGCTAGAATGGTTGCCAAAAAGTTACTGTCGTCAATTTTTAAAAGCACCACAGCAATTATAACAACATGATTTAGGACTGAAGCTGCTTTTATCATTGCAGCGTGAAAACTATTATTTCGTTTTATCAATAATCAGAAGAACTTGATGAATTATATGCCCCTGTACAAACTTCAGTATGCTGAAAAATATGACCTAAATAAATGATTGCCATCGTGACTTGATAATGGATACATGTACCAACCAGCCCCCCTTCCTGCAAAAACCTCTACAGTTAAATCTTATGTGGCTTGGTCAGGATAAGTTATCAGCAACCAAGAATTTCATGCAATGAGAAACGAGAAAGCACGAAAATTGAACCCCAGCAAAATTTTCTGAATGCTAAGATTTGGTGCATGCACTTCTGCAATGTTTGCTAAGCCCACCCAAGACCAGGTGCATTATTGTTGAAAACTTGGTCAAATGATTATAATTACTAATGCTCATATTGCAAAGATATTTGTTAACCAGTGCCTGGTGCAATTCAGATTGTGATGGCATGAAAGATAAAGCAAAATTGAAGAAAGAGACAAAATTGCAAAGCTTACATATACTAGAATTCACACTTATTCATCTCAAATAATTTAATAGCTTCCTGGTGGAAAGAGGTAACATCTAAACAATGAAAGATGTCCTTTAACCAACTGAAATCAATCTAAGCCCCCGATAAAAAAAAGAGCTTCTTGCATATGTATACCCTCCTAAATATATGAAATTGCATGAATTCCCTCATAAAATTACTAATTCAATGTATATCCTTCTTTTTTACATATGTACCCATAACCATCTAACGTCATTAAAAAATAAACGGCTTAAAACTACAATTACTGAAATACCTTTATGGGTAGATATGCAAAAAAGGTTATAAGGGTATACATGCAAATAGCAACTTTACGAGGATATTCATGCAAATTCTCATATTTAGAAGGGTATACATTCAAAAAATCTATTAAAAAAAAGAGCTTCTTACATATGTATACCCTCCTAAATATATAAAATTGCATGAATACCCTCATAAAATTACTAATTCAATGTATATCCTTCTTTTTTTTCTTTCTTATATATATACCCATAACCATCTAACGTCATTAAAAAATAAACGGCTTAAAACTAAAATTACTGAAATACCCTTATGGGTAGATATGCAAACAAGGTTATAAGGGTATACATGCAAATAGCAACTTTACGAGGATATTCATGTAAATTCTCATATTTAGAAGGGTATACATTCAAAAAATCTATTAAAAAAATATGAAAACTCTGTTGGAACTTACTAAGTCTTTTATGATTCAATTGGATCGACAAATCAAAAAAAAATTGAGCTACATTGTCAAATTTTTTTTAAGATCATAACTTGGTCAAGTTGGAATATTAAGTGATCCTTTTGGTAATGCTATTTTTCATTTGACTTTGATATAATTATCATTATTGAATCTATGACATCTATAGATTCTTCATTATTTTACAAAGATTAAAGCATATCAAATTTAAATTAATTATAGATGCTTAGATTAGTAAAATAGTTTTTAGTGATTTGTAAATGTTGAGTTATTGTTTTTTTTTAGTTGAGAATTTCGTAAAAGCAGCATGATTCATTCTATAAGAGTTGAGGATGATAGTGATATTTCGATGATTAACACAACAATTGAGTGAACATTAAATTAATAATACAGTTTAATTTGATACATCACTAATGAATACGACACCTTCGATACATTCATTATATATTGAGAGAATGAGATCAAGATGACTTCCAATGATCAACAACGGGATAAAATCTGTAGTAGAAGAATGATAGAGTGCTTTCAAATCTAATTCAACAAAGTTTCAAGTGAAATCTACTCTTAAGGGCAAAACAGTAAATTTCATTGTTAAAGGTATGAAGCTCTATGGTGGCATACACTCAAAATTGCTTGAAATACGTTTTATTGATCATATGGATTAGTCTAACCTAAAGATGCAGGAAATTATGAGTTGAGTCGACCCTAGAAGAAGTGGAGTCGACTCTGGCACATTTTGGAACCATCTGGCACACCCTTGGAAAAATAGCTTAGATGAACAGTAAATGAGGCCGACCCCAACGTGAAGCGAGCAAGAAGACAACTCTTTGGATTTTACTGAGAGGGTCGACCCCAAGTATCCTTGAGCCGACCCCATATGGAGCCGACCCCAGTGGAGCCGACCCCAAGCAAACAAGAGCCGACCCCAGTATAAGTATTCGAAAACTATGTCTCTAGAATTCCTGAGAGGGCCAACCCCAATGGAGCTTGAGTTGACCCCACTGTAGCACGGGTCGACCTCAAGAAAGTATGAGTCGACCCTATGAAAATGACGAAAAATAAGGTTTCTGTGGTTCCTGAGAAGGCCGACACACTGTAGCAGGAGTCGACCCCAGTGAAGTTTGAATCGACCCCAGAGAAAGTTGACTCGACCCCAAGGCTAATGAACAGTAACTTGAGTCGACCACAGTAAAGTTTGGGTCGACCCCAGCTCGGGCAAGGGCATAGCGGCTAGTTTTGCAGAAGTACTTTTTCAGCTTCCAACGGTCAGTAACGGCTAGTTTTTTAAATCTAACCAACGGGGAGTGACTAATAGAGGTAGGGAAGTATTTAGGGAACACTATTCATCAGAGGAGTTAACTTTTTTAAAGGAATCAATAGAGCATTCAAGTGAAAGCAAGCTCTAGTATTCTTTTTCAAGTTGCTTCATTCAAATCCAAAAAGGAAGGTGGTTGAGCAATCTGAGAGTGCATTCAACAGCTCTACCAACCGATTGTGAAGTGAAGTAACCTGAGCAAAGAAGAGAAGAGCATCCTCAAAGCGATAACTATTTCTTATCTCTTCTTTTAGTTCATATTTGTTATATTTGCTCATTTAGGAGCTTCAAACTCTCTTCTTTTTAAATCTCTTGTAAGGTTGGTTGGTGAGCCCGTAAAACCAACGGAATAGATTATTGGTGAGCCCGCAAAACCAACATAGATTTTTGGTGATCCTAGAAAACCAAAGTGTAAAGATTTTTGGATTGTGAGCCCCGAAAACAATCCAACTGTAATCCGCGGGATTATAGTAAATTCCCAAAGGGACGCTTGGAGAGTGGACGTAGGTGCTTAGGAGAGCACCGAACCACTATACTTCTTGTGTATTTGCCTTGTGTGTCTTTCTACTTTCACTATACACACTTAATTAGTATTAACTAAACGATTCACTCATCTATCAATTTTATTAAGGAACAAAAAAAAAAAAGGGAAAAGAGAAAAAGATTAGAAAAGCCAATTCACCCCCTCCTCTTGGCTTGTCACCTTGGGCAACAAGAGTTGATATTCACATGTAATCATGCGACATGATAATATTAATCTTTTTTTGCCACCAGCATGATTCATTCTATAAGAGTTCATATTAAATGAGATCATGTGACATAATAATATTAATCTTTTTTTGCCACCTTTTCTTCTTAAAAGCAACTAAATTATCTTTACTGAATTTCGATCATTTTTTTATTAAATTTTTTAAGTGTATACCCTAATAAATATGCGAAATTGCATGAATACCCTTACAAAATTGCTATTTGCATGTGTATCCTTATAAAGTTTTCTTTTTTGCGTATCTACATGTAGACCTGACTACGGTTCGGTTTTAACCGAAAAACCGGACCGGAACCGAACCGGAAAGAACCGGACCGGAACCGGAACCGTGTCTCACGGTTCTTAACCGAACCGAAACCTTGAGGAATACGGTTCGGTTAAGGTTCCAGGTTTGATGGAACCGGAACCGGAACCGAACCAGAACCGGAACCGAAAAAAACAACTATTTTACCCCTCCTAACAACTAAAAACGGCTAGTTTGAGGGGCATTTTGGGAAATGACTATTTTACCCCTCCTAATAACTAAAAAATAGCTAGTTTGAGGGGCATTTTGAGAAACGAAAATTATCCCCAACACTATATATACCTCTCCAAATCAATTTTTTCACCACACCACTCAATGACTCAATCTTCCAATCTCTCTCTCTCAATTTTTCACTCTCTCAATTATTCAATCTATTCCAATTCTCTACACATTTCATAACCTTCCCATATTTTCATTTTTCCCAATCCAATTATCAAAAATGTCTTCCTTCCGCTCAAATAAAGGCAAGAAAATATATGTTCCAAACCCAAATTCTTGGGATCCAAATTACCGACCCCCCTCTATTGATGAGTAAATAATAAAATAAGGTACAAATTATCATTTTTTATTAATTACACAATCTATTTGTATTTAAAAAAAATTTCCAAATTAATTACACAATCTATTTTTTTTCAAAATTTTATAACCGGAACCGGAACCGTCTACAACCGGAACCGGAACCGGCGGTTCTAGAACCGGAACCGAACCGACTATTTTCGGTTCCGGTTAAGGTTCTAGGTTTTTGTGAAACCGGAACCAGCGGTTCCATAACCGAAACCAGCGGTTCGGAACCGTGGTCAGGTCTATCTACATGCAAGGGTATTTAAGTTATTTAAAATGTAAATCGTTTATTTTTAATGGCGCTAGATAGTATAGGTACATATATAAAAAAGAAAAAAAAAGAAGGGTATACGTGCAAGCTAAGTATTTTATAAGAGTATACATGCAAATAGCAATTTTACGAGGGCATTCATACAATTTTGCATATTTTGGAGGATATACAAGCAAAAAACCCATAAAAAATGTGTTGCTTGATAGATAGATAAATAAATAAATAGAAGCACAATGATTGTCTGCTGACAAGTAGTAAACTAAAACATCAGCTACCAATTGCAAAAAGAAGCTCTATATGTTTGAACAGGTCTGACAAAAAATAATCAATCAGATTCATCCAAACCATCTATTCAAGTTCAGCAAGTCTGAGTTGTAATTGTGAATAGTCTAAGCATGTGCTAAAAATAAACCAGTACAAGTTGACACACATAATATCAATGTAGACCAACATAAAGCCATACCTCTGATCTCATTCACGTAGCTGTGAGATGATAAAATATTGTAAAAATAGCACAATACAAAGCAAATTTCAAATCCTTAATTAAGCCTCAATAAAAAATGATTTTTATAGACTATCTCCATTGTTAAGAATCTCAAGAGTGGTAACAGAGTATTCATAGACCTTTGAACATTTCGTTTTCAGTGTGCTAGTCCTTTGTAATCATATATATTTTCTTTTTGTACCCTAATACATACCCTAATACATACCCTCCTAATAAAAATTAGATTAATACCAAAATTTCTCCTCAATCTACAGCTGCATTAGATGGTATTCATGGACCTTGAACATTTCCCTTTCCATGTGCAAGTGCTTTGTGATCATACATATTTTATTTTACCCTAAAAGACTCTCCTAATAAGAATTACATTAACGCCAACATTTGCTCGTCAATCTACATCTGCATATGTCTCCTCAAAAATTTTAATCAAAAGCAACTATTCTCTCCATGCTTGACCAGATTTCAGAAGTACTACATCTTCAGTTTGAATGTAATGCAGATATTCACTTGCACAAGCAGTCTATTAGTTTTTAAGGTTTGACCACAATACGCATGAAACATGAACAAGAAAGCTTTTCAGCTCCAACCATTCAAGTATGACCTATATCAATTTCCATCATGAGAAAATTGTCGCATTTTAAATAGAAGCATGTAAAAAGCATATAAATCACTGCTTTATTTCCAGCCATTAAATTCATTTACATGGATATAAACAGAAATATACTACGGAAATTAACATCGTGATAGCCTACTAATTCTTATAAACTTTGTTTGTGATTATCTGCAGCCAGAGTCAATTTGAACTATAAAAAAATGGATAGTTCGAAAAACCGAAGGGGAACAGACATGGTGATGGTGGAGAGTGTTGACCCATGTAATACAATATAAGAAAAGTATGACAGCAACTGATGACACGTTACTAACCATATATAGTCAACCGTGCCCATAAACAGCCTGTTGTAACTGGTAACCTGGGGTTCTCCGCTTGAATCCTTTGTCCCTGCATAATCCTGTTAACATGAAGATAACAAAAATCACCAATTTTTGTCCTGAACCTTCCTAAATTTCTATTTAACAACATTACATGGCATCCTTTTATATAATTTCTTAAGACTATAGTGGGAATCATTTTGTATTTTTTCTCTACTGTGTTCTTTTTATCATATTTGAGCATGGCTATGTGCAAAAGTCTAAGAAGGACTACTATTAACCGTCTTTTTTCCCTTTTTTCAGCCCATGTGTAATGATTTCAAGAATATAGCACTCTGGATATGAGACTTTGTTTCTGGTACAGAGTAACAAACAGAAACTACGAAATCACAAGAATACATAGGAATTGTCTGAAATCATAAAAAATTAAGTCGGTCACCCAATATTAATGCATTTTTATGCATACATAATGCCAATATAAAAGAGATATAAGCAGTTAAAGTAATAATCATGCCATGTGAAACAGAAATAAAGCAATACTGTGGCGTCATCTACCTCTACATCCACATATGCACTCCTTAATTTTAAATTATGTTCAACAGTTGTGCATTCTGCATTTCCTGATGCAATCTCAATTTCCACTGGAGTCCATAAATATGGATTATATGAATGCTTCTCTAGATTAGCAGCAGCAGGAGCTGTCTCGAGTGAATCTTCCTGAATCTCGATAGCTGATGGATCCATCTCCAAGCAGTGTATGCCAGATGATGGTTGATTTTCACCAGAGCCTGCTGGTGATATACCTTCGCCAAATCTACAGAAATCCTCTGATCCAATAAGCTCTTTGAAAAAATTAGGGTCAGAATTTTCTTCAGAACTACATATATCATCGAGCAAAATATTATTTCCACTGACACCAGTATTGTCTTCCACCTGACCCTTAGATGGTCCAACAGTAGAACTCATTGAGAATTGACTGACTGCAGAATCCGCTAGTTCAGATTTATTACAATTATTGGTATTGGATGAAGAGGCATCATTTGGAATGAATGCTGGAATCTCACCTGATGAATTAATGTCATAATTCTCAGAGCTACTTTTATCTTCTCTCCCTTTTACCCCTACTTTATCAAGTGATAAACTGAGCAATGTCAGATCCACTTCTGAATCACCACAAGTGGATAAATCTAGCTGGTTGCTCTTGCATGTAGATTGACAGGATATAACAAGGCCAGCCTTTTCCTTTTCAGTAACCGAGGAATTATCCATGCTTTCCAAAGTAGAGACTTCAGTATCAGCATCATTATAAAGAACTGTCTCAGCAAGCACTGACTTCTCTGCAACCGTATCTGATGAACAATTCTTAGTGCTAGTTGATGAAGTCCAACTATCATCTTTATTTTCTTTCTGAGTTTCATTGCCAATGAAGTCTTTATGCGATGTAGAGACAACTAAAACTTCTGTATTTTTATTTTCCATTTCAGATGATGAATCAAGGAGTCCCTGAGAGATCTCCCTGTTCTCAGTAGAAGAACCCAGCTGAGGATTATCAATCAATTCATAGGATACGTCTGGATCAGACTGAGAGAACTCTTTGTTAGTCTTTAGCTGGATGCAGCTTCTAACACTTTCTGATGGATCAGCAGGTCCACATTCAGCAGAGCTAGACTGAACAGACTGACCATTTGAGATTTCTGTTCCACCTATTTCACTAGTGGCAACATCATGTGATGTGTTATTCCTATCCATATGACAACTGTCAGAGCAAGGTGCCAGAGAAAAATCTAGCAAGCCTGTCTGTCCCTGAGGGGAAGAAATTTTTTCTGTTAAATTTGCATTTTCAATATCATTTTGATGTTTGCAGTGACTGCAAGTGTCTGTACGTTGCTCAATGTTATTTGCTGTGTCATTAGAATTAACATTAGGAGGCCGGTACCTACAATAGAAATATAAACATTTTTAGCATATCTATTTATGTAGATTAGAATCAGAGCACATTTGTCTAGTAAGATACTACCTGGACAAGTTAGGACCACCAGAGGATCCTGGTGCATAAATACTAGCAGCATATTGTCCTGATACCTGATCCCGAGCAAGTCCATACAAGCTTATCTGTAAAGTTGAAACAACTTTGAAACTAAAAATATTTTGAATAACCACAAGAACCCTACGAGTTACTTCAACATATTAGCAGAAATTTTGACTTACCTTATTCTCAGATATAAACTTGTACAGTGGGCTCTGAAAAATACAAAAAATGAAGGCATCAAATTATAAGTCAGGAGAGTGAGGAGGCAGCATGAAACTGGATAAGGGGAGTAATAGGTAACACCATAAACACCATATCACAATTTTGATATATTATTAATATAAAAATTAATATGAAGTAGATTGGAAATAATTATAACAAGAGACGCTAGCAATCAGAACACAAAAAAAAGCCCACCTTAGGTGTACAATTGAAATCTCCACAAATAATTACTGGAGCATCATTCCAGATCTTAGAAACAGCATAAGCTCGGTCAAGAAGCATCCTTACCTGTTCACAAGTTGAACTTAGCAATACTGGTTAGAAGATTGTGCTAAAGAGCATTCTAATGAGCTAAAGGTATTAGGAGAAAGGGATATGAAGTGAGCAAAATGAGGTCATTTGTCCACCAGTACCAAAGCCTAAAGCAAGTGCGATAAAATGGGCTTTTTTATCCTCAACTCTTTACAAAAGAATGATGTGCACCATATAGAAAGACTTCCTTAATCAAAGAAGCTAAGCTATCCATCAAACTAGGAAGCTAGAAGTAACCATTAACAGAACAAGTCAGGCAGTCCATTTTCAAGAACCAGAGTTGTAGAAATTCATTTTGCTCGAGGCTTGTAGACACAAAATTCAAGCTGATCTATCAAGACTCATATGTTTACCTCAAATATGGTGCACAAACATGTTTTGCAAATTGCAAGATGATTTTTGAGGAAATTGGAAGGATCCAACATCTATCCATGCACCAGCATTTGTACCCCGAGTCCAAATAACATAAAATCCAATATAGAAGCATCCCTTAGATAATAAAGAATGAACATAAATTATAAGAAAATTGGCAGTATGAGTAACTAAGCCTGAAGCTGTGAATCGTTTTTTATTTCATAACCAAGTTATCAGTTCGATGTAAATTTGGCAGTTTGACAATCTGACATAACAAAGTTCCTGACTACATATTAAACAAATTGTGACTCATGTTTTCTTACACAAAGCCAAAATGAAGAAGGTTATCTTTGCCAAAACAACCAAAATTGAATAAGTAACAAGTTATTATTTAAATGACTTGAAATATGTTGTTTGGATATACTTAAAGAACTTGAACTTGTAGATAGCTGCATTTGAAGAATAACAAAACTTATAAGGCTAGATGTTAAGACAAATATCTAAGTATATAACATAATAAAGTATTCATACCTGACCAAGCTTAATTTCTCCTCTCTTTGGATTGTACAGAACATGAATGTTACATATAACAACCTGATTAGCTTGTCTTGATTGATCAGAGCTGCACAGATATGTCCAATTAAGCAAATATATAATGATCACATGAACACTTAAAATACTACCTGGCAAAGTTGATACATGGGTACCTCATCTGGAAAAAAAAAGGAGTTTTGGTTCTCGGGATGAAAGGATGTAACTACACATACATGACAATCAGGCCTCGTCCCGACTTTGGGCTGGCACCAGACACAAGACAATATACTAGAGGCAATTTACTAAGAATAGTAAAATTCGAAAAATTAGAGATGAATATTTTAAATATTTTAATGTCACACAAAACAAATCCCAAATAGTTGGAGAAAGCTTAATGTTTATGGGTGTGGTTGCATGGTGCATAATTGAAGAACATGTGTAAGCACACATGCATCATTAGACACAGATACTGCCAATTTTAAACATAATGAACAATACAAGCAACACCACTGGTGGGAAAGTTTCTAAATCCTCACATCGAGATGATTTAGCATCTAAGCACAAGGAATTCCCGTTTTTGGAGATAGAGTTGATGAAATGTTGTATCAAAACAAGGTTAGCAGCAGAAGTTTCCAGAATGCTGGTGAGTACCTTGCAGGTAAAGATGCAAGCTCTTTTTCGGAACGGCTTTGAATCCTTGACTGGCCAAAAAAAAGAATTCTGATACATTGAAATGGCAATAAACAATGTCTAAAAAATCAAGCAGACATACATCTAACAACATATTGTACTTAAACTTCGAGTCAATGGATCAGACATACCTCCAGAACACAAATCTGGGCAACATTATCTCGAAGCCCAAGTTTATTGAATTCAATGTGCTCTTCATGCCGCAGCTGGAATCTGATGCAATGACCAATAAATAAGACACCAAAAAGGTAGTGTAGTTATGAAGCAGCATGCACCAAACTGATTGGACTAAAATGTACCAAAATAGAAACATTACATAGTGAAGTTACAAAACATCAGCCATAAATATAACAAAAATCCAGGAACTATACATGTCAATTCTCCACTTCATGCACATCTCAGGGTACACTCATTCCTTTGCCCAGGAAAATAGGATAAGCAGACCAGGCAATCCTAAGAAAGGATGCAGGTGAAAATTCACTAGCATTGCTGTTGCATTTTTTAGAGTTATGTAGATGTATTTTTATCTGGGATAAGACACGAACAGTCCAAAGCATAGACTTTTAGGATATCATCAAAAATGCTGCTGCTCTTCCTGGTGTTTCATACAATTCCAATTTTCAAGAGCCTTACAATCCTCTCTGGTTCTTAGTACAAAAATTAGTTGGAGCAGAATCCTTCTTTCCAATGTTTAGCAATAAAAGGAAAATTAAAGAGAAGAAAGAAGGATAACTTAAGCCAAAAGCTTCAAGCAGAGGTCAAATTTCTTTTTTATTCTTAGACTGAGGCAACTCACCTATGTCCTAACTAGTTTTTAGGGGGGGGGAACTTATAGCACTTTGTGGAATTCTTTTTCACATATATATATATATATATATTAGAAAACAGTGGAGGAATTTCTGTGTTATTATTGGCCATTATGATTGAAGCAATTCTTCTTATCTTTAAAAAAGATCGAGGCAATTAGTTGGCCATTTTCAATCCACTGCTTCTTAATAACTTAAATTAATGAACCCAAATGCAAACAGGAAAACACAACAAAATAAATTTTTTTTATTTTCAAGATTAACCAACAAAAAGTTATGAATCAATGGCATTGGTGATACATCTTGAAACTTACTCATCTGGGACAATGAAAAGAAAAACCAGGAGGGTTTACCTATTTGTTCGCCAAAAGATTGCACATCCATCAACAGCATTTCCAGTGCGCATCTGCATAATCAATTAATGATATCACCAGAAAAGGCAGCAGCAATAAATAAGTTCTTTAGGTTTATCATGGCAGAAAAGGAAGCAGCATAAGCACTTAAATAAAAGTCGAGAAGTTGACAATGACAACATTACATACCATATAAAGTAAAGAAATGAATAAAATGCACAACAGTATAGTATGCACGAATATGGCCCCACCACTTGGGACCCAACTGTAGTGTAACCAAGATAATAAAATTATTATGAATCACCTAATTTCTTTAAATATTTCTGAGTTTCAAAATTTAAGCTTGGCGCTGATTAGAGTCTATCAAAGTCCAAGCATCTTATATTGTGTTCAGTTAGAACTTAGAACCGAGGCAATGTTATTGCTCATAAATATCCAAAACTTTAGCAAACAAAATCTGTGACATGTTGGAGCCAACATAATGTCAAATAAAACCAATTTGACCCAAGAGATAGAGCTTTTTCTTTTTAGAGAGAGAGAGAGAGAGGGAAAGAGGGAGGGAGACCCGGTCATGCTATAATTACCTAGGCCCCAATAATTAGGGATGCACCACCCAGATTCAAACCCAGAACCCTTAGTTGCCAGGCAGAGGGTAGGACCACTGAGGCAAGCCCCATTTCATGAGAGAGCTCTTAATAAGCTATATAGCATTGCTGGCCTACTGAGATGTGAGTCAGCATAAGCCAAGATAGTTGAAAAATCAGTACACAGCTCCCACATTAGCTAAGGCATCCATCAATTCATGAAAACATTATTCCAAAAGTATTATGGCATCCCTTGTTACACATGCAAATTGATCGAGATAGGCCTATGTCTACTGTAATCCATATCCAAGATGTCTAGTGACCATGACATAGCCATTCAAAGATATCCAGGTACACACACAAAAAAAATGTTTCTCTTTGTTGTAATTTTCTATATCCTTTAGAATTCTAATAGGATCACCAGCTTGACATTTTGATCCACAATTTTGAGAGAGAATGTGCCCATCACTTTGTATAGGCCAAAACTGGCATAGTGCAAGAAACTTATGTTTACATCACAAAGGAAAATAAGAATCTACCAATCATGTATCCTATGTCGTCTTTTAGAAGTATCAAAAGAGTTTTGGAGCACCTATCTTCAAACCATTGGTCACCGGCAAAGGAGGAAAAGCTATGACTACTTGTGGTCATCTCTATTTTTGTCCATACCCAACAATAGCACAGCATCCTCCATCATTTTCAAATTATGCTTCAATGAGACTTATCATAAAATTGACAGATTCCCCCATCATTCAATGAGTTATGGTAATGCTCGCGACAAAGTTAGATGACTGAAACCACTCTGACATTAGACCAGTCTCTCACAAGCTTGACATGAGGACCACCATGGCTGCGACCAATCATGTGCCTGTTTCCAACATCCAAGGCTCCAATCCCACATTTTCACAAAATACTATAAATAATGTCTCCAATGTGCTCGGGTACGGTTGATACTAACAATCCCTATCTATAAATACTCCAAGAATTCTTCATATAACCAGATTTATTCTGTATTATGTCCTTTTTGGTGTCAACTAGAGCAGATAAGCATAACAAAATTAGTCAACTAGAGCAGATAAGAATAACAAAATTAAGATGATAATGATGCATCTAATTCAACATAACAACCTACTGGTCTCTTATGGCACACATACCAGAGAATTTGTGTGGCTAGCCTCTTTTCTTTTTTTTTTGCTACGAATGGCTGGCCTCTTTGAAACAAACCAAACCACCATAGTGATAAAATGGTCTCAAGGAAGTCAAAAGAAAGGAAAAGAATCACACACTTAGGATCAGTCAATCAAATTTTTAGATGCATTATTAATATCAATAAATAATTCGATTATTGCTATTTGCAATACTATATTACCAAGACTATTTTTATCCTTAGAAAGTTATCTACTGAACCTACTCACGTCAAAAAAGTATCGTTCACCATAAAGGATGCATCGCCCAATATTGGGAGTAAAGCCATATTGTACTAGTAATGAACAGATACTCGGCATGGAGGATGTACTAAGTATTGGTACTATGAACCGACCTGTAGCAACATGGTACCGGCAAGAATACCAAACCTTGTAATGCGAACCATGCATCAAATGCAATTTAACTTCTTACGTGCACACGAACATATGCATGCATATATGACATGGGTAACGGTTCTATAAAAACAACAAAATTGATACAAGCCTTGGGATAATTTGCTAAAAACATGAGACATTTGAAATTAAGGCTAAATCACCGTAAGAAAAAGAGAAGTTGATGGAGACAACCTTCCAAATACCATTATATCCTCGAATTGCCAGTTCTGCTTCTAGATCTTGAAATCTATCTACTTCCTAAAGTGATATCGAAAGGGTTCAAAAACCATTAGCATACAAATTCAAAGCATATCATGCATAAATGATATTTGAAAAGAAGGTAAACAAAGAAAACACAGCCATAATTATCAAGCCTTGTCCCGATTACCTGGGTACATGGAATACATGAATAAATCAACGTGGTTATAGTAACAATTACCTGAAGACACATTATATCAGGAGCCCACAATCCGAACTCTAATAATAACTTTTTCTTTCGCCATTCCCAATCCAAAATGTAAGGTGGAATGTGAAAGTAAAGTTTGGATCGATGATCTCTAGCAAGGTAGTCCGCGAGTATATTGTATGAGAGCATAATAAACCGCTCTGGTGATCGTATAAGAGATAATTAACTAATATAACAATATTAAGAGCACAAATATTATTAACTTAAGAAGTATCAATGCAGCACTAAGTACCAAAAATGCAGAAATTGCATAGAATATAGTACATTAAAATTTCATTAACACAGGATGTATTAAAGCAGCACCGAGTATGGATAATGTAAAAATTGCATCTAATTTTGAACTTAGATATTCATAGAACAGAGTACATTGACATTTGAAAAATCCAGTAATTCAAGGTTTACTCTTCAGCATTGTAACAAGTTGATAACAAAGCAAGTGAATAGTTTCCAAGCAAGAAGATATGGAACATAATATGACATCTTCCACCAAACTGTTTATGCAACCAAGAAGCCATCACTATAAATAATCCATTAAGTAAAGATAAGACCGCATGCAAATTTTAGTTTTCCTTGGCAACACTTGGACTTAAACACACATGCATGAATGTTCCATAAAAGGAAGAACAGAGTTTAAGCATTGAGTATATTGTTTCAAGAACAGAATTTGGGCACCTGTTTTATAAGAAAAGGTGAAATCAAAATCTTTGCCAAAATTCAAGAAGTATCATAACCAATATATTGAACATAGGCCCTATTGCAGGAATGTTCAATATCAGGTGCACATCCCGATGAGAACCACTAGTGAGCATCTGTTTATCTTCTCTTCACACGCCCTATATTTATTTTAAACATCAAGTTTTTAGCGTATCTTCATTTCCTAGAGCAATAAGTTCAACTTGTTGAAAATGTTCAAGTAATTGCCCATTTCTGAATTGATAACTATTACATCTATAACATAAACATAACCCATCAAACATTATCTCAACTATCATGGGTCATCTTTATTTTTTATTCTTCGCCTACTATTCCTGGAAAGGGCTGCATCCGTTATCGGTACAAACTTTTCCAAATTCTTTCTCAGGAAACCCGCTCATGGTGTCATAGAAAAGATCCTCCGTTCCCTCTTTGTTCGGTTCCAAGGAAACTTATGGAAAAGTTTGCCGGAGAAGAGAAGTCAAGATTCCAGATGCAGGAAAAGATAGGTTCGATTACAACACAAAACATATCTAAGGCAGGTGAGAAGTCAAGACAGGTGAGGAAATATCCAAAACCCTAAAGCCTAGGTAGATGAATCGAGTGAAAACATACCACACTGAGGGGGCGGCTGTGAAAAAGCGAAGTTCCAATTCCTGTAATAATCCGCAAGCCTGGGCAGTAGAGGCTGGTGGAAGGCCGGCTGCGGCGGGCCGAACGCCGGGGCAGGCGTTCTAAAAGCTGGCGGCGGAGGAATTCCATGGGACCGCGGCGGCATTCCATGGGACCGCGGCGGCGGAGGGACATGGTACGGCGGAAGGGCATGGTACGGCGGAGGGGCATGGTACGGCGGAGGAGGGCTGTAGGTCGGCGGCTGTGGTCGTGGGCCGTATGAAGGCCCCGGAGGGCCCCAGGGAACCCAAGCGCCGCCCCTCTGCCCCTGCCGGAACCCATGATTCGCGTCCCTTACGGTCCTCAGGTGCGAGTCTCCACTCACGAGCCCGCCGGCGCCTTCTTGGCTGTCCTGCGGCGGCCGGTCGCAGAAGCCACGGCGCCGTGGATTCCGGCATCGAGCCTGCCAAGGAGCACCAAAACGAACGTTCTTTAATGAGGGATAAGTTTAGGGTTTCGATTACCAGTGTTCACAGTGTTAGGCGAGAGAGAAAGCCTACATTAACGCGGGGAGAATACATGGTGGCGTTGGAGGTCGCGGCAGCAGCGATGCATTGAAGTGAAGGAGAAGCAAATCGCATGGCTTATATCTTTATGTCTCGAGACGGGCCAAGGAGGGGAGATGCATCGCGGTAGGTTATCGAGCAAGAACGACGGCGCGAGGAGTGGCGCACAGGCTCTGAAAGGGCCTTTCGCGGTGAGTTGGTGGCGGCGCCTTTTGAGTTCTTCTGGACTCGCCGCGATCTGTTGGAACTTGGAAGACGGATGTGCTCAGACCCGCGCCCAACCGGCGAGGATCACAATGTTATGCCAGGTATATCTATATTTATTTTTTTATCTAATAAATATAAATAGTAATATTAATCGAATATAAAAATTTATATTTATATTTATTTTTAATGGATACGCATACAAATATAGATATAAGTTGGATAATTCAAACTTTATGGCAAAAAAAATCAAAAATATTACTAAGTAGATAGTATATTGAATAAATAGCATATTAATGAGGTTATATATTTCAATTAAAAGTTAATGAATTTTATATAAAATAAAATAAGATTGCAAATAGAATCAAATATTTGGATACATAATAGTTGTCTATCCATATTCATGTCTATTTTGTTACAGATATAGATACGGATGCAGATATTAATCAAATACTCAAATTTCTATTCATGTCCGAATAGATTCAAATACGAAAATGAATTAAGACGGAGATTATTCAGTCAACTTGCACCCCTAACATTTCTAGTCCCTAGCTAGGGCCAAGCACGGCTAATGTTGGTTTCCTCGAGATGCCACAACCTAAGATAAGTCAGGCTATGGCATTTAGATGTAATTGATATATATTTATACATTTGACTTTGTTTTTAGTTTTTATGATTTTGAGATGATGTCATGTTAATTAAATAATATTATTACTAATTTTATTATTTATATGAGAGTTTTCTTAAATATCTTCCTTCCATATATTTCTGCACAAGCATCATTATTATAGACTAAGTGATCCATAGTTCCATAACCACAAAGTAGAAAGAAGGTTCTTAGTGCTTTATTAAACCTTCATTTAACAGTTAGTTTTTTCTTCTATTTAAAATAATATTTCAATAACAACAATCATTTCAATCTTCAGAGGGATGATATGCTTCCGATTGATCTGTCTTCCCCATGTCGGTATTTTGGATTAGTGGGAGATCTGCTAAAGAGACTTTCTTCATAGAAAACATCCTTTGATGTGAGATCTGAGCAAGAGGCTTAGAGAAAACTAGTATCCATGTACCAAATGATATCTTCTAAATATATATTCAATCTAAATTAAGAATGTTCATATTATTAAAAGGATCTATATTTTGTGATAGGGATCATGAAACATAAAGACCATATCAAAAAGACTTTCTTTATAGAAAACGTCTTTTGGTTGGAGATATGAGCAAGAGGCTTCAAAATAACTAGTATTCATGTACTATCTAAATCTATTTTCAGTATAAATTAAGAATATTTATATTATTTAAGGAATTTATATTATTTAAGAATGACAACCTTCCTATTACATGTGTATCCTCGGATTGCTAGTTCTTCGAGCTCATAAAATCTATCAACCCTCTAAAAATGATATCGGAAAGGGAAAAAAAAATATCAACATAAATAACGAATGCATATTATGCACAAATAGTATCTGAACACAGTGAGGTGCATATTATGCACAAATAAAATCATATTCATAATTATCAAACTAGACTTGTTTCAATCATTTGATTGATTATACATAATACATAAAAAAAAATCAACTTTGATAATGTATTAAATATTATTTGAAGACAAGTTATGTCAAGAGCCCATCATCCAAGGCACTACCAATAACCTTTTCTCTTGCCATGCCCAATCCAAAAGGTGGTGAGGTCTGTGGAATTCAGGTTTATGCCGAGATGATATATAACATTACACCAGTACCATTAAGACAATAACTGCTAAAGCAGCACTAACTATGGAAACCACATCTAGTACTAAGCAGAGCACGTCTGCACCAGAAAACTTCCATTAAAACTATTGCCCGGCATTATACGTCTGGAATGCATTTATGATTAAGGATTAGGCTGCTGGTGATATTAGTGGTGATGGTGGTACTATTTGTATTAATTTTTACACCATCGTACTTCTTGGTCAAGAAAGAAGTCTAATGTTTACTTAGTTAGGTGAGTCAAGTTGCCGTAAATTATGATACATTTGTCTTATGTGCATGATATTAAATATTAGCTAGGCAGCCCCAGTTTATTTGCTGCTCCTCTTTCATTAACCGTATTTACAACTTCCACTTGGTCACAGCAAGGGTAGAGCATAAGTCACTTTGATGCAAATACATCATATGTGTCATGCCACAAAAGTAATTTGAAAATATTTATATTTCTTTGCACGGTGTGCTGCCATCCGCTGATGAGCTCTTTGAGGCCATCCATGCTTTCCTAAGTTTTTTTTTTATTTTATTTTATTTTAAGGTAAAGATACTAAGTTATATGGTTAATTCTACGTAACTGATATGTTTTAGTCATTAGTCGTATCGTATATTTGCATGGGTATGACGTAACAGGAGTCATCAACTTTTAAAAACTGAAGCAGTGTTCTTAAATTTGGAGTACTGCTGCCAATCACCCGCTAACCAAGAATGCGAAGATCATGGATTAGTCAATAAGTGATATTGATGACTGGCTTATATCCTTATTTGTTATTCTGCCGTGGGTGATCGATAGTTTTTTCTGATTCGTTTGACTTATGGGAGAAGGAGGAGGGATTTGTGGTTAACAAATAAAAAAAATAGTTTATATTGATTGAAGATTATATATATATATATATATATATCTTTTCAATATTGTGTGATAAAGAAAAATTTTTACAAGGTACGGACAATTTACTTTGTTTATGGGTTGGAATCGCAGTAATTTTTATTTTTCTAAAAGTACCTCAAAAGATCATGTTAAAATGGATAAAATTTAATCTCTTTAAATATTTTGGAATATGTGCAACCATCATGTATGACTAGTTCCACTACAAACTAAAAATGCTCTATTATTAATTAATTATTTTAAAAATAATTATGAGAAAAAGTAGCTATGAAGGCATCGATAATAATTTCTCTCCTAATTTAAGCATTTCTGGTTGGTAAACTTAGTTGGGTAATGAAGCTCTGATAGAGATATCAATATCTTAGCATTCTTTTTCTGTTGTTGATACTGCCGATATTGATGATCTAAATATTGTAAACGAGAATATTATATTTAATAATATAATATATATATAAAGCTGCTTAATTAAACATAAATAATATTGGAAAGTATGATTTCTATATTTTTTTTAAATAGTCAACCAAATACATAAAAATTATTTTTTTAGATATTATATATCTATATATTAATTTTTTAGAAAATATATTTGAGTAAGGTAAAAGTTTTTATGCGAGCCAAATAAGTCCTAAATTTACCCTCTTGACGTGCAATATGCGGACGGATCCATGTAGGAGGCACTAAGAATCTGCATTCAAAACGACATGCGGGCCGTTCGCACTGCCGGTCGCCCCCACGCTTTTCCCGCCGCTCCCAGCCCCAAATATAATAATAATAATAATGATAATAAAATAGAAATATCTTTCCATTTAATTTTTCGACATTCCCTAAATAAAAAGACTCCCTCGAGGTTCCGAAAGGGGCAGGAAGGATCGCAAGAAATAAAAAGCCCCCCCCCCCTCCTCTCTTTCCCTCTCTGCCTTCCTTTCCCTAATTCTGGGTGGGCTACTTCAGGCGTCTTCAGACCGTTCTTCGACCTCATTTGGAATCAGAGGTCAGTATTTCTCTCTGAAGTGCCATCAAAATTGCATTTTGTGCTTTAATTTTTTTGAATGCAGGTGTGTTCCGATTCTCGGACTGTTTCATCTCGTCTCATCTCTATAGGTCGCATCTCGATCATTTAGATTGATTGTTGGGTGATTTTTTCTGGATGTCGTTCGACATTAGCCTTTTTTGCTTCCTCTGAAATCCGCTCGATGCCCATTAAATCTTCTTCCAAGTCTGGATTTTGCTGACATCTTGGTTCTCGAAATTTCATCTTTCCATAAATAAAACGGGTTCTAGTTGTCCTTCGTTTTGTCTTTTTTTTTAATTGTGAATTCTGCTTTTTCTAATGAATAAATTCTGCTGTTAATTTTAAATTTTTTGCATTTTGAATTAAAAAAGAAATCTAATTTTGGGATTGAATGTCAATGTGCTATGTCTTGTTTTCATGGATTCGAAGGAGAAAGAGAGAATATAAAAAAATGTCAATAAAATCATGAATTATTTATGAAAAGGTGATGGGGCTTTCCATGTTTCTTTCAAAAAACAAGAAGAAATCATCAATTGTAATTACTGTTCTGAACTTCTGATCATATACTCCTCGTTTTTGCCTCTGTGCAGGCTCCGTGCTCTCTTATATCTTCCAAATTTTCCTCCATCATTTGCCAAGCTCAATCCATCCCCTTGTGCCGTTTTGCTCGCAAACCTCGTCCTAATATTCGGATCGCTGCTCTTATAATCAACAAATAGGCATGGCTAAATCCCCTTCCGGACCAAGAGACGACACGCCATTGCTCCAACAATCCTCGTACAAGCTCCCTGACTTCAAGAAATCTATCAAACTCAAGTATGTCAAGCTCGGTTACCACTATGTCATCACCCATGGCATGTACCTGTTCCTCTTGCCCTTCCTCCTCCTTATCGCTGCCCACCTGTCTACGTTCTCTGTCCAAGACCTTCATGCCCTCTGGGAGCACCTCCGCTTCAACCTCATATCCGCGATTGTTTGTTCCGCGCTCCTTGTCTTCCTCTCCACCCTCTACTTCCTCACCCGGCCACGATCGGTGTACCTCGTTGACTTCTCCTGCTACAAGCCCGAGGAAGCCCGGAAATGCACCCGGGAAACCTTCTTGCAACTGTCTCAGTCTCTGGGCACCTTCACCGAGGAGAGCATAGAATTCCAGCGTAAGATCCTTGAAAGGTCGGGCCTTGGCGACTCCACGTACCTTCCTGATGCTCTCCTCAGCAGTCCTCCCGATCCTTCAATGGCAGAGGCCAGAAAGGAAGCCGAGGCCGTGATGTTTGGAGCCCTCGACGAGCTCTTTGCTAAGACTAATGTGAAGCCCAAGGACATAGGGATTCTGATAGTGAATTGCAGCTTGTTCAATCCTACCCCATCTCTTTCCGCCATGGTTGTGAACCATTACAAGCTTCGGGGTAACATCGTTAGCTTTAATCTTGGTGGAATGGGTTGCAGCGCTGGCCTACTCTCTATAGCTCTTGCAAAAGATCTTCTTCAGGTTTGCCCCAACACCTATGCTGTCGTTGTCAGCATGGAGAGCATCACCTTGAATTGGTACTTCGGCAATAACCGGTCCATGCTCGTTTCCAATTGCTTGTTTCGAATGGGCGGGGCTGCGATCTTTCTATCAAACAAGAGGTCCGATCGGTGGCGCTCCAAGTATCAGCTGATCCATACTGTTCGAACCCATAAAGGTGCGGATGACAGGTGCTTTGGCTGCGTCACCCAGCAGGAGGATACCGACGGGAAAGTCGGTGTTCTTCTATCAAAAGATCTCATGGGGGTAGCTGGTGATGCTCTGAAGACTAACATCACCACGCTGGGCCCTCTTGTGTTGCCAATGTCCGAACAGTTGCTGTTCTTTGCTACATTGGTGGGGAGGAAGCTTTTCAAGATGAAGATCAAGCCATACATCCCTGACTTTAAGCTGGCCTTCGAGCATTTCTGCATTCATGCCGGTGGAAGAGCTGTTTTGGACGAGTTGGAGAAAAACCTGCAGCTGTCCGAGTGGCATATGGAGCCATCGAGGATGACGCTCTACCGGTTCGGGAACACATCAAGCAGCTCTCTTTGGTACGAATTGGCTTATGCAGAGGCTAAAGGAAGGATTAGGAGGAGGGATAGGATATGGCAAATTGCATTTGGATCTGGATTCAAGTGTAACAGTGCGGTCTGGAAGGCTCTCAGGACTGTAAATCCTGCAAAGGAGAAGAACCCCTGGATTAATGAGATCGACAAGTTCCCGGTGGTGGTTCCTAGAGTGTCTGCACTTTGAATTCTGTTCGATTGAACTGACTAACTGGTTCCTGATATTAGGGCAGACTACTCCTTTTCGGCAGGCGAATCGTTCGCGATTCAGTGAAGTTATTTAGGCAGGGAAGGATCTTCTGTTTTATGTTTAAGCTGTTGGATGAAAGATTAGTTGATTTCTAACATCTGTAGGGGGCATGAGATTGCTTTCGTTTTGGCGGGCGTGGTGTTATTTAGATCACCATGTTAGGAGAAATATTGGGTTGATCTCCAGAGTGATCAGACACTTGGTAAATGATCATGGATGACTGCTTTGTTCTATTGTATTTTCCCTGATGCCAAGTAGGCTGGTTTTAAGGAATTGGAAGCTGATTTTAATCCACTGTGCCTGTTCTGCCGATTTTATTTTTCGCAATTGGCACCAGAAACTGTTACACTGCAGACAATTCTGAAAGCTGTAGGACCAAGCTATTTTGTTTATATTGGATAAGTGGCTGTTCGTAGCTATTAATACTTCAATGCCAGTACTTGAAAAGAATTGGTCTATTTGTGGTGGAGAAGAAATAATCTTATAGAGTGGAGATGGGAGTCAAGGCTATGTGCACTGAGCTAAAACACCTATGTGCCTGACATGTATTATGTTTCCCAAAACTGCTACTACTAATTAAGGGGTATTTGAATTCTTTGTTATGCTAATAAAAGTGGTCATGCTACGATGTGGTATTCATAAATAATAACAGGAAAACGAGTGGCGGTGAGCTGCCATAGAGGCATGGATGAAATGATGGCCAAAAAAAAAACAGAAGGAAAAAAATTTCAGTCAAATGTCAGGAAAACTTGGGATACCAAGAACCAACTCTTCTAGATCAATAATGATATCTCTTGTAGGAATTATTGTATTCACTTTGTACTTTGATTAGAAGTATCGTCTATAATGTAATTATACGAGGAATAAACTGTGGCCATGTTGGCATGAGAATCATCTTAATCACCCTGCTTGAATACCGAAAGACTCCACATAGGTAAACCTAGGTTCGATCCATATTACCTTCAATATCTCGCAGGGCTTCCTCATTTTGATTAAATACACATTTGCAAGCTACTGAATTGCTTTTTATTAACAATTCCAAAATGGATCTGCATGAGGTTTTATGGGCACATATTGCTTGCATGAGTAAAGAGATCCTGTTCCTTCAATAGCAGACTGTAACTTGGGCTCACCTGCAGAAACCAAGTTTGTTAAGCATGCCTGCTGGTACTACACCACCAGAATTACTATGTTGATACAATTAATATCAGGCAATGGAGTCGCCAAAGAAAACTTTTAAACTTACAAAAGATATATAACAAGCATCTAGAACTACTGTTTTCAAACATGATTACACTGTTTGTATTGGAGAGTTGGAAAGAAGAAGAGGTAAATGAATAGAGACGAAAGACAATTTTGGAGAAACTGAACTAATACTTAGAAGAATCAAAGCTACCCCTGATTGCATTGCGAAAGTAAAATATAAAAGTTTGCTCTTGGACTGGCCCGTACCAGACTGTTATTATAAAGCACATAAAAATCTTTGAAATAAGAAGACGATAAAAATGAAGAGACAGAGAATACCTATTTCACCCCCGATCAGAGATTACGATACAAAGGTCGTTAAAACCGTCACATATTCATAGAAAACTCTCTCCACAAGCATGTAAGGCATCTCATCGTGATATCATGAACAAGCAACGGAATAAATTTAAATAAGCAATGTCCAAACTTTAATTTATATAACTAGAATCTAATTTTAATATCTCACAGAGCCAATAATATTTAAAAGGTTTTATATTAAACACTAGTTAAACTCTAGTCTAAATTAGAGATGTCAAATTTGGCATCTAATCACCTTTATATGGTAAATCTCCAAGTCAAGTTCATTCTTTCGAATCTGTAAAAACAATAAGAAATTGTATAATGAGTTAGACAACCTTTCAACCTGGTAAGTAATGAATACCCTAGCTAGATAATTCATATAATGACATAAGATACAATAGTAAAACAAAAATTACCACGAAGCAATATAAAGACATAACCGATTCTGTTTCAAAACACAAATTTATTAAAATTCATATCTTTAAAATATTTATATACATAATCATAAATCCGATTCAAAATAAATCACATTCAACTCAACAGTCTTTAACTATGGCCATATTTATACCTTATAGTTAGGCTAGAAGCAGAACCACACTTATACCTTACGGAGTAGCCCAAAATACTATACTTATACTCTGCATGGTAGACTAAAATACTACATTTATAATATGTGGCGGGACCAAGAGTAAAATCAATGAGCTCAATAATAATCTAAGTGCCAATGCATAATCCTAAATTGGCAAGGTCTAGAATATAGTTAGGATGAAAGTTCAAATTTGATACATGTCAAAGCTCAAAATACATATATATCATAATCCAATCAAAATGTACATATATAATGTAATATCAGTGAATAATATAATAATAGTCCAAAAAAATATATCTATTTTTTATTCAAAACACCATCTTATAAAATTCATAAATCATATATACATCGATTAACAACTTCTTTGATATAAAAATAATATTATATAAATGAAAAAATTTAAGAAAAGAGATCATTACTTACCTTATAAGCAAAATCGAATTGTAAGTCTAAATAATTTCGACAATCCCTTTTAAAATCTAAAACTCCGGCGTGCTCAACTGAAATCTCTGGTGAGCACCGTGAGCCAAGATTGTCAGAAGTTAAGAGGAGAAAGAGAAAGAACCAATGGTGGTCTAACTATGATAATTGAAAAAAATCTGTCGTCAGTGAGGTGAAAAAGGATGTGAGGGTCTATTTGGGTCGATTAGGGCTCTATCTTTTTTTCCCATCTCCTACTCTAAGTCAAACATGTCTCTGTTCTCTTTTTCTTGGTCTCCAACTCTAACTCCCGATTTGTGGGGTGGTTATTTCTTTGGGTTTTTTAATCTTGGGATGACTTGAATACTGTCGGAGCAAATACTTCCTGGTAATCACTGGCACATCTAGGCCAAGACAAATTAGGGCCACGAAGAAGGCAAAATATGACACGCAATTCGACATGGTCCTTATATAGCATTTTCTTCTTTCCGTTTACATAACTAAAAATGGAGAATTTCAAATACTTAATGATACATATTAAACACCAGTGTCTATGATAAAATGGGCAGTGCCAGCCATTGGGCACGAAGAAAGAGTCGTTATTTTAGCTAAAAAGTAAGGGCATATTTTCCTGATGCATATTCACTACCAATGACAATGATAAATTGGGCGGTGACAGCCATTGGACACGAAAAAAGAGCCATTATTTTAGCTAAAAAATAAGGGCATGTCTTCCATCTCTGCTACACGCGATCGCTGATCAGTGCAACATTCATGATGTGTTTGAACTACTTGGGATAATAAGGCCATGAAACCATTGAGCATTAATAAGGCAATGGTCTCGTTTTTAGTACAATTGAGCTACTTGGGGTAAGCTGCAGACTCGGTGGACTGCCATAAATCAGTAGAATGATGGCTGCTCCGAACTCAAAGAAGCAAAGAATTTATACAGGCACAATTGACTGTTGGTCACAGATTGCTTAAAAGAGGCCCGGTCCATTTATGCTTTCAGAGTAATGTATGGCATGATACTAAAAAGAGACAGGAGAAAATTAAAGCTCGACGTGTTTCTTCAAATATTTTGATATCTTTGCACGACAGCCAGTTGTATCTAGCTGGCTGTTCATCACTTATCAATCCCATCAATCTGGAAATTATGAAATCCCTCCCATCCATTTAGAAGCTCTTCTCTTTCATTCTTTCTTCCGGTCTCGGTTTTTCTTTTCTGGCTGGCTGGAAGGAGATGGCTTCACTGGATGCCGGTGATGCATTCAGAGCCGGGAGTTTGCGGCGGAACAATTCGATTTGGAGGAGTCGAGACGACATCTTTTCACGGTCTTCGCAGGAAGAAGATGATGAGGCGGCCCTGAAGTGGCTGCTCTCGAGAAACTGCCGACCTACGACCGACCGAGGAGGGGCATGCTGACTCTAGCCGAGGGAGAGCACAAAGAAATCGACATCCAGAGCCTTGGGGTGCAGGAGAGGAAGACGACTCGTTAGAGTTGCAGAGAAGGACAACGAAAAGTTGTTGTTGAAGCTAAGGGATCGCATCGACAGGTGAGAACTCGGTAGCCTTATTGTTTCGCATCAGCTGGATCCCCAAAAGGCTGCTAATCCTGCTTCTTACCCTTCTTTTCCAGAGTTGGAATAGAACTTCCTATCATTGAGGCGCGTTATGAGAACCTCAACATCCAAGCAGAGATTCATGTGGGCAACAGAGGATTGCCGACGATCTGGGATTCCACCATAAACGTACTCGAGGTACCATGCAAATTTCAAGAGTTCCCGTCAAAACAGCAGCACGGAATACCTGTGCTCATAACTTCCATCTGCGTCTGGTATCCTCCCCAACCAGGCTCTTGCCAGTAAATTCCATATGTTACCAAGCAGGATATCGTTTTGTTCACAGTATCGTGATGTACGAGCGAATGTTTCTTGCTTCTTGGGATAGCCGGCTATGGTAATGTTTCCCTCTATATATCCATCTGTTTTTCTTCCAGCCAACACATCCATCAGTGCTGTCTTACCGGCTCCACTAACACCCATTAGAGCTGTGAGCACTCCTGGCCTCAAAGACCTGCTCACCCCCTTCAGGAGTTCCAATCGGTCTTCTGTCGCACCTCCTGCTTTCATGTCCTACAAGTTTGCCGGAAATTTTCAATTTTTTTTGCCAGGATTTAAGTATATCACCTCGATAGTCACTCGAAGTATTGCCAATGGTATTACCTCTGGTATGTCCACGTAGTATCTTATATCGTCAAAGGTCATAGAAAGTGGTGCAAATGGAAGGGGGCAGATCATGCACTTCAAACGGTCACTTTCTTTTTGTCACGCATTTCACGTATTCAAGGGGGCAGATCAACCGGCTGATAGGACAAATGAAGATTTTTCTCTCCTACTCTGACATTCCTCCACACATTAAAACTTTGATGTAGCACATACGTGTGGTTTATATTATTACTGGAGATAGCAATTGTAGCTGACCTATGAGGTACCCAACCGGATCCAATCCACATAGGGTAGGTTTTACCTGACCCATTTAAACTCAAGGGCAAGTATTGCTTTTAGATATAATACTCGAAACAGGTTTAGATTGGATAGGGGTAATAGTATACTCAGCCCCGATATAATATAACTTAAATCCCACCCATCCTCTCTGGGCGATAGATGATAAGCCTTATAGCTCTGTTCGCATTGGTTGTCCCTCCCTTCTTAGAAATTTATTATGTTGAAGCTTAGAGCGAAAATCACTATAGTCGATTATTTTTGTTTATTTTATTTCTAAGCACTCAATTAATTTGATTCGTGTATGAATTATTTCTTATTAAAATATATTATAATTATTGATATACGCTAAAATTCTCTCTATTCGAATAAAAGTATTAGATCATATGAGAATAAACTAGAAGCTTCTCTCATTTATATAGTAGCTACAATCTTATTAATTATTGCTATAAACTATAATTATCTAACCCGATCCGACCTCATCCGTCATAGCCCGCCCCATCTACTTTACCCAACTCGAGAAGGATACGAGGCGAGCAAGGAAACACAGTTTTTAATTGCAGGGCAAATACGAACATCGCTCAACCCAACTCGTACCTGGCTTGTTGCCATCCGTAATTATTAGACGCTTAGTATGTGGGATTCCCTACCTTCATTTTTTTTGTTTCTTTAAAAATGGCTACCAAATATGTTTCTGTCATTAGAAATGTCAAAAAAAATATTTTTATTTTATTTTTTTCCAAAGAAAAGTAATAGTGCGGCCAAACTGCAGCCTAAATTTTAGGGACGCCCCCCTCAGTGAGTTATATAGAAATTAGAAAGCGAACAGTCGAGGAAGTCCATCTACCGGCCCATTTTATTGCATGGACACTACGCTGATGCACCTGGAAAACTCGTAGAAGGAAGAGGCCAGCAGCGAATCATGGTAGACCCATCAGGGTGTTGGACATGATTCCGCCAGAGTTAATCCAAAGCACCCCCGGCTTAGGCCCATCCATCCATACGGATTCCCACAGCATCAGATAAGCTCATGAAGAATGTTAGCTGATGGGTCTTGCTGTGAGCCTCCGACCAAGTTTCCGCAAATTGCCACCACCGACACCAGGAGCATGGCCTTTGCCTATTTTAGCCCCCCATGTCGCACTGCAGGCACATTCCACATCTGCATTTTCTATTTCATAGCACTTGAGGTGGTCACAACAGAGGGCACCAAACACCAGGCTCCCCTGCTTGGCATCTTGGTGTCAGCAGCTTCCATATCTATTATGCTGGCCTGAGGCATAAGGTAACGGACACGACATGGATGGTGTACATCAATGCTTGCATGGGAGCAAGTTCTCAATTTGATACATCAACCTCCTATACATGCTTCTCAGTTCTACAGTCTACAGAGATGATGAGATGCTAGCAGGCAATATACATAGAACCTGCACAACCCTGCTATGGCTTTTACCACCTCAGCTATCCACGTCCTGCTGCACACAGCCATTACACCTTCAGGAGTCAAAATATGAAATATATACTCTAGGAGGATTGTACCATTAAGTCCTCATGATGAAGGAAAAAAGAAACCACACACTCCAGTCATGGTTACCCAGGTGATAATAGCAACTTCAAAAAGGTGCAGTGATGCTCCTGACTTCAACCAACACAATTGCCTCTAGAGAAGCTTGAGCAATCTTAGGCGTTCTTCATGTTCAGGATCCAGCTTTGGGGGTGTGTAACACCCATGGAGGTCTTCTACCGCATATTCCTGCATTGGATGGCCAATAAACTCAAATAAACAAAGTAGACGAGAAAAAAAATAACCAAAAGAAGAAATAAGTGCATCATATGCGGTTTGCCTGCCTTTGTGAGTTCCCTCTTGGTAAGGATGTGATAATGTCTCTGCCAGATTCTCTGGATGGTAATGGTCGCTGCGAGGAAGCTATAGGCAATGCCTAGGATGACAAACACAATGACAAAGATGACTGCCAGAGCAAAGCAAGCCTCTATTGAAGCTGGGAAGCAGTCCAGGATGCCCCAACCATAGCAACAGTTACGGCATCCTACCATGAAGGGATCATTGGTATTGAAGGATGAGCAGTGCAGTATCAGCCCGAAAAATCCCAGCAGCACGAAGAATACCAATACACCTGAAACAATTGCCAGAATGTCATGAAAACTATCAAGCAAGAAAACTACTGATTTGTCATAAATGCTTTCCTGCTTCCTGCTATTTATGTTATCAGCATGGTAACCTTACGTTTGACACAATAAGTAACCAGCACATTAGGGACCAATACTCCAAAGCACACCAAAATCATACTAATTTGAATTTGTCACCGCAGCTTTGAAGTACAAAATTTGCAAAGAGCCAACTGCCTCTGTTTGCGTAGAAGGCTCAACAACCACGCATGATATCAGCCAACAAAACTTTAGGTTCAAATTAACAGCTCCACATAAAGAACAATTTGTTGGTCAAACAAAATTGTGTTCAATATCTCTTGTTAAGGCCTAGAGTTTCCAAACTGCAGCAAAATAGGACAACTTAATCTGAACTACAGATGCTGCAATACTCACCTATGCAGTAATAGAAGGGTATCGGATGCTTTGACAGTATGCGGTCCCAACCAACACTGAAGGAATTTCTGAAGCTCCCATTCCTGTCCAAGAAATACGCAAATCCACCAATAGCAGCAATGACCTGCAAACAAGACATGAAATGAGAAATAGTCATTGGTAGTCATCATATTGATAACACAAGTTATTCTTGAGGAAATGCTAAACAACACTAAGCCACCTATGGGGATACAATCTCCACAAGCACCTTAGTTGAAGAGGGAAATGAAATCGAAATTTCACGCATTTCTAATACATGGAGAACCATCTTTAAAAGTTCGCTATAGATACTGGTCAGAAATGCATCCAAAAAAAAAAAAAATCTGAGAATGTCAAAGATCAGTTGCAGAGCAATTAGAAGGAATCAAGTATCCGCTGCCTCATTTTTGTCTATCATGACTGCCTCTCTCTCAAAACTCAGTTGTGTGGGGAATTTATCCCTGGTATAGTTTGTGTGCGCATCCAAACAGGCCCCAAACAACCAGGTAATGCAATTATATGTCATCCTTCACTTCTTTTGATAGATATCACATGACAAATCGCCTGTTAAAGCTATTATTTAAAGTTATAAATATGAACTAAATCTTGAACATTTTTGACAAACCAATCAAGCATAGCCAGCATTTGTTAACCATATCCAGCAAATTAAATCTGATGCATGTATCTTGAAACTTAAACAACCACTTAGATAAGTGCTAAAAGTGGGTGATTAAAAGCCTTCACTTACGCTTTGCACAGCAAGAAACACAAGAAATACATCCCTGGCTACAAAGATGCGGAATTTCATTTTACGCCAAGAGTAATCCTTGAACTGTTCTACTCGAAGATGGAATTGTGCCTTGCATGTTGTGCAGTGAGAGAAGGCAAATCCTTCCTGCAAATAATCACTAAACGGGTGAACCATCAGCGGATCTTTTATTATCAGACAAAAATTAACATCTTGCATTTAATCATTCTACAAGAGATCACAGAAAAGAAGCACAAACATCATGATCATGAATACATATGACTTAGCCAAAATGTAAACAGAAATTGGCTAATTTTGAGTTCATAGATATTTTTACACTAGATGCTTGTGTTGATTTATGCAGTATAAACATAGATGCACATACACTGGTTGGCAGACATCGCCAAACTATTCATGAAGGAGCAATAAACAATGCATAGACAAATTGCTGACTTATGCACATAAGTCCAAAAAAGACTGGCTAAATTCTTATATACGGTATGCCAATTCATCTTGGGAATTGCAATTGAATTTGAGAATAAGGTGCCCACCTTATATCTGATGGATCTATATGGATGTCTATTCGTACGTTGTAACAACAACAACTACATATGTATATGTATATGTATATGTGTATACACCCTCGAATCATCTTGTCTTTGCATTGATGCCTCTCTCTTTAGATTTTTAACTAACAACGTCAACAAATAATCATTTTGAGTATCATTTGACACTATTTCTCTTTTATGTTAATACTCCTGAAAAAATGAACGTTCAACCTGTACTGAAAAAGCTACAATTGTATATAAATTTTTCAAAGGTATTAATGCAAAAGGGTAATAAAGTTGTTTTACAGTTAAAATGGTTATTTATTAACACAATCAGTCAAAAATCAGATGAAAGGGGCATCCATGCAAAAAGAAAGATGCTTTGAGGGGTATATATGCAAAAGACCCTAATAATAATAAGTGATATAGCTGTGCATATGTGTATAGGCATTAGTAAAATGGGTATGTGCATGTCCAAGAAAATATAAAACCTACATGCTCAAGGCAATGATTGTATATACGAAAATTGGTTAATTAAGGGAAAGAACATGAGGATGAGTGGTTCATGGGAAGGCAACTGTCATGCCCCCGCCTCTACGAGGCACGTGAGGCACCTAGTGCCCACGTGGGGGCCACATGAGGGGGGAACACGAGGCTCCCCTGCCAGATATTGTCCGGTTCTGGGGCTTCACGCAAGCGTCCTTCACCCCTCCCCGGTTTTGTTTTCCACCCAAAATGCGTCTGCAGGATTTGGAGACACCCGCCTCATATGCCCAGGCTCTGGAACGAGTCTTTCCGATGTGGGACTATTGGGCCTCACACCCTTCCCACCATCGGACAAGAGCCGTCCTCGGCTCTGATACCAAATGTCATGCCCCCGCTTCTGCGGAGCACGTGAGGCACCCAGTGCCCACGTGGGGGCCACATGAGGGGGGACCGCGGGGCTCCCCTGCCAGATATTGTCCGGTTCCGGGGCTTCACGCAAGCGTCCTTCACCCCTCCCCGGTTTTGTTTTCCACCCAAAACGCGTCTGCAGGATTTGGAGACACCCGCCTCATATGCCCAGGCTCTGGAACGAGTCTTTCCGATGTGGGACTATTGGGCCTCACAGCAACCATATCTAAACTCAAGTTAAATTAATGAAGCATTTATCAATTAAGATGGTCAATTTCAGAAACCTATGATATAAAATAGAGACAAATGAGAATAGAAACCATTTATAAGTCAAGTTCTATCAAGAATGGAACTTGTCCAAGGGTTGAGCAAAGAGGATATCAAATGTAAAGAAGGAAGGGGAGGGGAAGGGAAGTTGGGGGGGAGGGGAAGACGTGCAGACAGAGATCATGCCATGAATGGAAACTGTCTAATAGTCGTGTTTTATTAGGAATTGAAACATCTTCGCATCCCATGATGTCAAACAAAATTACATGATTTTTTTCTTTTTTTTTTCGGTTGGGGGGGGGGGGATGGGATCAACTAATGTACAGATTTTTTTTCCCAGTCAAAAGTATTTTGGGGGCCAAAGGTGTTAGTACCTCCATGGTATATTCCAAAGTTCATAGCTGACAATGATCTGATCTTTTTTTAGTACAATGATTGATGAAATATAAGAGTTATTTAAACCCACCGCCTTAAGCAAGTCGGGAGAAAAATGCTTTCCAGCTTAACAAGGTTGTTATGGCTGCTAGGCACCACCACCACCTCACTGGACCTAGGCACATGACTCTCAATAAAGGAGTATAGCCTGGGACCTGTAAGAATCAATATTGGGATAAGTATGCTTTCAAGCTATTTGCTTATCAACCAGTTCAAGTTGTTTTCCTATCAATCAGTAAACTTCCAAATCCCATGATGCCCACCCTTTCTGAAACCCATAGCTATGACAGCAACAAAGCCCTTGTTTTATCTGCATCTTGAAGATGGGAAGAAACAAGATAGTACAGGTTGCTCAAGTTTACACATTACTGGTTGTTCCATGAGGCAGGTACAAAATTTGCAAAAGTTCACCCTTTTTTAAAAATATTTCTATTAGTACCATCTACATTTCAAATATAATATTACTACAATTTAACCCCTCTCAACTTCATCCTTCATCCAGTTTCTACTCGTTCAAACATCAGTTATAATGCTGGCATGCTCCATGCTACCTGCATATTTTACTCTATCATTATTCTATACAACCATTCTGATAAAATACTGATGAACTGGTATTTTTAGTAATAAGAAAACAATATATCACAATACTTAAACATTCCCTTGATCATTTGTTATTAACCGTACTTTATCCCTACTTTAGATTTTCTGTTCCATATGGGTCGAAAACCCTGTTATCCATTGGACCTCTGGTATTGTGAGTAGAGGTCATCATAATATGTTCCACCTAGAAATATTTTAAGGTGCTTGTATTAACAATTTAATTACAGTTAATAAGACATTGCTCAAGCCATCCCCAGGCTTACACCTCATATCACCAGGTTAGAACCACCTTATATCTGTCTTTTGCCTTTTAAAACCTTAGGTGCAAAATAGCCAAATTGAAGAGTAATATGGCATGCTGATATCTGCAAATACATATACACAATGTTTTAACATAATAAAAGGCCAAGGAAGAAAATTGCCTTCACTGAGCGCCAATGATCAAGGCATGTACGGTGAACAAATTGTTGAGTGCCTTTGCACATGCATGGAGATATTAACTCATCACCTACACCAAAGTAACAATAACATATGTCATCTAACTTTAATGATGATATTAACTGCCAACTGCTACAGTATGTCACACTTATACAATATGTAGTTCCTCAGAAGCAAAGCAGTCACTTAACAGGGAAATGGCATGTTCTTATCATAAAGTGGTCTTAGCCACAAAAAAAAAGAGGCAACAGCACGACCTTTGAAAGCTCTATAAAAGGCTGGCTTCAAGTACGGTACCTAATGCAATATAAGTCATAATAAGATTCTTACCCCCTTGACGCCTAGCCTCGTGCTTGTGCAGAAATTAGTGGAGTGTCTGGTGCATTATGTTATCTGTAAAATCTACACCACTGCATTATGTTAGTAGCAGAGATGCAAACCTCTGACTGCCCTTGATCTAACAATCTATATCTATCTTCATCTGTCCCAAATTACTCTTCAGTTTTAGCTATCCATTGGCAAGACAGATGGAACTAAATAAAAGGTCAAAACCAATAAGCATAAATACATGAACATATTGCACAAAGAGACATGCACATATGTTAACCTGACAATTATAAGGATATAACAAAATTAAATACATGTTTCCTCATAAAGGCACTGACTTCCACCTTGGTAAAGTCATGAAAATAAGTAGGCTTCTCATGAGATGTTGATTGAATATGAAACAGAAGACTTAGAAGAAAAAAAAACATGAAAGCCCTACCGGGATCAACTACTTAAACAAGGTCATATTTTTTCGCACTTTCAGAACACATTAATGAGATTTAAAAAGGCTCTGTTTATTTTATACCATTTTAGATTTCTTTCCACGGATAGGATAGGTTTATATAGTTTACCAAAAGCAAAATACAACTCAGACTAATGAACTATCATTAGTATAAAACTCTAAATTTGGCGATTGGATCACAAGATGGTTCCTAGAGATTTTTCCAACACATCCACAATTACCCTATTAAGGGTCCCAACAAGGATAAGAAGCACGAAATACCAAAGCCGGTGATGCAACAGACTGGAACAACTCTAGCACTCTATAAAGGTGAAATCAAGAATTCAGCCAAAATTCTAGATTGGTCTAAATTTCCTACAGTTTCCAGCCATGCTGTCTGCTTATGCAACGGTTAGGCCTTCCACCACATTTCCCTAATTGTTCACCACGAACACATTGTTCTAGTGGCCCAATTTTGTTGGCAGCACACCCTCTTCCAACTGAGATACATTTCCAATATAGGGTCCAGCCATGAAGCAGAGGCGATTATCATCAAGGGGTCACCACAAAACAATTGTTATTCCCCATTCCAAAAAAAGAAACCTAGTTAGCCGGCATCGATGATAAAAGAAGTAAGTTGTCAGTTTGTACAACAAGTTCTTTCTACTATTCTTTGCTAGACAATAAAACCTTTATTGATGTCATAATCCACATATTCAAAGTTGGCAGCAAAGAGATGTTCAAATTGATCTAAGGCTAAAGAATTGAGGGGTTTTGTATTCTTCCTTTATCATCGCATGCAACTGATGCTGGCAAGCAGCCATGACATCTTACAGTTCGTAGAGTTCGCATTTTGCGCATGCACTCAATTTGTCATCCGACACTTTCATAGTCAAGGACTCAGAAGACAATTGATGAAAGGCACAAACCTAACGAATAACTGGGCTGACCATAAATTGCTGAATTGAAATCGAAATTTGAGTATTTTCAGAAAAGAAATATCGAAGAAATCCCAAATCCGAGAAGTCAAGACGTCAATTACAGAAGCTCCAACCAACAAAAAAGAAAACCACCTAAAATCAAAAGAAGCGATCATCTGAGAAGCCAGTAAAATGAAGTCACCTGGCTCGGAGTCGTTCTCGAGGCAGATACGGCAGCACGCAGAGGAAGAAGCCTCGATCTCCTCGTCCTTTATCTCGTCCGAAGTCCCCGACGACGAGTCGTCCTTCTTCTCGAGGAGAGGGTCGGAATCCTTCGGATTCGGCTCCCCGTCCCGCTGCACCTCCGACTCCACCTGCATCTCCATCGAACCCTAAAACCCTAGAACCCACGAGACAGACCATCAAGTCAGAGGCAGGATAAAGAAATTAATCGCCATAATTCTCTCTAAATTCGCATCGGACTTCAGAAGAAACAAAATGAAGAAAAATCCAAGAAAACAAACCTTTCTATTGGGGAAATATCGAGATTTATCTAACGATGAGCTGCCAAGATTTTCCTTTTGGAGGGGGGAGAGAAATGGAGCTTAAGAGGAAGAAGAAGACGCATAAGGAAGAGTGGAGAAGAGGACCGCGTCGCCCATAGAATTCTAACGTGCGGTGGGGCGGCGTAGAGTTCGCAACGCGACGCGGCTGCGACATTGGGTACACCCCCCGGGCCTCGCTGATCGGACTATCTGAGGGCTGGGATTTCGTCGATCCCTGGCCTCCAATCAAAAAGTTTGGACTGTCCGACATTTCGCGTTGATGCACGGTCTTGATGGACGGATCTTGTAGGGAAACGGGCCCCCCGATGGCCGGCGCTGCCGGCCGGGCCCAAGAAAAGGATTGGGTCCACTTAGAGTACTCGTTTGTAGTATCTACTTGTTTGCTTATTAAGCCCAATAGATTCGAAAATTACAATTTTTTCCCCTATTCTAATTTCATTTCTCATCATGAGTTAACTATGCGAGCAAAAGAGAACGCAAATCGTGGATTTATGAACATACGCTAGGGGAATTCTTCTGAGTTTATGCTTGTAATATAGGTTCATTAATTAGATGAGTTCTCAGTTTGATGATTTGAGTTTGACACCTTTAGTAGTTCATTAATTTTAGATTCGTCACCTAAAATTTTGATTAAGACATTGCTATTCTTTCATTTTGTTTATTTCCAATAATTAATTAATTGATTCATTTATTATTTATTAATTGATTTATTTATCTATCTATTTTTTTTGGTTAAAAAAATATTTATCTATTTATTTATCTCTTCCTACAATTAACAAAAACACCTAAATGTTGGTTAATATATTGGAATTTAGCTGGTAAGTTGCAAGGGGCTCACAACTAATGTAACTTGCATACCTTATAGGATTAGATGACCTCCTGTCAAGACATATGAGGCATACAAGACTTTGATGGAGTATATGGTACGGTACCAAGTAAGTTTTCTTATTGCAACGCGCTGGTCATAAATTTTATAGAGAAGGAAAAATAGATAGCTTTTTGTGTAATTCTTTTGCAACTCTTCCATTTAAAGTTTATGAGTATGGGAGACTTGACTTTGCATAAAAGAAGCTATCTTTTCCGACTTTAGAATTTCCCAATGATCGATCCTAGTCAGTGATTTAAATCTGACTAAACGTTATAATAGTAATAAAGAAATCTTCATATTACACTTTGAGAAGAAGGAGCCTCATAAAGAACTCCCCCTTAAAGTTGGGATTTCCATAATTTTATGAACGATCGCAAATAGATACTTTATATTTTCTTTTACAATTCCCATAATGACCTTGATTAGATCTCTCTCAATAATTTAAAGTATGCCAATTTTTTTTATAAAAGAAAATGAGCATGAGGGCTATCTGTAAAACTCCTTCGGCTAAAATTGGCTAAGTCATAAAACTTAAAAAAATGAGTTCTGCTACGAACAAAATCCTTTTTGTTTTCCATAAAAGGTGCTTCAGGAAATCATATTTTTATGATTATATATTAAAAAACTTAGAGATAACTAAACAGCCAGTTGAGGGGAAAACTCCTTTGAAGCCAGCATTTTTATGATTTTGCGCATAATAAAACTCCAACATCTGCAGAAATATCAAATTTAATTAAATCAAGACCATAGCTACTAAAATAAATCTCAAAACATGTAATTTTTAGTAGTGGTCATGTGCATTTTGAGCATTATAATAGGTTACAATTAAATGTCTATAAAAATGGTTATAAAGATACTCAGATGCATGCATGGGGACAAGATGGCACGCATCAAAATCCAGTTTCTTAGGACTCATTTAGTAGTGCTTTATAGTTTTTCCTATTTTTATTTTCAAAAATCCATGAACTAGAAAATATTTATCTTTTTCAAATTATTTATAAAATCTTAAGATATATTTGGTAGCAGAGATTTATTGGTTTGAAACAAAAAAAAAAAAAATGCAAATGCTATCTTCAACGCCAATCTCCCTACAATATTTCACTAATTTATGGAAAAGCAGCACAAAATCACAGCACCCCCGAACAAACCCTTGTCATTCACCATCTCTCTTGCTTTTAAGGTGTGCATTTGCGCAAAGGGGACTTAACCGCTTATCATCTACGGTGCTATCGGCACGAATTGTGGTTGTATCACTGACACAAAAGAATGAGACGTCGCCCATCAGATCGTGATCTGCACGGATCTCAAAATACGTCCAGTTTTATTTTATTCACCACCTGCATACATCTTGAAGCAAATCTTTTGCACGGAAAATACAGCCGTGTCCCATCGGCACGCGCAAATCTTCATGCAGCAATGCATGACGTCCAAAAAAATCTTCTCCTGCCGTTTGAGATCAGTTTCCAAAAAAATCTGGAGACCCGTGTCATCACCATCATCAAACTGTGATGGGGCATGTACATTGTCCGTAGGATAGAATTTTCCTAAGTCCTTTAATCTTCCAAGAAACATCTGCCTTCCGTTGTTCAACGCTTCCTCCGAACCTTTCCGGGCGAAAAAATGCCGCCGTATCGAGCACGCCTTGACCTCATGCCGTGTGGAGAATAGCCAATTTGTACCTGCCTACTTGACCTGGCTGCACCGGCGGCCGGTTTAGCTTTGATAGATTTTGTTTCTTTCATGGAACCTGAAAAGCATGATGGATGAAGGCCTTGAGAACCGAAAACGACCGCATCAAATAGAACCGCACTCATTCGGATGCACGGATGCTACGTTCTCCCAGAAAAAAAAATCGCTTTGCACCAATCACTTTGCCTGTCTCGGTGGCACATTTGACGATGCCCATTCAAAAGAAAGCAATGACAAGACACCACGCAATATGAGCGACTCGCATCCCGTTTACTCTTGGCAGGCTCGAGACGCAAGGTTCTTTCCCATCCCTTGTTTTTTTTTGGGGGCGGGGGGAAGAGAGGAGCAGAGGGTCCGGCGACTTTATTAACCAAACGAAAGAAAGGCACATCAGAAGCGAATTGCGAGAGAAAGAGTGTGGCAATCTAACTAGGATCTCATTTAAAATAGTTAACCGAAAGAATATATGTTTATATAAATTTTTATAAAAAAATATAAAAAAAAAAGAGGAAAGAGAGACGAAGGGAAACAATAACGCTCAAGTTGAAGCATTTTTTGAAGGGGAAAAAGAGCATTACAAAGCAAAGAAAGTATAGAAGAAGAAATAAAAATGACCTAGTTGAAAGGGGGAAAAAACATACGCACAATTCAGGAACTAGAAAAATACACTTTTCTTTAGCAAAAAAATAAAAAAATAAAAAAAGAAAGAAAAATATACTTTCTTTTGTTGTTTTTCCTGAAACATTAAATTAATTTAACGATGCTTCAAAATTGGTCTGATCTTGGGATCTCTGGCGGCTGTCAAATACTGCAAAATAAAACAACATTCAGTGTTGTACATATAGCACCACAATCTCAAGAATGAACGGCAAACAAGTGGAAAAAGAAAAGAAAGAAACAGTTCAAGAGATAAAGGTCAGCATTAGATAAGAAAGGATTCTACGTAACATGGTTGCACTAATCTTTGCAGCACCAAGTTTGAGACTCTCACGGTGCCTCACAATAAGATATTATTAAATAATACCAGACCGTTGAATCGCAACTAGTTATACAAATATTAGCCAGAGTAGCTTTCTTCAGGCGGCTGGAACTTAGGTACATGGGGTTAACCTGGATTTGGCTTTGTGCTTGTTAGAGAATACCAGGACATCACTCCTCATCTTTGTTTTCTTTTTTTTTTTTAAAAAAAAAAACAAAGCTCCTTCTAGCACAAATATAACTCGCAGGTGCATTTCCTTAAATAATAAAAATAATTAAAAAGAAATTCTAATCCAGTGCAATGCGGTGGCTAATGCACTCTGTTTCACTAGCGTCATTGCAATCAGCACAAGGGATCCAGCAGCGAAAGCTGATGGCTGTGCAGCTAGAGTTGCATGACGATTCACATCTAAAGACTTCCTATAATTACGCCAACCTTACAATAATGAATTTGCCCAAAAAACAAAAATCTTAGAATAACGCCTTTTTGTTTTGATACAACATAACAAAAAAAGGCCTATATGAAGGTATGAACTAAAATATAGAGATTAAAGAAAAAAAAAAGGCGAAGGGCAAGGGATGATGTTAACAGGGTCTGGCTTTAAATATTGACTGATGACAAGTAGGGTCATATAGCCAAACTCCACTCGATGAGCGAAGACTTGCCTATGTGTGATGATTCAGGACGGAGATTATTCAGGACGGAGGATGTTAAGTGATTGGTTGGATGTTATCAGGTCTCTGAGAAGAACATTAATGCATTCTCGGGTAGCAGGGGAGATGGAGATGAGCACTCAAGACAAAAGAGCCTCGTAGCATGGTAAGAATACGGAAATACTCTGTTTTTATCAAACAGGAGAAAAGGGGGAGAAGGATCTTACGGTGTGAATTCGATGTTGATCACCTCTACCGACTGTTGGGTTATCATTCCGAAAGCAGGGCTCGAGAGAACCATAGTGGTCCCGTTCGTCGAAGGTATCGAATTCAGAGTGGCCGCACGATCGAGGATCACCACCTGGATCGTCTGGCCCTCGACGCACGCGTCCGGCGTGGCTGAGCTGAGGCATCTCACCAGGTACACCCTCCCACAGGACGCGCCATTGTCCCAAATCCCCTCCCCGGCGCCCGCGTAGAGATTGTCCGCAGGGAACTGGCCCTCGTCGCTCCCGTAGCATGCAGTAGCTGTTGGAGAGAGAACGATACGATCAAGCACAAAAGAGAGAGATGGCGGTGGTTTTTTCTGGGCGGCGGTGGCACTTACGAAGATACGGCGGTCCGTAGAATGAGGCCGTGCCGACATCGGCAAGGGATGGAGAGGGGAGCAGCAGGAAGCTCAAAAGCCATGGGAGCAGGTGTCCGAGGCCAAGAGGCAGAGGCTTTCCCATAGGTGAGGTGAACGGCGCCGATGACTCGGAGGTGAACGAAGCTGGATAAGACATGCCGGAGCCATTCAATCGTTTCCAATCGCGATCCTCCACGAATCCAGTTCTTTATGATCCAGGTCAACCGTCGTCGTCAACGACTTTTAGATGTTTTCCGGCCTGGATTTGGCGATAATTTTATAAAATATGTCTGGGCTGACCAGTCAACTCTTTTTTCTTTTTTTTTTTGTCCGATGCAATCATGCAAGCCCGAGGTCCCAAACCAAAATTGAACAAAACTAGAGATTTTCAAAGTCATCGTTCTAAAAATCCAATCTTTAACAATAACATTACAAGGAAACCAAGCTTTAGTTTTTCCACTAGAATTGTATCCTAGGTATTCTTCCATCGCCAGAAGCTTCAAAAAAAAGGGGAGAAAGGCCGTAGAAAAAGGAGAATAATTGTAGACGAGAAGTTTGACGGATTCTAATGACAACTAAATCTTAGATCCGTCAAATAAAAATTCGATGATAATGTAAAAGAAATCATTCATAAATCCTTTCCTTTAGTTTATCACAGGAAAGCTCCAAACCCAAATCCCAAAATTCCACAATACGCACAAACAGAGCATCCAAAAGCTCAAATTTTTCCACACGAATCCTATTCAAATTCTCAGGTTGCTCCCATTGCAATCATCAAAATGCCTTGAAAAAGAAGAGAAGCACAAGAAAAACAGGACTTACATAGAGATTTAACGTAATTTAAGAAGCAATTAGGCCTTGGAGACTCACCCTTGTTCCAATATAGGGCTCGTTTGGTTCGCAGGAAACATTTTCCTTCCTAAGAATATGATTTCTGTAAAGCAGATTCCTAGAAATAGTATGCCTAGAAAAGTACTTTTGGTATATTTGGTTGATCATGGGAAAGTGACAGATTTTCAAAATGCTTATGTTTGGTTGACCATCCACTTTCCTGAGAAAGTTATGTATAATTCCTATTATACCCTTAATAAAAATTAGGTCTTTAATGCAGAAAATTTTCTATTTGTTCCTGCCCCTAAATTAAATATTAAATAATGGTAGACTGGAAATGAAAGTCTCTTTCTCGTATTCGTTCTCTATTGCATTGGCGTAAAAACAAAACAATATCTGATTCCCATCTCATAGAAAAGCCTCTTTAATGCTTTTTTAATGCTGAAGGGTCTTTTTGAAAAAAAATAAAAATGGAGTGATTCCCATCTCATAGAAAAGTAATTTTTCTATATTTCTCATGGGAAAGACTTTTCTATAAAATGTGAGAATCATATTCCAATGGGAATACAACTTTTCCATCTCTCTCATTTGAAAACTCCAACCAAACAAGATGCATCTCATTACTTTTCCGTTGACCACATTTTCTCCTCTTCTTTTCCCGCGAATCAAACGAGCTCATAGACTCACAAAGAAGGGAATCAATACTACATCAACGAGGGCTATTACTGCAGCGAAGAGATAGCAATGTAGAGAGGACCTTCCCCCTCAGAATTAATGAGCAAAATCTAATTTTTTTGGTCCACACGAGATGCATTTAGGATCAGGTGATCTAATGGAGATTTCTTTTAGAATTTTACAGCAAAAAATGGATTAAAACTTGGGAGGAAAAAGAGAGAATGAAGAGGGAAATATAGAGATCACCTGATATCAACCAAGAGTAGTTATGTCCTACAATAATTTTTTTCTATAATGTGATTGTTATATACCACTAAAGATGAAAAACAGGATTAATTTTGAATAATTTGGAAACTTAAAAAATTCATTTAAAATTTTTTAAGTTGAGGAGGCGCCCTTATAATTTTTCATAATAAAAAAAAATGAAATACTCAAAAAAACAAACCCACCCTCTTTGCTTCTTGTTCCTAGTCCTTCCCCTCCTCCCCTTCTCTCGGATGCCGGCACCTCTGAGGTTGTTGGTTGTCGGTACTTCCACGAGGCTAAAGCGAGCGTCGTATCTCTAAAAACTCGTTTGCATATCCTCTTCCTCAGCTCACGACCACCCGAACGTAGTCCCTTCTGCTATGGCCAGCGATGCTATCACTGAGGCTATCTCCATACAGAAAGATGATGAAGAGGTTGAGGGAGACTCGAGGACCACGATCTTGTTGTTGCACTCTTCCACTACAAGGCATTGACAAGTATTTAAAGAAGAAGATAGTGTTTTGGCCAAGTCTACCATCTGTTTAGCCCGAAAACCAAGCCTCCTGTGAAGGCTGAGATTATGGAGATAATAGGAGTAGGTGAGCATGTTGATATGGTGAGATATTTGGGTGTGCCGATTTCTAGACGGCGAACTGCATAGAGGGGAATGTTTGACTCTTGAGCTCAGTATCAAACATAGGATTTAGGGGTGGCAGATGCTTTCTCTATCCATGATGGGCAGGGTCACTTTGGCACGGTCAGTTCTCTATTCTATTTCGATATACCTATTGTCCAACTCCATTGTTCCTGTGTCGGTGTTAAGGTCAGCTGAGCAACTCATTAGAAATTTTATTTGGGGGTGGCATGGTGACAAAGGCAGTATCCATCTGGTGGCATGGGAGGCAATATGTCAGCCGGTCAAACATGGCGGTTTGGGCGTGCCATCACTGGTGGCGAGACAGGAGGCATCAGTGACGCAACTTGCAACCAGTTTCTTGTTGGAGCCTAACAGTCTTTGGTCCTCCTTGATGAGGGCCAAGTATGATACTTTGTGGCCGGGTGTTCGGGTAGGTCGATGCCACTCCCCCATCTAGAGGGAGATGTGTGCTAGAGCCTCTTTGGTGCTTCCGGCGATACGATGGGCTATCAGGGATGGGACCTCTAATCGAGAATAGCTGGATGACTGAGCTACCGATTAGTACACTACCGACTATGGTGGACTCGGGCAGGCTGGTGGGACACAAGATATGCGATTTGCTTGTTCCAGGTGAGGGAAGATGAAATGAGGGATTGATCCGGAAGGCTTTTGGGGAGCAACTGGTGGAGAGGATTTTGGCCTTACCAATTTTCTACGGGAGGAGCTAGATAGATTGATTTGGATGCTGACGGGTCGGACAAGGGTGCGCGCCATAGATATTCATGCATGGACCACCAAGGAGCCGAATAGGCCAATTGATGGAGCATGGATCTGGGGATGAAGGTGCATCTGCGGGTGGCACTTTCTCATTGGAAGGTGGCCTGGGGTAGGCTCCCGACCAGGAGTGTGCTTGCTAGATGAGAGATGCGGATGACCTCAACATGTGAGATATGCCCTGATGTTAAGGAGACCATCAGCCAAGTTCTTCTATGTTGCCCTACAGTTGTGCAGACCTGGAGATGCTTACCAGTGCCTCTTTCTTCGCTGTGGAAGATTGTGGAGGACATGTTCAGGTATCTGAGTGTTTCTTTCTAGAGGCCGAGTACTGCACAGACCGGGATTGTGTCTGCTTATGTGTCCTATCATATATGGTTGGACAGGAACGATCGCGTGTTTGAGAGCAGGAGGTCGTCTCCACGAGCCGTGATGGATAGAGTAATGCGGCATGTGGCAGAGATTACTTGTTTGGCTTCATCGTCATTACCTGGGAGGGCTAGGGATATCTGGGGTACCTACACCGCTGTCTCAGCGTCCAGATTTATCTGTTTCTCTTGGATACCCCCACTTTCTGGTTATCTTAAGGTAAATTTCGATGGAGGCATGGCAGAGGATGGTGCTTCTGGAGGAGTGGGCTTTGTGATAAGGGATCATGGGGGCAGATTGATTGCAGCAGGAGGAAGAAGCACCCTAGGTCTGATTGCAGTGGGAGCGGAACTACAGGCAACCTAGGAGGGTATTCTATATGCAAGACGGGTGCTGGAGGCCGACTGCCTATGCCTAGAAGGTGACTCCTCCCTGGTGATCGACTGGATCCTAGGAGCAAACAGGTACGGGGATGGTCATCCGCTGATACGGGACACACGCAGATTATTGAGGGAGCTGTTTTCCTGTCAGATAGCTCATGTGTACAGGGAGACAAATAATGCAGCCAACTGGATCGCCTGATATATCGCTCGGCATACTGGGAAGTTTGTCTAGACAAGCTTAGCTTGTATTCCAAACCCATTGTCCTGTTTACTTTCACTTGATTTGGCTAAAGTAGAAAAAATGGTTTTTTTTAAGTCTCACCACACCTAACAGAGTGGGTGGATACTTGTTTTTATTGAGTATTGGGATAACCAATTACAGCATATATCCCGAGATTTACTACACAAGACTCGGTCAAGGTAAAACAAGAATGAACAAGAGTTGTTATCTGAGAGTGGTTAGGACTCATGAGTTTAAGTTTTTTGAAACACCATCTGTGCTGACTTGGTCTTCTATTCTGACTTGATCCTCTCTGTTAACATCCCCCCTCAAATTGTGCATGGTAACTAGGCACAATTTGTGTCGTAATTCCTCTAAGTTAGCACGTGTCTGCGGTTTAGTGAATACATCGGCTAACTGTAAATGAGTTGGAATGTGATGTGTAACAAGCAATCCCAGTGCAACTCTTTCTCGAACATAATAGTAGTCAAGTTCGATATGTTTAATGCGGGCATGGAACACCGGATTTACTGTCATCAACAAAGATCTTAAGTTATCACAGTATAACACGGGTGCTTGTGACAGAGGAATGTGTAAATCTCTGAATAGGAACGTAAGCCATGTGAGTTCTGCTATTGCATGTGCCATTGCACGATATTCAGCTTCAGAACTTGAGTGAGAAACAGTAGGTTGTTTCTTTGCACACCATGAAATAATATTGCTTCCCAAGAACGTACAGTATCCGGTTGTTGAATGACGAGGGACTGCACACCCCACCCAACTAGCATCTGAAAATGCATATAATTTCAAAGAACTTGAAGCTTGTATGTGAATGCCGAGATGCACTGTACCCTTTATATATCTGAGAATGCGTCGAATCATAGTGAAGTGAGAATTAGTTGGTTCCTGCATGAACTGGGAAACATAGTTAACAGAGAAAGATAAATCTGGACGTGTCTAAGTTAAATATTGCAGAGCTCCCACTATGTACCGATAATGATGGGGATCCTTATAAGGAGAGGACTATGTGTCAGGCTTTGATTTTTGACACACTAGCGTAGCAATTGGTTTGGCTTCATGCATAAAGTTACGCTCCAGAATGTCCACAACATATTTACTTTGGTGAAGAATAATGCCATCCGAAACTGCAGAGACTTGAATACCGAGGAAATAATGCAGGAGACCTAAATCTTCCATTGCGAACTCCTTATGTAAAGTGGTTGTAAATGTCTCAATAAGAGAAGAGGAAGAGCCCGTGAGTATTATGTCATCCACATAAAGTAATAACACTAAGACCCCTGCAGCCGAAGAGTGGACAAATAAACTTGAATCTACTGTACTACATATGAAACCAACTTCAAGAAGAAAAGAACTGAAGCGATTAAACCATGCTCGAGGTGCTTGCTTCAATCCATAAATAGCTTTGTTTAACAAGCAAACATGATCAGAATTTTGAGGGTCTTGAAATTCCGGAGGTTGTTCCATAAAAACTTCCTCAGTGAGGAAACCATGAAAGAAAGCATTTTTAACGTCTAATTGACATATACTCCAACCTTTGATAGTAGCTATAGTCAGAACTAACCTGATAGTGCCAGGTTTAACAACCGGAGAATATGTCTCTGAAAAATCAATCCCATCCACTTGAAGATGACCTTTGGCTACTAGACGTGCCTTGAACCGACTAACCGAACCATCAGCATTCAACTTGACTTTAAATTCCCAACGTGACCCAACTACGTTCATGGATGACTTTCTAGGAACAAGTTGCCAAGTGTTGTTTTGAGACAAGGCTTCCAGCTCTTCAATCATCGCTGCTTTCCAACCTAGTTGTGAAAGGGCACTTTTGACATTGCGTGGCTCTTTAGGAAAATCTGCATAGGTATGGAGCAGGGTGTTGGGGTATGTGGAGACCTTTGGTGATGAAGAGAATTGAAGGAGAATCAATTCTGCATAGTTCTGTCTGGCGGACTGTCAGAGTCGACTCGAGCTACAGTCGAGTCGACTCGGGAACAGTCGAGTCGACTCGAGGCCTGTCGAGTCGACCCGAGAGGAGAAAAGCCGCAAAAACCATGTTTCTGTCTGGACTGTCAGAGTCGACTCAAGCTACAGTCGAGTCGACTCGGGAACAGTCGAGTCGACTCGAGGCCTGTGTCGAGTCGACTCGAGATCGTGCCAGTTACAGCTGAAGTTGTCCAAACGTGCCAGAGACGACTCGGACTTCAGCCGAGTCGACTCGGGCTCGCGGGAATCATACGGATGAGCTTTCTTTTGGGATTTTGTTGGCATTTTGACGGCTATGATCATCTGAAGGTCTTGAGACTATATATAGGACTCATGAGAGCCCTAGGGTAAGGTGGATTGGCCGTATTTTTGAGAGAGACTCTTGTTTGTGAGGCTAGGGTTCTAGAGAAGAAGAGGATTGGGATCCTACTTCTTGTGCAAAGGGAATTCTGTGTGAATCTCTTGTAGATCGATCGCTTGTGATCGTTCGGGTGTGTGCTATCTCTGTAATCAGTTCATCCTAATTGAGATTTGGAGCGGTGGAGGACGTAGGCTATTTGTAGCCGAACCTCGTTACATCTTTGTGTTTGCTTTGCTATTTTCTTCCTTCTCCTTTCTTTGATCTTTGATAATCCGTTGCGGTGCTCAAGTGTTTTACCCTACTGATACCACGGGGTAATCTTTTGCCCTTCGTAGGCGGAGTGAAGAGGTGATCCTTGAGTCCGGAGTCGAGGGAGCGAGAGAGTGCTTATCCGTTCGTATCTCTCTTTACTTGTCCGACGTCGGTGGCGGCGCCGGTGTGAGTGGGTTCCGGTGCGGATCGCTGACAACAAGTGGTATCAGAGCTATTGGTTTTCTGCGATGGCGGATGAAGGAAAGGTGCGAATTGAGAAGTTCAATGGAACGAACTTCGGGTTTTGGAAGATGCAAATAGAAGACTACCTTTACCAGAAGGACCTCTATTTACCTCTTGGAGGTAGAGCAAAGAAACCAGAGAAGATGTCCGATGAAGACTGGGAGGTCCTCGATCGGAAGACGCTCGGCACCATTAGATTGTCACTTGCATCCCAAGTGGCATTCAACATCAAAAACGAGAAGACGACGATGGAGTTGATGGCAACATTGTCGCGGATGTACAAGAAACCCTCAGCATCAAACAAGGTATTTCTCATGAAGAGGTTGTTTAATCTTCGTATGAAAAATGGCGGCAGCATAGCTAAATACCTCAACGAATTCAATGGACTCACGGCCCAGTTGGAGTTAGTGGAGATTAGTTTTGACGATGAGATTCGGGCATTGCTAATCCTCTCCGGATTGCCTGACAGCTGGGAGGGCCTGGTGATGGCGGTGAGCAACTCTTCGGCGACGGAGAAGTTGATCTTTGATGACATTGTGGGAGTGCTTCTAAGTGAAGAAGCAAGAAGGAAATCTTCTGGAGCTACGGAGTCGTCTGGAAGTGTACTAAACACCTCTGACCGGGGAAGACAAAAGAAGGACGGTCGATTTCGAAGCGACTCGAAGTCGAGATCCAGCAGGTCTCGAGCACCTCAGAACAAGGGAGTGAAGTGCTGGAACTGCGGAAAGACGGGGCACTTTAGGAGGGACTGCAAATCTCCTAAAGGGAAGCAAGGCGATCACACCGAAGGAGTCAGCAAGGATCTGGCAAATCTTGCTGAAGACGGTGATATGGATGCCCTCGTTCTATCTTTATCTACCTGTGACGAGTCTTGGGTGATAGACTCGGGCGCGTCTTTCCATGCTACATCCCAACGGAAGCTTCTTGGAGGATATGAGAAGGGAGACTTCGGCAAAGTCTACCTAGGGGATGGAGAGCCTTGCACCATACAAGGAAGGGGAAGCGCGGAAGTGAAGTTGATTTCTGGATCTTCACTTGAGCTTGAGGACGTACGGCACGTGCCTCAACTACAGAGGAATCTGATTTCTGTTGGACAGTTGGCGAGCCAGGGGTACAAGACTATTTTCACAGCTGATCAGTGGAAGATATCCAGGGGCTCGTTGACGGTGGCTAGTGGCAAGAAGGTTGGGACACTTTATGTCGCCAATGGCACGGAGAACTCTATTGGAGTTGCTGCAGCAGATGTGGACACCAAGTTATGGCATTGCAGACTTGGGCACATGAGTTATCAGGGACTGGAGGTGTGCACCAGTTGGGAAAGCTGCAGGGTCTCAGGAGTATTGAGATGGACTTCTGTGAGGATTGTGTTCTCGGAAAGCAGAAGCGTGTTTCATTCAACAAAGAAGAAAAACCTCGGAAGCAAGAAAAGCTAGATCTCGTGCACACGGACGTGTGGGGGCCTGCACCAGTTTCTTCCATTGGTGGATCTCAGCACTATGTTACTTTTATTGATGATGCTACCAGGAAGCTTTGGGTGTTCTTCTTGAAGCACAAGTCAGAGGTATTTGGGGTCTTCAGGAGATGGCAGGCGATGGTAGAACTCGAGACAGGAAAGAGGTTGAAATGCCTGAGATCGGACAACGGTAGTGAGTATTGTAGCAGGGAGTTTGAGGACTACTGTGCAGATGCTGGGATCGTCAGGCAAAGGACAGTTCCAGGGACACCACAACAAAATGGAGTTGCTGAAAGGATGAACAGAATAATTAATGATCGTGCCAGGAGCATGAGGATACATGCTGGATTGCCACAACAGTTTTGGGCGGAAGCAGTTAACACTGCTGCCTACTTGATCAACAGAGGGCCATCAAAGAAACTTGAATTTGGGATTCCTGAGGAAGCATGGACAGCGAAGAAGATTGATTTGGCGCATTTACGAGTATTCGGCTGTACCGGTTATGTCCATGTTGATTCCAGTCAAAGAAGCAAACTAGACGCCAAATCAAAGAAGTGCATTTTCGTTGGATACGGAGGTCAACAGTTTGGGTACCGGCTTTGGGATCCCGAACACAGGAAGATCATTCGTAGTAATGATGTGGTATTCAATGAGAAAATGCAGCAGAGCTATGAATCAGAAACAAAACCTGTTGAGCCGTGTTTTGTGGATCCTGAAGAGGAGTCTGCAAATTCTGATCAGAAGACTCTGTCAGAGCAAGAACCTGAAGCATTGGCACCCCCTCCACAACTAAGAAGGTCCACTCGTAGTACTCATGGGAAGCCTCCTCAAAGGTATGATGGGACTCTTAGTTATTTGCTGCTCACAGATAATGGCGAACCTGAATGCTTTACGGAAGCATTGGAGGTTGATACCAGGAAGGAGTGGGAGTTGGCCATGGATGATGAGATGAAGTCATTGGAGCAGAATCAAACATGGGATTTGGTGGATCTGCCCAAGGGGAAGAAAGCACTGTCAAACAAATGGGTTTACAGGCTGAAGGAAGAGCAGGATGGGAAGAAGCGGTACAAGGCCAGGCTGGTTGTAAAAGGATTTCAGCAGAGAGCAAGTATCGACTTCACAGAGATCTTTTCTCCTGTAGTCAAGATGAGTTCAATTCGAGCGGTGCTGAGCATGGTGGCAGTAGAGGATCTTCACTTAGAGCAGCTTGATGTGAAGACGGCCTTTCTCCACGGAGATCTCGATGAGGAGATATATATGCAGCAGCCGGAGGGATACATTGCAGCTGGCACGGGTGACTTGGTTTGCAAATTGAAGAAAAGTCTATATGGTTTGAAACAGGCGCCCAGGCAATGGTATCTCAAGTTCGATAGTTACATGCTTGAGATAGGATACAGGAGATGTCAGGAGGATCACTGTTGCTACTTCCGGGACTTCGGTACATCTTACATTATCTTGCTATTGTATGTTGATGACATGTTAGTTGCAGGAGCTAGCATGCATGAGATTGCAAAATTGAAGCTGAAGCTGTCAAGAAAATTTGCAATGAAGGATCTAGGAGCAGCAAAACAGATCCTTGGGATGCGGATCAGCAGAGATAGGTCTAAACATATCCTCAGACTATCTCAGACGGAGTACATCAGCCGAGTACTCAGGAGATTCTGCATGGAGGGTGCCAAACCTGTTGGCACACCGCTGGGTGCCCATTTTAAGCTTTCAAAAGGGCAAAGTCCGAAGACGCGGGTGGAGGAGCTCAATATGTCAAAAATCCCGTATGCATCGGCAGTGGGGAGCTTGATGTACGCTATGGTGTGTACGAGACCAGACATTGCTCAAGCAGTGGGAGTTGTGAGTCGCTTCATGAGCTGCCCAGGCTTGGAGCATTGGCGCGCGGTCAAATGGATACTGAGGTATCTGAAAGGCACTGAGCACATGTCATTGTGCTATGGAGGTTCTGAGATCCGGTTATAGGGCTATGTGGACTCAGACATGGCAGGAGACTTGGACGGCAGGAGAAGCACGACAGGGTACTTGTTCACCTTGGGCAGTGGAGCCGTCAGTTGGATTTCCAGGTTGCAACCAGTTGTTGCATTGTCGACTACGGAGGCGGAGTATGTGGCAGCCACAGAGGCGTGCAAGGAACTAATATGGCTTCAAGGCTTGATGAAGGAGCTTGGGAAGGAACAGAAGGATTGCATGTTATATTCAGACAGTCAAAGTGCAATTCATCTGGTGAAGAATTCAGCTTTTCATTCAAGGACGAAGCATATTGACATACGGTACCACTTCGTGAGGTCATTGCTCGAGCAGGGACTCGTCAAGTTGGAGAAAATTCATACAAGTCAGAATCCTGCAGATATGTTGACGAAGGTCGTCACGGTGGAGAAGCTGAGGAGTTGTTCAGCTTCTGCTGGTCTTCATGCTTGAAGACGTTGAGGAGGCATCGTACCGATTTCATTAGGATGATCCATTTTCAGTGGGAGCACAGGGGAGAACCAAGTAACAAGAGGATATACCCAAGGTCTCCAAGTGGGAGATTGTTGGGGTATGTGGAGACCTTTGGTGATGAAGAGAATTGAAGGAGAATCAATTCTGCATAGTTCTGTCTGGCGGACTGTCAGAGTCGACTCGAGCTACAGTCGAGTCGACTCGGGAACAGTCGAGTCGACTCGAGGCCTGTCGAGTCGACCCGAGAGGAGAAAAGCTGCAAAAACCATGTTTCTGTCTGGACTGTCAGAGTCGACTCGAGCTACAGTCGAGTCGACTCGGGAACAGTCGAGTCGACTCGAGGCCTGTGTCGAGTCGACTCGAGATCGTGCCAGTTACAGCTGAAGTTGTCCAGACGTGCCAGAGACGACTCGGACTTCAGCCGAGTCGACTCGGGCTCGCGGAAATCATACGGATGAGCTTTCTTTTGGGGTTTTGTTGGCGTTTTGACGGCTATGATCATCTGAAGGTCTTGAGACTATATATAGGACTCATGAGAGCCCTAGGGTAAGGTGGATTGTCCGTATTTTTGAGAGAGACTCTTGTTTGTGAGGCTAGGGTTCTAGAGAAGAAGAGGATTGGGATCCTACTTCTTGTGCAAAGGGAATTCTGTGTGAATCTCTTGTAGATCGATCGCTTGTGATTGTTCGGGTGTGTGCTATCTCTGTAATCAGTTCATCCTAATTGAGATTTGGAGCGGTGGAGGACGTAGGCTATTTGTAGCCGAACCTCGTTACATCTTTGTGTTTGCTTTGCTATTTTCTTCCTTCTCCTTTCTTTGATCTTTGATAATCCGTTGCGGTGCTCAAGTGTTTTACCCTACTGATACCACGGGGTAATCTTTTGTCCTTCGTAGGCAGAGCGAAGAGGTGATCCTTGAGTCCGGAGTCAAGGGAGCGAGAGAGTGCTTATCCGTTCGTATCTCTCTTTGCTTGTCCGACGTCGGTGGTGGCGCCGGTGTGAGTGGGTTCCGGTGCGGGTCGCTGACAACACAGGGCGTATTTAGGATTTGGTTTTTTAATGCCTGCCCGAGCATGAGTAAGCATTGGATGAGAGGGTATTGAATTATCAGGAAGGGACTCTGTATTTGACTTAGGAGAAATATCTGGTTCAGGAGAAATATTAGGAACCATATCTTGAGTTGGTGATTGTTCTTGTGAGGAAGCTGGAAGCAAGTCAGCATGTGAGAAATTCTCCAGAGATAAAGCAGAGTCCGTAGCTGATGAGGAGTCTGCTAGAGTGTCATGCTATTTGTTCAATAAAGGCATATCAGTAACAGGAGGATCAGCTGAATATTGTGCCATATTGGATGGGGTAGAGTTTGTATTTGAGTCAAACTGTGTCTCAGGTGACTTAAGCCATTCTTGAAAAGTTGTTACTACAGGTTTGGGTGTCCCTTTTTTCTGTATGTCAGTGTTTTTGAAAGGTAGAACAGATTCATCAAAAACTTCATGCCTTGAGATATATACACGTCCAGTGGGAGGATAAAGACACCTGTAACCCTTGTGCCTATCACTATACCCCATAACACAAGATAATGATTTTGTATCAAATTTGGACAACTTAGTATCCCATATATATGGATAACATCGTGACCCAAATATATGCAATGATGAATAATCTGGTGAACGCCCATGTAATCGAAAGAAAGGACTATCCCACTGGAGTGTAGAAGAAGGATTCCTATTAAGTAAAAACACTGCAGTTGTGAAAGCCTCCACCCAATACTGTTTTGGCACGTTGGCATGAAAAAGCATTGTGATTCCTAATTCACGTATGACACGATGTCTTCTCTCCACTGTCCCATTTTGCTCAGGAGTGTACGGATAAGAAACTTGGTGAATAATTTCATAATTTTGCAAGTGACTTTTAAACCGATGATTAATAAATTCTCCCCCACCATCGGTTTGAATTATTTTAATACATCGATTAAATTGTCTAGAGATATATTTTTCAAACAGTAAATACTGATCAAAAAAGTCAGACTTCAATTTCAAAGGAATGAACCAAGTAAATTTTGTATAATCATCAACAATAGCTGCATAATATCTAAAAGAATGCACCGAAGTAATTGGGGCAGGTCCCCATAAATCAACATGAATTTTTTCAAATGCAACAGTAGTCTTAGTTGATGAAGGTAGAAAAGGAAGTCTAGAACTCTTTCCTAATTGACAACTCTCACAAATACTTGCCGTGTTATTACCAAGAACTTTAATGAAACCCAACTGACGAAGTTTGTCATCCACAACTGCCTGAGGATGACGAAGTCGCCGATGCCATGTCTCTACAGAAGCCATCCAAAACCTGGTAGAGAAGAGAGCCATTGGAGATGTACGGATTGAGTACAAGTTACCCTATTTTATTCCCCTCATCAACATCTGTTGCGTCACCCGATCCTTTATTATAAAGTCACGATTAGAAAATTCACAATTGACTGGACAGTCCGAAGTAAGTTGACCAATAGATAATAGACTCTGCTTCAGGAACTAAAAGAACATCATGTAAAATAATCTGACAGGAACCAGAACCAATAGTAGTGTCACCGATATATGTGATGCGTAACAAGTCGCCATTATCAATCAAGACATGATCAACACCATCATAAACATGAAGGTTAGTCAAGTTACCTACATGGGAAGTCATATGGGCTGAGGCACCCGTATCCGAAGTCCATTCCTCAATTGGAGGTTCTGCATCAATACTGTGAGCGGCAAATGCTTGAGGAAGATTATCTGACTGGATGGAGTGGTTAAAACGATGCCAGCACCGAATTGCAGAATATCCACGCTTTCCACAAATTTGGCAGGTGTTATCTCTATTGTTGTCATGTAAGAAGGGCTGAGGATTGGTGTTTTGGCCAGTAGACTTGTTGATAGAGTTGTTGGCAGGGATAAAACCTTTCCGTTTGGAAGAGAAGGATCCAATGTTTTTGGAATTTTTATTGGCTTGCTTGGGATTGGTTTTCTGGTTAAAGAAGGCTTGGAAGGGTGTCAAGTCTGGGTTGTGAAGTAAAATATGGGTTTCATAACTTTGTAGAAGGGGAACAACCTCACTGTATGATGGCATGGGAGGTTTAAGCATGGAAGTAGTAAAAGGTTCATAGCGAATGCCTAAGCCAGTAAGAAGGGAGAAAACCTTGGTTTTGTCACTTACTGCATGGCCAATGGCTGCAAGACTGTCGCAAATACTCTTGAATTTGCGAATATAGTCATTGAGGGAAGTATCCAAATCTTTCCTCAGATAAGTTAATTGTTGAGTGAGTTGAAATTGACGCTCCTGTGAAGCTTGGACATAAGCTTCCTTCAATGCTGTCCAGACTTCTTTGGAGGTATCCACGTCGATCACATGACCGAGTGCTTCCTCTCCCAGGGCGCCAGTAATCCAGCCTCGTAGAAGACGATCGGTGGTCTTCCATTTTTTGAATTCTGGATTAGGAACGGACGCTGAAGTGGAATCGCCAGTGGCAGGGAGTAGAGCTGGAGGGGGTGATATGTCACCAGTTAAATAATCTAACAAATCTTTAATGGTTTATTTACAACGGGCTGTATGCTGAAAATTAAATTTTTTTCTTAAAAATCGTGGCTGCACCTGATCGGGTTGCCTACGTACCCCTTCGAAAGGGGGATCAAGCCACATGTAGTTCTTAATATTTAAATTACAGCGGAAAGATAGAATTAAATAATTTAATTCTAGCATGCAGAATAGATCATAAATAAATACCAAGACCGTTTAAACGATTATGCATAAAACCAACTATGCATGATTATCATTAGATCTGAAAATAAGAGCATAAGTAAAGTTCTAAACTCGATTAATTTTGGATCCAATCTATCTCCGAATGCTCATTGAATGAGATCTAGAGATCACTCCATGAGGAGCCCCAAAAGAGGTATGAACCCTCGAGGGATTGAACCCGATTAAAACTTAGCACAAAATTATATCTCTAAATTTATATCTTTATGAATCATAGAGACAAATGAATATGATGATCAAGCTTCGTAGCCACACAACCGTTTGGCCTCCACGGATGATCCACGCGAAGCTCTTGGATGATCGACGTCCCCGGGATTGCTAGCTCGCGAGGATGTGCTGTAATCTTGAAAAAATCAACCCTTGATCGTTCCTTTGAAGACAACGGAGGAGGATATGAAGGAGATCAAAGAGAGCTTGTGACCTTCACGTGTTCTCTCATTTTTTCAGAACTAAGGCTATCCAGAAATTCACACACACATCGAGGAGATCGCATGGAGGGCCTCTTTTTGCCAAAAAAAAAACCCACACCTTCATTCCTTCTTTGCACCAATTAATTGCCATCAAATGGCAATTGAAATCCCCATCAAATAGGAACCATGTGCGGTGGAATAAAGAGGAGGTGTGGCCATTGAATGATGCATTTGAATCCCTAAGAAATAGGGATTCATTTCTTCCAAAAGAAAGCAGCGGCTTGCCTCCTAATTTTGCGTCCCCTGCTAGGATCTCGCCACATGTCACTTAGTGCGATCAAATGAAGGAATTAAAATTCTAATCAAATCAGGATAAATTCTCTTCATGGCACCACACCATAGATCCTTGCCATGTGTCATCATGCGCCATCAACTAAAAAGAAAAAATCCCATCTATGGCGCCATTGATGTGAGGGTGACATGTGTCATCTGATTTCCAAAATTGGATTCCTAATTTTTAGGAATTGATCTTGAATTCAAATTTCAAATATTTGAATTCAGAATCTTCATCAGATGAGGATCTTGGATCATGCCCAATCCAATTGGGTCAAGTCCCATTAATTAGGTCAAACCCAATCTTCTTGTTTAAACCCAATCTAATTAGGTCAAACCCTAATGTAGCTCAAATTGAATCTAATTCAATTTGGCTCAACCCAAGCTCTATTACTCAATCAAATTGAGTCAATTAACAATCTAATTGCTTATTAATCATCCAATAATTTATTAATTATTTTATAGCAACATTTTACTTAGGATAATTTGTCAATTGAATCGACCAAATTACCTCTAGATGATTCTTAATCGTCCATCAGCCTTTATGATCAACCTAGAAAACTTCTATGCGTGTGACCCCATAGGTTTGAACCTAAGATGGTAGCACAGGAACGATTTTCTGTACTAATCGATGTGACCATCTAGCAATGATATCCGACGTCCGGATAAGCCGAATTATTGCGAAGCAATATTCTGGAACCCTGGACTGTGGTTACCGTATAATTCATCCCTATGACTCCTAATGCCAGGATGACATCAGAGTTCTGTCAACTCTATAATAGTACATCCATTCTATGATTCAATTTTTACAAATCTTGTGACTCCTCATAAGGATTACCCTGGCCAAGATTTTGCTAAATTGAATACAAGGGCATTATCTCCTGTCACCAGGAGGGATCAATTCCATCTTGACTCACACACCGACTTTGCAAGTACTTGACTGCACCCAGTGACCTTCCGTCCTTGAATTAGAAATTTAGTTAGTCCGGTACCAAAGTACAGTGAGTTGCTTACTAATCACCGTGGTGATCTCAGATCTGGGGGACACATATACCCATATCCACTCGAAACATCTCTTGACAGCAGAGCATTTCAAAATTAGTTACGTTCAGTGAAATGTACTCCTACACTTCACCTGTATGACATATTAGTGTCTCCACACTTCTTGGTTAAGAGGACAACTAATGTATGTATATGTCACACAATGACCTAAACTCGATAATGTTGTTGTCCTATTAACAGCATATCATTTGGTCATGAACTGGTTTAAGGACTCACAGATAAATCCTCCTTTATCATAAAAGAATCCTAAGGACTTTATCATACGACAAGAGTACATTTAAAGATGTACAAAAAAATGATGAATAATGCCAAAATAATACTTTATTAATTTGTCAATTCATTTACAAAATCAATCATCAACATGCTGACGATTGACTCTTAGGGTACAATTTCCAACAATCTTGACTCTCAGTGAAGGCAAGAATTTGTTCTCTCCAAAGTGGATAGTTTTCTGGTTTAAGATGAAGTGTTACAAAATTGCTAACACTCAAAAAAGATGCGAAAGTCATTTTGATGCTCTGATACCAAGTAGAAAAAAAGAACAGATGGTTTTTTTTAAGTCTCACCACACCTAACAGAGTGGGTGGATACTTATTTTTATTGAGTATTGGGATAACCAATTACAGAATATATCTCGAGATTTACTACACAAGACTCGGTCAAGGTAAAACAAGAATGAACAAGAGTTGTTATCTGAGAGTGGTTAGGACTCGTGAGTTTAAGTTTTTTGAAACACCATCTGTGCTGACTTGGTCTTCTACTCTGACTTGATCCTCTCTGTTAACAGCTAATTGTACTCACGTTAGACTTATATGAAATAAAAGCCGTTTTGACCGAAAAAAAAGGCAAGAGAGCTGAAGGATGATGTGGAGGAAGAAGGGATCGAGGAATATTACATAGGAATGGGAAAGATCTTTCACATGAAAGACCCTCCAGGTGGTCTTTCATGCCCTTGATCATGCACCAGAGCCATTTTGAGATGTGTAATCGAGCTTATTCACATGTAATCACACATCGATTCAATGGTCATGCACACAAGAAATGATAGAAAGACCTAGGCTGATTTGACAAGGCTCGAGGTATCCCCTGATCTCTCTGTCATCTTTCTCGCTAGCGATAGTCCTAGCAAAAATACCTCCATGCACCACGGGGAAGGTGCAAGGATCCGAGAAAGGGGAATAAGAGGGATGATGGGAGGATGGGGAAGAAGCTGATGGAAATTTTTTTAATATATATATATATTGTAATTCCGAACAAAATTACTTTAGTGATCTGCAAAAGGCCATCCAATCAGCTGCAAAGTTCGCCTCTTTATAAACTTGTGTTGCCTCAAAGGAGATAGGGAGCTGTTATTCTCTAAATATCCACAAGTAAAGGATGAGCTTTATCAGCAAAAGGAGTATGGCCTGGCCATCCAATTGATCACTATTGTGGAGTCTCCCTTCAATTTGATTTGGGTAGCCTTCAAAATGCAGACGATATAGGTGAGCCCCTCACGCTCCTCTCAACTCTGCCAACAACACCATAGTATTGTAGAGGTAAGTTCCTCCAATCACCTTCAGAGGAGAGTTAAAAGCTGCGAATAACAAAACTCGCATCACCATGGTTGCCATCATCCTTCATATTGCTGTCAAAGTTGAGCTTAAGCGAGTCCTCGGGTGGCGATTCCCATGTGAGATGAATCACCCAAATATCCTGAAGCAGGGGTGACCCCTTCCACCACCGCTCGGACTCCTCTTGGATTCAGTTGATCACAGTGACCGAGTCACCCTCCAATATGATCGAGCTAGCCTGTAGCACTTACCGCGCATGACGTAGGCCAGCCCAAGCTACCCACAGTTCTACGCTAGGAATCGAGGTGTCAAAGAGCTAGCAGCCATCATCCTGGAGTTTGGGCCTCTGATGACAAACCCAGCCCCATCCTTCCTACCTCCATCCAATACAGAACCATCAAAGTTGACCTTGAGAAAACTCGGAGAAGTGGGGGCTCCCAGATAAAAAACATCATGCGAGGCGCTGTCTGAGCAGAATGAGGGCCTCAAGTGTCCCGAGCTATCAAAGGCCCAAATGCGGAGTCTGCATGCGAGTCTACACCCTTTTTCTCAAGTATTATACAAACAACTCTTGCCTTCAAATATTGTACAAACGACTCTTGATAATTAAAAGGCAAAGATGACTCGCTAAAAAAAGTTGTATGCCTCCAAACTTGTATTGCTCTCGGGCATTCAAAGAGCACACGACCCAATCTCCTAAACATCTAGGTAGCAATGACAATAGAGACTAACATAAGGTCCGCATCGAAATAGAGTTTCCAGCATGGGAGCCAATTCCAAGCAACCTTCCATAGAGCAACTCTTGAATAAATGCAAACCCTCCAAAATCAGGAGGTGTCCATCGATGCCGAGGATCCAACCCGATAAAACTTACATAAATCCTTGGTTGAAGAGGCCGTAGCGTCATGTCCGAGCCTATCCAGCATATCAACCACTACGATGGCATTAGATAGCACTCTAGGTCTAGGTTTTCTCCAAAGTCCCGGCAGATAAAGAGAAAAATATCTTTGCTTCTAGGAACTAGCAGATCTTTAACCTTCTAAGTTCTCAAGCATGACACTGTCACATATAGTGGGCAAGCCGTTTAATAAGGTTGTGAAGAGCTAAGGGTCTTCAAACCATTTACAAAATTGCCACCCCCAATAAGCCATTTTACCCTGGACATAAGAGGAGGGGCACAAGCATGCATAACCTTCCACATGAACTACCATAGCTGCCTTGGTCAAGAAAGAGCAGACCATGTCCTGCACCAATAGTTGTTTGAGTTCAAAATAAACCATGCCGCGTGCTAGGCTATCGTAGCCTTATGTCCGAGAAGAGAGGGAACACTAAGGCCACTATTCTAAGTAGGCTAACATATCGTATCTCAATATAATAGATGGACTCTCTTAGGGCTGTCCCAAGAGCCCTACAAGAAGCTCTAGTGGTGGCTAATCATGGCCGAAATAAGGGTGCTCTGTTTCGGATAAAGCTTCGGCAATTGCCGGCTCAAATCTAAGGAAACCAAGGCCCAAAATTCTAAGAAAGAAAGAGAAGGAGATGAAGAACTCATATCTCAGTCTGGCGAGACTTTCTGGCAACTTTTCTCGACAAAAATCGAAGGAAGAACTTCGAGAAGGAAGCTTAAAATCAAGAGAACTTTAGCCATATTCCCTGATGGATCTCAATAGTGGAGGATGGGGAAAAAAATCAAAGCTTTTCGGTGTTCGGATTGGCGTGCAACACTGCTACTCCATTTGTGAACGTGATCGGAATCGAGGAGAAAGGAGACTCCCAGTCGGAGTCCTCCTCTCCTGATTCATCACATGCGGCGCACGTGAAGGACCGGGCTGGCCTCTTCGGGCCGGCCCACAAGCCCACAAACCAAAAGGCATCCTACGGAATGCAAAAGTACCATAAGGACAAGTAAAGATAGTCTTTTCTTGATCTTCGGGAGATATAGAAATCTGGTTATACCCTGAATAACCATCTAAAAAACAGTAATACGCATACCCAGCAAGTCTCTCAAACACCTGATCAAGAAAAGGTAAAGGAAAATGATCATTACGGGTAACACTATTAAGTTTTCTATAATCTATGCAGACTCTCCACCTAGTTACTGTCCTAGTGGGAATTATTTCATTATTTTCATTATGCACCACAGTCATCCCACCCTTTTTAGGTACTACCTGCACAGGAAAAATCCATGAACTATCAGATATAGGATAAATAATCCCTACATCTAACCATTTAAGAACTTCAGCCCTAACTACTTCTTTCATGTTAGGATTTAACCGTCTCTAATTTTCAACAATAGGTTTATGGTTATCCTCCATTAAAATTCTATGCATACACAATGAAGGGCTAATTCCTCTAAGGTCTGATCTAGTCCATCCTATGGCTTTTTTTCTCAATATCAAAATATGTATCAATTTATCAAGTTGCTCATCAGATAAAGAAGCACTCACAATCACAGGCAAAGTATTATTCTCACCTAAAAATGCATACCTGAGATGTGAGGGTAATGGCTTCAACTCCAGAACTGGTGCTTGCACATTAGAAGGGGGAGGGGGTGGCTTACCTTTGCCGATATCCTCAAAATGAATACTTCTCTTCTTCGACTTAGGACATGTAGCCTCTAATGCACACGCCACTTTAGCAACCTTTAGATTATCATCTTTACTTGTCCCTGCACTCACTAAACAAGTCTCAAGAGGTTCTTTAGTATTTTTAGCCCTAAAAACCTCTCTGGTCGACTCATCTACAACATCAACTCGAAAAAGATGATCAGTAAAAGAAGGATATTTAGTAGCTTCAAATAAATTAAACTCTACCTCTTCTTCACCAACCTTCAAAGTCAACCTACCATTCTTAACATCTATGATAGCTCCAGTTGTGGCTAGAAAGGGCCGGCCTAAAATGATAGGGATCTCGGTGTCTTCTTCCATCTCCAAAACAATAAAATCAACTGGAATGATAAACTTCTTTACCTTGATCAGCACATTCTCAAGAGCATCCAAAGGATATTTGACCGATCAATCAGCTAGCTGCAAAGAGATGGTAGTAGGCTTTAACTCCTTCAATCCAAGCTTCCTAGACACAGATAAAGGCATTAGTGAAACACTAGCACCTAAATCACACAAAGCTCTAGAAAAATCAACATCACCTATAGTACAAGGAATAGAAAAACTCCCTGAATCTCTTAGCTTTGTTGGAAGCTTATTCTGGATAATGGCACTGCATTCCTCCGTCAAGGCAATGGTCTCGAAATCTTCCAATTTTCTCTTCTTAGACATGATCACCTTTAAAAATTTTGTATATGCAGAAATTTGTGCTAAGGCGTCTGCAAAAGGAATATTAATGTGAAGCTGCCTAAACACTTTCAAAAATTTCTCAAACTGTTGATCAATTTTATTCTGCTTAAGCCTTTGAGGAAAAGGAATGAGAGAAACATAAGATTCGACTGGTGGTAGTGGGGATGGTGTCTTGGCTAGGTCCTCAACTTCTTCACTGACCTTCTTGCTCACCTCTTCATAGTCTACTTCATCACCAACTACAATCTCACCACTTACCTGACCAAGTTGCTTACCACTTCTCAAGATGACTGCCTTACAATGCTCCTTCGAATTGACCTCTGTCTTACTAGAAAAATTACTCTGTCTACGAGAATTGATGGAATTGGCTAACTGCCCCAATTGCATCTCTACATTTCTATTGGAACTCGCCAACTGGTCAACCTTTGCTTCCAATCTCTCAAATCTCTCTGAACTGGCATTGGCTAACTTCTCAATAGCTATCTCCCAAGACTGCTTACTTTCTGGTTGGGATGGTCTTGGTTGGAAACCAGAAAGTTGGAGAGGTCTAGAACTGCTACCTTGGTTACCTTGATCTTTCCATGAAAATTTGGGATGATTCCTCCAGCCTGGGTTGTATGTGTTGGAATAAGGGTTGTTCTGCTGCTGCTGCCTGCATACAATCAAGACTCATGTGAGCTCCTCCACAGCAATCACAACTCAATACAGGACTAGAAATGGAATTCACATTATCCAGCTTACCGAACATTTTTACCAGAGAATCAACCTTGGCATTCAACATATTTATGCCATCTACAACATACATACCTGGAACTTTCTTAGGCATACCTCTTTCATTAGACCACTGATAATTGTTGGAGGCCATTTCTTCCAACAACTCATATGCCTCTTCTGTTGACTTACTCATTAAAGTACCTTCTGCAGCTGCATCTATGGCAATCCTAACTGAATGTGTTAATCCATTATAGAAAGTCTGTACAATCAGCGAGTCAGGAAGACCATGATGTGGACACTTCCTCTGCAAATCCTTAAACCTCTCCTAGGTTTCATACAAAGATTCACCATCAAATTGAGCAAAACTGGTAATATCATTTCTAAGTTTGGCGGTCTTACCCAGGGAAAATACTTACTCAGAAAAGCTTGTGACAAGGCATTCCAGGTGGTGAAAGAGTTAGGCGCTTTGGAATTCAACCAGGCCTTGGTTTTATCCTTTAGAGAAAATGGAAAAAGTCGGAGTCGAATAGCATCATAACTAACTCCATTCATCTTGATTATATCACAAATCTCCAAAAAGTTGGCAAGATGTGCATGTGGATCCTCAGCAGGTCCTCCACCAAACTGCTCCTACTGCACCATCTGGATGAGACCAGGCTTAATCTCAAAATTATTAACATTGACTGTAGGTCTCACAATACTGGGTTGAGCACCATTGACATTTAACACGGCATAGTCACTCAACAACCTTTTATTCTGGTTATCTTGGTTATCTGCCATGGCTACTGCTTGTTTTTGCTTTAGCTCTAATCTTTGTTGTTTTCTTAATGCTTGTAGGGTTCTTTCAATTTCTAGATCAAAAGGCTCAATTAGCTCACAGATTCGTGGCATACACTAAATACAGAAAACGTAAATTAACAAAAAGAACAAAACAGTCTAAATGAATACAGAAAATTATTTGTATTGATATTAAAAACAATCCTCCCCGCCAACGGTGCCAAAAACTTGATAGTCCCTAGACTCTACCACAAGTGCATGGGTCGTGACAAGTAGAACAGGATAAAAAGAGTATCGTTTCTACAAGAAGGTGATTCCAAGTACCAATTTATAAATTTTCTATATTATTTAGACGACCCCAAATTGATGCGACTGACTGTAATTTCTTAACCTAAAAAATCAAATATGTAAGGTTCCTAGCGCTTGGATTTCATCAATTAAATTCCTTTAATGAATTTAAATCTGATTGTTAATATTGTGCTAATTACAATGACCGAATCCCTTTTTGTTATGTGATATCCTCTTTCAAGGCATAACACCTATATCTATATTAATCCTGTCTATTTTCGTGATCATAGAAATTAATATAAATTCATTATGATCTGTGAAATTCTTGAATGTAGGTCATAAGGGTGTGCATTTATTTCTAAACTACACTGCCAATGTTTGATAAATGATGAGAGCACAAAAGTGCGATCTAAGTACCAATTAACTTAGCCTAATGCTAGCAAAATAATGATAAATAATAGGTGTTAACATTTACATGATTAAATATTTTATCCTTAACACTTATTATAATTTTTATCATTATATAAATTCATCTCTTCCCAGCTGCAAAGCAGAGCCTAGATTCAGCCGTTCATAAGCACTTCAGCATCCTTGACGTGTCCGTGAGCCACATCAGCCCTCTCAAGACCCGTCCGCGTCTCAGGATCCGTGATCAAATCATGCCGCGATCAGCCTTTCTCCCAACTCGTGGAACCTGCGATCAAGTGTTTCTCTCGTGCATCTACGAAGCATCCAGCACCCCGTATCTGTGAAGCCTTCCCAGCATCTCGTGCGACCCAGCTTCTTTTGCATCTTAGCCCAAGCGCCAGCAGTCCGTCTTCTCCGCTTGTGAAGCCATCTTGCATCCGAGTCCCAGTTCATAGCAATCTCCCGAGTTCTAGCCACATCAGCTTCTCAGACCCCGTCCGCATGTGATCAGCTCCCATCATCCCACGAGCAGCTCGCGTGTGATCCAGAGCTTCCCAGTCGAGTCCACGTCTTGATCTTCCGGTTCGGCTCCCACGCAATCAACATTCCTTCTGCCGCAGGTTACGCGTCCCAGCTCTTCCGTCTTCCTCGCAGTCCACGCATCCCAGCTCCAAACCTCCTTCCGTTCGCGATCAGATCTTGCCAGCGTCCGCAACCATCCAGCGCATCTCCCGCGTCCCAGTTCACAGCAGAGTCCAGATTCTCCTGTGATCCATCCGTCCACGTTCCACCTCCCAGCGACGGATCTTTGCCGCGTCTGCAAGCCAACCGTCCGTGATGATCTCGTGCATCAGATCCCCTAGCATCCCGCGAAAGGTTTCCGCGTCCGATTCTCCCGCATCCACAGCCTCATCCGGTCATCTCCACCGCGTGCGAAGAAGGGATCGAAGGCCAGCTTGACACCTCTCTCGGTTGGGGGGAGAGTTGTTATATGTATCCCCCATTCGGTGAACCAGAAGGCCACTCCCATTCGAAAAAAACAGAGAAGGGAAACAGAGCGCACTCTGTTTCCGAAAAAAGAAAAGAAAAGAAAAAAAAGAAAGAAAATGAAAGGGGGATTAATGTTTTCAATGAGTAGCTAAAGTCCTAGGGAGGGTGATGGAGGAACCTTTGATGTATTGCTCTTTGAAGTAAACTCTAAACTTTTGCTTTCAATGGTTTATATTTATTGATATGTTCTTGATCCATGCGTAGTTATTTCATAGATAGATTTTTAATGGATTATGATTATTGATATATGGATTGCTTTAGTATTTGATTCGTCGTAGACGTAGAAAGCACGATGGATGCTTAGAAATTGAGTTCATATGTTCATGAAACATATACCATGATTAGATCTATCCTACATTTAATCTTTAATCAAGAACCATAGAGTTTATTCCTTGGATGCAATATCATCAAGGGGGATTCCAGATCCCTACCATCTTTATTTCATTGAATTTTGTTTATTATTCTTTGCATTTAATTTCTGAAAATCAAAACATCATTTTAATCCACAAATTTATTGAATTGATTAATCTGAAATTATACTAAATAGTCTCACATATATTTCGTTCCCTGAGGATTCGACCTCGGACTTCCGAGAATTTACTACTTGTGCGATTCTCCTGCACTTGGGAGAACAATTTTATTTTTGCATCAAGTTTTTGGCGCCGTTGCCGGAGAACGGCTGATTTATTAGTATAATTTTAGAGTTAATTTTTAGTTGATTTGTTAGTATTTTTCTTTTGAAAAAAAAATCTTTATTACTGTTTTTTTTCCCTGCACAGTCTACATCAAACTCTGATATCAAAGAAATTAACCGTCTGATTGAACTCAAATTTGGTCGTCAGGTGCAGGACCTGTGTTTCTTTCATCTGATTGACATTCGAAAACTTTTAAGACTATCAGATTAATATGAAAACTTGCTGCTGTCTGTTTTGAATTTTCTGCATTTAATTGTTTTGAATCAGAATTTTATTGTTAACATATCTCATTGACCCTTGTTGCTAATTGAAATTTTTTTTTAAAAAAAAGAGAAAAACTTAAAATTTCAAATTTCAAATTTCAGAATTCAAATTTCAAACTTCAATTCATAAAATTTAAAAAAATAAATAATTTGCTTGATCACCTATTCAATGAAATTTAATGTCATGTCATAAAATATTTAAAAAAAAATCTCTTGATTGTTGCATATAGTATATGGCATCAGCATAAAATACTCTAAGGGCTGAACCCATTTAAAGAGATAAGGTCGGAATTTCATCACTCGTCCTTAGCCCAAAAATCACCCCATTGCATAAATATCCTAACCTTAACTAAAATCAACTAGACGTTGGCCCCTAAGGACATTCGAGCTCAATAGGATGAAGACCACCGAAAGTTGCACCAATTTTGCTCTGTGGCTTAGTTGATGTCTAGGCAAGCTTTGTCCCTATAAGGGAGACAGTTCATCTGTTCGAGGCAAGTGGATTTTAAGTGGGACCTTTGCGAACGCATCGTGACCCCTCCACTTACCTGGGAGCTTACCTGGTCAACTCGGTTCATTAGACCGGATTGGAGGCTTAGGTGCCCTCTTCAAACCAGTTAGGAGCTGTCTAGAAATTTAAAAAAAACATTAGAAATTGAGGTGTAATGTTTAGTTGCATGTTTGATTGTGAATAGATTTTTGTTTTAGGGTGTAGTTTTAGGGTATCTTTAGTTGGTACTTATATTTATATTTATATTTTTTTAAAAAAACATAAAAAAAATAATTAAATTTTGTATGCTAGGTTGGAATAGGGACGACACCGATCGATTAAGTCGCACAACTTTAGATCATCCCTTAGGACACATCCTTGAAATTCCTTCGCAGTATCTCACACCTTGTGAGATGGCAAATTTTCCTGATGATATAGGAAGTCACCATGGTGATGAAGGTAGACCCCCAGTTATGACACTTCGACAATACTTACATTCCACTAGGACTAGTCAACCTTCATGCATGATTATTCCTGAAAATGTAGGACACTTTGAAATCAAACCAGGAGTAATTTAATTGCTTGCCAAGTATCATGGAATGGAATCTGAGAACCCTTATCTTTATCTTAAGAATTTTGAGGAAATTAGCATCACATTTAGAGTGCCAAATGTATCGGAAGATGTCCTTAAATTGACCTTGTTTCCTTTTTCCTTAAAGGATAAAGCCAAAACATGGCTGAACTCCTTGAGACCTAGATCGCTAGGAACATGGCATGATATGCAGAGAGAATTCTTGAAAAAATTCTTTTCCGCACAAAGGACTAACTTTTTAAAACGGCACATTAGTAATTTCCAACAAAAAGACCATGAAACATTTTATGAATGCTGGGAGAGATTTAAAGATTTGCTTCTTTCTTGTCCTCATCATGGGTTTGAAACATGGAGAACCATTAGTTTCTTTTACGAAGGGTTGTCTCCACAGTTGAAACAATTTATAGAGACTATGTGTAATGGTCTATTTCTGGAAAAGCAACCCGATGAGGCATGGGACTATTTAGACTCTCTCGCAGAGACTGCACAATTATGGGATACAGGGGATAGAGTGAATAAATCTTTGCCTAAGCCTACTAGCATTCCACACGGGGGCCTTTGCAACCTTAATACTCAGGATGATATTCAGGCTAAAATGGCAGCCCTTACTAGGAAGGTAGAGGAAATTGAACTTAGAAGAATTGAACCCGTCAAGACCGTAGAACATAACAGCGAGTGTTGTAGGATTTGCGAGATGCCTGGCCATCTCCTCACTGATTGCCCCACAATACCCGTATTCAAGGAAGTCTTGCACGATCAGGCCAATGTTATGAATACCTATCAAAAATCTTTCAATAATCCTTTTTCGGGTACTTACAACCCCGGATGGAAGAACCATCCAAATTTCAGGTGGAGGAATGACCAACCTCAACAAGTATATAACCCAACTCCTCCACCTCCGCAACCTCATTATGCACACCCACCCCCTCAAAAATCCAGTCTCGAAGAAACTTTGCAATCTTTCATGCAAGGTCAAGCCAAAATCAATGATGAATTGAGAAATCAACTGACAACGCTGACCACTGTTTTAAGTGCTCAAGAGAAAGGTAAGCTACCAGCTCAACCACAACCTAATCCTCAAGTCTATGGCGGTAGTAATGCATCATCTTCAACTTCGCATAAAGAGCAAGCAAAGAGTATAATAACTTTGCGAAGTGGAAAGATTATTGACCGACCAGTCCCAGAACAAACACAAGTCATACCTGATTCCGACCCTCCCAAGACAAAAGAAAAGGATAATGAAGAAACTGAAGCACCAACATCTACTGAAAAAATTGAATGTCCTTTTTCTGCACCATTTCCACAAAGATTAAAGCCCTTGCAAAAGCTTGAACCAAACTCTGAAATTCTTGAGCTTTTTAAGCAAGTAAAAATCAATGTACCTCTTCTTGATGCAATCAAACAAGTGCCTTCCTATGCAAAATTTTTAAAAGATTTGTGCACTGTCAAGCGTCGTTTAAATGTCAAGAAGAAGGCATTTTTGGCTGAAAATGTGATTGCAATTTTACAGCATAACATTCTCCCTAAATATAAGGATCCAGGTTGCCCAACTATCTCGTGCATCATTGGCAATTTTAGGATTGAGCGAGCATTGCTAGATTTAGGAGCGAGTGTGAATTTGTTGCCATATACGGTATATGAACAACTCGGTTTGCGTGAGTTGAAGCCAACAACTGTGACCTTACAATTAGCTGACCGGTCAGTGAAGGTCCCTAGAGGGATTATCGAAGATGTGTTGGTCTAAGTAGACAAGTTCTATTTTCCTGTCGACTTTATCGTACTGGACACACATCCGGCTTCCAATTCACCATCTCAGATTCCGGTCATCTTAGGACGTCCATTCCTTGCAACTTCTAATGCATTGATCAATTGTAGGAATGGTATCATGAAGCTTTCTTTTGGCAATATGACCTTGGAACTGAACGTCTTTAATATAGGTAAACAACCCAGTGATCATGAAGAAAGTAAAGAAGTTGAATGGGTTGAAACCATTGCGGAAGAATATTTGTTAAAAGAAACATTTACTGAATCGGCCGATAATGGTTTGATAGATTGGTGTTCTGAAGGTACTGCTAATGATGTGGTCCCACCTGGTTTAGATAATTCGGATGTTATGATGGTCAATGGGTGGAGACCGCGAATTGAGGAATTTGAACAGTTGCCACCTCGAAAAGCAAAGATAGTACCATCCCATGAACAAACACCTAAGCTCGAGTTGAAACCTTTATCGAAGGAACTCAAGCATGCCTTTCTTGGATCCGATGACACATTTTCTATAATCATCTCATCTGATCTGGATCATGCCCAAGAAAGAAAATTACTTGGTGTTCTAAAGAATCATAAGGGAGCTTTAGGATGGTCTATTGCCGACTTGAAGGGGATTAGCCCTTTAATTTGCACGCACCGGATATATTTGGAGGACAATGCCAAAACCACAAGGCAAATGCAACGCAGGTTGAATCCTACGATGAGAGATGTGGTTAAAGCAGAAGTCCTCAAGTTGCTTGACGTGGGTATTATCTACCCAATTTTCGATAGCAAGTGGGTGAGTCCTACTCAAGTCGTGCCCAAGAAAGCAGGTCTGACGGTAGTAAAAAATGATCAGGGTGAACTAGTTCCAACTCGTGTTCCGACAAGTTGGCGCATGTGTGTTGACTACCGAAAATTGAATTTGGTCACTAGGAAAGATCACTTTCCCCTACCCTTCCTAGACCAAGTTTTGGAAAGAGTTGTAGGACACAAATTCTATTGTTTTCTCGATGGCTATTCCGGGTACTACCAAATCGAAATTTCACCTGAGGATCAAGAGAAGACTACCTTCACTTGTCCTTTTGGCACATTCGCTTTCCGTCGGATGCCATTCGGGTTGTGTAATGCACCTGCAACATTCCAAAGGTGTATGCTTAGCATTTTTGAAGAAATGAACGAGAAATTTTTAGAAGTGTTTATGGATGATTTCTCTATTTTTGGCGATTCATTTGATGATTGCCTGTCACATTTACAAGCAGTCTTAGCTCGATGCATGGAAAAGAATTTGATACTGAATTGGGAGAAATGCCACTCCATGGTGCCAAAGGGAATTGTCCTAGGACATATTGTTTCATCGAAGGGCATGGAAGTTGATAGAGCTAAGATTGACCTAATCGCCAAGCTACCTGCACCCAAGACGGTTAGAGATGTTAGATCATTTTTGGGTCATGCCGGATTTTATAGGAGGTTCATCAAGAACTTTAGTATCATAGCTCGACCATTATGTAACCTCCTATCCCTTGATACACCGTTCAATTGGACTGAAACATGTCAAGAGGCATTCGAAAAATTGAAGGCTATGCTTAGCACTGCACCCATCGTGCGACCACCTGATTGGTCATTACCTTTTGAGATCATGTGCGATGCTAGTGACTATGCGATAGGAGCTGTCCTAGGACAACGCAAGTATAATAAGCCATATGTCATCTACTATGCAAGCAAAACATTAAATGATGCTCAAATGAATTACACCGCCACCGAGAAGGAATTGCTTGCAGTAGTATTTGCATTAGACAAATTTCGCTCTTATATTCTTGGTGCTCCTATTGTTATCTTTACAGATCATGCAGCGCTAAAATATTTATTGGATAAGAAAGATGCCAAACCACGCTTAATACGATGGATACTTCTACTCTAGGAATTTGACATCACTATCAAAGATAAAAAGGAAGTAGAGAATGTGGTTGCTGACCATTTATCACGGCTAGTTGTTCATGATTTGGTGCCACAGTTGCCCATCAAGGACTCGTTCCCTGAAGAGCAATTGTTTACACTTTCTACTATGCCATGGTATGCTGATATTGTAAACTTTCTTGTCACGAACCGGATGCCGGGGCATTGGGGATCGAATGATAAGAATAATTTCTTGCGTGAAGTAAGGAGTTATTATTATGATGCCCCTTATTTGTTCAAGTATTGCAATGATCAAATCTTTAGAAGATGCATTCCGGATCATGAGATACAAAGTGTACTCTCTTTCTGTCATGCCAATGCTTGCGGAGGACACTTTGCATCTAAGAAAACGGCAGCTAAAGTGTTACAATGTGGTTTTTATTGGCCTACACTATTTAAAGATGCCCACGAGTTCTGTAGGACATGTGACCCATGTCAACGTGTTGGAAGTCTAACTCGTAGGCAAATGATGCCTCTTCAGCCCATTACTGCTATTGAAATTTTTGACATGTGGGGCATTGATTTCATGGGCCCATTCCCACCGTCTTTTGGATATGAGTACATTTTGGTTGGTGTTGAGTATGTGTCCAAATGGGTGGAAGCTGTATCTTGTCGAACAAATGACCACAAACCAGTTTTAAAATTTTTTAAAGAAAACATATTTTCTAGGTTTGGGATGCCCAAGGTTATAATTAGTGATGGGGGAAAACATTTCTGTAATAAGCCTTTTGAGATCCTATTGCGAAAGTACGGTATCACTCATAGAATTGCAACTCCTTATCACCCGTAGACTAGTGGCCAAGTAGAGTTAGCCAATCAGGAAATTAAACGAATTTTAGAGAAAACAGTGAATCCATCATGCAAAGACTGGTCTTTAAAACTTTCTGACGCATTGTGGGCTTACCGTACTGCTTATAAAACTATTCTTGGTATGTCCCCGTATCGGCTAGTCTATGGAAAAGCATATCATCTACCTGTTGAAATAGAGCATAAATCGTATTGGGCCATTAGAAAATTAAACTTTGAACTGTCAGATGCTGGTTTCGCTAGAAAATTACAATTAAGTGAATTGAATGAAATTCGTCGGGATGCGTATGACAATGCTAGACTTTGTAAAGAACGAATGAAAATTAGGCATGATAACTCAATTCTAAGAAAATCTTTTGAACCTGCACAAAAAGTTCTTTTGTATGACTCTCGCTTACATCTGTTTCTTGGAAAGTTACGATCAAGATGGACAGGTCCTTTCATTGTAAAAACTGTTTTTCCACACGGGGCAATTGAAATTGAGAATCCACAGGATGGCAAAATTTTTAAGGTTAATGGACACAAATTAAAACCTTTTCTTAAAAATTTTGCAGATGAAGAGGACTCCTTTTTCTTGGAGGAGCCTTCTTATGACTGAACACGAAGGCCAAGCTATGTGTATATTAGTTAGAATTATTATTTTTTCTTTTATTTCTAGTTTTCTTCTTATTTTGTAGGTCTTCTTTTCTGGAAATCAACAGCTCAAGGTATTCTTCTTCTCTCTATTATTTTCTCTATTGTCTCTCATATATAGTTTTCTTGCATTTTTTTACATTGAGGACAATGCAATGTTTAAGTTGGAGGGAGGGAAATATTTTGATCAAAAAAAAAAAAAACTTGTTTTTGCATTTGATTTATTCTATTACTTTCTTTTCTGAGCAAATGCACATGTATTTTCATATTGAGTGTGTACAACTATTAAGGCAAGGAACACATGCATACTATGACTGATCAGAGACCTATTATTAGATCCCCACACGTGTACTTAATGACAATAGGAAGGCCTCAGGAGTTCATATTTGTTAACTACATTTTTGTTAGCCCTATCTATAAAAGAAGTATGAGTATCCTTGTTCGTACCATAAGGTTCAGAATTTGGTTTTCACATAAAGATAGAGGTTGAATATCCCGACTAGATTACTTAGGTGCCTTATGATCCGACTTTGGTTGACCTATAGTCACGATGCAGTCACATATATAATAAAAATATTTATATGGTTCAGTCTACCATTTCTTTTCTTGCATAATTATTATTCAAAAAAAAAATAAATAAATAAAAAAATAAAAAAAATATACTTATGATGACAAGTCTAGCCTCGTGGCGTAGTCTGGTTCGAGTAATTAAGTCCGAGGGGTGTTTCACCTAATGTCTTGAGCCAACTGGATCGGGGGTCATTGACTGAAAGCTCGCTACATGGACCTTACTAGAGCCTAATGGGGTTGGATAGCTGTAGTTGTCATGTGTATTGAAATATATATATATATATATATATATATATATATATATATATATATATATATATATGAAATGAAATAAAAATAAGCATGAATGAGTTGGTTAGGCTGAACCTAGTGACATGTGGTAATGACTGGTTTGACTCCATTGTGTTGGACCTCTGTGTACCCGGGTTGTTTAGTTGGGATTGATAGCTCTTTCTTTACATGCGAACCATTCTTGACAAATTTAGACAACATGTGATTTTCTGAAAATTTGATGGATCAGGTTCTAACAAATTGTAGAAAACATTTGTGAGCTTGAGTAGTGCACCTAAAACTCAGGCGGTGCCCTGTTGTGGTGGAGGTATTAGTGTTGTCGGCACCCCACGCCGGAACCCACTCACACCAGCGCCGCCACCGACGTCGGACAAGCAAGAGAGATACAAACGGATAAGCACTCTCTCGCTCCCTCGACTCCGGACTCAAGGATCACCTCTTCGCTCCGCCTACGAAGGGCAAAAGATTACCCCGTGGTATCAGTAGGGTAAAACACTTGAGCACCGCAACGGATTATCAAAGATCAAAGGAAGAAGAAGGAAGAAAATAGCAAAGCAAACACAAAGATGTAACGAGGTTCGGCTACAAATAGCCTACGTCCTCCACCGCTCCAAATCTCAATAAGGATGAACTGATTACAGAGATAGCACACACCCGAACGATCACAAGCGATCGATCTACAAGAGATTCACACAGAATTCCCTTTGCACAAGAAGTAGGATCCCAATCCTCTTCTTCTCTAGAACCCTAGCCTCACAAACAAGAGTATCTCTCAAATATACGGCCAATCGCTATAACCCTAGGGCTCTCATGAGTCCTATATATAGTCTCAAGACCTTCAGATGATCATAGCCGTCGAAACGCCAACAAAACACCAAAAGAAAACTCATCCGTATGATTTCCGCGAGCTCGAGTCGACTCGGCTTTAGTTCGAGTCGACTCGGGCACGTCTGGACAACTTCCAGTATGACTGGCACGATCTCGAGTCGACTCCACTGTATCTCGAGTCGACTCGACGATGCTCCGAGTCGACTTGACTGTAGTTCGAGTCGACTCTGACAGTCCAGACAGAAACATGGTTTTTGCGGCTTTCTCCTCTCGGGTCGACTCGACAGACCTCGAGTCGACTCGACTGTTCCCGAGTCGACTCGACTGTAACTCGAGTCGACTCCGACAGTCCACCAGACGGAACTATTCAGAATTGATTCTCCTTCAATTCTCTTCATCACTAAAGGTCTCCACATACCCCAACAATCTCCCACTTGGAGACCTTGGGTATATTCTCTTGTTACTTGGTTCTCCTCTGTGCTCCCACTGAAACTGGATCATCCTAGTGAAATCGGTACGATGCCTCCTCAACGTCTTCAAGCATGAAGACCAGCAGAAGCTGAACAGCTCCTCAGCTTCTCCACCGTGACGACCTTCGTCAACATATCTGCAGGATTCTGACTTGTATGAATTTTCTCCAACTTGACGAGTCCCTGCTCGAGCAATGACCTCACGAAGTGGTACCGTATGTCAATATGCTTCGTCCTTGAATGAAAAGCTGAATTCTTCGCCAGATGAATTGCACTTTGACTGTCTGAATATAACATGCAATCCTTCTGTTCCTTCCCAAGCTCCTTCATCAAGCCTTGAAGCCATATTAGTTCCTTGCACGCCTCTGTGGCTGCCACATACTCCGCCTCCGTAGTCGACAATGCAACAACTGGTTGCAACCTGGAAATCCAACTGACGGCTCCACTGCCCAAGGTGAACAAGTACCCTGTCGTGCTTCTCCTGCCGTCCAAGTCCCCTGCCATGTCTGAGTCCACATAGCCCTGTAACCGGATCTCAGAACCTCCATAGCACAATGACATGTGCTCAGTGCCTTTCAGATACCTCAGTATCCATTTGACCGCGCGCCAATGCTCCAAGCCTGGGCAGCTCATGAAGCGACTCACAACTCCCACTGCTTGAGCAATGTCTGGTCTCGTACACACCATAGCGTACATCAAGCTCCCCACTGCCGATGCATACGGGATTTTTGACATATTGAGCTCCTCCACCCGCGTCTTCGGACTTTGCCCGTTTGAGAGCTTAAAATGGGCACCCAGCGGTGTGCCAACAGGTTTGGCACCCTCCATGCAGAATCTCCTGAGTACTCGGCTGATGTACTCCGCCTGAGATAGTCTGAGGATATGTTTAGACCTATCTCTGCTGATCCGCATCCCAAGGATCTGTTTTGCTGCTCCTAGATCCTTCATTGCAAATTTTCTTGACAGCTTCAGCTTCAATTTTGCAATCTCATGCATGCTAGCTCCTGCAACTAACATGTCATCAACATACAATAGCAAGATAATGTAAGATGTACCGAAGTCCCGGAAGTAGCAACAGTGATCCTCCTGACATCTCCTGTATCCTATCTCAAGCATGTAACTATCGAACTTGAGATACCATTATCTGGGTGCCTGTTTCAAACCATAGAGGCTTTTCTTTAGTTTGCAGACTAAGTCACCCGTGCCAGCTGCAATGTATCCCTCCGGCTGCTGCATATATATCTCCTCATCGAGATCTCCGTGGAGAAAGGCCGTCTTCACATCAAGCTGCTCTAAGTGAAGATCCTCTACTGCCACCATGCTCAGCACCGCTCGAATAGTACTCATCTTGACTACAGGAGAAAAGATCTCTGTGAAGTCGATACCTGCTCTCTGCTGAAATCCTTTTACAACCAGTCTGGCCTTGTATCGCTTCTTCCCGCCTTGCTCTTCCTTCAGCCTGTAAACCCATTTGTTTGACAGTGCTTTCTTCCCCTTGGGCAGATCCACCAAATCCCACGTTTGATTCTGTTCCAATGACTTCATCTCATCATCCATGGCCAACTCCCACTCCTTCCTGGTATCAACCTCCAATGCCTCTGTGAAGCATTCAGGTTCGCCATTATCTGTGAGCAGCAAATAACTAAGAGTCCCATCATACCTTTGAGGAGGCTTCCCATGAGTACTACGAGTGGACCTTCTTAGTTGTGGAGGGGGTGCCATTGCTTCAGGTTCTTGCTCTGACTGAGTCTTCTGACCAGAATTTGTAGACTCCTCTTCAGGATCCACAAAACACGGCTCAACAGGTTTTGTTTCTGATTCAGTGCTCTGCTGCATTTTCTCATTGAATACCACATCATTACTACGAATGATCTTCTTGTGTTCGGGATCCCAAAGCCGGTACCCAAACTGTTGACCTCCGTATCCAACGAAAATACACTTCTTTGATTTGGCGTCTAGTTTGCTTCTTTGACTGGAATCAACATGGACATAACTGGTACAACCGAATACTCGTAAGTGCCAAATCAATCTTCTTCGCTGTCCATGCTTCCTCAGGAATCCCAAATTCAAGTTTTTTTGATGGCCCTCTGTTGATCAAGTAGGCAGCAGTGTTAACTGCTTCCGCCCAAAACTGCTGTGGCAATCCAGCATGTATCCTCATACTCCTGGCACGCTCATTAATTGTTCTGTTCATCCTTTCAGCAACTCCATTTTGTTGTGGTGTTCCTGGAACTGTCCTTTGCCTGACGATCCCAGCATCTGCACAATAGTCCTCAAACTCCCTGCTACAATACTCACCACCGTTGTCCGATCTCAGGCATTTCAACCTCTTTCCTGTCTCGAGTTCTACCATCGCCTGCCATCTCCTGAAGACCCCAAATACCTCTGACTTGTGCTTCAAGAAGAACACCCAAAGCTTCCTGGTAGCATCATCAATAAAAGTAACATAGTACTGAGATCCACCAATGGAAGAAACTGGTGCAGGCCCCCACACGTCCGTGTGCACGAGATCTAGCTTTTCTTGCTTCCGAGGTTTACCTTCTTTGTTGAATGAAACACGCTTCTGCTTTCCGAGAACACAATCCTCACAGAAGTCCATCTCAACACTCCTGAGACCCTGCAGCTTTCCCAACTGGTGCATCACCTCCAGTCCCTGATAACTCATGTGCCCAAGTCTACAATGCCATAACTTGGTGTCCACATCTGCTGCAACAACTCCAATAGAGTTCTCATTGCCGTTGGTGACATAAAGTGTCCCAACCTTCTTGCCACTAGCCACCGTCAACGAACCTCTGGATATCTTCCACTGATCAGCTGTGAAAGTAGCCTTGTACCCCTGGCTCGCCAACTGTCCAACAGAAATCAGATTCCTCTGCAGTTGAGGTACGTGCCGTACGTCCTCAAGCTCAAGTGAAGATTCAGAAACCAACTTCACTTCCGTGCTTCCCCTTCCTTGTATGGTGCAAGGCTCTCCATCCCCTAGGTAGACTTTGCCAAAGTCTCCCTTCTCATATCCTCCAAGAAGCTTCCGTTGGGATGTAGCATGGAAAGACGCGCCCGAGTCTATCACCCAAGACTCGTCACAGATAGACAAAGATAGAACGAGGGCATCCATATCACCGTCTTCAGCAAAATTTGCCAGATCCTTGCTGACTCCTTCGGTGTGGTCGCCTTGCTTCCCTTTAGGAGATTTGCAATCCCTCCTAAAGTGCCCCGTTTTCCCGCAGTTCCAGCACTTCGCTCCCTTGTTCTGAGGTGCTCGAGACCTGCTGGATCTCGACTTCGAGTTGCTTCGAAATCGACCGTCCTTCTTTTGTCTTCCCCGGTCAGAGGTGTTTAGTGCACTTCCAGACGACTCCGTAGCTCCAGAAGATTTCCTTCTTGCTTCTTCACTCAGAAGCACTCCCACAACGTCATCAAAAATCAACTTCCCCGTTGCCGAAGAGTTGCTCACCGCCATCACCAGGCCCTCCCAGCTATCAGGCAATCCGGAGAGGATTAGCAATGCCCGAATCTCATCGTCAAAACTAATCTCCACTGACTCCAACTGGGCCGTGAGTCCATTGAACTCGTTGAGGTATTCTGCTACGCTGCCGCCATTTTTCATACGAAGATTAAACAACCTCTTCATGAGAAATACCTTGTTTGATGCTGAGGGTTTCTCGTACATCCGCGACAATGTTGCCATCAACTCCATCGCCGTCTTCTCGTTTTTGATGTTGAATGCCACTTGGGATGCAAGTGACAATCTGATGGTGCCGAGCGTCTTCCGATCGAGGACCTCCTAGTCTTCATCGGACATCTTCTCTGGTTTCTTTGCTCTACCTCCAAGAGGTAAATAGAGATCCTTCTGGTAAAGGTAATCTTCTATTTGCATCTTCCAAAACCCGAAGTTCGTGCCATTGAACTTCTCAATTCGCAACTTCCCTTCATCCGCCATTGCAGAATAACCAATAGCTCTGATACCAATTGTTGTCGGCACCCCACGCCGGAACCCACTCACACCAGCGCCGCCACCGACGTCGGACAAGCAAGAGAGATACAAACGGATAAGCACTCTCTCGCTCCCTCGACTCCGGACTCAAGGATCACCTCTTCGCTCTGCCTACGAAGGGCAAAAGATTACCCCGTGATATCAGTAGGGTAAAACACTTGAGCACCGCAACGGATTATCAAAGATCAAAGGAAGAAGAAGGAAGAAAATAGCAAAGCAAACACAAAGATGTAACGAGGTTCGGCTACAAATAGCCTACGTCCTCCACCGCTCCAAATCTCAATAAGGATGAACTGATTACAGAGATAGCACACACCCGAACGATCACAAACGATCGATCTACAAGAGATTCCCACAGAATTCCCTTTGCACAAGAAGTAGGATACCAATCCTCTTCTTCTCTAGAACCCTAGCCTCACAAACAAGAGTATCTCTCAAATATACGGCCAATCGCTATAACCCTAGGGCTCTCATGAGTCCTATATATAGTCTCAAGACCTTCAGATGATCATAGCCGTCGAAACGCCAACAAAACACCAAAAGAAAACTCATCCGTATGATTTCCGCGAGCTCGAGTCGACTCGGCTTTAGTTCGAGTCGACTCGGGCACGTCTGGACAACTTCCAGTATGACTGGCACGATCTCGAGTCGACTCCACTGTATCTCGAGTCGACTCGACGATGCTCCGAGTCGACTCGACTGTAGTTCGAGTCGACTCTGACAGTCCAGACAGAAACATGGTTTTTGTGGCTTTCTCCTCTCGGGTCGACTCGACAGACCTCGAGTCGACTCGACTGTTCCCGAGTCGACTCGACTGTAACTCGAGTCGACTCCGACAGTCCACCAGACGGAACTATTCAGAATTGATTCTCCTTCAATTCTCTTCATCACTAAAGGTCTCCACATACCCCAACAATTAGTACTCTGGGAAAGTCATGCGATTTGATGCAAACTCAACTTTTATATTTCCTTGCTTTGACAGTTGCCATGTTTGAAAATTTATATCAAATAATTACATGTGTATTAGCTTAGGATTTATTTCATATTTTTTAGAATCTCATGTCATATAATTCATGATATTTGTGGGTAACATCCCTGAAAACCCTCACGAGACAACACTCGTCCACTAGGGTAACCTAGGGGTTTAACGGCTTGTTGCACATGCTAAGTGCAATCGTGATTCCTACGAAAGTGAGTGCTTATCTTAATTTTATGCAATTAGTTCAAATAAAACATCAAAGGATCAACCAACACCTTTTGCACTCTCATTTTATTATCTGCTCGTTAATTGCTAGAGACTAGCAATAAGCTAGTTGGGGGGTGTGATGAGAGCACAAAAGTGCGATCTAAGTACCAATTAACTTAGCCTAATGCTAGCAAAATAATGATAAATAATAGGTGTTAACATTTACATGATTAAATATTTTATCCTTAACACTTATTATAATTTTTATCATTATATAAATTCATCTCTTCCCAGCTGCAGAGCAGAGCCTAGATTCAGCCGTTCATAAGCACTTCAGCATCCTTGACGTGTCCGTGAGCCACATCAGCCCTCTCAAGACCCGTCCGCGTCTCAGGATCCGTGATCAAATCATGCCGCGATCAGCCTTTCTCCCAACTCGTGGAACCTGCGATCAAGTGTTTCTCTCGTGCATCTACGAAGCATCCAGCACCCCGTATCTGTGAAGCCTTCCCAGCATCTCGTGCGACCCAGCTTCTTCTGCATCTAAGCCCAAGCGCCAGCAGTCCGTCTTCTCCGCTTGTGAAGCCATCTTGCATTCGAGTCCCAGTTCATAGCAATCTCCCGAGTTCCAGCCACATCAGCTTCTCAGACCCCGTCCGCATGTGATCAGCTCCCATCATCCCACGAGCAGCTCGCGTGTGATCCAGAGCTTCCCAGTCGAGTCCACGTCTTGATCTTCCGGTTCGGCTCCCACGCAATCAACGTTCGCTTCTGCCGCAGGTTACGCGTCCCAGCTCTTCCGTCTTCCTCGCAGTCCACGCATCCCAGCTCCAAACCTCCTTCCGTTCGCGATCAGATCTTGCCAGCGTCCGCAACCATCCAGCGCATCTCCCGCGTCCCAGTTCACAGCAGAGTCCAGATTCTCCTGTGATCCATCCGTCCACGTTCCACCTCCCAGCGACGGATCTTTGCCGCGTCTGCAAGCCAACCGTCCGTGATGATCTCGTGCATCAGATCCCCTAGCATCCCGCGAAAGGTTTCCGTGTTCGATTCTCCCGCATCCACAGCCTCATCCGGTCATCTCCACCGCGTGCGAAGAAGGGATCGAAGGCCAGCTTGACACCTCTCTCGGTTGGGGGGAGAGTTGTTATATATATCCCCCATTCGGTGAACCAGAAGGCCACTCCCATTCGAAAAAAATAGAGAAGGGAAACAGAGCGCACTCTGTTTCCGAAAAAAGAAAAAAAAAAAAGAAGAAAGAAAATGAAAGGGGGATTAATGTTTTCAATGAGTGGCTAAAGTCCTAGGGAGGGTGATGGAGGAACCTTTGATGTATTGCTCTTTGAAGTAAACTCTAAACTTTTGCTTTCAATGGTTTATATTTATTGATATGTTCTTGATCCATGCGTAGTTATTTCATAGATAGATCTTTAATGGATTATGATTATTGATATATGGATTGCTTTAGTATTTGATTCGTCGTAGACGTAGAAAGCACGATGGATGCTTAGAAATTGAGTTCATATGTTCATGAAACATATACCATGATTAGATCTATCCTACATTTAATCTTTAATCAAGAAACATAGAGTTTATTCCTTGGATGCAATATCATCAAGGGGGATTCCAGATCCCTACCATCTTTATTTCATTGAATTTTGTTTATTATTCTTTGCATTTAATTTCTGAAAATCAAAACATCATTTTAATCCACAAATTTATTGAATTGATTAATCTGAAATTATACTAAATAATCTCACATATATTTCGTTCCCTGAGGATTCGACCTCGGACTTCCGAGAATTTACTACTTGTGCGATTCTCCTGCACTTGGGAGAACAATTTTATTTTTGCATCAATAAATTCACCAACTAATATTGAACATTCAACTTTCATTACTTCATTCAACATCTTAAGCATGCAATTCATGGCCAGTAAATTGCAAGAATGAAAACCGAAATAATCAAATTGCAATTAACAAAAGATATTCAATACAACCATACTCAATTCATATCAAAAATTCAATGATTACGTCCTAGCCCTAGGATAAGAAAACTAGCAAATCATAGTTAATAAATCAATCCAATTATTTCTCAAACATAAATTCGCTTTCAACATCCTTAATAACAATTTAGCAAATAAAAAAAAATCAGAGAAAGGAAAAGAACTTTGTATTTGCAAAAATCCTCCGTTCCGTTCTTTCTTCTAGAATTTCAGCTTTTTCTTCCTAGAATTTGGTGCGGACACGAGTACTGGACTGATTATTTTGCGGGATCATGGTTGTCGCAAGAGGACGGTCCAGCCACTTTCGTTGTGGCTTGATTGATTGATTTTATTTTTTATTTATTTATTTAGTTTATGTGGGTAGGATTAATTTGCATATTGTCTTTTGAGGACCTTTTCGAATTGTTTTCTTCGTTAGGGACTTATTTGTTATTTTGTGGCCCTATATATATAGGGCATGCATTTGTTTTTTCCTAATGAATTAATGCAAGAAAATTAGCCTCCTTCTTCTTCCTCCCCCTCTCCTCTTTTCTTCTTCTTCCCCTCTTCTTCTCCTCTTTCACGCTGCCTTCCATCCCTTATATCCGTCCTGCATCAGCTTTGGTATCAGAGCAGGGCTGACTTTGCCTCTGTTGCTGAAGTCGAGGGATCCAGTTTATGGACGGACCCCCGCCGATTCCTTTTCGGCCTTTTCCTCATCTGTATTTTGCTAGATCATTTGCACCGCAAACGCCGGAACGCACGGAGGGTCGTCGCACGGCACGCACTCCGAAGAAGAAGGGTCGTTCCCTTTCTTCTTTATTCTCTTCCCTATTCATCGCCTCACCCACTGTGAAGAGAAAAAGGGCAAAGCCCTCCCGTCGGTCGACTGCTACCCGGCGTCAACCCACAGATCTCTTTCACCATACGCCGTCGTCACCTTCGTTCCCCACCACCACCGTCTCCATCTCCTTTCCCTCTCCCCTCCCTCTCGGTCCCTGCACAGAAGGGGAAGACCCCGTTGCCGGCTACCCCCACAGTGGCCCGAGAGGCAAATAAGCCGCCTCCCCCCCTCGCCGTTTTCTCTTCCGGCCGCCGCTACGCATGCGCCAACCACCGCCTTCACCTTGCAGCGCCGCCGATTCACCATTGGGAACCACTGCGTCGCCCCGGAAGTTTCGGCCGCACCCTACGGCCACCGCCCGTGGCCGAAGCTAGGAGAAGGATGCCACCTCCTCACGAGACGCCGCCCCAGCATTCTCCTCCGCCGGTGCAACGTCTCCCCGCACCCACCGCCGCAAAATCAGGCGAGATCCGGCGGAAGCGAACGGACGGTCGAAGGTGGAAGAAGATCTACAGTGCGGGTAAGATCTAGACCCGTTAGCCCATCACCCATTAGCCCGATTCAATTCAAAAAAAAAAAAAAATTCAAAATTCAAAAAAAAATTCAATATTGCGGATCGGACTGTCTTAACGGGTTGGGTCTGTTAGCCCGATAACCCGAGTCCATTTGGGTTATCAAAAAAAAAAAAAAAAAAAACTGCACGTGATGCGTAAGTCACGCACGTGCCGCGGTGTTCTTCCCTTTCCTCTTTCCTTATTTCTCCCGATCATCTTCCTCGTCTCTCCGATCACCGCCTCCCGCTGCCCCACACCAGCTCCCCGCCGTCACCGCTGCTAACGCCATCTCTTTGCACCACCGCGCCACCCCGTTTCTTCCCCTCTGTCGCAACCGCTGCAGCTCCACCAAACGTCACCGGGGTATCCGCCACCACTTCCCATGCCGTCCCGCCACCAACATTTCCCTCGGCCTTCCTCTGCTCTCTGCGCCCCCGCCCTTGTCCTACCGCCGCTGCCATCTCTGCTGCTTGCACCACCGCGCCGCGCGCCGCCCCCGCCTTTCCGTACCGCCGCTTGCCGCTGCTAGTTGCTGCCGCGCCGCCGGGTTGCTCGCGCCGCCGGGTTTCTCTCGCCGCCGCGCCGCCGCGTTGCCGTCGCCGCCGTCGGCTGATACACCACCACTGTCAACTCGGACAGCCATCATCGCCGACCGCTCCAACCGTAGCTGCCTTCAGTTGCTCCGATCACTTCCACGGGACCCTGCAACGCTGTGACCAACTTCCCAACATCATCTCAGCCTGAACAACTTCTGCAAACACAGGCCTCTATCCAGTTTGGGTCAGCTCTGTTTCCCCTCCCCTGCAGGCTAAATTTGTTCATTTAAATTGGCATTACTTATCGCATTTTGTGCTTGGTGATTAGTTCCACATATTCAAACACATGCAACCACATACATCCACAAGATAACCAGAAACCCTAGTCGTCACATTTCTTTAATATTAACTGTGGAGCTAGATCAAATCGGGGAGACATACGTAGCTCCATGACACATTACATAGTCCGAGAACTTGGTACTACTTGTTTGCAGCTACTTGTTGGCCTGCGTCTTATATTAATTTTCAGTTTGCAATAACTATTTGCTAGGGAGTAGTTTTAGTTTATATTGAGCATCTACTTTGCAATTGTGAACTCATTTCATGCATTAGGTCTACTTAGGAACCTTTATAGTTGGTCGGCTCATATATTTTGTCATTCATTTTATGCATCTACGTAGTGGTCGTGTCGCATCTCATCTTGAGTCCCACCTAGACATGGATTCCAAAATTGAAGCCCTATTAAAAGCTATCCACGACACTAATGATCAAGTCCAAAACACTAATGCCCAAGTTCAAAAAACTAATATTCAAGTCCAAAATACCAATGCCCAAGTCCAAGCAAACAACGCCCAAATTCATGACCTAACCACAATGTCCAACCCAGGTTAATGCCCGACTCGATTCAATTGAGGTTTCACTTCAAAGGGTTATTGAATCCCAAAGAGCTAGTACTCCCCATTTACCGGGTGTTGATGAGGATGACATCCTAGAACAACAAGCCTCGGTTCGGCAGGACAACTTTGATAATAGGTTTGTTCCAGGTCACCATTATGCCTTCCCTCGCCCTAGAGGACCTGGTCCCATTCCTCATGTTGATAGAGGTCACCGACATACCGTAGAACCCAGAGAACCTCGTGATCCTGATGAAGATGTAATGCGAGGCATTAGGGTTGAAGCCCCCACTTTTGATGGTCGTCTTGATCCAAAGGTTTTTTCCGATTGGTTACGCGAGATGGACCACTTTTTTGAGTGGTACAATCTGTTGGAGGAAAAAAAGGTCCGATTCGCTAGAATGAAACTCCTTGGTCGAGCTAAGTTGTTTTGGCAAAACACCGAACAACTGTTAGCCAGAAGACATCAACCTACTATTACAGATTGGGTAGAAATGAAAGAAAAATTAAAAAAAAATACCTTCCATTAAATTATCAAGCTGACCTCCTAGATCGATGGAACAATTTAAGACAAGGTAGCCGCACAGCTACTGATTACATCGCCCAATTTGACGAATTTATGATGCAGAGTAATGTAGCTGAAGATGAACGTATGATCTTAAGCCGGTTTCGACGAGGCCTAAATGATGAGCTTAGGAAAGAACTTGTCCTTCGTGAAGTGGCCACCTTAGACCAAGCCTATACATTTGTGCAAAACTATGAACAATTCTCCAAATCTATGTTTGCTAGGCGCCCTGACGCCAGGCGGATTCCAACTAGTGCCCAATCATCTGGACCCAGACCCCCAGTCGGTTCTGTCCCACCTAAACCCTTTTCTTCTCCACCTATCCAAAACCGAGATATTAAAGGCAAAGGAATTTTAGGTGAACCTCCAAAAACAAGCTCAAGAATTCAGTGTTTTAAATGCCAAGGGTTTAGTCATGTTGCCTCCCAATGTGCAAATCAGACCCTTGTTATTGATGCACACGAACAGAAGGATGAAATAGATAATTTGGAGGAACAAATTTATGAGCCTAATTTAGATAATATTCAAGATGTCGAAGACGAACCTGAGGAAGAATCACACACGTTAGGCTGTATCCGACCTACTCCCCAGATAATTGCCCACGAATCTGACCAATCCACTATGAATGTCGTAAGGTGTGTAATTACCCAGCCTAAGGAGACTGATGACTGGAGACGAACCTCAATTTTCCACACTTACATTAAATGCGGAGAAAAAGATTGTAAAGTTATCATTGATTGTGGGAGCTGCATTAATGCGATATCTTCCAACATTGTCGCCCGCTTGGGTCTGACTCCTGTGTCCCAACCTCAACCATATAAGGTCTCCTGGATCGACACGTCGTCCATTCACATTGAGGAACGATGTCTTGTACCTATTCAAATCCTTTCTTATAAAGACACTATCTGGTGTGACATACTCCCAATGGACGTCGGTCATCTGATATTAGGTAGACCTTGGTTGTTCGACCTCGATGTCACCATCTACGGTCGAACTAACTCTTGCTCTTTTGTATTCCAGGGTAAAAAGATTAAGCTTAATCCTTTATGGCCCAAAACGCTAGATAAGAGTACGAACAAGAGTAAATCGAAGGAGAAGGAACTCCATATCCTTAGTCCCACGGAATTTGAGAGGAACGTATTTCATGACTCTCCGGTGTTTGCCCTGCTAGTTAAAGAACTTCAGCCACATTTTAAAAGCACATTATCAGCTGAATCCCTCGCTATCCTCGAGGAGTTTCAAGAAGTTTTTCCTGAGGATCTCCCGGATCATTTACCCCCTTTGCGTGATATTCAACACGCCATTGATCTGGTCCCGGGAGCTACCCTTCCTAACTTGCCCCATTATCGGATGAACCCTTCTGATCATGCAGAGCTCCTAAGGCAAATTAGCGAACTTCTACAAAAGGGATTTATTCGGGAGAGTCTAAGTCCTTGTGCCGTACCTACCCTTCTTACTCCAAAAAAGGATGGGACTTGGCGAATGTGTGTAGACAGTCGGGCTATTAATAGAATCACGGTCAAATATCGTTTTTCTATTCTCCGGCTCGACGATATGTTGGATATGATGGCAGGTGCCACGATTTTCTCCAAGATTGACTTAAAAAGTGGCTACCATCAAATCCGGATTCGTCCAAGAGATGAATGGAAGACAGCCTTTAAGACAAAAGATGGCCTCTATGAATGGCTGGTAATGCCTTTTGGCCTCTCAAATGCTCCGAGTACATTTATGCGAGTGATGACTCAAGTACTCCGGCCTTTCATGGGCAAATTTGTAGTCGTGTACTTTGACGATATCCTTATTTATAGTCAAACTAAGGAGCAACATTTAGGCCATTTAAGGCAGGTTTGTACGACTTTACGCAACGAGAGCCTCTATGCTAACCTTAAGAAGTGTTCATTTTTCACTACTCACGTAAACTTCTTAGGATATATAGTCTCCTCTGAGGGTTTATCTGCTGACCCTGCGAAAATCACCGCAATTGTTGAATGGCCTGAACCTAAGAATATTACTGACATCCGTAGTTTTCACGGCCTGGCCACATTTTACCGTCGTTTCATAAAGGGCTTCAGTACACTTATGTCACCTATCACAGATTGCCTTAAACGAGGTGATTTTCAGTGGACACGCGCAGCCGCTACAGCATTTAGTGACATTAAGAAAAGAATGACGGAAGCGCCAGTTATGCGACTCCCTGATTTTAGCAAAGTTTTTGAGGTGGAATGTGATGCATCTGGCTTAGGAATAGGTGGTGTGATTAGTCAAGAACGTCATCCTATAGCCTATTTTAGTGAAAAGCTGAATGAGGCTAGACAACGATATTCCACCTATGATAAAGAATTTTATGCCATAGTCCAGGCCCTACGGTATTGGCGACATTATCTCCTTCCTAATGAATTTGTTCTCTATTCTGACCATGAAGCACTTCGTTTTCTTAATTCCCAGAAAAAACTTAATCATCGACATGCCAAGTGGGTTCAGTTCCTCCAGGACTACACTTTTGTCCTCAAGCATATGTCAGGTGCTGCGAATAAAGCTGCTGACGCGTTAAGTCGTCGAGTAACTCTGTTGTCCGCCATGTCTGTTTCCATCACCGATTTTGACAGACTTAAGCTCGATTACTTGTCTTGCCCAGATTTTGGCCAACTCTATAATGCCCTTGCTGATGGACAAGGACCTTTGATTGATGGTGTTTATCTTCAAGACGGGTACTTGTTCAAAGCTTCCAAGCTCTGCATTCCGCGCACTTCCGTGCGCGATTTCTTGATATGGGAAGTACATGCCGGCGGTCTCGCTGGACATTTTGGCCGTGATAAGACCATAGAAGAAGTTGAACGTCAATTTTTTTGGCCAAGTTTGAAACGGGATGTTGCTAAAATTGTGGGACAGTGTCGCACGTGTCAACTAGCTAAGCACAAAAAACAAAATACTGGCCTCTACACTCCGTTACCTGTCCCAGATCGCCCTTGGCTTGACCTTAGTATCGACTTCGTGCTCGGCCTTCCTCGCACATTTTGGAAACATGATTCCATTTTTGTGGTTGTGGATCGTTTTTCTAAAATGGCCCACTTCCTCCCTTGTTCCAAAACTTCTGATGCCTCTCGAGTAGCCAAGATATTTTTTGATGAGATTGTTAAGTTATACGGTTTACCAAAAACCATTGTCTCCGATAGGGATGTCCGCTTCATGAGCTATTTTTGGAAAACCTTGTGGCATCTGGTTGGCACCAAACTTAAATTTTTTACTGCTTATCATCCTCAAACCGATGGCCAAACCGAAGTCGTCAACCGAAGTCTAGGTAACCTTCTGCGAAGTCTAGTAGGGGATCACAATCGTAACTGGGATTCTATTCTGCCTGTCGCCCAATTTGCATATAATTCGTCGGTCAATAGATCTATCGGGATGAGTCCATTTGAAGTGGTCCATGGTTATAAAGCTCGCAAACCTGTAGATCTCCTACCTATGTCCCCCCATATTCGCATTTCTGAGTCTGCACATGCATTTGCACAACACATTCATAATCTGCATCAGGAGATTAGCAAGCGCATTCATATGAGTAATGCTCAATATAAGCTACAGGCTGATTCTCATAAGCGAGATAAAAAATTTCAAACTGGGGATTATGTTATGATACGTATTCGGCCTGAGCGGTTTTCATCTGGAACCGTCAAGAAACTGCAGGCTCGTAGTGCTGGGCCCTTTCGGGTATTGCAACGAGTGGGTACTAATGCTTACGTTCTTGATCTTCCCTCTGATTTTGGTATTAGCTCCACTTTTAATATTGAGGATTTGGATGCTTACAAGGGCCCCCTTTCTATTCCTACTGATCCTTTCGCTCAGCCATCACTTGAGCTTGTTGATACTCCTATTCTTGATTCCATACCATCTCCGACCAATCTAGCTTTACCACCAGCACAAAAAGAACATATTGATGCCATTTTAGATGAGCAGACTGTTTCTACCAGTGATGGGGGTGTTCAGCGTTTCCTAATTCGTTGGCGAGGACGCCCGGAGTCTGATACTACATGGATTACACGTGTGGAGTTACAGCGCATTGACCCAGATCTTTTGAAGTACTACCAGAGTCATTCGTCGGGGTCGACTTCTTCTTACCCGGGGGGAGTTGGTGCGGACACGAGTACTGGACTGATTATTTTGCGGGATCATGGTTGTCGCAAGAGGACGGTCCAGCCACTTTCGTTGTGGCTGGATTGATTGATTTCATTTTTTATTTATTTATTTAGTTTATGTGGGTAGGATTAATTTGCATATTGTCTTTTGAGGACCTTTTCGAATTGTTTTCTTCGTTAGGGACTTATTTGTTATTTTGTGGCCCTATATATATAGGGCATGCATTTGTTTTTTCCTAATGAATTAATGCAAGAAAATTAGCCTCCTTCTTCTTCCTCCCCCTCTCCTCTTTTCTTCTTCTTCCCCTCTTCTTCTCCTCTTTCACGCTGCCTTCCATCCCTTATATCCGTCCTGCATCAGAATTCCTGGCTTTTCTTCCTCCTGGAATTTCTGGCTTCTCTTCCTCTCAAAATTCTAGATTATCTGAGTTTTTTCTTCCTTATCTCCTTCTATCCCCATCGTATCTGCTGGCCCTCCTCTTCTCCCAACCGATTCTCCTTTTTTTTTGAATTTTGAAATAGATTTGCCCCATATCTGTTGGCTGAAATCCAAAATTCTAGACTGATTTTATGACTCGACTTTCAGCTAGATTTTGAGCACCAAAACGATAAAATCTGGAGTTGGATGAAAGTTTTATATCTAGTTCTCATCTTTCCAACGCACCTGGGTTTGCTTTATTCTGACTTATAGAATTCCAGATACAAGCTGAAAACCGAAATAGGGTCTGGGCTGCAGTAAAATTCTGGATAGATTCGGACGTCTCCGTTTCGGCTATGTTTTGGACTTCAAAACGGCAGAACTTGGTTTTGTGATCTTCATAAAAGTTTTAGGTCTACGTCTTATCTTTTTTTTTTTTTGCTAGAACGTCTTATCTTTCCAGTAAGCTAAACAACACATGAAACGGAGGTCTGTATCTCCATTTAGAACCCCAAAACTGAATAGTATTCTGGATTGACTAGACCAGCCCAATTTCAACCGATTCAATAATTAAAGACCTGCAAAATACCAAGAATTTTCAAAAATTAAATAAATGTAAAAGACATCTAAATTTTAGACAAATGAGCTAAGAACATATAAAACACTCTAAAACAAAACAATTAAGACTAAGAAAATGTGTGAAATAAATTTTCACATCAGCCCACAAGCCCAAATCAAGTGTGGGCCGGATAGTGGACCATGCCCTCACAACTTCTGTCTTAAAGCCTGAAATATTCTTATAAAAAAAAAAAGCCTGGAATATTGACGAGTTCGTTAGGATATAGGAACAAAGAATCGGTGGCGTAGTCTATACGCGCTCCACCGCCGCTACTCCTTGTTTTACAGAAGATTTGGCAAGCAACCGTTTCCCTCAGTCCTCAAGACCCGGCCTGTACTACGTGGTAGGCTTTGGAGTCGGATCTAGCCCATCACCACTTCGCCGAACTACTCCTCACCGAACGGCCACTGATGCAGCTGATTGGCGAACCACCAAATTGGTTCCTTAGATGGTTGTTCTTTGGTTCCCCATCAGCGGTTGTGTTTCGACTCCACACTACTCGCATCACTCCCCCCCGGGGGATTTAGAGGAGAACTCGCCAATCCAAGCGCTGCTCAATAATAAGGCTGTTCTGCAACTAAGCTTAGCACAAGTCAGCCAATTTAATTTAGATGCTTAAAAAAAAAAAAAAATCGCCCTGCATTTTTCATAGAGGGCTCCATGGCTGTGTGCCAAATTGACTTCTCCTATGGCTGAATTGAGCCAATTGAGCCAACTGATTTCACATCACAAACCCCATCACCATGATGAATCATCTCGACTCGGTCCAACGATGGTTGCATGGTCCTCGACCTTGGGGATTGGATCTTGAATAGGCCCCAAATTCTCTCAAGATTACCACGATCTGCCAACTAACATGTGTTAGACAAACATCTCAAAGAGCTCAAATAATCCACAAATAATTTAATTTCACTGAAACAACCAGTTCCGATGCGTACCTCATTGATGTCATTTTCTTTAGATCCAAAATAAAATAGATAATACCTGTAGATCGGTCCGAAGCGTGTAGTCACTGTCTTTGAAAAAGATTCGCCTCCTTATATATACCGGATTCTAGCGATCCCTTCACAAGATACAACGGACCGTTGATTTTGTAGACGTACACAGTACTACAAAATCTTTTGAACTCCGCAGAAATTTTTTTGTATGTTTGTACACAATTGATTCAGAACCAGAAGATGAAGAGTGATCGGCGAAGAGGAGACCAACAGCAAGATAACCTCTCTTGTCTTCTCCCCTCATCGCTTGAAAGCAAGAAAAAAACCGCAGAAGGAAAGAGCTCTCTAACGGATGTGAAGAGAAGGAATTAAATGAGAGTGAGAGGACTCTCCTCTCTCTCCCATCTGGAGTAACGTTGGAGCCCAATGTCTCTATTGCATTTAGGATGGTTTTAAATGAGTTTAAATGGGGAGAAATGGTTCACAACCGTTTCAAATTTCAAATTCAACACCTCTTACATTCCCCTCCTTTTTGAAATTTCAATTTTTTTTTGAGATAATTTTGAAAATATCAAAATTTTGAAAAATTCAAAATACGAGCATTCAGTATACTTAGTTTTCGATAAATGGTGTTTTCCGAACTTGAACCTTTATCTAGTTAGTATTTCTCCATCCATACCGATCCGAAGTAAACAAAGTCTTGAACTTGGACTTTATGTATAGATTTTAAAATACTGAACAACTAAGAGTTGACCCTGCATGTGAGTTCCATCGGGGTAGCGCATTATGGCCGTGCGCATGTATCTTGTTTTGTGAGTGTCTATTAGAGAACAAGCCTTAATTCCCTATTTGACTACGGCCCCATAGTCACACTCACATCGGTGATATCTCCAAGGGTATACTGCAACTCTATACCCTGCTATAATAGCCTTGATATCATTAAGGCATTACGCCATCCTCTTGTCTAGTGCAGTTGAGCACCTGCTCCATAGAGATGGGTAGTGAACTATGTTCACTTTAAATTTGGTGCTCCTACCAGCCACTCCGTCAGCTTGTTTGTCCCATTGAACCTACATCTTGGGATCTCCAGTCAGATATATTGGGTTGCTGCTGACAGTGACTCCAAAATAGGCTTTAAACCCATCCCCCTCAAAGCATATTAAACTTGTCCTCTCGACAAGCCCTTGGTCAGATGATCTGCCAAGTTCTCCACTGATTTAATATAACTTGAAGCTATAGTTCTAGTAGAGGTGAGCTTTCTTAAAATTTTATATCGAAGCTCAATGTGCCTAGACAACTTCGAGTTGTGATTTTTTGCTTTTTACTTTTGCTATAGTCGCCTGATTATCACAGTTAATTAGAATAGAAGGAATAGGATTATCCATCATGGGAATATCTGATAGCATACCTCTAAGCCAATCTGTTTCTCCACCAGTTAACTCTAAGGCTACCATTTCAACCTCCATGGTGGATCTACTAATCAAGGTCTGCTTGGAAGATTTCCAAGCGACTGCACCACCACCTAGTGTAAAAACAAATCCACTAGTGGCCTTTGTGTCTTCGGAGTCAGAGATCCAGTTAGCATCACTATACCCTTCTAGTACAGTGGGAAAACCAGAATAGTATATCTCGTAGTTAATAGTATCCTTCAAATATTTAAGAAGCCTTTCTATTGCATCCCAATGTGTTTTATCGGGGTTACTAGTGTATCCACTCAGTCTTCCTACAACATAGGAGATATCAGGTCTTATACAGTTAGATAAATATATAAGACTTCCAATTAATTAAGAATACTTTAATTAGGAAACACTATCCCCATCATTTTTTTTTAATTTTATGCTAGGATCATATGGGGTGCTAATTGGCTTGCAATTTTCGTACCCAAATTTCTTTAACACTTTTTCAACATAGTGAGATTGACTCAGAACAATCTCATTTTGTGTCCTTATAATTCTGAGTCCTAAGATTACTTTAGCTAACCCTAGATCTTTTATCTCAAAATTGTCACTTAAGTATTTCTTCACTTCTAAAATTGTGACATGTTCACTACCAAAAATTAAAATATCATCGACGTATAAACATAGGATAATAATAGACCTATCAAATATTTTTCAATATACACATTTATCGAAGTCACAAATATTAAAGCCATATGATGAAATGACTTGGTCAAACTTTTCATGCCATTGTCTAGGAGCTTGTTTTAATCCATATAAGAATTTGACTAGCTTACACAATTTATTCTCTTGATCAGAAACTACAAAACCTTCTGGCTGCTCCATATAAATTTCTTCATCTAACTTACCACTAAGAAAGGCGGTTTTCACATCCATCTGATGGATTTCAAGTTTATATGATGCTGCTAATGCTATAAGCAACCGAATTGTAGTTATCCTAGTGACCGGAGAATAAGTGTCAAAATAGTCCATTCCTTCCCTTTGACTAAAATCTTTAGCAACTAATCTAGCTTTGTATTTTTCAATGGATCCATCAAGATTTTGTTTTTTTTTAAAGGCACATTTGCATCCTAGTGGTCTAGACCCTAAAAGTAAGTCGGTTAACACCCATGTATTGTGTGAAAGGATTGATTCCATCTCACTTTTAATGGCTTCCTCCCATAGAGGTGCATCACTAGATTTCATTGCTTCAGCATATGTCAAAGATTCATCTTCAACAAGGAATGTGTAATGATGAGAGTACAAAAGTGAAATTTTCATATTATCTTAATTAGTATTATAGTTAATTTTTATTAATAAAATTAATTAATTAATGTTTGAGTGAAATTAATCCAAGAGACCCAGTAACTCTGGATTTGAGCCCAATGCCTGGCAGCCCAAGCTCAATAAATTTTCCAAACATCCACAGCATGGGGGCTTTGAAATTTTCCAATTTTCCAACCGACCGTGGACCTCCATGCACATGCAAATGGGCTCTTCAATTCCAAGCATCATGGCATCTCATCCAAGGGACCTAAACCAAATCCAAGGGACTTAAATTAGACCCAAGAGACCTAAGCTAAACCAGCTCTTCAATTCCAAATGGCATCTCATCAGCATCTTTCCGTTTCCCCTGTTTCTTCCCAGCTCATCCAAGCGTGGAGCGTGCGGCGGAAAGGGAGGAGGCCAGCAGCCATCGGAGGAGAAGAGTCCCAAGCCGAGTCCTCCATTTCTTTTCCATGAGTCTTCTTAACTTCCCAACGTCAACATCTGGAGCTTCCCAAACGTCTGCAACGTCCCAGCATTCATCAGAGTCCTTCCGTCTCCCCCGTTTCTTCTCAGCTCATTAGAGTTGGGCACTGGGCCGGGCCGCCCACGGCCCGGCACGGCCCGCTTGCTACAGTGCCGGGCCGTGCCTGGCATGGCCCATTTGAGAGGGCCGTGCTGGGTCACAGGGTACTGGCCCGTGGGCCGAGCCCGGCACGGCCCGCTCTAGGCCCGCGGGCCAAGCACGGCACGGCCCGCGGGCCAGCCCGGCACGGCCCATAAGGGCCTGGGCCGGGCTGGCCCGCGGGCCTGGCACGGTCCGGGCCTGGGCCCGGCCCGGCCCGATAAAAATTAATGCTTCATAAATTTTCTAAAAAAATTAATAAATATTGAAAACTAAGGATTTATGAATATAAAGCCACCTTAATGGTGGGGGGTTTGGCATAGACCCCTACCAGTTTATTAATTTAAATCAAAATGGTACATGAAGGGAGGTTTGGACCTTGGTCTGACCTCTAGAATACAATAAGAAACTAAGAAAGGGCCGAGGTTTGGACCTTGGTCTGATCTCCAGAATACAATAAAAATGTACAATTATAAAAAATTAAGAAATCTTACTAATCATCAGTGATTCAGTGAATCAGTATTCACTCTTCAGTCTTCAGTCTTCAGTCTTCAGTAGTGTTTGTATCATCATCATCAGAGGATGTTGTATTATGTCCACCTTTATCTTGAAGTCTTGCCTCAGCATCCAACCAATCCTTGAAGCAGAGAAGCATCTCCACCGTTTCGCCCGTCATCCTATTTCTCTTTTCGTCAAGAACACGCCGACCTGCACTAAAAGCGGATTCCGATGCTACCGTGGACATCGGCACAGCTAAAATATCGCGTGCAATTGCAGACATAACAGGATGTTGATTTCTAACACTCTTCCACCAAGATAATACATCTAGATTCTCTATTTGATTTTCATCATATGCAGACTGAAGATCATTTCGTAAATAAAATTCTAGTTCACTACTTAAAGATGAAGAAGATGAAGAGGAACTTGAAGCATGTGTGTGTCTTCTCTGTGCAATGAATGAAAAATAGATGACGAACGAGAACTACTAGAAGAAGAAATAGAGGTTTGTATTTGTGTTCTAGATCCACAAATTTTTTCATCATATATAGCATAAATATCATAAAGAAGTTGTTTTACCTCATCTTTAGCAGATTCAGAATCTTGATTCATATTTTCAGAATATGCATCAAGTAAAATTAGCACGCCATTTAATTTAACTCTAGGATCAAATACAGCAGCTAAGTTATGCATAGGACATATCTTGTCCCAATACTCATTCCATTTAGATTCCATTAGGTCAATAATAGGCATTAAAACATCATCATATCTATGTTCTGCAAATTTTTGACTAATTATATATGCTTGTTGTAAAAATGAACATGAAGTAGGGTAATAAATACCAGAAAGAACATTGGTAGCATTATAAAAACTAAGCAAAAAATTTTCCAAAATTTTTTCTTTATTCCAATCAGTTTCAGACAATGTAAAGCCTAATCCACGATCATTAATATATGCACTTAATAAGTTTTTATATGGGTATGCATCATGTATCATGCTATATGTGGAGTTCCAACGAGTAATTACATCAAGTTTAAATTTTTTAAAATGTTTACCATGATTTATGCATAATTCCTTAAATTCTTGAAGTCTTGATCTTGAAGCATGAATAAAAGAAACTGCATTTCTAATTTTTGAAATCACATCTTGAATCATGCCCATGCCAGCTTGAATAGAAAGATTTAAGATATGACATGCACATCTAATATGCAGTAAATTTCCATCTAATATGGGATGCAATGAGTCTTTTAATAATGCAACAGCAGAATTATTATTAGATGCATTATCAAAAGTAATAGACATAATTTTATCATTAATATTATATGAACATGCAGTTTGATAAATAATATTTGAAATTTGTTGCCCAGAATGTGGAAAATCAAAAGCACGAAAAGCAAGAATACGTTTATTTAATTGCCAATCATTATCAATATAATGAGCAGTAATGGCAATAAAACAATTACTACCTACAGATGCTGACCAAATATCAGAAGTTAATGAAATTTTTACATTTAAAGTAGAAAGTATTTCAATTAAATTTTGTTTCATTGCTAAAAAGTTGGTCATAGCTACTCTTCTAAATGTACGCCTACTAGTTCTTTTGTAAGCAGGTTGTAGGTTTAATTGAATATATTCTTCAAAATTAAAAGATTCACATAAACTAAAAGGTAATTCATCCTTAACTATCCATTTTACAAGTGCTTTTCTTTGATTTTTATGATTATATGCAAAATTACCTACAAGTAATCCCCCTTGTATATTAAGGGTACTTTGAGTTTGAGCATGAGAATCATGCATCCTATGACTCTCTTGATGTCTTTTTAAATGCCCTGTTCCCCCACTACTACTACAACTATAAAGTTTGGCACATTTTTTACATCTAGCTTTCCAGACTCCATCAACCATAACTCTATCAAATTCATTCCATACAGCACTAGTCCTCTTACGAGAAGAGGTTTGATCTTCACTCGATTCACCAGTTCTAGAGGAACTAGGAATATGGGGTTGGAGATTAGTTTCTTCTCCCTCAGAAACAGGAATGCCAAACTGACTTTCCTCAAAAGATGACATATCTATGATTAATTCAAAAAATAAAAACTAACCGCAAGGAGGAATTGAGTAGAGGGTCGGAGGGCAGAGGCAGAGCCGAGATTCCGAGCTTCCTCTTGTGCTCTCAACAGAAGCGACCTTCTCTTCTCAACAGGAACCTCCTCTTGTGTAGCACTTGAACAAACTAAAAATTAAATTGCTAGAAGAGCACTTTAGAAGAGAGAAATAATAGCAGTAGAGAAGGAGAGAATGAGAGGTTTGGTGTGGTGAGAATGAGGGAGGAATGGGCTATTTATAGAAGCCCAAATTTTTTTTCCCAAAATACCCTTCAATTCAGCCGTTATTGGACTGTTGGGAGGGGTAAAATGGACTTTTTCCCGAAAATAGCCGTTGGAAACGGCTATTTTCCTCCCCCCTCTCCAGACGGGCCGTGCCGGCACGGCCCGTCTGGAGCCGTTGCGGGCCGTGCCAGGCACGGCCCGTCTGAAGCCGTTGCGGGCCGTGCCTGGCACGGCCCGTTTGCGCCCGATACGGGCCGTGCCTGGCACGGCCCGTGGCGTGCCGTGCCCGGCCCGGCCCGCCAATAGACGGGCCTGGGGCCGGGCCGGGCTGGCGTTCCGTGCTGGACGGGCCGTGCCAGGCACGGCCCGCTTCATAAGCGGGCCGGGCCAGGCACGGCCCGTTTAGTCCTTTGGCCCGGTGGGCCTGGGCCGGGCTGGCCCGGCACGGCCCGTTGCCCAACACTACAGCTCATCCACAAATCCAACATCAATGACTGCAGCTCAAACTTCTTCAATGTTCAACCTCCCAACGCCGAAGAGTCCCAAGCATTCAAATCCAAGCCTCATCCGCTCCCAGCAGCGTTCCAGCTTCTCCAAACCAGTGAAGTGTCTATAAAAGGAGAGGGAGGCCACGGATCACGGAGGAGGGGAAATCAGCCGACGAGGAAGGAGAGAACCACACGGTGGAGGTATAGGAGGAAGCCAGCAGCCACGACGGAGGAGGAAAGAAGGAGGAGGAACTTGGAAGCCATCTATCTGCATCTAGTCTTCCGATCGTCTCAGTCGGGCTTGGTCCGAGAGAAGGCAGCCGCACGGATCCATCCAGCTAGGCCACGGAGGGGAGAAGGCATCATCGAGTGGAGGCAGGAGGAGGACACGGAGCAAGGGGGAGAGGCGACCAGGGGGCCACGATTCATCATCCTTCCGGTGAAGCAAAGGGAAGAAGCTAGTCGGCGGGAAGGGGGATTGAGAGGCAATCAGATGGAGGAGAGAATTAAGATTCTTTCGATCGAGAAAGAGAAAAAGAACTCTTATTCATCCGGAAGTGACTGAACTAGCCTTTTTTTCTTAAAAAAGCGGCCGGTAGTAGGTGGCTAATGTTTGACTTTTTTGGACCAAAGGAAATAAAACTGAGCGTTTCCTAACATATGTGATTGTTCGCTCGACCTGGCTGCCCAGTTACGAAATATATAGCTATAAAAAAAGCTAGAAATAGAACTCAACTAGAAGGGGGCCGGGAGAGAAAACAGAGTGCCCTGTTTTTTGAACCAAAGAAAAGAAAAAAAAAGGGATTTATGCTTTATTTTATTTGTTCTATACTAATCCCTTTTACAAAAATGCTTGCATCTCATATGGATAGCTAAATCTAATATAGCTAAGGCTAGGGAAAAGCCTAGCATTTTCTTCATGTATTTCCTTTAATCATCAATTGGATTTTAATGTTTTTGATTTGAATTATGGTGCAGTAGATTGATAGAAATTATTTCAAACTTATATATTTTCTTTGATTTGTTATTTCTCCCGGGTATAACAGATGCTTAGAAATCCATGTAGTTTAAAATAGAATTACTGTAATGCTGCCCATAAAACTAAATATATTTTATTATGATTAATAGATGATTTTAAGAAATGCATGATTAAGTGCTAGGCTGAATCCTAATGCCTTAGTTATATTTTTGTCAATCTGAATATTATTTAGCCTTTAGTTTTTGTTTACTGTCAAATTCCTGTGGATTCGATCTCGGACTCACCGAGAATATTACTTTGCTACACCCTATACTTGGGGTATCCTACTTTTAATTTCTGTTTTAAAAAGAACAAGATTAAAATCGTAGCAAGTTTTTGGCGCCGTTGCCGGGGATTTGCAACGTGCGAACGAGAACAAGGCTGCAAATTTCAACTCTTTATTTCTAGTTCTTCAATTTTTCTTTATTTTGAACACAGCTGAAATTTCAAATCTTTTCAGATTCAAGGGCGACACAAAGCAGGACCAGTAACGAGGAAGATCAAGATCACATTTTTGGATTCCCGGAGTGAACGAACTCCGGCCGTGAGTATTTAAATTAATTTTTCTATTTTGCTCATACTAGTCCTATTTTTCCTAGATTAGAATTTTACTCTTGTTTTAAAAAAAAATTAAAAAAAATTATTATTAATTAAAATAATAAAATAATAAAAATAATAAATAAATAAAAAGAAGAAAAAAATTTTAGCTAGTTTGCTTGATCAACTATTCAAATGCAATTTAATGTCATGACATAAAATGTTAAAAATCTTCTTGATTGTTGCATATAGCATAAAGCATTTGCATAAAATAATCTAAGGGCTGAACCCATTAACAAGATAAGGTCGGGATTTCATCACTCGTCCTTAGCCCAAAAATTATCCAAGTGCATAAATATCCTAAGCCTAATTAAACTCCTAAATGAGCAAATGAAACAATATGAACTACAAAGAAGAGTATAGAAAATATTTATCGCTTTGAAGTGGCTTCTCTCTTCTTTGTCAAGAATGCTTCACTCTACAAGGGAGGATGGAGCTCTTGATGACTCTTTGAATCTGCTCAACCCCTTTCTTTGATTCTTGAATGAAGCACTTGGATGAAGAAGATTAGGGCACTTTTTGTTTTCTTGTGTACTCTTTGATATTGCTTTCAAAAGGTTGTTCTATCTAATGAATAGTGCCACTTTAAATAGTCTCCTACATCCATTGAACAAGCCCCAATGGTTAGAATTCAAAAACTAGCCGTTACTGACTTTGGAAAGGACAAAAAGTACATCTGCAAAACTAGCCGTTATGCTTCAGCCCGTGTTTGGGTCGGCTCAACCTGTCCTTGGGTCGACCCAACTTTCACTTGGGTCGACTCAAACATTCCTTGGGTCGACTCTCTCAGAAAACACAGAAACTTGAAATTCAGCCTTCCTTCCCTTGGGTCGACCCAACCATTCTTTGGGTCGACTCAAAGTTCACTTGGGTCGACTCAACTTCTTCTTGGGTCGACCCTCTCAGTAATTCCAGAGAACCATTTTCTGTCTTCTTTTCTGTCTTGCCTTTGGGTCGACCCTCTCAGGGTTTGGGTCGACTCAAGCTTGGGTCGACTCAACTACTTCTTGGGTCGACCCTCTCAGTGAATCCAGAGAACCATTGTTCTGTCTTGTTTTGAGGATCTTGATGTTTGGGTCGACTCATGCTTTCCTTGGGTCGACCCAACTCACTGTTCATCTGTGCCATTTTTGCAGAAGTGTGCCAAATAATTTCTTGATGTGCCGGGGTCGACCCAATCATCCTTTGGGTCGACTCAATCCACACTTTGCTGCATCTCAAGGTTAGATTCATTCAAATAAACAATGAAATGTATCTATATCAATTTATACAAATATCCTGAGAGTAATAGTCTTATAAATGAAGTATCAATTTAACTTATAACATACTCTAGATAATTACTTGTTAATCATCAAAATAACACTATCATCCTCAATCTCCCCCTTTTTGATGATTACAAAATAAAGAGTATGAGCCTATTGATACTTGTCTTTAAAATCAGTTTTTTTAAAAGGGCTTAACTTGCTGAATTTCAGCTTTTCATATATAAGAGTGAAATCTCCCCCTATTTCATTTAAATGTTGCCAATTTGACTTTTTGAATTGCTCCCCCTTTCATTTATAATTCATTAACGATGAAACTTCAAAAATTAGAGATAAAATATGAGTTTCAGGTTATGTATCGGGGTGCGAGAGGTGCGTGCCAAATTCTGAAATTATATGTGCCAAATTCTGAAATTTGATAGAAATTTTTGATTTGATGATTTTCATTGTTACAAATTGCTCCCCCTTGGATGTATAAGCTTTCTTATATGATTTTCAATTTGTTTGCCCAATTATTTCTCTTTTCTTGCATAAGTTCTTATTTCTCTTTCTTTACATAACTTCTTATTTCTTTTTCTTTACTTCTCCTTTCTTTAACTTTCTTTACTTTTGCTCTTATTAATCTTTCTTTACTTACTCTAAAGATATCTTTAGTTCTCCCCTTTTTGTTACTTTATTTACTCTAAACAATATCTTTACTTCTCCCCTAAGATCTTTACTTCTTCTAAAATAAATACTCTTTCTTTACTTCTCCCCCTTTTTGTTATCATCAAAAAGATACATGGGAAAGATGCAATAAATACCAAACTTCAAATTTCATTGATCAAAATGGGAACATTTTCATACATTCATGCCAAAAACAAAAACAGATACAATGTTCCTGAATCAAAGTTTTAAAGATACATGATAAAAGCAAAATACATACGAGAACTAGATATCTAGCCTAGGCTCTAAACATAGATGCTAAGATCAGCCTAGGAAGACTCTAACGGCTGGGATCTAGTCCTCATCCTCCTAGTGTACGTGGCGAGGGGAGGTCGAGCCTGGTGAGACTGTGTCTGGCGTGGAGCACGACGAGCTGGATGACTCTGTGCCGAAATCTCTGACTCAGCAGCCTGTGGCACAGATGGTCCATGGGTCTCTCTCTCTCTCCGGAGTGCTCCTATCTGCTGCCTCAGATCACTGATCTCAGCAGACATGACGTCCAATCGGGCGTCCAATCGGCTCGTCAGCCCGTCAGTGATAGTCCTCGCCTGAGCTGACATGAGCTCAGTCATCCTGCTCCAGAACTCATCCGTATCTCTCGGAGGAACGGATGATGATGGTCCAGCCTCTGAAGGTGCAGTAGGATGATCCATATGCTCCTCATCCTCATCCTCTGGTGCATCTCCCTATGGTGCCTCACCCTGAATGCCTGCTCCAGTGTGAATCCACTGCCCGTTCACTTTCTCATATCCCATGTGTATAAGTGTCCGTGCAGTGTATGTGTCAGTATGATGCAGACTCTTGGATACCTCCTCCTCGAGAGCTAAACCGTGCTGTCGAAAAATCAAGGTGAGTATCATACCATAAGGTAGTGATACCCTGGAGTTGCACATCACCTTCCTCATCTGTCTCAGTATCATGGCCGTAAGATTTAGGGGAATCCCCTGAATCATATACTCCATCACTGCTAGATCTCGCTCTGTGATGAGATCGAATCTCCCGGTCTTTGGAAATAAGATTCTATTTATTATACTGAGCAGTAATCTCATTTCAGCAGTAAGAGAACTAGCTATTACCTTCGCGGAAAAGTCGAAGTTCTCATTTTCCATGATCAACTGTAGAGCTCTCATTTTGTTTTCAGGCTTTTCCGGAGTGGCTCCTACGCAGGGTAGATGAAGTAGCTCACTCAAGCTCTCCTCGGAAACTCGAACTCGAACCCCTCGAACTTCCGAAACAAGCCCTTCCATACCAGTTTTGAGGAAGGCATGGAACTCCTGAACCAATCCGGGGTAGATCATCACGTCTAGGGAGCAAAGATACTCCCAACCTTGCCTTTGGATCCATTCCCTCAACCGAAACCCTTCTTGATCAAAGAACTCGGAATGGATCCTTCTCCCCGTTGTAACCGGTCTCCCCGCAAATCTTGCAAGTACCACTGAGGGGGAAGGAGGAGGAGGGGCCTCCGCACGTGCCTCACGTCGTGGAGACACGGTAGATGGCTCCGTAGGTTGCCTTTCCTCCCGTTGGATCCGTGTGACTCTTCCGGATCTCTTGGCTACGGCTCTTTTGGGTCCCATTTCTCTAAGATCTCAAGGTAATCTACTGTTTGGAGGAGTTTGGAGGAGTTTGGAGAGTGGAGATCAGAGTATTCAGAAGAGGACAAGGGCAAACAGTGCCCTAACAATGCTCTCGGGTCCCCTTTTAACAGTGGGGTCCCGACGTTGGGTCGACTCAAGATTTTTCTTGGGTCGACTCAACGTTGGGTCGACCCTATTCAGGGTTGGGTCGACCCAAGTGCAGAATTTTTTCTTTTCTCTTCCTTTTTGCTTCTAAGAATTTTTCTTGCTTCCAATCCTTATAAACTCTTTATGGGACAATGATACATGAGTAAGGAATCTCTAGATAACAAATTTGACTCATGTTTCATGGGATTTTAGAAATTGGAAGAATGTATCATGAGACTACTAGCTCCCTTTTATATTACTTCAATAAAAAGGATCACATATGCCTAATTCCCTCCTTAGCATGCAGAATCTATCTTCACTCAATGGTTTCGTAAATATGTCGGCTAATTGTTTTTCAGTGCATATATGCTCAATACATATATTTCCATTTTGCACATGATCCCTAATAAAATGGTACCTTATTTCTATGTGTTTGGCTTTAGAGTGCTGAACTGGATTTTTAGTAAGATTGATGGCACTAGTATTATCACACTTAATAGGAATATTATCTAGTTTAACTCCATAGTCCTCTAGTTGTTGCTTAAGCCATAATACTTGAGCACAACAACTACCAGCAGCTATATATTCAGCTTCTGCTGTGGACAGTGCCACTGAATTCTGCTTTTTGCTAAACCATGATACTAAGTTATTTCCTAAGAATTGACATGTGCCACTTGTGCTCTTCCTATCTAATTTGCATCCGGCAAAATCAGCATCTGAATACGCAAGCAAATTTAGACAGGAGTCCCTTGAGTACCATAGCCCTATATTGGTAGTTCCTCTTAAATATCTAAGGATTCTCTTAACAGCACTTAAATGTGACTCCTTAGGATCCGATTGGTATCTAGCACATATTCCTACACTAAATACGATGTCGGGTCTACTAGCAGTAAGATAGAGCAAGGATCCAATTAGTCCTCTATAGAGCTTGATATCAATACTCTTCCCTTTTTCATCCTTGTCTAGCTTGCTAGTGGGATTCATTGGAGTGCCTACTCCCTTATGATTTTCATTCCCAAACTTCTTTAGTATTTCCTTTGTATACTTAGTTTGATGAATGAAAATGCCTTCTTTAGTTTGTTTGATTTGTAATCCTAGAAAGAAGCTTAGTTCTCCCATCAAACTCATTTCAAATTCTCCATGCATTAAATCAGCAAATTCTTTGCAAAGAGTATCATTTGTGACACCAAAGATTATGTCATCTACATATATTTGTACCACTAATAGATTTTTGTCCTTTCTTTTGAGAAATAGAGTTTTATCTACATTTTCTCTACTAAAGTCATTATTAAGCAGAAATTTGCTTAATCGATCATACCAAGCCCTAGGTGCTTGCTTTAATCCATATAATGCCTTATGTAGTTTAAAGACATAATTTGGCAATTCATGATTCTCAAAACCTGGAGGTTGTTCTACATATACTTCCTCCTCAATAAAACCATTTAAGAATGCACTCTTCACATCCATTTGATATAATTTGAAATCCATGAAACATGCAAATGCTAGAAGTAATCTAATAGCCTCTAATCGAGCTACAGAAGCAAATGTCTCATCAAAATCTATTCCTTCTTCTTGATTGTATCCCTTAGCTACAAGTCTAGCCTTATTTCTTATAACTAATCCATTTTCATCTAATTTATTTCTAAATATCCATTTTGTTCCAATTACTGAATTATGCTTTGGTCTTTCAGTTAATGTCCATACATTACTTCTTTTGAATTGATTTAATTCTTCTTGCATGGCATTTATCCAGTTAGTATCTTTTTCAGCTTTTTCATAAGTCTTAGGTTCTAATTGTGAAACGAAAGCAAGATAATCATTTAAATTCCTAAGAGATGATCGAGTTCTTACCCCTTGAGATGGATCACCAATGATTAAGTCTTTAGGATGTCCATATGCATACCTCCATTCCTTTGGCAAGTTTTGGGATTGTGGTGGCACGCTATCATCTCCCTTATCTTGATTTGGCACGTCATCAATATTCAACTTTTCAAAATCGATAATTCCTGTATCATCATCAACAATATTTTCTTTCCTAGCAGACTCACTATCAGACTCATCAAATATAATATTGACTGACTCTTCCACTACTAAGGTTCTTTTATTGAATACTCTGTATGCCCTGCTAGATGTGGAGTATCCTAAAAAGATACCTTCATCTGACTTGGCATCAAATTTACTTAGATCCTCCTTGCCATTGTTTAAGATGAAACATCTACATCCAAAAACTTTAAGATATTTAGCAGTTGGTTTCTTATTCTTCCAGAGTTCATAAGGAGTTTTCTTGGTTATAGGTCGTATTAAAACTCGATTTAGAATATGGCAAGCAGTGTTTATAGCTTCAGCCCAAAAGTACTTTGGAAGATTTGACTCACACAATATTGTGCATGCCATTTCTGCCAATGTCCTATTTTTTCTTTCAACAACCCCATTTTGTTGAGGCGTTCTAGGTGCTGAAAATTGATGTGATATTCCATTTTTAGTGCAAAATTCTTCAAAGTGTTGATTTTCAAATTCTGTACCATGATCACTTCGAATTGCTACTAAGGTGAGTTTCTTTTCATTTATGATATTATTATATAGTTTCAAAAATTCTGAAAATGCTTCATTCTTATGTGCCAAAAATGAAACCCATGTATACCTTGAAAAATCATCAACAATAACTAGTCCATATTTCTTCCCTCCTAGACTTGTAGTTCTAGTAGGTCCAAATAAATCCATGTGTATGAGTTCAAATGGTCTAGTTGTTGATACTACATTCTTCGATTTGAAAGATGATTTAGTTTGTTTTCCCAATGAACATGGTCCACATATTTTGTCCTTTTCAAAGATCAATTTTGGCACATCTTTTATTAATTCCTTCTTAACTAGTTTTGATATTAATTCCATACTAGCATGTCCTAATCTTCGATGCCAAAGCCAACTAGTTTCATTTTTCTTTTCTTCATTAGTAATTAAGCATAAACCATTTTTTCTGCCTAACTCATGAAGATCTACTAAGTAAATATTTCTTTGCCTTTGTCCTACAAGTACAATGCTATTATCTTTAGGATTAGTGATTATGCATATAGATGCTTCAAATGTAACTTTAAACCCTTTATCACAAAATTGACTTATACTAAGAAGGTTATGTTTCAAACCCTTAACTAATAAGACATTTTCTATAAAAATAGATGGAGCAATGAAAATTTTACCCTTTCCAATGATATGCCCTTTACCATTGTCTCCATAGGTTACTACTCCACCTTTCTTTGATTCCAAGGTGACAAATTGATCTACGTCACCGGTCATGTGTCTTGAACAGCCGCTATCTAGATACCATCGTTTTTCCACTTTATCAGCTGTAAGACACACCTGCAATCAAGATCAAGAAGAAACTTTAGGTACCCAAACTAAGTTGGGTCCTTTAGGGTTAGTACTCCATGTTCCTTTTGGAACCCAAACTTTCTTGAAGTTAATCTTTTGATTATAACTTGATTTGTTTTGACTGGACTTTCTAAAGTTACATTCATATGCTCTATGTCCTAACTTATTGCAGCAATAATAAGTAATATTTTCACTTTTAGCTTTTACAAAAATGTTCTTTAAGAATTTTTGTTTCCTATTTGTTCTATATCCTAAACCAGCCTTATCATTTACAGCTTTTTGGCTATCAAGAATCATATTTAATTTGGTAGAACTAAGTGTAAATTTATCTACCAAGGATTTATATTTTTCAGCATCTTCTTTTAGCTTGATATTTTCAGCAATTAGATCCTTGGTTTCATTTGTAAGTTTCCTACTCAAAGTTTCACAGGTATGAGACAGTTTTAACTTGTCCTTAATAAGAGATTGATTTTCTTCTTTTAGAACTTTATTTCTATTAATTAGTTTCTTATGTTCTTCCATGAGTTCTAAGAATGCATCATGTAATTCATCAACAGTAAAATCACAGTCAAGTTCAGAATCTACCACATCGTCATTGGCCATATGATACATTTGGGCCGTCTCTTGATGATCTTCCTCCTCCGAACTTGATTCCTCACTTTCACTCCATTCAGCCATGAAATTCTTCTTTTTCAACTTTCTTGCCATCCACTTCAAATCTGGGCAATCTATCTTATAATGCCCGGGTTTGTTACACTCATAGCAAATGGGAGTTTCTTTTTTCTTTTCTTTGTCCTTACCCTTTTCTTTGCTTGAGTTACCTTTAAGGAAGGGTTTCTTTTTATGGAACCTATTCTTACCTCTCATAAATTTTCTGAATTTTCTTCCAAGCACAGCCATCCCTTCTTCATCGATTTCTTCATCATCATCTGAATCTTCTGATTCAGTTAGTTATTTAGGGGTGGTAGTCTTTAGGGCAATGGGCTTTCTTCTCTTGACCTCATCTTCTGAATTTTGCCTCATTGTCAACTCATGGGTCATGAGTGATCCTAGAAGCTCCTCTAACTGCAGTGTGTTGAGGTCCTTTGCTTCTTGAATAGCGGTTACCTTGGCCTCCCAATTCCTTGGTAGAGACCTGAGAATTTTTCGCACCAAATCAGAGTTAGAGTAAGACTTTCCTAAACTTTTAAGCCCATTTATAATATCAGTAAAACGAGTAAACATATCAGTTATGGACTCAGTAGATTCCATTTTAAACAATTCATACTTGTGTACTAATATGTTTATCTTTGACTCCTTAACTTGATTGGTCCCTTCATGTGTGACCTCAAGTCTGTCCCAAATTTCTTTGGCAGTAGTGCAAATAGATATTCTATTAAATTCATTTACATCTAATGAGCAGTAAAGTATATTTATAGCTTTTGCATTTAACTGTGCTAATCTTCTATCACTTTCATTCCAATCCATTTCTGGTTTGGGTATGATAGTGCCCTCTATGTTAAGTGTGGGTGTGTGAGGTCCTCTAGTGATGATTTGCCATAGTTCATAGTCTGAAGCTTGAATGAATATCCTCATTCTAGCTTTCCAATATGTGTAGTTTGTGCCATTAAATAGAGGTGGTCTATTTGTGGATTGCCCCTCACTCATAGAACATCCCACTTGGGTTGTCATGATCTTTAACTCTTGATTGTGAGATCAATGAGTACTATTAGAGCACCTCGCTCTGATACCACTTGTTGCCCAAGGTGACAAGCCAAGAGGGGGGGTGTTGGCGTCCGACCGCACCGGAACCCACTCACACCGGCACTGCCCACCAACGTCGGAAAACAAAGAGAGAATAACTCTCTCGCTCCCTCGACACCGGACTCAAGGATCACCGCTTCGCTTATCCCTACGAAGGGCAAAAGATTAGCCCGTGGTATCAATAGGGTAAAACACTTGAGCACCGCAGCGGATTATCAAACCAAAGGAAGAAGAAATAGGAAGAAGATAGCAAAGCAAACACAAAGATGTAACGAGGTTCGGCTACAAATAGCCTACGTCCTCCACCGCTCCAAATCTCAACTAGGATGAATAGATTACAGAGATGGCACACACCCGAACGATCACACGAGATCGCTCTACAAGAGATTCACACAGAATTCCCTTTGCACAAGAAGTAGGATCCCAATCCTCTTCTTCTCTAGAACCCTAGCCTCACAAACAAGAGTCTCTCTCAAATATACGGCCAATCGCTATACCCTAGAGCTCTCATGAGTCCTATATATAGTCTCAAGACCTTCAGATGATCATAGCCGTCGAAACGCCAACAAAACACCAAAAGAAAACTCATCCGTATGATTTCCGCGAGCTCGAGTCGACTCGGCTTTAGTTCGAGTCGACTCGGGCATGTCTGGATAACTTCCAGTATGACTGGCACGATCTCGAGTCGACTCGACTGTGGCTCGAGTCGACTCGACGATGCTTCGAGTCGACTCGACTGTAGCTCGAGTCGACTCTGACAGTCCAGACAGAAACATGGTTTTTCGGCCTTTCTTCTCCCGGGTCGACTCGATGGACCTCGAGTCGACTCGACTGTTCCCGAGTCGACTCGACTGAAGCTCGAGTCGACTCCGACAGTCCGCCAGACAGAAAACTATGCAGAATTGATTTTTCTTCAATTCTCTTCATCACCAAAGGTCTCCACATACCCCAACAATCTCCCACTTGGAGACCTTGGGTATATCCTCTTGTTACTTGGCTCTCCTCTGTGCTCCCACTGAAACGGAATCATCCTAGTGAAATAGGTACGATGCCTCCTCAACGTCTTCAAGCATGAAGACCAGCAGAAGCTGAACAACTCCTCAGCTTCTCCACCGTGACGACCTTCGTCAGCATATCTGCAGGATTCTGACTTGTATGAATCTTCTCCAACTTGACGAGTCCCTGCTCGAGCAATGACCTCACGAAGTGGTACCGTATGTCAATATGCTTCGTCCTCGAATGGAAAGCTGAATTCTTCGCCAGATGAATTGCACTTTGACTATCTGAATATAACATGCAATCCTTCTGCTCTTTCCCAAGCTCCTTCATCAAGCCTTGAAGCCATATTAGTTCCTTGCACGCCTCTGTGGCTGCCACATACTCCGCCTCCGTAGTCGACAATGCAACAACTGGTTGCAACCTGAAAATCCAACTGACGGCTCCACTGCCCAAGGTGAACAAGTATCCTGTCGTGCTTCTCCTGCCGTCCAAGTCCCCTGCCATGTCTGAGTCCACAAAGCCCTGTAACTGGATCTCAGAACCTCCATAGCACAATGACATGTGCTCCGTGCCCTTCAGATACCTCAGTATCCATTTGACCGCGCGCCAATGCTCCAAGCCTGGGCAGCTCATAAAGCGACTCACAACTCCCACTGCTTGAGCAATGTCTGGTCTTGTACACACCATAGCGTACATCAAGCTCCCCACCGCCGATGCATACGGGATTTTTGACATATTGAGCTCCTCCACCCGCGTCTTCGGACTTTGCCCTTTTGAAAGCTTTAAGTGGGCACCCAGCGGTGTGCCAACAGGTTTGGCACCCTCCATGCAGAATCTCCTGAGTACTCGGCTGATGTACTCCGCCTGAGATAGTCTGAGGATATGTTTAGACCTATCTCTGCTGATCCGCATTCCAAGGATCTGTTTCGCTGCTCCTAGATCCTTCATTGCAAATTTTCTTGACAGCTTCAGCTTCAATTTTGCAATCTCATGCATGCTAGCTCCTGCAACTAACATGTCATCAACATACAATAGTAAGATAATGTAAGATGTACCGAAGTCCCGGAAGTAGCAACAGTGATCCTCCTGACATCTCCTGTATCCTATCTTAAGCATGTAGCTATCGAACTTGAGATACCATTGCCTGGGCGCTTGTTTCAAACCATAGAGGCTTTTCTTTAATTTGCAAACCAAGTCACCCGTGCCAGCTGCAATGTATCCCTCCGGCTGCTGCATATATATCTCCTCATCGAGATCTCCGTGGAGAAAAGCCGTCTTCACATCAAGCTGCTCTAAGTGAAGATCCTCTTCTGCCACCATGCTCAGCACCGCCCGAATAGAACTCATCTTGACTACAGGAGAAAAGATCTCCGTGAAGTCGATACCTGCTCTCTGCTGAAACCCTTTTACAACCAGCCTGGCCTTGTATCACTTCTTCCCATTCTGCTCTTCCTTCAGCCTGTAAACCCATTTGTTTGATAGTGCTTTCTTCCCCTTGGGCAGATCTACCAAATCCCACGTTTGATTCTGCTCCAATGACTTCATCTCATCATCCATGGCCAACTCCCACTCCTTCCTGGTATCAACCTCCAATGCCTCCGTGAAGCATTCAGGTTCGCCATTATCTGTGAGCAGCAAATAACTAAGAGTCCCATCATACCTTTGAGGAGGCTTCCCATGAGTACTACGAGTGGACCTTCTTAGTTGTGGAGGGGGTGCCAATACTTCAGGTTCTTGCTCTGACTGAGTCTTCTGACCAGAATTTGTAGACTCCTCTTCAGGATCCACAAAACACGGCTCAACAGGTTTTGTTTCTAATTCAGTGCTCTGCTGCATTTTCTCATTGAATACCACGTCATTACTACGAATGATCTTCCTGTGTTCGGGATCCCAAAACCGATACCCAAACTGTTGACCTCCGTATCCAACGAAAATGCACTTCTTTGATTTGGCATCTAGTTTGCTTCTTTGACTGGAATCAACATGGACATAACTGGTACAACCGAATACTCGTAAGTGCGCCAAATCAATCTTCTTTGCTGTCCATGCTTCCTCAGGAATCCCAAATTCAAGTTTCTTTGATGGCCCTCTGTTGATCAAATAGGCAGCAGTGTTAACTGCTTCCGCCCAAAACTGCTGTGGCAATCCAGCATGTATCCTCATACTCCTGGCACGCTCATTAATTGTTCTGTTCATCCTTTCAGTAACTCCATTTTGTTGTGGTGTCCCTGAAACTGTCCTCTGCCTGACGATCCCAGCCTCTGCACAGTAGTCCTCAAACTCCCTGCTACAATACTCACCACCGTTGTCTGATCTCAGGCATTTTAACCTCCTTCCTGTCTCGAGTTCTACCATTGCCTGCCATCTCCTGAAGACCCCAAATACCTCTGACTTGTGCTTCAAGAAGAACACCCAAAGCTTCCTGGTAGCATCATCAATAAAAGTAACATAGTACTGAGATCCACCAATGGAAGAAACCGGTGCAGGCCCCCATACGTCCGTGTGCACGAGATCTAGCTTTTCTTGCTTCCGAGGTTTACCTTCTTTGTTGAATGAAACACGCTTCTGCTTTCCGAGAATACAATCCTCACAGAAGTCCATCTCAACACTCCTGAGATCCTGCAGCTTTCCCAACTTGTGCATCACCTCCAGTCCCTGATAACTCATGTGCCCAAGTCTGCAATGCCATAACTTGGCGTCCACATCTGCTGCAGCAACTCCAATAGAGTTTTCTGTGCCATTGGCGACATAAAGTGTCCCAATCTTCTTGCCACTAGCCACCGTCAACGAACCTCTGGATACCTTCCACTGATCAGCTGTGAAAGTAGTCTTGTACCCTTTGCTCGCCAACTGTCCAACAGAGATCAGATTCCTCTGCAGTTGAGGCACGTGCCGTACGTCCTCAAGCTCAAGTGAAGATCCAGAAATCAACTTCACTTCCGCGCTTTCCCTTCCTTGTATAGTGCAAGGCTCTCCATCCCCTAGGTAGACTTTGCCGAAGTCTCCCTTCTCATATCCTCCAAGAAGCTTCCGTTGGGATGTAGCATGGAAGGACGCGCCCGAGTCTATCACCCAAGACTCGTCACCGGTGGATAAAGATAGAACGAGGGCATCCATGTCACCGTCTTCAGCAAGATTTGCCAGATCCTTGCTGACTCCTTCGGTGTGGTCGCCTTGCTTCCCTTTAGGAGATTTGCAGTCCCTCCTAAAGTGCCCCATCTTCCCGCAGTTCCAGCACTTCGCTCCCTTGTTCTGAGGTGCTCGAGACCTGCTGGATCTCGACTTCGAGTCGCTTCGAAATCGACCGTCCTTCTTTTGTCTTCCCCGGTCAGAGGTGTTTAGTGCACTTCCAGACGACTCCGCAGCTCCAGAAGATTTTCTTCTTGCTTCTTCACTCAGAAGCACTCCCACAACGTCATCAAAGATCAACTTCCCCGTTGCCGAAGAGTTGCTCACCGCCATCACCAGGCCCTCCCAGTTATCAGGTAATCCGGAGAGAATTAGCAATGCCCGAATCTCATCGTCAAAACTAATCTCCACTGACTCCAACTGGGCCGTGAGTCCATTGAACTCGTTGAGGTATTCTGCTACGCTGCCGCCATTTTTCATACGAAGATCAAACAACCTCTTCATGAGAAATACCTTGTTTGATGCTGAGGGTTTCTCGTACATCCGCGACAATGTTGCCATCAACTCCATCGTCGTCTTCTCGTTTTTGATGTTGAATGCCACTTGGGATGCAAGTGACAATCTTATGGTGCCGAGCGTCTTCCGATCGAGGACCTCCCAGTCTTCATCGGACATCTTCTCTGGTTTCTTCGCTCTACCTCCAAGAGGTAAATAGAGATCCTTCTGGTAAAGATAATCCTCTATTTGCATCTTCCAAAACCCGAAGTTCGTTCCATTGAACTTCTCAATTCGCAACTTCCCTTCATCCGCCATTGCAGAAAAAAACCAATAGCTCTGATACCAATTGTTGGCGTCCGACCGCACCGGAACCCACTCACACCGGCACTGCCCACCAACGTCGGAAAACAAAGAGAGAATAACTCTCTCGCTCCCTCGACACCGGACTCAAGGATCACCGCTTCGTTTATCCCTACGAAGGGCAAAAGATTACCCCGTGGTATCAATAGGGTAAAACACTTGAGCACCGCAGCGGATTATCAAACCAAAGGAAGAAGAAATAGGAAGAAGATAGCAAAGCAAACACAAAGATGTAACGAGGTTCGGCTACAAATAGCCTACGTCCTCCACCGCTCCAAATCTCAACTAGGATGAATAGATTACAGAGATGGCACACACCCGAACGATCACACGAGATCGCTCTACAAGAGATTCACACAGAATTCCCTTTGCACAAGAAGTAGGATCCCAATCCTCTTCTTCTCTAGAACCCTAGCCTCACAAACAAGAGTCTCTCTCAAATATACGGCCAATCGCTATACCCTAGGGCTCTCATGAGTCCTATATATAGTCTCAAGACCTTCAGATGATCATAGCCGTCGAAACGCCAACAAAACACCAAAAAAAAACTCATCCGTATGATTTCCGCGAGCTCGAGTCGACTCGGCTTTAGTTCGAGTCGACTCGGGCACGTCTGGACAACTTCCAGTATGACTGGCACGATCTCGAGTCGACTCGACTGTGGCTCGAGTCGACTCGACGATGCTTCGAGTCGACTCGACTGTAGCTCGAGTCGACTCTGACAGTCCAGACAGAAATATGGTTTTTCGGCCTTTCTTCTCCCGGGTCGACTCGATGGACCTCGAGTCGACTCGACTGTTCCCGAGTCGACTCGACTGAAGCTCGAGTCGACTCCGACAGTCCGCCAGACAGAAAACTATGCAGAATTGATTTTTCTTCAATTCTCTTCATCACCAAAGGTCTCCACATACCCCAACAGGGGGGTGAATTGGTTTCTTTTTAAATTTAAACTATCTTACTCAAGTCAAATGGATGGTTAGTAAGCTAAAGCAAATCACAACACAAACAACACAAAGTATAGTGGTTCGGTGCTCTCCTTAGCACCTACGTCCACTCCCCAAGCGACTCTTTGGAAATTCACTATAATCTCGCGGATTACAGTTGGATTGTTTTCCGGGCTCACAATCCAAAAATCTTTGTTGGTTTTACGGGCTCACCAACGAACCTTTACACTTTGGTTTTCCGGGTTCACCAAAAACCTTTGTTGATTTTACGGGCTCACCAACGAACCTTTACAATTGGTTTTTCAGGTTCACCAATCAACCTACTCCGTTGGTTTTTCGGGCTCACCAACCAACCTTTACAAGTTGTTTAACAAATAAAGAAGGAAGATTTAAACTCCTAAATGAGCAAATGAAACAATATGAACTACAAAGAAGAGTATAGAAAATATTTATCGCTTTGAAGTGGCTTCTCTCTTCTTTGTCAAGAATGCTTCACTCTACAAGGGAGGATGGAGCTCTTGATGACTCTTTGAATCTGCTCAACCCCTTTCTTTGATTCTTGAATGAAGCACTTGGATGAAGAAGATTAGGGCACTTTTTGTTTTCTTGTGTACTCTTTGATATTGCTTTCAAAAGGTTGTTCTATCTGATGAATAGTGCCACTTTAAATAGTCTCCTACATCCATTGAACAAGCCCCAATGGTTAGAATTCAAAAACTAGCCGTTACTGATTTTGGGAAGGACAAAAAGTACATCTGCAGAACTAGCCGTTATGCTTCAGCCCGTGTTTGGGTCGGCTCAACCTGTCCTTGGGTCGACCCAACTTTCACTTGGGTCGACTCAAACATTCCTTGGGTCGACTCTCTCAGAAAACACAGAAACTTGAAATTCAGCCTTCCTTCCCTTGGGTCGACCCAACCATTCTTTGGGTCAACTCAAAGTTCACTTGGGTCGACTCAACTTCTTCTTGGGTCGACCCTCTCAGTAATTCCAGAGAACCATTTTCTGTCTTCTTTTCTATCTTGCCTTTGGGTCGACCCTCTCAGGGTTTGGGTCGACTCAAGCTTGGGTCGACTCAACTACTTCTTGGGTCGACCCTCTCAGTGAATCCAAAGAACCATTGTTCTGTCTTGTTTTGAGGATCTTGATGTTTGGGTCGACTCATGCTTTCCTTGGGTCGACCCAACTCACTGTTCATCTGTGCCATTTTTGCAGAAGTGTGCCAAATGATTTCTTGATGTGCCGGGGTCGACCCAATCATCCTTTGGGTCGACTCAATCCACAATTTGCTGCATCTCAAGGTTAGATTCATTCAAATAAACAATGAAATGTATCCATATCAATTTATACAAATATCCTGAGAGTAATAGTCTTATAAATGAAGTATCAATTTAACTTATAACATACTCTAGATAATTGCTTGTTAATCATCAAAATAACACTATCATCCTCATGTTCAAAATTCAAATAATCAAATGGAAGATAATGGTAGTAATCAGGGAGATAATGAATTTCAAGATGACTTACCTATTAGAACGCTTCGTGATTATCTACAACCCACTAGGACCAGTACCCCATCCTGTATGGTTATTCCTACTGCTGCGGGAGCTTTTGACATGAAACCAGGAATAATCCAATTACTTCCAAAGTTTCACGGACTTGATTCTGAAAGTCCCTATTTGCATCTGAAAGAATTTGATGAAGTATGTTCAACACTTCATTTCAATGATGTCACTGAAGAGGTAGTTAAGCTTAAGTTATTTCCTTTTTCTTTAAAGGAAAAAGCTAAGTCATGGTTACACTCCTTAAGGCCTAGGACCATAGCTACCTGGCAAGAAATGACAAGAGAATTTTTAAAGAAATTCTTCCCAACACATAAAACAAACACACTTAGAAGAAATATCATGAACTTTGCACAAAAAGATGGAGAAACATTTTTTCAGTGTTGGGAAGATTTAAGGACCTTCTCCTTGCTTGCCCACATCATGGATATGAAATTTGGAGGGTCATTAGTTTCTTTTATGATGGTTTGTCCTCCAATATGAGACAATTTGTAGAAATGATGTGTAATGGTGAATTCATGAGTAAGGAACCAAATGAAGCTTGGGATTATTTTGATCTTTTAGCAGAAAATGCACAAGCTTGGGATACAACAGATAAAAATGAAAAATCAAAAATAGCACCTAATGCAAAAGGAGGAATATATCTTATTAAAGATGATAATGATGTCAATGTAAAAATTGCTAATCTGACTAGAAAGGTTGAAGCCATGGAATTAAGCAAAGCCAATATAGGAAAAGCACAAACTATTGTTGAAAGTATATGTGGAATTTGTGAGAGTAATGCACATGTAACCAAGGATTGTCCTACAATCCCTGCTTTTCAAGAAGTGTTGCATGATCAAGCAAATTTCACCAATACTTATAAAAGACCATTTCCAGAAACATATAATCCTAATTGGCGAAACCATCCTAATTTTAGCTGGAGACATGGACCCACTGCTAATGAATCTCAAGAAAATTCTGTTCCTACTCCTTATGTGCCACCACATAGGAAATCCCTTGAAGATACTTTGCAAACCTTCATGCAAGGGCAGACTCAAATAAATCAGAATACAATACAATCACTTCAAGAACTTAAAAATTCTGTAGGTAGAATTGAGGCTCAACTTAATGTTAGGGAAAGAGGGACATTTCCAGCCCAACCTCAATCTAACCCAAAGGGTCAACATGAGGTCCATGAAGCAAGTTCATCCCAACCTAAATTTGAGCAAGTTAAGTCTGTCACAACCCTTCGGAGTGGAAAAATAATTAACAAAGAAATTCAAACAAAAGATGACAAACCTAAAAAATCTATTGAAAAGAATGATGAAGATGATAATGAACAAAATGATCCAATACTGCATCACAAGATAGTTGCTCCATTTCCTCAGCGCTTGCTTGCAGCTAAAAAAGGAGTACCTGATCAAGAAATTCTGGAAATCTTTAAACAAGTAAAGATTAACATTCCTCTATTAGATGCCATTAAGTAGATTCCATCTTATGCAAAATTTTTAAAAGATCTTTGTACCATAAAGCGAAAGCTTTACGTACAAAAGAAAGCTTTTCTAACTGAACAAGTGAGTGCTATTCTCAAACACAACACCCCACCTAAATATAAAGATCCTGGTTGTCCGACCATATCTTGCATCATAGGAAACTTCAGGATACAACGAGCCCTTCTGGATTTAGGTGCTAGTGTTAACTTACTGCCCTATTCAGTTTATGAACAGTTAGGACTTGGTGAATTAAAACCCACCAAGGTTACTCTCCAACTTGCCGATCGATCTATAAAGATACCAAGAGGAGTAGTCGAGGATGTACTTGTCCAAATTGATAAATTCTACTTTCCAGTCGACTTCATAGTATTAGATACCCAGCCTGTCATGAATTGTACCACTCCAATACCTGTCATTCTAGGCCGCCCATTTCTAGCTACTTCCAATTGTTGCCCAAGGTGACAAGCCAAGAGGGGGGGGGGTGAATTGGTTTCTTTTAAATTTAAACTATCTTACTCAAGTCAAATGGATGGTTAGTAAGCTAAAGCAAACACAACACAAAGTATAGTGGTTCGGTGCTCTCCTTAGCACCTACGTCCACTCCCCAAGCGACCCCTTGGGAATTCACTATAATCTCGCGGATTACAGTTGGATTGTTTTCTGGGCTCACAATCCAAAAACCTTTGTTGGTTTTACGGGCTCACCAACGAACCTATACACTTTGGTTTTCCGGGTTCACCAAAAACCTTTGTTGGTTTTGCGGGCTCACCAACGAACCTTTACACTTTGGTTTTCCGGGTTCACCAAAAATCTTTGTTGGTTTTACGGGTTCACCAACGAACCTTTACAAATAGTTCGACAAACAAAAAGAAAGATTCAAACTCCTAAATGAACAAATGAAACAATATTAACTACAAAGAAGAGTTAGAAAGTATTTATCGCTTTGAAGTGGCTTTGCTCTTCTTTGTCAAGGATGCTTCACTCTTCAAGGGAGGATGGAGCTCTTGATGACTCTTTGAATCTGCTCAACCCCTTTCTTTGATCTTGAATGAAGCACTTGAATGAAGAAGATTAGGGCACTTTTGTTTTCTTGTGTACTCTTTGATATCTCTTTCAAAAGTTATTCTATCTGATGAATAGTGCCCCTTTAAATAGCTTCCCACATCCTTTGGACAAGCCCCAATGGTTAGATTTGAAAAACTAGCCGTTACTGACCTTGGGAAGGACAAAAAGTACATCTGCAGAACTAGCCGTTATGCTTCAGCCCGTGTTTGGGTCGGCTCAACCTGTCCTTGGGTCGACCCAACTTTCACTTGGGTCGACTCAAACATTCCTTGGGTCGACCCTCTCAGAAAATACAGAAACTTGAAATTTCAGCCTTCCTTCCCATGGGTCGACCCAACCATTCTTTGGGTCGACTCAAAGTTCACTTGGGTCGACTCAACTTCTTCTTGAGTCGACCCTCTCAGTAATTCCAGAGAACCATTTTCTGTCTGCCTTTCTGTCTTGCCTTTGGGTCGACCCTCTCAGGGTTTGGGTCGACTCAAGCTTGGGTCGACTCAACCACTGTTTGGGTCGACCCTCTCAGTAAATCCAGAGAACATATTTCTTTCATGTTTTGAGGTTCTTGAAGTTTGGGTCGACTCATGCTTACCTTGGGTCGACCCAACTCACTGTTCATCTGTGCCAATTTTGCAGAAGTGTGCCAAATGACTTCTTGATGTGCCGGGGTCGACCCAATCATCCTTTGGGTCGACTCAATCTACACTTTGCTGCATCTCAAGGTTAGATTCATTTAAATGAACAAAGACATGTATCTATATCAATTCATACAAATATACTGAGAGTAATGAACTTATAAATGAAGTTTCAATTTAACTTATAATATACTCTAGATAATTGCTTGTTAATCATCAAAATAACACTATAATCCTCAATCTCCCCCTTTTTGATGATTACAAAATAAAGAGTATGAGCCTATTGATACTTATCTTAAAATCAGTTTTTTGAAAGGGCTTAACTTGCTGAATTTCAGCTTTTCATATATAAGAGTGAAATCTCCCCCTATTTCATTTAAATGTTGCCAATTTGACTTTTTGAATTGCTCCCCCTTTCATTTATAATTCACTAAAGATGAAACTCCAAAAATTTGAGATAAAACATGAGTTTCAGGTTATGTATCGAGGTGTGAAAGATGCGTGCCAAATTCTGAAATTTGATATAAATTTTTGACTTGATCATTTCTATTGTTGCAAATTGCTCCCCCTTGGATGTATATGCTTTCCTATATGATTTTCAATTTGTTTTACAAATTATTTCTCTTTCTTTCTTTACTTCTCCTCTTATTACTCTATCTTTACTTCTCTCCTATTACTCTTTCTTTACTTCTCCCCCTTTTTGTTACTCTATTTACTCTATCTTTACTTCTCCCCTATTTCTCTTTCTTTACTTCTCCCCCTTTTTGTTATCATCAAATAGGTACATGGGAAAAGACACAATAACAACCATTCAAACTTCATTGATCAAAATAGGAACATTTTAGTACAATCATGCCAAAAACAAAAGCAAATACAATGTTCCTCAATCAAGGTTCAAAATACATGATCAATACAAAATACATATGAGAACTAGATACATATCCTAGGCTCTAAACAAGATCGTGAGACTCTCCCGGATCGCTTGGCTACGGCTCTCTTGGGTCCCATTTCTCCAAGATATTGAAGTAATCTACTGTTTGGAGATGATTGGAGAAGATTTGAGAGTGGGGAATAGGGTTTTCGGAAGAGGACAAAGGGTAAACAGTGCCCTAGATAGCTCACGGGTCCCCCTTTTAACAGTGGGGTCCCGACGTTGGGTCGACTCAAGAATTTTCTTGGGTCGACTCAACGTTGGGTCGACCCTATTCTGGGTTGGGTCGACCCAAGTTCAGAAATTTTTTTTTTTTTCTTTTCGCTTCTAAAAATTTTTCTTGCTTCCAATCCGTACAAATTCTTTCTGGGACAATGATACATGAGTAAGAAATCTATAGATTACAAGTTTGACTCATGTTTCATGGGTTTTTAGAAATGGGAGGAATGTATCATGAGACTGCTTGCTCCATTTTTATATCTCTTCAATAAAAAGGATCACATATGCCTAATTCCCTCCTTAGCGTACAGAATCTATCTTCACTCAAGGGTTTTGTGAATATGTCAGCTAATTATTTTTCAGTACATATATGCTCAATACATATGTTTCCATTTTGCACACGATTCCTAATAAAATGATATCTTATTTCTATGTGTTTGGCTTTAGGAATGAGATATTAAGGATGTAAGCCAGAAGTGATCTCTAAATGTAGATTCCAAAGATAGTTTTGAAATCAAGTGTAGATGGAATCTTTTTCAAGTTATTTCAAGGAGTATCAAGAATAATATTCAAAGAAAGCACGAATGAAAATCCAATACCCCTTTTTTTTATAATATATTAAGTATATAGCAACATGAGAGCAATCTAATTAATTTTTAGAGTATAGTATAAGAGCAGATAAAGATCAAAACTTATATACTCGAAAAACATAAGATTATGTTGAATCCTTAATTCTTAATGACTTCAAAGTTCTTTCATGATATAAAAGTATTGGAGCATAGATACCAAAATATGAATTTATGCAATGTAGGATACATAAAATTCAGGGCTTTGAAAGTTCTTTTAAAGCTCTCTTAAAGACTTTCTTTTACTCCTTTAAAGATCATAGCATCAAAATCAATTAAAATGAATTGGCTCAGGATTGAAACACGAAAGTGCAAGCCAATAAGAACTCATAAGTAGATTCCAAGATAAATTTTTGAAACTAAGACAGATGGAATCCTTTTCAATTAAATTTTCAGAAATAAATGATTACCGATGAATACAGATGAAAATCCAACTTTCAAAAGATATTCAATGAAGCACAAAGTTTAATACCACTTTACATTTAGTATTCTTTGTCTCATCTTTAGATGCGAATTTATACGATTAAGTTCTATATGATCTCTCACTCTGAAATTTTCTTTCTCCCCCCTTAATTAATCATTCCATTTGAGAGTTTAGAGTTTGAAGATAATTTTCAATAAAGAGATTGAGTATTTAAAGCTCCCCCTCAAAAGATGCATTTTCTTTCAAACCTTTTATTTATTTTTTTTTGCTCTTCTATAATATCAAGAATGTAGAGTGATCTAGAATTTTTCAAAATTTATAGCAATCACTTTTTTTAATCTTTCAAGAATAAATTATATTTTTTCTTTTTTTTTAATATGTATGGAAATATTAATCAGAAAATAATTCTTTTGAAGCTCAAATTTTTTTCAAAAGTAATTACATTTTCTTTCCTATAAGAATTATTGAAGTGAGTTGAAATATTCTAAGCTTTAGGATCATTAACTCTCTTCTTAAAAATAACTTTTCTTTTTAATGATAGAAGCATTTAATTATGTAGGAGTGTATATTCAAAATATTAATTTCTTAGTCATAGTTTTTTTTTTCAGCAATGTATATATGAAGCACCATAAATCTTTTTAATATCAAAATAATATCATATGTTTAGAACCATTTATTTGCAATCAAGATCATTGAAAAACACATCATTTAGACTAATTTTAATAAACTTATAAGATAGAAAATGATATGTTTCAGATGCGTATCGGAGCAAACAATCAAGGCATCAAAAGTAATTCTATTTTTCTTAAACCGTAGTTTTTATCTAGAAATCATATTGAGTTATTTCCCAAAATGATGCAATCATTGAAGCATATAATGAAAGTTACAAAAATGCAATGATAGAAGCATTTTTAAATTAAGTTTAAGCTTTTATACAAAATCAGATTCTGAATTTCATAAAAATTTTCAAGGAGGCTTTCAGGATTATAATTTGAGATATGCATCTTCTACATTGTAGCTTATCTTAAATTATTAAGATTGAAAACACATATTTCAAGAACATTAGAGCACATCCAGAATCTTTGTAATTCATATTGAATTTTGGTACAAATTGGAGGACATTATGTACTAATGTTAGGCAAGATAAAAGATAAATTGGAATCAATTCATTTTGCCTAATTTGCAAATTCAAATTATTCTTTTCTTTTATTTTTCAAAATATATTCATTAAAACAAAATGATGTTGTTGTTGGTAATAACATGTTTCAATCAAATTTTATAGGCATGAAGCATTACAAGTTATATTTAGGAAAGATCTTTGTTATTTGAATATTGAAAACATATAATTCAAAACATCATGTGACATGCAAAATATATTATGCATTAAAATATTAAGAACAAGCATGTCAAGGATCAAAATCAATTCTTTTCAAATAAACTCCTCCTATTTAAATATAATCTTGTACTGATTTTATCCTTAAAGTGTGTTTTCAAGTGATTAAAAAATTTGACTTGACTCTTCTTATATACTTTCATTTACTTTGTCTTTCATTTTTACCTTCTTATGCTCTATATTCTATTTGCTCCCTATCCGGTGGAGTTGGAAGGGGCACGAGGTACTACCACTAGCCTCCCTCTTGTGCCGTCCCTAATATGCCCTACACCGAATAGTTGGGTCAAATAGTGCCGGGTACTACCACTAGCCTCCCCATTGGCACAATCCCTATGATGAGCAATATAGAAGGGTTAAAATGTTCACTTCAAACTTTTTCTTTAATTAATTACGGATTTTATCTCTTCCAAAAGGAATGTTCATATTAGTCTCACAAATGTGCCAAATATATTATGCTTGTTTTGCTTTTCCTTAAAGTTGAAGTATTTGCCTTTACTTAGATTTTACTTCTCTTGAATAATATCCATTTTCTTTTCTTTATCTCTCTCTCTTTTTGTTATTCTCAAGTAATTTACATGAAAGAGCAGAATAAAGAAATAATCTTATGTATCATATAGATGTATATCATGCAAACAACATTTTCATTATGCTCAAGAATTCATAGCTTCTCACAAGTCAATTCAAATCAGCATTTTAAGCATATATTTGTGTATTTTATGGTTATGATATAGGCAAAGGAACATTTTAGTTTGAGCAAACTATGAATCAATTTCTAAAAGCATAAGTCAATTAATATAGACATGATATCAAAAAATTAATAATTAAAGATTTTAACCATGCCACAATAAGATTTAAGTTATTGACTTTGCTCAGCTAATTTATGAGAGAGGTATCTAAAATTACCGATTCATTCTATATTCTTCAAGTCAAACTAGATTTCTTATGTGTGAAGGTTTGGCTGAAGAAGGTCCTCTCTCTTGTTTGCATGTGAATGTTTATTGTATCTTATGTGGAGGTGTCCTTCAAGTTGAAATCTCTCATTTTCTTGCTCAAGGATCCTGCATTATTAACAAACTCCTTTTCTTTCTTGAAAGAAAGTCATTAGTTACTTCAAGATACAAAACATTCATACAACATATTTCTTAACTAGATGACTCAAAATAAGATATGACAATAATTGAATATTGAGTCACTTTACTCAAGAGATTGCCTAAATATAAGCAAGCACATGTCACTTGAACTAAAGAGATAGTTTCATTAACCAAGATGGTTCAAGAACAAGCATGTGAGGCAATAGGAAGATTCATCAAGGTCAAATCAATTTCTTGTTTTCAGAATCAATTTAGCTTAGATTCTATTTGCTTAAAATAACTATCAATAAGACGTGCTAGCTAAGTTTTAATCAAATTATCTTAAACAATTGTTTCTATCAAAATTCAGATTGTTACATAGAATCAAAATGATAAACTATATTCTCAATAAAGGATCTAGTTTTAATAAGAATAGTATGAATTGATATTTCTACAACTAGTATCTTTTCATTGAATTTTCAATATGCATTGCTTGAAGAGTAATATCCAAAGAAACACTGTTTTATCAGATTTGGCATATCTTTCATTGTTGAGAGCATAACATGTACAATTGAAAAACATGAAAGTGTGCAACATTTGATTTTTCCTTTTTTTTTTTGAGTTCACAAGGGGTTTTCTTCAAACATAGATCTAATAGAAACCTTATAATATGACAAGCTGTGATGATAGCATTAATTAAAAGTTACTATCACAAAGCATTGTTATTACACAAATTTTCCAAGGGTTCTATTTTTATGTTTTTATAACCCTATATGCAATGGTGTTCTTGGTGCAAGCACAATTATATTCAATACCATTTTCTGTACAAAACTTATCAACAAATTGGTTTTCAAAGTTGTGCCATGAATTTTCACAGTTTGCAAACCTTTTTTCATTTGAAACCTTTTGTAAGTTTGTGCCAAAGCAGAAAATATTTTAATTTAAGTGCCAAGAATAAAACCAACATTAGCTTTGAGAAATCATCCATAATTACAAAATTAAAGAGCTTATCTCCTAGGTTCACAATCCTAGAGATCCAAATAAGTTCATATGGAGAATTTTCAAAGGCTAAAAGGTGGAAACAATGTTTTCAGATTTAGAAATGATTCTAGTTTATTTTTCTAGATGACATACATAGCAAACTTTGACCTTGCAAAAATTAATCTAAGTGAAACAATGATAAGGTCTTTTGAGATTAAGTCCATACTAGTATGAGTTGATTTTATATGCCAAAACTAGACTCTTTAATCTTGGTATTCTTAATGCATATATTTAAAAAAAAATATACCAAGTAGACATTCTTATGTTTATAATCAATAGAAGATAATGCCATGGATAAGAACTCTCAATCAAGTATATAGAGAATTCAAAGAGTTATTCTAAGAGTATTGATTAAGCAAAATATCCATCAATAACTGAAGCATAATATAGGAAGATGGAGTGATTTGGATATATTTTTTTTTCATGCCAAAAGTATCACTTATATCACAGAAATGATTAATACTAGCTACAATTTCAATATGAGAGGATGCAAGGATTACTAATTTCATTATTTCTTCCATTTTAGTCACTCTTCTTAATTATATTTTAAGTCTCATTCTTTAATATATGTCTAGAGCACCCAATGTCTAAATTAACATTTTTTTGTTGGAGCCTTGAGTGCTAGACACACCTGCAGAAAATATTCAGATTTTCAACTTAGGAACCCAAGCTCTTTTGGGTCCTTGTAGGTTAGCTATAATTGTTTCTTTTGGAACCCATATTCTCTTAATAGCTATTTTGTTTATTAGTTTGCAGGTTTTAGGATTACAAGAAATATATTTCTGCATACTCTTATTAAATTTAACAAACATAGATTTAACATGAGTAGTAGATAAACTTACAATTTTCTGTTTTTGCCTTTTAGGTTCATCAAATTTGTAATGTATAGATTTAGAAACAACAGAAGAGATTTTGCTTAGCTTTTGTTCCTGTTTATCAACATTATAAGAATCTGTTTTAAAATAATTAGAAACTGTTTTAACAAATATATTCTTGAAAGATTTTTGGATGTACCAAGGTTGATATCCCAATCCAACTTTATCAAATTTAGCTATTTGATTATTTATCATTAGGTTTAATTTTTCAGAGCTGAAAGTAAATCTTTCAACAACAGGTTTCAATTTGTCAACTTCTTTAGTTAATCTTCTATTATCTTCCGAAAGCAATTCATTATTTTTCTTAAGTTTATCATAGCTTTCAGTGAGAAGTTGGTTTTTCTGATTTAGTTCTTTATTTTTCTCAATTAAGATTTTAGTTTCATTAGTATGTTTCTTAATTAATGTTTCATAATAATTAGACAATTTCAGTTTTTCATTTACTAGGGTTTTCTTTTCATTCGTCAGGTTCTTATTTTTACAAATGAGTTTCTTATGTTCTTTCATTAGATCAAGAAATGCATCATGTAACTTATCAAGTGTAAAATCATTTTCAATTTTATCATATACTTCATATTCAGAAGAGGAGACATTTTGTGTTTCAATACATACCTCGTCCTTGTGTACCACAAGGCTTAGGTTCTCAATATCAGTTTGCCTCTCATCTTCTTCAGAGCTAATTTCAGATTCACTAAAAATGTTAGTACTTTCATATTTAGCCTCTAGCATATTCCATATGTCTTTAGCAGTTATGCAAGAAGATATGCAATTAAACTCATTCTCATCTAATGCACAATATAACAGCTTCATGGCTTTTGAATTTTGTTGAGCCATTTCCTTATCATGATTAGTGCTTGTGTGTAGCCCATTGACTATAATACTCCATAAATCGTAGTCATGTGCTTGAATGAAAATGCGCATGCGTGCTTTCCAATGTGTGTAGTTTATGCCATTAAATAGTGGAGGTCTATCAATTAATTGTCCCTCACTCATAGAACATCCCACTTGGGTTGTCATGATCTTTAACTCTTGATTGTGAGATCAATAATTACTATTGGAGCATCTTGCTCTGATACCACTTGTTGCCCAAGGTGACAAGCCAAGAGGGGGGGGTGAATTGGTTTCTTTTAAATTTAAACTATCTTACTCAAGTCAAATGGATGGTTAGTAAGCTAAAGCAAATCACAACACAAACAACACAAAGTATAGTGGTTCGGTGCTCTCCTTAGCACCTACGTCCACTCCCCAAGCGACCCCTTGGGAATTCACTATAATCTCGCGGATTACAGTTGGATTGTTTTCCGGGCTCACAATCCAAAAACCTTTGTTGGTTTTACGGGCTCACCAACGAACCTATACACTTTGGTTTTTCGGGTTCACCAAAAACCTTTGTTGGTTTTGCGGGCTCACCAACGAACCTTTACACTTTGGTTTTTCGGGTTCACCAAAAACCTTTGTTGGTTTTACGGGTTCACCAACGAACCTTTACAAATAGTTCGACAAACAAAAAGAAAGATTCAAACTCCTAAATAAGCAAATGAAACAATATTAACTACAAAGAAGAGTTAGAAAGTATTTATCGCTTTGAAGTGGCTTTGCTCTTCTTTGTCAAGGATGCTTCACTCTTCAAGGGAGGATGGAGCTCTTGATGACTCTTTGAATCTGCTCAACCCCTTTCTTTGATTCTTGAATGAAGCACTTGAATGAAGAAGATTAGGGCACTTTTGTTTTCTTGTGTACTCTTTGATATCTCTTTCAAAAGTTATTCTATCTGATGAATAGTGCCCCTTTAAATAGCTTCCCACATCCTTTGGACAAGCCCCAATGGTTAGATTTGAAAAACTAGCCGTTACTGACCTTGGGAAGGACAAAAAGTACATCTGCAGAACTAGCCGTTATGCTTCAGCCCGTGTTTGGGTCGGCTCAACCTATCCTTGGGTCGACCCAACTTTCACTTGGGTCGACTCAAACATTCCTTGGGTCGACCCTCTCAGAAAACACAGAAACTTGAAATTTCAGCCTTCCTTCCCATGGGTCGACCCAACCATTCTTTGGGTCGACTCAAAGTTCACTTGGGTCGACTCAACTTCTTCTTGGGTCGACCCTCTCAGTAATTCCAGAGAACCATTTTCTGTCTGCCTTTCTGTCTTGCCTTTGGGTCGACCCTCTCAGGGTTTGGGTCGACTCAAGCTTGGGTCGACTCAACCACTGTTTGGGTCGACCCTCTCAGTAAATCCAAAGAACATATTTCTTTCATGTTTTGAGGTTCTTGAAGTTTGGGTCGACTCATGCTTACCTTGGGTCGACCCAACTCACTGTTCATCTGTGCCAATTTTGCAGAAGTGTGCCAAATGACTTCTTGATGTGCCGGGGTCGACCCAATCATCCTTTGGGTCGACTCAATCTACACTTTGCTGCATCTCAAGGTTAGATTCATTCAAATGAACAAAGACATGTATCTATATCAATTCATACAAATATACTGAGAGTATTGAACTTATAAATGAAGTATCAATTTAACTTATAATATACTCTAGATAATTGCTTGTTAATCATCAAAATAACACTATCATCCTCACCAATGCTTTGATCAACTGTCGAAATGGAATAATGAAAATGTCATTCGGGAATATGACTATAGATTTTAATATATTTAACATTTGTAAACAACCCGATAATGACAATGAAAATGATGAAATTCATGGAGTTAATCTGATCGACTCCATTGTAGAAGATGTTCTTGTCCCATCTCTTTCTTCTGATCCTTTAGAAACATGCCTAACTCATTTCGGAAATACAGATATCAACCAAAACTTTAGAGAAATCATTGTTATATTAGATTCAGCTCCTTTGTTGGATACAGATAGGTGGAAATCTCGTTTTGAAGAATTGCCCACACGCAACAATAGTCCTCTACCATCTAGTGTTCAAGCACCTAAACTTGAGCTAAAGCCTTTGCCATCTGAGCTCAAGTACGCATACCTTGGTCAAGAAGAGACTTTTCCGGTGATCATATCATCCCAACTCGAACAAAGTCAAGAACTAAAATTATTAGAAATTCTCAAAGAGCATAAGGGAGCAATAGGGTGGACAATTGCTGATATCAAGGGAATTAGTCCCTCAATTTGCACTCATAGAATCTACCTAGAAGCTGATGCCAAACCTTCTCGTCAACCTCAATGTCGATTAAACCCAAATATGAAGGATGTGGTTAGAGCAGAAGTTCTGAAACTTCTGGATGCGGGTATGATCTACCCAATTTCAGATAGTAAATGGGTAAGTCCAACCCAAGTGGTCCCGAAAAAATCTGGTGTTACTGTAGTCAAAAATGCCAACAATGAATTAGTTCCAACTAGGGTCCCCACTAGTTGGCGTGTATGCATTGACTATAGAAAACTTAATTCTGTCACTAGGAAGGATCATTTTTCTCTACCTTTTATTGATCAAATTTTAGAAAGGTTAGCAGGTCATAAATATTATTGCTTCCTAGATGGCTATTCAGGTTACAACCAAATTGCAATTGATCCTGAAGATCAGGAAAAGACCACTTTTACATGTCCTTTTGGCACATTTGCTTACAAGAGAATGCCTTTTGGATTATGTAATGCTCCTGCAACCTTCCAAAGATGCATGCTCAGTATTTTTTCTGACATGGTTGAGCGCTTTTTGGAAGTTTTCATGGATGATTTTTCGATTTTTGGCTCCTCTTTTGAAAACTGTGTGGACCATTTAAGACTAGTCTTAATTCGGTGTGAGGAGAAGAATCTAATCTTAAACTGGGAAAAGTGCCATTTCATGGTAACTAGGGGAATTGTTCTCGGGCATGTCATTTCATCTGAAGGAATTGAAGTAGACAAGGCTAAAATTGACTTAATTGCTAATTTACCCAACCCAAAAACTATCAAAGACATACGCTCATTTTTGGGTCATGCAGGATTTTATAGGAGATTCATTAAAGATTTTAGCTCAATATCTAAACCCTTATGTAATCTCCTTCAAAAGGAAACCCATTTTGTGTGGTCTGAAGAATGTCAAAAAGCTTTTGATAAACTTAAAAGCTTGCTGACCTCTGCTCCCATCATGCAACCACCTGACTGGTCACTTCCTTTTGAAATTATGTGTGATGCTAGTGAATATGCAGTTGGGGTAGTTCTAGGGCAAAGAAAAGAAAGGAAACCTTATGTTATCTACTATGCAAGTAAGACTTTAAATAGTGCACAAATGAATTACACCACTACGGAAAAAGAACTACTCGCCGTAGTATTTGCACTAGACAAATTTAGGTCTTACTTGATTGGATCCAAAATCATTATCTACACTGACCATGCTGCCCTTAAGTACCTTCTTTCAAAAAAGGATGCTAAGGCGCGTTTGCTTAGGTGGATCCTTCTGCTCCAAGAATTTTTTCTAGAAATAAGAGATAAAAAGGGGGTAGAAAATGTAGAGTCTGACTCTTCCAGATTTCTTAGACAATTCACCCATAAAAGACACTTTTCCTGATGAGCAACTGTTTGAGATCACATCTTCACCCTGGTTTGCAGACATTGCAAATTTTCTAGTCACAGGTGAACTACCAAGTCATTGGAATAAACAAGACAAAGGAAAATTTTTGACTGAAATAAAAAAATTTTTCTGGGATGATCCTTATCTTTTCAAATACTGCCCAGATCAAATTATTAGGAGATGTGTACCTAATGACGAATTTATTAGTGTCATTTCATTTTGTCATTCTGAAGCTTGCGGTGGTCATTTCTCTACTAAGAAAACGGCTGCAAAAATTTTACAGTGCGGTTTCTATTGGCCCACCTTGTTTAAAGATTTCCATAACTTTTGCAAAGCTTACGAGCGTTGTCAAAAGTTAGGTGGGATAACTCGTAGGAATATGATGCCTTTCAACCCAATTTTAATTATCGAAATATTTGATTGTTGGGGAATAGATTTCATGGGTCCATTTCCTCCTTCATTTGGAAATTTGTACATCTTAGTAGCTGTAGATTATGTCTCCAAATGGATTGAGGCAATTCCTTGCAAACATAATGACCACAAAACTGTTCTAAAATTTTTAAAGGAAAACATTCTTTCCAGATTTGGAATGCCTCGAGCCATCATCAGTGATGGGGGTTCACACTTCTGTAATAAGCCTTTTGAGGCTTTAATGCGAAAATATGGGATCACCCATAAAGTCGCCACCCCTTATCATCCACAGACAAGTGGACAATTTGAAGTATCAAATCGATCAATTAAGAATATTCTGAAAAAAACGGTTAACCCAAATCGCAAAGACTGGTCTTTGCGTTTAACTGATGCACTTTGGGCTTATCGTACTGCTTTTAAAAGTCCGATTGGTATGTCTCTGTACCGTCTTATTTTTGGCAAATATTGTCACTTGCCTGTGGAATTGGAGCATAGGGCCTACTGGGCTATTAAGAGATTTAATTTTGATATGGATAAGGCTAGTTCACTACGCAAACTTCAACTTAATGAACTAGAGGAAATTCGGAATGAAGCATATGAGAATGCTCGAATTTATAAGAATAAAATGAAAGTCTTTCATGATAAAAATATTATAAGAAAAACATTTGAGCCTTCCCAAAAAGTTCTATTGTATAATTCAAGACTTCATTTATTTTCAGGAAAATTGAGATCTAGGTGGACTGGTCCATTTATAGTTAAAACTGTTTATCCGTATGGAACCGTTGAGATAGAGAATCCAAACACCGATAATATTTTTAAAGTAAATGGCCAACATTTGAAGTTATTTTTGGACAACTTTACCCCAGAAGTTGAATCGACCAATCTGGGAGATCCTGTTTATCAGGATTGATCTCTATATCTGCTAGAGATCCTCTGTTTGTACATAATTTTTCTTTCTTTCATATGACAATTGGAGAGCAACAACAGTATGCAGTCATTCTATCAGGTAAATTCTAACCTTCAGCCTTATTATTCTTCATACAAACATATTTAATGCATTCATGTTGCAACATTGGGGACAATGTTGAATTTAAGTTGGGGGAGAAATTACTGTATTTTTCTATATATCATACAAATTGTCATATATTTTTTTTTTAAAAAAAAATTCTCTATTAAAAAAAAATTCTATTTAAACATATATTTTGTTGCATTTAATTACCACTATATTTTTTTTTTTTCAAAGAAATAAACATGTGCAGCTATTAAGGCAAGGAGCATATTATGACTTATTAGAGACCTATTATTAGATCCCCACACAAGTATTCAATGACAATAGGAAAGCCTCAGGAGTTCACTTGTGTTACCTATTTGTTTGTTGACCTTATTCGCAAGAGAAGTACGAGTGTCCTTATCTTAAAGTCCATGTTTTGGTTTTCACACAAAGATAAAGTTTGAAATTCCTGGCTAGATCACCTGGGTGCCTTATGTTCTGACCTTGGTTGACCTATAGTCACAATACAGTCACGTTACATATGTATATATATATATATATAAAAAGAAAAAAAAAGAGAGAAATAATACTGTTTGTCTTCACTGAGTAACTGGGCCTCTTGCCTACAAAGCAGCGAGTGTTCGCGTAAAAAGGTGAAAATGACTGAAATAAGTGACTAGTCTGGCCTCGTGGCGTAGTCTGGTTCGAGTAATTAAGTCCGAGGTGTGTTTCACCTAATGCCTTGAGCCAACTGGATCAAGAGTCATTGACCCAAAGCTCGTTACATGGACCTTACTAGAGCCTAATGGAGTTGGACTGTTGTAGTCATTGTGTGAAAAAAAAAAAAGAAGAAAAAAAAATAATATTTTAAACATGAGTGAGTTAGCTAAACTTAAACCAAGTGACATGTGGATGACTGGTTTGACTCCATTGTTTTAGAACTCTGTGTACCTGGGATGTCTAGTTGGGATTGATAGCTTCATTTTTATATGCGAACCATTCTGGATAAATAACATGTGATATTCGGAAAATTTAGTGAGTCGGGAGCTAACAAATGATAGTTAACACTTGTGAATTTGAGTAGTACACCTAGAACTCAAGGGGTACCCAATTGTGGTGGAGGTATAGATATTATGAGACGTCACATTTACATTTGCCTTAAGGGTTGCTATGTTTTAAAGTATCTTCTAACTTAAAAACGATGTTTGTGGGTAACATCACTGCAAACCCTCACGAGACAACACTCGTCCACTAGGGTAACCTAGGGGTTTAACGGCTTGTTGCACGTGCTAAGTGCAATCGTAATGCTCTACGAAAGTGAGTATTTATTTTAATTCATGCATATTGATAAAATAAACATCACTTTTGCACCCTCATTTTATCATTTTCACACTAAATTGCTAGAGACTAGCAATAAGCTAGTTGGAGGGTGTGATAAGAGTACAAAAGTGAAATTTTCATATTATCTTAATTAGTATTATAGTTAATTTTTATTAATAAAATTAATTAATTAATGTTTGAGTGAAATTAATCCAAGAGACCCAGTAACTCTGGATTTGAGCCCAATGCCTGGCAGCCCAAGCTCAATAAATTTTCCAAACATCCACAGCATGGGGGCTTCGAAATTTTCCAATTTTCCAACCGACCGTGGACCTTCATGCACATGCAAACGGGCTCTTCAATTCCAAGCATCATGGCATCTCATCCAACGGACCTAAACCAAATCCAAGGGACTTAAATCAGACCCAAGAGACCTAAGCTAAACCAGCTCTTCAATTCCAAATGGCATCTCATCAGCATCTTTCCGTTTCCCCTGTTTCTTCCCAGCTCATCCAAGCGCGGAGCGTGCGACGGAAAGGGAGGAGGCCAGCAGCCATCGGAGGAGAAGAGTCCCAAGCCGAGTCCTCCATTTCTTTTCCATGAGTCTTCTTAACTTCCCAACGTCAACATCTGGAGCTTCCCAAACGTCTGCAACGTCCCAGCATTCATCAGAGTCCTTCCGTCTCCCCCGTTTCTTCTCAGCTCATCCACAAATCCAACATCAATGACTGCAGCTCAAACTTCTTCAATGTTCAACCTCCCAACGCCGAAGAGTCCCAAGCATTCAAATCCAAGCCTCATCCGCTCCCAGCAGCGTTCCAGCTTCTCCAAACCAGTGAAGTGTCTATAAAAGGAGAGGGAGGCCACGGATCACGGAGGAGGGGAAATCAGCCGACGAGGAAGGAGAGAACCACACGGTGGAGGAAGAGGAGGAAGCCAGCAACCACGACGGAGGAGGAAAGAAGGAGGAGGAACTTGGAAGCCATCTATCTGCATCTAGTCTTCCGATCGTCTCAGTCGGGCTTGGTCCAAGAGAAGGCAGCCGCACGGATCCATCCAGCCAGGCCACGGAGGGGAGAAGGCATCATCGGGTGGAGGCAGGAGGAGGACATGGAGCAAGGGGGAGAGGCGACCAGGGGGCCACGATTCATCATCCTTCTGGTGAAGCAAAGGGAAGAAGCTAGTCGGCGGGAAGGGGGATTGAGAGGCAATCGGACGGAGGAGAGAAGGGAGCCGGGAGAGAAAACAGAGTGCCCTATTTTCTGAACCAAAGAAAAGAAAAAAAAAAGGGATTTATGCTTTATTTTATTTGTTCTATACTAATCCCTTTTACAAAAATGCTTGCATCTCCTATGGATAGCTAAATCTAATATAGCTAAGGCTAGGGAAAAGCCTAGCATTTTCTTCATGTATTTCCTTTAATCATCAATTGAATTTTAATGTTTTTGATTTGAATTATGGTGCAGTAGATTGATAGAAATTATTTCAAACTTATATATTTTCTTTGATTTGTTATTTCTCCCGGGTATAACAGATGCTTAGAAATCCATGTAGTTTAAAATAGAATTACTATAATGCTGCCCATAAAACTAAATATATTTTATTATGATTAATAGATGATTTTAAGAAATGCATGATTAAGTGCTAGGCTGAATCCTAATGCCTTAGTTATATTTTTGTCAATCTGAATATTATTTAGCCTTTAGTTTTTGTTCACTGTCAAATCCCTGTGGATTCGATCTCGGACTCACCGAGAATATTACTTTGCTACACCCTATACTTGGGGTATCCTACTTTTAATTTCTCTTTTAAAAAGAACAAGATTAAAATCGTAGCATGTAATTCATCTCCTCGATTTTTCTCTATCCTAAGTCTCTTGCTCCTTCTAAGTTCGACTTGGGATTCTATTTCGGTGTTATCATTTTGTGATTTAGAGGATTCTCCTATTTCTAACTTTCTCTTTTTTTTCATGGGGAACACATTCTCAAAAAATACCGCATCATCCGATTCTTTAATAGTGTTTGGTGTAATATTAGGTACATCTGATCGTACTACTTAGAATCGGTATGCGTTACTACTTTTCGTGTACCCTATGAAAACTGCATCGAAAGTCTTAGGAGACAATTTAGTCATCTTGCTAGAGTTAATTTTAACTTTTGCAAGACAACCCTAAACTTTAAAATATTTTAGACTAGGTTTTCTACCCCACCGTAACTCATATGGTGTTTTCTGGTTATCTTTAAATGGTATACGATTAAGTATTTTATATGCTGAAATTAGAGCTTCACCCCACAAATTATTGGAAAGACCAGAACTAGTAAGCATTGAGTTAATCATGTCAATAAAAGTTCTATTTTTTCTTTCAGCGACTCCATTTGACTGAGGAGAATAAGGGGCAGTAGTTTCATGCAGAATCCCATATTCTTCACAAAATTTTCCAAATTCTGTTGAACTATATTCTCCTCCTCTATCTGACCTAAGTCTTTTATTGTTTTCTGGGTTTGATTTTCAAACTCTGATTTATAAATTTTAAATTTTTCTAAGGCTTCATCCTTAGTTTTTATTAAATATACATAACAATATTTTGACATATCATCTATAAAGGTAATAAAGTATCTTTTTCCTCCTCTCGTCAAAATACCGCTCATCTCGCAAATATCACTATGTATTAAATCAAGTAGGTTAGAACTTCTGCTTGTTGATTTAAATGGTTTTCTAGGTTGTTTAGCTTGAACACAAATTTTACATTTTTTGTTCTTCTCTAAATTATATTTAGGAATTAAATCTAAACTCATCACTCTTTTGAGGGTATTGTTATTCACATGTCCAAGTCTACTATGCCACATCTCTAAAGAGTCGATATGCATAACAAGTGCAGAAGAAATATTTTTATTCATATTGTTGCATGGTAATACACTCAATTTAAATAACCCATTAGCAACATAGCTCCTCCCAACAAATGTCCCACCTTTGGTAATTACAATCTTGTTTGATTCAAACACTAATTTAAAGTCTAACTGACTCAAAAGGAAACCACTAACAAGATTCTTGCTAACATCTGGCATATGTTGCACGTTCTGGAGAGTAAGAAATTTTTCAGATGTGAACTTCAATTTTACTTCTCCTTCTCCAATCACTTGTGCAATACTAGAGTTGCCCATGGTCACAGTTCTCCCTTTAACCTCCTGGTAGAAAGAAAAAGAGAAAATATCAGAACAAATATGGACAGTAGCTCTTGTGTCAATCTACCATTCGGTTGGATTGTATGCCAGGTTTAACTCAAATTTTGAGATTACTAATCTGTCCTCGGTTCCAGCAGAGCCAAAACTGGTTATCACGTTTGCCTGAGGAGTCACTTTGTCACCTTGCCCCTTGACCTTGTCCTTTCTATGTCTACACTGATTGGCATAGTGTCCTGGTTTTCCGCAGACATAACATGTTCTCTTGTTCCATTCCTTTTGAATATTTGGTTTTTGCTTCTCAAAATGTTTCTTGGGTTTATTCCTCGAGAAGTTAGTTTTCTTTGTTTCCACTAAGTTTGCCTTTGCACTAACTTCTGAGCCATTACACAAGTCCTATTTATGGTTATTCCTATGTTTTTCTTTATTTTGGACTTCATGTGCTTGATCAATTACTGATTTGTGATCTACCATTTTGTAAGAAAAATATTCTCCTATGATGAACTTCTCTTCTAATTCAGTTTCTTCATCATACTTTGACTCAAGTTCATCCCACAACATCTTAGCTGTACCTTCAGCTCTAGAGTAGATGTCGTATAAGTTATCATTTAGTGCACTAAGTATCAAACTTTTGCACAAACGATCATCTCTATCAAATTTGTATTTAGCAGCTGATCTATCGGATTCATGATCCATTGGGTCCTTAGTTGAAAGATTGTTTGAAACCACATAATATAAATCTAATGTGTCTAACCATAACTCCATCTTTGTTTGCCATCTAACAAAATTCTTTCCATCGAATGACTCGGATTTCAGGATATCTTTTAATGAGTTCTTAACTTTGTCCGTCTTTATGTTTCGAAAACAAATCTCTTTCAAAAATTGTTGGACAAACAACTCAAAAAACTCAAATAATCCACAAATAATTTAATTTCACTGAAACAACCGGTTCCGATGCATACCTCTTTGATGTCGTTTCCTTTAGATCCAAAATAAAATAGATAATACCTGTAGATCGGTCCGGGGCGTGTAGTCACTGTTTTTGAAAAAGATTCGCCTCCTTATATACACCGGATTCTGGCGATCCCTTCCTAAGATACAACGGATTGTTGATTTTGTAGACGTGCACAGTACTACAAAATCTTTTGAACTCCGTAGGGATTTTTCTGTATGCTCGTACACAATTGATTCAGAGAGAAAAGATGAAGAGTGATCGACGAAGAGGAGACCAACAACAAGATAACCTCTCTTGTCTTCTCCCCTCACCGCTTGAAAGCAAGAAAATTAGGAAGGCAAGAAAAAAAACACAGAAGGAAAGAGCTCTCTAATCGGATGTGAAGAGAAGGAATTAAATGAGAGTGAGAGGACTCTCCTCTCTCTCCTATCTGGAGTAACGTTGGAGCCCAACGTCTCTATTGCATTTAGGATGGTTTTAAATGAGTTTAAATGGGGAGAAACGGTTCACAACCATTTCAAATTTCAAATTCAAAACCTCTTACAACATGAACAACATTGCCTTCTTCATCCCCCTCCCTTGTTCTATAACCATCTCCTAGCTTTGAGGAGGAAGAGGAAGGTGAAGACAGCGGCAATGAAATAGAAGAAGAGATGGAGAAGAAAGAGAAGAGGGAGGTGGTTATGCTCGCGGTGGAGCAAGAAGAGGAAGATGGAGGAGTTGCTCTCTGGCACCATCGTCGCCATTGCCAGGACGATCATGAATGAAATAAAATAGCTCAAATCACCTCCGCTGGTGCCTACTCTCCTTTCCAATTCATATCAATTTCTCCACATCAGTTGCATGAATATATGTAAATTTAACTAATTTCACATTCAGAATTACATTATATAATTCAAGTATATTTCTCTTTACCTAAATTATATTAAAATCAAATAAATGAAAAAATAAATCTAGAATATTTTTATGCCTTGCTTGCTTGATAAATGTATACATATACAGGTGTACATGTGTATGTACGTATATATCTACATACTAAACAATAACTCTAAACTTTAGATTGCAACGTTGACTCTGGAACACCTTCTAAAATTGAAAAGTGCACTTGTTATACATATATCTATAATTCCATTATGTTATACTCGAGAACTGCCATATAAAAGCAAATGAATTTCATTATTATTAGTTAAATTTAATTGTCTCGCAGATGATGCTGTGACAATAAAAATTTCACAAGTAGACAGGATAAGAAAGGAAATAATAATGAGAAATCAAAATGCCCAGTCATAATATAACATGCATTTTAACTGACTTTGGTTGCTGAAACAAAAGATATGATAAAATGAGAGATGGAGAGGAGATATCATTCCTATTTTTGAATTCACACCTTAAAAAATTAACACCTCATCTTTGTTTTGCATGTGGCAACTTGTAAATTAGTCTTGTATTCCTTGTACATATAAAAATAAATAAGAACTTGTTGTGGTTCAAATTTGGCCCGAGGGTGACCACGCCGGAGGAGTCAAGGGAGCTGCCGAAATGTTGAGGAAGAGGGTGAGCCACCTTCCGCACGACGGCGTACCTGCACAAAGCCTCACTGGTAGTTCCGGTGAGGGCCCTCCGACGTTCAAGTTAGGGTGGATCTCCGATAGATCAAAAGTTCCCCTAGGCATTACCTGATAGTCTCTGTAAAGGTGCTCAGGTGATGGAGGTATGGCCCGTTCTCATCATAAGAGAAGATGGCTTCAAGCCAGATGGCGCGTAGCTATAGCTTACTTGAAACGTATGGTGCAGTCCGTTCTTATGAATGGTAAGGCATTGTCAGTTGTAGCAGGTTATGGCTGGAGCTGCATGGCGTTGTCCTTGACTGTCGTTGGCCAAAGCGAAGCATGGCGCGGAGGCGTTGCAAAGTACGTCCACGTAAACAGGCGAGGGTAAGCTCATGGATGCGGCCATAGGCGGGGCCGAGCTCGGAGAAAGATCGCATCATATATTTGGTGAGGTCGGTCTATCGGGTGCTGAGGTAGGCCTAGCTTCCTTGGTAGAGCGCCCCGAACTTGAGGGTCGAGGCGGGTTGATAGATAAAGCGCCCCGAGCTTGGTTGAGGCAGGTCGGCGAATACAGAAGGCGCTCCGAGCTTAGTCGGGCAGGTTGGCGAATATTTCTGGGGTTAAAGGAACTTTTGGGCTTGCAGTTGACACAGCAGGGTGTCTCGAACTCGGGCCTGCGACGTCATTATAAGCATCAGAAGAAATTGTTGTAGGTCGTGGTAGTGGAGAGATTCGGCCGAGATCGACTAAGCCTTCGGTGGAGTCCGGGGTTGGACTGGTTCTGAGCTGGACTGCGGTTCTATCTGATCGAAGTTGTGGTTTGCTCGGCCGAGATAGGACGATCCCTTGCCCTAAACAGGACGATTCATTTTACCCCCCATCAGAACTTAATGGTAAAATGCTCCCCTGATTCAGGAGAAGTGAAAGAAAATCAATATATATTTTTTGACAAAATAAAAATTTAACTATTGAGACATAAAATGCATTATAAGCAAAAATAAAAAATAATATAATATTAAAAATATTTTCCATTCTGCTAATGAAAAGGAAAACTTGAAATATAGATAAAACCCTTGAATAGATAAACCAATATCATATTTTAAAGAAAAGATTATTATTTCATTGAAACTTAGATTATGATTAAAGTAAAAATAATTAAAAGTATAATGCGACAATCATGAGAGTTTCAAAGTTATTCCCAAAAGAGCAACCAAATCAACAAATTAACTAACATAGTATACTAGTATAATTTAAATTAAAAAGATAAATTATAAACAATTGTTTTCAAATAATCCACACCCAACTTGACTCGAACTCGACTTGTTAGTAAGATTTGTGAGCTTAAACATGATTATGAATTAACATCAAAGCTTAAATTGGGTTAAGCATCGAGACATCAGTAGGGAGTGATAACTTACTAACCAAATTTGAAATTAACCCAAAATATAGGGTTTGGGCTTGACATCCAAAATTAAGAACGTTGAGGAAACGACAGCGGACCTTATATGAGAACGGGCACAGCGGGCGCATCCAATAATATAGACCGAGCTCAAGATCACCTTACTCCCAATGTGCATCCTTATCTCTCATCAACCTACCAAGGCAAGCTCCAAAACCCACAACACCCACCCACCGAACGCGGTTTCCTCTATTCAACATAGCCAAGCGGCCTCCTCTCCACACCTCTTCATCTTCTCCCACCTCGACCAAAACACAAGAAATACCTCGCAGCCCACCTCCTTCGAACTTCAATTTCACCTCTTCTCCCTTTCTGATCTCTTGGTTTCTTAACATTGATGAAATAAAGGCCGGTTTGCTTAGCAAAAAAAATAAAAATAAAGGCAGGTTTCTCAATACTGATGAAATTATATTTAACTAAAATGTATGTGTGGCTCAAGTTCAACTTAATGAGCAATCAATAAACTTGGACTGACATCACAGTAGTCAAAATCCAGCCCGACCGAAATCTGATCTAACACAAGCTGGCCGAATTGTTCTGCTCGGAGTGAAAAAGCTGCTCGGAATGAAGAATTTGACCTGCAAGTAAAAAAAAGAAGAAATATTAAAGGTTGCCGGTTTCGATCTGGCGGAGGATCTTTCGGTACTTAAGGAAGACCGAATTTTGGTGAAACAAGAGAGATCGAAGAGAAAGGTGATAGAGAGTGAAATCAAGTGAGAGAAACCATACTTAGCGGTCCCTTGGCCTGGTATATACACGAGTGAGAGTGTAGGATGGTTATCAAGAAGATTGGGCGTGTAGTAGTTATTAGACGTGTAGCAACAACCAACTTAATTACTTTTAATGTGTTTTGATTCATAGATGTGGTGCTTCAGTATTGGCCGGTCGGCTGAACACTTGCATTCTGCTATTGTTCAGCTGGTCTAGCCGACGAATCCGAGCTACATTACCTTGCTTTTATTTTTCTACATTTGCAATTCGACATGGTCCTTATATAGCATTCTAGTCTTTCCATTTACATAACTAAAAATGGAGAATTTCAAATACTTAATGACACATATATTAAACACCAGTGTCTATGATAAATGGGCAGTGCCGGCCATTGGACACGAAGAAAGAGTCATTAATTTAGCTAAAAAATAAGGGCATATTTTCCTGATACATATTCACTACCAATGACAATGATAAAATGGGCGGTGACAGCCATTGGACACGAAGAAAGAGCCATTATTTTAGCTAAAAAGTAAGGGCATGTGTTCCATCTCTGCTACACGCGATCGCTGATCAGTGCAACATTCATGATGTTCGCTAATGAAACCATCGAGCATTAATAAGGCAATGATCTCGTTTTTAGTATAATTGAGCTACTTGGGGGAAGCTGTAGACTGAATGGAGCGCCGATTCCTGGCTCATGAAAAAGTAATTTTCTCATGTTTCTCATGGAAAAGACTTTTCCATGAAATGTGGAAATCATATTTTTATGATAATACAACTTTTTCATTTCTCTCCTTTGAAAACTCCAAAAAAACAAGAAGCATCTCGTTACTTTTCCATTTACCACATTTTTTCTCCTTTTTTTCACGAACCAAATGAGCCCCAAAAGAAAAAGAGGGCGCGGGGGGATGGGAAGTGGCGGACTCGGTGGACTGCCATAAATCTAGATCATTGAAACTTAGAAATTGAGACCAAAACCACAAAATATTTTGTTGTTTATTCATGAGAATAAAACAACAAAATATTTAAAGAAACTTCTTCGAGCCTCTCTCTAAGACCAACCGTCGGTGCTGCTACCAAAGTGCATGTGCATGCGCACCGCTCATTTATATATCAATCGATCTTTCTCCCAGCATGAAAGCATGGTCATCGATCTGTGGAACCGCGCCACGTGCAACTCAAATGGACGTGCCACAATTATCCACCAGCAATGCAATGTTATTCCTAGAAGTAAGCTACTCATGCCATGTGGAGGGGTGTGACTTACGATTCCATGTGAGGCCTCCCCCCCCCCCCCCCCCCCCCCTCCATGCCTCTTGCGATTAGAGGATATTGAAGACAAGATGGGTCCAGTGTCAGAAGTTTCATAGCATGTTCTCCACTTATATACGCATCTAATGTAACCGCCGGGCATTACATGTGATGATATGGGGCCATTACCCTTGATGAAAGTAGGTGTTCCATGTGAGTTGTGACTTTTGTATCGCAAATTTCTGTACTACTTGCCATGTCATCTATCTCAGAGCTAGTTAGCTCTTTTAGTGCTGACACATGACCCGTGCAGATGTAAAGTAGAGTCGTCTGTTTTCGAGATGGATGATATGGTGGCAATCCATAATGGTATTGTACTTTATGGTGCAAAAATCAGCACGGTTTCATGTAATATGAAAGCATAACAATCTATCTGTCTTTGGTGGTACCGAATTTTGGATGTTCGCAATGCTAATACCAATGTTGATCGGAACATCCTTTAGTAAATTCTTCCAATTCTTAGAATATGATTCAGTTGATCCATGGATTGTAAGGCGATCCATTCATGGGAAAGCATCAAGAGAGAATTATTTTTGACATCCAAGGCATGAGACACCTACGCTTTATACGCTTCAAGAAAGATAAACTAGGATGCCAGTGTAGTGAATCATTTGTTCTAAGAACTTTGCTTGATCTTCTAAATTTAGTACGTATATTTTGGCCAACATCAACTTACGATACAATGTTGATGGGAAAAAGGCCTGGACGATGATAACAAAAAGAATGATGATTATTCCAATCGACTTTCTGGTATATCAGGTGCATGTGCATAAGGGGGTAATTATTTAAGTTGATAAAAACCGACTTTAGCCCTGGAGGAGCCCTACCGACACATATTCAGTGAGAAAAATATTATTTTTTATAACAATGTGGAGCTGCGTCCTACTTCTAAACCCAAAAGACAGTCAAAGCTCGATCTGGGACCATTTGTACCCTACAAGCCAGTCAAAATCAGATACATGTAATGCTGACTGCACACCTATGATTTGTGGGGTGGTTGTATCTTGGCAAGAAAAATGGGGTGTAACTCTGGATATGGTGCTGTGCCTGTTCATTCTTTAGACGCTGTTGTCCCTTATAATTATGAGACTAATAGTTTCAGTGAGACCCGGCGTTTTACCATCTCAACCCTCCTTTGGCAATCTCATTGCTTTGTTTCTTTGGGTTTTTTATCTTAGGATGACTTGAATATTGTCAGAGCAAATACTTCCTGGTAATCACTGGCACATCTTGGTCGAGACAAATTACAGGGTTATGGAGGGGCACGAAGAAGTTGGTCGAGACAAATTGGTAAATTACAGGGTTGTGGAGGGGCACCAAGAAGGCGAAACATGACACGCCACTAAATAAGCTGGCACGTGGAGGTGCGCGAAACAGCCGTGCCCGAGAGGCTTTCTCCGGCGTATTCATGTGATGCATGCATGAGTAAGTTTCCAACCTCAATTCAGCTTTTGATATCAAAAACTCTAAATTTTGTTAAACAAAATAGCTAAAAAATATTATTTGAATTTTTTTTGATCCTGTATAAGTACCTAAAATCTACCTACTAAATAATCGGTGTAGAACTAAATACATGCCTGCTAAGTTGGGATATTCTAAGTAAATTGTGGAACTTCTTGTGTAGCAATTTGTTTGGTTAACCTTTATATTATGCTGATCCTGGCAAGTTTATATTCAGGCCAGCTATTCTTGCCTCCCGAGCTATTAATTTGCGGTGCTTAATGATTTCTTTTAATTATAATTGTTGTTGGAGCAGCATGGCTTTCGCTTTTTTTTTATTATTTTTTGCCAGCTGGCAGTGAATAAAGTCCGTCGAGCGGAATTCCCTCTGACCGCCCGTCAACCCAACGCCGCATGTTTTCCGTGTCCCGCGGCTTCCAGCTCTCCGTTAGCCTCCTGCGACGGTTCCCTTCGCCATATCAAGATATCGTCATCTTTCTGTTTTGTTTTTTTTTTTCGTCGCAGTCTCCTCCGTTGGATCAAGATTGGATGGTCGAATTGCAAGGCAAACGATTGGAACCCGTGACAGCAGCAGCACATCGGATCCGGACCGAACCGACGAGGTGTTCCCAATTTCCTCTCCCGTAACAAATCGACTAAAAATTTATCCCAAATGGGGACAAATTTTGCAATTTGTAAGTTAGGAATCACACCGCCTAAGTTACAAAAGCATCCGCGGAATACCTCCGTCGGTTTTTTGATCAGACGGCCAAGTTTTTCCCACGCCTTCCCCTTATCCAAACTCTGTGTTCTAGCTAAAATTCATACAGGTCGGCATGTAGATTATAAAAAAAAAAAAAAGGAAGCGCGAAATGGGCCATGATTTCCGTGAGATTTCCGGAATTGGAGTTGCAGAGATCATGTCAGACCCACGTGACTGTTGGCGTCGGAGGCCTCGATCTTCTTTTAAATTGGCGCATGGCTCCAGGCCCACTCTGGGGCAATCTTTGCCCGCCCAGTTCGCGGGACGGGCCCCACATCGTGGGCTGTTCCCAACCTTCTGGCTGTTGACTTGATCTCTGTCTCGTCCCACTCCAGGTTTCACCGTCCCCCGACGAGCCCGCTAGCGGTGCTAATACCAAACGAAGTGGCCTTGTGACATTTTGTTTTTGTTGGCACAAGAATGATCCAGATCATATCCATACAGCACAGTCATGTCTTGCAAGGAAAATAAGAAAGATAGTGCTTGTATTGGTACCGATTTAGTCTTTCAATTGAATTGAGTTCTTATGCTTCTTTATACAGCAGCATGCATGATGTTAGACACTCTATCACCGAGCAAACTCTCTAATCTTGGTTGCATTATTCTGCAGTTGCCTGCCATTGACTGCCTAAGCTCTATCACCACCATCAAATTTCAAATGCAAAGTCATATAAACTGGCGAGGCCACACTCGTATGGTGATATGGGGTCGGAACCCCGACACCAGCCCACACACCGGCCGAGCAGGGAAAGCATCTGCGTCCCTCCCGAGGTATTGTCCGCTCTGGGATTGGCCGCTTCGGGTCTGCGGAAGGTCGCCCAGGGAGGTCGCCCAGGGCCGGAGCCCAATGACAGTCCCGAGCCCTGACGGCGCGGGGGTCCGCGGAGGTTGCCCCCTACCCTCACGGTTTTGTCCTATAAAAGGCGCCTCGTGAGGAAAGGTTTTAGGCCTCCTCATTATAAGGCACAGACCTTTCCGCTGATTAGCCGATGTGGGATTAAACTGGAAACCCCATCCCACAACACAGCCCCCCCAGCGGGAAGGTCTGTGCGTGGCCGGGGCCCTTCCTCTAGCGCCATCTGATGTGGGGTCGGAACCCCGACACCAGCCTACACACCGGCCGAGCAGGGAAAGCATCTGCGTCCCTCCCGAGGTATTGTCCGCTCTGGGATTGCCGCTTCGGGTCTGCGGGAGGTCGCCCAGGGAGGTCGCCTAGGGCCGGAGCCCAATGACAGTCCCAATGACAGTCCCGAGCCCTGACGGCGCGGGGGTCCGCGGAGGTTGCCCCCTACCCTCACGGTTTTGTCCTATAAAAGGCGCCTCGTGAGGAAAGGTTTTAGGCCTCCTCATTATAAGGCACAGACCTTTCCGTTGATTAGCCGATGTGGGACTAAACTGGGAACCCCATCCCACAACATATGGCATGTTGGATCATCAAGTCATGTAGTAGTGAGTGGTAAATAATAGGAAATATAGTGTTGTTGGGGCAATCGGCCTCCAACGACGCTTTCGGGCTCTCCGATGATGCTTTGCAAAGCGTCGTTTGTTATTTTGATTTCCGACGACGCTATTTAGTCTAAGTCAGACTCCGTCGGTATTTTTCGATGTTATTTAGAAACATCTACATATTTTGGTACATCAACCAAAATTATGGACGCTTCTAGCATCGGCAGTTGCGTGTCGAAAAATACTATTTTTTTTGTAGTGGGATTTTAGAGGGCGCTCATTTTTCCTTTGAGACTTGTCTTGCTTATTTCAGCGTGGCGCTTTGGGTTGTACCTATCTTCATCCCTCAAAGTTGTTTCTTGGGATCTTTCACTTCCAGATTCACCAAAAAAATAAACAAAAAAGAACATGGGAGAGTGAGTTTTATTTCGAAATCGCATAAGTCTTGGGATTTTCAACTGACAAGTTTATCCATTCCCTAATGAAATGTACATACAAATCTATAGAAATATAAATTAACTAAGCGCAAAAATAATCGCCAAAGTTTTTATCTAGTTTATTGGCAGGACTGCACATGCAACTCCAACTATTTTAAGAAATCTGAATTATTATAGGGCCTAAGTGGACCTTGTTTGCAATTCTACACGGTAGATGGAGTCATGTTCTGTGGTACTATAAAATAATTGCGACGAGATTTCTCATTTCTCTTGTCCTTTTTTTTTTGCTGAAAATTTCTCTTGTCCTTTATGCAGCATCTTTTTCTCTTGTCGGTGCTCATTAGCGCATGGAGCCCTGGCTACTTCGAGGAAAGCTGCAGACCTTTTGATAATCTCTCGGGCCATGATGGAATTCCCAACGGTAGGCGGATTCATGTCCATAGCCAAGATTTCTCCTGTCCCTTTTCAGCTTATTAAGATCACAGTGATCATATTAAAAAAAAAAAGAAAAAAAAAGCATGCCCATGAAGAAGATGAGAACCAGACCGGACCGGCCATCTTATGGTTCTTGGACTTGTCCGAATGACGAGACTACCCTTCCGCCGCGGGGGCTGGCGTGGAACAGCGGCGCGGGACGGTGCACGTGATATCGGGGCTGCTCGTGTCCCCCGGGCGGGCGGGGGTTTGAGGAGTGAAGCCTGAGGGCTAGGACGCGCCGAATCCAAAATATCGAGACGTCTTATCGGGACGCTACGAGAAACCGACACATTCTCGGCGTTCAAACCGGGCCGGAGAACACGTGGACTCGCCAGAGAGTTGTTTAATGCCTCTGACGCTTTGGCGCTTTCGTTATTAGAAGGAAAGCAGAGGGTGTTTTCGTGGAATCCCGTCGTTATAAGCCCCCCTCAAACCCCAAACCCCAAGCCCACCCGTCCATCCATCGGCGGATCTCTCTCTCTCTCTCTCTCTCTCTCTCTCTCTCTCTCTCGTTCTCGTTCTCGTTCCCTCAGTCTGCGTAGTGAGTGTACTGTATATGAGCATGATGTCGCGTTATGCTGCGCTGGTTCTGCTATTGTTCGCCGCCGCTCGGGGCGCCGCTGCCATCACCGACGGTAAGATTCCTGAGCTCTGTTTTCTTTTGGTATTACGATCGCGGTTAACTTCTCTTCTTCGATGACCTTTTCTGTGTCACCTTTGGTCTCTCTAATCCCAGATAGGTTCCAGCGCTTATTTTTGGCTTTTTAGCTGGCAGACTAGATAGATTTATCTGTATTCGAGATCCACTCCAGAAGTCCAGATGACTAAATCACCTTTTCGTTTTCTCTTTGATCTGCAATACTATATAAAAAAAAAAAACATCTAACGTTTGTTCGAAGAACCGCCACGGTTCCATGGTTCTTAAACGATCCTCAAGCATCCATCTCCATCCGCCCTCGTTTCCCAATAAATCTGCTACACTAGAATATTCAAAATATTCAAAACAAGGCGAGCAAATTCAAATCGGCCCTCCGGTTCGAGGGTAAAATTTTGTTGGGACGCGTGCTGATGTTTGAATCGTATTTGAAGAGAATGGGGCACCAAGATGGTGCAGATTCGGGTCGTCCTGCAGCATATACGTACCCATGTGGGTGGCAATAGTTTAAGCAGAGTCCCAGTGTCAGCCTTGTCGCCCCTGTGGTGTTTGGACTTCCGGAAATGCCCTTCATTTAACGCTCTGTTTCGCTCTAAGATATAGATAAAAAAATATTCTCGTGTCGGCCGGCTACGGCCTCTTGTCTTGGTGCTGTCAATTTGGTTTAAATTTATCGATTTCATAGGGGGACTGCTCTTGATTACTGGTCGCCGCGCGTCTGAAAAAGTTGCCATGTGGCAAGATGGTTGTTGTGTGCGAGATTTATGAGCACGAATCTTGGCATGTTGCGATGAGAACTTGTCCACGCCGTATGATTCTGACAGGCTGGAGTGATAAAGCCCATTTAATCTGCTTTTGGAGGAAGTTGCCGGATCGGATGGTTCGATTTACTACTGGATCTACGGATCGGCGAGCTGTACTTCGTGGGTCCCATTTAAGTGGATTTCTGATAGCGTGCATCCCTAATTAATTCTCAAGTCTATTAAGTTTTGCTAGCTGTCTTGAGGCATTTGGATCTAGGTCTGGGACTTGATGGAAGCGCACGTTTCCTTTCGCGCAGATAGGTCCGTCTCATTGCATTTTTTGATGACCTGGTTTCATAAGGTAACTGCCAAATGAGGGTGACGCCGATGGGCATTGGACTCTGGTGCAGCAGATTACCAAATCCTTTGTGTTTTTTTTTTTGGGTGGGGGGGGGACATGCATGCTTCTTAGGTGATACAGTGATGCTACTCTCTTCTTTAGTCTCTTCTGTGAATATGTTTTCGACTCAGATCTTAGCAGGGCGCTATGTGACCTCGAAAAGGTCCAGAAACATATAATATAATATAAGGCTAATATAATTTTAATAATAATATATTAGTATTATACTATAATAAAATATAATTTATTATTAGATTGGATTCTAATTTGTAATATTAATAATGTACTATTAATGATATTTTATTATATCATATTATGTTATATTATTATTCTATATTATTCAATATTATATTGCACTATATTATAATAGTATTATATAAAATAATAATAATTTAATATGTAATATTATATTGTATTATATTTTAATATGTAATGCTATACAATATTATTTATTATCATTTTATCATACTAAAAGTACTTTTTTATTTTGGTTATCAAATATATATTAAAGCTTAACCGTGCTTTAAAAATATAATTGCACGACAGCAAATGGTTTTTTATAAAATTTATATTTTGAAAGGCGGAATTTCTAAAAGTTTTGAATCCTTGGCCCTTAATTGACGAAGTCACGTGACATGCGACGACGACTACTCCCCTTACAATCTCCGTTCAATTGCAGGTGCTGCAGCAGGCTTGCTGCCGAATGGGAACTTTGAGAAAGGGCCCAGCCGCTCCCAGCTAAACGGTACTCAGGTAATCGGCCGCTATGCCATCCCGGAGTGGGAGATCACCGGCTTCGTGGAGTACATCGAGTCGGGGCACAAGCAGGGCGACATGCTGCTGCCAGTCCCCGAGGGAGTCCACGCGGTGCGCCTCGGCAACGAGGCCTCTATAAAACAAAAGCTCAAGGTGACCAAAGGCATGTACTACTCCATCACCTTCTGCGCCGCCCGCACCTGCGCCCAGGAGGAGAGGCTCAACGTCTCGGTGACCCCGGACTCCGGCGTGCTCCCCATGCAGACCATGTACAGCAGCAGTGGCTGGGACTGCTACGCCTGGGCCTTCCAAGCCTTGTTCCCCCAAGTCGAGCTCGTGATCCATAACCCTGGCGTCGAAGAGGACCCGGCCTGCGGTCCTCTCATCGACTCCGTCGCCATCAAGACACTCTATCCTCCCAGGCTCACAAACAGTAAGCGCTCTCTATCTTCTCCCCAGATTGGCCTGATGTCCTGATCCATCTCTCAATAGTTAACAATTAATGACAGAAAACCTGTTGAAGAACGCCGACTTTGAGGAAGGGCCCTACATCTTGCCCAATACGACGTGGGGCGTGCTGGTCCCGCCCAACATCGAGGACGACCACTCTCCTCTCCCCAGCTGGATGGTGGAGTCCCTCAAGGCCGTCAACTACATTGACTCCGCCCACTTCAAGGTCCCCCAGGGCAAGCGCGCCGTCGAGCTGGTTGGCGGCAAGGAGAGCGCCCTCGCCCAGGTCGTCCGCACCGTCGTCGGCCGGGTCTACACCCTCTCCTTCTCGGTGGGCGACGCCGGCAACGCCTGCGCTGGAACCATGATGGTCGAGGCCTTCGCGGCCCGCTCCACCGTTAAGGTTCCCTACGACTCTAAAGGGACCGGCGGCTTCAAGCGGGCCGTGCTCCGGTTCACCGCCGAGGCCGAGCGCACCCGGGTCGTCTTCCTCAGCACCTACTACAATACCCGGACCGACGGTTCGCTCTGCGGCCCGGTCGTCGACGACGTCACGCTGCTCAGCGTCCGGAAACCCTCGCGCCGCCTCCGCCTCCTGTGAGCGTGAGGGCCGACGGCTGCTAGAGCGGAAGGATCGCCGGCTCAGCGATGCGGCGATGGCAGTGGATTGAATGTTCTTCTCCCCTGCCGCTTTCTCCGTCTCTCTTTTCTATAAAAAACTTGAGACATTATCATATATCTCCAAGTGTCACTGGAGGCATATAAGGAACCATAATATCCCGTGAACTTACTTTGATTTTATTCGGCTGGACACATCAAACATATGGCCCAAAATTTTAAGCCCCAAAATTTTAAGAAAATCTAAGCCCTAGTTCAACCCGAACCTAGGCTCATGCCAGACGGAACCTGAATTACCTGTTTGGAACAAAAATAGGTTCCGTCCAAATTAGATTATAGCTTGATGTTTTATACTATTGCTTCACAAGTAAATGGGCTAGCCAAAAATTGGGCTCTCTTTTATAATATTAGTAACTGATATATGATGCATTATTCTTAGCTAAACCCGCTCTAATTTGTTCTTTAGTTTTCCGTCATTCTCTCCATATAACAGTATGCAAAATAAATGTTTTTTGGGTTGAATTTGCGCTTCATTTTGGACCTTGTTTGAATTTTGACTCGGATCGGATTCTTGTCGGATTAATGATTTATCTGAGCTCGTGCTTGACAAATAAATAAACTCTACATTTAAACCGATTGCCGACCATTTTCTAGCCACTGACGTACGAAAAGAGTAAATATTTTGGTGGTGCACTGTTATACGTTTTTAGCTGACCACCGGGCAGATAATAGATTCTTCACCTTAATCATCCAATTGCATATAAACTTCTGGCTACAACCTATAAAAAAAACTTGAGACATGATAACCTCACTAATAAAGTCATTTATCATAACCTTTTTTCAAGACTAAAACGAAAGCACCGATAGTTATCAGTAATCGGATCCATTTATTTGGAGTTTACATTTGCCCTATTTTTTTAAAGTTTTTGATTAAAATATAAATAAATTGGACCAGACCGAGGATATCTGCTACTTCCAATTAAGCATGTTAACGAGCCGAGTCGAGCCCAAGCTTGGGAGGCTCGGGCTCAGCTCGTTTTACAGAAGCTCGGGCTCAGCTCGTTTTACAGAAGCTTAGGCTCAGGCTTGGGCTCGGTACCGAGCTCTGTATTGGGCTCGAGTTCGGGCTTTATTGGCAAAGTAAAGGCTCGGGCTTGAGCTTGTAAAGCTCGTTTCAATTACGAGCTCCAGCCCGAGCCCGAGCTCGGGCTCGATAAAAGGCATCCCCACCCCATGAGTCCTCCTGGGTCTGCCCCCTCCTTCACCACGAAGCTCGCCCCCCTTCCTCCATGCCCCCCGCCGTCCCCGTTAGTTCTGGAAAGTCTCCCATTGGTCTTTGATGGCAGGTCTCTAGCCAACACCGAGGTGTTCCCCACCGCCCCCTCCAGAACAGTCATGTTGGCAACCGCCAATTTCACGGTCTCGACAACAATCCCGGAGTTCGGCCCAAAGCGGACGCCACCGGAGAGATTCCCGATGATGGAGCACCTAACGACCAGGTAGCTGAGAACAACGTCGGCACGGAGCACAAGGATGCCGTTCCCCTTCATGTAGATATCCTTGGACAGCTGCACGCTGGAGCCGACTGCTGATCTCACACACTATGTCCAAGTCTCCGGCGCCGCCGAGGTCGGCCTCGCAAGAACACGACGGTGGCATCAAGGACGCCGGTGGGGGAGGCGACGGCGGGAAGTAGTCGTGCCAGGAGAAAGACTCGTAGCTCAAGATCGAGAACTCCCCTCCCCGATCTAGCCCCTCCTCCTCGATAGCAATTGTCAGCTAAGTCACGAGCTCTGTTGGGCTCGTGAGCTGCTCGGATTTAAACGAGTCTCATTTTGGGCTCGGGCTTGAGCTCGTTTGACTAACGAGCCAAGCTCGAGCTGAGCTTTTACCGGGCCGAGCCCGAGCCGAGTCCGAGCAGCTCAACTCGTCAACAGGCCTATATCCAATATGACTGAGTAGACAACACTGTCTAGATAATATAAAATCTATCTCGCAAGCCAAACCTTCTTCATCCATGTTGGTCTAGCTTTTACATTAGGAAAAAATTTAAATCTAGAAAAACAATTAATACAGAAACAAGTGATGGTGAAGCAAAGTTTGCTTGTGAAGACACGTTTCTACCATTATAATACAAACTACCATCGATCATCCATCCACAACAAAGTCCATGCTAGTATCACTCCTCCGACATGCATTGCACGTGTTAGATGCCAGTATAAAATATCAATCCTGACACGAATAATGTAATTTTTTTCGAGCTTTAGGTATCCGATGAGCAACAAGGATTGGTAGCAAAGAGAAAAGTTGATTCCTAATCTATCGTATATGGTGACACAATTGACATTTAGTATCTTCCCATTCAGAGCATAGTGGATAAGAAGAAACTTTCGAGGACATACTTGTTTCGTCATGTTGGCACTTTCATTCCTCTCAGCGTATTTACAATTAGTGCCCGATCTTGTTTTCACAATGCAATATCCTTGATTGTCGTTCAAGAATTTTTCACTTAAGAAGAGCTGAATTGCAAAAAAAAAAAAAAAGAAAAACATTCTATTATATGCAGTCTTTCAAAGCCTGCTGATCTTTTCATCGAAAGAGAGAACTAGTGGACCTGCTCCCATGCTAGACATACATCACATGGGAATATGCATGAAAAACCCTAGCATGACCCATACAATTATGCAATCCCATTTAGTTTCTCCTAATATATAAAAATACTAGTTCATGCATTGACATTGCCACATGAATCATGTTTATTTTCTGATATTTTTTTTTTGATATAAATGAATTATGTTCATTGAGAAAAAAAGAGAGGAGAATCAAGTAGTCTCTCCGTTCCATATTTAGTTCTGCTTCACATTTCCAGTATTTTCTCATGGGCAGCAAATCCATCCAGTCATCAGTTGTTCCCATGGCTCTGGGCCTCCGGCCCATTCTGGGAGCTCTCGGCGCTTGGTTTGATTTATCAACTGCGTTCGGGGAGCGCACGTGTCCGTTACTAAGTTCTCACCGATCAAATCCTACGGCTCCAAGACTCGCGTTCTTCCAAAGCCAAAAAAGAAAAGGAAATCTATTAAAATTGAAAACAAAAGCCCAAACATAGAAAGAAAACCTTCCAGACGGACCAGACCTTAGGGTTGTCACTCTAGATAAGTACGCGAATCTTTCCCACCTCTAGCGTCCCCACCGCCATCTCTCCGCTCTGTCCGTCTCTCTCGCTCCCTTCCCTGCGAAGAGATCTAATGGTAGGCTTTCGCTTCCGTTTCTTTTCGGGCATTTGATTAAAGGTAGCGGCTTAGGGTTTTAGGTTTTTCTCTTCCATTTTTCTAATCGATTTCGTTGCCATTGATCGAAGGCACTGCCGAATCAGCAAACAGTCGATTATCCGAGCTTTAAGCTCGTCATCGTCGGCGATGGAGGAACTGGTGATCATCTCCTCTCGTTTCTGTACTTCTCTGTTAACTTTATTTTGCGCTGAAGATTGGACTTTCTTGATGGGATCGCGGCTCCGAAGCTTTGGCTTTGATGAGATTTTTTTCTTTTTTTTTGACTACCTCGTGGATTTAAATCTTTCTTGTTCTATTTTCTTGGTCTGTTTCTTTTTTCATATCGATATCTTGGGGGACCTGGGAAATTTTTTTGCGAGCAATTCGTCATGCTTCTCGATTTTTTGTCGGTTGGTTGTTTGCTGCCATGAAATCAAAATCCAATTTTTTTGAGTTCAGAAAATTTATATGACACTCGATATTTCAGTTTTTAGTTCCTCTGATGTTATCTATCAATATATACTAATATCTCTTCTTAACGTGGATTTTTCTTTTTTCTTTTTTAAAAAAAATATTTATGCATTTTGCTTTCTAGATCTTGATCATTTGTCTATTCACTTATGGGTTTCTAACAAATTTTTCTTCTGTGATTAGAATAATGATGGTAGGCCTATCTATAACTGCTACCAGTATAATGACTCTGTGATTTTTGATTAATATTTAAAACTCTGAGGAAGTACTCTTTCTTGGTAGCAGCCTTATTTGTTTATCTCTACTTCACATTAGTTTTCAATCCATTTTTGTTCTTGTAATTATATTTCTATTAAGCAGAATAAGTGGCCAGATTCTTGAGTTCCATGAATTCTGTTAGTACTTCACATGCATATGTAGTTATTTTATCTCATGTGCGCTTTCATAACGTTGAACATGTTTTGCTTTATAATCATGTAGGTAAAACTACATTTGTGAAGAGGCATCTCACTGGTGAATTCGAAAAGAAATATGAGCGTAAGTATCGTCTCTAATCTATAGCAGTATATCTTCCATTTTTTCCCCTTAATTATTTCTGTAAGTTTCCCTTCAATCATCTCCTGTAGCCACTATCGGTGTTGAAGTTCATCCTTTGGATTTCTTCACAAATTGTGGGAAGATCCGGTTTTATTGCTGGGATACAGCTGGTCAAGAGAAGTTTGGTGGTCTCAGGGATGGATACTAGTAAGTCAGGAAATATTATTTTGTTTTTATTTTTCTTTTTTGCTATAAATTGTTTGAAATTGGGCTTGTGGATGCTTGATTGCAAATTCTCTTTTCAAGACCATATCAGATGATGAATTGCTCATTGGAGATGCAAGCATTGACGGTTTTAGGTGTGAAAAAGTAAACTTTACTGTTGGTAGGCTGTTTAATTCGCAGGTTCATAAGTCTTTGCTTATTGAAAGCCAAATTGGTTTCACAGCTTTCATTTTGATGCTTCCTAGGTCTTTCTAATGAGACTGACTGCATAATAATTTGCACAAAAAATTTCCTGCTAACATGACATGTAAAAATCAATGTAGAACACGAATGACATGACAAGCTTCCCAGCGGACAACATATTGGACTTCTTTTACAATATGAAGTATCAAAATGCTTTTAAATATTGTTTGGCATTTATGTTCATTTTTCTCTATATCATGTTAACAGATGAAATTATGTCCAGTTCTGTGTATAATGTGGACACTTTCTGAGTTCAGCAAGAAGCTTCTTCATAACTGCAGGCACTTCCTCTGAAGCCATATAACTGCACTTCCAGGCCTTTCACATGTTAACATTACAAATATCTTTCAACATTATCTTCTTTTGTTTGCCGTATCAAATGCACTTTCCTTACTCTTGCTATCTGATGCTTGTTCACTTATGCTTCCACATTACCATCAATATAGGTAGTGAGCTGCATATAGTGACATTGCTCTTAACTGATGGCTGATTCCCTGTTTCGGTGCACATGCACAATGTTCTTTTTTTTTTTTTTTTTGGTAAATACACAATGTTCATTTCGATCTCCATAATTTCGATCTCCATGAATTAGCAAATTGCTGTTGTTGTTGTTGTTGTTTTGCTCTTTCCCCATTTATATTGCACAAAATCCTACCTTGCTATTTAGCATGTCATTTCTCAGTGCATTGTTTCTTCATAAAATGTCCTTCAAGTTTTATCTTTTAATCCAGTATCTGCACTTGTTATGGCATTTCAGTTATTTGGAACAAATGATGCAGCACTTAGTACCAGGACATTTTGTAGTTCTTATGTGCTTTTAGTTTCTCATTATGTTAATTCGTATGATTGCTTTGGGTGAATCTTAATAATGAAGACAGTTGTGTTAGGTTATCATGATGTGTTGTTATTACATGTGGTGTTTGCTCAATTTCATGCAATTTTATATGTGGGTTTCCATTGGACAGATTTGAGGATTGAGACTTGTTATTGGTATTCAAATTCTTTTCCCTATTCTTTTCCTATTCCCAAGCTTCATGATGAAATCTTATGGTACTTGAGTATCTGTGAGAGAAAAGTAGTGTTTTTTAATAGGAAATACATTTTATCAACTCCTTACAAAACACGATCTTCATATGTTCATTCACAACGATTGGAACTGCTGTGTACCTTGTAAAAATCCTTTCGGTCATTTGTTTTATGTGTGTGTGTGTGTAGTGTGTGTGAAGCTGCATTGATATAAGTTCTGTAGCACCATTGTTGAATTAGCTGAGCCTCGCACTTTATGTTTTTGATATGACAATAGTTATTCAATGGGATGCACATTATCATGCAAACAGAACATACTGATCTGAATGCTGAATGTTGAAACACTTATAAAGTTAAGCTGAGATTTTCATATCATCTTGATTTTTGATTAAATAAGAAGAATGTGCTAGAAGTTGTTTCGTTTTATGAACGGGATATTGTTGACAGTTTGCTGGAATTACATGCTTCCCTCTTGATGCTGTTATATTATCTGGAGCATGACAGTATTCCTTGATGGTACTGATTTGTTAAAATTGTTGGTCAATGTGAATTAGATGAAAAATAAATAGAACACTTGTTTGGGCTACTCTTCTTCGAGAATCTGAGATAGGAATTCCCTTCAAGCTAGTTCATCAGCATCTTTATTATAGACATTATCAAGTTGGGTGTAGTTTTGAATGGCATATGATAGGTGGGCCAAGTTACATGGAGAAATTGTTATATTACTAATAACAGGCCCTCTTTTCTTTGTGCCTATTATATCCTATGTGTCAGGAGTTGCTTGATTGTTTGTTTTTCTAATTGCTTGCTAGAATAATTAGTTCCCATCTATTTCATGAAATATTTGTTCTAGCAAAGTTATTCTGCATATGCTTTCTGGACACTATATTCTGTTCATTGGTGATTCTAGTTATCACCATGAGCCATTTAGGTCCTGGTGTAGTTCCAGCATAGATTTGTTCGGGTTATTTGAATAAGAGAAGTTATGAATAGTTTTATCCTGGTCAAGAGGAATGAGTGAGTGAAGGAAGTGTCTGTCTGCTTTAGCCCGTTACTGAATTCCCCCTTTCACCTTTTAGCTGACTTTATTCAGGTGCGAAAAATGTTATTTGTGGACCAATGCTGGATAAGTGGGTTTTATTCAGCTGATTTAGGTGATGTCGGGAGGGCCCAAATGAAACTAGAGTCAAAGCCATTAAATGCTTGCGGATGAAACTTTTTTTTAATTATTATTCTGTATTTGGGAGATCAGCACTTTGTGACCTATTCTGATCCGTCTTGCTGTCTTACAGTATCCATGGTCAGTGTGCTATTATCATGTTCGATGTCACCGCCCGGTTAACATACAAGAATGTTCCAACATGGCACAGGGATCTATGCAGGTTTGTGCTTGAAATACATATGGAACTAAAATCTACAGAACTTGTCCTTGCTATTGCTATTCTAGATGTCTGATTTATATGAAATATACTAAACCAGGGTCTGCGAGAATATTCCAATTGTGTTGTGCGGTAACAAGGTTGATGTGAAGAACAGGCAGGTTAAAGCAAAGCAAGTTACATTTCACAGGAAGAAGAACCTGCAGTATTATGAGATTTCAGCAAAGAGCAACTACAACTTTGAGAAGCCTTTTCTCTATCTTGCTAGAAAGCTTGCAGGGTAATGAGATTTGACCGATCCCATTGTTTTAGGCATGATGTAAAAAACCTGTACAGGGTGGAATTAACATGTTGATTACATTGCCAGGGATCCGAATCTACACTTTGTTGAATCACCCGCTCTTGCTCCTCCGGAGGTGCAGATTGACTTGGCTGCCCAGCAACAGTAAGTGTTCTGCGCACTGAGTTTTATCTCATCATACTATTCAGTTTTGGCTTAACGTGCTAACTAGTGGAAGCTTCAGCTGAAGTTGTGATAACCCAATATTCAAACAAAGAAAATTACTGTAATATACTTTTTTGCTCCCTGTGCAAGCTTGCAAATTCTTAACCATGGTTCTCTCTTATTCCACAGGCATGAGGCGGACCTAGCTGCAGCTGCCGCTCAGCCTCTTCCTGACGACGACGATGATGCTTTTAATTAAAATCATAATTTTCCTAATATATCCAGTACAGTGAGGTTTTATAAGTCTTATAGAGAGTTCTGCTATGAGGGGGTATGTATCCTTAAACATGTTTCTTGTCTTCGAACCATGTCAGCTTTTACCAGCCGAATTCTTGATCTATTATACTGTATGAGTAGTCTTAGAGTGGATCCTTTGTTTAGTTTGCTGGATGGCTATACATATCCATATGAAGATAAAGATATTTCTAAATTTTATGCATCCAGTTGCAGATGAAGGCAGATGAAGGAAACTACGTTTGGTTAAATAAGAAAGTTTGATGAAAAATTCCCCATTAACAACGTAGCCTTGGACGAGACTGGAGAAACCTGCACTGGCCATCAAAAATTGATGAAGCTGATTTTTGCCAAACTTTGGATAGTATTTGCTGCAGATGTGGTTATCATTGGATGAGTTAGTCTTTGCAGCTTCATAGTTAGCCGTTTGTCTATTTTCTAGGTGATAGTCCGAGCAGTGATTTATGATGTTATATAATCTTGTTAGTAACAGTCACTTGGTAATTTGGCTTTGAGAAGTTCAAGGGTGCTAGTGACGGTCTGGGTGGTGATTTAGGTTGTTATATAATCTTCGCTGGTAACAGTCGCTAAGTGGTTTGGTTTTTCAACTCACGGAGGTTCCCGGATGTGGCTGCGGTGGAGCATCAAGAAATTCAAAGCAGTGTGGTAGCGTTTGCTCATGCTTCCTGCTCTCGGGTACACTCGAGTCATTGTTATGGAACTCATGGAACTTTCGCCTTTCGCATCTAAAATTGATGAAATAGCGCGGTCTCTCAATTTAAAGAAAAAGAAAATAAACACCAAAAGAATCAACTCATTATTGGTTTAGGAAAGCTGAGAAAGAGAGAAGATTTCATTGAGAGAACTCTTCAATTGGAACTGGAAGTTACCAGTACCGGTGGCTATAAAATTGCCATTAGTTGTCTTCTATTTCAAGGTGAACTTTGACTTTAGTGCTACCGATGATGGAGACTGAGTAGATGTGGAACTTTGATGTTAGAGCAAAGCGCATCATCTTCGAGGAAGACTCTGCCATGGTGATTGATTAGATAGGAAAGAAGGGGCGGAGAGGAGATGGAAGTCCTCTATTCGACGACATTCGACGGATGGTCAGAAAATGCAATGCCTTTCAGACAGTGCATGTATATCGAGAGGCAAACAAGGCTGTCGACTGGGTCGCTTCTTATGTAGCATAGCACTTTGGAGAGATTCTTCTGAACACACTAGAGGATATCTCCTTCACAGTTATGTCAGATTGTCGCTCTTGATTCTGTTGGCTGTACCTATACCAGAGTAGCATGAGCAATCGTTGTACCAAAAAACAAAAATGGTACACCACACCGGTTCTAATCGGATGGTACAAAGTGTACCATGTATTAAAAAAACTTGAGTCTATTAGAGCTGACTAGGTGCTACTTGTGTCGATTGGATTTTGCTATAAACGTGGAGATGATTTTCCAATAAATGGCAGGTTGGAAATTTTAACAAAACTTGAGTCAAAGAAAGTTCATTTTTGTTTGATCTTCACCTCTGCCATACACGTCCTCATTCTCCAGAAAAAAGAAAAAAAAAGAAAATAAAATAAAACAAAACCTCTTACAAAAAAATTCTCTCAGTTTTCTTTCTACTCACATAAGGGGAAAGGTTTAGGCCGCTCTATGAATTCTTTATACAACCGAATCCTAAAACTCCAATTAATAAGTGGATGGGCCCATAAATACTTAAACAATGTGGGATTATTCTTCAACACCCCCTCTCACATGGAGAGCCTAATGTACTGAAACCTTAGGGAGGGATGACACATGGATTAAAAAGAGGATGCAGAGGCATCAGAAGGCAAGAGGGATCATGAGTTCTGCTACCATGATTAATTAAACATCACATACGCTTAGGATATCGGACTATTCGTCAACATTCCTACATATATACAACTAGAACAACAAAGGTAAGTTTCCTCAAAATATGGGGTAATTAATTCCCCACCCTTCAAAAGACCGCACTATAACAAAAAATTCCTATTGACCGGTCTTAAAACCTTTCGTCCAGTATCTCCACCAATATTTTCATGCTTTCGTGTCTTCTAAGAATCAGCAGATGTGCCAACCAGAATGCTAAGCAAGGCGTGCATTAAAAGATCTCTCTGGTGGATTTGATATCTTAATGGGGAAACTAATGTCCGGTCAACAGGGATTTTTTGTTATAGCGCAGTCTTTTGAAGGGCGGGAAATTAATTACCCCAAATATTTTTAGTGACTTTAATAGCACCCATGTAAGAACATCCGATTCGGCTAGCTCACTTCTGAAGATCAAGGAATTGAGTCCGAGCTGAAGTCCTGTCTAGAAGCATCCAATGGTGGAACAAGCTACGATGGATATTATGCGACAGTGGAATAACCATCTGAACACTTTCGACGGTTGTTGGTTCACCAATGGAAAAATATTTCCATATAAAAACTTCTTTCAGCGAGAAGTCCTAGTTTAGATATTTCAGAAGTTCCATTCAAGTTTTTCAAGGATTGTAAAGACATCTGGTTGCTCTAATTTTTGCAGAGGTCCCAAAATCTATACATATCTCCCATTTTTGCAAGGTAAAAAGAATTATTTTTTAGTGTGCTATCTTGCTCCTCTTTTCCTTGTATGATGCAATTCTGCGCAAGCCCTAATGGATTTTGAAGACAGCAGCGAGGCTAACTGACGCTTCTAGTTATTAATTCATGAATTCATGGGCATTTAGAAGCCTTTTGTTAGCAAGATAGAGAAGCTACTAGATATTTCTTAGCTGTTAGATCTAGTTTTTCTAGCTTTCTGGTTTTTAAAATGAATTTCCTACTTTCTGGCTTCTAAATTTCGATCATATCTTGTTTATGACAATTAATTCTTGCTTAATAAATTATAATCTTCCATTATTTTGCTTTGAAGCTAAGGTTAAACCTTGCTTACCCGCATCAAAGGCTGCACATGTTGCTATTGAGAAAAATATAATGTCACATCAGGTAAAAGTATAATGCCACGTTGGATAGGAAAAGAATCGTTGCGGTGCTTAAGTACTCATGGATTATATTATATCATGGTATTAGACCTGGAATCTCTCTTGTCCTTCGAATATTTCTATGCTCCTACTTACTATTCCACTTGTTACTTCTTTATAGGTTCCGTCCTCGAACTCTACATGTTAGAAGCGGTGTTGAGAGCATAGTATAATCCCACATTGGATAAGAAAGGGATGGGAGTGGTGTTTGTATACTTATGCTCTTATCCGCCAACAAATGTAAGCTTTTGGATCGTACTTTAATACGGTATCAAATTGCCCAATCTCTCTTACTTACCAATGCGGTAACAAATTATCAAAGATCTTCAACGATCTTCCATCATCTTTATAATATCTTCAAATACCGCATCTTCATAATTTATATATCTTTATGTTTGTCAAAAAAATTGCATCTTTTCAAGGAATATGGTACGAATATTACTACCAAAGTGTCAGCCCTCAACCTCTCCAGGTAAGGGTATTGGGTTCGGCTACATAGGTCTCTGTGAGACACTCCATCTAACCAACCTATTTAATATCTTGAAACCATACCTAACTAGGTGACCAATAACCATCTCACCTATCAATTATAATGATTTAAAATAATGCAGAATATATATATAAACAGAAAATTTTAAGTTGGTATCCAGAAAAGAAGAAGAAAGTGACCAAAAAAATGAGAAATACAATACTTGATAAAAAAACATAAAAAACGATGATGCTACATAGAGTTAGGTTGACCCATCGGTAATTGCACTAGTCTCGAGTAATCCATGCCCAACCCAATTATAGAAAATCCTCACTCTACCATTGTTATTTTGGATATTTTCACAACCTTATGACTTAAAATAATTAAAAATAATAGTAGTCCAAGATTTTTTTTTTGCAAAAGAGTAATTCTTTATCTCTTTCATATAGCTGTTTATTTTTTTTTATAGTAGAAATATAGAATTTGATGTACAAAAAAGTTGTTTGTTTGCTGCGTTTTTATTTTTTTAAAAAATAACTTTTATTTTTTCTAGAAAAAATGAATGTAAAATTTAGACTTTTTTCCTCGTGCATCTCAACACCCACTCGCATCTTAAATCCCTGCAACTTTTCATCTATTCAACTTCCTTCTCGACTCCTTCCGAAGTCCTCAACGACCTCCAATCCTACCTCGACACCGCCCTCTATTTCTTTTGCCCCACCTTCATTACTTCATGCATCTTTATCACCAATCTACTTATTTCTTGCATCTTCATTACCCACCTCTTACTTCATTCTCCCTCTGCCATTACCTGCCTTCTTGTTGTCGACAACTACCATTTTTCCGATATCTTCACTGAAACATTCACTGCTCGCATCCTCCACTCTCTCTTCGCCCCTAATCCATTCCTTCTCCGATTACTCTTATGCAATGGTTGCCAGTTTCACGAAGGTTAAGCACATCCTCAAGTGTTTAGCCCTTCGCCACCTTCATTTCTGGCGGTGTCTATTGAATATTTTCTTAGTTTTATTGCCAAAATAATAGTGACCATCAAACATATTTTTTAAAAATATTTTTTTTATTTTTTATTAAAAGTGACAATAACGGACAACCAAGATAACTTTATTGTATGATATTTTAAAATTTTTATTAATAATTAAGAAAATAATAATAAAAAAATGAATCAATTATTATTTACAATGAACGAAATCTTATATTATATTTTTTACATTTTATTTATAAAACATGAATCATGATTGTTCCTATTTATAGTGCAATTATAGAGTATATTAAAATATATATCGATGTCATTTGAAACATAATACCTAAAGTATATTAGTTTATCATTATTCCACTGCTTCATTCTTTTTCCCTTTTTTTTTTCTTTTTTCGCCTTTCTCCCGTCCCATCTGCACCATTGAACGCCAGATTGGCGGTGTGGGTAGCCTTCCATTTTGAAGCGGTCTTCGCAAGCTGCTCGGTGGGTTCTTGTCAGGTTTTAATAAAGAAAAAGAAAGAAAACATTGAAGTCTAAGAAAGTTCGGGCCGCTCTGGAATTTCACGGCCACGAATGCGAGAGTAGGGTTTCCGGTCAAACTCCTCGAGTGTAGTGACCGGCATCGATGCCCTGCCACGTGTACGGTCTTAGTTAAACCATTGCTGCAGAGCGCGATCACATCGGACGGCCCAAATGGTCGCGTCAAATGAAAGCCAAGAGCCGGGACCATATATACCCCCAGTCCCCAGCTCCCCCTTTCCCCCCATCCCAATCAAAAGCCCTCTCCGTCTCCGAGCTCCGGTGGAAGGAGAGAAGGGAGAAAACGCTCCTCGATCGAAGCAAGATGGTATTTTTCTCTCGCGCTACTCTGCCTCCTCCTTCTCTCGTTTCTTGGGTTCTCTTCTCTTGGTGAGGGCTAGTATTTTCTGTTGGATTTTCTGGGGTTTTTGCCGATCCCTTTCCTTTCTTGGTGATTGCAGGCGCTTCCGGGCCAACAGGCGGTTGATTATCCGAGCTTCAAGTTGGTGATCGTCGGCGATGGTGGCACAGGTGATCGATCCATCCTCCCCTTCGTTCTCTATGTAGATTTGGGGGTTTTAGCTTGTTGGACATTCTACTTTTCTATTTCTTGGTGATTTTCGCGTCCTTTCTTGGATCGGAGAGAATGGATCGGTTCTCAAGAGCTCTCTGATCTCTTTCCTACAGGCAAGACTACCTTCGTGAAGAGGCACCTCACCGGAGAGTTTGAGAAGAAATATGAACGTACGTAGGCATCTTATTCGTCTTTTTTTTTTTTTTGCTTTGAATTATTCGTCTTTCTTTATTGGATCTTTCTCGCTTATTATTTTTTTGTCTTTCTTTGTGTTCCTCTTGATTTGCTTGTTTCGCTCATGTTGCATCCGATTTGATTTGCTGCGATATTAATTTCAAAGAATCTTTTTTGTTCTCCTCCAGCTACTATTGGGGTTGAAGTCCATCCCCTGGATTTTTTCACCAACTGTGGGAAGATCCGGTTCTACTGCTGGGATACTGCAGGGCAGGAGAAGTTTGGTGGGCTTAGGGATGGATACTAGTGAGTTCTTGGGTTTACCCTTTCTATAATTGTTTATTTTGTCTGCCTGGATGCATCCATGGATAGGGGTCTGTGCCTGGTTTTTTTGATTCTCTCTCTTTCCGTATGTGTATGTATAACCTATTGGTATACGGATTTTTATGCGAACGTGTTGTTATTTTAAGTTTGCGTCTTACAAGGCACGTGTCTTGTGATATTTCATTGTCCTGACGTGATAGTTTTAGCACGATGAGATTCTCTCTCTCTCTCTCTCTCTCTCTCTCTCTCTCTCTATATGTATATATCTCTCTCTCTCTCTCTCTCTCTCTGTGTATGTATGAATATATATGTGTGTATGTATAATCTATTGTTGTACTGATTTTTATGCGATTGTGTTGATATTTTAAGTTTGCTTTTAGAATTAGGAGGCATGTGTTTTTTATGATATTATGTTGTCATGACATGATAGTATTAGCACGATGAGAAGTTGTTTATTTGCTCCTTTTTAATTGAATGGGTTGCTGTCCAATTCTGTTCTTTCAAGTTCTATATTCTTGTCTAGTTATGGTGCTTGTGTGATTGTCCTGTTAAAGATTAATTTGAATCATATGGTGATATGAAGCTTTGCTTTGCTTGATTATTTGATTTTTATGTTTGCATTTGCAAGCTCAAGTAGTTTTACTTAGATACTTCCAATTTCCTGATACATATGCTGTTTTCGGTTTACATTACTAGGCCTCCTCTCAGTACACTAATAATAAGGTGTTATTGGTTTAGTCATATATAGAGTTATACTATATTAAACAGAAAATTAGTTTTTTGAAATATTTCCTTCCCTAGGCATTGTTTGCTGAGAAACTAAGGAAGTTATGTTTCAGGACTACCAACTAACACTTTATTTTATAACAGAATACTTTGTTTGGCTTCTTGCTGAGCATTTTCTTTCAACTTTAGATGATTGATTACACATTGAAACTGTCATTCATTTAGATGATTGAGTGCAATATTTACTTTTACATCGATTGAGCTATGTTCAGTGGACCCAGCTGATGATAATGTTGTGGATGATAGCAGTACATGTTTGATGTAAGATTTAAATGCTTTTACTGTGCTGTTGTGGTGAGGGAAATTTGCCTCAGCCCTCATGAATACAAGCTTTAACATCACCATAGTACTGATCTTTCAGGTTTATTGAACCTCTGCAAGTACCCTGCAGAAAAACTTTTATAGATAAATAATGATATTAATGAAATAATGTAATATAACCCACGTATAAGATCAAGACAGATTTTACCCCTTTTTCTGGACAGATCTTTTAGATCAAATTGTGGCATTAAAATTTTAGCCGAACTTTCCGTTGGAGCACATTATCCAAATAAAGCAATGAAGACTTCCAAAGTTCTTTGAAGTGTTTCGGCTCTAGTATAAACCATTATCAGTAACAGTAAAGCTATGCTCTGATTCTCTTGAGTTTCAATTATGAATCCCGATTTGCCAATGCCCCTCTTGATGCCTATCTCCGGTGTTGCTTTTAAGCTCTTCAAAATCCTCTTTTGTAAAAGCTTCCTGGTCTTTGTCATCTAGTTGTAGTCCTTTGATACAAATCCAAACACCTCTTCGCACCGTCACGGTCATCAATCTGCGAAACTCCTATTCCTCTTGTTTTATCCTTCATAATGTTACAGACATGCATTTTTGCGCTTCCATATTGTGTGTTTTAAGTCACTGTACATGCGCATTCTGTATGGAGTAGTGTATAATTAGATAATGTTCTCATTTTTTCCCTTTTGAATTTAGCCATAATTCTAGGCTTATGTCTTCCTTTTTCAATTTTGTAGTGCACTCTCCTCATTGTAGATTATGGGTGACCCAGTGCACAAGGCTCTCGCCATTGTGGGGTCTGTAGAAGGTTAGATGTACACAACTTCACACTCCACATATGGAAAGACTATTTCCGTGTTTCAAACCCGTGACCTCTAGGTTGCACTGGAGCAATTTACAGCTGCACCAAGGCTCACCCTCTCTTGATTGTGGATTATGCTGTATGAATATGTTTTTGGTAGAGACATTATTCCAAATATATGCAGATTTATGAGATCAGTTATGTGCTCTGTCATCTGCATATTGCTTCATTGCTATTTGGTTGCTCATAATGTCATGCATGTCTTTTCCATTTCTGAAATTTAGAAAAAGTAAAAAATAGATTTCTGTTATTGTGTATGGAATTTGCAGATGATTTTATTTTTGAGAGATTATTGACTGTGTTATGCATCCATGCTTCTGGTATTTGAGAGTCCAATGTCGAAAACCTGTGTTTATGCTGAATAATGCTTATTGTGTGATGCATTGCTTCTAGTTTGTCTTGTGATGTTTGAAATTTATGATGTGGTTTTCTTTACATTGTGAGAGGCAATATTATATGCTTCTTTATCTGTCATCTGCAAATAATATCATCTGAGAGGCCACCACTTCATCAACATGCGTCTTTTTAAAGACAAAATAGATGCAGTTGGATCATTTTGGCAAAACCACCACCATGCATGTACGTGATGCCTTGAAAAAAATGGAAATAAAATGGAGGAATGATTCATCTGTTATGTGCTTTTTGGCATCGAAGTCAATTTTAGTTTTAGGTCCAAAATTATTTGCTCGATTATCTATTTGCAATAGCCACGAATTGCTGATACGAGAAATTATTGTTTTCCTATTAATAGTTTTTTTGAAAATTTTTTCCATGTTATCAATAAATGCTTAGTTTTAGTCTGTTGATTTTCAATTTCCTAATTTTAATATACACCTAATTTTATTTCTAGTTCATTGATATAAACATCAGAAAAGAGGGTTCCTATTGGTAATGGGCATTTATTTTTGGTTTGCAAAGTAATATACTGATGCTTGTTTCCCTGTGCATCTGACTGCTTGTTTTACAAAGTCCTTTAATTTTTTGTCTATGTTTACTTCAGGTCTTTAAGAGTTTTGTATTTACAACTCCACCACCCCCCCCCCCCCCCCCCCCCCCCCTCCCCCTCTCTTCCCCCCCCCCCCCCCCTTCCTTTCTTTCTTTTTTTTTTGTAAAATTTCCGTTGCTTCTTAAAAAAACTAGAGATTCTTGCTATTTTAAATGTTGGAACAAGGTTGTTTGGTTTATTTTTATTGGTGTGGTCATCAATTACGTTTGTTGCCTCTTAGCTTTGAAACTTAAGCTTAATAATTTCCTTCCTCTCCAGCATCCATGGTCAATGTGCAATTATCATGTTTGATGTCACCGCACGGCTTACATACAAGAATGTTCCTACATGGCATAGGGATCTCTGTCGGTGAGCTTTGCAATCAGTTTATCCTCTAAATTTTGTTTGGCATAGATTCTTTCAAGCATATCTAATTTTTGCTGCATTCAGGGTCTGTGAGAACATTCCCATAGTTCTTTGTGGCAACAAGGTAGATGTCAAGAACAGGCAGGTGAAAGCCAAGATGGTTACCTTCCACAGGAAGAAGAATCTTCAGTACTATGAGATATCTGCTAAGAGTAATTACAATTTTGAAAAGCCATTCCTCTATTTGGCTAGAAAGCTTGCTGGGTAAGAGCTTTTATTATGCTACTTGTTTTCAACGTTGTTATATTAAACATGTGAATGCTCGTAGGTGCTTATGTATCGATGCTTGCCTTCCTGCAGGGATCCAAATCTTCACTTTGTTGAATCACCAGCTCTTGCTCCTCCTGAAGTACAGATTGACATTGCTGCGCAGCAACAGTAAGTGAAATACACCTGACTACTAGTGAGATGGGATATTATTTCGTAAGCTGACAATGATAAGTTAGGGGCACTGGTGACAGTAAAATTCACCATATGTTTCTTATTTTAATAGATTAGTCTTAATCATTATCATTTCCCTAATAATGTTTTGTTGATCATTAATATAAGTTGGGGTCTACACATTGATTGCAGACATTGTTTAGCTCTGCAGTTTATGTAGATCCTCATCAAACATTGATTTTTAGATGGACAGCTACCATTTTTTTTTTTTTTTCAATTGAAAAGCTGTTACTGTATTCTGTTGATAACCATGGCCAAACTACAATGCACCAATACAAATATATTATTTGGGGGCTAATATAATCCAAGTGTTATATTCTGCAACTCTAATATGATGTGGAAGGCTTTTTGATGGGTATATGATTGTGCGGGCACACCTTCAGGAAGATGTCTTTCTTGTAACTCGTATCGATGCTATCCATTTAATATTCTCTTCTGTATTTTTCAGGTATGAGGCTGAGATAGCTGCTGCTGCAGCACAACCCCTTCCGGATGATGATGATGATGCATTTGAGTAAGTGGAGGGATGATAGTGTTGGCGGGATGTCTTTGCTTCTAAACTACAGCATCGTTTCTTTTTCTAATCTAGGAAAAAAGCCAGTTGATTTTGCATTTGATGTCCCTATTTGTGGAGTATTATTAGATGATTGGATTGGGTAGGTCACGGGTCTGTCATTGGCATTTGCTAGGACTGCATTTTGGATGTTCTTTTGCTTGTCTTGTTACTTCTGTTTAAGCTTGGAAATGTTTGGTTTCCAAGTGATCCGTGCCTTCTGATTTTTGCATTAAATTCAGTACTGAGAATATGCGATGTCAGGCTTATGGTTAAGTTTGCCATCTACGGCAAATCTGGTTTCAATTTGTTGTTGGTGATCATATAAATTGTTGGTATAGGTAGGGGCATAAGGAGAACCTCAAATATGGTTTATTTTGACATCCGGGTGTGATGGTGCATGACTAAGGTGAGCTCTCTTCTGCTTCATTGTGTTAAGAGCCTCCGCAAGTCCAACCATGGACCGCGTCCGGTTTTTCGCCCCATTCGCATTCGGCCCCCAACAGTCGTCTAAAATTCGAATTTGAATTCAAATTCTGTAGCCATCAAACACTGTAGTAATTAAAGCTAAGGATTATGCCGGGCCAATTTGGCGAATTAAATTCAGGAGTAACTGTTCTATATCCAATCAACTGGCTTTTATTTGAATTTAAATTTAGAATTTGAATTCAAATTTTGAATTTGAATTCTGCAATCCATACGACAGCAGCGACGCTTATTGATCACGCCCAACGTTGCTCTCTCTTTTTTTTTTGAATTTCAATTTTAAATTTAAATTTGAATTGTTTCAAAATTTAGCATGTGTTTATGTAAAATCTTATATAAGGTGTGGGATAAGATTAAGGGGGATATCCTGGAAATCTTGTTTTCATCCACCTACAATGTGAGTCGACAGCAAAGGTTTGGAAGGCCTAGCGCCTATTGTAATTGGCTTTCGGGCTTGGGCTAAGGTTAGGATAAGCTAATCCCTCCTTAGATTGTTTTCGTCTTTTTTTTTTTTTTTTGAATCAAATTAGCAAGCTTTCCTCATTATGCATCTCATGTGGGTTCATTCAATTTGGATAAATCAAAGGATAAGCTGCAACCAGTAATCCATTAGTTCCAGCATTTCAAGAAAGAGAACCATCCTTCTTGTGCAAACATCGAGATAAGCTACAATCAGTAATCTCGATCTTGGACAAAGAAATTTTAAGTGTGCCGAATATCAAATTTATTCGGCGTTGCCTACACCCGATCGAGGCAGCGCTATCATTCCAAGGGCAGATGCAAAGAAGGCAAGGGGACTACGTGGTGTGGAGATGGTCGACCGACGCACCCCATCAATTTGGTGCTTTCATTGAGAGCCTTAAGAGGAGGATCTCGGGAGGTAATGCCACACTTACACTTCTTAAATCTATCTTATCAAAGAGTAGTACATGCTATATCCTTCATGTGGAATTGTTATCTTTAAAATTCTGTATCATTATCAATTGCTTGGGAATGAGTTGTTAAGTATTTGGAGTTGATTGTGAGATCTAAAATTTTGAATTGAGAGAGTCTTGAGTTGTAAAGGGGCAGGTGTATCTGTGCCTTCTTTCGAGTAGATTGTATTGAAGTTTTTGATCTTCGCCGTGTTCATATAGGGATGGCACAAAAGTGAGGCTACTGGTAGTATCTTGTGCTAATTTTTCAACTACAGTGAATCAGAAAACTAACTTAGAATCAAGCGCTGATTAAGGAGAACTTGAGGGGCTGAATTTTCTATAGGTATATTTGGAAACACTGTAAAGTGGAGGCTGATTGAGGGTTGGATCATCCTTTGGGTGACAACCGCAGGAGGTTTGGAGTGGTTTTGGGTGGAAGAAGTGCCAAAAAAGAAAGAAAGAAATTCTGGGTGTTGCGATCATCCGCAGCAGCCATCTAATCATGGAATTCGAGGAAAACTCTAACTCCCATTAACAACGACTTGAAACCCTCAAAAGTCAATCTAACCAAGTAAACGAACTCTTGGAAAAACTCTTTACCTCCATGGCTGAAATGAGAAGAGTGACAAATGTTAGTTTGGAGAGATTGGAAAGAAGATTGGGTGAGGGTGAAAGAGAAAAAAATCAGAGGGAGAGGTCTTGTTCGCATGCCTTACGGTAGGGCCAAGCTAGAGAAAAAAGAGAGAGTGAATGTGTTAGTGGGTCGGCTCCCGACCATAGGGGTTATTATGTGAGGAAAAATATGAGAGAAAATGTGAGAAGAGGGAGTAGGATCGAAGGCTATGGTGCTTGTGTAGATAGGTTTGGAGGGAGTATGAGACAAGAAGAATGTTATGAAGAGAGTTACGGAGCCAGAAGAGAGGCTTTATCATGCCCCATGACATGATGGCCAAAGAGGTCATGAGGAGAGAAGAAGAAGAAGGCCACATGTAGGAGAATATAGTAATGAAGAAGGGAGTCCAAGAGCTTAAGATCGGAAGTCAAGAAAACCAAAAATAGACTTTTCGAAATTTAGTAGAGGAGATCCATGGTTGGATAAAGCGGAGCAATTCTTCTATGTGTATGAAGTACCCCAAGATGAGAAAGTCACCTTAGCAAGCTTTCATTTGGAGGAAAGGGCTAGCCGATGGTGGAGGTGGTTAAGATCCATTTATGAGAGTGAGAGAAGAAGATTGGAGCGGACGACCTTTGTCAAAGAGTTCATGATACAATGGGGCCATCGCCGGTTGTCAATCATCACGGGCAATTGGCGAAATTGAAGAAAGAAGGGAAGGTCCAAACCTATATTGATGAATTCCATCAACTTCAAACTATGGTGACGGGTTGGCCGGATGAAGCTTTTTTGGGAAACTTTATTGATGGGTTGAAACCTTGGCTTTTGAAAGAGCTAAAATTGAAGTAATCAGCTCCTTTGCAAGAAGCCATGAGGGTAGCTGAAATCTTGAAAAAAAGCTACTGTTCGAAGAGGAGAATGATTAAGGAAATCATTAGCAGCTGTGAGCTTAAGGTCTTGCAACCAAAATCAAGTTGGAAGGGCAAAAATATTTGATCTTTTGACTTAGTTAAATCCTACTTGGTCCCTGGACATGGTCAAATCTTACTTTAGTTACGAGTTTAGTCATGAGACTTAATCTAAGTTTTGTCATAAGATTAATTTTCTATTTTGTTCCAACACCCCATCTATTTAAAGGATAGACATTGAAAAATAAAGGTAGAATATTTTGGCTTGCAAATTGTTTGTGATCTAGAGGCGAGAGGCTTCTTCTTCTTCTCCAATAGATCTGTTCATACAACAATATTCCAACTCGTCTTCCTGCTCCAGTTCTTTATGCTGTCGGTTGATTGAATGATTCGAAAAATGAAAAGCAGTAGTACTTCACCTAGAGAGAGAAAGCCAATAAGACCCTTACCTCTCACCTCTCCTTCTCCTCTCTACTTACCCGATCTTGGGACTTGAGGAAACCCCGGTTAACCCAGCTAAGACGATTAGGCGCGACCCCTCTATTGTCTTAGGAACTCAGAGAAAAATCCTGTGCTGAGCTAAAAAAAAAAGTGAAAGGAAGGTGGTGGGGTGAAAAGCACTCCATTCTTTGGTGAGACTCCAAAGGCTCTTCTTCTTCCTTAGTAAGATGTTAGAAAAACTTCTTGGATTTTGGGTATAGGTGAGACTTTTATATTCAGCCCATAGTTATCTCCATTACTTTCAACTCGCAGCACTTTTATTGTTATTGTTTCAATCTGTCATTCATCATAAATCCCCTTAGGTTTTAGACCTCAAACGTAGGCCTTGAATCCTTTATTACCACATCCTAACTCAAATTATCTTTGGGTTCAACCAATTTCAGCAATCTTCTATAAAAATTCAGCAGCACCCACCTTCATTCTGCGTCATTGACTCCACCACTGGTCTATAAGCCTCCGAGATCCGAGTCTCCGCCGCACGCCGAAGGGCCCTGATAACGCATCTGAACACAGAATGAAGAGCAGAGGAGACAAAGGGCAACCCTGACGGAGGCCAACCACAGACTCGAAGAATTGAGTGGGTGAGCCATTCACGAGAATAGCGAAGGAAGGAGCGCACACACAACCCATGACCCAGTCAATCCACTGCTCATGGAAACCAAAGCTCACCAGCGAACTCCGCAGGAACTCCCAACTCATCCTATCATAAGCTTTCTTTATGTCTAGCTTGATGCTCATCAAGCTCTTCCACCTCGGGGCTTTCCGTAAGTCGAATAAGAATTTCTGGGCAATAAGGATATTATCTGTAATGCTTCTCCCTCCCACGAAGGCCCCCTGCTCCGAACTGATAAGTCTAGGTAGAATGCACCGCAACCTAGCAACAAAAAACCTTTGTCGTGGCCTTATACAATATAGTGCGCAAACTGATTGCCGGTAGTGGCACAGCTCCATGGCATCCTGTCTTTTCGGAATCAACGTGACAAAGGTTCTCTTCCAATCTGCTGGTAGGGCTGTGAGCTAAAGAATTGTTGTATAACCTCCAACACATCCTGCCAGATGATCGACCAATACCTCCTGAAGAATATCGAAGGAAATCCATCCGGCTCCGAGGCCCTATTCTCCCCTAGGGACCACAAAGCCTCTCAAACCTCCTCGATAGTGACTGGTCTGATCAGAGCAGCATTCTCCTCCTTTGAAACCCTGGCAGAAGGAGGCGGCATGGAAGGCGAGCTCCCCCTACCCGTCTGGTCTGTCCACCTGGACTTGAAGAACTGCTCTAGCACTCTTCTAATAACATCCGAATCCTCAATCATCTTGCCATCCGGCCCTCTAATACCCATGATTCTATTCCTCTGCCTTGTGATGATGGTTGACTGATGAAAGAATCTGGTGTTGTTGTCCCTCTCCCTGATTCACTGAATCCGAGACTTCTACCTCGAGAACGTCTCCTAGAGTGAGTCATGAGTGGATAGATGGGATCTAAGCTCCTCCAGGTCCGCCGCCGATAGGCCCCCCTCTGAACCTCTTGGTACTGCAGCTTGGAGATAACCTCTTCGGCCTCCTCTTCCCTCTTGAAGATGTTGCCTACCTCCTCCCTATTTCATCTCTGCAGCCGCCATTTAGTTATCTCCAGCTTGCGAGAAACTTTATACATGGTATTGCCCCCGACCGGCACCCACCACGCATCACGAACAATCTCCCAGGAGCGGGGATATGACATCCATAGCTTCTCAAATCTGAATGGACTACGGTAAGGAATGATGGATGAGGTACTCATTGGAACCGGACAGTGGTATGAGGCGATCCGAGGTAGATGACTCACACAGTAGTCTGGATAACTCTGCACCCATCCAGTCATGGCGAAAACTGTCAATTCGCTCCTAGACCCCGACTTGTCCCTGCTGATTGTTGCACTAAGTGAACCACGGACCGTCAAATCCGAGGTCAATCAGGCCATTGCTCGTGATGAAGTCCTGAAACTTTCTAACCTCCCTCTTATTGGATAAGGTCTTCCCCCCAGTTCGCACCTGCTACAAACCACCTGTGAGTGGTACTTCTAAACAATGTAACTTAGCACTCCCCGAACACAAACAATACAGAATACTTATATTAATACAACAGACACAACATCTAAGAAAGACTTACTATACCCATACGATATATGTTTGAAGATCCCCGTTCAGTTTTCAGGACTAAAAGGCCCGTTCCATCGCGGTCTGAAGAAGCAACCAAAACCATCCCAGCACAGTCGTCTTGATGTCCTATATATGGCACCTTGAGCATCGCCCTGCCCCTGCACAATGGAATATAGGTTCCAGTGCATAACGTCCTGAGAGGTCCAAAAGCAGTCTAGTTGAAGAGCTAGTTTAGCTATGAAACCAGCAGCTCTGTTGGCATCACGATGAGAGTGGGATGCAGTAAACTGGCATAGTTTGAGGTTACATATCTTCCAGTAGCGGTACCTTCAATGATCCCCCAATTTCGCCCCACTCGTCGCCGAGGACGACCTCCCCACGAGGCTACGAGCACGTTGCCACCATGATCGAGGCCATCACCATCGATCTCGCAAATGCCACCATGATCGAGGCCATCACCATCGATCTCGCAAATGCCACCATGATGGAGGCCATCACCATCGATCTCGCAAATGGCTAGGATGTCTTTGCATACAACCGTGTCCTGATCCTGATTGCTAGCCACCGGTCGGGAGATGCATCCCCTTCCTTCATCCAAGCCCTTGCCCACCATTGAAGACGTCCAGACTACCATTGCCGAGGAAGGCATCATACTAGCCCCGATCGATCTCCTCATATTCGACAACCGTGATGCTACTGGCCATCCTATCAAACCAAAATGGGCTATCAATGGAGGGGAAGAGCGCGACTAGGCTGACGCAGATGCTGGACCGATCGAAGAACGTTTGAGGTTGGCAAGAAGTTCTTGCTGTTGGTGGTGCAGGCGCTCGCTGCCCCCAGTGACGAAGGTTGCTACGCTAGCAGAGGATGGCGGAGGCAGATGCCTAAAGAGTTCCTCTTCTTCATGGCAGCGAGTACCTAATGCCTCATCTCGCGAGATTCGTGAGCAAGACCGGAGCAAACTATGTGGAGGATCCCGCCGTCACGCCAGTCACAGGTAATGCTGAGATTGATGAGCCAGTTCAGGCAGCTTATCTTTGACGGCAACAAACGATGGAATCCGACGTAAGAAATGTCGAGAGTAACAAGGCGGGTCGACCTTCAACTAGAGCATCGAAGTTTCCATCGTCGGAAGCGAAGAGGAGAGGGAGAGCAGGAATAGGAATCAAGGTACTTGCAACTTTTGAGCCAATTTGACCACTTTGACACTGTAAAATATATTCAACCGGCTAACCGAAATATTTAAAATGTCGGACAAAATATTTCCCACAAAAAAAGTTGGATACATTAGATTGAAGGGTGTTCAGCCAAGCAGATACTCAGATCATATAGGGATAGCTCGGATTGCTTGCGTGCATTTATGCAAAGAACTTGGACGGAGAATAACTATAACTTCAGCCAGAATTGCCGAACAACTTGGTTTGAAACTCGAAACATGGCTTGAGATTTCTCGAACTAAGACTGGATGGGCCCAAAACTTGGAACGCTTCCTTAACAATCTAGAGTTTTTTTTAAAAGAATGCAGACAAGGGCCCACCGCTTGGCCGTCTTTAGAACTTTGTCCGTTTGGCTTGACTCCATTAGACCTGATCAAATCAATAGTCCTTGAAAAGACCTGCAACTTGAAAAGAACATCTTTTTCAGATAACCCAAAGCAAATCCCCGACGGCGCTTCCTTTTTCTTTTCCAAATTCCTAACCATTCATTAGAAGTATTAAAATTGTTGAAAAAAAGAAGAGAGAAGAGAATTATACTTCTACCCATCAATTACAGTATATAGGAACAATCTTTATATAATAATAGGAGGCTGACGAAATTTTGCAAGGCCGACTAAGTTTAGCACAATCAATCACAAACCAATCAAGATGAAGTTTGGTAAAACTGACTAAATTTGGCATAATCAATCAATCAATGGATTCTAGCATCCCCCTCAAACTCAAGGTGGTAAAATGGACACCAACTTGAGTTTGGAAACTAGAAATCGAAAGATGCCAGAATGATGAGCTTCGGTGAAGGCATCTGCAAATGAGGATAGATCTTAAAGAGAAGCTCAACGATTCTCGCAGACGAAAGCACCATAAAAAAAGAGCAAGAGACCTCAAATTGGATGATGAAAGAGCCGAGAAAAGTAAATAAAATCGGAGGTTGAGGCTGGAGTGGCCCCATGCAAATGTAAGCCTCCATGATGGAAAGCGAAACCACATATGCCAAGTTTATCTTCACTAAGCTTTTGACGGTACGGTGTGGCACGCTGCTCTTACATGATCGAGGAAGAAATTATGCCTGCTAAATTTACCTTCGCCAAACTTCTGACAGTACGATGCCGCCTTCATGAAGGAACAAGAGCACCGGAAGCGGATGCTTAGAGAGATCAACTCCCTTATTTTCGGAGGAAAAGGAGCACCGAAAGCGGATGCTCGAGGAGCTTTAACTCCCTTATTCCCAAAGAAACACGAGCACCAACAGTGGGTTCCCGAGGAGCTTAACTCCATCTCCAAAGGAACAAAAGCACCTAAAAGCAGGTGTTCAAAAAGTTCTGATACCATTTTGAAAAGAAAAAAAAAAAAAAAAGAGAAGAAAATTATAATTCTACCCTCATAAGAGGTTGATGAAGTTTTATAAGGCCGACTAACTTTCACACGATCAATCATAAATCAATCAAAGTGAAGTTTGGTAAGACCAACTAAATTTAGCACAATCAATCAATCAATGGATTCTAACAAAAATATAACAAGCATTTTCACAGGAAAAGGATTAAGGCAAGCTTCTGGCTTAAGATACACACCACACAACAAAAAGACTCGACTGATACTGCTAACCCCAATTTTGCACAACAGAATCCGAAAAAATAAAAAGCTTGGATTCTCTTATGCCTGTGCACGGTGTACCCGCCATGTGCCCCGCGCATGACTAGTGTGTACAACAGGCCCTGCGCACTGCATCGGCTGAGGGCCAGCAGAGGTGCCGATGTAGCGTGGAGGCCTGGACTCCAAGTCCATTTTCCTTGATTTTGCAAAACCCATGTTTCAGCTGCTGCACAACCCTCAGTATCCAAGTCCAAGCTTCAGAGGAGTGTTTCTTTAGTTATTCTGTAAAACAAATGCTCGTGGATCAATCTGAATTGCTTAAAGAAAAACAACAATCTGTGCATCTTGCATCAACCCACTCAACCATGAAGTAATCGTGCCAATAATGAAGGATAGTTGGCAATCTAATTAGCCAATCCTCATAGTTCCAAACCTTCCGTTCCATATTGCATGAGCTCACAACTTCAGTATCCATACCCTGCAATGCACCAATACCGAATAGAAATAAATGTTTCAACTCTTTCTATGCAAATTCATTGTTCATCATAGATCCTATCATCATACCTGATAGCAGCGGCTGAAAGTGTTAAAACTGCACTTTCGGAGGAGGCTGTCTTCCAGGAGACCAACAAATCAAAGATCCAAACTCTCCAGCTAATTCATCAAAAGGTAAAGCATGCTCAGCCAGAGGCAGAAGACCACCCCCAGAGGACCCCTTCTAAAAGTTTCTCTGATATCCAAAACATGCATGTGCCACGCAAACAGACTGCACAGAAACACATCCCCCCCCCCAAACACAAACACAGAGGGAGGGAGGGAGAGCTAGCCTGTCAAGCTTCAAGAGGCTGGAACAGCAGGTTTGTTATCCTAAAAGCTTCATTTCAAACTGTTGAAGACAGCAATTAGATGAGAAAAACTCCCGCTGAAAAAGGGTACCAAGCTTGAAGATTTTTACACCCAAAAAAAAAAAATCATAACCATAACAACAGCCATCTGATTTTTGCATGAAATGACAGGATGGTCACAATTGTACTCAATAAAAATATTTTGCTCGATCCTGGTATGCTGAAAATTTTGCTTATATTTAAAGCTCTCTAAGTCTCTTGCTTCGACTTTTTCGTAGGCATGGCATCTCGATGGAGTAAGATGCCATGCCTCAAGATTAGCAAGAAACTCTGCAGACATGTACTTTCATGAAAAGATTCAAACGATGAAACATTATCTTTATGTAACCATAAAATATTGAACTTCATCTACCAGATTAAAAACTATATCTTTCACAGCATGCTGATCCATCCACCTGAACAAGTTCAGCATCATAGATGCTACACCTGAGAAAACCAGAATAGGTCCAGTAAAGTTCAGTGGCAACAATTATAACCACTATATCATCCATACCATGTCATAAAGTTCCTTGGGCACAATATACAGAGCTTGTGTATTTTCAATTGTTGCATATAAACCTGTATAAGCATATCATGGTTATGCAGTGGCATACATAGCAAATTGGCATGTTCTGATATTTGTAGAACAAGAATTAATGTGGTAGGTATTCAACCAACTGTTTATCAAAAGTTTCTACTCTTCAGTATAAGCAAATACAAGTTGGATTAACTCAATTAAATGCAAAACTATACAAAATCCATCAATAATTCAAAAGTATTATTTTGTATATTTTCTTTTGCTGAATGAAATTCTATCATTCACTCCCAATGTCAAGATCCAAGTTAAAATCTTGAAGCTGATGAATGGTTGCTTTTACTTTTTTGCTTCACCTCTTGATCAGTAGAGCATTTCAGTGCTATGTTCTGTTTCACCCCGTATCATGTTGTTCAATGTTTAACTTGCATAGTAGAGATTTTCAAATGTAGTGCATTCAGATGTTTAATCTAACTGGTCAGCAGCATCATGCTAATTCGGTTTTATTCAAGTTGCTACATGAATCTAAAGGCTCAAATATTTCATTAAGATGTTTATAAGCTGCTGTATTCATCTTGCATGTATAAAAGGGGTGCAAGAGGAAGGAGTGAGAATGCTAGTCATGCATGCACATTCACCAGACCTGGAAATACAACAGAAAATTCTCCAACTCACCATACATAACATGGAAAAAAGACTTAACTATCAAGCACATCAAAAGAGTGCATGATGGGCAGCGACCATAAGTTGTCTAACAAAATTTCAGATTATGTAGTAAAATGCAGAATTTCTTTCTAACAGATTTCTTCAAAGCAGAAAAACACTGAAAAAAGTAAGGGTTAACAAAAGAATAAAGGAGTTACAAAAGCACAAAAATGTATGAGAAAACAAAGGCACAAAGGCACAAACCTTCCAAGGCTTCTAACCAACACCAAAATGACTCACTAATAATATAATCCATCCAGTTAATTCCAAGCAACCTTTCCTCTTAAACAAAATTAACTATATACTACTACATGCATATTTCCATTTCAATTTTTTCAAACTGAAGACTAATTTCATAACTTCGAAATTAACATATCTGGGAATTGGGTGTGTTGAGTTGCTACCTCCAAATACTGTACTCTATTATAACAACACCTTAATTATTATTGTTCCTACAATAGAACATCTCCTTCAGATATTTTGCTCATAGAATTCCTGCATACCTAATTCCTTGAAATAAAATAAGTTAAACATACAGTATAACAAAAGAACAGTAATGGCAAAGAAAAATATAGTCAGTGCAACTTCCTGAACCAATGTATGCGGATTGAATTGTGCCCGTATTAAAGTATGCAAACAAATTTTGAAATGGTTTTTATTGTTTGTGATGTTCTAGTTTTGAAATACTACATGTTTAAATAATCCAAGTAATATATAAAATGAAATGCTTCTTGAATATCAGATGCATTTTTTCATGCTATTTCCATTTATAAATTCTCATTTTCTGAGTTCTCCTGTAAAGTATTCCAAACATGCATACTTTGCTTCGAAAGCTCTTGTTGAATTCTTCTAGATGTAAATCTGTGCAATTTTTTAAGTTTATGTTATATTATTTGAGTAAGTCATCCACAAAAATGGAACAGATTTATTCCAAAAAACCAACATGCTTGAGTTAACAATTGCCTTAGTTCATAGGTGCTTGTGGCATGGACACAAAAAAACCAGAATCAGCAAGTTATGAAAGTGAGCATAAATCTACTGAGCATGTCTTGAATTTTTTTTTTTTTTAATCACAATCTTCATAACAAGGGATTTGACCACCTATATTTTGCACAGTGCAATCAATTTTCATGGAGTAATTCATACATCAAAGGTCCACAGCTAGTCTGAAAGAGAAGCGACAAGAGAAATGGAAGACACTCCACTTATCACCTTATGCTGTCTAATTTTTGTCAAAATATGATGAAAATGCTGCAAGAATGTATGAAGTGTATAATAGACGAAAAACACTACCATCAACCTGTCCCTGTGGCAAGCTTTACAAGCAACCAACTTTGATCCTGAAAAATGCATGAATAATATTAAATATATCCTCAATATTGAGTACTTAACAGTGTCAGATTCTACAGATGACATCAAAGCGCTCCAAAATTAATCAATAGATCAGAACAATTGATAATAGCTGAGCACAGAGAAGCTGCTTATACATAAGAGATTCTGAATCAATTGACCAATAAAACTTAGCAAAAGAAAAGAGGGAAAACAAATTGAAAATGTAAGCCTCAGCATGAAACATAGAACAATAAGCAAATGTTCGAACATGACAGTTCAAGATGCCCTCGTTAACCACATACATCTTTAAACCTGCTAAGTTCTATCCGAAAAAGAACATATTATACATCACAATGAGCTGCAACCCTTTCTCTAGAGAACATACTCAGACAGACAAGCACTGGTATATGCACGCATGTGTGCCCTCTCACAACCCAATCGCAAGAGAACTGAAAGATAAACGCCTGCATTCAATTGTCCATCTTGTCAAAGCGTGTACGATAGTCCCCTTTGGCCTAGGAGATTTTGTTGCTTTCTGAAAGTTATATCATACAAAAAGTCTACTGATGGTGATCGGAATAAAATTTGAATATCCACAATTCCACATAATCCCAACTGATTGGTACATGGTAGCAACCCACAACCCCATCCAACAAGAAAAATTCCAAACCACCAGTGGAGCAAAAAAAGGGAAAAGGGGAGTGGAGATAGAATCTTGGTTCTGAAGCACTGAAGGGGCAGGCAATATTGTGTCTGTGTTTTAATGCTGAACCTTCCAAACATAAGAATGGAATGATTTTCATTGCGTCTAGTCGTCTCTTCTGATTAAACTAAGACTTTGTGCCAATATTCAATAATTCAAGAAATAAGTAAAACAAAATGCTTCTTGTGATATCATATAAATTTGGATGCAATTCTATACATATGCTCTCATTCGCGGAGTTATGTTTCGATGGGTTCAGCACCTGCAACCATTGCTTCTAAACTTATCTTAGGATTGTCTGGATTTAAGACCACAATTGTTAGGATTGTCTGCAATCCATGATCAAATTTAAGCCTAACAAGCCAGTTGGCCATTGCCTTAGTTTATAGAAGCTTGTAACATGCACACAATGCAAGCAAGTTATGAAATTTAAAGATATAAGGTAGCTTGGAACTTGGAAGAAGGTTTTGCAAATAAAAATACTGACGATCTATATATCATGGGGTTCATTTATGGATCTTGGTTTAACTTTCCTCTGTAGATCATATATCCCAGGCACGCAGCTAGCCTGAAATGGAAGTGACAAAAGATATAGAAGATACCAACTTTACATCATATGCTGACTTAACGTGTCAAAATCAGCTGAAATTGTTGCCATAACATCCAAACTGTAAAATAGGTGACAAACCCCATCACAATCTTGGCCCTGTGGCAAGCTATACAAGCATCCAACTTTGGCCCTGAAAAGTGCATGGGGAATGTCAAATATGTCCTCAATATGGAATACTTTTACAGTATCAAATTCTATGACTAATATCAAAATGCTAAGCACAGAAGCACGTTGGATCACGACAAGAGGCCTGTTCTAAAGAAATTTCAAATTAAAGCAGTGAACTTGATAAAACTGAGGCGGTAAACAAAGAAAACAAATTATAATTGCAATCCCTGAGCATGAACCCTTAGGATTTTAACTCCAAACATGAACCATTTAATGTTATGCACGTACTCACATAATGAGGGTTCAAAATGCCCTTGGCAACAAGCATTTCTTTCAAGCTGCCAAATTCTTGTATGAGAAACCACAACTGAATTGGAAAAACCTCAGCCTCTCCACTAAGAATACAAATTATTCCCCACTCAACTGTTATATAAGTGTGCATGATTGGTTGATTGTCCATCTTGACAAAGCTCGATGAGAGCAAGCAGGTAAGCAAATGCCCCCTTTAGGCAATAAACTTAAATAGCATCAACAAAATCCACGTAAAAAGAAAAGCATAATCTTTAGATAAGTTGCTAACAATTTGCTGAAGATCATCACTTTAGAAATTGTTCAACATTCCACTATACAATAAGTATGGATAATATAACAAGTATAACAACTATATAAACTAACACAGATTGGGCCAGGAGATCTTCAATGCTAAGATATTCCATTGCTTTATGAAAAGTAGTAGCATACAAAAAAACTCGCCATAGTAATTTACTGTTGCATCCTCAAAACCTGAATACCCATGTAGCTACAAATGAATGTCTGCTTTACAGTGATATGGAGAAATTAAAGCAGCAGTAGTAGAAACTAAAGCACAAGGAACCCTACAATGATCTAAGAATAATGTTCTGAGAACTATGACGAATATCTGTGTTGGTAGATGCAAGATGCCTTAGCTCTAATAGATGTTCGTCATTTGATATGTGGAGCATAAGGCGGAGGTCAGTCATCAATGCTTCCCTTTCCCAACTTAAGGGCCCAGATGCATATAATGCCAACATGGTGGAACGGTAAGCATGTAACTCTAAATGATGAATTTCTTCCTCCAGTGCCTTTTTTGCATGAAGAGAACAATCTCTTCCTAATGCACAAGAAGAATCAGCATCATCAAAATGATTATCCAGACCTTGGGGTGGGCTTGCAATAGGATAGTGGAGAGACCTATATGGACTTTTGTTAGGACTACAACTACCAACAGAGGATGAAACACTCTCAGCATCATTAGGCCCTGCACTTCCTATGAAATGATAGCCAACATTGGCTAGTCGTTTTTGCTTGTCCGAGCCTATTTCATAAATTCTGTGGTTTAAGGAAGCATGCATGTATTTTTCACCAAGCACGTTACATGGTGAAGCAACAGCATCTACCTTTTCTAGTAATTGGGATGAATGCCTTGCAATAATTTGCTGATGCCTTCCTTCTTTCTGGACTGCTCTCATCTTTCTGCGGGTTCCAGTGCATGTATCAACCGGGAGTGATCTTTTCTTCATGCTTCTTGAAGTAGGCTCTGCATATCCATTATTATTTTTGACATGAATTTGCTCATCTACCCTGTATTTCTCCAACTCTATGCATGACTGGGGTAACTGGGGACTGAACTTTACAGTTTTTGTCTGGCTGTTTGTAAGCCCATCATTACATCTTCCAGAGTCCTGCAAGCAAGTGATGAACCATTAGATAATAGAAAGGAATAAGAAAGGCAGAAAAAAAAAAAAGCTTGATAGCTAGCTTAAACATCAATTAAATAAGTCAATTACAAATGTTTTCAAGATGACTCTAAAGTGAAATCAGAAACAATTAAAGCAAAACCATTTTTAAGGGCAAGAAAACAAAGCATAGAAAGTCAAATGCACCTACTTAGTAAAAAGGTAAAGCTAATGATGTTTTAAAGGGGAGAAAAAAAACAGCATGCTCTTAAAGCATCATTGAAAAATGACTGTTCATCCCTTGAAAAAAAAATCTAATATTAATAACAGGATTTTATGATGCTACCTTCTGAATCACAACCCATTTGTTGTCTTGCCAAGATTGTCGTACCCTGAGATCTGATATATAGACTCTGAATTCCCTGAAGGATCCAAGGTGTCTGACAAAATAGAAATTCCTAGCAACAACCTTTGACACTTCTGCAAGCTTCCACGAGTTATTGTCAAATACCTCAACAATGTCACCAGCAACCCAGCTCCTCGGCGCCTTAACAGGAGGAGGACATGGCCTGATAACCTTTCTTGATACTTTTTCGACAGCCCCATCCATATCCGGCAAATATCGATCGTACCTGACACTGTAGGTATGCCCATTCCCCGAGATGATCTCGGCACACCACCAGGAGCCTGAGGCCACCTCCCTCTTTTTCAATACCTCCACCTTACTCCCTTTCTTGAACCTCATGAGCATAATGATGTCAAAACCCAGATTTCTAAATCCTCGTGGGGGCAATTCGCAAATGAGATTCGAAGTGATAAAATTCAAAACCTTTGAATTCCTTGCTAACTCTGAACCAAGATCATGACCCTATAATTAGATCAAAAGACATCAACTGAGGATTATCGAGATGCACGGAAGAAAGAGAATTATAAACATGATGTCAAATTGCATTGACAACTACTGCAGAACCTTAATAAGAAAAATACAGACGGACGCATCAACTAAAGCAGACTGCAATGAAAGAAGCCACAAATCTTTCAGCATAAACTAATTAGCACACGGAAAAATATTAGGCTTACCGAGGGAAACACAAAAATCAAAACACTAATCGCACACAGACAAGTCCTCCAGACCAATAATCGGTTAAATCGTCATCCCACGATCGAATGCATCATCGATCATCAAAGTTTAACAGCATAAAATATTTATTTCAGTAGATGAACGCAAGAGTTATGTGCACTAATACTCTTCAAGACCCTCGAAATAGTCCAAACCCTAGCCAAGATAGATTCTCACAAAATCTTATAACTCGCCGATACTTAGAAGATAATCATATAAAAAAAAAGAATGAAAAAATATGAATAATACATAAAATTACAAGTAAAAATTGAAAACATGTAAAAAAAAAATCGCGGATCCTCGAAGCATCGCAATAGAAAATAGGAGACGAAATCTCGATTTCCATCCGCTCGATTCAACGTCGAATCAAAATCTTAGAAATTATTATCGATTTGGAACGCTAAATTTCGATTGAGATTTAGAAGAACTCCACCGACCTCTCTCGACGACGACCGTGACGAAGAAACTCAAAAAAATCGATCGGATGGAAGAACGGGGAAGGAAAGAATTCTTTTCTCTCACCCCCTCCTCTCCCTCTCTCTCTCACCCCCTCCTCTCCGGCTCTCCCTCCTGTTTCCTCCTCGTAGTAATTTTTAGCTGGGGATTTCAAAGGAGCTGCGGAACTCATGAAACGGAATTGAGGAACCCATCAAATCCGATAATCCGCGTCTCGGTCAAGTCCGAGTTCCCGTACCAACTAGGAGACCGTCCGCCAATCTCAGCCGTCCGATTTATACGATTGCATATTTTTTTTCGTATACAGGGTTTACGATACGATGGGAAATATTGAAAATGCCGAGATGAGTTATTCCGGGCACTTCATCTAAGCTGGTTGGATAAAGGCAAAAGTGGTTGGATAATATTTATCTCAATTTATTTTCAAATCTATTCTGATATAATATAAGCATCCGATTAATATTTGTATTTGCATTCATATCTGTTAAAAAAAAAAAGATAAAGATATGCATAAACAATCATCCTATCATATTCAATTTTATATGTAATTTTATTTAATTTCATATAATATTTATATTTTTTAAAAAATAAATAACTAATATGCTATTAATTTGATTTACCATCTATTTAGTAATATTTTTTGATTATATGGTTATAAAGTTTAATTATCTGATTTATATCCATTTTTTGGTATCCAATTTGTATTTATATCTATTTAAAAGAAATATAGATATGAACTTTTGAATCAAAATTTTTGAACTCTTTTTCTAATTAAAAATAAAAACAATCATGAGGATCTATAAATAAAATATTAAAAAATTCAGTACAAATATCTATTAGAATCATCCACAAAGTAGATCTAGTATGGTTAGAACTATTTATTTTTAAAAAAAATCAAGTTTATTAAATCAGTCCAGAGTAAATACAACCATGAAAATCCACAAACACAATATTAAAAAAAGTTAGTACAAAATCTGTTGGAGACTCCCAGTGTGATTAGAACTCTTTTTCTAAAGAAACTAAATTTATTAAATCAATCTAGAAAAATACAACCGTGAGAATCCACAAATAAAATATTAAAAAGTTCAATACAAATATCTATCCGATCCATAACACCATAGAATTTTTTTTTTCAGTTATAGTTAATTTATATTTAATTAAATTTTTTTTCAAAGTTTAGACTCTATTATTTTTTTTTGCTCTTGCATGTTGATTTTTTTTTTGTTTCCGCTCATTATAAGGTGAAGATGTGCAGCCCTAATATAATTTTGACATAACCGTTTTCATCTTGAGCTGGGCTTTTTTGTCTAGGTTGGCGTTTGCTGTGATGCGATCGAGACGGAAAAGGAGAAAAATGTGGCGGGTGGAAAGAGACGAGGCCTCCATGCCACGGGCGGCTTAGCGGTTCACCTGAAATTATCCCAGGAGCTCATATTGTATGAAAAGCCATCCAATCTACAGCTCTATTATTTTTTTTGAAAATAAAATGATGCTCATGTGATCTTGAAACTTGCAGAAGTTGTTTCCTATGTTCTCCCAAGAGATGGTCGATTCAATTACGACTATAGATTTATCACAGGAAATAGTGGATCAAGTTTTTCTTCGTTGCCCCCGGCACAAGCAATCTGGCTCCAGGCGAATGTGTTTGAGGTGATGCCATTTCGGCTAAATCATCTCCTAAATTTGTATTAAGTAATGATGGTGTTGATAGCCCAAACCAAAGTCCCACAATTACTTTCACCTCGTTTACTCAATTTGGATTGCTTGGAGTCAAAGTGTTTGAAGACAGACGTTATTTCACCGCAGCAACCTGTTTGACGAGCTGAGTTCCGGGGCTAGGAGATCATCAAATCTAACTCAACAACCAAGGGAAGTCTGGGGAGACCACCAAGACCATGCACTTATCGGCTCCCCCCACCACTTGAAGTTGTTGAAGTCAGCTTTGATCGATCTGTTAAGACTGGAGGTCTTCATCGTGGAGTAGGTTTCATCATTAGAAGCCATCAAGCTAGACTCCTTTCATGTTTTGTTTTCTTTTCCTTTTTTTTTTTTCGGATTTGTGTGTGTGTGTGGCTGTGGCCTGACCGTGTTTCAGCATTTGCCCCCAAATGACAGACTGCTTATAATCATTTCAGATTCACTTGGTCCAACAAAAAATACTCTACATCAACTGCATGCCCTCACACAAATTAACCATGATGAAGCATGGAACAAAAACAAATCATGATAGCATCACCGAAGCTTATTAAGATAATGGTTGAGAAAATTAAAAATCAATGCTTCAGGGGACTAATTCCATCGTACCAGAGTTTTTGCAGCGCGCCTAATAATATCTTAGTGGAAGAGAGAATAAATGCACCATTATATACCATCATGATCCATGATCATGTAATAAAATTGTAATGTATGCATGCCGTTCTAGTTGAGTAATATTATGATGGAAGCTTGAATGTTGAGTTAAATAAGGCTGTTGAGTGTTAAGCAACAACTCTCAATTAAGATTTTAGGCAACATATATTCATAATTCTACCATTAGAGGTTTTTCATTTTTTGAGCAAGATAGCTTATTTTCAATTATTTTTGTTTTGTTTTTCACGTAGAGATATATTGCTCTCTGATAATTGTCTTTTTTTTTTTCAATTCAAAAGGTTTGCGGTGCCAACTTTTTTATGTTTGGCAATTGCTAAAATGCCAACATTTGCCATGAATTCATTATTTATAGATTTTTGCATTTCTTCCACAAGGAAAGCCTATGTTAGGTCATTTTGGATTATCTAATTTATCCCATGTTATTATGATTTTGTTCTTATGGTGGGTTCGCTAGCACTTTCCAATCATCAAAGACATTTTTCTATGATTTTGGCACCAAAATTGAACATAATCTATCTTATGTTTTATGCGTAACTAAGATTGATTTCAAGCACTAGCGATAATTATGATCCCTCAATCTAATTAAGATTCTTTTATGCCCTATGCATTATTCAATGCATCCCTACAATATCCAAGGTTTCAACTTTAACTCTTCTTAGACTGCACCTCAAATTTTTTATACATTCTTTTCCTGCTATATTGGCCATGTGAGTGCCACTTCTCCTTTTCTTTCCTGGTTTCCTCCAATCACGACAACCCACATCCCTCTATCTCCTCACACCAATCAGATTCTAGCAAACTCGGTTTGAGGGGGTCGACATCTCTTATATCCCCCCTCCATAAAGAACTAGACTATATATAGAGTATACTAAAATATAATTATCGCTTTACCTGACCATTATAATACCTTAGTAAACAGAAAAAAAAATATAAAACCCATCCTCTTCACTTTTCTTTTCTATTTTTTTATTCTCTTAATTATTAATAATATAGCTTTTTGGTAATCATCTTCATCAACCATTAAGGAAGCCTTAACTCATCGCATAGCCACTGCTTCCTATAAATTTGGCATGGATCTTAAAGATTTATTCAATCCATGAAAAGCCACTGGGTTGACGGGTCAAACATATACTCGAGCTTTTTATAATCGGGTTGGCTTCGACTAATTTGTATTTATCCGAATTGCAAGATACCTTTATCTACATCCACACCCTTACGTGGATATTAAATTATATTTAACTATGAGTTATATGGATGATTCGTGAAACCATTCCAGATTCACAGGAACTAGGATTATGACTATTGAACGGGGATAAAATTCAGGGCTTGCTCTACTCTACATGGTCCCATTGTTTCTCTTTTATCTTTCTCCACCATTTTATTGTTCCTTCTCCTCCTCGTCTTCCGTGCTCCAGCACTTACGACATTACAAAGATATTACATAGTAATTTTAGTTGTCTAACTATTCATGCTATCAAAAATTTAATAGAAGAAGGGATAATTAAATAAAGATGATATTATCATCTATAAAAATCTAGATACCTGAAAGTCCATATAAGATGAAGGATCAGAGCCACAATGATGAAGTATGGTCTAAAGATTGTATTATTAGAATCAACACTAACCAATGGTAATACAAAGTCCTTACGTCATTGTGATCAGCGAGCAATTTATGCAGGTAGCTTAGTTGCAATAGCAATAGCAAGCTGATCATGGCGTGATCATGGAGTAAGGCATCATTTCAAACCTCGACCAATAGAGACCTGAAAAATTGTGAATGCATCAACCCTACATGGATATCTACAAGCATGGCGTGATATTTTTCTGTGTGTTTTTTCTTGAGAAGTTGGATCAGAATTCATCCTCCCAAACAGGATAAAAAGGGGAAACCTGTCACTCCACACCCTCCATTCTTCATGACAGGCTGGGTTTTAAAACAAGAAAAAAAGAAGATTAAAGAGAACCATGCCCTACCTGGAAGCTTCAAACATTATTTATTAAAAAAATAAAAAAAAATAGGAGAGAAAAAAAAAGGAAAGATTTCCATATTTTAGAAACAAAATTCACAGACAGAGCAGAGCCAAGACGCAAAGAATTACCAAATTTCCTCATCGCAATGATGTATGCAGCAAAACACTCCCCTCATTCCTCATTGTCTTTGTTCTCGGTGTCTCTGCCGCTGTCTTCCATCCCGATCCCATCGATTGGATCCAAATCCCCCAACCCTATCGTCATCGATGAGCCATTCCAGCTGCTGTAGCCATCGATGGTCATGTTCTTGATTCTAGCAACAATAGAATCATCTGTATTCACCATATCGATCTCTGCAGACAAACGAGCGGTAGTAGTAGAAGACGGACGGACACATGGGAAAAAGCCATCAAATTATTTTACGGTCCGTCAGGATCAGAAGGCCTTCAAGAAGGGATAGGAGTGGTTTTTACCGGGGTGCGAGAAGAACCAGAGGACCATGGCGCAGAAGATGAGGACGAGGGGGATGAGATGGACCATGTTCTCGGCGAAGCGGGCACGCAGCGCCGCCTTCTTGGAGGCGTCGGAGAGGGGGTCGTAGGTGGGAAGTTGGTCCACGTCCAGGCTCGACCGGTAGCCGGGAGACGATGACAGTCCCTTCCCTCCTCCTCCCCCTCCCCCTCCTCCTCCTCCTCCTCCTCCTCCTCCCGTCGTCATGCTCATATAGTACTCCTCTGACGTCCTTGATGCGCTCGCCGATCGGTGCATCTCTTGCAGCAGCAGCAGCAACAACAACAGCAGCGAGAAGGAAAGATAACAAAGGAGAAGATGTATTCTTGAATTTGGCAGGAGGCAGCCTTTTAATTCAGATTTGCGGAGGTTGCGGTAATGCGGATGCAATAGAGCAGACTCGGTCAGACTCCGATCCCATGTGGAAGCGGGTTGGATTAAGGAGACGACAAAGAGAAGAAAGCGGATCGGACCAGACTGTAGTACATGAAGGCGTGGAACTTGAGATTCCCTTATTGTTGTCCGATTTAATTTGGTTGGATATGCATGCAATCCGTTCATTCGAGGATTATGGCCTAGACCTTTATCATCGCCCAATCACCCCAACCACCCTCCACCATAAAAAAGAATGAACTTTTTTTTTCAGAAAAAAAATAGAGACTATTTGGAGATAAACCAAAGGCAAAGTTAACCCCAATACAAAGACATGAAGAACTCGGATCCGGATAAAGATGTAAGATCACAATTATTGATGGATGAACAGTCTTGCACAAAATTATTATGTAAACACACAGCATACACAAAGGACAGAAGACATCGAGTCCTAGTTTCCAGAAAAAAAGTATCCATTGATCCAAGTGCTAGCCACAAGCGATGACACGGTTTCGGATGCCAACCCAGTGAGATTCCATATCTATTAGAAGAATTTAGACCAAGGCGCAAGCACCATTGTTCGTTCAACCAATATCTCTGCGCCATGCTGTTGGTTTCATCGGCCGCGCAGGCCTCTCACCCATCTCCACTCCATTTGAAGGACTTGCCTACATGGTTTGCCGCAGAGAATGGACTCGGCACACCCCATGCTGCTTGTCCACGTACACAAATGAATTTATGTACCACCACGTCATTGAAAGAAACTTTGCTGAAGCATGAAATGAATGCAACCTGAGAGTTGCTTACCAAATTCGGTAGGACCATGTTGAAATGTATGTATGATGCCACCTCTTCAGTGATAGCTTTTCGGGTGCTCTCCTGTGCAACTCAAGTGGGGTTGAAAGTAGTTACTTGAGAGATTAGTAGCAAAGCCAAGCATCTGCACAGTAGCAGCTAAGTCAGTTTTCTACTTTGTTTAGATTACTGAGATTGAAATTTCAGAGCAATTTTCACATGCACATTTATTGCTTTCTGCACTAGGAATAATATATAGTCATATAATTGCATCAAACTGTAGGTTTCAAGCTATATCCCCCAAAATACAAAAAGCTTATGATCCACATTAACAGAACCTTTTTACAGCCAGCTTATGCGAAACATGCTGACCTGAGCAATTAGTTAGTTCTCTCATATTTTATATGCAAAAGACATATTGGTTTTCTGCTAGTTGTGAATACTCCCTTAACATATTTGTTTAGAACACATTTTCCTCTATGAATCTGGTATCAACCAGGTCCAATTTGGATACCTTATTGAACTACCACAAAACTGAACCATACCTACTTCAACCATGCACATATCAAAGAGCAAATATATCAACAAATGATGTGCACGGTATTAGCATCCGAGTTTAATCCATCATAATTTTCTTGTCTTTCTTTCTTGAGAGCTCGCTCCCTCCCTCCCTCTTAGCTCATGCCAACATTTGTATGATTAAAGTCATGAAACAATCCAATTCCGGATGTTTCCAGTGGTTCAACAACACTATCAGCAAAAATTTTGCATATCGGATCCATCCCTTAAAGTTGATCAAACTAGGATTTCTAGATATCGACATATTGTCATTGTCCATAAGAGAAAGAATACACAGTTTTTCAAATTGAAAGTAATCAAAAACTGAAAATATGCATGTGTGGTGAAATTTTAAAAGCTTTGAGGAGATGAAAAAAAAAAATGAGCACAAGATGATATAAAATAATGATGACTTATGGAAGGTAAGAGAATAATAAAAAATAAAACAATTATTCAGACTAAATGCAGCCATCGCTACCAATTTACAGCAACTTATATAGCCATAATGCTTACCTTTGCAGGCAGAGCATAATTGCTACCAGTAATACTATGAGATTCCTCCATTTGATCTGTCTCAATGGGCCAATTTATGCAAACAAGATCCACTCGCCATGCCAGAGGGACATCTAAGTTCCAGCAATAGCATCGTCTCCTTCAAACTTCTGACTCACGAGAATATCGTAAGTTTTATCATCAGGCATGAGGCCTCTGTCAAGCATTTCATCATGCAATCGAAAGGCCTCTTGCAAATTGCCTTCCCTGAAGTATCTGTTGATCAGTGTGTTGTATATAAGAACATTAGGACGTACGTCCATCCTATCCATTTCATGCAAAATCTTGTAAGCATCTTCAAGGTGTCCATTCTCGCAAAGACCATGTATCAGTGCAGTGAAGGCAACATCATCCGGAAAATGGCCCTTGGCTAACATCTCAGAGTAAAGTTCTAAAGCAATTGTCACATTACCAGCTTTTAGTGATCCATCGATTAAGGTTGTGTAAATAGCAGTATCACAAGGTATTCCTTCTTCTAGCATTTTCTTGTGCAGCTCAAAAGCAGCTTTCATATTACTCAAATCTATATAGCCAGAGATAAGGCTGTTAAATACAGCTGCATTTGGCTTTAACCCAGCTTCAAGCAGCTCATCGAAAAGCTTAAGTGCATCAGCCATATTATTGTCCTTGCAAAAACCAACAATAATAGCATTATATGCGGCAATATCCAATTGGAGACCCTTCCTTCTCACCTCATTCATCAACTTCAAAGCAACATCAGTACAATTGCTTTTACAATAGCCATCAATGAAATTGGTATATGTAATAACATTAGGAGAGATGCCCCTTTTAAGCATTTGCTGATAAGTTGAGATTGCGGAGCTCATTGCACCCTCTCTTATGAAGCCGCTGATGATACTGTTATAGGTCATACAGTTAGGAACAAAACCCTCCTCCATAAATTTGGGCAGCATGTCATTCGCTTCAGATGTACGGCAGGCTTTGCAGAAGCCATTTATAACAGTGTTGAATGTATATTCATTACAAGCAATGCCCAAGCCACGCATTATATTGAGCATATCATAAACCCGGTCAAAGTCCTTTTTCTTGACATACCCATCCATCAGAGTGGCAAAGGTGACGACATTGGGTTTGATGCCCCTTTCAGTCATTTGGCTATACAGATTAGCTGCTGAATCCATATCCCCCTGTTCACAATGGCCAAATAACAAGTTGTTGCATGATACAACATTAGGCTTCACTCCTGCATCCTCCATTCTAGCATATAGATTGCAAGCTTCCTTCAGCCTACCAGCATGACAGAGCCAATGCATAAGAATGTTATATGTGAAAACATTTGGTACACCAGAGCCAACTGCTTCTTCAAATAAGTCAAATGCCTCTTTCCATTGATTATTCTTCAAGAAGCACCGTATCACTGAATTAACAATGAAGACGCTCGGCAACATCCCCAGCTGTTTCATTTGACAGTAAAGCTCGTAGGCTTTCTCCACATTTCCATATCTATAGCAACCTTCAATCAGAACCGAGTATGTCACATTGTTTGGAACTATTCCTTGCTCGAGAACAGTTGCGAGTAAATCCAATGCAGTGTTAATATCTCCTTGAGCACAGTATCCTTTCATCAGACTAGTTGCAGCTACCAAGTTCAGCGGCAGCCCACTACTGACCATCTCTTCTTTTAACCTTACAGCCTCGCCCATGTTTCTCTGCTTTGCACAAGCTCCAATCAACAAAGTATATATAAACTCGGAAGGAACCAAGCCAAAACCTTTCATCTCGCTGAACAATTCACAAGCTCTCTTGGAATCAGGTTTCTTGCACGCCGACTGAATCACGGTAGCATAAGCTTGCACATCCGGCTCCACGCCCCCATCAACCATTTCCCTGAAGTACAACTCGGCATCCTCAGGCTTCCCTTCTTTCAAACACACATGCATCATAATATCACACGTGCTGCAATCGAAGTCCATTCCTTTAGCTCGCATCTCTCGGTAAAATTCTCGAGCCCTTGAGAAAGAGTTCGACCTTAGCATAGCACTCAGCACATCATTTCTCGCTTTTACGTCAGGAAAGATGCTGCTTTCAACCATCCGACTGAAAGCTTCCACCGCCTCTTCGACTCGATGGACATGTGCATAGCAAGACAAGAGGTAACAGTAGGAGAGAGGATCAAAATCGCACCTTTTTGAAGTTTCAATCAGGCAGTCGACGATGCTGCTGGGGCGGGTGCTGGAATCGCCCAAGATCGATCTTTTTAGTAACTCTCGAGCACTCGACAGCCATCCGGACCGCACGAGGATATGAAGCAAGATGCAGAGGGGCTCCACGCCCATGGGACCCCCCTGATTCTGAACCCAATTGAAGTACTTCAAAGCTTCTCGGGGTCTGCGCTGATAGGTCAAGAGGAACTCGACGACTCGCTCCTGCGTCGACATCGATCTTTCGGGGTCGAATGCGGAGATAAGTCTTCGAATCGGAGGAGAATGGGCATGGACGACGTTATTTGGGATCGGTTTCTCCGCGGCCGCTGTTGGCTCCTCGATGGAAGGAAGGAGGGTGGCCGAGGCGGAGTACAAGGACCTGGGGATACGACGGATAGAGCGGGGAAGCCGTGGAGAGAGGGTGGAGGAGCTTCCTAAGGCCCTCATTTCTTCGATCTAGGAATCGGAGGCGGTGGCCACCGAGTGCTCCGGCAGTGGCCGGGGTGAGATGGAGAGCGAGAGGAGCGAGGAGGGGTCGCCTATTTGCAGATGGTGGGAAGAGTCGATAACCCTAGCCGGCCAGACCCACCCAACCCGGCACAAACCCACCCAACCCCAGCCTTCGATCTGCGAGGAGTTATCTGTAAATAATTGGCTATTTGTCCAACTCAAACAGATATCGGTACACGCAGTGCCGATTTTAACTCTAGATCTTTGGACGATCCATGTAGGTGTATCATACGTTAAATATTTATTAGATAATTCTGAATTACTCATATAGATCCTAAGCACTCAAATAATCTTTTTAATTTTTTTAAGATAATATGCTGAATTATTATAAATAATATTAGAGTAGATCGCCCATGCAACTGCTATAGGCTGGAAAATATTGTAGCAGTAATTCATTTAGGACTAAACACCAATATATCCTGAGCAAGATATGTTAAAAATGATTTAATAGAAAAGTTAAGAAATATGAAGATAAGAAATATATATACATGTATTATGGAAAAAATATATGCTTTTTGTTTTTCAAAATTTTAAAGGAGTCGGGAGAAGTTGGATGAGATAAGAGAAAATATTTATTATTTTTAAAAAATAGAGTCCAGTAGATATTTTGTATTTTATCTAGATTTGCAAATATTCCTGTAACTTTAATTGCTATAATGTCAACCCTATATATTTTTTTAATTATTGCAATGCTCCCACTGACCTTCTAATTTGGGCCATAGTTCGCTGTTGGTGCCTACATGGTAAGTTAAGGAGATATTAGTTTGACATGGCAAGTTAGTTCTCTCTACCTTCATTCATCATAGTCGTTAATATTCGCCATCATTCACTACCATGTCCAATCTTTATAACCATCCACCGTTGTTTAAGATCTCTATCACTACCTACCTTTACTAACAATCTCCACTATCATTCACCATTATCAATGATCTCTGCTACTGTCATGCCCTCAGGGATGGATCCTTATTTATATATATATCAAATAAAACTGCAGATCACCTCATCGGAAATTCCGCTATCTATCCGCACGAATCTTGAGATAACACAGTCTCAGATGGCACGTGAACGCCCTGAGCCGACACGCGTCGTATTGGCCTTTAAATGCCTCCGGGCCGCCTCCCCCACTGGCTGTGAGACTGGCGGCGGTTCTCGGAGACCCAATTCCCTAGTTCTTGGTCAAGCAAGCGAGAGAGAGGAGTCTCGGCGAGAGACCATAGGGGGTGACCTGAGAACTCTGACGGCTGCGGCGGCAAGAGACGATGTGGCGGAGGGCCTCTTCCCACCTCCAAACCCTCGCTGGCCAATGGCGGCGATCCGGCCCCCAGCTTCTCTGCCTTTCCGCCCAAGATACCCTACAGAGCCGTGGCCTCGCCTCCGTCACCTCCTCGCCGTTCCGGAAGACCTCTCCTCTCCTCTCCTCGGAATCCGGTGGGTCCTCCTCCGATCTCTTTTGTTTTGGCTAGGGTGGAACCATGCTGACCCATCCGATTTGGTCTTCTTTCTTTAGATAATGTCCCGACGAAGAAGAAAGTGGAGGACGTGATGCCGATCGCCACCGGCCATGAGCGGGAGGAGCTCGAGGGCGAGTTGGAGGCGAGTTTTCCTGTTTCGTTCGACTTGCACTCTGCTTGCGTCTTTGTTGGTCGATTCAGGATCTGATGGATTCTCTTGTGCGTGACTTTTTTAGGGGACGAAGCGGTTTACTGACATGGATTCCCCGGTCGGTCCGTTCGGCACCAAAGTTAGTCTGATTCTTGAACTTGAATCTGCAAGATGTTCTTGATCCCTGATAAATTTTCGTTCTGATTTGTTCGTGGATGATGACGTGTTGTTTTTCCGTCTTTTTCCCTTCTTGCTTAGACCCTTTCAGTGTTTTTGCATTAAAATGCGATCTTCTCATATGTGTTGGCTGCAATATTTTAGCTGGTTTCTTAGTACTTGGTAGAATGGAAGCGAATACTTGTGGTATATCATTTGTTAATGTGCATTAGATTAATGGGTACCATCTTGTTATGTTCGTCCTTATCGCTATAACTACATAGATTGTAATACAATGATTGTTCGTAGGTCTATGATGCTTGTGTATATCTTTATTTTCATGTATTTGCTAGGGCTGCAAAATAAAGATCATACCATCTGCTGAGTTAACCTGAAGAGAATTTTCATACTGCTATACGGTCAACTTGGCATTCAGCAACTTCACAGTTAGAAGGATTGAATCATCAACTCTCATTTCTTTCCCTGGACTATTAATTTGTTTTGCCCCCTTCTTTTTAACACCCTAATGTAAAACTCTGCTGATGTCTTCAAAAGCTTTGGATGCCCAATACATGAACAACATGTGCAGGATGGGTCAATGATATCTACTGTAGGGTTGGGAAAAAAGTAGTTACAGGTTAGGTGAACTTAGAAAGAAATGGGATACCAGACATTCTACATTATTCTCAAGTCTAGTATTCTTCATAACAATATTTTACTATTCTTCATAATAATGTGGTGGAAGCATCCACCTTGTCAAGAGGGCACCTGCCTGTGAATTCTGGCCATGCTAGTTTTTGTTAGCATGTTGAGCTTATGTAAGCTCCTTGTATGCAAAACTTAGGACAAATATTAGAGGACAAAACTGAAGCTGCCCCTCTTTTTCATTTGGTATCATAATTAAAATATACATTTTAGGTACACATTCCACTGGTCACGAGTAGAAATTAATGAGGTATCATTCTGTTTTATTTTCTTTCCAAGAAATTTTATGAGATCTGCAAATTATATAGTTTAAATTTGTGTAACGTATAGGGTCAGAAATATAACACTTCCAGGTCAGTTAAGATGACTGAAAGCTATCATGGATAAAATGGATGGGATTTTAAAAGTGTAAAAAATTTTGACATATAAGCCATAGACATGTGAGTACTTATATGTCATAAGTATATATTTTGCACAAGAATTCATGGTTGATGCAGCCTTGGTTACACTAAATTGTAAATTCATTTTCTCAATTAACAAAATTTCAGAAGTCTATTAGATATTAGATATAATCAAATGAGGTGCTTAATTGGATGCTTTCCTCAACGTGAATCACAAAAATGTATTAGGCACTTATACAAAGGTATTGAGACAAAGTAGTAGGGGTGTGATAGTTGATTTTCTAGATGTAGTGAGCCTATGACAAGGTGTTGTAAACTAATGGTCTACCATTATGTCGATCTAGATCATCTTTGTTGATCGTATATAGTTGATCGATAAGGGATAAATTGAGTTTAAAATAGGAACTATAAGATGTATTTGAAAGTAAAAATCCATGATTTCTTCAATTTGTAGGATATAATATTAGGTGAAATGCCAATAGTGTTCCATCCATCATTTGCTGAACCATGCCAAGTTGGCCGATTTCGGGGCGTGCCAAACTGGATCAATTGGTTACTGGCATGGTTCCTATCACTCTCCAAACCCATCACCCGGGTTGGTCACATGATACGACAGCACATTCCATAGGGAAACCCTTGAGAGAATATGCAAGGCCTATAAATTTAATATGACCTTTTCATATCTAGATAATAAGGATCTCAATTCACAACAAAAAATTTCCATCATTAACAAGTAACAAAATTATCTAGTTACCAATTTAGCTATTTGACTGGTATTAGTGATGCTCTAACTATTCATTCTCTCACTAATGATCCCAAATCGTAGCCAAGCAATAAGCATCATCCTACAACTCTGAAAAGAGAAGTGAAGGAGCGGTGTGAACTTTACAACCCAATAAATATCTCCACACATCCACACTAGCATTATACTAATATAAATTTGAAAATAGAAAATAATCAAAGCTAATATAAATATGAAATTATAGAACTGTTGATACCAACTATAATTATATGAGCTCATGAATACATCACATAGCATCAAAATACCTTTCAATGCAACAATGATCCCAATTAATTATCATTGTTTTTGGCCCGTGGTGGGGGATCAGCAATACCATATTTCTGGCCTGTGACAAGGCATCGATAGTACTACGTTTCTAGCTCGTGGCAGGATATCAACAGGTACCACGTTTCTAACCTGTGGTGGGGCATCAATAGTACCACATTTTCGGCCTATAGCGGGGCATCAACAAGCACCACGTTTGGGGATGGTGGGGCATTAGCAACATGGCTAGTTTGGAGCGCTACAACCAACTGTCCAATTATACAATTTATTTTTTATACTTATGAAGTAAATAAAGCTATATTCTTTGCAAAATTCGATGTGCACGAGTATCAAAATTCATGCAACCCAAATCAGCAACATATGCTACATATATACATAAAGAACCATACATCCTCAACAGATAGTCATGCAATGAGTGGTTATCATATTCCAAGCTAAGCCAAAATCATTGATGCACAAAAATGGTATATATATATATATATATATATATATATATATATATATATATATATATATATAGGTGATCAATGTCCAAGGATTCATGCCACTACCAATGACAGACACAAACACAATGCGTGCTGACCCACTTGATCCGAGAACTAAGATGTAGAGTACCCTACTTAGTGTCTTCTTGTCCAGGACATGGTAGATGGTCACACAATGCCAGTCTAGGACCCCGTTAGGATCGACCGGAATTCACATAGGTGTCGAGACCTACCATTGATCCCCTAAAGTATGTAGAGAGAGAGTGATGAAGAGAGAGGGAGGAGAGAGAGCAAGAGAGAGAAAGAAGAAGAGCAGATCAAATAGGGGAGGGTAGCTTCGGCTTGATCTAGATGGGGGAAGCCCAAGTGGTCAGTGGCAGTGCCAAGCGTCTGCTTGAGGTTCGGCCTCCAACGGAGACTGATGGTATCAACGACCATGGTGGCAGGTGATGGCGAAAAGGTGAAGAAAACTGATGATAGTTCGGCCTAAAATAGGGAACGAAAGTTGCTTGGCTCGTTGGCCAGTGATGGGTCTCTTTCAATGATCATAGGGGTGGCTGAGAGCTCGAATAAAGCTCTGGCAAGAACCTTAGCCTCAATTCACGACGTAGCTGGTGAAATAGAAGAGGTTATAGCCAGAATAAGGGAGAAGAATCACAATTCGGGGCAATCTTGTTCAACCAAATTCGATGACTCACCAATGCTACTCAAGGCGACGACGACAGCCATAGGATTGGAAAAAGGAGGAGAAAGATTAGGGGTCGTTACCTCGATTCCGATGAGGTATGATGGGGGGCTCCGTAAGGTCTTCCAAGGAAATTTCTTTCAAAGAATTTGCGATCGATGATGATTTGGAGGGAATCTTGATGGTGGGGTACTAAAGAAGGCATCTCTATTTATAGAAAAGCCCTAGGGCTCCGCCTAATTGTGGCGGCCCTGGGCTTCCTTCCCTCGATAGAGTCAAAAGAGGATACAGACTTCCATCGGGAGTCTGCATCCACCGCCTCACGTGTAAGGCATGCATCCTCGTGTAAGGCATGCGCCCTTGCCTCACGTGCGAGGCATGCACGAGGGTCAGTACGTGCCCTTTCTCAGTTGGCCCAACCAAGTTCAAAATTGGGTTCTCACATTCTCCCCCCTTAAAGTAATTTCGTCCTCGAAATTCATGTACTTGAGGCTTCAAAGAGTTGAAGATGCTAAATCCTTATCTCATCCTCGAGCTCTTAAGTAGCCTTCCTTTTGTCTATGATTTGAATTGAAACCTCTCCATCATAACACGCTCTGAATCAAAGTTGATGTTTTTCGATTAGCTTCACAATGACTCAACCCTTCACACTTCCATTGCGCAACTCTGATCTAAACCCACCAAAATTCTCTAAGTTAGATACATAATTTTCGATCAAAATACTACTCTATACTTAAATCAATATGACCCAAAATTTGTTAAACCACACCCCATAGATTATAACCGGAGACAAATTCACCATCCCCTCTATAGAAATCCTATGGATCATTTCTGTCTCAATTCCTAGTGATCATAAATATAAGCTTTGATTACCACTTTTGTCATGCCTTGAACCCATCATCAGGGTTGATCACATGACATGGCTGTGCATCTCCTAGTGCAAGGCCCAAAAGAATATGCAAGGCTTATAAATTCAATACAACGTCTTCATAATTGGATAATAATGATCTTAATTAACAATAAAATAGTTCTATCATTAATAAGTAACAAATTATTTAGTTACCAATTCAGCTATTTGATCGGTGTCAATGATGCTCTAACTATTCATTCTTTCACCAATAATCCCAAAATGCAACCAAGCAATAAGCATTCCGCAAATCTGAAGAGAGAAGTGAAGGAGTGGTGCAAGCTTTACAGTCTAGTAAGAATTTCCACACACCCATACCAGCATAATAGTAATATAATTTTGAAAATGACAAATAATTAAAGTATAATGCTATAAAACTCTTGACACCAACTATCCAATATAATAACATAAGTATGCTAGATCAGCAATATATCATATAGCATCAAAATACCTTTCCATGCAATAATGACACCCATTAATTATCTTTGTTTTTGTTTTGCATAATTCTGATCAAATAATGTTTTAGCATTTGGACTTTGGACTAACCATGACCATATTTTCTGCCCATGGTGTGGCATCAATGGTGCCACGTTTCTAGCCCGTGGCGTTATTGTTTTTGATAGGGTATCAATAGTACCACATTTATGATTTATGGTAGGGCATCAACAGTACCATATTTTCAATCTGTGGTGGGGCATCAACAAGTACCACATTTTCAGTCCATGACGGAGCATGAACTACATGGCTAGTTTAGAGCACCACAATCGTTCGATTATACAATTTATTTTTTATACTTGTTAAGTAAATAAAGCTATATTCTTTATGAAATTCGATGCACACGAGTATCAAAATCCATGCAACCCAAAATCAGCAACATATGCTACATTGATACATAAAGAACCATACATCCCCAACATATAATCATGCAATGAGCTGCGATCATATTCCAAGCGAAGCCAAAATCATTGATGCACGAAAATAACATATATATAGACGATCAATGTTCAGGGATTCTGATCTCTACGTGTGATAGACTCAAACCACAATGCGTACCACACTTCTTGATCTAAGAACTAAGGCATAGAACATCATTCTCAGCATCTTCTTGCCCAAATGATCGCTCACCTACAAAGCCAAGTCTCATCAACAAAATAATCATAAACAACCACGGTCGATGGTGGAAAATTACATGACATGGTAGATGGTCGCACAATGCTGGTTCGAGACCTCGCTTAGGATTGATCGGGATTCACAAAGGTGTTTGGACACTTCATTGGTCCTTTAAAGTATGTAGAGAGAGAAAGAGTGATGAAGAGAGAGCAAGAGTGAGAAAGAAAAACATATCAAATAGGAAAGGGCGGCTTGGGCTGGATCTAGATGGAGGAAGCTCGGGCTGTTAGCGGCAGCCGCAAGCTTCCGCTCGAGGTTCAGCCTTCGACGAAGATAGCGACGGCGAAAGGGTGAAGAAAATTGATGATAGGTTGGCCTAAAATAAGAGGTGGTTGAGAGCTCGATTAGAGCTTTGGCAAGAACCTTAGCCTTAACCCACAACAGGGTTGGCGGAATAGAAGAGATTATAGCCGGAATAGAGGAGAAGAATCGCAAAGCAAGGGTGGTCTTGTTCAACCAAATCCGACGACTTGCTGGTGCTATTCAAGGTGATGATGACAACCATGGAACCGAAACAGGGAGGAGGAGAAAGATTAGGGGTTATTACCTCGATTCTGATGAGATATGATGGGGGCTCGGTGAGGTCTTCCAACAAGAATCCAAGGAAATCTCGACCAAAGAACTTGCAATTGACGGTGATTTGGAGGGAATCTCGACGGTGGGGTACTAGAGAAGAAGGCATCTCTATTTATAGAAAAGCCCTAGGGCTCCACCCGATTTTGGCGGTCCTAGGCTTCCTTTGTTCATTGAAGTTACTAGGTGTGCCAGGTGAAATTATGAACTTGCTATCTGTTGCAGAGTAAAAGAAGAGGTGAGTTGATTGTAACCTCCAAGATATTGTGACTTAAAATTGAAAAAGCTTGCCTTAGTATATGATGCAACTTTAATCATGATAGTGGTGATAAAGGATTTGCTAGGATAACAACAAATACATGGTCTGAGGCTTTTGGTTATGTTGATGGTTGAAAGTAGGATGCTCAGGTTTTAGTCTCCTAAAAATACGTATTGTATATATTTGTAAACTTTTTTGCATTGGCATCATGAGAAGCATTTTCCAGTTTCTATTGGAACCATTTTGGGTGTATATGTACTATGCTTATCATATCTTATTTGGATTTTAGACAACAAAAATGCTTCTGGTTGAGAGGCATGTGGAAGTTGCATTAGTTTCCGATGTTTTACAACTTTTTTTGAGGCAAAAAAAATGTAACACCTGAAATGGTAGTTGTGGCATATCTAACCAAAACATTACACCAAATTGTTATTTGTACATTTTTATCTTGTTTTGATATGTTGTGGACAGAACTGGTATGTCCTTGGTTGAAACACATGATTCTGGACGAAACACATGATTCTGGACAAAACACCTGACTTTCATCATAGAGGAGTAGAACAGTATTCAGTATGGAGAATATATATTCATTTCCAAAGATCATCCCTGTTAAACATTGCCAAAACTATCAACTATCTATGGAAATCTAAGTGGTCTTAGTGTCAACTGTTTAATACTTTATGTCTTGCATATTGTTTAATTAGCTTTTTCATATTTACATCATTTTTTTGATATATTATAAGTATGATATCCTCATTACTGGTTCATGTTGGTCCAACTTTGTGGTAGTAAATGAAAAGCCGTCATTTGGTCCAAACAAAACTTTCTGCCTTATTCTCCATATATATAACTCCTTGGCAAAATTTCTTGTTTTGAAAAGAATAGTTATGACTTTATGCTAGAGACTGATGCTTTGTGGGATGTAGTGGGATTGTTTTAGCTTGTTTCATCTCTTTGGAGGCTTTTCTTTTCTGAGAGCATTGTGGAAGGATAGTAAAAATTGATGGTTCATGCACATTCGTTACTATATTTTCTTAATGTTCAGGTCTGCCTTCAGATATTCATGTCATGCAGCTTGTGTATGTGGCATTGTTGCAACTTGTTCTGTGTGCTTTTACTTTTTCTTTTTTACCTTTTTCACATTTTCCTTTTAGTAGAATGTAATATATCACATCATTAAAATTGATGCACAAAGCAAATTAATCCCTGAATATGTTTGTGCCCTTAATGGGTTTGGTCTAGTTATTCAATTTTGTGTGGAAGATCCTTTGTCCACCCAAGATCTTTGGTTCAGGAACTTTGCCACTCCATTGGTGTTACCAGGTTTCATAGTCATGTATCCCTGATCGGTGATGCTCATGGCAGCCATTGCGCATTCTGTTACCATGCTACTGGTTCAATTTGTGGCATGGTTTATGAGGAAAATGGTGTCATACTGAAAACATAATCCATATATTTTATAATCTGTCTCTTTATTGCATACAGCCAACATTCAACCTGTATCCTTTAATTTTTTCGTTCCTCAGATCTTCCTCATCAATAGTTTAGAAATTTTCCTTTCCTCGAGTATAATGAAAATTTTCCCTTTGTTTTTAAAATTAAATTAGCTTTTCCTGGATATTGATTGTGAATATAACAATGTTTATGCTGGTCCACAGTATTAACTTGTTATTAAAACATTGAGTATTGAACTGTGCCATAAAATTTTATTTGGCTTGCTTGTAGGAAACACCTGCTGTCGTTAAGTCCTACTATAACAAGAGAATAGTTGGCTGCCCTGGTGGTGAAGGTGGTAAGTTACTTTTGTCACACTTATGACAAGCTAGTTCTTTGACATCTGTTGTATTTTGATTGACCCTGGCTCATCATCTTTCAATTTCTCCAAGAAAAGAAGTATGAGGAAAAGAATGTTTATCTTTCAATTTCTGTTATATGAAAAGGAAACTGAAAGGAAGGAAAGTTCTAAAATAAGATGCCACCAGTTGACCGCGTTTGATGTTAGTTCAAATTCTTGATGTGTTTGCAGAGGATGAGCATGATGTTGTCTGGTTCTGGCTGGAGAAAGACAAACCACACGAGTGCCCTGTGTGCTCCCAATATTTTGTGGTAATTGAGATGGCTTGTAAAATTCCTAGTGTACCACCAAACAGGATTATATAGAAATATTCTATATTTTTGGCTGCTTTTATGTCTAGGAGTAAGAGTTCCTGATTAATTTCATATCATTTTGCAGTTGGAGGTGATTGGTGAGGGAGGGGACCCAGAAGCACACAGTGATGATGAACATCACTAGGGATAGGACTCCTGGAAATAAAAATATTTGGTGAGATGGTTGGTTTCTGTCATACCGTGAATCTTCAGAGAGCTTTAGGTCATTCTGTTTGACCAATATTCTTGCCTGTGAATCTGAAGGCATTTCCTGTTGGCTGTTTTGCTTGCATGGTGTAATGGTCATCTACGTGACCTTTGGATTATTTTATGCCTTTTGATGCATTGTCGAATAATCAATGGCCACGTTAAGTTCTGTTCTTTCCTTTGCTTGTAGTAAATCAGAAAGGTTTTTTCCTGTGGTGTTAGTTTGCATGTACTTTCATCTATAGTTTGCTATATTTGATCTATCTATTTGCAGGAAACCTTTGCTCTTAGAAGCAACATGTCAAGAAAATTGCTCAGGTAGGGCTGCAATTTGCTTTCTAGTTGCTATAGTCTGTTGGTATTTATGTTGCTGCTGCTAGAGGAGCAGCGAGTGTGTGGATGGATTCTTTAGGGATGACCAAAAGGTTCCACCAACATTGTGGTTATAATACCGTTATCTTTCAATCGTATTCAAATAATGGTTGGTGTAGTTAAGAGTAACTGAGCTTTTTATCAATTAGGATCCAACTATGAATTCAAGTAACTATGTTGAAAAATGTTGACATTGCGAAGTGTAAGACAGGATCATGATTGATTTTCCATGTGTGTTCAGGGCAAGCCCAAATGGCTACTGAGTGCTGACTATGTGGAGAATTGTGGAGCCACTGTAAGTTTGAGCCTATTGCAGAGGGGACTGTAGGACCGTCTGCCTGGGGTATGCAAGATATATTATATTCAGGTTGCAGGTTCAATTCCCAAGGGAGAGAAGGTCCTAACTGGAGCCCGCCTTATTTAGAGGTTGCTATTTTAGGAGTGGCAAGATCTTATAACTTGAGGAGGTCCTATCCCTGGCATGCTCCCGATGAGGATTGTATATACATATGAAAGGGGGTTTTTGTGGGACTGGAAAAGTGGATTTCTGTATTCAAGACTGCTTCTCATGTATGTTATCATCTATGGTAAGATTTCGTTCAATTTATCTGTGTTACTAAAGAAGTGGGAAGGTGGGATGCAGAGTTTGTGATTTGTTCGCTCCAGAGGAGCGGAGGTGGGACGAGGCCCTTGTCAGGCGGATGTTTGGAGAGCAGATTGCTGAGCGGGTCTTGCCTTTGTCGATCCTTGCAGGGAGAGTAGATAGGAGAGTCTGAAGTATGATCGAGAGGTCTGTCGTGCCAGCCTGGGACTTATCTGGAATGGTCGAGAGATTTCTGGCTTGGCAGATTAATAAAGGATGGATTTGGAGGACGCGCATATCCATCTCTGTGTAGCCATGTTTCTCTAGAAGGTGGCTTGGGGGTATTTGCTTATTAGAGGCGTACTGGTGCGGCAGAAAGTGAGGATCTCTTTAGTCTGTGCGGTTTGTTCGGAGCTGGAGGAGTCTATCTACAATGTTTTCATTGAGTGTCTGCAAGCTAGTCAAATTTGGGAGTATGCCATGGCTCACCCCGATCTGCAGTAGGGGTGGACGTCCATTGAGGACTACTTGTGCTTCTTGAAGGCCTCCGTGCGGGGGTTCGGGCTTGAGGAGAGGAGGACACGTGCCTGCCTACTTGGTCTGCCATTGTTGGCTGGATAAGAATGCTCGGATCTTCAAGAATGGCAGCTCTTATCCGAGGGTGGTGGTGGACAGGGCTCTACTGCATGCGGCGTAGATTTTCAGCACTACTGAGGCATCGTGTGTTGGGTTGCATTAACTATGCAAAGCTGGTGCTGGGATCGCATCCTCCTCGAGAGGTACTCGGCCACAGTGATCGAGTGGATTCAGAGTCGAGGATGCGCTACTGGGGCAGATCGCTGCTCCACGACATCCACTGACTATTCGAGGGGTGCAGCTTCCATCAGGCCACCCATATACATAGGGAGGCAAATGGTGGTACAAACTGGGTTGCCTCCTTTGCAGCTCACCACTTTTATCTAGGTGAACCATGTGTCATTGTCTGAGCCCTTGTGTAGTATTTCTTTTTCGATCTTGTTGGCTGCATTCATATTCGTTGTGTGTGAGCCGCCGTTGTAAAAAAAAAAAGAAAAAAAAGAAAAAAAGAAAAAAGAAAGAAAGAAAAAAAAGAGAGAAAGAAGTGGAAGAAGAAGTGGGAAGGTTTATGAGCTGCATTCTTATAGCCTTTTTTCAAGATCTCAAACTCTATGAATTGCTTCAGCAGCTATTTTTGGGCTCAAATAGGAATCAAGTGTTTAATTTGTGCTGTTATAGGTCTATTGTATATTAATGCTTTGATTACCAACGATTAAATACTTATATACATATTATGCATGTATATGCATACATATTTTATTAGAATCATAAGGTTGTGTCTCGATGCCGAATAATTAACTATCCCTGGATAACCTTTTTACTCGCTCATATTCATCGTTCAATGAGCTAATCAGCGAATAAAGTTATTCTTTGTTTTGTTGAGGGGATGGTAATAAATACCATCCAGGGTACAAGTGATGAAGAAAATAGGGGCGTTGAATTAGCTTTAAACTGGCCATCCATCTTGAATAAGGTTATCATATCTTTTGTATGGTGTGTGGTTGATTGGCTGGATAACTTTAGGTTTCTGGATAGCTAATTGGGGATGGCTAGTGTTGAGCGCCGATAATTATCACCTAACCAATTAACCACAGGGCTGGTTAAATTGTTATTTGTCTACCCCTTAATTGGCAACACATCTCTGTTGAGATGGCAGAAATGGCGTTTGGTTGCAACAAGCACGATTAAGTCTCATTTTCTTTTGCTATAATTATCATATTATATATCTACAAGCATATAGTCATGGTCGTACATGGAGTCCTGTTACTTAAATAATGAGCTTGTCGGATCACGTAAGTTAATAGAGGCTCATGCGTAACTGGAGTCAAATCCTGTACATCTTCATATTACGAGACAAGTGAAAAAAAAGAAAAGAAAAGAAAAGAGAGGAAATTAATAGTGCTTTTAAATCCATTTGACAATCAAAAGGAACAGTCGCTGTTTCATGATAAAAGATTTGAGATCCGATTGGTACCTAACTTGGATTCTACCTCTATATATTCTCAGGCACTAAATCTTTTCAGTTCTTCTCTGGAGCTATTTGCTATTTATTGCCTTCGGTGCTTTCTTGCTTTACTTTTAAGAATTTCGCCCCACGCGTCTAGACCACATCAAGAGCCTAAAGCAGCAAAAATTCTCAGTCTCTATCTCTCTCTGCATCTTTCTATCACCATTCAATCATATCCAGAGGATTCTTGGTTCGTTTTGCAATCATTCTCTTCCAAAATGGCCCAGAGAGATATCAACTTGGTAGGCGAGCTTTCATTTTTATGATGACGAAGTGCATCTGCCGAGATCTCGTGACCACACATCAAACAGTAGAGATGATGACTGAAGAATCTATCCTTTGTCCTAAAACATGCATGATGATGTCCTCCAGTCCTGTTCCTTTTTACTCAGATTATCGACTATAAAATATTTGTTATTGATTCCATACACAGACACATGCATAAACACATATATTGTTTGGATGGTGCCTAAATCTGAACCGCGCTGAGTTGGGAGTAACCCTCTTGCTTTTGTCAATACATCCATATATACATACAACGATACCTATATTTGTGGTCTCTATATACGTGCACTCATAGAGACGCAGGGTAACATATTTGTTCTCTCATCTTCAAAATCAATAATAACGCCGTCTAAATTGAAAACCAAAATTATTGATCATGATCTGCAAATCAAAATTCATGTATATTTGTGCTCTTTGATCTATGCATCGATCAAGTCAATACAAAAAAGAATATTTTTAATCACCTAGCGCGATAAAATATATGATAGGGTATATAAATTAAAAAAATTATTTTGTAGTCATGATATATGCATCTTAAAATATGCGTAGATTTATTCATTAGGTTTTAATGATTATCTTGTAAAAATATAGCACCCTGATATTAAAACCGTCAATTTTGACAGATTCAACTAAATACATTACCACCACAACAGGCACCTAATGGGTCCCTGATTGTCCCTTACATGATGGTGATAATTTGTCCCTTCTTAAGGAACAAGATGGCACTAATATTTGACATGCGAAATGCAACCATAAATTATTTGTTTCTTTGAGAGAAGTGCAAGCTTTTCCTTCCATTCACAACACTGTCCAATCTGTAACCATGATACGCGGAAGGGGATGCTTCGATATCCTAATTAATTAGAACACCATCATTCAATTCTCCTAGCAAATAGCTATTTACTTGCAATGCTAATTTAGGGGTTTGAGGTGAAAGGATATTGATAAAGGCCAGACCCCAAAGATGATTCTAGATAATACAGAATATCATGTCCACTAATTACTCCGCCCCTCCCTATGTATTTGGAAATTTGATGCCCCAAGTTCGCATTTACGCATAAGATATCGAAGCATCCACATATATAGTAAACCCTATGATGCATGTACATGTACCTACAAAATGCCAAGTCCCAGTTGTAGAGGTCCTCCCTCAGAGCCCGTGCATAGGTGCATAGGTGCAAAGGTGAGAATAGAATCAGTTGCTGTGCAGCTTCAAATTTCTTTTTTTTGACAAGCAAAAAGAGAGAATAATAGTGCTTTCAATTATATCTGATAATCTAAAGGAAAAGAATGATAGGGATATGTGTCACGTCACGAACCCAGCACCTAGGTCCGGCATGCGACATGATTGCACACTTCTTAGGGCAGAACCCTAGAAAATATGCGAGGCCTAAAAATATATTACAACCTCAATATTCGTAATCAATAATGATCTCAATTTATACCAAACAATAAAGTTGATCCAATTACAAAATTTGATCATCCAACTAGTACTAGTGATGCTTTATCTAATCATCCCCTTCACCTGTGATCTCAACTATAGCTATGTATTATGCAACATGCAACTCTGAAAAAGAGAAAGAATAAAAAGTTGTGAGCTTTACAACCTAGTAAGAATCCTTGCACATCCACACCAATACAATAATAATTTAAGTTTGAAAACCATAAAAAATTATTTAACATATTATGAAATTACAAACCGACTACAAATAATGCTCGAATAATCAATATAAATATGTATATAAAAAATTAATAGAAATCTAGCTACTCAAGAGTGATATATCGGATGATATCTCATAAATTTTTATTAGTATTTTCAATGCTTTTCATTCTATTCCTTTTTAACTTGATCCGGATCAATTATCTTTCCAACTTTGGACCAAATTTCAGTTCCATTTCCTACCCTATGAAGGGGTCTGCCAAGATATCACATATCCAACATATGACGGGGCTTGCTATAGTTTCGCATTTCCAACCTATGATGGGGGTTGCTATAATTTCACATTTCCAGCCTGTGATGGGCCTATCAAAGTATCACATTTTTGGCCTGTGATGGAGTCTACCATAGTAACGAGATAAGCTCCAAGTTCTTATTTATTCAATTTAGTTCACATTCACACATTAGTTTCTTTTTATTTCTAGCTTTAGAATAATCACGGTCACATTTTTCTACCTGATGGGACAATCAATATAACATGGTTAGTCCAAAGCAACACATCCATTAGTCTGATTATGCAAGTGTAAGTTATGTATATATATGCATCCATCATACTATCAATTATAAGCATATATGATCAAAATATGATTTAATACAGAAACCATCATAAAACTATTCTTGCTTCTTACTTATCTAGATCCTTAACATACCATATATATATAGATACAAAAATATCTATATTATGCAGGTTAGTGTATAAGAATTTTTACCTCTTTGCTGATAGCCCAGATATACTAATCATCTACCCACACCGTGGTCTACGAACCGGGGGTGCGCAGAATCCTGCTCAATGTTCTTTTGTCCAGAAAATTGTTCTTCTATAGAACCAAATCAACATAAAAAATTATTTGAGATATCTGACAACCCAGAACCCTTTACTGGTCCACTCAAGGGTTTACCATTATGTAGCAATCTAGGACTACCCTTTGAGCCCCTTTAACTAAAATTTCTTTGGATCAAGCTAGAGAGAGAAAATACCAACAGAAAGAACCAGAAAGAGAGAGAAACTAGGGTATAAAATTTTGTTGGGCTTTGTTCCTATCCAGATGACTATAACCCTATACAAAATTAGGGCTCACTGTGAAAATAGACTTATATATGAAGATATACAAGGCCAACTAGATAACAACGCTTAATTATTTGAATCAATCACTACAGCGTAACTTAATCTATCTGATCAAGAAATATATATATCCAATCAATGAAATAGATCACGGGTTATCAATTATAGATCTAATGGTAACTGACAGCAGTAGGGGTGCAGGACAGACAGGGTCAACTAGGTAGCAGCATCCAACGATCCAGGTCGGTCCGCTCTGGTCAATCAAGCTAGTCAACTCATGAAACAAGAATCAGCTTATAGTACAAGTAACGCAATAGAGATTCATGATGATAGAGCCCAACGAAACTTGGCAATGGTCAGGATAAGGCTAGCATGATGGGTGGTCGCAGTGACACTAGTCCAGAACTCTCTAGTAGGTCAATCCGAGTCTACAATGAGAATATTTGGGACTCTTCTATTGGGTCCAGAGAATCATGCAAAGAGAGAAAAACAAAGAAAGATAAACCAAGAGAGAGAGAGGAGAGAGAAAAAAGAGAGAGGGCTCTCTTCTTCTTCTCCAAAATAGGGGAGAGCCCGATCTTACCCTCTTCTTCTTGGATTAGGGGGTGGCAACCCAAGGTGGTCGAGTTTCGGCGATAGCGACCTTTAGCCGTGGCACCATCGGCGACGGCGGTTGGCCGATGAGAAGAAGGAAAAAAAGGAGGAAGAATATCATCAAAGAACTAATCAAACTTGGCCTGATCATGGATATTTTTTAACCCACCACCACATGATCTCAAGGTCCTCAGGGGCGGCAAGGCTCGCCCTTTTTTCGGCAGCTGATGCCAGTGAACACGGAGGGAAGAGATGCTGAAACAAGGCACCCCTGTTTCTAATTAAATCCTAGTGATTATTAGCTGGCTCAAATTCAAGCAAAGACAGCTATAAATCTAGAAAAAGAAGGAGAGGAAGGCAAGCGTCACTCGCCTCGATCCGACAAGATTTTGGCGGCCCTTTTTGACGATGAATCAAATAGATATCTCAAAGAGAGAAAAGGAGCCTTAAATAGATTGAATCCCGGAGTTCTAGCCGGTGTTGGGATTGCCTCAGGACTCCCAGAGTCCGGTAATATTGGAGGAGGAAGAAGACTCTGATTGGAAGTCTTCTCCTCCTTTGTGTGCAACAGGGCATGCCCGAGCTTGGGCCTGGCCTCTTCGGGCCGGCCCACAAGGCCAAGGCTGGGCTATTACAATATGAACAAAGGGTTTGACAATCGAGGTAGCTAGCTAGATTTGTCCTCCTCCTTTTCTTGGTTGTTTCTGATGGCTTCCACTCTAGCAATTTGGACCACGGCAAAGCTCCAAGCACGCGCTTTGGGGATCCTATGATCAACCACTTGACGGGGCCGCGCCCATGCTAGTTTGTCTCCATGGCCGGACATGATAAAATTGCAGGAAGCATTTCGTTAGTTTCGCTGATCCAAGGAATCTTTTGAATTAACCATGCGGAGTTTAGCTGGATCACCTAGCAATGGAGGTTTTGACAACCAAAGCAAATGATCCCCATGGTCATGCATTGTTCATAGAAAACTCGATGCAAGATGGAGTTAGGACAGAACTCCACCAATAGCTGGAGAATAAATTAAGATAGGGTTGAAAGTTGTAGAAACCAGATCAGGAAGCAGCAACAATTTTAATCATTACCCAAATCATTGTTGTTGTTGAGCAATTCGTTGTCAAGTCCCCTCAATACCAAAAGCAAGCAATATTATTCATAAAAAATAAAATAATAAAATAGAATGAATTGAGACGGCATTTTGTAGATATATAATTATTTTTAATATAACAAATATTTTTTGATTTTCCAAACACATGGAAGGGGCAAAAGAAGCATCTTTATTTTCTGCAACAATTTTTAATCTCCAGTAGACTTCCTAGTAGGATTTGAATCTAGACAAACTTCTGATCATCTATTAGAGAAAAAAGAATAAATTGATCTTATAGGATTTCTAAAAAATTCTTTGAAATGTTAAAAAAAAGAAACAAACTCGAGGATAGTATCTGGAAGAAAAAAAGAAAGTAGAATTGTTCGAAACAAAGAAATGCAACAACCGGAACCGTATATCATCTTCTTGAATAATCTAATCTTTTAATTGTTCAACCATTTCATTTTACTAGGTTCAATGTCCGCTAGATCAGTTAAAATTTGTATGTTTCGATGCAACAACAAGATGTTATTTGTAACAAGTAGTTTGATTGGAAATAGTTTGATCCTCTTGTTTTCCGAATCCATAGATCCATAAATTGAGATCCTAATGCACATAGATACAATGTTCCATGGAATCAGCCTGCAATCCAAACCAAGGACAGATTTTTATAGACAGCTTATCCTCGCAGGATTGCAATTCCTTGTTCCGACTACTTGTAACACGTGTGCGCTCTCGGCATAGGGACATAATGACTTGACGTCACACTCTAGTACTTTGGTTTTTGGGTCGAGTTGTTCGCCATCATCCCCATGCAAATAATAGAAAATGGGAAGGTGGAGTTGCATAAGATTCTCTTTGCATGCGGAGGAGCTGACGGGCCTAATTGTAAGCCAAGCTCTCTAATATTCCCCGCGAGAAAAGGAGATGGTAGTTTAGATTCACTCCAGTTGTTTATTACGTTTGCATGATGGGACGGATCGACTTGCCACCCGCAAAAGGTTTATAAAAAGAAGGATTTGCAAAGGGGCATTCCCAAACCAACCTAAAATAGAAGTGGGAGTGTACTTGCCATGGGCTCTTCATTTTCCAATATTTTTCTTGTGATCGATCTTGATTTCTTTTTAATATTTTTCATATCTATTACCTACTGTTTTAATATTTTTCTAATAATACATATATGTTTTTTGATTTAGATCAATGAAAGAAATACTTGGTTTCCTTTTTCACGCCTCAAATGAGAGAGCCCAATATTGCCGAGCGGCTAAAAGAAAAAGAAAAGTAAAACATGCACCAAAAGCATGAACAAGATAATTAAAAGTAAAGATATTGAATCAACTTTTATTTAATCTAAAATTTTGCAATACTGATAGATCCAATATATATAATTTATAAAGATAAGATAATATAAGTGAGGCATCGAAGAGAGAAATGAGATTACAAAAAGAAGGGGGAATTAATGCTTAAATATTATTTAATCTAATTTCAAGTGTCTTTCATACACTAAAATTATATAAGATGCACTCTAGAGTAGATCGAATCTTTGCTATAGTGAAGAATCCTAGAGCTAAGATACAAGGTTGAAGTAGGCTATTTGGTGTAGACACCATAGTAGATCTGTCGTATAGTCTTGTATGAGGATATTTGAGAGAGAGTCGATGAGGCCGTCTTGTTATCTGTTATGAAAGAGAGAGTTATTTCCAACCAAAACTTCACCTGGGATGGTTGCTTCTTGTCCTGGTAACTTCAATTCTGAGGTTGCTTGCATGATTCACTTTTTTATTCTAAATAATTTCTTTTAGAAAGTTAAATTCCAGTAAAAGACCGTCCATATGTGGCTACATATATGAGTGCAAGTGATCAAACATAGTCATCATGCATAAACTAATAATGAACCCGATATTGGTCGAGCAATATATTTTTTGACCATTTTTTATAGTTGACCGATGGCCGATTAATTTTCAGGTATAAATCTGCCCATTTAAGGACAAAGTATTCTTTGTAGCCAAGAAACAAAAAGGACAAAATATTCCACACAGAAAATGCAAAAAAAGGGTAAAAAATATGAAACAAGCAAACAAACAAAAAAAAAAATCCTATGTTTCTGCTGTCTCTCATCAATTTGAGGTTAGTAGTTAAACTTGGCAAAGCATAGCCCTCTTCCATCTACTTCAAGCTCCTTCTTTATTTTCTTTCCACCTCCTTCTCTTATATTTTATTCATTAATATATATTATACCGCTGTATTGATGACGTGATCATGATGTGATTCTTCGGGGCTAGTTATCCCATTGAGAACGCCGGTAACGAAAGACTATTTAATGGTGTTATTATTGTAGATTCTTGGGGTTGGCATGGGTTCCCCCTCCACTGCCCCCAGGCATTGATTCCTGTATGCAAACCCAAAGCATCACTGCCTTTCTTCATTGCGCACCTTTTCCTTTATATTTTCACTTTGTCTCTTATTTGGCTCCATCGCACATGTCCCTTTTTGGCTCGATCGCTCATGCATGGGAGTGTGTGGTGCGCCCATAGATTCTCTACCCGAGAAAAAAAGCTCCCATGCTTTTCCCTTCTAGCTTTATCTTTCCTTATTCGGTGCTGTCTGTCCCCCCTTTTACCTTGGGCTTATAGGCCTTTTCCAGAAACTACTTGCAGCTGGTGTAAGCAGTAGCCTAGTGGGAAGGGGATCCATGGGCCTCCATGCACATTCCGCTTCCCACAGATGTGTATAAATAGAGGTAGATTAGGCAGCAGCACTCATCTCAGGACTCGGGAGGCAGGGGTTTCCAGTTGTGCCACCAAGATGAACAACGGGAGCAGCTCTTATGCTTCTGGTTTAAATCCTTTACTTTGGTGCACCGTAGAGCTGTAGTTTGATGCGTGATACGTTTTTTTAGTGGTTTAGGGTGTTGACATGGACAAATGCAGGTCCTAGGACTACGACTAGGAGGTCTCTTGAGTATGGGAGAACCTATGTGGTCAGACCGAAGGGAAGGCACCAGGCCACCATCGTGTGGCTTCATGGTCTTGGTGATAATGGAGCAAGGTATTTATTTATCCGTAACCAAACCTCCTCACCCATTTGCACACCGTGCACCTTCATGCATGTTGAAGCTAAGATTGCCCTCAACCCCAGTTGGCTTCCCATCGTGTTAATGAATCCGCGTTCTAATTCAAGACACGAGTTTCTAGTACATGTGGTTGCTCGAGTTATCTCGAGAAAATTGTTTGGGGTCTGTTTAAACATTACCGAAGTGCTACCAGTTCATAGTTATCTTTATAGATATGAGATGGCCAGCAAAGACTGTTGAAGATTGTTCTTACAGTATTCTTGTGCCCATGACTTTGTTCCAATTTTTACTGAAAATGATTAAGGAGAGGTTTTGTTCCTTTTTCTTTTCCCGCACATATTCCTAGTATTGCTTTACCTGAAATGATGCATATGTTTTTCCTTCTTTCCGAAAGCATGTGCTTGGTATGTGCTGCTGTTCTCTTTTTGGTGCAGACTGAGGGACTGAAAGGAGGTGGAGAATGTCAATGCCCTCTTGGCAGCTCATGGGGGAATCATGTCTTTTGAGACGTAGGGACCCCGTCTAGTTCATGCAGAGATTCCCACTCCAAATGATTCGATTGGAGGGGCCACGACAACCGTGAACATAATAACAAAGACAGTATTACCTTGCGCTTGTCGTATCTTATCCTTTCTTTTAGTGACTTGCTTGGATTACGACGGTCATGAATTAGAGAAGGGGACCACTGGTTCGGTGTCTTTGTTTCCACCTCATGCAGGAAGTTATTCGTTGCTTAATTCTAGGTACCAACTGTGCATGCCAAGCAAGCAAGAACTGGTGCCTCCCTGGTTCCTGCGATGCTTTTTGATTCAGATCTTTTCTTTTTCTGCCTCAAACCTTAGTATCTAATTAGCAGCCCATTTTCTCCTTTCTACGATAATTAATGAAGTATATCCATATCGAGTACATTGGCACGCATATATCCGGGCTTAAAGGTATAGCCAGGCAAATGGGGTGTTCTCCTTGCTCCAAAAAAGAGCCGTGCTTGTTGAGCCAATGGTTATTCCAGTATCCTTTTGTTCTATGAAAAAAGGTTGATGCTTGATATGATGAACATAGATGAAGCATCATGGTTGGTTCACTTTCCTTTTTGCTCTTCTACCCTCTTTCTCCCCCCCCCCCGGGTCTCTCGCGCGTGTTGGTATATAATTAAACGCGTGTGGTCGATCGGCTTGTTGCTGGAATGGCACATATTAACCAAACGCTAACCGCTGTCCTTTTTTCGAAATGATCTGCTTTCAAATGTGTGAATCAGCATTCATTCATTACTTTGATAAAATTTGCAAAACATGCATGCGTAATTTCTCGTTTCTGGATTTCTTTCGCAGCGGCTCCCGGCTCTTGGAAACTCTTCCTCTTCCGAATGTAAGTAGAATGATCATGTTTTACTTGAAGCACTCGACAATTTCTCAAATTACATCATACAGAGCTATTCTGTTCCTTACCAAAGCTATCGACTTTTTTAACTCGGTTGCTGCATAATCTGGTGGTTTGCCAGCATAATTTTAATAGCTTATTTACACCAAAGCTTATTAAGTGCAGATTAAATGGATATGCCCCACTGCTCCTACCCGACCTGTGGCAGCTTTCGGTGGATTCCCGTGCACTGCCTGTAATTTCTCTAGCTTAATTACCAACTTCCTAGCTTTGTTTCGAACAACCATTGAACTACATGCTCGCCGGTTTTGATAGCGACTTTCTCTATTTTCTTTCGCTGATAGTCACATCAAGGTCCCGTCTGATGTAGAGCTAAGAAGAATGCTTAATTATATTTTGAGCCTCCATTTTTTTTTCCTTTTGCCGTAGGGTTTGACGTTGGAGAACTTCCAGAGGATGGTCCTGGTGATGTTGAAGGAATGGATGTTTCAGCTGCACATGTTGCAAACCTCCTGTCAACTGAGCCTGCCGATGGTAAGCTCTTCAAGAAGGATACTTAGCTTGTTCATTACTGTATTTCCACATATTCATCAGGTCATGAAGTTCATATATTCGTATTGGCTTATATATTTCACTTTCTTTTTATTTCAATCATAGGCTGACGCATGTTAACCCACACATGCAACAAAATAGAACACTTTCCCATGGAGGGAGGGCGATTAGCCAAAGACATTACTATAATGCTAAGCTCTCTCTTTAGTAGAGGTTCTGAAATCGAGTCATGGGAGCTGCATCGTTGAATATTTGGCCTGGGTGATTATAAAGCGGACAGATCTTCCTACATCTTTCTCTTTAAAGAATACAACGTCAAGCAAAGAATTTGCCCCATTGTTAATATTGTATGGTCGAAACTAATAGATGCGCAAATAACTAGCTAGCAAGCTTTAGGTTCCAATAAGAAATGAAAAAGAACGTAGCTTGAAAAATGTGGATGTCTCCTAGATGTTGATAAGAAAATATGTATCCAAGGATTAATCTTTTGCAATTTTTCATATCCTATCTATATCACCTATGCTGTACCATGTATGTGCAGTGCATAATCTATATGGGCTTGTATTCCGGAATGCTTGCTAACCTCGAGAATATTAAATTGCTTGTTACAGTAAAACTCGGTATCGGTGGCTTTAGCATGGGTTCTGCGATTGCCCTATACTCTGCCTCTTGCTACGCTTATGGTAGATATGGAAACAGTAATCTGTATCCAGTCAACCTAAGTGCAGTCATTGGTCTAAGTGGCTGGCTTCCGTGTGCTAGGTACGTTCCATTTTGGCACACAGAGATCTTTTCATCATCTTTCTCATATCTCGAACGAAATCAAGCCCTTCAGTTTATTCCACACACATTATCTAGGACCTTGAAGTACAGGGTGGAAAGTTCACCAGATGCTGCAAGACGGGCTGCCTCCTTGCCTCTTCTGGTCTGTCATGGAAGAGGTATATCTATGTGCAGACAAACAACTAAGCTGTTAATAACCTTAAATGCATTCGCTTACATATATTTTTTCTGCCATGAAGCACAATTCCAGTGATGAATAAGCCATGGATTAAATAATGACATTGAAATTGGAGAAGTGATGGATGCCAGGTGTCTTGATTTCTACTCTCTCTATTTTTGCAGGGGATGATGTGGTCCTTTATAAACATGGGGAAAGATCTGCTGAGGTTTTAAGATCATCTGGATTTCGAAATTTAACGTTCAAAACTTACAACGGGTATGAAAACATTTGTTTAGCAAGATTTTTCCCAGAAAAGAGTATTAGCTGCTTTTTACATGATCAAGTTATTGGCACTATGCAGGCTTGGCCACTACACGGTCCCTGAAGAAATGGATGATGTTTGCAGGTGGCTTACTGAAAGATTGGGGCTCGATAGGTCCCGCTCATAACTAGGGAGCTTCAGTAGGACTTTGATAACACCACAAAATGGGGGAAAGAACTATCTAATAACTACAATGAATAGACAAATATATATATACACACACAAACACAGACATATTCACAAGTTTGTTTCTTCGGCTGGTTGGCTTGGCATTAATGTCTCTAGACATTTATAGTAATATCACTCTTTCAGATGTTAGTGGTATGGATATGGATTTTACCTGTGTGTTATCTAATTGTTAAGTGACTATTTCTCTATGACATGAAAGATTTTGAAAATACTTCCTGGTGGTTGAGGCTCGCCGGCAATGGTACTATTTCTATGTTGTTAATGTTAATCAACATTGATCCCATGCAAACTGCAGTATTATATATGGTTGAGCTCATCGAATATGCCACGACGTGATCGCATCATCGAGAATTATTTTATGGTTTAAATAGATTGGATATGTGCATGCTCAAGACTGGATTGAATGCATAGTCTCTGTTTTGGAGAGCTAGTGATGCTCTGATGCATGAGGATACTGAATCGTTTGTGTAAGCACTAGAGGATCGAGCATCCAAATATTAGTACAGGATGCTCATAGTGCCTTCTATCCTCAATTCTATCTGATGATGAGTGCAGCAAGGGTGATAAACAAGCTCATATGCATATACAAATTGGAGAATAAAAGAGACCGTGTTCAATCTGAAGTCCTAGGACAAACTCTGCCGCGTTAAATAAGCAAGTTGGATGAGCATCTTCAACTGCTTCCCCTGAATGTTTTTGTGTGATGGAGATAATAGTCACTCTTGTTTGGGTGAGTTTGTTTTCGCGGCCTCAATAGACGAAGAAGAATCCTTCAGACTCTCATAATCGTGTTCAAGATTGCTGGGCAGTCCATATTTTGAATCCGGCTCTAATTCATTAATAATGCTTTCACCAGGGAGAGGAAACGAATTAACTGACAAGCAATCACTTCCTTGAAATAGATTCAGCTGTAAAAGCTCGCGCAATTTGACGCAGTATTTGACGCAGGACTGAATACGATTTGCCAGAAAAGTTATCGCGGTGCGGTAAGAATGAACCAAAATTCTCTGCATCATGACTGCCTGATGCCTGATAATTGGAGGTGAAAGTTGGAGTTTCTGTCCTGTTTTTGCAAAACTAGTTCTGCTTATTGAACCAAATGGAGAGTTCCGGAATCCACATAAGATGATAAAATAGATGGACCAGATGAAGCTGATGAAGCAGGCACGTTTCAATTGCATACATACATATATATTGTTGCACCCCCGATCCGAGATCACAAACTGGGGGTTGCGTCAACTGCCGTATGCTCATAGAAAACCCTCCCCACAAGCATGCAGGACATCTCAATATGATATTATAAATTTGCCAACTCAACATTTAAATGTCTTACAATTCTAATATTATTCTAAGGTAATACATCAATTTAAATGAACTCTAATCTAAGATAATATGTGCCAGAATTCTGCTAGTCATTCTCCCATATTGAAAACTCCGATCAGTCCAATACTTTGAATCTGTAAAATAATAAGAAATCGTATAATGAGCTAAACAACTCAGTAAGTAATGATCACTTTAGTTAAACAAATCAGACAATCAAATAGATAATATTTTGTAGAAAATAAACATATACACAATGCTAATATACGAATCAAATATTTTTTAAAATATTAAATTCTATTCATAGATTCAAATTCTTTCAAATATTCAATCAGTCTTATCGATCCTGAGCTATGACTACATCTTTCCTATGGCAGGGTCATAATGCCAGCTAATTTCTTGCGATGAGCTACATATCATCTTGCAGCAAAGTCCTTCAGGATCACGTATCTGCTTGTGGTATGTCGTTCATCATTTTGGATGTAAGTTTTAGGATAAATCATGTGCCAACGTATTAGCCCTTATTGGCAGAGTTCTCAATATAGCCATGTTAAAATTCAAATAGTTCTAGGTTGCATATTTCAGATCTAAAATTATGCGGTGTCAAAATCAATCAATCATATTCATAATAAGATCACATATCATCATAGTATTCCAAAATAATATATTCCGTAATAATATACTATTCATCAAATTTATGCATCATGAATAATACCACTCAAAAGTCATGAATAAAATAGTTTAATGATTGCCGATAAATTTAGAAAAAAGTGAAACATTACTTACCTTGAGAACGCAATCCAACTAACGCATCTAATTAATCCTTCTTAGCGCCTAATATCCAAAAATCATATTTTTCATTAAAATTTCATCATAATTACTTTTTTAAAAAAATAAAAATCATATAACACCCTCATAGGGCTGACCAAACGGGAGTGCCCGGCACTTCGGTCAGTCCGATCAAAATGAAATTCATTGAAACATGCTTGGATTAGTGCACAAATGGTTCAACAAAAACCAGAAAGTTATCAAATCTAACAATGTCTAGGGGTTGCTCACAAAATAATTTCTAAACATAAATTAGAGACACTATTTAAAAGTAATATGTATAAATTTGAATAAAATCAATATTACATAACAGAGCATTTTGATTGAAGGTTCCTACATTTTGACAGGTGCGGTAGAGCATCTTAATTATTCTTGAATTAGGGAACTTCTTACAAACACCGGCATTTCAAACTGGTATGGAAATGACAATGACATCCTATTATGTGGTTTCTCTCGGAAGACATTCCATTAGATGGTTTCTGGGCTAAAATTCTTCCATGTCTCAAACTATCCAACTTTAAAATGGACTAATAATGCTGTTAAATTTATTGATACACAAACTCAACTTTAGTTTGGACTCTATTATAAGCTTTGGTTAGTTCATGCATGGTATGAACAGGTAAAGAAAGCTATTCAATATGTTACTTCCAGGTTGTAGATACTTAATTTGTTGTCTCCCGAATCAAAGTTTAGTAGAAACCCAGTACTTGGACCTAGAAAATGTTAGGTTCCAGGGTTAGGTTCTGCACTCCAATCAACCTACATTGGATATATGGTATCACCTGAAATGATGTTAGTAGACATATTTTAGGGGAATTTTGCAGACACAATATTAATACTAGTTTTCTTCAATAAGTTTTTCTAATATTAGTCATGCTCGAACATTATAATAGCTCCTCCTGGACAAAGCACCTAGATTAATACGGATAGAGGCTATTTACTTTATAAAGCATGCTTCCTGTGGCAGTTTGGTGACCGTAGGTAGCAGCTAAAAAGCTTCTTAGTAACTACTCATTCGGTCAAGACAGGATGAGAAACTGATACTTGTGAGAGCAAAAATATATAGGATTTGAGAAAGCCTTTTACCACATTTAACGCCGAAAGCATTCTTACAGACTTCACATCGGCACGCAGAGGAGCATCCAACACGAGCCTGCAGGAGAGGAATAATAAACTAGAACACTAGATCGGCACCCATTAAACGGAACAACTCAAGCATAAAAGTAAATCATGCAACTGATAAAAAAGAAAACCTTAAAGCATTCGCAGTAGTTTTTCATGCACAGGGACTTCCTGCAGTTGCATCCCATCCGGAGCGAGCCGGAGGTTGTTATCATAGTCGTACTTTCCTGCAAAGATATAAGGGCAGTCGGTTTTATCTCACCAAAGCGAAGGACACAGCAAGGAATCCTTACCCCACTAATGGTGACAGGCCGGATAATCTTAGGAGCAAATGCATACGGGACGCGAGATTTTACATGTTCTTTCGCCTCGCTCACTACGTCTTCATGTTCACTTTTATTATAGCAGTCTTGGCATTGACAATGTTCTCCACAAAATGATCCTGATGAAAAGCAGCCACAGTAGCTGCTCATGGGAAGAGGAGACAAACATCAATGCAAGAGGAGCAGGTGCAGTTTTGTGTGCATGCGGATTCTTTTCCCAAAGAAATGTTCTTCGAAAAAAATTCAAGGATCACTTACCGTTTCAAGCAGTTGGACTTGGCACAAGAGCAACGCTGGCTGTCCTCTTTCCCACTTGGTTTTTTCCTGAACATCTCAAGCACACAGTAGGATGACAGGAGGAAAAGAAAAAGCAGGATTAAAACACCAACTGAGGCGAAGCAACATACGCTTGCATTTTGTTACTAGTGCTGATCTGGGCTGACTCGGTGAGGCCATCGGCATGTCCCGAAGCCGTGCTGTTTTTATTTGGCGGACAGGCCATGCTTTTAATATCATCTTGATTCGCATGAATATGATTCGGCAGTGGAGAGCTGATTAAAGGTGCTTCTGCATCAACTGGGTATTGATAACTAATGGAAGAATCTGGTCGTCGATAGGCATGGCCAGACAGCGGCGTTTCTCCCAGTACTCTCATACCGTCGTCTTCAGGCACTTGTGTGCTTCGAATGGTACGTAAATGTAAGCCAGTTCCGGGTAAGCTACGAGCTATCACAGGGAAGTTTCTGCCATTAAGGACAGACATATGGGTTTCCGGTGATGTAGATGACCAATGTGGTATTCCGGATGGGGGATACCCGTAGAAGTTTCTTAACAGAGTTACATTCATGTTACCAGAAGTCGCAACGGATTCAGCCTGAGAGACAGATGCAGTCGCCAAGCATGGAGGAATTACAGAAACCTCTGCATTCGGAAAAGCGGTAGCCCGGCCCCAAGAATTTTCGCTCTCAAGAATAGCTCTGGTATTCTCGACGGCCTCGAGTTGAAGATGCTTCCGTGTGCCATCCTCCTACATTGATTACAAGAATTATTATACTGCTATATAAAAAAAAATTGAAACAGCTGAAGCACCAAATCAGGGGGGGGTGGCGGGGAACTTTTTTTCTTTTTCTTTTTTCCTTTTAAAGTTTGAATATCACGAGCTCTTAGAATAACAAGATTATAGTTACGAAATAGGAAATTGGAGATTGGAGCATGCGAAAAGATAGGATCATTAAATTCTTGAAAATCCTCTGGTTCTCATGCCAGTGGATGATGAAACTTTTTGATCTCTGTCTCTCTGTTTCTTGAGCGAACAATGCATTATGAAACTCGTGAATGTAGTAGGAGACTTTTTCAGACTAGTTCGGTAGACTTGAATATATGTAAGATCTGAAGAAATACAAATGGATTTTTGGGTCTTTTATAATCCTTAAATTCTTAAAAATCCCCTGGTTCTCATGCCAATGAATGACGAAACTTATTCATTGGCAATCCTAGAGTCCAAGACAAATGAGCAAGTGATGATGTAGAAGGATGGAAAACGAAAACGGCGTTCCGTGAAAGACCAAGAAAACAGAATAATGGTGATTCAATGACATGATACATCGAATAAAAGAGTGCATTCAAGAAATGGAGATTCGGTTTTTTACGGCTTGAAGAGAAGGATGGCAGAAAAGAAAAGGAACAAGAGAGAGAGAGAGAGAGAACAACCTGAGGATCGGAGAGGGACTTGGAGCTCCCGGGAGGACCCATGACAACTATGTTATCGCTCTCTTTCTAAATAGGCGGAAGCAAGCGATGATGTAGAAGGATCGAAAACGAAATCCGTGAAAGATCCAGATAACAGAATAATGGTGTTTCAATAGGCGGCGGCGGCGGCGTTGATGATGAACAACAATTTTTTTCTTCTTTTTTTTTCCTTCTCCTTGCTTTGCCCTCCTCGCCGGCTTCCCGGGCCGTTAGTTTCCGATGGCGATGGCTCCCGGTCTTGTACGACGCGGTTAGGGAAGCGGTCGTTTCTACTTGGAAATGTACTTGAAAGATTCGAAAGAGAGTATCAGAGAGAGAGAGAGAGAGAGAGAGAGAGAGAGAGAGAGGGAAACTCGATCCGGGGCAGTTTCAGCTTCGCCGACCCCAGCTCTTCCAGCCTGGCAACTAAAACGCGATATATAGATCATGATGTGATTGGGAAACGGGATTGTTATCGACTTGTTCCGTTGTTTGCGTGCAGATTTCCTCCATCTACCGGGACGGAAGCCTATTTCCCTCCCTCACCATGCCCGGGAACCCAATCGGACTAGGTTAACACACATGCATGAACCAGCCATTTTGGTTTCCTCTTGATAGACAGCATGAAGTCCAAATATATGTGCACCTTGTCTGATGCAACATCAGCCATTGGTTGTACCCTCAAGATGCGAGAGATACATTGCATTCACTATGATCCAGAAGCAGTCGCAAACATGCATGAAGGGCAACCAACAATGCGTCCGGCAACCATATGTGTTAAAAGATCTCAAAGCAAAAAATAATTTTATTTCTCTATTCTAGTATACTCGGTACATTTTAAGAGTTGTATATACTCAGGTACAGACTCCACTTAAGAAAAATAATATAAGCTGATTTAGGATCATGCCTAAAGAAAAATAATTAATCTAACAAAATTATGCTAATAAAGAAAAATAATACTGACCGATAGACAATCATACTACCAAAAAGAAAATATTATTGATTGATACAGGTTGTTACATAATTCCTAAAATTATGTTAACATCCCTCTTTAAACTCAAGATAGTACTACAGGTGCTAACTTGAATTTGGAAACTAGATCACAAATGTATCTACAAACTGACTTATTAGATCAAAAGCTGAAGTAGCAGTTCAAAAATTGATGTGATAGATTAAGAGCTGACATAACAGCTTAGAGGCTGACGTGGTGATAGATCAAGAACTAATGTGGCAGCATAGAGCTCAATGTGGTAGAACATGAGCTATTACAACAACTCAGAAGTTGACGTAGTAGATTAGGAATTGATATAACTCAGAAATCAATATGAGAAACTGATGTGTTTGACTAACATAACAAACTAACATATCTGTCGATGTGACTGATTGATTTGTCTGATGATATGGCAGCGAGAATACATATAGAAGATGACACTTACAGCGAGGACAGAGCGCAGAGAGAAGACAATCGAAGATCGATGATTCTCAAAGATAGAGGCACCATTGAAGAGGAGCATCAGTTGATTGACTTATCTGATGATGTGGTAGCGAGAAGATATATAAAAGATAACAATTGCAGCGAGGACAGAGCTCAGAGAGAAGGCAACTGAAGGTCGACGATCTTTGTAAACGAAGGCACCACGAAAGAGGAGCAAGAGACCTCGAACAAGATGATGAAGGAGCCAGAAACATTAAACAAAACCAAAGATAGAGAGAAAGGGGCTGAGCGACGGTGAGGAGAGACAACCGAAGATCTGAAGCTGAGAAAAAAAGTGGTGGAGAGGAGCTGCAGATCCATAGAAAACAAAAAATCTTTGGATATTAGTCTACCAAAAATAGAGGATATGCAATTTACTGAGAAATATGAGATCTTCGAATGTTGATTCACTAGGAAACAAAGAATTTTTGCAGATCCACCGAAAAATAGAAAATCTTTGAGTGTTGATTTGCTTGTTAATAGAGATTGATAGATCAGCAATGGGGGTCCTCAAAACTTCTAAACATAGCAACGACGACTACAACAATGATACAAAAGATGGTGGCGGCAGATTAGATGATCGATGGCCGTAATACCATGTTAAAAAATTTACAGAAGAAAAAAAGGAAAGAAAAAAATAATTTTATTTCTCTGTTCCAGCATATTTGGTACATCTTAGGGATTATATATGCTCGCGTACAGACTCCATACAAGAAAAATAATATAAACTGATTTATGATCATGCTAACAAAGAAAAATAATACTCCCTAATACAAGTTGTTATGTGTTTCTTAAAATCACTCTAACAAGATCATGTTAATAAAAAAAAATAATACTGACCAATAGAGGATCACACTAATAAAAAAAAAATATTTTGGGTTGATACAGATTGTTACGGGATCTTTAAAATTATGCTAACAGTATGTCCAATAAACATCAAATTTATGTTTAATTAATGCCCAAAACAAAGACCACCCAAATTGGCTACCCCAATAACCCTGCTGCCGCATCACTTCCATGTCGGCGTTCCCACGACAACGATCCATAGATGCAACAAAAGGCCTCGCACAAACATAGATTTGTCAATTTTAACTTCAATTTGGATGTTGATCTCAATTCTACCACACCTGTCATTTTGGTTCGCTGTTACACGGTTTGCAGCTTCACTCTTCAAGGAATAAAATTGTTGGATCCGATTAGGGAAAGACCTAATAAAATCTAGCATACAACTTAGGAGTGATCAGGCCGGAACATTTGGCACATCCTTGCTGGAGAGAAGACTGCTACAGAGAAGTAGGTTACCACATCGCCCAGAAGCTACAACATGAACGTCTATGGCTCCCTCTGTAATGTCCGGGCCCACAACCTACTAGGCCCAATAAGAAATGGGCCCAGTTAAGGGTTTGGGCCCAAATTTCACTGTGGGCAGTGCTGTTATAATGTTTAAAAAAAAAAAACGAAGGGATAAGACCGACAGGGAGGGGTTACCGCACCCCCTGCTGGCAGCCGATGCCGGCGCGCCGGAGACAGGGGGGCGGCGGCCAGTCCCGAAGTATGGAGGAAAGGAGAGGATGGGACCTCTCAGAGGGGGGTTTCATCCTCTAAACAAATATTTAAGCCTCTGCCGGCAACCCCAAATCACAGACCCCCCTAAACACCGAACGAGAGAAAGAGAGAGGGAGCCGAAGCCCTGGAGCCTAAGGCCAAGGAGCCCTGAAGCTCTGAAGAAGGGGGGACTACCAGGGAGGAAGCACTGCCCGACTACACCCGACTAAAACCAGGTATGGACTCCCTGTTAATAAAATTATAAAGCATGGAGAAACCCCTCTGTGGGGTGCTCTTTCCCTCTGTGTCAACAGTGACATAGAGGGGAGGAGGCCGGCACAGGAGAGGGAGAAAAACCCACAATCCCTGGGTCGGGCCGGACTCACAGGCCGCGACCATCCGGACCGAACCCAACCGGGTTCGGCCTGTTGACGAACCGGACACCGCGGCCTCGGCCGCGGGTACCTTGGGGTTCGGGGGGGGGGCAACCCAGGCCGCCATATCTGGCCGGGACGACAACAGAGGCGGCCACAGGGCCGCCAGCCCCGGCCGGACCACCACCTCTTCTCCGGCAAGGGGTGGTGGTGCCGGAAGGAAGGACCGAAGAAAAGAAAAAGAAGAAAGAAAGAAAGAAAGAAAGAAAAAAAAAAAAGAACTCACCGGACCTTGAGGCTTCATCCCCTCCGGCCATGCCTTGCCGTGGACGGAGCGGGTGGAGGCTCTCGTTTATAGCCGGATCCCGACCCATCTCCGAGCCCTTCCCCTCTCCGGCATTAATTCGGAGGGAGGAAGGGCTGGCCTTTCCTTCCGCCGGCGCTCCGGGGGGGAAACTCCACCTCGGTTGGTAGATCGGGGGGAGCCTCGTCTCCCCGGCCGCCTGCAAGGGAAGAAAAAGGAAGAAGAGGAGGGTTTCGGTGGGCCGGAAGTCAGGGTTTCGGTGAAAATAAAGAAAAAAAAAAGAAGAAAGAGAGAGCAAGGGAGGTAAGGAGAGAGAGAGGAGGCCGTAGATCCGGCCGGAGGAGAAGAAGAAAGCCGAGGGCTCGGCCGGAGGCTAGGGTCTCGGCGAAAACAAAGAAGAAAGAAAGAGAAAGAGAGAGAGAAGGAGAGGGAGTGACCGAGAGGGAGAAGGCCACAGATCTGGCCGGAGGAGAAGGAGGGGGCCGGAGGACTGGCCGGAGGCGTGGGTTTCGGTGGAGACGAAGGAGAAAAGAGAGGAGAGAGAGGAGAGCGGGAGATGAAGAGGCGGAAGCCTCTGGAAGGGGAGAAGAAAACCTGATAACGGGTTCGCGGGTCGGATCCGAATCCGAACCCGCAACCCGTTAAGCCCAAAGAAAAAGAAAAAGAAAAAGAAAAAGAAAAAGAAAAAGAGAAAGAAAAAAAAAGGAGGGGGAAAGGGTTTAGCCAAATTTGACTAAACCCGAGCCCAATCAAATTGGGCTAAGTCTGGACAAGCCAGACTATAAATTTAACTAAAATTAAACCCAAATTAAACTTGGGATTAAGCCTAATGACCAATTAGAAGGCCAATTAAACCATATGGACCCAATCAAGGCTCCAATATGAACACATTAGACTTGGGCTAAATTTCGGGTAGAATCCAAACAAGTAAAAGAAAATAATATGCTCATTATAATGTGATTTTAGGTGACTCAGGATCCGTCACCAGGACGTAAGAAACTTGGGAGAAAACGAATCACTGTAAGTAACCTGTCCTAATCCTGTTATGGATCATGTTATGTTATTAATGTTTCCTAAGCATTTATTTTAAGTATATATGTTTCATACATGATATGTTACAATGCATAAGTAACTTTAATGATCCCAGAAGCTATGGCTATGTATGCAACATGATGATACTGATATTATAATCATGCATGTAAGTTTATAAAGTCTTAGCTAGCCCAGAGGCACTATAATGGGCTCAAAGATGCTACTGAGAATGACTGAGCCGCCAGTGGCTGAATAGTAACTGAGCTGCCCCGCCAGTGGCTGAATAGTAACTGAGCTGCCCCGCCAGTGGCTGAATAGTAACTGAGCCTGCCCCGCCAGTGGCTGAATTGGAATTGGGCCTGCCCCGCCAGTGGCTGAATAGTAACTGAGCTTGCCCCGCCAGTGGCTGAATAGTAACTGAGCTGGCCCCACCAGTGGCCGAGTCTGACTTCGCAGTAGCATCCGAGAGTAAAAGGACCACGGCATGCCGGGGGGCACGGTTTCATATGCATATAATATGAAAATTTTGTGATTTGCACTACTGCTTTGTTTAAATTGCATACTTATTATGCCAGGATGATTATTAGATAAACATGCATGTCAGCTTCTCAAAACCCTGATTTACATGTTTAGTCTACTGGTTGATCCGGTAGGATTATGCAGGATTACTTACTGAGCCGTGTAGCTCACATCTGTTTATGTTTCGTTTTCTTTCAGATCCTCACCAGTGATCGCCATCAGATATGTTTTTATTTTTGTTACAGAGCTTCGTATTTTTGGAGAAGCTTATATACTTCTGTACATTTGAATAGCATAGAAGTTCTGTATTTTTGGTTTCAAACTTGAAGGTTGTACTGCAAACTTTTAATATATATATAAGGATGAATCCTTTTTGGCTACCTGTTACCCCTGTATGAGGCTGCGTGCTACTGTGGGCGATAGTCGGCAATAGCACGGCCGTGTCACGGATCCGGATCCGGAGCGTGACACCCTCAGCGAAGATAAGTCCAATGGTTTTCTATGCATCAAATATTAACGTACCTAAGAATCAACATGACCAAAAATTACAGAAGGAGAGCCAGCAATCGAGTGGGCGAATAAAGGCACCTTAGTAACAGTAGTAGTAATTACCAGGTGAAGGCATGCTGTTGTGGACTGTAGCTAGGAGCAGACAGGTCGAAGGCTGCTCTGATGGCAAAGAGCATGCACTCATGGATGCTAGATTTTTTTTTTTTTTTTTAGCAATTAACTGATGCTAGATTTAGCAATCACTTGAATGAGATTCAGCAACCATTTGCGTGCGCCCCCTAGGATAAAGAGAAAAGAAAAGCTATGGAAGCTCTTCCTCCGTCTAACAGACATAATTAACGATACAAAATTATGAAGAACCACCATGGGATCCGGAATCATATAATGGATGAAAAAGTATCAAGTACATTCATCTTGGAAGGTCAAGAAACAATAGAACTGAAAAGATTATCATCCAACAACACCCTGATAGACTTGGAAAGAGTTTCATGCCTCAATGTCCACCAATTCCTTGATTTCACCATTGTGCAGCTAAAAGAAGCCCGGCAGCATGTCATGAACGAGAGAGAGAGAGAGAGAGAGAGAGAGAGAGAGAGAGAGAGAGAGAAGGTATGTATGTTCTACCTGAGGCACATTAAAAACAATATCAGATGCTTCAATGAACTACACCTTGAGAAAAATATAAGGACATCCAGGCCAATTGCTGCACAAATAGAAAGAGCAAAAATTAGTCTAATTAAAAACAAACCAGCAAGCATCTTAATAATCTGATCAAGCAATCAGAAACAAATAAAATTGAGAAATTTTTATATGTATTTTTCTTTTTCTCTCATATTGGAATTTCATTTGGGCCCCACAATGGACGTATCATCTAGTACGCTTATCATGGTCTCGTTATCTAGTGTGCCGATACAACATATGATGCTGCACTAGGAAACAAAGAACAGGGTGATTTAGATCATAAGCTGCAGCATCGTCTATTTCACGAGCAACAAGAGTGTCTCCATCTATTCCTTCAACCAGAGCTGATTCGCAGGTTGGGAACATGTTTATCAACAAGCCAGACCCAAAGGCACGCAAAGATTTTAAGTAGAACGAGCAGCAATTTTTTTTTTTTTTTTTTGTGTGATAAAATGGGAGGTTTAGCCACCCAGTTAAACTTATTATTACCAGAGGTTAACATTTACAAAGCATGTTGCATGGAGATTAAGAACTTCCACTACTGTCTTCTCCAGGAGCCAAGATTTGCTCGTGGTCTCAGCAGTAGGGGAAAGAACTAGGTAACGCTCGAGCCGGGTGCTGAAAGCTTTACAGCATGAGGAAGGACTTCTTAGAGGTCAAGTGGCATGATTGAAATGGTCATGACCGATTAGCGGTGAAAAATACCTCTCCCCCTAACAGGGCGTTGTTAATTAAAACATGCAGCTGAGTCGAAATCTTGAAATAGAGTCGGCATCTAGCAAGCAGAGATATGATTTCGTGACTCGACGGTGATGGAGCTACGACGCGTTCGAGAAACCTGTTCCAAGAAACTCTGTGCAACTCGTTAGAATAGATCCTGCAGAGCCCCCACCTATGGCTATCTATGGTACCCAGCCTGACGGACCAGGCATTTTCCAATAAAATATTGCGGCATTGGAGGCGCCTCCAATAACTCCAGATAGAAGTCTGAATGCTATTTATGCCTGAATTTTAATTCCATCGTTCTCAATATCCAAGACATAGTGGTATTACATAAATTATTTAATGGAGACGAATAGACGATCCACAGAAGTAAGGCAGCTCAACCTATGGCAGAAACGTAAATAAATGAACCATTTCTTCTTTCTTTTTTTTTGATACATCGATGGCTCACACCTGACGAGTATGAAGATGGCCAACAAAATTAGAAAACAAAATGCTGCGCAAAGGCATAGGCACAACCCCATGGTCTATCCAGAAAAAGCCTTTCGAGTGATGAGCCGTGAAGGAAGCAACCTAATCTGCAACACTGTTCGCCTTCCGATATACGTGCGTGGCCTGCTAGGAGTCAGCCTCTCCCAAAGCTCTGCGAATATCGTGGAGCAGCGGCCGGTCCTCAACTGAGCACCCTTCTTCTCGGATCCACTCGATCATCGTGGTCGAGTCCCTCTCGAGAAGGATGCGACTCGCACCTAGTACCCGCCTCGCATAGGAGACACCCTCCCAGACCGCCCGAAGCTCCGCGGTCACCACTGATGAATAAAAAATCCTCTGCCCACCTACCGCTACAAGTCTGGCGTCATGATCCCTGATAATAAATCCCATACCTCTGCAGCTCCCGTCCGCTACTACGCTGCCATCGAAGTTCACTTTGAGAAAGCCAGGGGGTGGGAACACCCAGGATACCAATATCGTCCTGTACGCTGCAAGAGTAGAATGGGGGCCCCAGATATCCCTGACCAACCCAATAGGTGAAGCCTCAATAGTGTCGGTGATCTCCGCCGCATGCCATAGAGCTCGGTCCGCCACCACCCTCGAATGGAGGCTCTCGCCGTCGAAAACTCGTGTATTCCTCTCCAGCCAGTAGTGATAGGCCACGTAGGCATCACGAGTCCCCTCTCCTCTCGTACGGACCCTCGGATCGAGGCCTCCAAATGTCCTAGGAACTCCTTAGTGGACGCCCACATCTACCTCTGGTCAGGCTGAGCTGAAGCACATCTCCATATCTGACTGGCTCTTGGGCATCCAAAAAGAACATGGTAGATGGTCTCCTCCGTCACCTGACAAGCTTCACATCCGGGAGGAACCCTCACTCCCTGCCTTACCAGTACCCCACTGGTAGGTAAACACTCCCAAGCTACCTTCCACAGAAACAAGGCCACTCGGAGGTGAATGTGTATCCTCCAAATCCAACCGCAGTCCATCTGTCGCACTGAGGGCCCTCTACCTATCCACGAGAGGTCCCGAGCTCTCACAGTCGTCCTCCCTGTCCTGCTCCACACCCTCCTATCCACTGCCTCCCCTCTGGGATCGGCAGAGGAAGGACACGCTCAGCAAGTGCTCCCCGAATACCTGCCGAACAAGACCCGCATCCCACCTCTGCTCCCCCGGGCAAATAAGGTACATACTCTGCGTCCCTCCATCCAGCCATGGTTAATCTCGGTGAGCCAACCATTAGTGCTATCTCAGCCAGCCATCTGTCCTTCAGAATACTAATCGTCCTCCCATCCCCAATCTTTCACCTGATCTCCGGTATCACTCCCAGGGCGCGGGCACAGATCTCTCTCCAGATAAAGGAAGCTCCTCGGCCAGCATGTAGGGCAAAGTGGGGGGGCAGGATCTCCGTACTTCGCCCTCAACAATGAGCCCCAAAGGCTCTCAGTCTCTAAAAGAAACCAGGCTACCATCCTGGTCGACAGTAACTCCCTGCGCTCAACCAACGAATGGATACCAAGTCCTCCCCTGCTGGTCGGCTGGCAAATAGTCTCCCATGCCACCAGATGAACGTCGTCTCTACCTCCCCACCGTCCCCAAATGAAGGTGCGAAACATCCTCTCCAATCCCCGGATCGCTGCAAAAGGGACCAGGGTATTGGAAAGCAAGTAAGTGGGGATGGAGCTCAACACTGACCGTATCAAAATGACTCGGTCCATCATCGACAACGCACTCAGCTGTCAGCTCTCCAATCGGTGGGTGATGCCCAGCTCTATGGATGTATACTCCCCCCAGCATAGGCGACGTCCCGTAATAGGTACCCCGAGATATGTAAGGGTCCCCTCCTGCTCTCCAATCCCTAGAAGGCTCATGATAGAATGCTTCACCCTATGGTCAGTCTTCGGGCTGAAAGAAATGGCAGACTTGGTCAGATTGACCTGCTAATCTGACACTCCACAATATGCCCCCAAGATCCTGCTAATATCTCGTGCTGATCTACTCGTCACGCAAGTTAACAGTATACAATCATCAGCGAATAACAGATGTGAAACCCTAGTCGTCCCGGCCGCCGTGCCATAGACCTCCAACTCCTGCTCCTGGATGGCCTGTCTGAGTGCACGGGACAAAGAATCTGCATTTAGGATGAACAACAATGGTGACAAAGGGCAGCCCTATCTCAATCCTACCAACGACTCGAAGAAACTCGATGGTGAGCCGTTGACCAGTAAGGCAAAGGACGGGGACAGTATACATCCGAGCACCCATCTGACCCACTGTGGGTGAAATCCAAACCCTTCAAACATCGCCGCACAAACTCCCATCTCATCTTGTCAAATGCCCGCTCCATATCGAGTTTGACACCCATCAAGCACCTGCCTTAGACGCTTTCTAGAAGTCAGCCATGAACTCATGAGCAATGAGGATATTATCGAAAATGGATCGCCCCCCAATGAACGCCCCCTGCTCAGGGCAAATGAGTCTGGGTAGAATGCCCCTCATCCTCTGGACCAGGATCCTCACCACCACCTTATACAAGATGATGCACAAGCTAATCAGTCTGTAGTGGCTCAGCTCAATAGGATCCTGTCTCTTCGGAATCAATATGATGAAGGTCCTCCACTCCACGGGCATCATCGTCGACATAAAAAACTGCTGGACCGCCGCAACCACCTCCTGTCTGACTATGTGACAGTACCTCCTGAAGAAGAAAAGAGGGAAACCATCTGGGCCCGAAGTTCTGTCCTAGCCCAAAGATCAGAGGGCCGCCTGTACCTCATCCTCGGACACCAGACTGACCAAAGCTGCATTCTCCTCCACTGACACCTGCCTCCCTGGTGCCGGTCCACATGCTCCTCCATCTGTACCTCCTGACTCGGTCCATCTGTCGCGAAAAAACTACACCAAGATCCTCCTGACTATCTCCTGGTCCTCAGACACCTGCCCACTATCGTCCCTGATCCGGCCGATTCGGTTCCGCTGTCTCCTGATGATGGTCGACTGGCAAAAAAATCTGGTATTCCGATTGTTGGGAATTGTATCCTAAGTGTCAATCGTCAGTATGTTGATGATTGAATTTTGTAAATGAATTGACAAATTAATAAAGTGTTATTTGGCATTATTCATCATTTTATTGTACATCTTCAAATGAACTCTTATATGATGAAGTACTTAGGACTTATTTTATGATAAAGAAGGATTTATCTTCGAGTCCTTAAACCTGTTCGTGACCAAATGATATGCTGTTACCTAGGACGACAACATAGTCGAGATTAGGTCGTTGTGTAACATATATGTTGGTTGTCCTCTCAACCAAGGAGTGTGGAGACACTGATATATCACACAGGTGAAGTGTAGGGGTACATTTTACTGAACTTGACCAATTCTGGAATCTCTACTGTCAAGAGATGTTCCGAGTGGATATGGGTATAAGTATTCCTCAGACCTGAGATCACCACAGTGATTAGCAAGCAACAGCTCCGCCGAGCCAAAAGGAAAGAACCGTCGGAGGCGTGTAGGGTGTGGAAGAGGGGAAGCTTTCTATGTGTGGATAGAGGACGTCGTGGACGGACGAAAGAAGGGATCCTGATTACGAAGGGTCGAGTACAGTTCAACAAGTAGGGCTTGCTCATTATACTTTGGTACCGGACTAGCAGAATTTCTAATTCTGGGACGGAAGGTTACTGAGTGCAGTCAAGTACTTGCAAAATCAGTACGTGAGTCAAGATAGAATTGACCCCTCCTAGAAACAGGAAATAATGCTTTGTGTTCAATTTAGCAAAACCTTGGCCAGGATAATCTTTGTGAGGAGTCACAGAATTTCTAAAGTTGATCACATAGAGGATGTACTTATTATCGAGTTGACAGTGAACTATGAAGTCGTCCTGAGCATTTGGAGTCATAGGGATGAATTATACGGTAACCATAGTCTAAGGATTCTTGAATGTTGCTTTGCAATCATTCGGCCTATCCGGACGTCGGGTACCATTGCTGGATGGTCATTTCGATTAGTACAAGAAGTTGCTCTTGTGCTACCGGCTTACGTTCGATCTGTGGGGTCATACGCATAGAAGTTTCTAGGTTGATCAAATGGCTGATTGATGATTAAGAATCATTCAGGGATAATTTGGTCAATTCGATTGACAAATTATCTTAAGCAAAAGTTGCATTAAAATAATTATTGAATTATTGGAGGATTAATTAGCAATTAGATTGCTAATGAACTCAATTTGATTGAGTAATTGGGCTTAGATTGAGCCAAATTGAATAGGATTCAATTTGGGCAGCATTAGGATTTGACCTAATTGGATTGGGTTCAACCCAAGTAGATTGAGCTTGACCCAATTAATGGAACTTGACCTAATTGGATTGGGCTTGATCCAAATCAATTAGAAGATCTTATTTGATGAGGATTATGAGTCCAAATAATCAGAATTGGATAAGGAGAAGAATCCCTAAATTTTAGGAACCCATCCTTATCCTTCTTGGAGAAGAATGACCCCTTAATTTATCCCTAAGATTTTCCATGCCTATCCTATTTATTTTTGGCCAAAAAATGGCATGAGAAGAGAGGAGGCGTGGGGCAATTTTTTTTATAAAAATGACACCTCAAATCTTCCTAAAAAATTTATATGGATTTTCTAATTTGTAGGAATTGCATGGCGCATAAAACGGGATGGTCTGCAGCTGAACTTTGGATGCATGAATTCCTATCTTTTAGGAATCAAAAATGCACAAAATTTGGATATGTTTATCTGCTCTTAGCTATCAATTCATCAGAATTTTTTGGAGATTTTATCGGCCAAATTAATTTGGGTGTGAGGCGTGGGGGGTCTTTTGGCTATAAAAGACCCCCATGCCTAGGGTTCAAGATATACAATATTTAGAGGTTTCAAAAAATTCTGAAAAAATTTTCTGAGGGCCTCCATCCCTTCTTCTCCTTCTTCCTCATGTCCACCCTCCATCTCCTTGAAGAACAATCAAAGGTTGAGTGTTTAGAAGGAGAAAGCTTCAGCCACTACAGTGTTCCTGTGCGAGCTAGCACTTCCGCGGAAAATGATCTATCTAGGGCTTCGCGTGGACAATCTATAGGGGCCGGGCACATATGCGGCTGCAAAGCATGATCAAGGAGTCATCTAAGACCTCCAAGAAATTAGGTATGAGATATTGCCCAAGGTGACAACCCAAGAGGGAGGATGAATTGGGTTTTAAAAAAAAAATATGTTCCCTAATTAACTTTGAATTGAATGCAGCGGAATGATAAGATGTTATCTTACTTAAGCTCTAGACAATTACAAGTAAAGCAGTGAAAAATTAAGCTAGAGCAACTTCACTATGGCTTTAACGTGCAATTGATCTAAAATTAATTTATAGTTGTATGATCAATTTTAATCTATGTGAATGGTATGAATGGAGTGGAATCTAAGCAAGCTCTAAACAATCACATATAAATCAATAAAAAATAATGCTAGAGATACTGCACAATCAAGTATGAATGTAAGACATGAAGCACAAGAGATAAGGCATCACAAATACAAAGATGTATAGTGATTCGGTGCACTCCAGCACCTACATCCACTCCCCAAGATCTCTTGAAAATGTCACTATAATCCCTCAGATTACAGCCGTTGTTTTACAAGCTCACAACTTAACTTGTTATTTTCACGAGATCACAACGAACTCGGTCGATTTTCACATGCTCACCGACTAGAACCAATCCAACTGTTTTTCACAGGCTCACAATCCAACCCAATTGGTTTTCCCCGGATTACCAATTACAACCTACAACGTTGGTTTTCACTAGCTCACCAACAATTCTTAGCCCCTTGATTCAATCCCTTGATTGAATCAAGTTACAAGATGTCAGAATAGAAGTTTAAATCAAATACAAACTTCTCAAACAAGCAGATATAACAATATAAATAAATAGAGTAAAGAGAAGAAGCCCTCAAACAAGTTTTGCAGATGAAAGAACTCAGCTTCTTCTTTACTTGACCCTCTTTTGATTTCACACGAGGTAGAGGATTACTAAGGCAGCACACAGTTGGAGAGGAAGCTTTCGGATTCACTCAGATGCTCTTATTCTCTCTTTTTTGCTTTGAATGGCCCTTTTGTGCTTTTGGGAGGTTTCTCTTAAAATCTCTTTGAAATCTCTTTTCTATGTGTTCTCTCTCGCTTCTCTCCTTCTCCTCTCGCTCTTCCCTTGATTTTATAGATTTGGATAGCGTGAAAACAAAGATCTAGTCGTTAGAGATAAAAATAGAGTCGTTGGAGTCGAGAAAAAACTAGCCGTTATGCCTCCCAGTGTGCTCAAGTCGACTCGGCTGAAGCAGGAGTCGACTCGTGAATAGGAGTCTGCCCGGCACTGTAGCTGGAGTCGGCTCGCACTGTAGCTGGAGTCGGCTCGAGAACTGTAGCACTGAAAACTACTTCCTGTCCTGACTGAGAGAGACAGCTCGAATGAAGTAGGAGTCGACTTGGCACTACAGCTGGAGTCGGCTCGTGAATAGTAGGAGTCGGTTCGAGCACTGTAGTGCTGAAAATCATCTTTCTATCTTTTTCTGCAGGAGTCGGCTCGTGAACAGTAGGAGTCGACTATACATTGTTCCTTAAGACTCCAGAGTGCCAGAGTCGACTCTGAACTTCCAGGAGTCGACTCGAGGACTGTTCTTTTGAATTTTTCTTGGAGTTTGCTCCTCCAACTTGAATCCTTTGAACTTGAACCTTGGGCGAATGAAGTGTGGCTTTCTTCCAACTTTTCTTAAGAGCTTTTAAGGCCTTATTGTATTTTTCCAACTTGATATGTTCCTTGTAAAATAAATTATCCTTTTTCTTGCAATACAAATATTAGTAATTATACTTCAAGATTTTGTGATCATCAAAATCAATCTTTAGGTCAGCAATCTTCCCCTTTTGATGATGACAAAACTTGGAGTATATGCAATATAAAGTAGATTATGTTCTACAACTAATGCATAGCTAAGTTGCATGAAGTAGAAAACATGCATATTTAAAACATACTTCATTTTAATGCTTTAGATTTAATCAACTTAGCCTAATCAATACATTTCAATCTAAGCTGATTTATATTTCATTGAAAATACATAAAGCATTATGAGCATATACTTAAATATCTCTCCTCCTTTTTGACAATATCAAAAAGGTTACAAGATAATGAAACATGAAGCAACATATACTCTAATTTCTCCCCCTTATTGTACTCTAATTTTCATTCAATGTATGTCAAATTATTGCAAGAATATGAATCATGTCATTCAAGGCAGTAGTGTTAGTGTAAGATTAATGAGCATAGATCAGAGCTAAATAAGATGATTTCAAAGCAAATTATAATGAGAGCACATCGAATGTGATTCCAAAGATAGTTTTCAAATCAAGTGCAGGTGGAACTTTTTTCAAGTTAATTCAAGAAGTGTTAAGAATGATATTCAAAGAAAGCATGAATGGAAATCTAACCTCATTTTTTGAAAGATCTTTAATAACAAGTAAGAAAGTTTATTTATTTAAGATCTTTTGCCCAATATATTAAGTATTTAGCAACATGAGAGCAAACTAATTAATTTTCAGAGCATAAGATCAAAACTTATATACTTGAAAAATATACCATCATGTTGGATCATTAATTCTTAATGACTTCAAAGTTCTTTTATGATAATAAAAGCATTGGGGCACAAATACCAAAACATGAATTCATGCAATTTATGATATATCTTAGAGTACACATAAAATTCAAAGCTTTGAAAATTCTTTTAGAGCTCTTTTAAAGACTTTCTTTTACTCCATTAAAGAGAATAACATCAAAATCAATTAAAATGAATTGGCACATGATTGAAACTCTAAAGCGCAAGCCAATAAGAACTTATTAGTAGATTCCAATGTAAATTTTTGGTACTAAGACAGATGAAATCCTTCACAACAAATAATTTACCAATTAAGTACGGATGTAAATTTAACTTTCAAAAGATATTCAATGAAGCACAAAGTTTGATACCAAAAATCTCCTTAAATTGATATCAATTTTAAACCAATTAGACATTAAAAGCATACTAAAAGTCCTTTGCCAAATTTAAAGAGTAATCTTTAATGATTTAGCTTTTAAGAACATTCATTTTTTTTTATTTATGTAAGCCTCTTGAGATCTATTCATGCTTTTCAGATATCGACAACAATGATCATGAATCAAACATAAAACATTACGTTCCTAGCTGATTTTTCACTTTTATTTTTCTTCTCCTTTTTTTATTAAATTAGAGATACTTAAGATCAACCATTTGAATTACAATTTGATTCATGATTGATGCACAAGATATATTAACCAAATAGCAAGCCTTTAGGTGTATCATAAAGATTTTCAGATTTAAATTTCAAATGATACATATTGGAGAGTATTTGGATCACTTCTCATTTAGTATTCTTTATCTCGTCTTTAGTTATAGATTTATGCGATTAAGTTCCATATGATATCTTCTCCTGAAATTTTCTTTCTCCCTCTTAGTTGATCATTTCATTTAAGAGTTTAGAATTTGAAGATACTTTTCAATAAAACATTCAAAATTGTCAATCTCAAAAATATATTTTCTATGAGTTTCAGCACAACTTAACCCATTGAGAGCATATTTTCAAGTATTAAATCATAATCATTTGAGATAAGAAAAGATCTATAGAACCAAACACAAAATATAAGCTATTATATTACAAAGGCAAGTTATGGCAGCACAAAGAGGTTCATCAAAATCAATCCATAAAATATTCAAGATATGCATCAAATGATGGTGACTTTTGAATAAGATGCAACATGTAAAGAGATTAAATGTCTAAAGCTCCCCCTCAAAAGATGCATTCTTATTTAATCATTCTTTTATTTTTGTTGAATTTCATATTTTAATGATAAGTGTGAATAAAACTGAAATTCTATAATATCAAGAATGTAGAGTGATCTAGAATTTTTTTAAAATTTATAGCAATCACTCTTTTTAATCTCTTAAAAATAAGTCATGCTTTCTCTTAATTTTTGAGAATGTGCACTAAAATATTAATCAGAAAATAATTCTTTTGAAGCTTAAATTTCTTTCAAAAGCAATTACATTTTCTTTCCTTTAAGAATTATTTGAGTGAGTTGAAATGTTTCTAGCTTTAAGATCATTCACTCTTCTTTAAAAAAAGCTTTTTCTTTTAATGATGTAGGCATTTAATTATGCAGGAGAGAAAACATATAGATGATCATTGAAGTATATATTTATAGAACTCAATTTCTTAATCATAGTGTCATAGCAATGTATACGTGAAACATAATAAATCTTTTTAATATCAAAATAAAATCATATATTTAGAAACATTTGTTCGCAATCAAGATCATTGAAAGACACATCATTTAGACCAATTTTAGTACACTTTAAAGATAAGAAATGATATGTTTGAGATGCGTATCGGAGCAATCAACCAAGGCATCAAAATTAATTCTATTTTTCTTAAGTAATAATTTTCATCTAGGAATCATATTGAGTTATTCTCCTAAATAATACGATCATTGAAGCATATAACTAAAGTTACAATGACGTAACGATATAAGCATTTTTAAATTAAGTTTAAGATTTTATACAAAATCAGATTCTGAATTTCATAAAGATTTTCAAGGAAGCTTTCAAAGTTATAATTTGATATTTGTATCTTCTACATTATAGCTCATCTTAAATCAGTAAGATTGAAAGCACATAATTCAATAACATTAGAGCACATTCATAATATTTGTAATTAACATGAATTTTGGTACAGATTGGAGCAATTTAACATGTATGAAGACATTATATACCAAAGTTTAGGCAAGATGAAAGATAATTCAAAAATAATTCATTTTGCCTAAATTGCAAATTCAGTCTATTCTTTCCTTTTATTTTTAAGAAGATATTCATTAAAATCAGAAAAGTACAAGAAGAGTCAATGAATCCAGAAAATACATATCATGGAGGAGTATGTTTTGCAAGTAAAAACCATTTCATTAAGTTTTGGAACACAAGTTACTTTGATGACAAAGGTAAAGTAAAAACTTGTGTGTAGAGTTAAAACACATTTCAAATTATGATTGTCACATGTTATATGTAAAACATAATATGCATTAAGTCATAACATAATGTATTAAAGCATTAGGAATAATCATATCAAGGATCAAAATCAATTTTTTTAAAAAATAAACTCTCCTCATTTAAATATATAATTTTAGTATTAATTGATCCAACTATGATCCTTTCAGTTTGAGTGTGATCTTTTATAAAATAATATCTTATTTTCATATAATTAAATATGGAGAGCAGAATTGGATTCTTCATTAAATTTTTGATAATAGAATCATTATATCTTATGAGAATCTTGTTTGATGTCAAAGCTCTTAAATATTTCATTAATTCATAATCTTAAATTTTATTTTCTTTTTACTTAGCTTTTACTTTTCCTGAACAATGTTCATTCTCTTTTCTTTATATCTCTCTTTTTGTTATTTTCAAGTGATTTACATGAAAGAGCATAATAAAGAAATAATCTAATATGCTGCATGTCATTTAAATGTATATCATGCAAGTAAACAACATTTTTATTGTGCTCAAAGATCATAAGTTATTTTGAATTAAAATTTGAAGCATAAACTTGTGTATTTTATGGTTATGCATCACATAGGAAAAGGTATTTTCCAATTTAGGCAAACCATGAAACAATCTCCAAAAATATAAGTTAATCAATACATATGTAGACATGATATCAAAAAATTAGTAATCAAAAATTTTAATCATATCACAATAGGATTTAAGTTGTTGACTTTGCTCAGCTAATTTGCAAGAGAAGTATCTAAAATTACCGATCATTCTGCATTCTTCAAGTCAAATACCTACTAGATTTTTTGTGTGTAAACTTTTGGCTAAAGAAAGTCCTCTCTCTTGTTTGCATGTGAATGTTTATTGTACCTTACGTAGAGGTGTTTTTCAAGTTGAAATCTCTCATTTCTTGCTCATAGATGCTGCATTATTAACAGAATCTTTTTCTTTCTTGAAGAAAAATCATTAGTTTCTTCAAGATACAAAACATCCATACAACATATTACTTAACTAGATGACTCAACAAAAGACATGATAATAATTGAATATTGAGTCACTCTACCCATGAGATTGCCTAAATATAAGCAAGCACAAATCACTTGAACTAAAGAGATAATTTCATTAAGTAAGATAGTTCAAGAACAAGCATGTGAGACAATAGAAAGATTCATCAAGGTCAAATCAATTTCTTATTTTCAGAATCAATTTAGCTTGGATTCTATTTGCTTAAGAAAATTATTAATTGGGTATACAAGTTAAGTTCTAATTGAATTATCTTAAACAGTTGTCTCTATCAAAATTATGATTATGATTTAGCTTTCAACACATATAATCATGTTTCAGGGAGATAAGCAATCTTCTTTTAGAGCAAATAAAATTTTATTTTTGACTTATGAGAGATAGTTCAAGAGAATTAATATTCATGCTTTAAAAGATTTTTATTCTCAGATTAAACATAATGAGTTAAAATTAATTAGCAGAATTTGAGATAATTTTAGAGACAGATATTAATCATGGATGCAATGATTATACTCAATGAAATATTTTAAAGATCAGATTTATTGTTTTTGGATTTTAGAATAGTCTTGAAAATTACTTGTAAGGGAGAAAATCAATTCGTTATTGTAAATTTTTTAAGTGAGTTTCTCATTATGATCGTAACACATTAATCATTTATGATTGAACCAATCTAAGATGATTATGATTTAACATTTGTTGCACACATGAGTCTTATAGGGCAAATCATATTTCAGATAATTACTTAAGGAATGAATGATCCAATGATATCATGATAAATTGCATTCATAACTCAACAAAGGATGAAATAAGATTTTATAAGGATTATGCTCAATAAAGTTCTTAACATGAAGGCATGAAATCAGCATGGAATATTTATACTAGAGTACTAGAGAGAAAATTTAGATTTTGAAAACTTGAAGAAGAAAGTTATATATATATATATAATATATATATATATATATATATATATTCATTTATTGTTTTTTTATCATCATGCAAGCACTAAAAAAATTTTATTCTAAGATCGCTGAAATAAACTAACATATATATATAAGGTATTAAAGCCTTTAATGCAAAGAGTATCGCAATTCCAAACAAAGATAATCTCAATACACGATGTAGAATGTTAAACGTTTTACTAGATTTAGTGAATAAATTGAGACTTATTTGTAATTACGTGTCAACGCACCCATTTGCATGAAAGTTTTATTTGTTCCATGGGTAGCTTGGCACACTTACATCTACACCCTCATATTTTTATTTTGGGTACCCAAGATTGCTTGGATCCTTGAGGGTTAGGGCATATGGTTTCTTTTGGAACCCAAATCTGTTTAATAGTAATAACTTTACCATTTGATTTAATTATACTAAAATTGTAGATAAAGTTGTTATGCACATTCTTTTCATGTTTGAAATAAGTTATCCTTTTTGATGATTTGCTTGACGAATTTATAACCTTTTTCTTTAGGGGTTCATTGCTAAGCGAAGGAGTCAAGCCAAGTTTTGATTTATCAAAAACAGCATGTTGACTTTCAAACATCATTTTTAATCTTTCTAAACTTATAGTGAATTTGTTAATTAAAGATTTCAATTGGTTAATTTATTTACTTAAGTTTTGATTTTCTTTAATTAAATTCTGATTTTTCTGAATCAACTGTTCTGAATTTACCTTTAAGCATTCATTCTCAGAATTTAATTTGTCTTTCATTTCAGCGGTAAAATTTATTTTTTCTGACATTTCTAGATTTAGCTTTTTAAGATTTTTATTTTTCATAGCTAATTTTCTACATTCACTATACAAATCATGAAAAGCATTTAATAGTTCATCATAAGAGAATTCTTCTTGTAATTCATTTGTTGTAAAATTAGATTCAGATTTTACCTTGTCTTCTTGTGCCATAAAGCACAAGTTAGTTACTTCTTGTAGTTCTTTGGAGCTGATGTCATCATTATGGCTCCTACCTTTTATTTTCTTGTTTGACTCACTCTTGGTCAAGGCTTTCTTGTTTTTTATCTCTCTCTTCTTTTCTTGCTTCTTCTTCTTCTTTGTCTTCAGAAAACTTTTGAATTTTTCAGTGTTTGAGGATGGATCCTTGTTTTCATCATCGAATTCTTCATTTGTTAATCTTTCTTCCTGATTGGGAGATTCAAAATCTTTTTCTACAGGCTCACTGTTAGTATGAATTGAGGCACACGTGAGCTGATCTGAAATTTGTCATAAATATTTTCTAAAATATTCTAGATCTCCTTAGCAGATAAGCATACAGAGATTTCATTAAATATAGTTTCATGGATAGCATAATACAGTATAATCATAGCATTAGCATTCAATTGTGCTATGTCTTTTTTATTGACAGTTTAAGAGAGTGTGTAAGGGCCATTTGTTATGATATTCCACAACTCATAATTTTATGATTGAACAAAGATTTTCATTCTAGCTTTCCATTGAATATAGTTAGTTCCATCAAACAGTAGTGGTCTGTTTGTGGAAAGTTCCTCAGCAAATAATATGTTATGTGGGGTTGTCATAATCTTTAGCTCTAGTCTGTTACGACTATAAATAATAGAAGAACACCTGCTCCGATACCACTTGTTGCCCAAGATGACAATCCAAGATGGGGGGTGAATTGGATTTTTAAAAAAATTATATTTCCTAATTAACTTTGAATTGAAGGAAGCGGAATGATAAGATGTTATCTTACTTAAGCTCTAGGCAATTACAAGTAAAGCAGTAGAAAATTAAGCTAGAGCAACTTCACTATGGATTTAAGGTGCAATTGATCTAAAATTAACTTATAGTTGTATGATTAATTTTAATCTATGTGAATGGTATGAATGGAGTGGAAGTTAAGCAAGTTCTAAAAAATCATATATAAATTAATAAAAAATAATGCTAGAGATATTGCACAATCAAGTATGAATGTAAGGCATGAAGCACAAGAGATAAGGCATCACAAATACAAAAATATATAGTGGTTCGGTGCACCCCAGCACCTACATCCACTCCCCAAGACCTCTTAAGAATTTTACTATAATTTCTCAGATTACAGCCGGTTGTTTTACAAGTTCATAACCTAACTTGTTGTTTTCACGAGATCACAATGAACTCGGTCAGTTTTCACAGGCTCACCGACTAGAACCAATCCGACTATATTTCACGGGCTCACAATCCAACCCGGCGAGTACTGGAAGCCGGAAAGCAAATTTCTCTCTTCCCTAAAACCATCTTCGGCAACACTGGGTTCCAGGAGGTTTCGAAGCCAGAGTGATGGAACCCTTTTGATAAGCCGATGGAGGCTCGATGAGCGATGCCGCGGAGTGGAAGGAAGAATGCATGAACCACGGCAGAGGAGAAAGGACGGATCACCTGCCGATCTTTGATCCAACAAAACTATGCCAGAAGAATAGGGTGAGCACGTTTGGATCCGCGAAGGCAATCGCTCGGATGTTCCCCTAACCCAACCCGGGAACGGACCGGAGGGAACCGCAGCATGAGGAATGTCCTCGTTTGATTTTCTTTTCTTTATTCTAGCTTGGAAATCGGGTTGATCCATTGTCGCGATAGATGACTACCGGAAATCCCTGCCTTGATCGTTTTCGGAAAGCGCTCATATCTTCTGGCGCCATCTTTATTTGATTGTACCCTGATAAGCCATCCATGAAGGATAATAATTCATGCCCCGCTTTATTGTCAACCAAGATGTCAATGTGTGGCAAAGGGAAATCATCCTTGGGACCGGCTTTGTTGAGGTCGCGAAAGTCAACGCACATGCGGACTCTGCCGTCCTTTATGTTCCTTATTCCTCGTCTAGCAGAAACTAATCGAGCTCCGTCTGATCTCCCAGGAGCGGAAGCTAAATCAGTTGCAGGCTATAATGTAGAATATGCGCGGGATGCGATCCTTAATAGTTCACTGTTGGCGGAAGCCAATGTCCCGGGGACTCATTCTGACTTAAACAAGGGGTGGGTCTTTACCAACTTCAAAATCCAAGATTTAGGGAAGAAAAAAGAGGGGCACTCTTCATTCTTCATTCGAAACTCATGAATGTCGGGTCGGAGGTTTCTGCCTTGTTATCAAAAAGGGGGGTTGGGTAAAGCAAACTCCCTCCTTGGACGAGCACGGGGCTTAGTCTCGGATTGGAACAAATCACTATAATTCGTCCGCGCCTACGGATCAGTCGACATTTTTCACAAATTTGACGAACAGAAGTCCTTATTTTCATATTTCTTATTCCTTACCTTAATTCTGAATCTACTCTTTTGAAGAAAATAAGTGTTCCCGAGTTGCAGAGAACAATCCGAACTGAGGCAATCTTTCCGGATTCGCTCCGCCTTACAGCCTTGCTTCCCATTGTCATTGCCATTGTAGCACGTGTGTGGCCCAGCCCATAAGGGCCATGCGGACTGCGAAGCGTAGCGACGAAATCGAAGAAGAGAAGGAGAAGGGAGCTCTAAAAATCAAGCGGGAATGTAGACTAAGTGATCCGTAGTTCCATAACCACATAGTGGAAAGAAGGTTCTTAGTGCTTTCCTTCGGTACGCAGGTCACATCCCTCACGACATAAGATTGAAAGATCCAAACCTTCCTCTTCGAAGCGGAAACGGACGTGGCCGTTGGTTTTTCTCGGATTACCAATTACAACCTACAACGTTGGTTTCACTGGCTCACCAACAATCCTTAATCCCTTGATTCAATCCCTTAATTGAATCAAGTTACAAGATGTCAGAATAGAAGTTTAAATCAAATACAAACTTCTCAAACAAGTAGATATAACAATATAAACAAATAGAGTAAAGAGAAGAAGCCCTCAAACAAGTTTTGTAGATGAAAGAACTCGGCTTCTTCTTTACTTGACCCTCTTCTGATTTCGCATGAGGTAGAGGATCACTGAGACAGCACACAATTGGAAAGAAAGCTTTGGGATTCACTCAGATGCTCTTTTTCTCTCTTTTTTGCTTTGAATAGCCCTTTTGTGCTTTTGGGAGGTTTTTCTTAAAATCTCTTTGAAATCTGTTCCCTATGTGTTCTCTCCCACTTCTCTCCTTCTTTCCTTGCTCTTCCCTTGATTTTATAGCTTTGGATGGCGTGGGAACAAAGATCTAGCCGTTAGAGATAAAAATAAAGCCGTTGGAGTCGAGAAAAAAGTAGCTGTTTTGCCTCCCAGCGTGCTCGAGTCGACTCGGCTGAAGCAGGAGTCGACTCATGAATAGGAGTCTGCCCGTCACTGTAGCTGGAGTCGGCTCGCACTGTAGCTAGAGTCGGCTCAAGAATTGTAGCGCTGAAAACTACTTTCTATCCTGACTGAGAGAGACGGCTCGAATGAAGTAGGAGTCGACTCGGCACTGTAGTTGGAGTCGGCTCGTGAATAGTAGGAGTCGGCTCGAGCACTGTAGCACTGAAAATCATTTTTTGTCTTTTTCTGCAGGAGTCGGCTCGTGAACAGTAGGAGTCGACTCGAGCACTGTTCCTTGAGACTCCAGAGTGTTAGAGTCGACTCTGAACTTCCAGGAGTCGACTCGAGAATTGTTCTTTTAAATATTTCTTGGAGTTTGCTCCTCCAACTTGAATCCTTTGAACTTGAACCTTGGGCTAATGAAATATGGCTTTTTTTCAACTTTTCTTAAGAGCTTTTGAGGCCTTCTTGTATTTTTTCAACTTGATATATTCCTTGCAAAACAAATCATCTTTCTTTTTGCAACACAAGCATTAGTAATTATACTTCAAGATTTTGTGATCATCAAAATCAATCTTTGGGTCAGCATAATATTTGATCTCATTAAAGCTAAGATTAGATCTTAAACATGATTGCTGAAATTTTAGAATTGTATGTTAGATATACAATTATTGTTTCATGCATTACTTAAACATTTAAATCATGGTTCTTATTTTTGTTGTAAAGATCTGATCTCTAGCATGCATGAAAATTAAATAGTTTAATTTTTAAATGCTTCCGTTGTAATTTTTGAAAAGAAATGTATGTAGCCCGCAAGGATTCCTTTCAATGGTATCAGAGCCAGGTTTATTGAATGTTTAAACTGTTTATGCTTAAAATAATTGTGTTAATCTGAGTAGTTCAGTAATCTAATTAGAATAATCATCAGACCGTCCGGTCATAGGAGAAAGAAGGGTTCGTTACCCTCTTTTTCCATTCGATGGGATCTCCTATGACGTGTAGGGGTGCCACTGTGATTAAAATATGTTTTAATCATTGTAATTAAATCTGAGATTTAAAAATATGTTTAGATCAGATCTAAAGAGCACTTATGAATGATTTAGTTACTGATTTTGCATGATTAATTAGATCAGAAAATCAGTTGCATGTGATGCATGAGATCTAGGTAAATTCATGTTGATGTATATGTGATATAATGAACATGAATAAATCTAAAGTCATAAACTTGTTTAGATTAGATCTAAATGAAATTTATGATTCATTTATTTTCTGATTTTGTATAACAAATCAAATCTGAAAATAAATGCATATGATGTATGTTGTTTAAGTTAATTCATATTAGTTTGTATATATGATATGTGAACATAAATCATCTAAGATTTAAACATGAATTAAATCTGAAATAAATATGATTAATTGCAAATCTCAGACCTGAAAATAAGTTTTAAGAACTAAAATTTTGTAATTAATATGTAATTTAAAGAATATGCAATGATTTGAAATTTTCATTAGCTTACACTTAATTAAGAATTAAGTGAAATGAAAATTTAGATCTAGAATTGTAAACTCAATTAGAGTTAAGATTGGGTTAAACCTAAAGTTCTTAAATCAAATCAAGTTCTTAAGATTGGGTTAGACCTAAAGTTAGAATCAAACATGGTCTAATTAGAGTTAATTGATCAAATCTAATTAAGTAGTAACTAGATTAGGTTAAGAAAACTCTAGATCAAATACAATAGTTGTAGTTGATCAAATTTCATATCTTTGATTAGACCAAGATGGAACTTGATTGAGGCTCAGAGGTTAAGCCCGAGTCATTTGAGTAATCAAATCAAAATTGATTAACCAATCGGTGTCTAAGGTAAGTTTAGCAGTTTTGACCGGTGGTTTTTAATTGAGAGCTACTCGCACTGATTTGTCTTTGTCGAGTTAATGGCATATCCCTTCCACCGATTTTACTTACCTGGCTGACATGGTCAATCATATTTTGATTGGATCACTTAATGATTCCAGTTGACCCATGTCTTTAAGAAAAATCAGTATAACTGATTTAGGTGTCTCCTTAGTCGAATTGAATCTAGTTCTTATTAATCTGACTAGATGAAGTCAGTGGAAGGATCTAGATTAACCGATTCTTCTCATCTATTCTCATTTAAATCAAATCCTCTAAAATTATTAGGTTCCTAAAATAAAATAGTTATAGAGATAACTAGGTCATAGCCTCCCATTAAGTTGGATGATAATAGATCCAATGGCTAGATAATCATTGGAGGCGCCACACGCCTGGTGATTATTTGACCATTGGAATTGTCATTCAATATATGATGAGTCGAGTGTACCTTCAATAGATAATCAGGTGGACCGAGCCACACTCGGACTTGATTATCTATTAGTAGATTACACGAAACCCTATCATTTAATGGTTGGACCTAACCAAAATTTTTGGTGGAGGCGCCACACGCCTGCCAAAGAGACTGGGGCAAAATTATCACTAGAAATTATTTGGTGAAATAATTGGTTTAGAACCTACCAATAGGTGCATATGGGTTGGCCGAGCCACACTCGGGCCCATATGCGATTTATTGGGTTCTAGTGCACACTAAAGAGTTAAGTGTAATTCTTCGAATTTAAGGTAGAGGCTACAAAATTGTATAAAATAGTGGGAGAACCTTTAGACTAAAGTCCAAGTCTTTAGGATTTTGTCAATTCATATACTGATAGCCGATTTTCTTTTTATGCAGAAATGGCCACTAGTTTGTCACTTCATTCATTGTTGGATAATGACAAGTTGACTGGACCCAATTTTAATAATTGGCTTAGAAAACTTATGATTGTGCTAGAGCATGAACGGATTCTTTATGTGATAATGGATCTAGCACCTGAGCAGCCCGCTGCTAATGCACGGGGTACAGTCAGAGACACTTATCAGAAGTGGCTCAGTGACCGTATCGCTGTCCGCTACATTATGCTTCCTGTAATGAACGACGAGTTCAGTCGTAGGTTTGAGAATGCGCAGCCTGAAGAGATCATTCAAGTGTTGAACGAATCCTTCGGTATTCCTGACGATGTTGAAAGGCATAAAACCAGTTGTGCTATTTTCAGCACAGGGATGTGATAAGTGCTAAATAATGCATAAATTAACATTTTATTCATAGCACTTATCATTATTTTAATTCACATATTTTGTAAATTCAACTAAAAGATGTGTTACCCTCATCATTGCATTTTAATAAATTAATTTGTGCTTGATTATATTGGTCCATCTAATGTATGCAGGTCGAATCAAATTCATCTGGGATGACCTCTGAACCCAAATCACAAGCACCCTATGAATCAGGTCCTCTTAGATTATGATTCAGCCTCTCAAACTCACTCTTTAGCTTGTGTGCACGCCGTTCATAGAGCCACATCTAAACCTTTTTATCCACCTAGCCATCCCAAGTTCATGCATTCCGAATCTAAGCTCCATCCCTTCCAAACCAACCCAGCCAAATTAAATTCACATCCTTCTCAGCATGACCACGGGATGGATTCAGCTTCTTCCGCTAGATCCCAGCATCCTCTTCCTTCGGAATAACGTCACCAGATCATCATCCCCCTTGCTTCCCGTCCACGACCGCATCAGATCCATTCTTATCCAAGTAACCGTACGCGTCTTCCCCACGTTCACTTCCCCTGCTTCACGTCCGCAGCATCCACAGGTGATTCTCTCAACGTCTCAGAGTCTTCCCGCAACTAATGCTCCATATCTCAACTAATCTCCCAACATCCTTCTCATCCGAATGCCCATCCCGCTCCACGTCCTCTTCCAACGTTCCTCCCAGCGTTCTAGATTGATTCCATAGATTATCTTCGGATCCCATGCTTCCGTGATACCTCCCAACTTATCATCCCGAGCTCCACGGTTCCACCAAACCATTCACCTCCCAGCTTCTTCAACCTCCTCCCGAGTATCCTGCGATCCATCCTCATCCCGTGGTCAGCCGGATGAAAGTTCCGAGATCTTCTCAGCCTCCATCCTTATCCCGAGCTTCACGGATCGGAGGATAAGTTCCCCTTCTTCCGCATCATCTTCCCAAGTCTCCCGGATTGACCCAGCCAACCGTGGGTGATCTCCTGCGTCCAACGAACAGGGCCCTGTTAAGAAACAAAGCCAAATCCTTTGCATAATCCACGGGATCCCATCCTCTTCCGGCTTGATTCCATGTAATCTCCCAACGACTTCCCTCATCTCAGCCGTGGGCAACATCCCTTGTATCCGAGCATCAAGCCGACTCCTTCATCCACGGATCAGTTCACTTCCCCTGTTCCGCTTATCCCTTCCCTTCCGGATGAGAACCAGGAACCATACTTCATCCGGATTTGCTCCCAGCGTCTTCAACGTCCGTTTTCTTCTTCCGGGATCTTCTCACACACCCAAATCCAAACCACCTTCTCCCAGCTAACAGCAACACTCCCAGCCACCCACTTGTCATCCGTATCCCCTGTTTTGGAACAAAACCAATCTCCCCAGCATCCCAACCGTCCACCGCGTTAAAGCTTCTCCCCACTCCAAGGATCAGCAGCTCAACGTCCTCCGGATCACCATCTAAGCTCTCATCCGAGATCCAGCTCCAACTTCTCCCGCGTCCGGATCTCCCGCGGCCAACAAACCAAAGCACCATCCAGCCGCTTCCATCCTTATCCGTGAAGAAACAGAGGAGGAGCGAGGGGGAGATGGGCTGCCTATATAAGGGAGGATCTCTTCTCAGAGTGGGGCATTCCTCCTTCCCCACCGGGGGGCATTCCCTCTTCCCCCATCGGGGGCTGCTCCCATCATGAAGCTCTTCGGAGGCGGAGTCCCACGGAAACAGAGAAGGGAGAGAAGAGTTTTGGTCATTCTGGGAATGATTTCCCAAAGAAAAAAATAAAGAAAGAGGGAGAGATGGAAGCCCGCTGCTGTGCTGCTGCTGCCGTCCACCACTCCATGAAAGGCTGATCTCCTCACTAGGGCTGGATGCAGCCCTAACAAAGGGCCAAGGGTTTTATATTTTTGATTTCTATTCTTGGAGTTGTATAAACCTTATTTTGCTTCTAATGAATATTTTATTTCATCTCATATTTAATTTCTGTGATTTTAAATGTGAAGTTTATACAACTGTTCTTCATGATCACTAGGTAAATATAAGATAGTCCATGCTTAGGGAAGATGCGATGTGCTGCCACCTTAGATTAGGGTAGACATTTCATGCCAACCGAAGATGGATTATGCCCAAATTACTTTTGTGAATTTTTATTTAAATGCTTATTAGGCTTGTAGCCAATTTGCATGTTAACCCAAGAACGAAATAAAATATAAATAACCCTTGTTCCGATGTTAGTGATGAATTCCTTGCCCTAGGTTCTCCTAAACTGATATCCCTTTAATTGCATTTTTTTATTCAATTGCTTAGTTTAATAGTCTTCACAAATTCATCATTTTAAATATTTTTAAGAAAAATAACTATACCCCAATCCCTGTGGATCGATACCCGTAATCACTATCCTACTAGATACGTGCTATTGCGTGGTCTTTAAAATTGACCATCAGGATGAAGGACGGGGCCTCGGTGACTGATCATGTATTGTACATGATTGAGTTAATCAAGCGTCTAGGCACTCTCGGATTTTTTCTACATGATCAATTGGGGAAAGATGCTATACTGAACTCTCTTCCTGGTTCGTACCGCTCATTTCTCACCAACTTTCATATGACGAAACCGGTAGTTTATCACCAATTGTTGGGTTTACTACAAACTTTTGAAAAGGATCACCAACTCCTAAAAGGGTTGGTGAATTTAGTGGGAGGTTCGTCCAGGGATTGTGGTACCTTTAAGAAAGGGAAGAAGAAAAATAAGAATCATAAGAAAAAGGTGCAACATGTTAAGCCAAGTCAGACAAAGAAGATAAAGGCTGATCAAAGTAAGGCAGGGTGATTATTCTACAAGAAGTAAGGATATTGGAAGAGAAACTGTCCTCAGTACATTGCCTCCCTTGACCCAAACAGGTAAAAGAGAAAAATGCAATCAGTTGCTGATTAAGGTACTTATATGATAACACCTTATAATTTCTCAATATATGATAATTCGACTTGGGTATTGGATACCGGTAGTCCCTTTAATATTGCAATTCGTTGCAGGGACTGCAAGTCAGTGAGAGATTCGGAGAAAGCGAAAGATTCCTGAATGTTGGAGATGGAAGATCAGTTCCAGTTCTAACTTTAGGAAGTCTGAAACTTGTATTCAATTCTCAAGAAATTATCTTAAGTGACTGTCACTTTTGTCCAAATTTTTTATTGAACATAAATTCTGTAGGCCTTTTGGCCATGAATGGTTATGAGATTTCAATAAAAAGAGATTATTGTGATATCATTATGAATAGTATTACTGTAATGCATGGACATTTGAGCAATAGAATTTATATATTGTCACAGCCTGTTAATGTAATGTACAAGTCAAGTAAGCATCCTAGAATAGATAATGTCACGGATGTCTACCTTTGGCATCATAGGCTAGGTCATATTAACAAGAACAGGATGAACATGTTAAGTAAAAAGGGAATCCTCAATGTTAATGATTGTGAATCATTGACAACTTGCGAGTCATGTCTTCTTGATAAGATAACCAAATCACCTTTTATCGGACAAGGTGAACAAGCCAGTGACTTATTGACCCTTGTACATTCTGATGTATGTGGGCCAATGAGCACAAATGCTAGAGGTGGGTATTCATATTTTATTATGTTTACAGACGACCTTTCTAGGTATAGTTATGTCTATTTAATGAGACATAAATCTGAATCATTTGAAATGTTCAAATTATATCATAATGAAGTAGAAAAATAAATTAAAAACAAACTGGAAACTCATTGTACTTTGGTACCGAAGTAGCAGAATTTCTAATTCTGGGACGGAAGGTTACTGGGTGCAGTCAAGTACTTGCAAAATCAGTGCGTGAGTCAAGATGGAATTGACCTCTCCTGAAAATAGGAGATAATGCTTTGTGTTCAATTTAGCAAAATCTTGACCAGGGTAATCCTTGTGAGGAATCGCAGGATTTTTAAAGTTGATCACATAGAGGATGTACTTATTACAGAGTTGATAGTGAACTTTGAAGTCGTCCTGAGCATTTGGAGTCATAGGAATGAATTATACGATAACTATAGTCCAAGGGTTCTTGAATGTTGCTTTGCAATTATTCGGCCTATCCGGACGTCGGGTACCATTGCTAGTGGTCATTTTGATTAGTACAAAAAGTTGTTCTTGTGCTACCGGCTTAAATTCGAACCTATGGAGTCATGCGCGTAGAAGTTTCTAGATTGATCAAATGGCTGATTGATGATTAAGAATCATTCAGAAATAATTTGGTCAATTTGATTAATAAATTATCCTAAGCAAAAGTTGCATTAAAATAATTATTGAATTATTGGAGGATTAATTAGCAATTAGATTGCTAATGAACTTAATTTGATTGAGTAATTGGGCTTAGGTTGAGCCAAATTGAATAGGATTCAATTTGGGCTGCATCAGGGTTTGACCTAATTGGATTGGGTTCAACCCAAGTAAATTGAGCTTGACCCAATTGATGGGACTTGACCCAATTTGGGTTGCATCCTTATTTGATGAGGATTATGAGTCCAAATAATCAGAATTGGATAAGGAGAAGAATCCCTAAATTTTAGTAACCCATCCTTATCCTTCTTGGAGAAGAATGACACATTGATTTATCCCCATGATTTTCCATATCTATCCTAAGAGAGGAGGCGTGGGGAAATATTTTCTATAAAAATGGAGCCTCAAATCTTCCTAAAAAGATTTATATGAATTTTGTAATTTATAGGGATTGTATGGCGCATGAAATAGGATGGTCTGCAGCTGAACTTTGGATGCATGAATTACTATCTTTTAGGGATCAAAAATGCACAAAATTTGGATATGTTTATCTCCTCTTAGCTTCCAAGTCACTAGAATTTTTGGTGGATTTTATCAGCAAATTAATTGGCTAAATTAGGTGTGAGGCATGGGGGGATTTTTTGGCTATAAAAGACCCTCATGCCTAGGGTTCAAGATATACAATATTTAGAGGTTTCAAAAAATTCTAAAAAAATTGCCTGAGGGCCTCCATCCCTTCTTCTCCTTCTTTCTCATGTCCATCCTCCATCTTCTTGAAGAACAATCAAAGGTTGAGTGTTTAGAAGGAGAAAGTTTCAGCCACTGCAGTGTTCGTGTGCGAGCTAGCACTCCCATGGAAAACAATCTACCTAGGGCTTCGCATGGACAATCTATAGAGGCCGGACACGTGTGCAGCTGCAAAGCGTGATCAAGGAGTCATCCAAGACCTCCAAGGAATCAGGTATGAGATTTGATCTCATTAAAGCTAAGATTAGATCTTAAAAATGGTTGTTGAAATTTCAGGGTTGTTGAAATTTCAGAATTGTATGTTGGATATACAATCATTGTTTCATGCATTACTTAAACATTTAAATCATTGTTCTTATTTTTCTTGTAGAGATCTGATCTCTAGCATGCATAAAAATTAAATAGTTTAATTTTTAAATGCTTCCGCTGTAATTTTTGAAAATAAATGCATGCAGCCCGCAAGGGTTCCTTTCACCGATCCTCCTCCCTAATCCACTGGACCCTGGACTTCTGCCTCCGAAACACCTCCTACTGCCTAAGAAGGGAGTGGTGTCTAGCCAATAGTCCCCTAAGCTCTCCCTGATCCTCCTTTGAAAGACCGCCCCCACTATCCTCAAGTGTCTGTAACCTAGTGATGGATGCCTCCGTCTCCTCCACTCTCTTGAAGATATGCCCCACCTCCTCCTTATTCCACCTTTGCAGCCGGCGTCTGGTTAGGTCAAGTTTTCGAGTAACCCCATCCCTCCTAACTGGCGTCTGCCAAGCCTCTCTCACCACCTCCCACGACCGTGGATAGGACAACCACACCTTCCCAAAGCGAAAAGGACAATGAACTGGAAAAGTATAAGAGCATTTCTTAATTTTTCAAGCCGGGTAAGCGTGACGGGAAACGCCCCAGTTTTACCTGCTCCTGCACGATGTCGAGCATAAACGGAAGCATACCCAGGTAACCACCCCACAGCCGTCCGGCAAAGATACAAGCCATAACTAAAACAATACCAGCGATGGTTCTAAAATAACAATTCCAGCTGGGAATGTTTATCCTAGCTCCTGAGCCTCACGGTAAAAATGCTGCAAGATCATTCGGAAGGCAGTGGTGGAGGCTGTTCAGTACTTTTTTGCCTGAGCAGTAATACTCGAGGACTGAAAGGTCATCTTCATCATGCTGATACCGAAGCGTCAGAATGCAGCGGAGCCTCGTCACTTCAGGCCCATCAGCTAATGCACAACCTTAGACAAAGTTGTGGCAAGGATAATAGTGGGTAGTGTTGTGGTTCAAATTTGGCCCGAGGGTGACCATGCCGGAGGAGTCGAGGAAGCTGCCGGCTGAAGCGGAAGAAGGAGATTCACCTCCCGCGCGACGGTGTACCTGCACAAAGCCACATCGGTGGTTCCGGTGAGGGCCCTCCGACGCTTAAGTTAGGGTGGATCTTAGTTGGTCCAAAAGTTCCTGTAGTGTTACCTGATGGGGCTATATATAGCCCTCGGAGAGGTGTCCAGGTGGCGGAGGTATGGCTCGTCCTTGGCATAGGAGGAAATATGTTTCAGACAAATGGCGCACAGTTAGAGCTTGTTTGAGGCGCACGGCGTAGGCCGTTCCTGTGAATGATAAGGCGTCGATAGGTGTGACGGGGTATAGCTGGAGCAGCATGGCGTTGTCCTTGACTGTCATTGGCCAGCAAACAAAGCATGGTGCGGTGACGTTGTAATGTACGGCCACGTAGGCGGGCGTGGGCATGTACATGGATGCGGTCGTGGATGAAGCCAAGCTCGATAAGTCGCATCGTGCGTTCAACGAGGTCGTTTTGGCGGGTGCTGAGGTCAGCCTAGCTTTTCCGATTTTGAGGTTTGCTCGTTAGGGCGCCCCAAGATTAAGGGTCGGGGCGCACTATTAGGTGACTGCTTATGTGGTTAACCATTCAAAGAGTACCCTATGGTCAGAAGAGGGAGAGTTGCCTCAAGCAAATTGTGAGCTTGTATTTTCTGATTTTATTAGATATATTTGTACGTGCATTGTATGATTAACCCGTTAAAGGAAAAAAAAAAAGAAGAAAGAAAGAAAGAAACAAGCACAACTGGAATCGAGCATATAATGGGCCAAGTTCACAAATCCCCAGATCTTGTTGGTCACCGGCCACCAAGCCGCAAACGCCCGCCCACTTCAGGCTCCCCCAATGGGTCGGGTCACAGGTCAACCCAACCCATTTACAGCCCTAGTACCAGGAGGGGCAGAGTGGGACGAGGCCAGGCTACAATAGTTGTTTGGGGCGCATCTTGCCAAGAGGGTCCGATCCCTCCCAATTCCGGGTTGTGCGGGACCAGATATCCAGGTTTGGGGCACCTCGTGCAGGACTAGTGTTAGGTTAGGAAATTTCTCCCGAGTTATCCAGCGGGAGCACGAGCTAGGGCCGGACTGCACTTGGTTATGTAAGTTCAAACTTCACCCTAGGGCTGCACTCTTCTTATGGAAGGTGATTTGGGAACGCCTTCTGATCAGAGCGGTGCTGAGCAGATGTGGTTTGAGGGTCCCCCCCGAGTGTAGGAGGTGTGGAGTTGATGAGACGGTGGACCACATGCTATTTCAGTGCACATGGGCAAAGTTGACATATCAGAGACTCCGCGAGAGGCTTGGAGTTAAAGGGCGCAGTTCCTACAGGTGATTCGCCAGCGGTCGGGTAGTCCACAGACACACCAGGAGGCCGTTAGAGCAACTTGCACAGCTTATCAGATTTAGCTGGCAAAAAATGCTCATACTTTTGATGGGCACAGGTTGTCATCGAGGTTTGTGGCAGAATACGCCCAAGTGCAGGCGGCAGAGATCAGTCACACTTCCTCTTCTAGTGGACCTTTGATAGCTCGGGATACCTGGAGTTCTCTTTCTGCCCAGGCAGCCTTGAGATGGTATTCTTCACCTGAGAGCCCTCACCCCCGAGTTTTCTCAAGGTCAACTTCGACGAGTCCATTTTGGACGGAGGCACGAGGGGAGGTACGGATTTTGTCATACGAGATCTGTATTCCAAGATGGTGGCAGCGGATAGCTGCCAATTATTCAACATTTCGATCTTCGGAGCAGATTAAGGACTGCCTGAGTGGATCTTCGACATGCGAGGTAAGTACCACAGGCCAGTTCAGTCATCCTGGAGGACGACTGGGTCACGGTGATCAGTTGGATCCAAAGGGGCCCGAGGGATATGAGCTTGACCCACCCTTTGCTCCAGAACATCTGAATGATGATAAGGGATGGTGGGGCCTTTCAGGCTAGGCATGTATTTAAAGAGGCTAACGGAGCTGCTGATTAGATGACTGCTTATGTGGCTAACTATTTAAAGAGTATCCTATGATTAGAAAAGAGAGAGTTGCCTCGAGCACTCCGCGAGCTTATATTTTCTGATTTTCTTAGATATATTCGTACGCGCATTGTATAATTAACTCATTAAAGGAAAAAAAACAAAAAAGAGCAAGCACAACTAGAATCGAGCATACAATGGGCTAAGTTCACAAATCCTCAGAACTTGTTGGTCACCGGCCACCAAGCAGCAAACGCCCGCCCACTTCAGGCTCCCCCAACGCTCAAAGCGCCTCCAACCCAAAACGTATAGCAGGGACACCATAAACAAAGCCGACTCACAGATATCACTTATCAACGAATAAATGCGAAGGGCATTAAAAAGATACTAATCAAACCAGGATCCCGTATTCACAGATATCACTTATCAACGAATAAAAGCGAAGGGCATTAAAAAGATACTAATCAAACCAGAATCCCGTATTCAATGTGAAAAAATGTTCTTCCGACTTCACTTTCTGTTTCTCACCTTTCCTGACCTTGTGCTACAAACAAGTGATTTACAAACCCCAACCAGCTCAACACTCCAAAAACCAACACTGCAAACTGACTGAGGGGGGCAGCCCTACAATCACAATAACTCATCATCATCATCACCATCCTCCAACATCCTCGGCTGCAGCTGAGGTCTCCCTTGGCCTTGTTTGTTAAGGAGCAACAGAGACCTCCTCAGCTCCGCTGTCGATACCACTGCCATCACTATCAATAACATCACTGGTTGCTCTGCTAGAAGAATCTTGTTCGCGGAAGGTCTCTCCCCACAGGATCATTCCCCTTCCTCTTCGCCTCCGTGCAGAACCCCAGAAGGGGCTTCTCGAGTAACGCAAAGATAACCGCGAGGCACCCATACCTCCTGCTCGAGTCGCCTGTGCAGAACCCCAGAAGGAGCTTCTCGAGTGAAGCCAAGATGATCGCGAGGCAGCCATACCTTCTGCTCGAGTCGCCTGTACAATCAAAAAAACTGTGATTGAGGGAAACGGGATTATATTCAATTCTCCAACATCCTCGCTGATGCCAATGCCATCTTCTTCTCCACTGATGGGCGACCAAAACATGCTGATCAAGTCCCTAAGATCATGCTGCTGCTCCAACCTCTGCCAATCTCGTTGTCGTTCGGGGTCCACCTCTGATGGCCGCACAGAGGGGTGCTCTTTCCTAGCATGCTTCCTCAGCTCACCATAAACCCCAGTAAACCCACAGGACTCCATAGAGCAGCTACGAATCTTAGCATTGAGAAACCTGCGTGCAGGCTCCACCACCGTCCAACCAGTAACAAGCCCACGACAGAGAGGACATGAGAGCTTTGTTGGCTGCTGGCCCTCAACATTCTGAGATGGCTGGGATTCAGAAAATGCCTTGCAGTATTGGTCCAGGCAATTAGAATGGCGGGAGCTGGTGTCGCACATGAATGGGCGGCAACCCTTCCCTTGGGAGGAACATAGCAGGAGAACAGCATTGTGAGGGTGCTCCATGCACACAGGGCAACGAATCTCCTCCCACTCTTTGATGTCCTTGGCTGCTGCAATACCAGATTCAGGAGTGCTACGAGAGGAGGAGGAAGAAGAAGAATGCTTCCAAACACTGGATGAGCTGCATGGGTAAGGTGATGCACGAGATCTTCGTTCAAAGGATGCAGACCGGGTCCTCCTTTCCTTCGGCATATTACTTGACTGAATATGAACCGAACAAAGAAATGTTTGTCGAAGCAACAATCTGACGTTCTATAAATAAAAAGAAGGATGCAAAATGATCAGGTTTGATGCTGTGCTGGGACAGATGGAATTCTCGACTCTGTAGTGAAAACAAAGACAGCAAATTAGTGCAAGAAGAGCTACATCTCAATCTATTCCAACAGCTTCAGTTAATAGGTTTTGTGGCTAAATAAAATTTTAAAGACCGATCTGTTGATCAATCAACAACACTAAAGACCAACAAGATACCAAAGAAAACATTCAGAAGTACTAGGAGCAAATACGTTAAGCAAAAGAATCTCACAGCATAAAAATCAGTTCAAAGTTCGACTGTAAACATAAATGCCAATCACAAAAACCTCTCCTGCCACTTGGAAATGAATTAAATTCCAAGACCCTAAAATAACATAACATGAAATTAACATGAACAGAAAGCTAATGTAGCACCTCAACAAGATGAAATAAGCATAAAAACAGCATGAGGACAGCAATTACAATAACTAAGAAAAGCAACATAATTAAATTAATGGAAATTTCCTCGCCCACATCATCAGTCAAATAATGGATGCTAAAGTCAAATAATGGATGCCCTAAAAAGTATGTCCAATATGAGAAACTCTTGACAGAGGAATTGCAGAGGTCATAGTTCATCAGCTCTAAGCATTGGTAGAAAAAGCAGTAGAAGAGAAGAAGAATGAAAATTTTGACAAATAGGACTAGTTTGCTCCTCTTGTTTGATACAATTTGGGCAATCTCCGATCAAATATTTATTTTCTGAGTCGCATCAGAGCCACCTAGAACAGAACCATCCCACTCAGCTTCCCCACATCTCCACATGGAATTAAAATTTAAACATGCTCCCACCTTTGATCGAACATGAAGGTAATCTACTTCCAAAGGAATATCGTCTCTCTCTCTCTCTCTCTCTCTTAAAAAAAAATCTGATCGCAACTACTGCGAAGCAGAATCATCAACAAGAAAAGCGCACGGTAGCAACTTTCATCTATTACAAACATGTTACAACATCCACATCAAGAAATCATTACATCAAAAATAATCCCTCAGAAACAAACTCAAACAAGTCAATCCCTCCTTCCAACCAACAATGAACTCATCACAGATGGGCGATCCATCCAGAATCAAACACCAACATCTACGATGATCAGCCAATACAATACGATCAGCCTCTCAACACCGGCAAAACCCCGGAGGGAAGTTGCGGTCCAGGCACCATTCCGAAGGGAAGAACAAGATGCCCCCCCTCCAAGAACACCGTAACCGAGATTAGCGAAAACGGATCGACCATTTGCAAGAAAAGCACATCAAAAGCTGGAAGTTGCGGTAAAAAGAAGCGGAAGATTGGGTCCGATCTAACGAAAGAGAAATTACCGAAAGGGGATCCGATATGGCAGCTACGGGAGGGGGAAGAAGCGATTCCGCGACGATGATCCGGACGAGTGGTAGAGTAGTTTTCAAGAGAAGCCTTCCTTGATCTTCGAGTCAGCGGAAGACGGATTGCGAAGAAAACCCTAATCCTGAGAGCAGACACGGAAAAAGGAGCGACGAGGGGGAGCGGGCCACACTATATATAGAGAAGAGGTCTGTGGTGACGTGGCGTATGACGGCGTGCACGGCCACGTGGCGCACGCCGTGTAGGATATAATTTTTCGATCTGCGGAGATTTTATTTTATTTAATTTTATGCTTACGAATATAAATAAATAAATCTATACCAGAAAAATATAAATAAATAAATCCTGGCCGCCTATTTAGGAGGAGACCCCCGCGAGCGACAATCGAGTGGTCAATCCGACGTGCGCCGAATCCGATGGAGAAGTCTGGCTGGGTCCCGGCCTGCGGATGTAAAGCGGCGGAGAAGCCTCACCGTCGGTGATGGGCGGTCTGGCTTCACCTTTTGGGCCTCGTTGACGAGACATCACACTATGGCACCCAAATGCCTTGATCTCGAAATTGAACTTAATATTTCGACAGATTAAATTAAAAAAAAAATTATCCCATGCCATGTTCATATGGTAATCGAGGATCGGTATCACCCACCGGTGATTTGATCCGTGATCCATCACGTGATCTGTAACTTTTTCATTAAAAAAATTCAAATAACATGATATCATATCCTGCCTTTACCAAAAACTTATTAAAATTATTTTTATGTCAAGAGACAAGCGGCATCATCCTATTGGTTAGAATCCACCGTGACCATGACCTACGTGCCCTCTCCCTCCCCTTTTCAAACTCTTTTTATCTTTCCTCTCTTTCCGGAATGTTGTCCGATCTGGCAAGATTACCAAATAAAAAAAGAAAAAACAGGACGGTTCAAAATTTTCTAATTTTTTGCTTTATATATATATTTATATATATATATATATATATATATATATATATATATATATATATATATATATATATATATATATATATATATATATATTCGGTGTAATTAGAACTGTCTCTCTTGTTTAAGGCCAATGCGACGTCAATTTGGTGCCCTCTTCTTAATTCTATGCGGAGGAGACTGACTTGGCCGGTTAGTTTGGGTCCAAATTGTATCTTTTATATAAAAAAAATTATTCAATGTCAACCACTGAATTGTGCAATAGCTGGACAGTAGAAAGAAAAAGGTTGAAATATTTTGGAAGCCGTATAATGCACCTGAACCTAGCCGGCTTAATTAGCACTTCCTCTAATTTAGAGAAGAGAGATAGGCAAAGACCCTCTAATTTAGTAAAATCACGAAAGATAGTGCAAAGGGCAAGTAATCCTTGAATAAAACAACACAATCAGGCTCAAGTCAAGCAAAAACTACAAGAATTGTGTTTATAATAGAGAGCAGACAATTCATCGAACATTTTTCTGACGGGGCGGGGGCCCAGTGGGGGCTGCTACGCGGGGTGGGCTTGTCCCTTCCTCCCCCTCCCCCTTTTTCTCTAGCAAAAAAAAAAAAAAAAAAAGGAAAGCAGACAACCACATCAAGTGGTATATATCCCGAAAAGTGGGGAAAGGTAACTCCACAATGAAACCTTCGGATGATTAGAGAACCAGTATCAACAAATTGCCGACATCAAAGTCACCAAAAGATACATGCGAATGTAACAAGTAACGATCAAGCTGAAAAAGATAGCTACACTTTCTTCCTCGGTCTCCAAAAATACAAAGCAAATGCACGCAAGCTATCACATCTATGAAATGCATTGCTATAGTGCATCTATATAATTTAGCTAAATTTATGATCAAGATTGCCAATAGTCCGCGGCTCTTTTACTCCAGTTGGCTTATTCCGATCAGTCAAACAAATAATAGGATCAAAAGAAATCAGATAAATGAGGAGACATTTTAGATCACCATAGTGATCCACTGCATGCTCATTTGTCCAGACCAAGTTACAAGTTTGTAAAAAATGAATCCAATAAAATAGCTGCCACCCAACACTTCATTCCAACATTGACTCAGCCATAATTTCATATGTTGAAAGCTATAAATCTATAGCATCAGATCACCACAGCCAAAATTTGATAGCAGGTCATCATCTGAAGGAAATAAAGACAATAGTCAATAGGTACTACTGAATTTTTGACTGTGGACTTCTTAATGTGCCACCAGCCCTCCCTAAATCCACAACAATCAGAAAATATAGGAGGTTTCAATAATATGAGGCACTACTATTTAATGCATTATGGGCAGAGGCAATCTTAACAAGATTATCGTTTCAAATGGGATTCAGAAGTATCCACCAGGATGCTATGGTTGACCAAAGTGAAAAAAATCAGCACCAAAGCACCAAAGCAATTCCAAAGACATGGCAGCCACAGGGAAGCCACAGAGAGTGCCTATTTACATATTCACAAACTTCAAGGGTATCAAAGTGAGCAGAGGAAAAAACAAAAAAAACCCTAATGGAGAACTATCATGGTACAAACATAAGCTGTTCAAGGAAGGCAGCACATAGATAAAGAAAAAGGAAATGCGAACCTTGGACTCTCTGTAAGTCAAGCAGATACTTCTCTTCCTTGGTTTTGTACAGCTGCAAATTAAATGAGGTAATATCAGCAAAATATCTATGGTATATAACCACCACAATATGCTTTCAGAGAGATTGATGAAATAAAGGTGAAGTAAGGAGAATTTAGGGCATTATCACTTTAAAATGGTGGTTGCACTACAGATCAAAACAAACTTAAGCAAAGTGAATAATGATGACTCATTAAAAGCAAACAAGTCCTCTTGATACAACAAGAGAAGACATACCTGAATTTCAAATTTGACTAGATAAGATGATATCCAAGCAATATTATCAATTTCTGCGATGGCAGCTTCATTGCCAATGCTATGATTAGTATGCGGAGCAGGATAGCCAGGAGCCCATCGACATTTAATATTATAGTGTCCAATGTTCTTCCAACAAATGTTAAGTTGTTGGAGAGCTTTACAGACCTCCATCATTATTGCACAAGGATGGGCTGACGACTGCAGCAAAATACAGATATATAATATAATACATATATATAACTGAAAACAAAGGCAAAGATAACATAACAAGGAGAACAACTGACCTGCAGTCCAAGAGCCCATGCTTTGGAATCAGATGAATGTACCCTAGAACCAACGCCCTGTGGATCCATATATCTAGATGAATAATTTGTAAGGGCTGGAGTTGGAGTTTTGCAATAATTCATATACGAGGAACCATATTCCTACAGAAACGCACATTTATGAATTAACATTGAATCTATAGGGGACCAAATAAGCAATCTAAAAGAAACAGTTCAATAGAGTCGGTTGCAAATATTTAGAACATGCCATAGTTTCTTGAAACTCAGCTCCAAGATAGCCACCGGTAGAACAGAACCGATTATCCAGAAGCAAGTAATATGAAACGGCTGCATGTAGAATCCTTTATAATATCAGTTATATAATTTCATATGGTAGTAGTAACTTCTTAAAAGCTTCAGAACACAAAAAAACACCTCATTCTGCTCTCTATTATGCAGAGATTCGACCAAATGGTCCTTGTCGAAACCCATTTTAACAACTTCTTGAAAAATATCCGCATCAATCTACAAAAGTGGCTGCGAATTAACAGAAATATTACATGAAGAAAAAGTTTGCAAGTATAAATTAGGAGTTCAGGTTAATATTTGCTCTGCAGTCTTTTTTCGAAAAATAATTGTGGAACTCACCAGAGGGCTCTTCAAAAGCAACAAATGATAATATACAATTAAGCATGCAGAACCCATGTCACAAAAACAATGCTACAAATCTTAAAATTCAGGAGAAGAGGATAGGACATGCGATCCACAAATTTGTTCACTATAGCTGGACAATATTGATTATGAAAGCCATGACCAAGAGTCAGATAAAACCATGGACTTCAAATTATTTTCCTGACCATCTAGTTACTTTGTCTGTGTACTATCTCTGCTTAAACAAAAGTAATCTTTATTGCTACAAACAAAACAGCAATAGCTGAAGCAAACTTGCTCCATAAGATAATGGAGAAGTTCTAGCTCATGTATTAGACCCACAAATCAGCATTCGCAGCATGACAACTGAAAAATTGGGCGCCTTTCTCTTCATTTGCACACATTGTCTATCCAGTAATAGAACAAAACACCTTCAATTCAGGCAAAGAGATGAAGCATATGAAGGAAGAGGTAGAAGTTTTAAATCCAACAGAGCAAGAGAATTTCTTGTATTACTCTTTATAAGACTAAGGACAAACCACAATAACATACCTTTTTTGCTTGCTGAATTGTATCAGGTAGAGGCACTGTCAGATAGCGAGGAAGATGAGGTGTGAACCATGGATGTTGACGAATCTCAGGAATAGTGATTCGCTTCATGGGATCAACTACGAGAATCCTAGAAATCAAATCCCTTGCTGAAGCAGACAAACAGCCAGGACGAGTGTACGTCCCAGCCTGGAAAAAGTTCGAGTTTCATGGAAAGGTATTCATTTAGATGAGTAGTATATTTTCAAGATAAGGTGTTTGGCATTGTCCTTACTTTTATCTTTCTTATGCAGACTGGGGATATTTTCATCATCGAAAGGAAGCCTAGCACAAAGAAGAGTATAAAGAATGACACCGCAACTCCAAACATCAACCTCAGGGCCAGCATAATGTTTACTTGAAATAACCTACACAAAGGAAATACTACACTGATATTGAAGAAATCCATAAAAATAGCATCTCTAATGCACTCAATTAACACTGCAGAAGTGCGAGTGATATCAGTAATGATGGCAGTATTTCTATACCTCGGGGGCAGCATAGTTGGTGCTTCCACAACAAGTCTTCAAAAGATGGCCATCACACATGACATTACTTAAGCCAAAATCTGCTATTTTAATACTGCATTTGGAATCCAACAGCAAGTTCTCTGGCTTCAGATCACGATGAGCTATCATGTTTCTGTGGCAGTATTCCACACCAGATATGATCTGTTTCGACCAAGATATAAGGATTTATCCTAACTCAGCAGAAACTAGAAGAACCGATAAAAAGTAGATGCAGTGACAATTTTTCTGGTTACTTGCAAGAACTATTTCTCATTTCCATTTCAAGTACGCTTACCATAGCCACAGTCGTCAAAAAAATAAAATTAATAGAACAAAAGAAGATATGGGATAACTTAAAGACAAAACTTGTTATGAATTAAATTGCCCCAAAACAAGAACGATCAGTTCATCAGTTGTTTCCTCAAGAATGACATCCTGCAGTTGTGCTGGAAACAAAATCTAAATAAAGAGCTGCAAACATCTATCATTCAGAAGTGACGACATCGTGCTATAATTATAACTGCAAGGAAGCTTGTCCCAGAAAAGAAGAAGAAAAAGAAAACAGTGTACTAAGTAATTAATGTACCTGCTGAAAAAAACGACGAGCCTCGTCCTCTTGCAGCCTGCCTCGCTCTACAATGTAATCAAACAACTCCCAGAGCTAACGTATTCCATTACAAGATATATGTCTGCATGTGTCTCAATGACCTCGTAGAGGCGGATGATATGGGGATGCCTGAGCATTCTCAGTATCTTGATCTCTCGCCTCACTACAATACATGCAGAGAGATGATATTGTAATTATCAGCTATCAAATCGAGGCGGTTTCAACACAAATCTGAACAAGATGCTAGCACAGCAATCGACAAGCAAGATATAACAATTTTTCTTTTTGTTTTCTTTTTTTTTTGTTGTTCTTGTTGCTGTTGTTGTTTTGTAAAGAAAAAGAAAAGAAGAAGATTACCCTTTTCTTCCATTTGCGCGCTTTTCATCTGACTGCGATTGAGGATCTTGATAGCGACTTGGTGCCCCGTGAGCAGGTGCTTGGCCTGTTTCACCTTCGCGAAGGAGCCGACGCCGAGAGTCCTTCCGAGTCTGTAATTGCCCAGGATCGCTCCAGCGCTGCCGGTGGGAGCCCCGTCCATCGCTACCGTGACTGCGACATGGAGCAATCAACACATAATTTAATCTCTCTTTACATATCAAAACTGATCGGGGGGGGGGGGGGGGGGGGGGGACAAACGCGCAGATAGAATTAAATGCGGCCCAAGGGTCGGAGCCGGCGGGGTGGAGGGGGTTTCGTTACCCTTTCCAGAAGAGGTAGTCCCTAGCAAAGGAGGAACACAGCGATCGAGATGACATGCAAGCAGTAGACCAGTGGTAGAGGAGAGGAACAGGTTAAACCTCTAATCCAAATCCTAGCACAGAAACTTCGGGAAAAGCAGAAAAGGAAAACAGCAGGCCGGCCGGAAGGAAGAAGAGGAGGAGAGAAAGAGGAAGGCTCTTCAGCAGCCTACGTCGATCGTTCGAAGGTCGTCGACCGTTCGAAGGTGAGAAAGGGGCTCGGCTTCGCATGGAGTCGTGCAAGGCGGAGGAGAGAAAGGTGAAGGGTGTCGAGGGAAGAGAGGCAAAAGGTGGACGTGAATAAGATAAAGCATAAAAAATTTCTATTTTCTTTTTGATTGTAACGAGCCGTCATTACCATATATAACTCATATGATCAGTGCCGGCCCGAGCCCTAGGCGATCGAGGCGGTCGCCTAGGGCCTCAGACCAAAGAAAGGCCTCCGGCCTCCGCCTCTAGGAGAGCTCCTCCTCCAGGCTCCAGCGACCAGCGGGCAGCGACCAACAGGCAGCGATGAGCGACCAACGGTCCGCAACCGGCATCCAGGCCAACGGCAACGGGACAAGACATCTTAGCCATCCGCGGATCCGCCCATCCCCCGTCCGTAGCGCGTCTTCTCCAGCTGCCCAAGCCTTAGCGTAGCCAACTAGCCCGTCTTCTCCATCCAACCATCCGCCTGGCACGCCACCGTCTTCTTACTTCTTAAATGTCAGCCGATCGGTCCGACACCATAATCCCAAATAACCAAAGTGGACGGCGTCTTCTTCTTCATCCTTGAGTTCTTCCTTCAGCAGACAGCAGCTCAGCTCTTCTTCGGTTCTTGAATCTTGACTCAAGTCATTCAATAGTTCTTCCTCTTCCTTCCCGGCTTCCCGTTCCTCGAATCTCGATAACTCGGTTCTTGAGACTTGACGCCGGCGTCTCTTCTCCAGGTCTCCTTCTCGTTCTCGGCCCTCCGCGGCTCCGCAGTCCGTCCTCGACTAGGTGTCAGGTGAGTACTCCTTCTGGCTTCTCCAGCTCCGCCCCTGTTTCCGCGGCTCCGCCCCTGTTTCTTATTTGTTTTCCCCTTTGTTTCCGCGGCTCCGCCCCTGGGTGTCTGGGTCTGGGGAACGGGGGATTTATTTTTTGGGCAGAATGTGCCGGCTGCCGGAACTGTGCCGGCACCCATTTCCACTTTACTATTTATATTTCAATGCTATCAAAATTTTTATTGTCGGATTCTTTAAAATAAATTTTATGTCTATTCTTAAAAATTGATAATAGTTTTTCATGTCTAGGGTCTCCATTAAAATTGAGTTCGGCACCGCTTGTTGGGACTTGAGTTCGTCGTCGAGTCCGGCACCGCTTCTATTGGCATTTCGGGTTTTATCATTTTCAACTCTATTCTATTTTGATTTGTTTGTAGTGATTGTCTTAATTGTTTGGTTTGATAATATTATTTTTGGATTCAAATGTCTAATAGAAAATTTGAATGTGGGTATGAAAAACTCAAAAAGAAAAGAAAAATCGAAAAACTCATTCAATCTCAAAAAGGTGCTTTAGATAGATTTATTGTCACAAATAAACAAAACACTACATCAAGTTCAACTCAAAACGAAATAGAGTTAGAAGATGATATAAAAAGAACGAAACAAAATGAGATTGACAACCAAACAATATCTAGTGAAGAACACAATAAGAAATTAGATGAAGATAGGATAAATAAGGATAGTGTAGAGTTTAATGAAACTAGTTCTATTTCTATAAATATATATGATCCTGGTCAATGGAAAAATATTGATACAAAGTTGAGAGATCTATTAGTAGAAAGAGGTCCAATTAGAGATTATGATCTTTATTTTCCTAGGGATGAAAATAATAGACACTTTTCTACTATACATTACATTCGTAAGTTACCTAATGGCGAAAAATATGATAGAAGATGGTTAGTGTATTCAAAGGATTTGGATAGGGTATATTATTTTTGTTGTAAATTATTTGATTCAAAGTCTAGCACGAGTCAATTAGTCAATGAAGGAAGTAGGGATTGGAAAAATCTAGGTATCAAGCTTAAAAGTCATGAAACAACTAATGAGCATATCATTAGCATGAATAGGTGGATTGATATAGAAGTGAGATTGATAAAAAATAAGACAATTGATAAAAGTCTCCAAGAACAAATAAACCAAGAGAAGGATCATTGGAAAAAAGTTTTATTGAGAATTATTGCTGTTGTAAAAAATCTTGCAAAAAATAATTTAGCATTTCGAGGAAAGAATGAAAAGATCTATCAAAGCAATAACGGAAATTTTCTAAGTTTTATTGAAACGATTGCAGAATTTGATCCAGTAATGCAAGAACATGTTCGACGCATTCAATATGGTGAAATTCACAATCATTATTTAGGTCATAATATTCAAAATGAATTGATTCAAATATTAGCGTCTGAAATTAAAGCTATAATAATTAAAAAGATTAAAGAAGCAAAATACTTTTCTGTAATACTTGATTGCACTCCTGATGCAAGCCATCAGGAACAAATGACCCTAGTTTTAAGATGTGTAGATACTTCAACAAGTCCAGTAAAAGTAGAAGAATATTTTTTAGAATTTTTAGAAGTAGATGATACCTCTGGAAAGGGCCTTTTTAATGAACTTATGAATATAATAGAAAAACATAAACTTGAGGTTAATGATATAAGAGGACAAGGGTATGACAATGGATCTAATATGAAAGGAAAACATCAAGGTGTACAAAAAAGATTATTAGATATAAATCCTAGAGCATTTTACACACCATGTGGATGTCATAACTTGAATTTAGTATTATGTGATACTGCTAACTCATGTCCTAAGGCTATATCTTTTTTTGGAGTAATACAACGAATTTATACCTTATTTTCTTCTTCTACAAAACGATGGAAAATTTTACAAGATAATGTATCTACATTAACTCTTAAACCTTTATCACAAACACGTTGGGAAAGTCGTATTGAAAGTGTCAAAGCAATTAAACATCAAGCTCCTAAAATAAGAGATGCCTTAATTCAATTAGCGGAAACTAGTGAAGATCCTAAAATAAAGAGTGAAGCCATATGTTTAGCTACATATGAGATTGAAAATTTTGAATTCTTATTAGGCATGAATATTTGGTACGATATATTGTTTGCTGTTAACTCAGTTAGTAAGAATTTACAATCTGAAGACATGCATATTGATGTTGCTATAGATCAATTAAAAGGTCTTCTTTCTTATTTAAAAAGTTATAGAGAAAATGAATTTATGAATGCTTTGAATTCATCTAAAGAAATTGCAAATGAAATGGAAATAGAACCTACATTTCGTGAAAAACGTGTGATCCGTAGAAAAAAACAATTTGATGAAAATACTGATGATGAGACAATAAGATCAGCTGAAGAATCTTTTAGAATTGATTACTTTTTATATGTAGTAGATCAAGCTATTTCTTCAATTCAAAGTAGGTTTGAACAATTCACCATATATGAAGATTTTTTTGGTTTTTTGTTTAATTTTAGAAAGTTAAAATCTTTGAATGAAGAGAATTTGAAAAGGTGTTGTCTTAATCTTGAAAACTATTTAAAGCATGGTGAATATTCTGATATTGATGGTCTTGATCTATTTTCAGAGTTAAACGTTTTAAAAGAAATTTTACAAATAGAAACTTGTACCCCTATTGATACTTTAAGTTTTATTAAAAAAACAGATTCTTTTCCAAATGCATGCATTGCTTACAGAATATTGTTAACAATACCTGTAACAGTTGCTTCTGCTGAAAGAAGTTTTTCAAAATTAAAGTTGATAAAATCTTATTTGCGGTCAACTATGTCACAAGAAAGATTAAATGGATTAGCTATATTATCGATTGAAAATAGTACTTTAATGAATCTTGAGTACAAAAGTTTGATTAGCAATTTTGCATCTCAAAAAGCTAGACGGATTATTTTTAAATAAATTTTTAAAGTATTTTGCACTTATTAAAATTTATTATTATTATTATTATTATTTAAAAAAAAGGCCTCTCTTAGAAAGTTCGCCTTAGGCCCCCAAATGCATTGGGCCGCCCCTGCATATGATATGTTAGTAGTCCCAACTGAATAAACTAATTTCGGCTAGGTTCCACATCAAAGATTTTGACTGTTCATCCAGATCCAATACAAAAGAGATCAGATAGTTTTGGTGAATTCAATCACAAACTATATTGCATCGTCAGGTATGAATCATCTTAAATGCAAAGGTTTCGATCACAAACTAAGTAAACTATGCTGCATCAATCATCTTAAATGAGTTTCCTTTTCAACAAAAATTAGCGTATAAAAATAATAGTTGATATTTATCATCAAAAATTACAAGGAGTAGATATATAATTGTCATACCGTGTAAATCAATATTAGTCATATCCTCTTTATTTCCAATCTCCTTTTTTTTTACCATCTCAAATGAATTTCCTTTTCCATAAAAATTAAGTTTTTTTACCAAACAACATCAATCCAGAAAACGGATTTAAAGGCGCTTATACACAGAACAAGATGCTCAAAAATCATGGTATTTGCCAAAATCTATAGTCTTTTATATTCCTGCAAAGATAAATCAGTTTTGGAAGATCTCATGTCCTTCCAAATATTTCCATCTTACTATGTTGGTTACCGACCTTGATTAATCTCGCTCAGTCCACAAAATTGCCATGTCAAGATTCATTTAGGCTACAATATATGTTGAAAATATTTTACCTAAAAACTACTATATTTTTATTTTAAAAAATATTATAGAGGAATAATCTAGGCATGTCGTTCTCAAGATACAGTAATTCGGCTCAATCCGATTCTTCTTTAACGAGCACGATTGTTGAGAAAGCTTGACCCGATCGATTCCAACTTCTTCAGTTTGCCGAGATGAAAAAAAAACTTAAAAAAGATTTGAAAGAAAAGAAAAGAAAAAGAGAGAAAAACTGTTTTGTCCCGTGAAGCAAAAAAAATAGTAATGTAAACTGAGTCGGAGTTTTTGGAAATGCGACCGTTCTGAAAAGAAAAAGGCAAGAATTTTAAAATTTTTAGACCATCTAAAATTTAAGAAATAAAACTGATATATTTATTTTTTAAAATTAATCTTTTTTTCTAAGTTAAAACTCTAATAATACATACATACACATATATTTACAATGTGGGAGACAAATAAATTCATAATTAAAAAGTACAAAATAGATAATTTTGCAGACAAGCACACAAAAAAAAAAGTACACAAACTTAGAGCGTCAAGTTGGTTTGTTATCCTTCGCGATCGTCAGCTTGAAAGATATCGCTGGTCACAAATCCCAAGAAGTTGGTTTGTTATCTTTCAAGATCGTCAGCTTGAAAGATATCGCTGGTCTGGATTGTAAGACAAATCCCAAGCTCAAGAGTGCAAAAGTAAACGAGCGGAAATCAAAAAATAATTTGTAATTCACTAATTTGCCCCACAAATCCAGGCAACGCAGAGCTACACAGTTCAATTGCCGACCGAGGTGCGACATCTTACAGCACAATGTAACAATTTACGCCATGATAATAATTTCCTGGATTAAATTACCTCAACACCGTGGATTTTCTTCTCCAAGTAAATATGGGGATTGAATGGAGCCGAAATAAATCAATGTAGTAGTAAAGCATTGCTGCATTGGTCTTAGAACTAGAAGTTGGAGGCTTCAGAGTTCCAGGTACCAAGAAAGACATAACAATTCTAGTCGACTAACAATGACCGCCTGAAGTCTAAGGAACATTTAAAATTCCAGAATCAGCTTGGAGACCCATCCTTCAGTTTTTCAGGAGTCTATTTATGCATCTTGAGAAAAAATAGTTGTCTTTCTAATGCATTGTCCTAAACTGGTGCCTTGCTTTCTTCAAGCGAGTGTCCTTTTGGCAGTTTGTGCCTCAAGCCTTATGTGGGTTCTGTCACCTTAAGAGCCCCTCTAGCTTTCGAAAACCCTGCTACCAACCCCAAACAAGGACACAGCTAACGAAACAGTTCTAAACAAGAAGCTCATGTGTAGCTTTCTAAAAGCACTCCATCCATTCAAAACCTATTTTTAAGCTGCTACACTATCCACTCACACACCAATTTGTTACTGGCAAGACAATTATGAGGTGAACATGCACAGGCTCACTTATGGCCTGACCTTGCCACAAAGGCAATATTTGCAAAGCACGACTACTTGTAATCAGACCCTACCTCGCATTTATTCGACCAGGATCTTGAAGCTGATTCCTGACCATCAGTTGTAATGACTGGAGAGTCTCCATCTTCAAAGAAAAACGTAAATGGTAACAAATATCGGGATCCCAAACTAACATGTCATTAAGAAAGAGTTAAGTAAGTAACAGGCTTCTTGGAAACCTTAACTATCTCAATAGATTGTCCAGTTTCAGAGTTCAGCTCATCAGTTTCCAGCAGCATAAAGAGCTTGGCCTTTATTATTAGCAAAAGGAGGAGCAAGCAATCCCACTGGGTCAAGAATGCAGCACGTTAAACTAGATTGAGCAAACAATACCGGCCTTTGCAAGAAGCATATTTAAATTAGTTAGGAGCACATTAGATACAGATTCTCACACATGAAGCTGGTCATTGTTCACATAATGTGACGTACAAACTGTAAAAGGAGGGGGGAAGGAGCGGAAGAGAAGGAGAAGAGAAAGATCCTTTGTTATTGCATTTGGGAAACAGCCATAGCCCACCTTTTATAAGGAGAAGGTGGCTATCATATACAACGGCTAATGTACAGTTCCAACGGCTACGTAATGTACAGTCACATCACTAGCTAAGCTAATATATAGCTAAGCTATGCTAATGTATAGCTAAGCTAACATTCTTCCTCAAACTCAAGATGAGAGTGAGGAAGCCATCTTCAGTTTGTGAATCAAGTCACAATGACGCTCCGGTGAATGTGCCTTCGTAAAAATATCAGCAAGCTGATCCGTAGAAGCAACATATATCAACTGAAGAGTACCTTGCTTGATATGATGCCGAATGAAGTGACAATCTATCTCAATATGCTTCACTTGCTCATGAAGAAGAAGTGATCAGCGGTGGCCTACTAGAGGGGAGGAAAGAAGAAACCGAAGAAAATGATCTTTATGGCTATGATACCATGTAAAAAAAGGAAGGGGGAAGGAGCGGAAGAGAAAGAGAAAAGAAAGATCCTTTGTTATTGCATTTGGGAAACAGCCATAGCCCACCTTTTATAAGGAGAAGGTGGCTATCGTATACAAAATGTACAGTTCCAACGGCTACTATGTCAGGTAATGTACAGTCACGTCACTAGCTAAGCTAATGTACAGCTAAGTAATGCTAATGTACAGCTAAGCTAACACAAACCACGCATCAAGCAGGGTACACAAAGAAGACAGTTTGAGCATATCCATGCGATATCTTATCCAATATGCCAGTAAGTCTTTTCTAAACGCATTAAAAGTTGCCCAAAAAGGTTAACTAATGCATGTCGATGCCCAAGTCACAAAACAATCTGTATCTTTTATTTAAAAAAAAGGCAGTAAATAACAAAATCCCGGAAAACCTCTTAAATCGATTACGGACTCTTTTACTCTTGTTGTAATTTACTGATGAAAATAAGATTCCCTGGTGAAAGATGCAAGAGATATATAACTGCTACTAGTCTCTGTATAATATGTAAAACTAACGAGATTAAAGTTCTCAACCTTTTTGTAAATAATTTCCAAGAACATTCTTCATACATTTTAGTTCATGAATAAGGCGATAGACCAGACAATGCAACCTATACAATTTAGTTCGGACTTGCCCGGCTGGCTGCCGGACCGCGGGTCTTGGGTTGCAGGGATGCTGGAGACCTGAACAAACATCACTTGTAGGGCATTTTGAGTGATTTTGGCCAAATTCGTGTCCGGTTTAGGGAGCTCCAAGCTTTAGGCACGACGGACGTTTTTTCGCACTCCATTCTCTACGGGCTGCCCTTCGATGTCATTCGTGTCATGATGTCCGAACCAAAATCATGCACCATTGTTTAGCTCTGCGCAAGACAGCAGCAAAACGGACAATTCTTGATATCTAACATCTCGGCCAGCGGCAGAGTCTCAGTGCTCCTCTCGCTTTGTATTCAACAACTGCCCACGGCTTCGGGCACGCACTCTTAATTCTTAAAGTTCGGTTGAATTAGAAGCTGATCTGACAATTCAAACAAACCCTGAGGTATCTTCATCTCTCAACATGAAAAAGAGGGGGAGGAGGCGAAAAAAGAAAAAGTCCACACAAGATGAGCAGCATCAGTTTTATCAGGAAGCAAGGGCTGACATTTGCGTCGCATTAACCCATATCACTATCTCCCAAATATTGAGATAAAAAATCTGCCTGTTTGTTTTGTACAGAAGCCAACCACTTCAACTTCTAGCACAGGATGGCAGACACAGCTACGTCCCGGCATTTCGAAGGGTGCTTACAATGAGGGATCCTACCCCGCACCACTCGAACTGTACATACTTCTTCTCATTTCACATATGCCTGAATCCGGCAACTGCCTGTTACTTGATATTGATTGATGCTGCTATGGCACGCAGTTCCTTAGCAATCTCGGAGAAGGATGGCCTCGAAGCAGGATCAGTTGACCAGCATCTCTCCATCAATGACCTCCATAAAGGGTCGCACCAGGTCGGTATCTCAGGCCGCAGGTCACCCTTAATTATACCAGCTGGAAGCATCACCAGTGAATATCAGATCAGCAAATGGGGAAGAACATTTACTATTGTTGACATGATATAAGCAAATTTTCATTCTTTATGTCTTCCATATACTGCCAGTTATGATAAGTACGGCATCTCAAGCATTTTTCTCAAATTATTGAATATGCATAGCAACATCGAATAAATCTGACAACCAAGTTCAAGAAACTGACCCAAAATATTTATAGCAAACATGCACCAGCATCGATGATGAAAACAAAATTTGCTAGCCATAGACAACCCACGGAGAACTGCCTGTTTTATTTTATGTCTATAGATATATTTATCTTTCAAATTTTCTTCTGCAATGTGAAAATAGAGAAATAATTCTGAAAAGATGGGATAAAAAAGGATGATTACCTATTATATCCTCAAAATGCATGTTCTCATATGGTTCTTCCCCAGTTAAAAGTTCCCACATGACGATCCCAAATGAATATACATCCACCTGCAGGAAAGGCAAAAATGAGAATAAATCTCCTACCATTTTGTGCCAAAGGAATGTCATGCTAACAGTCTAACAGTTACCACCAAAACTAGGAGTACCTTCTCTGTCACCATGCTGTCTTCACAAGTCAAAAGCTCAGGGGCCATCCAAGGAATACTTCCTCGAACCCCACCAGAAACTAACTTTTGCCGTTTCACCTTTGACAAGCCTAAGTCTCCTATCTGATATTATATGCATTATATTAGAACGACGATATGCAAGCCCAACAAATAATATAGCTAATAAATAGTCACAAAGCTGATTCACTTAGTGCACTGTTCTATAATCTTTATATATTCATAAATGCACAAGTACCAAATTACATTTTTGTATAAATGTGCACATGAATACGCCAAACTAGCATAGAATAGAGAATATATATATTATCATGTTTGATTACCTTGCAAACTGGTCTCTGGGGATCCCTCATATTTACCAATAAGTTATGAGACTTCAAATCAAAATGAACAATATTTTTCTCATGAATGTACTCCATGCCAAATGCAGCATCCATCGCTATAATAAGCCTCTTCCGACGATCAACAGTTCTGTAAAACAGCAAAATTATGGAAGGTGGAAGCTATCCAAATACAAAGGCAACATAGTACATCAAATATTTCAATATACATTGTAGAGGAATACAGACCCTCATTGTTGAATGGTTAGATAGAATACATACTAGATAGTGAGCGGGTCCTACTACAATCCCAAAGCATGAAAACCAAAAGCATAATGTCATAAGCAAATAAATATGCAGACGAACTTCTAGCACACAATTAAAAAAAATTGGACTTATTGATTTGGTAATTATCTAAAAGTTTAGACTAGACCAAACAACTTTTAGCACATAGTTATGAAACTTCTAGCAAAATAATGCACCATCTTATCACCCCTTGAATAGTCAGACAAATTTGGAGCAGACCAAGCGACCTTCCCTACCACTCCCACCATATCTTTTCATGCCTCATAGTGTTATCAACAAAGGTCAACTCCCCCAATGGCTGGCACTCTGCAAGCAATTAGTGTGGACCTCCCTAGTCCCCCTTTCAGAAAAGCAAACATTGCAATTTTATCATTGACTTAGGCCTAGTTTAGATTGCAGAGCTTTCACTGGTAGAGCTTTTAATAAAAAGTTGTTTACCACATGGTAACTACATTTCTGAGGTGCTATAGAACTTTAACATCTGTTTGGTAACCAGACTAAGAATGCTTTTAGTATCAACAAATAATAATAGAAGGCATTATATAATGCTTTCAATTGTGTAATTGTTTCTACTATCAAAATTTTTATTATACAATATTCTTAATTTATAAATTATTGATTTTGATATTTAACCTAAATAATATAAGAAATAATATATTTTTAATTATATTATACAATATAGCAATATTTTATCATGTTATTATACTATAATAATAATAATAACAACATATAATATAATAAAATGATATTATTATTTTAGTATATTATTAATTTATTATAGTATTATATTATAAGATTATTGTGTTATAATAATATTATTAATTATAATAAAATAATAGTAATGATAATTATGTGATGTGATATGATGGTATAATAATACTATACCATCAAAAACTATAATTTTTAAAGTATTGTTAACTTATCAAATATTTCTAAATTAATTTTAAAAAATTCTCATTGCCAAGGCTGAACTCGAGCGTCTCATAAAAAATAGTTTCCGACACATCTTAGGTATAACTTTTACCCAAAAGCTACAAATTGGAACTTTCCTTAGGAGACTTCTTACTTCTTAGCTTTTGGAAGGAGCCAGAAAGCTGTTTCAAAATTTTTACCAAATATCTAAAAATTACCCAAAAGAGTTCCTAACCCTATAAGAAGTACTTTTTGGCCCTTCAAAAGTAATGCCAAATGAAGCCTTATAGCACTTTATCATGGGCTAAATTATATAAAAGTCTTCATCAAAAGTCCATCTCAAGAAAGAAAGCGAAATACTCTACCATTTGCCGAAAGACAATACTTTTGTATACTGATTAAGCAATTAAATGACAATTAGGAGCAAGATCAATGTTAATGACAATTCTGGGCTTTTCATGGCTATGGTGGATGGAAACTTTTTCTCTCTTTTATCCATGTTCATCATGCTGCTTCCTTAAAATCAAGAACTCAAGGGAGATATCAAACTTAACCAATGCCCCTACAAAGGGCAGACTACCTGTTCATAACCATCATCAAGAAATAAAAGAACCATTATCCTCCTTCAAAGGGGACACAACTTGCCAAGAGCAATGCCTTCATAGTTCAAAGGTTCAACATCAAGCAACTGTTGAGTTCACGCACCTCCTTTAGCTGGAGGAAGCACTCTATTCACCAAAAAGATTTAATACCAAATCCCCAAAGTTAGACCTGAGCCCTCATCAAACATGCTAATGCGCTGCAACTCCAAGCAATCTTTGCTTCTTGTCAATGCAGTGCCCTCTTACAAATCCAACATATGACTAGGTGCCCACATTACTTGCCGATTCGCCCACTTTTAAGTATTTAAAAGAGCGAATAAATATTATTTTCTAGCCACAAATCAAGGTCTCACTTTGAGGGAATAAATTGATCTCCACCAACAAATTACTGTGCGCTGGGGAACTTAAAATCTTGTAGTTAGAGAAGGCATTGTTAGACACCTAGTTAGAAAGACAAGCTTTACCACAAGGCTCCAAAAAGAAGATATAATCAGTTGCTAGTTTATCTGCCAGGGAATTTCTTTTCCGGAGTAGGGACATCCTAATCTTCAAGAGCAGCTGAACCATGATTCGATTGATAGTGTCGATTTTCAGTCATCGAGTTGATCACCACATGGTAATGCAAAAGGTATGATAGACAAAATATGATGTCAACTTTGGGAGGGTGGGACAGTGTTGAGTTTCAACAGGACTTCACTGCAACATGGTAGTGCTAAAGCTATCAGCCAAGTTGTAGGTAAGAAGTTTTATCATAGGATATCCTTCTCAAGAAACAATGTTATGGACAGCGTGGATGAAGACTTAAATTCAGAGGTGAACTGGTTGGAACATTGCGAGAGGAGGCAATATAACTTCAACAATTTTACAACAGGTCAGATTGACTTTGAACAGGGACATGATTTCATTGAAATGGAATAGCGTCAGTTTTCTGTCAAAGAAGCAAATAAAATTTTGAGCCATGGTGGTCTGGTGGCAACTTATTCTGAAAAATTATGGGACTGTCATCTTCCATCCGAAGCACTGTCCTCCTGATTGATGATTCAGAATAGAGTTCTCTTAGGGGAGAATCTTTTGGAAAAATGATTCAATGGGCTATTTTTGTGTGTTATGCGCAAAAAACAGATTCAAACCACAAATCATCTGCTTTTCCACCGTGATTTGGCTTCTTCGGTCCAGGACCACTTTGGCAAGGTGCTTGGAATGGATGTTCTTCCTGAAGATCTTATGTCTATATGGACAACTAGGAGAAAGAGTAAAATCAAGAGTTGAAGGAAAGGGCAGGATGTCCTAGTTGTTAATTACTCAGTGCTAATGATTAGAAGAGAGCAATAATTAAAAAGAGGAAAGTATAGCAGATGTCATTGCAAAGATCAGGTTTCTGCCAACAAGTTGGTCGAGAGTGTGCAGTGAGAAGAAGCTTTTGAAAATTATGCCTACTGTCCAACTTGTTATGAGTAAGAAGTTGTATTTTGGAAAGTTGTTTCTTTTTCGGTGGCAAAAAAACACCGGTTGTATGTTGGGGTCATTTTCTTAGTGAACTGATGGGATTTGGCCCAATTTTCCTCTTTAAAAAAAAAACTTTGTCTCAGACATGTTTAAGCACACACCTAATATGTATGACATCCTGTAGTTTCTGTTTACATATTTCATATATATGTCTAGATAAATTTGGAATTGAAATTATCTTTTGATATAAGCTTTTCAGACCTTCTAACATCAAAATTTATCATTGCACATCATATCATTCTGTGCTATCAATTTACTGAAAAGATGTCAGCTTACCATAAGTAGCCTGCTTGAACACCATGTAACTGCTGTGAGACAGCCAAACACGTGTCTGGGTCTAAAATACTTAGATATTGAAATGGAGATTAAAAAATATGGCTCAGCATCTTCCAAAAACATGGTAAATACACGTGCTCGGTATGCTTTTAGATGAATGTATATTTACTGAAATGCAGGGCACTGAAAAATGTCAGTTAGCATAAGATGCAGTTATACAATATACAGAAATATTTGGTGAATGAGAGTTAGGAAGAGCAGAGAGAGAGAGAGAGAGAGAGAGAAGAGGAGGGAGGGAGGAGAAAGAGAGATCCCATGAATTTGACAGTTGTTGTAAATGTTGTTCCATTCTGTCATTGTCTCTTGTACATGAAATATAGCATGCTAAGGAAAAAGCTGGTTACCACCATGAGATAAAAAAGGTGGAGCTCTACTGGGTGCCTGCATAATGCATAAGTCATACCACAAAACTTGCTGGTTAAATCCAAATTTGGCTAGGTTTACTTGGTATATAGCTTAGAGCACTCTGTTCTGCATTCCCATGTGCAAGGTACACATATATGGTGGATATGACCATTTCTCATTAATCAGGTCAACTTGACCATAATCTGAGTCCTGGTGGATGGACAAATATAAATCACTATAGACAGTCTGATACATTCTTATTAATTCATATGCCTCTCAGTTTAAAACTAAACTCTTCAGCGTAATTAGACCATAAAATGACTGAAGTTCTACATAACTGCAACTAATACAACTCATTTAAGTTATGATACCTCCCATGGTGCTAATCCATGAACAGCAAGAAACTAGTTCTACATGAAGTCGACGAAACTTAATGGCATATAGATACCGAGTTTTACTTCCTTTAGCCATCTAGACATATTTTTACAATTTACTAGTAACCAAGCACATGCAATGCATGTTATTAGAAAAAAGATACATGAGTATAAATAAAAATATTATATTAAACAAAATAAAAGTAAATAAATGAAATTTCATAGAACTGATTATAAAATTGAATACAAACTTTAAAACAAACTTTAAAATTATGGACAACTTTAAACTGAATAGAATTGAATACATAAAATTGATTATAAAATGATGCTAAAAAAACAAACTTTAAAACAAAAAATAAACTAATTTCATAGAACTGATTGCTAAAGAAAAACAAGAAACAAATAAGAGGAAAAAATACAAAATGAAAAGTGTTGACATAAAATTTTCTATGGTAGGTCTTTAGATTTTTCTCCTAAATTAAATAAAGCATTAAAAAATAAAAATAGCACAGAAAGCACATGGTTGGATTTTGAGGTGATACAAAAGATCATCTTGAGTGTGTGATTGGAAAGACAGAGAGGAGAGAAAGGAGATCCACCGCCAACTTTGACAGATTTGATGTGATAAAGGGAAAGATAAATTAGAACAATTTAGCCTATTTTATTTTTGAAAATGAAGTGAGGTTGAAACTTGGAAAGGAGAGAGGGGCCGAAATCAAGAAAAACAACGAGACTATTCAACTTTTTTCCCCAAAAATAATAGAGAGAATCCATTTTCTTTCCAAAAAAGAGAGAATCCAACCAAAATTGTAATTGAGAAGATCTGGTAGAATTTATTCTCAAGAAATAAGAGTTAAAGCTCTTTATCTTAAAAGATAGAAAATTTCATTGTGTGCTAGATGGCTTAGGATGTAAAAGAAAATTAATTTTTTTATATCTCTTCCGTTAATTTTTTAGACATTGTTTCATAATGCAGTACATAAGACAATATATGTAGCTAAATATGCATATGCAGTCCCCTGACCACAGCATACAACCAATACACGACTACCATATGCAACCGAGCTGCATATGGGCCAAAGAGAATTTGCTTAGCACTTTGTGGACACATGCAATAGAAGTAGCATTGTCCTGCTGCATATGCAACCTACTTATCATTATGCAACTGCATAACTAGCCCTTTTAGTATTGTGTAGCCATGTATGTAGCCACTCTTATTGACGCCCATGCGAATAAAGCTTAGTTGGAAGGGGGTTTCAAGCTGGTTGGGGGCCTCTATTATTCACAATGTTAATATATTATATCCTATAATTATTTCTACTAAAAATCAGGTAGTAAATAGCAAGCACTAATTGCTAAATTTTATTGTTACTAATATTGATATTACATATAAAAAATAATAAAAAATATAGAGTATATAGCATATTTTATTCATTTATAAATATTAAAAAAAAATAACAGCACATGCACTTGTATACGTGGCCTGCATAATGTATGTGCACCATACGATCCCTTGACCACCCACATACTGCACGACGTGCACGTGCTCCCTAGAACATTATTTTTAAAATATGGAAGATATTTTTATTTTTTTAGTTGAATGCATTTTAATATTGAAATATGGGTATTTTGACACAAAAGTTGATAGACATAATCAATAGGGAATATTCGTTGTATTAGAAATGTTTTAATAATATAGTAAAGACTGCTACACAAAAATGATAACAGATGTCACACCTCCATTGTGTTTTAAAACGAAATTAATGTTGTCTTTTTACAAAATTAAAAGAATTATCATGATTCAGCTCTTTCTAAAGTAATTTTAATAAATTCTGGTTTGCATCATTCAATTTATTCCAATATTATTAGAAATTGAAGAATAATTTGTTTTTGAAATAATAATAACTTGTAACAAGGAATGGTTAGTACCATGTATTTGCTTGAATCTTTCAATTATTACTTTCTGCAATAGACAGCTGTAGGTAAGAAAAGCAGACAAGTAAAGCAAACAGTGACCGTCAGTATTCTGTCAATATATATATTTATGTATGTTTCTATGTATGTAGGTATATGTATATGTATATGCATGTATAGTCTAATCAATACAGAACAGGAAACAATGAAAGTGTACCTATCTTTTCTTTTCAGAACTTGTTTTAGGGAGCCATTCACCATGTATTATGTTTCTATGTATGTAGGTATATGTATATGTATATGCATGTATAGTCTAATCAATACAGAACAGGAAACAATGAAAGTGTACCTATCTTTTCTTTTCAGAACTTGTTTTAGGGAGCCATTCACCATGTATTCTGTGACTGTAGCCAAATTTGTCACCGGGCCATCTGTAACCACACCATAAAATGCAACCACATTTGGGTGGTGAAGTTGACCCAGCAAACAAGCCTCTTTGCAGAAGTCTGTGACCTGTCATTCATGTAAAAGTTCAACTGCAATGTCCAAGCACATACATGCCCATAAATATAAGAAATTAAATAATCAATAAAGCCAAGTACACCAGTCACTAGTCAGTAAGGGCAACAGGCTCACAAACACTCCTGACTAAATTCATATCATGATTGAAGTGGTTCCGTGACTAAATTCATGCCATGATTGAGGTGGTTCCGTGACTAAATTCATGCCATGATTGAGGTGGTTCTGCATCTGTGTTTAGAAACATAGCTTGGCTAACTTGAGTGACCAGACTCAGACATAATGGCAAATGAGGTATATACTAGAATGATCAATATTGCCACAGGGAAACTCACTTTTATCTGTGAATGTGTTGAGAAGAAATTTACCAAACTGGCAAATGAATCAGCTCAATCCATTATGGTGATATGCCCTGATTCTAATAGATGGTACCAATAAAGAAGGGGATACCAATAAAGAAGGGCCAAAAGAGCATAGGTGAAACCAATAGAAATTCTGATTTTCATGAGAACTTACCTACACCAAGTTGTGTAAAACATACATGACGAATAAGAGGCACATAATGTGTGTGCAACCTACATGCACGCATGCATGATACATGCATACATCAATCATAAAATAGTTGCCTAATTATGTAATTTACTTTTTCCGGTCATAATATCTTCTTTTGACAAGCAAGCAGTATCATCTGTAGAAATTAAAGGTCAAAATTGGTTCAGTTGAAAAATCAGCTTTTTTTCCAATGCTCTTAACCAAACTTCTTAAAACAATTTATATAGTTTAGTTATTCATTTTTCATAGAATTTTCTGGATATGATCTCCATAGTTTGAGTAAGGCTGCCAAACAACTTGAGTCATCAACTCTAAAAGCTACATTGTAAACTTAGAACTCAAATAGAATGTCCAAGCACTGGTCCATACACTTCCAAGTGATGTTCAAGATGGACATTCAACAGGTTTGGCTAAGTAGGATTACCAAGACAAGTGCTGGTATTAAACATTTGCAATAAGGATCGCTATTTTTTTGGTAATAATCTATTTATACAGAACAAGATATATTTGGCAGTTCTGAGGTCCTTTTTCTCTTTTTTGTTGTTAAAGAAGAAGGTTGAGATCAAGGTTTGCCATCTCGGTACTGAACCCTGTATTAGTATCATCCTATTACAATATCGGTACACAGTACGGTATGAGACGGCAAGGCATACCGAGTATCGATGCGGTACGAGATGGCAAGACATACCGAGTATCGGTACAGTACCAGACTGTGTACCGATTCAATACTAGTATGATACAGTACCGACCGGTACGGCAAATCTTAGCTGAGATAGAATAATCACCATGCGCTCTTCTCCCAATTCACCACCGGCAAAGCAGCTTCGCTTTAGACGCTTGATTGCAACATCAGAACCCTTCCATTTACCATAGAAAACAGTTCCATATGTACCCACTCCCAGCTCTCGTATTTCTTCCAGATCAGAATTTTTTATCATCTGCCAATTGAAAAAAGGAAAAGAAAACAAAGAAAGAAAGGCTTGATGAAAACTAATAGTATCCAAATTAAAACTCAGAGTTTATTGCTTTGACTTTGGAGAAAGGCAGAAAAAGATCATTGAGTTTTGAAAACTGAAGATGAGGCGTTGTTTACCTGCAGCTCTTGCATAGCCAAATGAGGATAAACTGCTGAAACTTTACTGATAGTTTCGTTTGCTTCCTTGGAGCATATGCTTGTGGATCCGGACACATCAGACTGCCAGAATAAATTATTCAGTTAATTAAGCCAATGAAATTATATGCATAATAAATTATTGAGATAGATTGAAGAATACCTTCTCTTCCACATAAGTAGGGGACAGCATGGTCTCGTGGTCCTGCTTAATATAGGCAAGTTCTTTCTCTGTGCCATGAGATACCAGTGCCACCAATGAGCTCAATGGCTGTGACGACTCCCAAAGTAATCTTGGCCCAAATGCATTCTCTTTACTTGTTTCTCCAGCTATATTTCCAACAAGTCGCCCCGAGATGAAAGGATTCTCCTCTATCAGATGCACGTTATTTAGTTGGAGCCCTGTTTCATCCTTTGGCGGTGATGCAATAACACTGGGAGCAAAGTCATCAGATTCTAGCAGATTGTTGCTATTATCAGATGAAGCCGGTGCTGACGGATGAGCTTCGGTAGCAGAAGATAATGATAAAGCATGCATGGGAAGATCCAATGGGGCTTTAATGTCAGAAAGATTGATGACAGAAGTATCATAGATTGATGACTCTACAGGTTCAAAGATGTCATCCAATTTAGCAACAATATCAGACTGTGGCATCATGTTGATTTTTCTCAACTTCACATCAACTTCTTCTACATCCTTTCTTAGCAGGCCATATGAAAAGGACAAAATTGAAAGTGCTGCATTAGCATTATTTCTCTTGTCTGGTTCCAAAAAGCCTGAGTTGTTATCCAAATCGTAAGAGCTGTTTGCATGGACAACGTCACAGTATGCGCTCTCATCACACTGAACTGGGCAATGGTTCGCATCACTGAAAGGATTGTTTCGATAAGGTGCATGAGAATGAGTATTTGGCTTTGCTATCCTAGATTTGCTTAAAAGATTATCCCTAATGCTCATGGTGTCTGAATGGAGAGAGGGGCTAATGCCAACATCATCTGGCTGGTCTAAACAGTTATAGTTTACTGACCTCCCTTGAAGTTTCTGCGGTTCGAATCCCACATCTGGAAGATCACCCTGTCCTGGCATTGGCCGCAATCTTTGTTCTCTCAATACACCTCTATTGCTCCCAAAGTTTATTGGCTTTGTCAGTTGGGTTTGATGAGCTCTTGGCACCACAAACTTTGAAAAACTCAATCTTGGCAAGCAAAACTTCCCATCACAGAATTGCTGGGCTGCAACATCATTCAATCCGATCCAACAACCACACATATTACATGGACCAGTGCCATGGAATCTATTGTGCTGACCACCACACTGATGATTTTTAGTCATGCAATGAGATAAGTCAGAATGTCCATCACTTCCGCTGTAAAGTTGGGACTGAAACACCCCCCTATATGATTGATTGCCCAAGGAAACAGGTGCAAAGCAAGTCTTGACAGTAGCATGATCAGCCTTCCATGGGAAAACATTCTCTCTGTTCGTGTTCCTAGCAGTATAATTCTCAGTTTTTCTCGTGTATGGTGCAGAGGTATAAGGACCGGAAGATTGGACATCATGACTGTCGACTTGGCCAAGACTGGAGGCAGCTCCACCTGATTGGTCGAATCCAACCCCGCAGACAGAATCTTCCTTGAATCCATTTAGGGAAACCCGATTAAGACTTTCAGGATTCCCGAACCCCGGAGAACGGGCCGTCGAAACACCAAAATATTGGATCCCATTCTCGTGGGTGGTCGTAATTTGAGTCCGAAACACCTTGCTACCCAGAGATTCACAGGAATCCCCGCATGTTTTTCCGAAAGTCCTTGCAGTCAGATCTCCTAAGGCATCCCCTCCATCAAAAGTCTTTCTCTCCCCGACGGGAACTCCTAGTTGAGAACAAGAACCAGTACGAGTACCAGAGGTAGGGTTTCTCGGCCAAACGTACCCGGCAAGGGAGGGCGTCACGTCGCAGAGGAACACACGGAGGCGATATGCCTTCCCGTGGGCGGCGAGCCGATCGTGGTTGCGAACCATGATCCGCACGTCTTCGTCGTTACTGATCGAGATCAGCTCCGGCTGAGACGAGGGAGATTCCGGGAGGTGGTACTTGAGTGAGAAGGAGCAGTCGGGACAGAGCTCGGAGAGCCTGGAAACGAGCTTAGATAGGCCGATGCCGCGGCGGTCGACGGAGATGATCCGGGACTCTCCGCCGACGTAGCGGAGCTCGCCGGAGGGGTGACGAGGGACGAAGGCTCCGCCGAAGCTACAGCGAAGCCTTAGCTTCTGAGGGGACGGCGGCTTCTTGGAGCGAGGAGGAGCAGGTTCTTTCATGGCGAGAGATGGGAGGGTTAGGGTTAGGGTTTCACAAAGCGAGCGAACGAGGGCGAGGGCGAGGGCGAGGGCGAGAGAGAGAGAGAGAGAGAGAGAGAGAGGAAGAAAGGATGAGGGAGCGAAGAGCGACGGAATCTCGTGAAGCAGGCTCTGGCTTATTTATAGGGTTGGGTAGAAGAGGTAATTTAGGTTCGCCCTTCGATTTTGGCTTTAATTTCAACAGCGCCCTAACCCGGCGAGATGGAAAACTCCGGAAATTATTTAGCGTGGGGGAGCAACCTACCCCAGATTGGAAAGTCGATTTAAAATACAGGTTCTAATCAGTTCAGCCGGCCCAGACGTTTAAAGATTCCGATTAATTCATAACTGTGCTTTGTGGTCACAATATTGCAGCAGCTAAATTAAGTTTGTAATTAACGGCCATCATTTGGTCTTTGTCATGTCAAACAAAAACATAGCATTCATAAAAATTTAACATTACCAGCTTGCGATTAACAGTGTTTATTGTAATGATTAACGTTCTATTGATTCTCAAATTAGGTTCAGATCCAAAGGAGCTTTTCCGGCTGGACGAGCCCCCAAAGCAGGGGTAATTCGGAAATTGTGGCATTATAGAGGGGCGTTTGGTGGACGGAGGGCACTTTTCGGTAGTGGGGAAGATCGGATCCTCTATCTCCGGATCTGTGGGGCCCTGACGAGGAGAAAATCCTCGCCCCGTCGCTTTGTAGGCCGATCCATCAATAGACACGAATCTATCAGTCGCGTTAAGGAATAATCTACGGTGGGAACTGGACAAGGGAGCAAATGCGGTCCCAGGTGATGATGATTGAGAGAGCTTTAGAAGAAGAATAGCATTAGTTTTTTTTCTCTCTCTCTTTCTTCTCTTTGAATATTTGGAGGCCGATGGCCATTGGCTAATTAAAGGTGTACGAGGAGCATGTCCGATGCGTATCGGCTAAATCCAAGAGTCTTAATTGGTTAGGTTCTTTTTGCGAGGGGGACAGCCAGGATTCGTGCATGTTTGCTGAGTGTTTGTAAAATTTTCTATTAATGTTGAATTATTGCCACATTACCAATAAATATTTGATAATACATTCCAAAATAGTATATCCCCAAACAGTAAAATAACAAAAATATAAAATCACGATTAATGAGTCATGTAGCAGTGCTATTAAAATATAAAACTTGACATAATTCCTTTTTTTAAAAAAAAGCAGGAGAAAACTCCACTTATGTTATTATAAAAATAAAGAAGCATTATATACAAGATCTTTAGGCAAAAACAAGAAAGATTAAGCATTTGACCAAACAAGAAGTGAATGGTAAAGATAACAATTGAAGGTTTTGATACGGTGGTGTGATGCATTTTGATAGTCTTGCCAGTATCTTTTTTCATACTCGGTCAATGGAAACACTACTTTACTAGAGTGATAATGTTATCCCGACCAAATTGTTGGCCAGACCATTTACTTATAGCTCCTAATTTATTTCGTTGCGCGTAAAAATCTCCACAATTACTCTTAGAGAAAGAAAAAAAAAAAACTTCTTGCAATGCTAGGGTAGTTCCAACCTTCTCCAATGCCTTCTAAATTTTGAGAAAATAAGGATTATAGAGCTTGGACTTTAGCTGATGCCAGAGTGCCTAGGACACATGTAATGTTACACGAGTCGGAAGTTCCGACCGCCCAGATCACGAGTCCCTTACGTATATGTTTCGAAACTCGACATGAGTTTTATTTTGTTAGAAAATTTTGATATTAGTTGATTATAGAGAATTTTAATTTTTATGAACTTTTTTTTAAGAACTTTTGATATTATTAGGAAAGTTAATAATTAGGATCCTTGGAGTTAGAATAGGACTTAGAATTCCATATTAGAAAGTTGAAGAATAGAGTCTCATTGTATTACTTATAAATATCCCCATTGGGGCTCCTCTTGTAAGCAAACTTAAGATCCTTGAGTGGTGAAAAATTTATTGAGAAAATTATTCTTCTCTTGCCTTCTCTCTATTTTCTCTCTCTCCTCTCTCTTGATGAATTCTTAAGATTTGCTGATGAACATAGTGCGAGTTGTATCCTTTGGAGTGGCTAGTTAAGAAGGTGTTTTGACCTTGGAAGAGAGGAACCCAACCCTACTTTTATTCCAACTACACGTTACATTGCACATGCCACATTAGGATTTCTATCTCATCACAATCAATGGCATAAACATATTCTTTCTCCTTTGAGTTTTTAATTTAAGTTTAACGTCTCCCCGACATCATAAACTTTCTTTAGAAGTTCAAATAACACAAAGCTTCATGATCGAAGTGGAGCATGAACTCCCTATGGATGAGCTAGTGCCTCAAAGTCTGGATCATGACATAGAACTCAATATTGTATGTGGAATATCCCTTATGGTATCACCGAGTTATTTCGCTATTTCGCTGAAGTATGTCATTAGACTAATGATTCCTTCTATCATATCCTGAGAAACATCCTATGAGAACTTGAACACTCTTCCAAAGTCAAGCAAGTGCAGAATCAATGCTTCAGACTTTTTGTTGCTTGATGTCTTCAAAGGTTCCATCAGCAGACAAATTCTAGTTAAATTTTCCTTCCTTTATGCAGATAGCCATTAAAGCAATCATGGTGCTGAAGTTATGGATGAACTAGTGGTAAAGAATAGCTAATGACTTCATCGATGTGAACTTTCCAAGATCCGTCCTTGGGGATGAGCAAGGTTGGGACTCCACACGAGTTGAGACTTTCTTGAATAAAGCCTTTGTTCAACCATTCTTTTGCCTCCTACTCCATGTTCGGCGGGGCTCATGCGGCAATGCAGAAGATTTGGCAATGGCACTTCAAGGGCTAAAGTCAATGGCATGCTTATCTAGTAGGGGCCCTCGCGGATCACATCCTCCATATCAACTAGTCTGGAAGAAAAATACACCGATGCGATAATATTGCAAAATTAATGAGACATGGCTAGTGATTGGTAATTTTGTGATGAGAATGGGCGGGCTTTCATGGCCCGCAAACAGGTTTGGGCTGGCCCCGTACCTAACCCGGGCTCATACCCTGCCCAGAACCTATATCTCTTTTTTCCAGCCCGTGGCGGCTACAGTTCACGAACCCAAGCTAATGCTTTATTACAGGTCAACATCACACCCAAGACTGAACCCAACAGACTTTGTCTTGGGCTTTTTTGGCCCATTTAAACAGAGCCAGAATCAATTTGAGCGTTTTATAAACGGAGTGCCCAAATCCCAAACCAACCCAATTCAACAACATTTTGGGCCTAACTTTAATAGCTAAACCGAACTCCAATGGCCAATCTAGCCCATCACTCTGGATGCAACCCAAGTTCTGGACTGATCACTCCTACATTTTGAGGCCTGAAAATTTCTCCAAGAAATATGTGATGCTTGTGGTGAATCATAAAAATGCTCGGTCAGGAATCTTCAAATACCAAGCTCTTATTGTGAATTAACTTCCCGAGTCTATTATGATGCAGCGTGTTTTCTCCTGGAAAATATCATTAAGGTAATAAGAAATGAGGGAGGACACCTTGAGTAGACGAGGGTGGTCTTGATGCGGATCTAGCAATCAATGTCATGCTTCTCCATGGAGGCATGACCCACTTACTGAGCTCGACCGCACCCATGTTGGTCGATGCATGGGGAGCAAACATCCACCATGGTGACCTGACCTCGCAACCCAGGAGCCAGCGAGCAGGGAAATTGTAGAGCAGGTCAACGCTTCATGGGGCTAACTTGTCCTAGAGGCACTCGTTTCTCAGGCATTCCATCGAACATTTCACGCATAGAGAACTGCACAAAAGAATGTCGATGCCACAACAATATTTGAGGGCAAGGGCATGAGTCTGCCGGCCTTTTCGGAAGGCGAGAAGGATGGAGGGGGCCTTCGGGAGGGTAGGAAAGGTGTGGTGGTTTGTTGAGGGATGGCTGCGTGGAATGCACGATGGTTTGAGGTCAGGGAGTAAAGTTTTCGAGGGTCGCCGGAGCTGACGAAGCTCCGGAGGGCTGCGGAAGCAGCTGACTAGAGCTCGGGATGATCGTTGAAGCCACTGATCGGAGGGCTGGCATCCGTCGATTGGGAGAACTGGAGCCCGCCAGAGGAGTGAGAGAGATCGAAACATTGGTTGGACCAGGTCCACCATATCAGCTGTAGACCGACAAACCAGGATCCAACACGTGTAAACGGCCAAAGCGAAGGGGTCCCAATTTCGAACCCATGTTCCGTTTGCGCTGGCTCCCCCATTCTCTCCGTTCGCTCCAGCCCCCACTTTCTCCTTTGTCCCCGGCCTTGGAGCTCGTGCCCACGGTGAACGGGAGCTAGGTTTTTTTTTTTTTTTTTTTTTTTTTTTTGCGCACCGGTGTCTCACGACATTCAGGTATGAGTACGCTACGAAAAATCAAAATATAAAATATGGGCTAGTCTGCGGAATGAAGTCAGTGCCATTCCAAAAAAAAAAAAAAAAAGCCCCATAATAATATGCTACGGAGGAGACGATCTCGTCTGATCTGGCATGTCCATTATCCGATCTATCCAATCATTGCGGCCGAATCATTTTTGACTTTTCTTTCTCCTTTATTCGTAACGCGAAGCGAAACTCCTCCCGAGCACCATAAAAAAGAATGGAAATCATCTTACCGAGCACGAATCACAAAAAAAAGGACCAAGTGAGAGGAAATGAAAAGAAGGTTAATTCCATGCCAGCGAGTCTTCCTCGTCTCTTTGTCCTGTCCCCCCACCCCCCCGCGGGCCCAAAGAAAACACGGGTGGTTCTCTGCCTTGGATCATTTCCAGCCTTGGTTATTTTGTTTTACTAGAGAAAGTGGTCACAGAACGTTCGCGGACCACATGTTTCCACACAGCCATACGAGTCTGGTTATTTCTATCGTTCTAACGAAAATAGTAATACTCCATATGAAAAACCATATTGAATAATACATATACATTTATCAATTACTTCACCCTTGGTTGGTTCGTTGGAGACAAGAGCATCATCTTACTTGTTTTCTCTGAGTTTATTCTTCTCTCCTCTCAAATCATTTCACGATCCTATCAAAAAGTTTGTATTTACAATTTTCTAGCTTTGAAGTAAATGTTGTTTTCGTTTTTTTCTCCTAAAATGGATTTTGGATCTTTGTTTCACTACGTCTAGCCATGCCAGGCTTGGTGGAAATTCTCGATGCGCCCAAATTTGAAGGCTAGTTTGCATAAATGATGCAAAGTACTTGGGTTAAGAAAAAAAAAAAAAAGGAAAAGAGAAAGACAATGACAGTTTCTGTATCAACTCCACACCATCCGACACTCCATAAAAAAAATCATAACAAACAGCTAGACCAATAGCATGTATAGAGAATCATGTTACTGTTATACATAACTGGTTCTTGGTAAAATTGCTACATTCTGAATTTAAAAATATGGAGTAAATGTTTGGCAATTTACTTACTTCATCTTTTTTTTCAAACAAACACTCTGGATCATACGAATTAAAACACTTTTTTCAGGAGGATGAAATAAGTATTTTTTAACATAACTTATTACTTTCCAACTCATTTACTTAACGTGTGAACAAAAAATTCTGTCATGCAATATGAAGTAATTGAGAGGTAGATATAAGTTATTGCAACTAATTTGCGAAAAAGGGAAGTGTTTTCTTGCCAACAAGATCCAATAATAACAGAAAAAATTATTGTTTCATCCTTTCGAGTCTTCTCTAGTTAAAAATTTTCACCAGCTTCTTAAGTTATATGAGGGACCCAATATGGTCCTTTTTCCTGTTAGCCATTCAACATTGTTGTAACGTAATTGCAAATAATATAAATATTATTTTTAAATTCAAAATCTTTCATCAAATCTAAATTCTTTTCTCTTTCTCATTAGTTAGAGAATTTTTTTTTTTCTTGGGTGCACTTTTCATGCAGCCCTGAGTTCTGCTCTACAAACTAAAGTTTAAGAGGTGCGCCGCCCTCCTACCACTACCAATCAAAGACTCATAGTTTCTAATCACAAAATCGATGCCAGTGCAACCTTCACGATCCCTCGATTTCGCCTCCCAAAACCTGGTACCCCTCTTGCTGGAATCTGCCGCCACCCATCGAATTCGTTTATTGTTGTTGTTATTATTATTATAATACATAAGTGATGATAATAATGTTAATAAAAAATAATAATAATGATATCAATACTAATACAGAATAGAATGGTGGACGTAACAGTAACCTAATACACGGCACAAAACCATCAGGCTCCCATCTCTTCCCCACAACCGCCCCCCCACCTTCTAGAAAAAAATTCCTCTTCTCTGCGATTTCTTTCTCTCTCCGTAGGAGGAGGAGGAGGAGGAGGAGGAAGAGGAGGAGATGTCGCTGGCATGCGTCAAGATGTCGGAGGAGGTGTGGCTGACCTGCCTCACCCACGCACTCACCACGGAGACGGAGGAGATCATGGGCCTCCTCCTCGGCGACATCCAGGTAACCTCCTCTCCCCTTTTCCTTGTTCGTCCTCCCCATTGATCGCATCAAGATCGCACCTTGCACGCGTCTTGAGCTTCTTTTTCCGGGTTCTTTTTCCGTAAAAACATCGCTCGATTTGGTTGGGGTTTTGTGTTTTTGGGCTTGCTAAGTCAGATCGATGCGGTGATGGGTTTGGAGGAGGAGCCGATCGATTGGATTCGATTTGTTCCTCGAAGTATCTTATGATGCTTTTCGCAGCATCGGTTATTAGGTTTTTCTTGCGTTGCGCGTTTCCATACCTCCGGTTTCTCTTGCGTGATTAGTCACTTCCTTGTAAAAATCGCATTTGGGGAATTTTTCAGCGAAAAGAAAAGTTTCTCTTTAGAATTTCTCATTGTTCCGTTAATTTTTCCCCCCTCTCCTCCGGCTCGTGGAAGAGGAATCGTACTGCCTGAAGATCATGGGCCTTCTCCTCCAAGATCATATGTCTAAGTCACCTTCCTCTGTCTTTCTCGGCTACTTCTTTCTACTTTCCTTGCTACATAGACCATAAAAAGATCAAATCTTGCGGTGTTTTTTCTGTTTCTTGGGCTTCTATTGCCGTCCATTGCCTGATTTTTGTTGCCCCCCCTCTCGCTGATTAGGTACTTAGTATTAGGATAGAGTTCTGGGGTTTGAGTCGCTGATCATAGCATGCTTTTGGTAATTGATGAAGTTATTAAAGTTTTCTTGCGGTATGAGTCAGAATTGATCTGGTTTTTCTTTGCCGTTTAGAGTGTGGTTGTAGCAATAGAGTTGTTTGATTTCTGTTACTTTTAAAAGTCCAATTTTTGATTCTTTCCTTGGTTATTGGAAAGTTTGAGATATTGTTCTGGGCTTTTATATTTCATGGCGACAATTCTGATGGCCCACAATATTTTAAGCTTTGCATTCTTTTTTTTTTTTTAACACAAAGTTCTTTTATTAAGAACTTCACCTTGTTCTACTCCATTTTTCTTTCTTTCTTGTTGATAATAAAAAAAAAGAACTATATTTCTTGAGCTGAGAGTTTAGTTGGGATTTGGGAATTTCATATAGAGAAAACTGTACTCAGAGCTTCTTCCACTTCACCATAGGTATATGATACAATTAGGTGTACTGCATGAAGCTCCATGAGGGCGACTTACTTTCCCATTGATCGAATACTTGAGAATCACTAGGTAGGCGATAGTGCCTACTGTATATCCGTTCTTAATCCACACTGTAAAGGCTGCTATTTGGGTATCATATTGTGAGAATCACCTTATAATACAATTTTCCTTGACTGTGTTACTACTTACTAATATCAGAGGGTTGGAGTCATGTATTTGCAAATATGAGAACTAGATCTTATTGTATTCGAAAGTTGGCTTCATTTTCCCCCCAGTATTTTTGTTCCTTTCTAGCTCATGTATTTTACCTTAGGCTACTAAAGGGATTGGTTATATATTGCTTGCACTGGAATAAGGTTGCAGGTTTCTTACATTCCTTTTCTGCTTCAGTTCTTCTTCTCTATCTTCTTTCTTTTTTCTACAAAAATATTTTGAGGAAATGTTGATCTTCACTAACAAGAAGGGATAAAGATGAGTAAGGGGAGATAGGAGAGAACCAGGATAGGCAGAACCGTCCCGAATCGCCCAGTTTGGGACGTCCCGAGCCGTAACAGTGGCGGACCCGGACAGTTCTGGCAATGAAACCGAGACTCCGTTGCCGGAGGGAGAGAAGGAGAAGGAAAGAGAAGAAAAGAGAGCGAGCGGAAGAGGGAGGGAGGTCAGCGGAGGGCGGCGAAGGCTGGCACTCGGGCAGGAGGTGGAGGCCGCGGCCGGATCACAGGGTCCGGCCTTTAAAAAAATTTATGATTTTTAAGTATAGTTGGCAAATCTCTTGCCTCTGACTTTACTTAAAAATTGCGAAATTTTTTAGAGGCCGCACCCTGTTTTGAACGAAAGAGGAGACTTAGCGGCGGCCTTCGCCTCCTGCCCGGGCACCGGCCTCCTTCTGTGTCAGTACAAGCCTGACACGGTACGGCGCGGGCCCGTACTGACTCGTGCCGTTGGACAACCGGTACGGTGCCCGGTACTGGCACAACAAACTATGGAGAGAACAATATCAGGAGGAAACGAGTAAAGAGAAATAAACAATAAAATAAACATGATTAATTGTTAGAGCTAGAAGCTGCATGATATGGGATATAGTGATGGTCCGATGGAAGGCATATTCAGTTTCTTTGGTTCTGCACGGTATTTCCTATGTGTGCACGCAATATGGTTGAAGGGCTTGTTGATATGTTAGTGGTCTTGAAGACAGTAAGAAAGCAGATGATCAGCTTCGATGGAAGTCATGAGGAAGTGTTGAATAAGCTTGGAGTTAGGACTTCCCTAGCCAGCTAAACAATGACAGAAGAATTTGTCGAGCCAATCCCAAATATTCGGGGAAATAAGGCTTTTGATTTGTGATCACTATATATCCAGTTGAAGAGATGCCTGATCTTTTTTTCCATGGGGGGTGAGTTGGTGGGAGGGTGGGAATGTTAATATTACTTATGTTCATTTGTTAGATCATTGAATTTTGTAACATCTGATAGATTGTGATAGATCCCATAAAAAGTTAAATTGCTACAGATGCATTGTATTGTATCTAGTTTTGGTTCTTGAACTTAATGTGCATGTGTTACTTGTATGAGATTACTGCCAGTTCTATTATTATTCTTCAGGAATTTTGAGATTTGTTTAGTTTACTTCTGTTTCTAATTCTGTAACCTATTTATCTTTTAAACTATAAATCATTACTATGGAAGTTCCTTACCATTATTTAGTTGGGTTTTTCATGTTTGGCATTGCAAATTTTGTAGTACATGAATGGTGGAAATGCAGCTGCTCTGATCTGGGGAGCATCCCCACAAATGCGGTCTGATCGTAGAAAAGATCGAGTGGAGACTAATCCTGAGTTGCTGGCTGCAGCTTCGGCTCAAGCTGAGATATCCATCATCGCATTTTTAGAACTTTTTCTCTTATATCTTAACCTTTGCAAATTATATTAGTTTTGGAAGTTAAACTTGACCCTTTAGCACAGAATGACACTGACAACCGGAAGGACAACAAGGGTAATCGGGTGGTACCATTCACACCCTCATATTACAGTTCTTCCATCTCATGTAGGTAAGCTGACAATAATAATGACTACTATATGTTATGGCTCCACAGAGCTACTTTCAAGGATGTTTCTAATTTATAGTCAAACTACATTACCTCCTGCTTGCTATCTTTTATATGTTGTATTGCAAGTGGTATTTGTTGTGCTTGACTTATTATAGTTATTTGCAATCTTTTCATTTGATTGTTTTTTCATTTGGCATTGGCTATCAGTTGTCATGATAAACCTTACAAAGTAGTAGTTTAAGGTATGTGTGGACTGGAGGAGGGGATATTGGTGCATGAATGAAATTTTTCTTTAGACTAAAATGTGGTAACAGTACTCAAATTTTGTAATTAAAGGATTTTGTAGAAAGGTAGAGTTTTTGTTGAAAGAGGATAACATACAATGTATTTTCTTAGGGGGTAATGAAGAATGGTTGAAATAGGGTATCAAGATATTTATATCATAATTTAGCTGATTGCTGAAGATTGGTGGTCGTACTATGATGTTATCCTTGATTTTGTTTGGGGTATTCAAAAATGATTTTGCTGTTGATGTTCAGCTGCTTCTGTTGTCTTACTCATTAGAGAACACGAGGGCATAAAATCTTTGAACAACACAGTATGTTACTTTCAGATCTTATGATCTCACCTACGTCATGCTTCTTGATACTTTTTAGTACAATCTATAGTCTTTAGTCTATTTGCTACCCTACTCATTGGGAGTAGTGTTGCAGAAAATGAAGGCACATGGCAGCTTCAGGTTTTGCCGATGATGTCCTGCCACTTCCATTGTCTTACACCTAAGAAAAAACTAGGGAATAAAAGTCTTTGAACAGCACAGGTTGTTACTTTCAGAATTTATGATCTCACCTATGTCATAATATTTGATACTTTTCAGTAGGATCTGTAGTCTTTAGAGTGTTTGCTAGCCTACTTATTGGTTGTTTACTTGGTTCCAATTATTAAAATAATTATCTGCCAATTGCATATGCCCATCCTGCATTTAGTACTTATTATGATTTTTGGTGTAATGCATCTTTATATTTGACAATGGCATTTCAATGAATGTTTTTGGTGAGTTACATCTGCTTTTATTTATGCATCAGACATGCAGTCTTCTTCTTTGAATGAATTGAACTTATTTGCAAGAAAGGATATTCCTTGATCGTATCTATGAAATCTAAAACTTGCAGATGTTCGTACCCAGGCAATGTATCAGTTGCTGGATCCTGGTTTTATTGGGCTGATCTTTTCTTGCTTTAGTGAGGATGCTCAGAAGGCCTGTCTTCAAATTTTATTCTTTTTTATTGTATAATTGCAGCAGGATTCCTCTGTGGCTCAATAACTGCTTTGAATTTCCTCAGATTGGAAGAATTCAAGTCATTGCTTTCCAATCCTTGGATGGGAAACAGAGGCATGTGTCCCCTGTCACTAATAGTTCAATTATAGAGCTTGAATCATCTTGGAGTTCCTCGGAGAATATGGCATCAACATCAGGGTCTGCTTTGACTGAAAGCTTTGAACAGGACACTGGGGACTCTAGAGCATCCAAAGCTACCAAGGTTTGGTTGGCTGTTGCTTTTTTTTTTTTTAATTATTTTGGTTCGTTTCTAGACGACTCTTCTGTCCTGCACCAATGAGATAGTGAATGAATGAACCTCTGATAGAGTAGACGGCTACATTTTACCTTAGTTGAGTTGTCTATTTAACTATATATACTTGAGCCGATGAGTGATTTGAACTTTACAAGCCATTACAGTAACAGTTTTACTAGGGTAAATGCTTAGGTGCCTACATGCTTAGGTGGGGTGCACTGTCTTGGCTGCATGCTCCTGGGCTGGTGTAAATATCTAGATGTCCACTGGATTTTCTAGATGGTCAACTAGTTGATCAGTAGACCAGCCAGGTAGTGCATTTTGTGCATGTCTCTCTAGATATATGCTTTATATATTTTTGCCTAGAGTTATTTTAAGTTTAGTATACCCAGTATATCTAGTTATAGCTTAACAAGATTTGCACTTGTAACTGTTCTACGGTATGTATATATGTCTGTAAAATTTATAATAGCTATTACAACTTTGGTATATATCTTATCATAGTTAACCTATAGTCGTTTGTAGACTCCTTGAATCATTTATGAAGAATTTATTTGGGAGTTAAATGATAGACCTTTCTCCATCATTTGCAATATGGATAATTGATGTATCTATCTGTAAGTGTTAAGCTGCCAATTAATGATGCAAGTTTGATGAATTATGGTAGTTTTAGAGCTCTCTGTGCTGCTTAGCTGCCTGGGCATTCTGTAGGTTATAAACTAATGATGGTGGAAGACTTCCTAAGACTGCCTAAATGCCTTGACTACCTACATGGGAACTCTCTATGAGGACGTTGCTGCTAGAAAACGTCCTGGGACTAATACTTGTTTATGATCGAAATTCTCCTGGGTTATTGCTGTGCTTAATAGTTAGTAATGAAGTGTTGGTGTAAAATAACACTAAAGCCTTCCTTCTAGGGGTAAATCATGCTTGCTTAGTTCATCAATGAAAAGTCAAATTTCCAGCACAAGGCTCATTATTTTCTGCAACACAGAGTATATCCTTGAGATCTCGTGACTTGGGCTACGTTATGATCTATGCACTGCAGTCTCACATGCTTCTTTATTGTTCTGATGAATTTCTTTACCATGCTGACCAGTCTTAGCTCAGGCAGTTGGCATCTCTCATCTCATGGGAGTGTTCCTGGGTTTTTTCGGACTTGTGTGGTGGCATCCCCACTATGTTTCTCAAAAAACTGATTTTGTTTAGCATTGTATCATTCACAATACTTGAAGAAAAATACTTCATAGCTTTTCAATACAGGTATTGACTTTTGAGTACCGACTCTATTTTGGCTTGAGTATACACAAGTATTGACAACCAGGGCATTCCGTTTTACATTGTACAAGCGTTCCTGGTATGATCCAAAATAAGATATGTCATATGTTGTTTAGGTTGGGGGAAGATCTTCAGATTTGGAGGAGTTCTTTTCTCATGCTGATGTCAGTTATTTAGGGAAGCAGAGAGCAAGAGGAAACTCTCTTGTTGCTTACAATGCCAACAGCGCACATAACATGGCAGCTGATGTAGATTCTCCGGATATGACACCTAGCATGCAGGAGGCATTGCATCGCTCTAATTTGGACATGAGGTATCAATGAATACTGTATTGTCACTGTAACATTGAAATATCTGGTGGCGGATTGATTGTGCCTGCTCACTTGTATGCAAAATCAGTCACAGGATACATGCCTCTTAAGTGTGAACACTCATCTTACTTATCTGTTATAAATTTTTAAAATTTATACAAATTAATTTTCAAACATAAGCATAGTCCCCTTGCTCTCATGAACCAACAGTTTTTCTGTACTATTTGCTTATCTGATAGGGTGCAGGGTGTTTCTTGTGGATGCATCTTTTATAAATCTCTATACTTTATTCTGTAATTGCTGATTCCATGTTCTGAATCATATTATTTTAATAACCATAAGCTATGATATCATTTTCAATGCCCGTGCATATAATTTAGGTTGTGTTTGGCATCCCTGCCAGCTTTCTATTTCTTAAAACCTCAAAATCGAAACTTTGTTTTCCTTTTCTCTAAATTTTTAAAACATAAACATATCTGGTGTAGTATGTTATATTTAAAAAACATAAACATATATTCTATAAGCGGTGGTGGCAGGGGAGTGATGGTGTCAGTGGCAGTAGTGGTAGGAGAGCGGTGGTGGCAGTTGCGGCGAGAGGGGTAAAACTGAACCTGTTTCTCTGTTCAAAGAATGACAGCTACTTTTAATAGCTTTCACTTATTTCAAAAACCAGACTAGAGTATTTAGAAACAAAAAAAGAAATAGAAACATGCTCTAGCAAACAGATGGTTGTCATGTTTTAATTTTTAAAATTGAAAAAGAAAAACTGTAGTGATAGCAAAAAAGGCCTTAGTTACTACACTAAAACTTTACGAGTGACCTTGATGCTTTGGTCATAAAATTATCTGCTTGCTTGAGTTAATCTTAAATCCACTTACAATTTTAAGCAATAAGTGGACGTATATCTGATAGAATATAACCATGATTTGCTTGTCCGAACACACATTCCTATGTCTACATGCAGTCAACCTTTTTTGTTGAAGAACACTCTTTCGCAAATGTTACATCTTTCCATCCTCATGAGAGTTTTTCTTTCCCCCTTGTTTCTGGACGTAGTAATCTATGGCATCATCACCATATTCCAAACTATTTCATCGCTTACAAGCTAAAACTTTTGGTTCAACGGAAGAAATTCAATAACTACAGAGAAAATAAAGATATGTAATGTTTTCTGTTAGATCCTCTAATTCATCTTCTGAATTTTGCCGTGGCTTGCAGTGGTGCACAGTATATCAGGAAGGAAGTGCCACTGCAAGTATTGCCAGCAAGGTATCTGCTAAAGCTCGACTCTCCCTTAACTTCATTCACTGATATGCAGCATGTACTGTTTGAGGAGGAGAGATCTGCATATAGCCAAGCCATCTCCCAAAATATGCGGTAATGTATTGTGCTTGATGTGCAATTGTTTTGTCTGTGATACCTCTTCTTGAGACTTAGGTATCCTTTATTGATTTTTCTGCACTTTGTAACCAGTGGTGGGAAAATGCATCCCCTTACTTTTGTTCATCACACGGCCACGTACCAGGCTTCTCTGTGCAAGTTGATGGAATACTGGTGAGTAGGAGCCTGTTTAAGCCCTGCAGTTTAAACAAAGGTTTTCTTTTGAACTTGTGCTTTTTCTGCAATTTTTGCAGTTTAAGCCCTGCAGTAAATGCACTTCAGGACCGCTTGAAGGAAAATGAGATTCGGGTAATCGAGTCGACCTTTTCTTTCATAACTTTTTGTAAGAAATTGAAGAGGGCTGATGATTATCATCTTGTTAAACCAGTTAGCCTTGCTAATGGAGGAAGCCAAGTTATTGGAGGCCGAAGCTGTTTGCAGGGACAGTGAGATGAACTCAGGTTCTCCTCGGCGTTTGCCATCTCACGGTGTTCGTGGCAACCTATCAAAGGGGCAAAGGGAGATGCATGCTTCATCAGATTCTGGTAGTGTAAGGAGTCCTAGTGGTATTGGCAGCCGGCGAAAGGCATTTTGATTTGTACCATAAGTAATTCTGGTCCTTATTTCATAATATAATTATGTCACTCTATTTAGATTATTGAGATATGATCAGAATGAATGTCTTTTGTTCTACTCGTGACTCTTGTAAATTGAATCTTGCTTCATCTCGTCCAGCAGCGTCAATTTACTTGTGCAAGTCTCCCCTTTTCCCTGTGGATCAAGTGTGTTTTGATCATGCAAATCAGTATTGAGGGATACTGTCTTTATTATGCCGTTTGATGACATTTCTTCTCTGTTTTTCGGTGCGAGGGATCCCAACGAAATAATTTTCAGGGAGTAAGTTGCACCTCTCTGTGATCTGTCTTGAGTTTTAAGTCTCGGACAAAGCAAGTAAATATTTTGGAGCTCCCAACAAAATCAGACATGCCATGGTGTAAAAAATATGCAACGATAAAATCATATTGAAAATGAACATGCCATATGATTTGTTAAACCTGAAACCACATATAAGCTTCGATTTTTCGAAGCACGAGGGCTAGCATATGTTATTTTCCCTTGGCACTGCACCCATCTCCCTTCCTACCCTCAGAGTCTCCAGCCTTGAACCTCCCCCTTTCCCAAAATAGAGAGATTGATTTCAAGAACGGCTTCCGTCTCTTGCTCCTCTCTAGATAGGAAGCTGGCCATGGCAAAGCGCTGCTCCCGCGGTAAGTCCTTGTCCTGTTCGCTTTGTGAATCATCATGTAATCTGCTTATTTAACACCAACCTAGATGTATGTAGTTATGTAGATAATGACGATGAATCTTGCTGTCTTGCTAATCCACTCTCTGTCTCCTTGATATCATTAAATTGTGGGAAATTTGCTCATAGTGAAGCTGGGAAAATTTGCTCGCACAGTGTACAATGAGTTAGCAATTTTTATGGGCTGTTTGGATATTTGTATTCAAAAATATGAATGCATTAGTTTTTTGGAGAAAAAAAAAACTTCATATATATTTGTCAAGAAAGTGCAGAGTAATTATTGAAGAGAAAAGATCGAGAACCAAACATAGAGAGGAGGAAATAGGATAACGAACATGTCAGTCAAGTACCTGCTCATAGAGTTCATACTTAAGATCTAATTATTTTTTCCTTTGTAAATCACTGGTATTTACGAGCATCTTTTTTGAACTAGAACTATGCTATGATTTTTTTTTTTAATGGAATCTTCTGTATTTATGTTCGTGCACCTGTCAATGGATTGGGCACTCAGAATCCGACCCAGCTCGAGGTTTAGAACCCAATTATCCGAATTCGACTTGAATTATTTATAATATCAACGATATTGCATGGGAGAGAAGCTCTCATTTCCCATATCTTGGAACACTATCCACTCTTTCTTCATCCCATCGCCACCACCGCGTCACTGCTTGGAGCGCCTCTACTACCCTCGCTGCCACCATGGAGTTTAGGTCCATTGTGAAATCATCGAGTAGCAGAAGGTAGGCTAGGTCAGTTAGAGTGGCAGCGATGGTGCTAGCGGATAAAAACTGGGTTAATGTAACATGAAGAATAAAGAACGATTCAATCACCGAAATTAAACTTTGAGAGATCAATATATAGATTGAAGGCAAACTAGATTGAAGAATTTTTTGTTTATTAAGGAAGTTAGTTCTCTTCAAAAATTTTATTAATATAACAAGACCGATCATACGTTTCCATAACATTTCGAAACATATCGAGGCTGAACCAAGCTCCAGCATGTTGCTAGCCAGGATTAATTCAGACTTTGCAGTGCTGCTCGGTGGCCCCCAACAACTGGATCGGGATACGCTAAGTGAAGTGGTATACAAAGATTATTGGAAATAAGCCCCTAGAAATTTAAATTATTATAATGTTCCCTTAAGAGCCCACCATTGTCTCTCTCTCTCAAATGCGACCAGTTGATTGCGCCGCCGATCCTCTGTTCTCTCTCCTCCTGATCGCCGGCAGGCCCTCTGCCCTTTCCTTCTCTCTCTCGGTCGTCGTCTCCCGTCGCCGAGGTTTCCTTTGTTCTTGCTTCTTGAGCTTGGCTATTGGTCCGATAAGACGCTGGAATTTTACCTCCTGCATCTCTTTCTGTTTCTTTAGGAATTGTCATCATCTCTCCTATGCATGCCTTATCCTATAAATTCTTTAGCTTTTTTTTCCCTTCTTCTTTTCATTCCAATCTATGCACAAAGGCAATGGCGTGCAGAGTTCCTCTGTTTCCGCTCATCGTCACGACTGATTTGATTCGACGTTTCGGGTGGCTCTGCTAAGTCCAGTGCAGGACCCTCTCTAATTCAGGAGCGTGCACTTATCTATGATGCTCTTTCGAAGTGGATTTCCCAAAGAAAGAAATAAAAAGAGAGTTGGAAGCAGAAAAATTGGTTTGAGAGCACCAGGGAGAAAAGGTTCTACTTGTTATTTCTCAGAAGAAGAAAAAGTTTTAGTTGTTAGATGTGACCTCGGGCGATTTGAGGTCGGGCGCCTCGAGGTGAAGAGAGGTTACGTAAAAGATGTTTGGAGGAAGGAGAAGAAGAAGTCTCCCTCTTTGACTTAAGCATCGGAGGGCCGGCGCCGGAACTCCCGGCCACCGGCTTCTTGCAGTTTCTCCGGAGAGAGCCGTCCACCGCCGCACCACCTGCCGGAGCTCCTCCTTCTCGGTCCGCGGTCATCCACCCGGAACCTCACCGACGAGGCTTTGTGCAGGTCCGCCACCGCACGGAAGATGGTGCTCGTCCTCTTCTTCCACTCACTAACAGCTCCCTCGACTCCTCCGGCATGGCACCCTCGGGCCAGATTTGAACCACAACAGTAACCATAAAGTTTTTAACTTTCTAGTCTTCTTTCAGACATTCAGTGATGAAGCTATTATGTGGTTACAAGCAATAGTTTTTGGCTCTGTTCTTCATAAGACTACTTAGAAACAACAACAACGATAATAACAATAACAATAGCAATATCAACTCTCTTTTTTTCTCTTTCCCATTGAACAATATTCACCTGTTCATCAGGAATTCTTTTTTCTTTTCTTTTTTTTTTGGCAAAAAAGATGCTTGTTCCTCCTCAAAATCCCCTTTAGTCTCTCTCATCCGTGGAGAAAAGAGGAAAAAGGAGAATTAGAGCACGACCCATCATTTGATGCTCATCTAGCTTTGAGCTCGTAAGCTTGGGTTCTTATTCCTTCTTCTTTTCTTCTTTTATAGTGTATCGGCATGTATCTTTTCAAACGGGTGCAAGGAGGAAAGGTTTCGAGGAGAGGTGAAATTTTCCAATACATGAACTCACACCGTCACATGCGCCTGATAGCCTGAATGCAGGATTAATTCACGGCGTAGAAAATATGGACGCAATTAAGATAATGTTTTTTATTTTTGATGCAAAGAAGAGGTAAAAAAAGCCACCCGAATTATATTGAAGATTAATCATATTTACAACAGAGATGAGGGGCGGAGATGAGTTACATTATCAAGAGAGAAGAGGAACAGATGTAAAAAAAAAGAAACTAAATGGCTCCAAATCAAGTGTCTGATAATCAGGATAAAAAATGTTGATGCTCATAAAAAAAAAAAAAAGTAAAGCATCTACAAAAATTTTCAGAAAACTAAGCTGCATACAAAAATAACTATCTATAAATGCTACCAAAACTATAGTGATGGTCGGGTTTTTAATTGTGAGCAGATTCTATATGTTTCCTGTCAGTGTATGTATGTATATATATATCAATGCCCATTATTGTATCCTTGTAAAGGTATACTTGTAAAGGAATATTCGCGCAGAAAAGGAGCTGTGAAATAGCAACGGTTCAGCAACGGAAACAAATTAGGAAAAATACCGGGGGGGCGAAGAAAGAAATAAAAAGAACGTAAGGCACGATTAAGCAACGGTGGAGACGAGGGGAATAGACAGTGGGGTCTTCATTTCGCGTCCAAGGTTGGACGGGCGTTTGGAATATTCATCTGGTCTGGCGAGATGGTGTTGTGTTCCGGTTCCTTCTTATCCAATCCATGGTCCGAGAGGGCAGCACCTGAGCCATGCCCAACTACCGGCATCTGAGCTACGACACACTCGGGGAAGGCGTATCCTCCCTGTCGCGCTCGCCTAGTGGGATCTAAAGCTCCTCGGAATCATGCTCTCATGCTGAAAGCTGTTCGCATGATTTGCGCTTCTCGGTCGAGTCAGCCATGTCATGTTTCTGGTCCTCCAAGAATCTCATGGGCGGCCAATTTCAGTAAGGCATGGGTTCGTCCCAACTCAATTATATTAGCTTTCATTCCCTGTTGGATTCGATGGAGAATCTTTAATCTGACCCTAGATTATGACACAGCTCAAATATCAATTACCTGGCTGCATCTACCTGAATCCTCTACAAAACAATATTTTTCTGTATGATGTTTTCAGTAGCAGTTTGATGAGCACCTATATAACATGTGCTTGCTGAAAGTTGAAGACCGTGTTGAGCCAGCTATCATATACATGGAATTCGCAAAGTAAGCTCCGAGACATATATAATGACCAATTTCAATGTCCATTTTCTGCCAAACAAGCCATCAAGCAATTCCATCTTGCATTGCTCCACTTTTTTTCTTTCTTATCGGAGAGAAAAATACAAGTAGCAGAAGTTGCTGTTACGCTAGTCTGTTTCAAGGCATTAGATAAATTTGGAACCAAAATGCCAACCACAATCCGTTCTACTTTCTCTTAAGTTTCAATCAAGCCCTGCCTAGTTCCCAGCACATCCAACATGTGTGCATATCGAAGCATATACATCCATCCCCACATAATACCTTCCTTGAAATTTTTTTTTTTCCACCCACTTTTGAGCATGTAGCAGGGAGGAATCACATAAAGAGTCGAGGTTCTGAACTAAAATCTGAAATTCCTCCAATCATATTGCCCATCCACTCCAAATATCCTCCACGCATGCCTAAAAAAGATGAGCTGAGAAGACCCCTTGACATCCTCTGATGTTTCCATCTTTAGCATCCTCCTCCCACTCCCCTCTCCCTCCTTGCCCCCTTCGTTTCTCCCCGTGATTCCAATATCAAAGGCGGGCCAGCTAACCAGAAAGCGAACTTCCCCCGGGCCCAACACCCAACCTTATATAAGCCCACCCCAACCCACACCGCAAAACCATCCAAGTCGTCAAGCCATCTCCTCTTCTTCTTCTTTTGCTGTTCTTTTTTTCTGACTTCTAGTCTTGTTCTTCTTCTGCCGCCGCCAAGTACTGACTTCTTCTCCACCTTCTCGAGTTCCCATTGCTTCAAAATACGTAGAGTTGACTAACTGGCGAATGGATATTTTTTTTTCTTTTTTGTTCCTGTGGGCAGGAAGACTAGAGAAGATGAGCAGGAAGCCAGGAGATTGGAACTGCAGGTCATGCCAGTATGTTAACTTCTGCCGGCGGGAGTCATGCCAGCGATGTGGGGAGGCAAAGCTGGGCGTCGACCGGCCCGACTACACAAGCAACAGTGGGGCATGGGACGTGAAGCCTGGCGACTGGTACTGCTTATGCGGTGTCCACAACTATGCGAGCCGCGCCAACTGCTTGAAGTGTGGTGCGGCCAAGGATGACTCCAGCGCGGCGGTGGCTCAGTCTTGGGGATTTGGACACGCTGCTCCCGCTGGATGGAAATCAGGGGACTGGATGTGCTCCAGGTCTGCCCCCTACCCCTATTCATACATACATACATACATACATACATACATACATACATATATATATCCATTCTCATCAATCCCTTGTTTATACTTCTCCTGCTAAGCTACAGTAGCTAGCTAGGATCCTCATTTATATGGTCGCGCCTCCACTACTGTTCCTCGATTACTACATGTCTTTGCACTGAAAGCACTTTATCTAGCCAGACTTGTCCCAAGTATAAGGGAGCCTCTTGATGAATCATCGTGTGATTCAGGGTAGTTTAAAGCAAGGTATTGGCCAGACGTCGACCTTCAGAGAATCTGATGCCAAATTCCTGGCCAAGAGCAACTCTGGTGAGAGAAAACCTGTTAACAAACCTAAAAGGCCACCGGGACCACATTAAGTTAGGGCGTGTAAAAAATCGGCTAGTTCATAAACATGATTCGAAGCGGTTTTTTTGGTTTGGTTTATATATTTCTTTTAAAAAAATTATTTTGGTGCCAGTTAGGACTGAAAATATTTGATTCTATTCTGGTTTGAATATTTACAAAACCAATTTAAGCCGACTCGATGCATTTATGGATATATGTGTGTGTATGTATATATATATATATATATAAATTTTTCTTATATTTTCTCTAATATATAAAATGGAATTTTCCAGCTATCCTAGTGGTAAGGTCTTTTATATAGGGGCTATACATGAGAAGCGATGGTAAATATACTAGAGATGTGGAATTAAACTCCCTTGGGGGAATTTAGGGGTATAGGGATGGCTAGCTCGTGCTCCATGACCCATTAATCAAAACAGAACATACACATAACCTATACATGCATGCATATGTATGTATCTGTACTACCTAGAGTAGGAGGATATAATTCAAGAGCTGCACAACGCGCAATGTGATCGCACGTGGTCGCATGACATGTAACCACTGCAGCACACTTTGCTTTATTGTATCAATACTGATAGTGACTCCTATTCCATGTATCAACAGACCCGGATGCAATAAGCACAATTATGCAAGCAGGATGGAATGCTATTGGTGCAATGCACCAAGGGATTATGGTAAGTACATTACTTTAATAAATTCACAATCTCCGATTTCTTGTCCTGCTTTTGCCTTGTAAACAAATCTTAATTCTGTTTTATTCAAATAGTAACATGTATCTTTCTAGATTAATGGGTATGTTATGTTTATTTATCATGTTAATTATATGGCTTTCTGTTTCAGGCGCAGGATGCTGATCAGGGAAAGGAAAAAAAAAATGTAAGAGGTGAAGTCAGTCAAATAAAGTCTTGGACTTATATTTCTCCAAGTTTTCACTAACTTGCCCCAGTTTGCCCATCTCATCGTCCTGCTAGGCTTCTTCAATGGCAGCCCGGACAGAAACTCATATTTTGGAAGTGTCTTTTTGTCGGCATTTTGTTACCTTCTCATGTTATATCTGCCTCTCAACCCTGTTCTAGCAGCAATGCATCAGAAGGCCTTCTAGCTTTCTTTAAGACAGTATTAATTGAACCTCGCAAGAGCTTATCGAATCTTCCTTTTCTATCACGAGAACATGGGCATGGTCATGATTTATGTAGCTTCTGCTTGCTTTCATGTGGTCGAATGAGCCTATTTCTTCGATGGCATATGCTCTCACATCCATCGGAGTAACTCTGCGTTCTTGGGAATACAATGACCAAGTGCTTTTTGCACCCAGAAATGACTGGTAGAGCTTAGATCACATCACCAAAGCCCTATCCCAAAAAAATAAAATATGTAGAGATACGAGAGATAAGATTCAATGGGCATTTGTGACTCTCTTTATATCTAAAGTTGAAATTGCAAAAGGGAATGGTGACTCCTCTAGCTGAGCATCAAAACCCGACAAGAACAATTCATATCACCCGTGCTGAAAGCGGCGATGCTTCAAAAAGAGTGTGCTGAGACAAGTCCAGAGCCAGGCCACCCTAATCTGCCTCTCTTTTCACTGGCATCCCCGGATCGAAGCCCAAGATTTTGATGCAAATGCATCCCAGTGCGCAGCTAGCCATAACTAATAAACAATGACTATTCGCATGATTTGAGCTAACGATAAGAACATTTTGATGTGAAATTAGCGATAAGAACCTGCGGGAGGATGGCCATTCGCAGGGCATCTTATTCCTTACGTCCACGAACCACTTTGTGCGACGAACCATGACCCATGTCCATGCTTTAGTTTCCTGGACCAGCTGCTCCCCATCAATCCGGTGCACCATCAGGATTTGCATGTCTAGGTACGATCGATATTAGCTATCACCAATACGCACACGCAGCGGGCAATGCACATCGAACAAGGGCCATAGGTTATATCTAAAGCTTCGATGCATCGATCGGGTTTGCCTCGGACTTGTGTCATGGTGCCATTCGCAGAGTCCGTATGGATCGATGGAGATTCCACAGTCATTATACGGTGTGTGCATTGCACAGTACCTGGTACCATGCTTCGACATATCTGAAGCATACCGTATCGCTTCCGCGTATAATAATCTACTTGAAATGAGAATATATATTAATTTTGTGCCGCTGGAAAGATGGCCTCTTGGCATGAATGGTTTCCCACCACGGATGGCTACTCCAAGGAGGCTGCTGATCACCAAGGGCCAAACAATGCTGGCTTTATTTGATCATGTGATGGCATGCGTGCATGACCTTAAAAAATGCCGCTAGAAGCGTGCTTCTCATGCAACTTCATGAAAAGCCGCACAGACTGGGAGGACGTAAAGGAATTTTTAATTCGGAGTGCATCCAGAAACGACGAAGATACTCTCTGAGAACCCATACGATCGTAGGTAGTTAGATATCGGTCATTGGGTCCCCAGCAAGGAAATGCTGTGTATAGATCATCCAATTCGTGTCCATTTCTAAGACAGGCGCCATATATGAAACTTATATGGTTGCCTGATCTGCGCCACTCCACCGGCCCCATGCTAAAAAGAAATATAGCAGGCGGATCATTACGATGCAAAAGCTTCCATGCAAGTTTTTGTCTTAGGATCCTCAAGACGTCCCAGAATCTATAGTTGTACACCTTAATAAGTTATAAGTTTTTTAAAATTTATTGATATACCTTTTACTGTAAGCGTCGTTGCAACGAGAAATTATATATATCCAAGATTCGATCTACCAGCTTAGCCGTAGACCAGACCAATCACTGCTCATTATCTGTCATTCGACGCTTAACCAGGATCCTTTCCCCCAGAACCGATGGCTCCCTCTTCTCCTATAATTACCTCTTATCGGTACGATGCCTCCCTCCCGCTCCTTCTGGAGCCCTTTGCCATCCCGACGTCGTCACCTCCCTCCTTTCTGACCTCCACCTCTCCCGCATCACCTCCACCCGCCTCTCCAATGCTCTCACCGGCGGTGGCAAGCACCTCCGTGCCTCCATCGGTCTATCCCTCCTCTGCCACCATGCCGTACGTCCTCCTCGACAGGCCCACCCAGCCTGGAAAACGTGGACGGAGAGGTGGCGGGACACCGCTCGGGCCTTCGCAGCAGGTGCCGGTGAGAGGTGGGCCGGATGGTGGCCAGCATGGATGTTCTGAGCCGTGTTGGACCAGCGGAGCGGCGGCGTGCAGCGGTGGAGCTGCGGGCTGCTGCTGGCCCGGGCGGTGGCACTAGCGGTGGACCCGCTCTTCTTCTATGTCATCTCACTTTGGCGAACAGCCATTAGCTGCAGCGATGATGGACGGCGGGGATGAATGTGGCATGGTTCAATTTCTCGCATGGCTCCCACCCCTAGCACCAGGAAACCCCGACGACTGCGAGTTCTTTCTCAGCCTCCCTCCCAGCCTCAGCCGCGGTGGCATGCTCGCAAAGGATCAGGAGCCTAACCATCTAAGGAGTCTAACCCCCTCGAACCTTAGCTTTCTCCTTTCCCAAAAGGCCTCTTGAATCAAGAGATGGCCTCACCAAACCCTTTCTCCTTCACGCCGCCGCCTCCTTTCCTCCAGCCCCTCCGAATGCCTCTCCCAGATGTCACAACGGAGATGGCCACCATGAACTCCTACGATCTCCTCAAGGATGACGAGCGATGACCCTATCAGGAACATCGAATAACACTTCTCTTCAACTACTCTTTCGATATTCCTGCATGGGCTGAGCGATTCATGTATATCTCTAAGAACTCGTTTGGTTCATGAAAAGCATTTTTCCTCCTAAGAATATGATTTCTAGAAAACAGATTCTTAGGAAGAAGATGCCTAAAAAAGTACTTTTGGCATGTTTAGTTGACTATGAGAAAGTGATAGATTTCTAGAGTGCTTATGTTTGGTTGACCATCCACTTTTCTAGAAATATTATGGATAATTTCTATTATACCCTTAATAAAAATTAGGTCTTTAATGCCTCTTTAATGTTGAAGGTAATTTTTGGTAAAAATTAAAAATGGAGTGATTCCTGGCTCATGGAAAAGATTTTTCTATGAAATGTGGGAATCATATTTCCATAAAAATACAACTTTTCCATTTCTCTCTTTTGAAAACTCCAACTAAACAGGAGGCATTTCATTACTTTTCTGTTGACCACACTTTCCTCCCTTCTTTTTCCGTGAATCAAACGAGCCTTAAGGGTGTGATCAGTTTGTTGTTCTATTAACATTACTTCCTCCTATATGTACCTATAATTCAATTGGAAAGTATTGAGATTTCATCTTCTATATTAACACATTTGATTAGCTCGCGGACCTGCTCACCAAGGCTCTTCCTCGCCGGCGGTTTCACCTGCTCAGTTCCAAGATCAGTGTAGCTGATGGTACACATGTCTTGCGGGGGCGTATCAGGATCATCGAATAACACTTCTCTTCAACTACTCTTCCGATATTCCTGCATGGGCTGAGCGATTCGTGTATATCTCTAAGGGTGTGATCAGTCCATGAATCACTCCCAGTTTGTTGTTCTGTTAACATTACTTCCTCCTATATGTACCCTATAGTTCAATGGGAAAGTATTGAAATTTCATCTTGTATAGATCCCTCACTCATGCACGCTGCCTAGGAGCAAAGGATCGTAGCCAAGAAACTCGTTGTAAGACCCTAGTCTGGGCTCGGTCCACTTGACCGACCCAGCCCCCTACCTGGCCTCACGCGACCCTAGTCTGGGCTCGGTCCACTTGACCGACCCAGCCCCCTACCTGGCCTCACGTGCGTTGCACGTGAGGAAACCAGGAAGAAGACTCTAACTGGAGTCTTCTTTCTCTCCGATCATAATGAGCTAGGGAGTTCATCGCAATCCGGAGACTGGTCGAATAAGGTCGGGGATCAGATCCCTTTTCGTTTCCCTTCGAATCCACTTGAGATCGAGCTGTCGATCCCGAGCTCCTTCTCCGATCCTCTTCCTCAACCTATTGTCGGAAGGAGCCACCGATCCCTCTCCTCCCATTTTCTTCTTCTTCTTCTCAGGTGGCCGATGTGCCACCTTGACCGAGCACCGCTGCTTGAAGCTCCCTTTCTCCCTCTATTTTGTCCGAGTGCTCTATTCCGAACCTCCTCCCTATTTCGAGCGCCGCCACCACCAGTCACCACTAGTCGCCACTAGTTGAGCAGTCCGCAGTCGAAATCCTCCACCTCTATCGACGCATCGGTAAGTCCCTTCCCCTATTCCTCCGATCGAAGCTAACAGAGAGGTTTTCCTTCTCCTGTTTCAGACCAAACCGAGAACGATCTCAGTTTTCCCTTTTTCGTCGGCCGCCACAGTTGTCGCCGACTGCCACCTACGGTCCAGCCGTCGACCCCCCAGGCCCGATCGCCGCCGGACCTTCTTCCCTGGCCTCTTCCTTCTCTTCTTCCCTCTCTTCCTCCTCTTCGTTCTTCTTCTTCTTATTTCTTCTATATTTCTTCCCATTTTTTCCCTATTTGTAATTAATTTAAAGAAAAGAGAGAAAAACCCTTCCTCTATTTGACTGGTGGACTAGATATATTGATGATCCTAGATGGCTCATGCCATTAACAGACCAAACCCAGACTCTTGACTGAACTCCTCTCCTCTTTTTTTTTCTCCCTCTAGATGGGCTCAAGGATCCTAGTGTAAGATTTGCTTTTCTTGTTGCTCGAATCCAAGTTGACCCACTTTAGAGACTTTGAATCGCCCTGGTATCCAGACGGTAGACCGGCCCATTACTTCAGTCCGAGCTAGAACTTTTAAAATTTGGCCATTGTTTGGCACAGGAACAATGAATGGGGACTTAGCCAATGGGGGGCATGTACAGCTGCTCTGTGGAGTAATTGAGTATTTCCTAATTGATTTTGATGAGCTCAAAGCATTGGAGTATGTCGTATGTTATTCTAATGAATTCAATCTAGTGTTTCATGTAAATCTTTAAAAATTTCTATCTAAGTGTCTTGAGCTTTGGTTCAAAATAGTTTGGTTAAGTATTGAACTCTATTTGAACTAAAGTCTGCATCACGAGTCGACTCCTGAACCTTGCGAGTCGACTCCTACACACTTCGAGTTTCTGGCAAAAGCTCGAGTCGACTCCGGGACTCTCCGAGTTGACTCCGACTGGTAAAAACAGAAAGATAGAATGATGAATTTTAGACCCTGTTAGCGAGTCGACTCCAAAAGGCTTCGAGTCGACTCCGATGCTTGACGAGTCGACTCCAAATGGTTCCGAGTTGACTCCAAAGGATAACAGACAGAAAGACAGAATGATGGATTTTAGACCCTGTTATCGAGTCGACTCCAGAAGGTTGCGAGTCGACTCCGACACTTGGCGAGACGACTCCAAGTTTGTCCAAGTTGACTCCCAGAGGAAAGCTGTCTGAAAGGCAGAGACTCAGTTTCGGAGATCCTGTGAACGAGTCGACTCCAAGTATTTTCGAGTCGACCCCCAAGTCAACCGAGTCGACTCCAGCAAGGCCCGAGTCGACTCCGATGCAGAACTGCTCAAAAGACAGAGAACCAGTTTTTGCGGTCTCTGAGAACGAGACGTCTCCCGAAGATCTCGAGTCACCTCTCAAGATAGCCAAGTCGACTCCACGAAAATCCGAGTCAACTCCAGGAAGAAAACCAGAAAGTTGAGTTTCTGGAACCCTAAGAACGAGCCGACCCCTAAGTGCCCGAGTGATGCGGTTGGATCCACTAGACCGCCTCGGACTTAATCATTTGGTTATTTTTGCTTTTGAGTCCTTGATGCTAATTTTATTTCAGCATAGCCTTGCTCGGGTTAGCCGACTTGGCCTTTATTAGAGTCGCTTTGGGTTTAGTTGTTTCTTGAATTCAATTAGATCAAGTCAAGTTAAGAGGTCAGGTAGCCACCTATAAATAGATGTGGTGAGCACCTATTTCAGTATGTAAAAATTAATTGAAAGGCTTTTGCCCTAGCTCTCTTCCCTTCTCTCTTCTCTTCTTGCGACGCCTTCCCCCTCTCCCTAGGCCGCCGCCCCCTCCTTCATCCGGCTGCACCACCTCTGTCCCGAGAGGCCAGCCACCTTCTCCCTCTTCTTTCTCTCCTCCTTGATCCCTTCCAGCCTCTACAAACAACTCCATCCCGTCGGATTTTCAGCCCGTCCTTCCCTACGCAGTCATCAGTCGGAGGCTGATATCTCAAGATCCCGATATCATCTCTAGACCCACAACCTACTGCTAACGCGGAAATCTACAATATATCCAAAATTGAGATCGATCTGACGGACGGATCTTTGGAAATTATGTCTGCAATCAGGTCGGAACCACCGTTTCAGAAATCAAGAAGAGTCAAGAATCTTGAGATACGGATCAAATTCTATCGGATCGCATCAATTTGGTATCAGAGCAGTTCAATCCTTGGCCTTGGAAGATGGTGAACACCCACTCTACAACCTCGAAGCAGCAAGAAGCGGCATCTTCAAAGGGCATCGACCCACATCAAGAAGGCTCGTGATCACCCGCGGCCTCGGCGGACCTGAGACCCGATCTTGATTCCACCGACCGTCTCTTGGAGTTCTTGCATGGAAATCAAACAATTATGCAGCAGAGCCAACAACAATTGATGGAGAAGATGGATACCACGCAACGCCATATCGAGATGATGTTGCAACTATTGCTAAATCAGCGGCAAGAAACTCCACCGGGGGGAGCTCCGCGTCCGACCCGAGTGGAATCTCCGGCCCCTACCCGTGGACGACTAGGACGGAGGGGACCCCCTCCTCGTGAGCCTCTCCTTCCCAACCCACCAGAGGAGATGCGGCTGGACCAAGGAGAAGATCGACCTAGACCTCGACCCGAGCTCATACCGATTGGCGCACGCGCTAGGGCTCGGGGGATGAGCCCGATTGGCATCGACGACGGGTCGGATATGGAGGATGATCCCATCCAGAATTTTCAGATGAGGAACCAGTGTGTGGGAGAGTACCCACGCCGAGGATATGAACGAGATCGGGACCGTAATGGAGATCGAGAGGGAGGAAATCGCGGACTGACTCTTAGGCTGAAATTTCCCAAGTTTAAAGACGGCGATCCTCTCGATTGGGTGTATCGAGCTGAGCGGTTCTTTCACTACCATGGCACAGCGGAGGACCAAAAGGTATTGATCTCATCTTTTCACCTAGAAGAGACCGCCCTGCGATGGTTTCAAACCGCCGACCGAGCTCGACCTTTCAACGGTTGGGAGGATTTTTCTGCAGCAATTTGTCGGCGTTTCGGCCCTACCGAGTACGATGACTTCCAGTCTATGGTATCAAGGGTCACCCAAAAGACTACTGTTAGAGCCTTTCAAGAGGAGTTTGAGAGGATCAGCAACCGAGTGGTGGGGTGGAGCGACTCCGCGCTGAAAAGCGTATACCTCGGAGGACTTCGTGTCGACATTCAAGCCGAGGTGAGGACTTTGCGGCCACAATCTCTGGAGGATGCCTTTGCCTTGGCCCTAATGGTGGAAGAGAAGATCAAGACCACTCGATCAGCGGCACGGGGCAGCTGGACCAACCCCCGGGCCGGCCAAACCGCAGGGGGCTCCATCGGCCAGCCGAGAGCGCCGATGGTTGCAGCAGCCAACACAGGGCCGAGGACCCCTCTTCGCTTGTCAGGTGACGTCAAGAGGGTTGAGCGTCCACCCGGGAGGACCTTGACACCAGCACAAGTGGAGGAACGTCGAGCAAAAGGCCTATGTTTTCGCTGCGACGAGAAATTTACACCGGGACACCGGTGTGCGCGGCCCGTCGGAGCGGTGATGTTGATCGACGGATTGGAGGACGAGGCCGTGGCTGAAGATGGTGATGAGGTTGCTGAGGATGAGCCCCAAGATTTAGAGGCCAAGGAAGAGGACGTGCCACCTCAGATTTCATTGCATGCCTACTCTGGATCGGCGACACCGAAAACGCTACGCGTGGACGGCATGATCAAAAGACGTGTGGTGCGTATCCTCATAGATACGGGCAGCACCCACAATTTTTTGGATGAGAGGCTCGTCAAACAGATCGGTCTCATAGCAGAGCCGACATTGGGCTTCGACGTGGCATTGGGTGACGGAGCCACATTGAGGGCGGAGGGCATATGCCGAGGCATCACTTTGATGATCCAGGGCAGCCAATTCAAGCTCGATCTCTATCCGTTGGCATTACGAGGAGCTGATTTGGTCCTTGGTACGTAGTGGCTGCAGAGTCTTGGCCCGGTTACATTCGACTTCGCCGAGATGTGGGTGACTTTCAGACGGAGCGGACGGCGAGTTAGATTGGATGGCATTCGGCCTAGCCCAAGGGTTGCACTTCAGCCCCTAGTCGGCTTGCCCAGACCCGACGCGCATAGCTACTTGATGCAGCTCTTACCTCTGTCGATGGAGACCACGACGGAGGCAGGTATACCTACTGATTTGGCTGCTCTCTTACAGGGGTTCGCAGATTTATTTGAGGAGCCTCATGGTCTTCCACCCGAGAGGGAGCACGATCATCACATAGAAATTGTACCGGGAGCAGAACCGGCGAATGTGAGGCCTTACCGCTACCCGCACGTTCAGAAGGAGGAGATCTCAAAGATGGTACGAGAGATGTTGGAGAGCGGCATCATTCAGCCCAGTAGAAGCTCATATTCATCGCCGGTGCTGCTGGTACATAAGAAGGACGGGACGTGGCGATTCTGCGTTGACTACCGGGCACTTAACGCGATCACCGTTAAGGACCGGTATCCGATTCCAGTCATCGAGGAGCTGTTGCATGAGCTTGCTGGTGCGGAATACTTCAGCAAACTTGATCTTCGTGCCGGATACCACCAGATCCGTGTCAGGCCCGAAGATGTGCACAAGACGGCGTTTCGGACACACGATGGCCATTATGAGTTCCGGGTGATGCCGTTCGGCCTCACCAATGCACCAGCGACATTCCAGGGGCTCATGAATGACATATTCAGACCATTACTACGACGGTATGTCCTTGTATTCTTCGATGACATACTGGTTTACAGTCGTTCATGGCAGGAGCACCTAGAGCACTTAGAGGAAGTGCTGAAAATTCTGCGCAGAAATCAATTGAAGGTTAAGCGATCCAAGTGCCTATGGGCCGAGCCGAAGGTCGAGTACCTAGGCCATGTCATCTCTGCTGCAGGTGTGGAGCCGGACCAAGCAAAGATACATTGCATGACCGAGTGGCCGCTACCCAAGAACCAAAAGGAGCTGCGAGGATTTTTGGGCCTAACCGGTTATTACCGCCGGTTTGTGGAAAGATCACCGCGCCACTGACCCTGTTGCTGCGAAAGGGCGAGTTTAGATGGACCGAGGCAGCGACGGAAGCATTCGAGAAGCTCAAGGAAGCCATGACGACGGCCCCAGTTTTGGCGCTACCCGATTTCGCCAAACCGTTTGTAGTCGAGTGCGATGCTTCCGGTGCCGGCATTGGTGCTGTTTTGATGCAGGAGGGATGGCCAATTGCTTTCATGAGCAAGGCGTTGTCCCCCAGGACCCGCTCGCTGTCCACATATGAGAGGGAGATGATGGCGGTCATCCATGCAGTCACAAAGTGGAGGCCGTACCTTATTGGCCGCCGATTCATCGTTCGGACTGATCAGCAGAGCCTTCCATTTTTTCTTGAGCAGCGCATACATACTCCAGCCCAGCAGAGGTGGGTGTCGAAGCTTCTCGGCTACGACTATGAGATGGTGTACAAAAAGGGCGCAGAAAATCGAGTGGCGGATGCACTATCGCGCCATCCCGAGTCTGGCGAGTTGGCGGCTTTGACTACGCCGGTTTTTCCTTTTATTTCAGACTTGAGGACCGCCACATGCCGGGATCCGGACCTAGTACAGATTCAGAGGGAGCTGGCAGCAGATCCGAGCAATCATCCCGAGATGGAGGACCGAGATGGGTTGATTCTGGACCATGGGTTGATCCGCGTGCCCACCGATTCAGCCATGCGGCAGGTATTGATCCAGCACTTCCATGATACTCCTTTTGCTGGACACGAGGGATTTTTCAGGACTTACAAGAGGCTGAGCCAGAGCTGTACGTGGGTAGGCATGAAGGCAGCGGTCAGAGCTTATGTACAGCAATGCGATGTGTGCCAAAGGGCGAAGGCGGATTCACTGCGACCTGCGGGTCTACTTCAGCCTTTATCGATTCCTGATCAGGTTTGGGAGGATGTGTCGATGGACTTCATTGAGGGGCTGCCATTAGTTCGAGGGTACTCAGTGATCATGGTCGTTGTGGATCGCCTCAGCAAGTATGCCCACTTTTCGGCGCTCGCACATCCATTTTCTGCTCGACGGGTGGCAGAGGTCTACATACGGGACATTGCTCGATTACATGGTGTTGCCCAGATAGACAACCCAAGAGGGGGGGGGGGGGTGAATTGGGTTTTAAAATAATTTTGCAATTAAAATGTTGTGGATGACTAATTAATGCTTTACCAAGATGATTAATTAATTGCTATGTGCTGTGAATGAAATGAGAGTAAAAGAAAGAGACACACAATCACAAACACAAGGTTTTTATAGTGGTTCGGAGCTAACCCTTGCTCCTACGTCCACTCCCCAAGTCTCACTTGGGAATTCACTATAACCCCTCGGATTACAGCCGGTTGTTTTACAAGCTCACAACCAAACTGGTTGTTTTACGAGCTCACAACGAACTCGGTCGGTTTTCCCTGGCTCACCGACTAGAACCACCCCGATTGTTTTTCCGGGATCACAATCGAACCCTTACACGTTGGTTTTACACTCGGCTCACCAACCAACCTCTACACCCTTGATTCAATCCCCCGATTGAACCAAGCAAAGACAATATGGAAAGAATAAGAAACAAACAGAAAAACTGAGCTTCTTAAAAAGCAGATTTGCTACAATATAAACTAGAGAGGAGTTAAGAGCCCTCAAACACTTTTGAGTTGGAGTAGAGTAGGGCTTCTTGAACTTTGAGTCTCCTCTGGAATGTCTGGTCGACTTGAATGCAGGAGGAGGCTTCTTTAAAATGCTGGGAAGAGGAAGTTGGATGGAGTTAATGGCGCTCTTCCTTCTTTTCGTTGAAGACAAGTATGCAGAGAATGAATGCTTGATTTCTCTGAATGGAATGGTGCTTCCCTACCTTGCTACAGTCCTCTGTGGCTATTTAAGCCATCCCCCACGGAAACTAGCCGTTAGACACCTTTTTCTGCCCGTTCTGCACACTCTGCACAACCTGACAATATGTCCGTTGGGGGTCGGAGTCGACTCGCGCGATCAGGAGTCGACTCGACTGTAGCGGGAGTCGACTCATGCTTTTCTGGAGTCGACTCGGCAACTGTTCCGGATTTGAATTAAAGTGGCCTCTTCGACTGGGAGTCGACTCGACTTGACCCGGAGTCGACTCGCCAACTTCTGGAGCTGACCTGGCATTTTCGGAGTCGGCTCATCCCATGAAGTCCACGGAGCCAATTTTCAACCTGGCCCACTCGAGTCGACTCGGCGCTCAGAGCCCGAACTCCCGATCTTCTGTCTTTTGGCTCGTCCAGTCTTGGAGTCGATTCGGACTATTCTGGAGTCGACTCGGCTCTCAGTTTCCGAAACATGGCCTTCTGCCTTTTTGGTGTAGCGCTGCCTTGGGGTCGACTCGAGCTGTCTGGGAGTCGACTCGGCTCTCAGAGACAATAATTCGGTCTTCTGTCTTTTTGGGGTCGCGCTGTCTCGGAGTCGACTCGCGCATTGCAGGAGTCGACTCGAATCTCAGAGTCCGAAAACTGCTCTCTGACTTTTGCCTTATGAACCACTGAGAGTCGACTCTCGCTTTCTTTGGAGTCGACCTACCAACCATCGGAGTCGACTCGCGTTCCACAGGAGTCGACTCGAATCTCAGGGTCGAAATTCGCTCTCTGACTTTTCTGTCTGTAACTCCTTGGAGTCGACTCATACTACTCCGGAGTCGACTCGGTAAACATCGGAGTCGACTCGCGCACTTCAGGAGTCGACTCGCTGACAGGTTTTGAGTTGATGCTTTCTGCTCGTCTGTCTGTTCTCAGTCGGAGTCGACTCGTAATGATCCGGAGTCGACTCGAGCCCGTGCCAGTGATTCTGATACGCTTGGAGTCGACTCGTAATACTCCAGAGTCGACTCGAGTCTCAGACTTTGGTTCAAACTGACTTCTTAACTTATCCAAAATATTATGAACCAAGTCTAGAAACACTTTAGACAAGATTTTCACTGAAACACTCAATTGAATTCATTAGTAAACAAGAGATATACTCAGATGCTTTGAGCTCATCAAAATCAAATAGGGTTATGATCAATCACTCCACAATCTCCCCCTTTTTGATGATGACAAAACATTGAGTATATATAAAGTGAATTGCTCAATAAACAAGGAAATAAAATCCATAAATGAATTCAAGTGTCTGGTTATTTAATTTATCCAAGCTTGAAAGGTGTGAAACAATAAATTTTGGAATTAAAGCTCCCCCTTTCATTTGGAATTATATAAGCCTTCATATCATGCAATCAATTGTTTGGCTTATATATATTTAATGATTTAGCTTTCTTAAAAATTCAGATTCTCCCCCTCAACATATGCATTCAACTTTGTTTTGATTCTCTGAATTTTCTTTTAATGCATTGAAGTTTTTGAACTGAAATTTTTGGTTTTTAGAGGGAAAATCTGTCAATTTGTTCTTGAGTAGGATTCAGCTAATCTCCGAATATCCCTTAAATAGATTCTGGAGATTACTCCATTAGGAGCCCCAACAGAGAGATAATGAGCCTCGAGGTACCAAATCCACTAAGAACAAATTATGTTTTAATTTTTGATTCTCATTTTGAGTTCTTTTATGTTGATTCCATTTACATATCTACTAAATATTTCTCCCCCTTTTTGTCATCATATCAAAAAGGAGGTAAGCAGAACAAACAATCACTTAGAGATCAAATTGCACACAATTGAAGAGAATATGTCTACTCATTGTATTGATGTGTATGTAAATGCATTTTAGAATACAATAAGTAAAGCAAAAAAGTACATGTCAAAATAACACAAAATGATCTAAGGCTTCCTCGAGGAGGATGCGGGTCCCCGGGGCATGCGCTCTGCAAGTAGTGTGACTGCATTGGTGACGTGCTCGAGCTGTCGGATAATGGCCGAGGTGGCCCTGCTATGTGTCGTATCGAGCTCGGTCACCGACTTCTGAAGTGTGTCCAGCTTGTCGATGAGCACATTCGCCAAGCGCTCGGCCCCCTGGGTAGTGGTGCCCATATCCTGTCGGACGTTATCGCGCATCTTCCGAGTGGTGCTCGAGACTTTGCTCATGCTATGGAACTGGGCTTGGACCAGGAACCGTACATTGTTGATCTCTTCCCGCACATGGGCCGTCATCTCAGTCACGGCTGTCAAGGAAGGGACCAACGCTGAAGATGGTGCAGGAGAGGGAGCAGGCACTGAACCCCGGAGCTCCCGAAGTAGATCATCCCGCAGGTCTCTAACTATCTCCTGGCGCAACTCCCGGAGCTGCTCAGGAGCGATCCAGACCTCCATGGGCTGAGGAGCTGAGGAGGAGGGTCCGGCTGAGGTGGTAGAAGCAGAAGTGGAGGGAAAGTCAGGATAATCTGAGTCTGGCTCAGGACTAGGGAAATGTCTGGTGGTATGTGTGGAGGTGGAAGACTTCCTAACCCAGGTCCCCTCTACCTTCCGAAACCCCATCCTGTGTAGGGTCCCCGGACGCATGCGATCTGTCCATCGCAATGCGCGAGAGGGTTCTCCCTCAGGAATAGGGATCTCGGCCTCCCTAAAGATAAGGGCGAACATCATGCCATAGGGGAGGGTGAGCCTAGGTCTATCTAGTGGCTCACATAGGTATCTATATATCATCTTGGGAAAGTTTATGGGGGTATCCTGAAGAATGTAGTACATGAGGGCTAGGTCCCTCTCAGACACAAAATCAAACCGTCCGGTCTTTGGGAACAAAGACCGAGAAATGATGCTCAAGAGGAGCCGCATCTCAACTGAAAGTGAGCTGGCGGACACCTCATCTAAAGGGGACTGGGGTGGATGCCCTAGAATGGCCGTAAGGGCCTCAGTCCTATCTTCGGGGTGTGTGGGAGCCACCCCTAACTGTGGAAGGTGGAGGATTTGGGCTATGAAATCCTCGGAAATAAACAATGGGACACCGGCTACGGTTCCCTCTATTCCCCCATTCCCCCTATGGACAGTACCATAGAACTCTCTAATTAGGCCAGGGTATGTGGGGAGGTCTAGGGAACAAAAGTACTCTAAACCCTGGGCCCTAAGTCTATCTCCTATAGTGAAGCCCTCTCGGGAGAGATAGTCGAAATCGACGTATCTCCCGGTGGAGACCGCCTTCCCGGCACACGGCCTCGAGGGAACGGCCCTCGGCGGGGAACGAGCCGGAGGTTGTGGCCTCACGGGGTCGTTTCGAGCCTTGGAACGCCGCTCGGCACCGGTCGCGGAATGGGGCCTCTTCCGGCTTGGGACAGTGGCTTTGCGAGGCATGGTTGACCTAGAATGGTATGAAATCCTAATGGACGATGAAGGATCAACGGAAAAAGGACCTAGGGGCGGCCGAAGACGTTCTAGGAGTCGGCTCTAGGGTTTTGAATAGTGGCGGCGGTGAAAATAAGTGTTTTCTAAACGATGGAGTTAGGGTTAAAAAGTCGGATCCCGACTGCGAGTCGACTCCACTGAGTCGCGAGTCGACTCGACCTCGAGTCAACTCCAAAATATGCGCGAGTCGACTCTCCTTAGGCGCCTGTTGACCTCGAGTCGACTCCTTACTGTATGCGAGTCGACTCCCCCTCTGCTGCCATTGTTTTCGAGTCGACTCCCGTAAATGTGCGAGTCGACTCTCCCTTACGAGCCGACTCTGAAACTTACTCGAGTCGTCTCGAACTCTGGCACGCACCTAAAAATCATGCTATGTTCGTGCCGAATGAGGGAAAATCACTAAGTTATGATCTGATTTGATGATCATTGTAAAGAGACTCTAAATTAACCACGATCTAATCATCAAAATCAATGAACTAGTGGAAAACACCACTAGCATGGATCAATCACTCCTAATCCCCTCCTAAGCACACTAAATCTCTCTTCACTTAGGGGTTTTGTAAAAATGTCAGCTAATTGATCATCAGTACAAACAAAATGTAGTGTCACATCACCATTCAGTACATGATCTCTTATGAAGTGATGTCTTATCTCAATATGTTTAGTTCTTGAATGCTGAATTGGATTCTTAGTTAGATTAATGGCACTTGTATTATCACAATTAATGGGTATTTTATCTTGTTTAATGCCATAATCTTCTAATTGTTGTTTGATCCATAAGATTTGAGCACAACAACTCCCGGCTGCAACATATTCAGCTTCAGCAGTAGATAATGCAACCGAGTTTTGTTTCTTGCTAAACCATGAGATTAAGTTTTCTCCTAGAAATTGACAAGACCCGCTGGTACTTTTTCTATCAAGTTTACATCCAGCAAAGTCTGAATCTGTGTATCCTATTAATTTTAGGCTAGATTCTTTAGAATACCATAAACCTATATTCTTAGTTCCTATTAGGTATTTAAAGATTCTCTTAACTTCAATTAGATGTGATTCCTTAGGATTAGACTGATATCTAGCACACATGCAAACACTAAACATGATATCAGGTCTACTTGCAGTAAGATACAATAAAGATCCTATCATACCTCTATATAGTTTCTGATCTACAGATTTACTTGATTCATCTTGGTCTAATTTGCATGATGAGCTCATGGGGGTGCTGATTGACTTGTTCCCCTCCATATCAAACTTTTTAAGCATCTCCTTGATATATTTGGCTTGATTGATGAAGATGCCTCCTTCAGACTGTTTGATTTGAAGCCCGAGGAAGTAGTTCAGCTCTCCCATCATGCTCATCTCAAATTCACTCTGCATCAAATCAGCAAATTCTTCGCAGAGGCGATTGTTAGTAGCACCGAAAATAATATCATCAACGTAAATCTGCACTAATAACATATCTTTGTTTTGCTTTTTCAGAAATAGTGTTGTATCTACATTACTCCTAGAGAACTCATATTCTAATAGGAATTTGCTAAGCCTCTCATACCATGCTCTAGGTGCTTGTTTCAAACCATAAAGTGCTTTGTTCAATTTATATACATGATTAGGGTATTGATGATTTTCAAAACCAGGAGGTTGTTCTACATATACCTCCTCATTAATATACCCATTTAAAAATGCACTTTTTACATCCATTTGAAATAGTTTGAAGTCCTTAGAGCATGCATATGCTAATAATAATCTAATAGCCTCAAGTCTAGCTACAGGAGCAAAGGTTTCATCAAAATCTATACCTTCTTCTTGATTATAGCCCTTTGCTACTAGTCTAGCCTTATTCCTTATGACAATTCCATTTTCATCAAGTTTATTTTTATAAATCCATTTGGTACCTATAATTGGATATTCTGAAGGTCTTTCGACTAGATTCCATACCTTGTTTCTAGTAAATTGGTTTAATTCTTCTTGCATTGCATTTATCCAATTTATATCTTTTTCAGCTTTTTCTATGTGTTTGGGCTCAAAATGTGAAACGAAAGTTAGATGAGTGTTTAAGTTCCTAAGGGATGCTCTTGTCCTAACGGGTTGAGATGGATCATCTAGAATTAATTCCTTAGGATGCCCGTGAGCAAACCTCCACGCCTTAGTTAGCCCATGATCTACTATAATCTCTTGGCTTGATGATGCATCTCCAATTAATTTTTGATTATTATCTTGTAATGTCATCTCGTCAATCTTTTCTTCAAGAATTTCCGTATCATCATCAAAATTAACTCTCTTACTAGAAGAGATATCACTAGAATCATCGAAGACAACATGTATGGATTCTTCTATAACTAGGGTTCTTTTATTAAAGACTCTATATGCTTTACTAGTTGTAGAGTACCCCAAGAATATGCCCTCATCAGATTTAGAATCAAATTTTCCTAGATTATCTTTTCCATTATTATGAACAAAACACCTACATCCAAAGATATGAAAATAGTTTACCTTTGGTTTTCTGTTTTTCCAAAGTTCATAAGGTGTTTTCTTTATAATAGGTCTCAATAAAACTCTATTTAATATATGACAAGAAGTATTAATGGCTTCTCCCCAAAAGTACTTAGGGAGGTTACTTTCACATAACATGGTTCTAGCCATTTCCTCTAGAGTTCTATTTTTCCTCTCCACAACTCCATTTTGTTGTGGTGTCCTAGGTGCAGAAAAATTGTGTGTTATCCCCTTTTTACTACAAAACTCATCAAACAAATGATTTTCGAATTTGGTACCATGGTCACTTCTAATAGCTATTACTGAAGTATCTCTAGCATTGGTTACTTCTTTATGAAATTTCTTGAAAACTGAAAAAGCTTGATCCTTATGAGCTAAGAACATAACCCAAGTGTATCTAGAATAATCATCTACAATAACTAGACCATATTTATTTCCACCTAGGCTTGTGGTTCTAGTTGGTCCGAATAGGTCCATGTGTAGTAGTTCTAGAGGTCTAGAGGTTGAGACACTATTTATAGATTTAAAGGAGTTCTTTGATTGTTTGCCAAATTGACATGCTTCACATATTTTATTCTTTTCAAACTTTAATTTTGGCAAACCTATCACCGAATCTCTTTTAACTAGTTTAGATATTGAGTCCATGCTTGCATGACCTAACTTACGGTGCCATAACCAACTAGCATCATTGTCCTTAGTTTCATTAACAACTAAACATGGATTGTGTTTGGCAAGATCCTCAAGGTCTACAACATACACATTTCCACGTCTTATTCTTTTAAAAACTAAACTATTGTCATTTGGGTTTGTTATGATACATAGTGATGGTTTAAACATAACATTATAACCTCTATCACATAATTGACTAATGCTTAATAAATTATGCTTAAGACCATCAACATAGCGAACATTATCAATAAAAGTAGAAGGGGTAATTTGAACTTTACCTATACTAATGATGTGACCCTGGTTATTGTCTCCAAAAGTCACAGCACCTCCCTTCTTAGCTTCAAGGGTGAAGAATTGATCCTTGTCACCCGTCATGTGTCTTGAGCAGCCACTATCCAAGTACCAGCAATTTTTGTTGACCTTGGCTGCAAGACACTCCTACACAAGCAGATCATATAATCTTAGGTACCCAAGTTTTCTTGGATTCTTCATGGTTAGTCATATTGGTTCCTTTTGGAACCCATACCCTTTTAATTTTTCTTTTAGTTTCCCTTTCCTATAGTCACATACAGTTGCTTTATGTCCTACAGTTCCACAACAAAAGCAGGTTACTTTCTTAGTTTTGCTTTCTCCAGCTTTAACAAAGAAGTTACTCAGAAGTTTTTGCTTATTTTTAGGTTTATATCCTAAACCTGCTCTATTGAATACTGCTCGTTGACTATTAAGTATCATATTCAGTTTTTCTGAACTATATGTAAATTTTTCAACCAAGGGTTTGTATTTTTCAAGTTCTTTAGTTAGTATTTGTTTTTCTACTTTTAAATCATTCAGTTCTTTTGCGATACTCTCATTTATATGTTTATTGTTTTTGGGTTCTAATGTTTCTTTGTTCAGCCTTTCATTTTCTTTAGTTAAGGTATTATTCTTTTGTATCAAGATTTGGTTGCTTGTTTTAAGTTCTGCATTTTCTTTAGTGATACAATCCTTATCCTTAACTATCTTATCATATTAATGTAGGTAAGATTGATTAGCTATTTTTAGTTCTTTATTCTTAAGATTTATGGCCTTATATTCAATCATTAATTCATTAAATGCATGATACAATTCATCAAAGGTAAAATCGAGATGCGTGTTGGATGTTACCTCATTTTCATTGGCCATGAAACAGAAATTGGCCTTTTCTTCTTGTTCCTCATTCGATGATGAAGATGATGCATCGGAGTCCGATAAGGTGGTGACAAGGGCTTTCTTCTTCTTGTACTTGCTGCCCTTCTTTAGTAAGGGACACTCAGCTCTGATGTGCCCCGGCTTCTTGCACTCATAACACCCAATTCCCTCATTTTCCCTTTTCTTACCTTTATCCTTGCGATAGGAATTTGAGGGGCCTCTCCTTTGATGATAGGACTTCTTGTGGTTAATGAATTTTCTGAACTTGCGCACAAGAAGAGCCTCATCATCATCTCTCTCATGATCTTCTTCTTCACTGCTGCTACTGCAAGACAAATCTTTGTTAGATGATGTAGATTTGAGAGCTATTACCTTTTTCTTATGGGAGGACTCTTCTTCGCTGTGCTGCTTCATTGTTAGCTCGTGAGTCATTAGGGATCCAAGGAGCTCTTCAAGTGGAAGCTTGTTCAAGTCCTTAGCTTCTTGGATTGCCGTCACCTTGGCTTCCCATAATCTTGGTAGACAGCGAAGAATTTTCCTGACAAGATCACTGTTAGTATAGTTTTTGCCAAGGCTTTTTAGGCCATTGACAATGTCAGTAAACCTAGTGAACATGCTAGTGATTGTCTCATTAGAATCCATCTTAAATAGTTCATACTTATGAACTAATATATTTATTTTGGATTCTTTGACTTGATTCGTGCCCTCATGGGTCACTTCAAGTCTGTCCCAAATCTCTTTTGCAGAATTGCAAGTAGAGACTCTATTGAATTCATTCCTATCTTATGCACAGTAAAGCACATTCATTGCTTTAGAATTGAGTTGTGCCTTTCTCATGTCATGTTCATCCCAATTCTTTTCTAGTTTAGGTACAGTGACACCCTCTACATAGATGGATGGGATGTATGGTCCATTTACTACAATGGTCCACATCTCATAGTCTTGGGCTTAGATGAATATTCTCATCCTAGCCTTCCAATATGAGTAGTCGGATCCATTAAAGAATGGGGGTCTTTGGGTGGACTGACCCTCAATGTGGGAAGATCCAAATGGGGTTGTCATTTTGATCTTTTACTCTTAGGGTAGAAGAGTTTAGGCTCTGATACCACTTGTTGCCCAGATAGACAACCCAAGAGGGGGGGGGGGGTGAATTGGGTGATAAGAGCACAAAGGTGCAATCGTCAGACCATCTTAATTAGTATTTTAGCCAATCATTAATAATAAAATTAACTAATTAATGTTTTATTTGTGCAAGTAGCCCAATCAGCTCGTTCCCCACATTGTGCCAGCATCCGCGCCGTCCATCAGATCACCATCATCTTCAGCCTTCAATCCCAACGCCCCAAGCCACGTCATCTTCCGCGATCCATTCCAGCAGTCGGTAATCCAGATCCCACGATCAGCAGCCGTCCATTTCAAGGAGTTCCAGCTCCTTCCCAAATCAAGCCAAAGCCGCATCCCAGCCGTTTGTGGTCCCCGTTCCTTCTCCATTTGAGCATTCCGGGCAAGTTCCAGCATCATCCCCTCTTCCGGATTCAAGCCGTCCGCATTGCTTCCAGCTGCCGTTTCAAGCGATGCAAGCATCCCGTCGATTCCGGATCCACCTCCCAAATCACTGAAAGAAGGAAATAGGAAGCTTCCAGCGGCTGTCCATCTCCCGTTCCACCGCATGCCGGATCCCGCACCGCTTCCTCCACGATACCTCCCAAGATTCATCCCGTGATCCTAGCATGGCCCGAAGAAGCAAGCCGTGATCGTTTCCTCCTCTTCTCCCGTCGCTGCCAGCTCTCCCATGCCATGAACGCCCCAATCCGGCAACCAAAGAAGGAAGTTCTCACCGTGCCAGCCACCGTGCCAGCAACGCCCGGAATCCCATCGTCCCGAATCCACGCATCCCAGCTCATCCCACGTGTTTCCTTCCTTCCGCGACTGGTCCACCATCCGCCGAGGCCAAGATCGGCTCCTCCCGAGATCTCGCAGCCGGCTGTGAAGCATCCCGGAATCCCAGCAACCCAGGATCTCCATCCGTTGCAGCCTCTGCGTCCGGACATCGCGCCCGAGCCGGATTCGAAATCCCCCTTCCGTGATTCCGCGATCCCGCACTGCGTCCGCGCCCCCCTTCCGTGATTCCATTTCAAGAAACCCTGCGGCTATAAGAGGAGAAGAAGGAGGAGGAGGAGGGGAGAGCTCGGTTGGGGTGGGAACCAAAGGAGGAGCTCGGCTGGGATCGGGTCCAAAGAAGAAGAAGGAAAGAGGCCATCGGCTGGTTCGGGGAAGAAGAAACAGAGAGGAGTGTTGATGCTCTGTTTTCAAACAGAGCACATTCCTTTGTTTTGTTTTTTTTATTCTTTTTCTTTTTCTTTTCATGTTTAGTTTTATTTTTAAGAGCAATGTTTCATGCTTAGTTTTATTTTTAAAGAGCAATGCTTTATGTTTAGTTTTATTGAGAGCAATGTGTTTTGAGTTTGAGTTTTACTTGAGAACAATGTTTTAAGTTTTAACTTTAGAGAATTTTATTTTGGAGGAGTGTTTTACTTTTAAGATTGTATTTATGCTGAAATTTTAATTTCTTTTATGCAATACATTAAATCTTCTTTTATGAAATTTATGTTTGCTTCAATCCCCTTAGTTTCATCCATTTTAATTTTATGCCAGAGTTTTATTTTTCATTAAAAATGCTTTTTGAATCTAAGTTGTTGCCCAGATAGACAACCCAAGAGGGGGGGGGGGGTGAATTGGGTTTTAAAATAATTTGAATAATTAAAACGATGTGGTTGATTCATTAAAAACTATTGCAAGTTATTTAATTAATGCTAAGTGCTGTGAGTGATGTGAGGGGAAGAAGAAGAGAGACAATCCAACACAAACACAAGGTTTTATAGTGGTTCGGAGCTAACCCTTGCTCCTACGTCCACTCCCCAAGTCTCACTTGGGAATTCACTATAACCCCCTTGGATTACAGCCGGTTGTTTTCCAAGCTCACAACCAAACTTGTTGTTTTACGAGCTCACAACGAACTCGGTCGGTTTTCCCAGGCTCACCGACTAGAACCGCCCCGATTATTTTTCTGGGATCACAATCAAACCCTTACACACGTTGGTTTTAACTCGGCTCACCAACCAACCACAATCCCCTTGATTCAATCCCCGATTGAACCAAGTAAATACAAGTTGTAGAAAGAAAACAGAAAATGAGCTTCTCAAAAAGCAGATGAAAACAATATAAACAATAAATGAAGTTAAGAAGCCTCAAACGCTTTTAGATTGGAGATGAGGAATGGCTTCTTAAACTTCTGGTCTCCTCTAGAAAGAGTAGTCGACTTGAATGCAGGAGAAGGAGGCTTTAATTGCTGGAAAGATGTAGTTGGAAGCAGTAAATGCAGATCTTCCTCTTTTTCGTTGAAGAGCACGTTGCAGAGCTTGAATGCTTGATTAGTTGGAGTGGAATGGTTGTTCTCTGCCTTGCTACAGTCCTCTGTGGCTATTTAAGCCAACCCCCATGGAAACTAGCCGTTAGAGTGCTTTTTCTGCCCGTTCTGAACACTCTGCGCAGCCTGACAATATGACCGTTGGTGGGTTGGAGTCGACTCGCGCGATCAGGAGTCGACTCGGCTGTAGCGGGAGTCGACTCAAGCTTTTCCGGAGTCGACTCGGCAACTGTTCCAAATTTGAATTAAAGTTGCCTTCACGACTGGGAGTCGACTCGTCTTGACCTGGAGTCGACTCGCCAACTTCTGGAGCTGACTTGGCAATTTTGGAGTCGGCTCATCCACTGAAGTCCGTGGATCCAATTTTGAATTTTGTCCACTCGAGTCGACTCGACTGTCCTGGGAGTCGACTCGAATCTCAGAGCCCGAACTCCCGATCCTCTGTCTTTTGGCTCGTCCAGTCTTGGAGTCGACTCGAATTTCCTCGGAGTCGACTCGGCTCTCAGTTTCCGAAATTTGGTCTTCTGCCTTTTGATGTGAAGCTGTCTTGGAGTCGACTCGAGATGTCTGGGAGTCGACTCGAATCTCAGAGGCGGTAACTTGATCTTCTGTCTGTTGATGATCGCGGAGTCTCGGAGTTGACTCATGTACTGCGGGAGTTGACTCGAATCTCAGAGTCCCAAAAATGCTCTCTGACTTTTTCTTTGTGTTCCGCTGAGAGTCGACTCTTGCTTTCTCTGGAGTCGACTTGCCACCTATCGGAGTCGACTCGCGTTCCACTGGAGTCGACTCGAATCTCAGACCCGAAAACTGTTCTCTGACTTTTCTGCCTGTGACTACTTGGAGTCGACTCTTACTTCCTTGGAGTCGACTCGGTGAACATCGGAGTCGACTCGCGCACTTCGGGAGTCGACTCGCTGACAGGTTCTGAGTTGAAGCTTTCTGTCCTTCTGTCTGTTCTCAGTCGGAGTCGACTCGTACTTATCTGGAGTCGACTCGAGCTCGTGCCAGTGAACTTGATACGCTTGGAGTCGACTCGTGATACTCGGGAGTCGACTCGAGTCTCAGACATTGGTTCAAACAGACTCCTTAACTTATCCAAAAATTATGAACCAAGTCTTGGGACACTTAGACAGGATTTTCCCTGAAACACTCAATTGAATTCATTAGTAATCGAAAGATATACTCAAATGCTTTGAGCTCATCAAAATCAAATGGGGTTTTAATCAATCACTCCACAATCTCCCCCTTTTTGATGATGACAAAACTTTGAGTATATGTAAAATGAATTGCTCAATAAATAATGAAATAAAATCCATAAATGAATTCAAATGTCTGGTAATTCAATTTATCCAAGCTTGAAAGGAGTGAAACAATAAATTTCGGAGTTAAAGCTCCCCCTTTCATTTGGAATTATATAAGCCTTCATATTATGCAATCAATTGTTTGGCTTATATGTCATTAATGATTTAGTTTGATTAAAATTCAGATTCTCCCCCTCAACATATGCATTCAACTATGTTTTGATTCTCTGAATTTCCTATTAATGCTTTGAAGTTTTTGAACTGAATTTTTTGTATTTAGAGGAAAAATCGGTCAATTTGTTCTTGTGTAGGATTCAGCTAATCTCCGAATATCCCTTGAATAGATTCTGGAGATTACTCCATTAGGAGCCCCAAAAGAGAGATAATGAGCCTCGAGGTACCGAATCCACTTAGAACAAATTTGTGTGTTTTTAAGAGTTTTATGTTTTTATTGATTTCCATTGATTTCTTTTACATATTTCGCCCCTTTTACATACTTTATACATATTTCTCCCCTTTTTTTTTACATATTTTATTTCTCCCCCTTTTTGTCATCATATCAAAAAGGAGGTAATCACACACAATCAATGGCACAACCAATCATCAAATGGCACATAATTGAAGATAAAATGTCTACTCATTGTATTGATATGAATGTGAATACATGTGAGAATACAATAAGTAAAGTAAAACAAGATAAAACACAAAAACATCTATGGCCTCCTCGAGGATGAGGCACCTCCTCTCGAGGATGTGGGTCCTCCTCTCGTGGATGTGGCTCCTCCTCTCAATCGGCTCTGCTCCATGAGGAGGGTGACTGCATCTGTAACATGGCCAAGCTGCGTGATAATAGACGTAGTGGCTCTGCTATGTGTAGTGGAGAGCTCAGTCACCGACGTCTGAAGCCCAGTCACCGACGTCTGAAGTGCGTCCAGCTTGTCGATGAGTACATTCGACAAGCGCTCGCCCCCCTTGGTGGTGGTGTGCATGTCACGACCTATGTCCTCTCGCATCTGTCGAGTGGTGCTCGTGACCTCACTCATGCTGTGGAACTGGGCCTGGACCAAACTCAGGACATTGTAGATCTCTTCCCATACATGAGCCGTCATGTCAGTCACGGCTGTCAAGGAAGGGACCAACTGAGAAGATACGGGTGCAGGAGTGGGAGCAGGCACCGCACCTCGGAGCTCCCGAAGCAGCTCATCCCTCACATCTCTGACTATCTCCTGTCGCAGCTCCCGGAGCTGCTCAGGATCAATCCGGACCTCCATGGATGGTGGAGCCGAGGAGGAAGGTCCGGCGGAGGTGGTAGGAGCAGGAGGAGTGGATGGAAGGTCTGGATGGTCTGGAAGGTCTGGGTAGTCTGAATCGGGCTCAGGACTGGGTGAAGGTCTGGTGGTCTGAGCGGTGAGGGTAGACTTCCTAACCCATACCCCCTCTCTCTTCCGAAACCCCATCCTGTGTAGGGTCCCCGCACGCGTGCGATCAGTCCATCGCAAAGCGCGAAAGGGCTCCCCCTCAGGAATGGGAACCTCGTACTCCCTAAAAAGAAGGGTGAAAATCATGCCGTATGGGAGGGTGAGCCTAGGTCTATCTAGGGGCTCACACATATACCTATAGATGAGCTTAGGGAAGTTGATTGGGGTGTCCTGAAGGATATAGAACATAAGAGCTAGGTCTCTCTCATTTACAAAATCAAATCTCCCTGTCTTAGGGAAGATGGACCTAGACAAAATACTCAAGAGGATCCGCACCTCAATCGGTAGTGAGCTCGCGGATACCTCGTCTAGAGGTGACTGGGGTGGATGTCCTAGAACGGCCGTAAGGGCCTCAAGCCTATCCTCAGGGTGTGCGGGAGCCACCCCTGCTAATGGAAGGTGGAGGATGTGGGCAATAAGATCCTCCGTGACACGCAAAGGGACACCGGCTACTGTGCCCTCGATACCTCCATCTCCCCGATGGACGGTACCATAGAACTCTCTAATAAGGCCCGGGTAAGTGGGGAGGTCCAGTGTAAGGAAGTACTCTAGGCCCTGGGCCCTAAGTCTATCACCTATGGTGAACCCTTCCCGGGAGAGGAAGTCGAAATCGACATACCTCCCGGTGGAGACAACCTTCCCGGCCAATAGCCTCGCGGGAACCGCCCTAGGCGGGGAACGAGCCGGAGGTGGTTGCCTCGCGGGATCGTGCCGCGCCTTGGAGCGCCGCTCGGGACCGGCCTCGGGTCGGGACCTCTTCCTAACTACGGTCTTACGCGGCATTTTGACCTAAACTGAGAGGAAAAACCTAGAGGACGGTGAAGGACCGACGGAAAAGACTCGGAACCGACCGGGAATGACCTAGGAAGGGAGGAGAACTCAATGTCCGGCGAAGAATCGACGGAAAAATGGCTTGGAGACGATCGGGGACGACCTAGGAGTCGGCTCTAGGGCTTTTTGAACAGTGGCGGCTTGAAAGAAAAGTATTTTCGAAACGACAAATCTAGGGTTAAAAAGTCGGATCCCGACTGCGAGTCGACTCCACTGAGTCGCGAGTCGACTCGACCTCGAGTCGACTCCAGAATATGCGCGAGTCGACTCTCCTTATGCGCCTTTGGACCTCGAGTCGACTCCCGACAGTATGCGAGTCGACTCCCCCTCTGCTGCCATCTTTGCGAGTCGACTCCCGCCAATGCGCGAGTCGACTCCCCCTTAGGAGCCGGCTCTGAAACTTACTCGAGTCGTCTCTAACTTTGGCACGCACCTAAAACTCATGCTATAATCGTGCCGAATGACCGAAAATCACTTAATTAAGATCTGATTTGATGATCATTGGAAAGAAAACCTATTTTTAACCACATTGTAATCATCAAAATCAATGTATCTAGTGGAACCACTAGGATGGATCAATCACTCCTAATCCCCTCCTAAGCACACTAAACCTCTCTTCACTTAGGAATTTTGTAAAAATATCTGCTAATTGATTATCAGTACAAACAAATTGGAGTGTCACATCACCATTCAATATATGATCTCTTATGAAGTGATGTCTTATCTCAATGTGTTTAGTTCTTGAATGTTGAATTGGATTTTTAGTTAGATTTATGGCACTTGTATTATCACAATTAATGAGAATTTTATCTTGTTTAATGCCATAATCTTCTAATTGTTGTTTAATCCATAAGATTTGAGCACAGCAACTCCCGGCTGCAACATATTCAGCTTCAGCAGTAGACAATGCAACCGAGTTTTGTTTCTTGCTAAACCATGAGATAAGATTTTCTCCTAGAAATTGACACGACCCGCTGGTACTTTTTCTATCAAGCTTACATCCAGCGAAGTCTGAATCTGTGTATCCTATTAAGTTTAGGCTAGATTCTTTAGAGTACCATAGCCCTATGTTCTTAGTTCCTATTAGGTATTTAAAAATTCTCTTAACTGCAGCTAGGTGTGATTCTTTAGGATTAGCCTGATATCTAGCACACATGCGCACACTAAACATAATATCAGGTCTACTTGCAGTAAGATACAGTAAAGATCCTATCATACCTCTATAAAGTTTTTGATCTACAGATTTACCTGATTCATCTTGGTCTAACTTGCATGATGAGCTCATGGGGGTGCTGATTGATTTGTTTCCCTCCATATCAAACTTCTTGAGCATCTTCTTGATATATTTGGCTTGATTGATGAAGATGCCTCCTTCTGACTGTTTGATTTGTAGCCCGAGGAAGTAGTTCAGCTCTCCCATCATGCTCATCTCAAACTCACTCTGCATCAAATCAGCAAACTCTTCGCAGAGGCGATTGTTAGTAGCACCGAAAATGATATCATCAACATAAATCTGTACTAATAACATATCTTTATTTTGCTTTTTCAGAAATAATGTTATGTCTACATTTTCCCTAGAGAATTCATGTTCTAATAGAAATTTGCTAAGCCTCTCATACCATGCTCTAGGTGCTTGTTTTAAGCCATAAAGTGCTTTGTTCAGTTTATATACATGATTAGGGTATTGATGATTTTCAAAACCAGGAGGTTGTTCTACATATACCTCCTCATTAATATACCCATTTAAAAATGCACTTTTTACATCCATTTGAAATAGTTTGAAGTCCTTAGAGCATGCATATGCTAATAGTAGTCTAATCGCCTCAAGTCTAGCTACGGGAGCAAAGGTTTCATCAAAATCTATACCTTCTTCTTGATTATACCCCTTTGTTACTAGTCTAGCCTTATTCCTTATAACAATTCCATTTTCATCAAGTTTATTTTTATAAATCCATTTAGTACCAATAATTGGATATTCAGAAGGTCTCTCTACTAGATTCCACACTTTGTTTCTAGTAAATTGGTTTAGTTCTTCTTGCATTGCATTTATCCAATTTACATCATTTTCGGCTTCTTCTATATGTTTGGGCTCAAAGTGTGAAACAAAAGCTAGATGGTTATTCAAATTCCTAAGGGATGCTCTAGTCCTAACGGGTTGAGATGGATCATCTAGAATTAGTTCCTTAGGATGCCCATGAGCATACCTCCAAGCTTTAGTTAGCCCATGATCCATAATAGCCTCTTGGCTTGATGATTCTCCTTCAATCAACTTTTGATTATCATCTTGTAATCCCATCTTATCTATCTTTTCTTCAAGTATTTCAACATCATCATCAAAATTAACCTTCTTACTAGACGAGATGTCACTAGAGTCATCAAAAACAACATGTATAGATTCTTCTATAACTAAGGTTCTTTTATTAAAGACTCTATAGGCTTTACTAGTTGTAGAATAACCTAAGAATATTCCTTCATCAGATTTAGGGTCAAATTTCCCTAAATTATCTTTCCCATTATTATGCACAAAACACCTACATCCAAAAACATGAAAATAATTAACCTTTGGTTTTCTGTTTTTCCACAGTTCATAAGGTGTTTTCTTTATAATGGGTCTCAATAGAACTCTATTTAGTATGTGACAAGAGGTATTAATGGCTTTTCCCCAAAAGTACTTAGGGAGGTTACTTTCACATAACATAGTTCTAGCCATTTCCTCTAGTGTTCTATTCTTCCTTTCCACTACTCCATTTTGTTGTGGTGTCCTAGGTGCTGAGAAATTATGGGTTATCCCTTTCTTACTACAAAATTCATTAAATGACTGATTTTCGAATTCGGTACCATGGTCACTTCTAATGGCTATGACTGAAGACTCTCTAGCATTTGTTACTTCCTTATGGAACTTCTTAAACATAGAAAATGCTTGATCCTTATGCACTAGGAACATGACCCATGTGTACCTAGAGTAATCATCTACTATAACTAGACCATATTTATTTCCACCTAGGCTTGTTGTTCTAGTTGGACCAAATAGGTCCATGTGTAATAATTCTAGAGGCCTAGAGGTAGAGACACATTTTATGGATTTAAAAGAGTTCCTAGATTGTTTGCCAAATTGACATGCTTCACATATTTTGTTCTTTTCAAATTTTAATTTTGGCAAACCTATCACGGAGTCTCTTTTAACTAGTTTACTTATTGTGTCCATGCTTGCATGACCTAACTTACGGTGCCATAACCAACTAGCATCATTATCTTTAGTTTCATTTACAACTAAACATTGGTTATGTTTTGCAAGATCTTCTAGGTCTACAACATATACATTTCCACGTCTAATCCCTTTAAAAACTAAACTATTATCATTAGGGTTTGTTATAATGCATAGTGATGGCTTAAACATAACATCATACCCTTTATCACATAATTGACTAATGCTTAATAAGTTATGCTTAAGACCATCAACATATCTAACATTATCAATAAAAGTAGAAGGGGTGATTTGAACTTTACCAATACCAATGATGTGACCTTGGTTGTTGTCTCCAAAAGTCACAGCACCTCCCTTCTTAGCTTCAAGGGTGAAAAATTGATTTTTGTCACCCGTCATGTGCCTTGAGCAGCCACTATCCAAGTACCAGCAGTTTTTGTTGACCTTGGCTGCAAGACACTCCTACACAAGCAAATCATGTCATCTTAGGTACCCAAGTTTTCTTGGGTCCTTCATGGTTAGTCAAGTTGGTTCCTTTTGGAACCCATACCCTTTTAATTTTCCTTTTTGTTTTATTTTTCCTAAAATTACACACATTTGCTTTATGACCTATAGTACCACAGCAAAAGCAAGTTATTTTCTTAGTTTTAGTTTCTCCAGCTTTAACAAAGAAGTTACTAAGAAGTTTTTGTTTATTTCTTGGTTTATACCCTAAACCCGCTTTATTAAATACGGCTCGTTGACTATTAAGTATCATGTTTAATTTTTTCAGAACTATATGTAAATTTCTCAACTAAGGGTTTGTATTTGTTAAGTTCTTTAGTTAGAGTTTGATTTTCTGCTTTTAGGTCATTAAGTTCTTTTGTGAGATCCTTATTTAAGATTTGTTTATGATTTTTAAGTTCTGAAAGTTCCTTAGTTAGTTTTTCATTATCTTTAGTTAAGGTACTATTCTTTTGAGTTAAAAGTTGGTTGCTTGTCTTAAGTTCTATATTTTCTTTGATGATTAAATCCTTATTCTTAACTAATTTATCGTATTTATGTAGGTATGATTGATTAGCTATTTTTAGTTCTTTATTCTTAAGATTTATGGCCTTATATTCTACCATTAATTCATTAAATGCATCATAAAGTTCATCAAAAGAAAAATCAAGATGCGTATCGGAAGTTACCTCGTTTTCGTTGGCCATGAAGCAGAAATTGGCCTTCTCTTCTTGTTCATCATCTGATGAGGAGGATGATGAGTCGGAGTCGGATAGTGTAGTGACAAGAGCCTTCTTCTTCTTGTACTTACTCCCCTTCTTCAGTAGGGGGCACTCTACTCTTATGTGACCCGGCTTCTTGCACTCGTAACACCCAATCCCCTCATTTTTCCTTTCCTTACCTTTGTCCTTGCGGTAGGAATTTGAGGGGCCTCTCCTTTGATGATACGCCTTCTTGTGGTTGATAAATTTCTTGAACTTGCGCACAAGAAGTGCCTCACCATCATCTTCCTCATTCTCTTCTTCGTCACTGCTGCTACTGCAAGACAAGTCCTTGTTAGATGAAGTAGACTTAAGAGCTATTACTTTTTTCTTGTGGGAGGACTCCTCTTCGCTGTGTTGCTTCATGGTTAGCTCGTGAGTCATTAGGGATCCAAGGAGCTCTTCAAGTGGAAGCTTGTTCAAGTCTTTAGCTTCTTGGATTGCCGTCACCTTGGCTTCCCATGACCTTGGTAGGCAGCGAAGTATTTTCCTGACAAGATCACTGTTAGTATAGCTCTTGCCAAGGCTTTTTAGGCCATTGACAATATCAGTAAACCTAGTGAACATGCATGTAATTGTTTCATTAGAATCCATTTTAAATAGTTCATATTTATGAACCAATATATTAATTTTGGATTCTTTAACTTGATTTGTGCCCTCATGGGTCACTTCAAGTCTATCTCAGATCTCTTTTGCAGAGTTGCAAGTAGAGACCCTATTAAATTCATTTCTATCTAAGGCACAATAAAGTACATTCATAGCTTTAGAATTAAGTTGTGCCTTCCTCATGTCATGTTCATCCCAATCCTTTTCTAGTTTGGGTACCTTGACATCCTCTACATATATGGATGGGATGTATGGGCCATTTACTACAATGGTCCACATCTCATAGTCTTGGGCTTGGATGAATATTCTCATCCTAGCCTTCCAGTATGAGTAGTCGGATCCATTAAAGAAAGGGGGTCTTTGGGTGGACTGACCCTCAATGTGGGAAGATCCAAATGGGGTTGTCATTTTGATCTTTTAACTCTTGGGTGGAAGAGTTTTAGGCTCTGATACCACTTGTTGCCCAGATAGACAACCCAAGAGGGGGGGGGGTGAATTGGGTTTTAAAATAATTTGAATAATTAAAACGATGTGGTTGATTAATTAAAAACTATTACAAGTTATTTAATTAATGCTAAGTGCTGTGAGTGATGTGAGGGGAAGAAGAAGAGAGACAATCCAACACAAACACAAGGTTTTATAGTGGTTCGGAGCTAACCCTTGCTCCTACGTCCACTCCCCAAGTCTCACTTGGGAATTCACTATAACCCCCTTGGATTACAGCCGGTTGTTTTCCAAGCTCACAACCAAACTTGTTGTTTTACGAGCTCACAACGAACTCGGTCGGTTTTCCCAGGCTCACCGACTAGAACCGCCCCGATTGTTTTCCCGGGATCACAATCAAACCCTTACGCACGTTGGTTTTAACTCGGCTCACCAACCAACCACAATCCCCTTGATTCAATCCCCGATTGAACCAAGTAAATACAAGTTGTAGAAAGAAAACAGAAAATGAGCTTCTCAAAAAGCAGATGAAAACAATATGAACAATAAATGAAGTTAAGAAGCCTCAAACGCTTTTAGATTGGAGATGAGGAATGGCTTCTTAAACTTCTGGTCTCCTCTAGAAAGAGTAGTCGACTTGAATGCAGGAGAAGGAGGCTTTAATTGCTGGGAAGATGTAGTTGGAAGCAGTAAATGCAGATCTTCCTCTTTTTCGTTGAAGAGCACGTTGCAGAGCTTGAATGCTTGATTAGTTGGAGTGGAATGGTTGTTCTCTGCCTTGCTACAGTCCTCTGTGGCTATTTAAGCCAACCCCCACGGAAACTAGCCGTTAGAGTGCTTTTTCTGCCCGTTCTGAACACTCTGCGCAGCCTGACAATATGACCGTTGGTGGGTTGGAGTCGACTCGCGCGATCAGGAGTCGACTCGGCTGTAGCGGGAGTCGACTCAAGCTTTTCCGGAGTCGACTCGGCAACTGTTCCAAATTTGAATTAAAGTTGCCTTCACGACTGGGAGTCGACTCGTCTTGACCTGGAGTCGACTCGCCAACTTCTGGAGCTGACTTGGCAATTTTGGAGTCGGCTCATCCACTGAAGTCCGTGGATCCAATTTTGAATTTTGTCCACTCGAGTCGACTCGACTGTCCTGGGAGTCGACTCGAATCTCAGAGCCCGAACTCCCGATCCTCTGTCTTTTGGCTCGTCCAGTCTTGGAGTCGACTCGAATTTCCTCGGAGTCGACTCGGCTCTCAGTTTCCGAAACTTGGTCTTCTGCCTTTTGATGTGAAGCTGTCTTGGAGTCGACTCGAGATGTCTGGGAGTCGACTCGAATCTCAGAGGCAGTAACTTGATCTTCTGTCTGTTGATGATCGCGGAGTCTCGGAGTCGACTCGCGTACTGCGGGAGTCGACTCGAATCTCAGAGTCCCAAAAATGCTCTCTGACTTTTTCTTTGTGTTCCGCTGAGAGTCGACTCTTGCTTTCTCTGGAGTCGACTTGCCACCTATCGGAGTCGACTCGCGTTCCACTGGAGTCGACTCGAATCTCAGACCCGAAAACTGTTCTCTGACTTTTCTGCCTATGACTACTTGGAGTCGACTCTTACTTCCTTGGAGTCGACTCGGTGAACATCGGAGTCGACTCGCGCACTTCGGGAGTCGACTCGCTGACAGGTTCTGAGTTGAAGCTTTCTGTCCTTCTGTCTGTTCTCAGTCGGAGTCGACTCGTACTTATCTGGAGTCGACTCGAGCTCGTGCCAGTGAACTTGATACGCTTGGAGTCGACTCGTGATACTCGGGAGTCGACTCGAGTCTCAGACATTGGTTCAAACAGACTCCTTAACTTATCCAAAAATTATGAACCAAGTCTTGGGACACTTAGACAGGATTTTCACTGAAACACTCAATTGAATTCATTAGTAATCGAAAGATATACTCAAATGCTTTGAGCTCATCAAAATCAAATGGGGTTTTAATCAATCACTCCACATAAGTACATGTCTTCTAGTTAATTTCAATTAAAAATCATAATCCGGTAGACTAGAGAATCCATCAACATCTCCGAAATAATGTTTTCCTTTTATCATTCAAAAATCGATTTCAAATCCAAGTGAACGTTCTATTTTTTATGCAACTCCAATCGCCTCCCTGTGGATCGACCTCTTACGACCACTATTCTTCGAGTAGGAAAGGTACGAGTAAAATTTAATTAAACTTTTGTTCGTCGGTTCTAACAACGATCTGTCTAGGATATTTTTAGGTAGACAGGAACCGCACAACAGAATTTTGGCGCCGTTGCCGGGAAGGCAAATCGAGAAGCAAGAACGATCACGAAGATCAAATCGGATTTTGGATACCCGGAGTGAACGCACTCCGGTAGTAAGTTTTTATTTTTATTAATTTTTCTTATTTTGATTATTTTTAGTTAGTAATTTCGTAGTTATTATTAGTTATTATAAGTTTTTTATTAGTTATTCTGAAATTTGAAATTCGAAATTTAAAGTTTTCTAAAAAAGTAAAAAAAAATGAAAAAATTCAAAAAATTCAAAAATTTAAATTCAAAATTTGAATTTTGTGATTCGAAATTTGAAATTTAAAAAAAAAAGTTAAAAAAAGTTAATTAAATTTAAAAAAAAATTCAAAAAAAAAATATTATTTTTGCTAGTAATTGATAGGGTGCAATCCCCCGAGGTGATCATACCTCTATTGGGGCTCCTCACGGAGTAATCTCCAGAGCTTATTCAACGGGCATTCGGAGATTGACTGACGCATAAGAATTGTGTTTAGTTTACATTCAAGTTATTGCTATATAAATAATAATAATAATAATAATAAAATATAAATAAAAATAAAATAAAAAAAATTTTGCTTGCTCATTTAATCAATACAACCTAATGACATTGCATAAACTTTAAAAAAATATTGATTATTTGCTGCATTTAGTATTAAGCATTTACATAGAGTAATTAAGGGCAAAACCCATTAAAAAGATAAGGTCGGAAAGTCATTACCTGTCCTTAGCCCAAAAATCACCACCTTGCATACTTATCCTAAGCTAAATTAAATTAAAATCAAATTAGACGTTGGCCTTAGGATTTTCGAGCTCAATTAGGCTCTTGGAAAGAAGCGGCTGAAAGCCACTCCAGTGAGGATTTAGTAATTGGTGATGTCTAGGAAAGTTTTACAACAGTGAGAACTGTTACGGGTATTGTGGTATCGATGTATCCCTTCTGGCACCACTGCACACTCCGAGACTTTCCTGGTCACTGGTTACTGGATCACTTAACTGGTAAGCTCAAGCTTAATCTGAAAGGGAGATTAGGAGCTGTCTAATCTAGAGAGAATTTCAGGAACTTTTTTAACCTGATAAGTCTCTATGCAACTAGATTTAAGAAGCTACTAAACCTCACTTAGCTCTAAAATTAATAGGGTCAAATTATTGTGTGGTGTTGATTGTAGTCATCTTGGTCTAGCCCTTCTTCTTATCTTTTAGGATTTCGTTTAAAAAAAAAAAAAATTTGAGTCTAATTAAGTTGTGGAAAATGTATGCATGGTAGAAGGTCATTAAGGGATAAGTTAATCCCATTTGATCCTGAGATTGACAGAACTTTTCATCATAACCTGCGAACTGTAAACCAACCGTCGATCTCTACAATGGGTGAACATATTAGAACCCTGAATGAATTATTCGCTCCTGCATCCGCTAGTCCACCTACATGTATAGTATTGCCAATAAATAATGCAGCCCAATTTGAAATTCGGGCTGCAACAATAAACATGTTACCCAAGTTTCATGGGTTCGAGAGTGAACAACCCTATATTCATCTAAACAAGTTTTTGACAATCTGTCAAACATTTAGAAATCAAAACTTAGATGAAGAGGGTATTAAATTAAGATTGTTTCCCATGACTTTAGAAGATCGTGCTGCTGCATGGTTGTATTCCCTTGCTTCAAATTCCATCACATCATGGGAACAGTTGTCTAGGAAGTTCATGGCTAAGTTCTATCCCATGGTAAAAACTGAAAAAATTAAGGATGCCATCAGAACTTTTAGAGAAAAATCTGAGGAGGAATTTTCCCAACTTTGGGAAAGATTCCATGATCTGTTAGTCAAGTGCCCGCACCATGGGCTTGACAAGGCTGATCTAGTACATTTCTTTTACAAAGGACTAACTCCGGCACATAGAAACATGATTGAGTCCATGCACAAGGGTAGGTTCATGAACCAAACCCCGGATCAAGCCTATGAATTTCTTGTTGACTTAGCCGAGAACGCCCAAAATTGGAGTAGCTATGGTGAGGAAGTAAATAGAGATGAGTTCGGGTCTAGAAAACCAGGTAATTATGAAATGAAAACAGACCCAGAACTCAAAAATGTTATGTCCAACCTAGTGAATGGGATGAACAATTTAAGTAAAAAGTTTGATGCTTTTACTGTTTCCACTAGTTCGAGTTCATACAAAGAGTCAAATCCCATCATGAAAGTGGAACACGAGTCATATAGTTTGTGTGTCTTGTGTAACAGTCCGGAGCATCTAGTGGAGTGCTGCCCTAATCTGCCCACCATAAAGGCCGAGTAAGCAAATGCTCTAAATTCATATAGTGCCTTTAAGAAGCCCACTCCCAACTCGTTTAGCCCAGTTTACCACCCTGATAATAGGTTCCACCCAAATTTCTCATACAAGCAGAATGAACCTATTCAGCATCAAGGTGGTCCACCAGGTTTTTAGAACAACTTCCCCAGGATAGGTCCATCACAAATGAACCAGCCATTGGTTCCATCTGTACCTCCTTATAATGCCCCTATCCCACAGCAACCTTCACAATTAGAAACCATGATGGCTAATATGATGAAACAACAACAAGATTTTATTAAGCAACAACAACAGACCAATACAGCCCAAGCCCAGACTAACCAATTCCATGCTCAAGCAATTGCAAAACTTGAGGTTAGTCTAAGCCAAATAGCAAACTCTCTAGGGGATAGGAAGAGAGGAGAACTACCTAGTCAACCAGTGCCTAACCCTAGTAAACAACAAAATCAAGGTCAGATAGGTCAGTATCAAATCAATTCTAATGGAAATCCGACCTATGAAGTCCAGGCAATTACCACTTTAAGGTCTGGCAAGCAAGTGGACAATAAAGTCCAACTTCCTGAACATGAAAAAGAAAATAAAACTGAATCCGATAAGAATCCTATTCAGAAGAAGGGTCAAGAACAGGATAAATCAGACAAAAAGGAAGAACCCATAGAAATATACAAACCTAAGGTTCCCTTTCCTAGTAGACTTCGGGACTCCAAGAAACAATCTAACTTTGATGAAATAATGGAAGTCTTTAAAACTGTTCAAATAAATATACCTTTCCTCGATGCCATACGACAAATTCCCTCCTATACAAAATTCTTGAAAGACCTCACCACGGTCAAAAGGAAAACAAGTATTCCTAAGCAAGCTGTTATGGCTGCACAAGCCTCATCTCTCATTCAACAACAGATTGCCCCGAAATTCAAAGACCCTGGTTGCCCAACTATTGAAATAAAAATAGGAGAGACGATCATCCAGAGAGCTCTATTAGATTTAGGAGCCAGTGTAAACCTACTTTCCTACTATGTGTACCAAAAATTAGGTTTGGGGGAATTAAAGCCTACAAATATTACCCTTTCCTTAGCAGATAGGACAGTGAAGTACCCCAAGGGGATTGTAGAGGATGTAATAGTGAAAGTAAATGAGTTTTACTATCCTGTGGATTTCGTTATCCTTGAGACTGAACCTGCAATACATCCAGACAGTCACACACCTATAATTTTAGGTAGACCTTTCTTAGCCACAGCAAATGCTGTGATCAACTGTCGAAATGGGATGCTGAAGTTATCTTTTGGCAACATGAAAGTCGAGCTTAATGTCTTCAACATAAGTAAACAACCACCAGACGACAAAGAAATCAATGAAGTTGACATGATTGAAAGTCTGGTTCAGGAGACTTTCTTACAAACTTATAATAAGGACCCTTTAGAAGCTTACCTTGCCCATTCCGAGGAAGGGGTCAAGCATGCGCCTCTTAGTTCTGTTCCCCTTATGAGCATAGATCGTCATCAGCCGACTGTTCTTCATCGGACTCTTCCAAAACCATTCTTAGATAATGGTTGAAAAAAAAAGGGAGATTTACATTTTGTCTGGCTGAAGACATAAAACTTAGCGCTCTTGGGAGGCAACCCAACATATAAATATCTTCTATAAAAAAAAAAAAAGATTACTAACATGCAGGTTTGGGGGATTTTGCCCCAATTTTTAATTTACCCACCCATATCAGGTAACCTCTCCTCTGTCCTCTTACTGCTTTAAATTTTCTTTAACATTGAGGACAATGTTAGATGTAGGTTTGGGGGTATTTTTAAGCATTGAAATTTTATAAAAATAAAAAAAAAGTTTTTAGTTAAAAAAAAAAAATATACAACACACAAGGTATATAAAATCTAAGAGCCCAATGACTAGTTGGAAGTAGTGCAAAGTGAGTTCTTTTTATTAAGTTCCTTTTAGTGAGTTGTAAGCTAATTAGTGCTTTGAATTTCACAACACATCTGGCCTGCATTTTCTAAGGTATAGGTTCGACATTGTGTTGAGAATATGGTAGCAACCTCGAATCCTGATGAACCATCTTTTTCTGATCCAAAAAAAAAAAAAAAAACTATTTGGTGGATTTAGTCAGGTACATCGAAAAGGGCTACCTATTGTCAAAGGCCAGCGGGCTTGTGATGAGGAACCCGAGCATAGGTCCGTAGGGGAGTCTTGATGCCCGACACCTCATGCCAACTGGTGTGAGAATTGTTGACTAATTGCTCGCTACATGGAGGAATCATCACAGGAGTAAAAGTGCACAATATATACATTATCATTTCCCTTTAATGCAAAAAAAAAAACACAAAAAAAAAATTTTTTGAAAAAAAAAATGTATATTGACCTTAAGAAAGACAATAGTGTGAAAGCCGTCGTTGTAAAAATTCGAGTAAACTGGAATATTACAGATAAAGCCCATGAGGTATTAAAGTAAACATCCACAACTCTCGAAATCCTGCAGAAAAGATGATTTTGAATCAGCAAATAGGTCTTGTTCGACCAATTCTTGGAAACTACTAATATTAGCGATATTTTGGAGATCCGAAACCTTAGCTGGTGCATGGTCCAAACTTCACTGAGCACTCAAGTATAAATAAGTTTTACAACTCCCTAACGGAAAACTTAATGACTTCAACTTAAATTGCATACTAACCTAGAATTTGGGCTACTTAGTAATTAAAACCTTGTGTGCTTTTGAAATTCTTATCAGTTATGTACTTGAAATTAGACTTTCATTTCATAAAATAAATTTTATTTTGGGATTGAAGTTTATGGGTAACTTCACTGCAAACCCTCACGAGACAACACTCGTCCACTAGGGTAACCTAGGGGTTTAAAGGCTTGTTGCACGTGCTAAGTGCAATCGTAATGCTCTACGAAAGTGAGTATTTATCTTAGGATATTTAATAAATAAAACTTTTGCACTCTCATTTTATCATTGTCGCACTAAATTGCTGGAGACTAGCAATAAGCTGGTTGGGGGGTGTGATAAGAGCACAAAAGTGCAATCGTCAGACCATCTTAATTAGTATTTTAGCCAATCATTAATAATAAAATTAACTAATTAATGTTTTATTTGTGCAAGTAGCCCAATCAGCTCGTTCCCCACATTGTGCCAGCATCCGCGCCGTCCATCAGATCACCATCATCTTCAGCCTTCAATCCCAACGCCCCAAGCCACGTCATCTTCCGCGATCCATTCCAGCAGTCGGTAATCCAGATCCCACGATCAGCAGCCGTCCATTTCAAGGAGTTCCAGCTCCTTCCCAAATCAAGCCAAAGCCGCATCCCAGCCGTTTGTGGTCCCCGTTCCTTCTCCATTTGAGCATTCCGGGCAAGTTCCAGCATCATCCCCTCTTCCGGATTCAAGCCGTCCGCATTGCTTCCAGCTGCCGTTTCAAGCGATGCAAGCATCCCGTCGATTCCGGATCCACCTCCCAAATCACTGAAAGAAGGAAATAGGAAGCTTCCAGCGGCTGTCCATCTCCCGTTCCACCGCATGCCGGATCCCGCACCGCTTCCTCCATGATACCTCCCAAGATTCATCCCGTGATCCTAGCATGGCCCGAAGAAGCAAGCCGTGATCGTTTCCTCCTCTTCTCCCGTCGCTGCCATCTCTCCCATGCCATGAACGCCCCAATCCGGCAACCAAAGAAGGAAGTTCTCACCGTGCCAGCCACCGTGCCAGCAACGCCCGGAATCCCATCGTCCCGAATCCACGCATCCCAGCTCATCCCACGTGTTTCCTTCCTTCCGCGACTGGTCCACCATCCGCCGAGGCCAAGATCGGCTCCTCCCGAGATCTCGCAGCCGGCCGTGAAGCATCCCGGAATCCCAGCAACCCAGGATCTCCATCCGTTGCAGCCTCTGCGTCCGGACATCGCGCCCGAGCCGGATTCGAAATCCCCCTTCCGTGATTCCGCGATCCCGCACCGCGTCCGCGCCCCCCTTCTGTGATTCCATTTCAAGAAACCCTGCGGCTATAAGAGGAGAAGAAGGAGGAGGAGGAGGGGAGAGCTCGGTTGGGGTGGGAACCAAAGGAGGAGCTCGGCTGGGATCGGGTCCAAAGAAGAAGAAGGAAAGAGGCCATCGGCTGGTTCGGGGAAGAAGAAACAGAGAGGAGTGCTGATGCTCTGTTTTCAAACAGAGCACATTCCTTTGTTTTGTTTTTTTTATTCTTTTTCTTTTTCTTTTCATGTTTAGTTTTATTTTTAAGAGCAATGTTTCATGCTTAGTTTTATTTTTAAAGAGCAATGCTTTATGTTTAGTTTTATTGAGAGCAATATGTTTTGAGTTTGAGTTTTACTTGAGAACAATGTTTTAAGTTTTAACTTTAGAGAATTTTATTTTGGAGGAGTGTTTTACTTTTAAGATTGTATTTATGCTGAAATTTTAATTTCTTTTATGCAATACATTAAATCTTCTTTTATGAAATTTATGTTTGCTTCAATCCCCTTAGTTTCATCCATTTTAATTTTATGCCAGAGCTTTATTTTTCATTAAAAATGCTTTTTGAATCTAAGTACATGTCTTCTAGTTAATTTCAATTAAAAATCATAATCCGGTAGACTAGAGAATCCATCAACATCTCCGAAATAATGTTTTCCTTTTATCATTCAAAAATCGATTTCAAATCCGAGTGAACGTTCTAATTTTTATGCAACTCCAATCGCCTCCCTGTGGATCGACCTCTTACGACCACTATTCTTCGAGTAGGAAAGGTACGAGTAAAATTTAATTAAACTTTTGTTCGTCGGTTCTAACAACGATCTGTCTAGGATATTTTTAGATAGACAGAAAAGGACGAACATTGGGTTTTAAAATAATTTTGCAATTAAAACGTTGTGGATGACTAATTAATGCTTTACCAAGACGATTAATTAATTGCTATGTGCTGTGAATGAAATGAGAGTAAAAGAAAGAGACACACAATCACAAACACAAGGCTTTTATAGTGGTTCGGAGCTAACCCTTGCTCCTACGTCCACTCCCCAAGTCTCACTTGGGAATTCACTATAACCCCTCGGATTACAGCCGGTTGTTTTACAAGCTCACAACCAAACTTGTTGTTTTACGAGCTCACAACGAACTCGGTCGGTTTTCCCTGGCTCACCGACTAGAACCACCCCGATTGTTTTTCCGGGATCACAATCGAACCCTTACACGTTGGTTTTACACTCGGCTTACCAACCAACCTCTACACCCTTGATTCAATCCCCCGATTGAACCAAGCAAAGATAATATAGAAAGAATAAGAAACAAACAGAAAAACTGAGCTTCTTAAAAAGCAGATTTGCTACAATATAAACTAGAGAGGAGTTAAGAGCCCTCAAACACTTTTGAGTTGGAGTAGAGTAGGGCTTCTTGAACTTTGAGTCTCCTCTGGAATGTCTGGACGACTTGAATGCAGGAGGAGGCTTCTTTAAAATGCTGGGAAGAGAAAGTTGGATGGAGTTAATGGCGCTCTTCCTTCTTTTCGTTGAAGACAAGTATGCAGAGAATGAATGCTTGATTTCTCTGAATGGAATGGTGCTTCCCTATCTTGCTACAGTCCTCTGTGGCTATTTAAGCCATCCCCCACGGAAACTAGCCGTTAGACACCTTTTTCTGCCCATTCTGCACACTCTGCACAACCTGACAATTGTCCGTTGGGGGTCGGAGTCGACTCGCGCGATCAGGAGTCGACTCGGCTGTAGCGGGAGTCGACTCATGCTTTTCTGGAGTCGACTCGGCAACTGTTCCGGATTTGAATTAAAGTGGCCTCTTCGACTGGGAGTCGACTCGACTTGACCCGGAGTCGACTCGCCAACTTCTGGAGCTGACTTGGCATTTTCGGAGTCGGCTCATCCCATGAAGTCCACGGAGCCAATTTTCAACCTGGCCCACTCGAGTCGACTCGACAATCCTGGGAGTCGACTCGGCGCTCAGAGCCCGAACTTCCGATCTTCTGTCTTTTGGCTCGTCCAGTCTTGGAGTCGACTCGGACTGTTCTGGAGTCGACTCGGCTCTCAGTTTCCGAAACATGGCCTTCTGCCTTTTTGGTGTAGCACTGCCTTGGGGTCGACTCGAGCTGTCTGGGAGTCGACTCGGCTCTCAGAGACAATAATTAGGTCTTCTGTCTTTTTGGGGTCGCGCTGTCTCGGAGTCGATTCGCGCATTGCGGGAGTCGACTCGAATCTCAGAGTCCGAAAACTGCTCTTTTGCCTTGTGAACCACTGAGAGTCGACTCTCGCTTTCTTTGGAGTCGACCTACCAACCATCGGAGTCGACTCGCGTTCCACAGGAGTCGACTCGAATCTCAGGGTCGAAATTCGCTCTCTGACTTTTCTTTCTGTAACTCCTTGGAGTCGACTCATACTACTCCGGAGTCGACTCGGTAAACATCGGAGTCGACTCGCGCACTTCAGGAGTCGACTCGCTGACAAATTTTGAGTTGATGCTTTCTGCTCGTCTGTCTGTTCTCAGTCGGAGTCGACTCGTAATGATCCGGAGTCGACTCGAGCCCGTGCCAGTGATTCTGATACGCTTGGAGTCGACTCGTAATACTCCGGAGTCGACTCGAGTCTCAGACTTTGGTTCAAACTGACTTCTTAACTTATCCAAAATATTATGAACCAAGTCTAGAAACACTTTAGACAAGATTTTCACTGAAACACTCAATTGAATTCATTAGTAAACAAGAGATATACTCAGATGCTTTGAGCTCATCAAAATCAAATAGGGTTATGATCAATCACTCCACACATGGTATGCCTCGGACTATTGTTTCTGATCGTGACCGCATTTTTGTTAGCGCATTCTGGCAGGCTTACTTCAAACAGCAAGGGACGAAGCTTGCCATGAGCTCGGCTTACCACCCTCAGACCGATGGGCAGATGGAGGTGGTAAACCGCTGCATCGAGCAGTACTTGCGCTGTATGATTGGTGATCGGCCCCGAGAGTGGCTTTCTTATTTATCTTGGGCGAGTATTCGTACAACACCGCTTTCCACTCAGCCATAGGGATGACACCCTTTGAGGCGGTGTATGGACGAGTACCACCGACTCTGCGAGTTTATGATCCACTGTCACATGCGGACCGGACAGAGGCAGATTTTGAGCTCTTAGACCGCGATGCTACCTTACGGCGGTTAAAGTTCCACATAACGACTGCGCAGAACAGGATGAAGCAGCTGCATGATCGGAAGCACAGAGATCCAGTATACGAGGTGGGCGACTGGGTATACGTCAAGGTGCAGCCTTATCGACAGTTGACACTGCGGCCCATGGCGAATCAGAAGCTCTCTCATCGCTTCTATGGGCCCTTTCAGATAATGGAGCGCATTGGACCCGTGGCGTATCGCTTGGACTTGCCGAATACATCGAGAGTTCACCCGGTATTCCACGTGTCGCTTCTGAGGGCCCGGCTTGGACCCAAGACATCTGTCGGCCCAATCATACATGAGCCACCGGAGGACGAGGTAGTGGAGCCAGTTCGAGTGCTGGCGAAGCGCAGAATACGAGTAAAAGGATGACTGGAAACCCAGATACTAGTGGAGTGGCTGGGGAGAGCATCAGACCAGGCCACATGGGAGTTTGAGACTGAGATACTTGATCGTTTTCCTGACTTCCGACCTTGAGGACAAGGTTAAGGGAAGCGTGGTGGAGTGATGCGGTTGGATCCACTAGACCGCCTCGGACTTAATCATTTGGTTATTTTTGCTTTTGAGTCCTTGATGCTAATTTTATTTCAGCATAGCCTTGCTCGGGTTAGCCGACTTGGCCTTTATTAGAGTCGCTTTGGGTTTAGTTGTTTCTTGAATTCAATTAGATCAAGTCAAGTTAAGGAGTCAGGTAGCCACCTATAAATAGATGTGGTGAGCACCTATTTCAGTATGCAAAAATTAATTGAAAGGCTTTTGCCCTAGCTCTCTTCCCTTCTCTCTTCTCTTCTTGCGACCCCTTCCCCCTCTCCCTAGGCCGCCGTCCAAGGCCGCCGCCCCCTCCTTCATCCGGCTGCACCACCTCTGTCCCGAGAGGCCAGCCACCTTCTCCCTCTTCTTCCTCTCCTTCTTGATCCCTTCCAGCCTCTACAAACAACTCCATCCCGTCGGATTTTCAGCCCGTCCTTCCCTACGCAGTCTTCAGTCGGAGGCTGATATCTCAAGATCCCGACATCATCTCTAGACCACGACCTACCGCTGGAAAGCTAACGCGGAGATCTACAACATATCCAAAATTTAGATCGATCTGATGGACGGATCTTCAGAAATTGTGTCTGCAATCAGGTCGGAACTACCCTTCCAGAAATCAAGAAGAGTCAAGAATCTTGAGATACCGATCAAATTCTATCGGATCGCATCACCGAGTCATCTCTAGATGTTGGCGAGTCGACTCCAGTTTGGTCCAAGTCGACCCCAGGATGAGGCATGCACTTTAATTCAAATCTGGAACAGCGGGCGAGTCATCTCCAGTAAAGCGCGAGTCGACTCCAGTAACAGCCGAGTCGACTCTGATCCCAACGGATACATTGTCAGGTTGTGCAGACGGATCAGAACGGCTCCAAATTACTATCTAACGGCTAGTTTTCGAAAGGAATCACTTAAATAGCTAGGGTGAACAGTAGTAGACAACAAGAGAGCTATTCCATTTGAGCATTAAAATATTTCAACCACCAAGAGCTTCCGTAGAGTGAATCCAAAAAAAAGAAGGAAGAAGTGTATTCAACTCAAACCAAAAGGTGCTTCCTTCGCATTCAAGGCTCTACTACTGTCCTCCATTCTTCGGCACATTCAAGAGGAGACTCAGAAATCGAGAAGCCCCCACTTTCTCATCTAAAATCTGTTTGAGAGCTTCTAACTCAACTTTGTTTATATTGTCTCACACTTGCTTTTTTTTTAGAAGCTTTCTTGTGAACTATAAACTCTTATTTTGTATACTTGATTCAATCAGGGGATTGAATCAAGGGTTGTAAGGTTTGTTGGTGAGCCAAAGATAAAACCAACGGTGTAAAGTTGTGGTTGGTGAACCGAAAAAAATCAACTGGGTTTGATTGTGAATCCGGAAAAACAATCGAGTGGTTCTAGTCGGTGAGCCTGTCAAAACCGACCGAGTTCGTTGTGATCTCGTAAAAATAACAAGTTGGGTTGTGAGCTTGTGAAACAACCAGCTGTAATCCTAGAGATTATAGTGAACTCCCAAGTGCGGCTTGGAGAGTGGACGTAGGAGCAAGAGTTGGCTCTGAACCACTATAAATCTTTCTGTGTTTGTATTGCACCTTGTCTCTTTCACTCTCTTCACTTATTGCATCTAGTGATCTAACTAATACACTTGCAATATATTTAGTTAATCACTCACCTTATTTTTAATTGATCAATAATTAATTAAAATCCAATTCACCCCCCTCTTGGGTTGTCTCCTTGGGCAACAAGTGGTATCAGAGCAGGTGCTCTCATATCGATTGGTGTTCCAATCCTTAAAAAGAGTAAAAGATTAAGATGACAACCCCTTTTGGATCTTTTCTTAGTGAGGGGCAATCCACCAATAGGCCTCCATTGTTCAATGGAGCTAACTATACCTATTGGAAGGCTAGAATGAGGATATTTATCTAAGCCCAAGATTATGATGTTTGGAGCATCATAGTTAATGGACCGTATATTCCTTCTATCTATGTTGATAACATTGCTATACCTAAGCTTGAAAAAGATTGGGATGATAATGATAGAAGGAAGGCACAACTAAATGCTAAAGCAATGAATGTTCTTTATTGTACCTTGGATCCCAATGAATTCAATAGAATTTCTACTTGTAACTCTGCAAAAGAGATATGAGATAGACTTGAAGTGACCCACGAGCGCACAAATCAAGTCAAGAAATCTAAAATCAACATGCTAGTTCATAAATATGAACTATTTAAAATGGAATCTAATGAAACCATCTCTTGTATGTTCACCAGATTTACTGATATTGTCAATGGCTTAAAAAGCCTTGGCAAAAGTTATACTAACAGTGATCTTGTCAGAAAAATTCTTCGTTCTTTACCAAGGTTATGGGAAGCCAAGGTCACGGTAATCCAAGAAGCAAAAGACTTGAACAAGCTGCCACTCGAGGAGCTCCTTGGATCTCTAATGACGCATGAGCTTATAATGAAACAACACAGCGAAGAAGAATCCTCCCATAAGAAAAAAGTAATTGCCCTCAAGTCTACTTCTTTAAACAAAAATTTTTCTTGCAGTAGCAGTAGTGATGAAGAAGACAATGAGGAAGATGAAGAAGAGACTCTTCTTGTGCGAAAATTCAGAAGATTCATCAATAGAAAGAAGCCCTTCCATTAGAAGAGAGTTCCCTCGAGTTCCTTCAACAAGGATAAAGGTAAGGAAAAGAAAAGTGAGGGAATCGGACGCTACGAATGCAAGAAGTCGGATCATTTTAGAGCCGATTGTCCCTTGCTGAAGAAGGGCAACAAGTACAAGAAGAAGAAAGCTCTTGTCACCACCTTTACTGACTCCGATAAGTCATCATCATCATCGAAAGAGGAACAAGAGGAGAATGCCAATTTCTACTTTATGGCAAACGAGAATAAGGTAATATCTGAAACTTATTTAGATTTTACCTTTGAAGAATTGTATGATGCCTTTAATGAACTAATGGATGAATATAAGACAATAAACTTTAAAAACAAAGAATTGAAGCTAACTAATCAATCTTACATTCATAAAAATGATAAATTGATTAAGGATAAGGACTCTATTGTCAAAGAAAATTTAGAACTTAAAACAAGCAACCAATTACTAACTCAAAAAACTGATACCTTAATTAAAGATAAAGAAAGACTAACTAAGAAAATTTCAGAACTTAAAAACAGTAATCATACTTTAAAAGATAATTCAATTACTAATGTTAAATCATTGAGTGAAGAAAACTTAAAATTAACTAAAGAACTTAAAAAATATAAACCTATTGTTGAGAAATTTACCTATAGCTCTGAAAAACTAGAAATGATTCTTAATAGTCAAAGAGTTGTGTTTAATAGAGCCGGGTTAGGGTATAAGCCTAAGAACAAGCAAAAATTTCTTAAAAACTTCTTTGTAAAAGCTGGTGAAAGTAAAGCTAAAGATGTAACCTGTTTTTGTTGGGGTAGAATAGGACATAAAGCTAATATATATAACCATAGAAAAACAAAAGCTAAAAGAAAGATTAAAAGGGTTTGGGATCCAAAAGGAACTAACATAACTAACCTTGAAGGATTCAAGAAAACTTGGGTATCTAAGACTGTATGATTTTTTTGTATAGGAGTGTCTTACAGCCAAGCTCAATAAACACTGTTGGTACTTGGATAGTGGCTGCTTAAGACATATGACGGGTGACAAGGAGCAATTCTTCACTCTAGAGTCTAAGAAAGGAGGTGCGGTGACTTTTGGAGACAATAACCAAGGTCACATCATTGGTATCAGTAAAATATAAATCACACCTTCAACCTTTGTTGATAATGTTCGGTTTGTCGATGGTCTCAAACATAACTTACTTAGCGTTAGTCAATTATGCGATAGAGATTTTGATGTTTTGTTTAAGCCATCTATATGCATCATAACTAATTCAATTGACAATAGCTTAGTTTTCAAAGGACTAAGACGTGGCAATATTTATGTAGTAGATCTTGATGATCTTGCTAAAAACAGCTGCTGCTTAGTAGCTAATGATACTAAGCTCAATGAGGCAAGTTGGTTATGGCATCGTAAATTAGGTCATGCAAGCATGGACACACTATCTAAATTAATTAAAAGAGATTCTGTGATTGGTTTGCCAAAGCTGAAATTTGAGAAAAATAAAATTTGTAGAGTGTGTCAATTTGGCAAACAATCTAGAAGTTCTTTTAAGTCTATAAATTGTATCTCTACTACTAGACCTCTTGAGCTACTTCACATGGACCTTTTTGGACCAACTAGGACCACAAGCCTTGGTGGAAACAAGTATGGTCTTGTCATAGTACATGATTTTTCTAGATACACATGGGTCATATTTTTAGCTCATAAAGATGAAGCATTTTCAGTATTTAAGAAATTCCATAAGGAAGTAACTAACGCAAAAAATACTTCAGTTACAGCTATTAGGAGTGATCATGAAACGGAATTTGAAAATCATCTATTTGAAAAATTTTGTAGTAAAAAGGGAATAACTCATAATTTTTCTGCACCTAGGACTCCACAACAAAATGAAGTGGTGGAAAGAAAGAATAGAACCCTGGAGAAAATGGCTAGGACCATGTTGTGTGAAAGTGATCTTCCAAAGTATTTTTGGGGTGAAGCTATTAACACATCATGTTATATTCTAAATAGAGTTTTATTGAGACCAATTATAAAGAAAACACCTTATGAACTTTGGAGAGATAGAAAGCTCAAAGTAAACTACTTTCATGTTTTTGGTTGTAGGTGTTTCATTCATAATAATGGCAAAGATAACTTAGGTAAATTTGATTCCAAATCTGATGAAGATATCTTTTTGGGATATTCTACATCAAGTAGGGCATATAGAGTCTTCAACAAAATAACTCTTGTTATTGAAGAATCTATTCATGTTGTTTTTGATGAGACTAATGATGCTTCCTCTAGCAAGAGAGTAGCTTTTGATGATGATGCAGGGATACTTGAGGAAAAGATGGATGACATGACCTTACAAGAGGATGAACCGAAGCAAATTAAAGAGACTTCAACAAGCCAAGAGGTAATTGCTGATCATGGGCTTACAAAGGCTTGGAGGTATGCATACGGTTACCCTAAAGAGTTAATCTTAGATGATCCATCCTAACCTGTTGAACTAGAGCTTCTCTTAGGAACTTAAATAATCATCTTGCATTTGTATCACATTTAGAACCTAAAAATATTGAAGAAGCTGAAAATGATGTAAATTGGATAAATGCTATGCAAGAGGAACTTAACCAATTTACAAGAAACAAAGTATAGAACTTAGTTGAAAGACCCTCTGAATACTCAATAATTAGAACTAAATGGGTGTACAAAAATAAACTTGATGAAAATAGAGTTGTGGTTAGGAACAAGGCTAGACTAGTAACAAAGGGCTATAATCAAGAAGAAGGTATAAATTTTGATGAGACCTTTGCTCCTGTGGCTAGACTCGAGGCAATTAGATTGTTACTAGCATTTGCATATTTTAAAGATTTCAAATTATTTCAAATGGATGTAAAAAATACTTTCTTGAATGGGTATATTAATGAGGAGGTTTATGTAGAATAACCTCCTGGTTTTGAAAATCATCAATACCCCAACCATGTTTACAAATTAAATAAAGCACTTTACGGTCTAAAATAAGCCCCTAGAGCATGGTATGAAAGACTTAGCAAATTTTTATTAGACCATGAATTTTCTAGAGGGAATATTGATACAACCTTATTTTTGAAAAAGAAAAATAAAGATATGTTAGTAGTGCAGATTTATGTAGATGATATTATTTTTGGTGCTACTAACAATCGTCTTTGCAAAAAATTTGCTGAATTAATGCAGAGTGAATTTGAGATGAGCATGATGGGAGAGTTAAACTACTTCCTCGGACTTCAAATCAAACAATTTAAGGAAGGGATCTTCATCAATGAAGCTAAGTACATCAAGGAGATGCTCAAAAAATTTGATATGGATGGAAACAAGTCAATCAGCACACCCATGAGCTCATCATGCAAACTAGACAAAGATGAATCAGGTAAGTCAGTAGATCAAAAGCTGTATAGAGGTATGATAGGTTTATTATTATATCTTACAGCAAGTAGACCTGATATCATGTTTAGTGTATGCATGTGTGCTAGATATCAATCTAATCCTAAGGAATCACACCTAATTGTAGTTAAAAAAATTTTCAAGTATCTAATAGGAACAAAAGATATAGGGTTATGGTACTCTAAAGAATCAAGCATAGACTTAATAGGGTACACTGATTCTGACTTTACTGGTTGTAAACTTGATAGAAAACACACCAGAGGGTCATATCAATTCTTAGAAGAAAACTTAATCTCATGGTTTAGCAAGAAACAAAACTCGGTTGCACTATCTATGGCAGAGGCCGAATATGTTGCTGTCGGAAGTTGTTGTGCTCAAATTTTATGGATCAAGCAACAACTTGAAGATTATAGCATTAAGCAAGAGAAGATTTTCATAAACTGTGATAACACAAGTACCATAAATCTAACTAAAAATCCAATTCAGCACTCAAGAACTAAACATATTGAGATAAGACATCACTTCATAAGAGATCATGTGTTAAATGGTGATGTTATGCTTGAATTTGTTTGTACTGATGATCAACTTGCTGATATATTCACAAAATCCTTGAGTGAAGATCGATTTTGTACTCTTAGAAGAGGATTAGAAGTGATTGATCCATTTCTTTGATTCTTTTCTCTCATTCATTAATTTTGATCATTAATTTACATTTGATATAGTATTCCACGTCTATAATTATCAAATCATTCCTTAAGCTCTAAAGATTATCATATCTCTCTTTTGGCATGGTATTAACTGAGATTTTGGTTATGTGCCAGAGTTCGAGTCGACTCGAGAATTTTTAGGAGTCGACTCGGGGTCGAAAATCCATCTTTTAACCCTAAACAAAATAATTTTTCCAAATCTTTTTTTTCGGCCGCCACTGTTCCAAAACCCTCGAGTCGTCTCCCACAGTCGTCTCCGCCTCCTCTCTTCATTTTTCCTTCGATTTTCCTCCCTTTTCACGTCTCTCCATCCTTGGGTAGGTCAAGATGCCTAGGAAAACCGTTGTACCTAGCCGGAAGAGACCTCTCGCAGCGAGCGGTGCCGAGAGACGATCCAAGGCACGGAATGAACCCGTGAGGTCACCTCCTCTGGTTCCCTCTCCTTCTCGATCGGTTCCCTCGCGTTCGTGTGCCGAGAGGGTTGTCTCAACCGGGAGGAAAGTCGATTTTGACTTCCTCTCCCATGAAGGGTTCACCTTAGGGCATTATCTTAGGGCTCAAGGTTTAGATTACTTTTGTTCCCTTGACCTTCCTACATATCCTGGGTTAGTTCGGAAATTCTATGGCACCGTCACACGGGATGGCGGTGGTATTCAAGGGAGGGTAGCCAATGTTCCTATTTCCATTTTGGAGGATCTCATTGCACGAGTCCTCCACCTCTCTCGTGAAGGTATAGCTCCCACTCACCCTACTGATAGGTCTGAGGCCCTTACAGCCATTCTAGGGAGAGCACCCCAGTCCCCCATTGAGGAAGTTTTTGCAAATCAGCTCTCCGCTGAGATGCGCCTCCTACTTAGTATAATTTCTCGCACTCTCTTTTCTAAAATGGGTAGATTTGACTTTATTTCTGAGAAAGACTTAGCTATCATGTTCAACATCTTACATGACGTCCCTCTCAACTTTCCTAAACTTATTTACAGTTATATTTGTGAACCTTTAGATAAACCAAGAATGAGTCTTTCCTATGGTATGCTCTTCACCTTGATATTTAGGGAGTTAGAGGTTCCTATCCCTGAGGGAGAACCCTCTCGTTCACTCCGTTACACGGACTATATGAACGAGGGGGCTCTCCATCGAATGGGATTCCACAAGGTTGAGGGTACTTGGATTAGAAAAACCTCTTCTACCATACTATCTGACCCCACTGCTCCTTACTCTTCCATTTCTGAACCTGAACCGGATACCTCCGCAGATCTCTCCACCTTTCCATCCACTGCTGGCCCTTCATCCACTGTCGGTCCATCATCCACTGTGCCACCATCTCAGCAACCCCTTGAGGTTAGGATTAGTAGTGAGCAGCTCAAAGAATTGAGGGATGACATTTTGAGAGAACTTAGGAGTACTACAAGCACACCCTCTACTGATCTGACCCCCTCCACTGCAGTTGTTTCTATGATGATTGCTGAAGTGAAGGAGGAGTTATCTAGTCTGAGAAGTCTTATTCAGGGTCAATACATGAGATTCTCAGACATTCAAGAAACTACAAAGCAGATGCAAGATTCAGTCAGATCCGAGCTGCTGAGCCTAAATCAAGGAGCTGAAAGGGTAGCAAACGCTGTCATAGATAAGCTTGATGCAATCATCGACAGCGTAACCCAACTGACCCAAACCCAAGCTAGGACTACTTCAGAAATTATTGCGCAATTGGAAAATATCTCTGAGGAAGTTCATCTGCTTATGGAGTGTCAGCGCAGAAATATTGGAGCTTCGTCTTCCTCTAGACGTCCACCTTCCTAGACTTGTATTTTCTTGAAAATCATATGAAGTCCTTTGGACTTTCAATTACTATACTCATTTTTGTAATACTTACAATAAATTGAAAAGTCTTATCTTTATTTAAGAATTTGTGTATGCTTTCTGTGTTTTGAGTACTATGTACTTCTTTGTCTCATCTTGTATGTTTTGACTCTTTGATACTTCACCTTTTTGCTATGATGACAAAAAGGAGGAGAATATATGATATATTGTAAATAAAGGAAATCACTAAACAAGAAAATCTTTAAGCAAAATGTATTTTGTTCTTAGTGAATTCGATACCTCGAGGCTAATTATCCCTCTGTTGGAGCTCCTCAAGGAGTAATCTCCAGAATCTATTTAGGGAATATTCAGAGATTAGTTGAATCATATTCAAGAATAAATCGTCAGATTTTTCCTTTTATAATTAAGAACTTAAGCTCAAGTTTAAAACATTAAAAGAAAATTCAGAAAACTTGAACAAAATACAAACAAAATTGAATGCACATGCTGAGGGAGAGAATTTGAAATTCTAAGAAAGCAAATTCATTAAAGATATTTAAGCCAAACAATTGATTGCATGATTTGAAGGCTTATATAATTCCAAATGAAAGGGGGGAGCTTTAATTTCAGAGTTTACTGACTCATACCTTTCAATTTTGGATACACTAAATGGCTAGACATTTGAATTCACTTCAAAACTTTACTATGAATTACTTCTTGAATGAGCAATTCACTTTACAAATACTCAATATTTTGTCATCATCAAAAAGGGGGAGATTGTGGAGTGATAAGTATTCCCTAATTGATTTTGATGAGCTCAAAGCATTGGAGTATGTCTTATGTTATTCTAATGAATTCAATCTAGTGTTTCAGGTAAATCTTTATGAATTTCTATCTAAGTGTCTTGAGCTTTGGTTCAAAATAGTTTGGTTAAGTATTGAACTCTATTTGAACCAAAGTCTGCATCACGAGTCGACTTCTGGAGTATGTCTTATGTTATTCTAATGAATTCAATCTAGTGTTTCAGGTAAATCTTTATGAATTTCTGTCTAAATGTCTTGAGCTTTGGTTCAAAATAGTTTGGTTAAGTATTGAACTCTATTTGAACCAAAGTCTGCATCACGAGTCGACTCCTGAACCTTGCGAGTCGACTCCTGCACACTTCGAGTTTCTGGTACAAGCTCGAGTCGACTCCGATGTTGGGAATTGTATCCTAAGAGTCAATTGTCAGTGCGCTGATGATTAAATTTTGTAAATGAATTGACAAATTAATAAAATGTTATTCGGCATTGTTCATCATTTCATTGTACATCTTCAAATGAACTCTTATATGATGAAGTCCATAGGACTTGTTTTATGATAAAGGAGAATTTATCTTCAAGTCCTTAAAACTGTTCGCGATCAAATGATATGCTGTTACTAGGATGACAGCATTATCGAGATTAGGTCGTTGTGTGACATATACGTTGGTTGTCCTCTTAACCAAGGAGTGTGGAGACACTGATATGTCACACAGGTGAAGTGTAAGAGTACATTTCACTGAACATGACCAATTCCGGAACGCTCTACTGTCAAGAGATGTTCCGAGTGGATATGGATATAAGTTTGGCCCTCTGACCTGAGACCGCGACCTATGACTAGCAAGCAACTTACTGTATTTTGGTACCGGACTACCTGAATTTCTAATTCAGTGACGGAAGATCACTGGGTATAGTCAAGTACTTGCATAGTCAGTTGTGAGTCAAGATGGAATTGATCCCTCCTGAAAATAGGAGATAATGCCTTGTGTTCAATTTAGCAAAATCTTGGCCAGGGTAATCCTTGTGAGAAGTCACAGGATTTCTAAAGTTGAATCACATCATGGATGCACTTATTATAGAGTTGACAGAACTCTGAAGTCATCCTGGTATTTAGGAGTCATAGGTATAAATTATATGGTAACCATAGTCCAAGGGTTCTTGAATGTTGCTTTGCGATCATTCGTCCTATCCGGACGTCGGGTACTATTGCTAGATGGTCATTTCGATTAGTACAAAAAGTTGTTCTTGTGCTACCGGCTTAGGTTCGAACCTATGGGGTCACACGTATAGAAGTTTCTAGGTTGATCAAATGGCTGATTAATGATTAAGAATCATTCAGGGATAATTTGGTCAATTCGATTGACAAAATTATCCTAAGCAAAAGTTGCATTAAAATAATTATTGAATTATTGGAGGGTTAATTAGTAATTGGATTACTAATAAATTCAATTTGATTGAATTATTGGACTTTAATTAAGCCAAATTGAATTAGATTCAATTTGGGCTAAATTAGGGTTTGACTTAATTCGATCGGGTTCGACCCGAGCCGATTGGGCATAACCTAATTGATCGGACTTGATCCAATTGGATTGGGATTGACTCTAGTCAATTAAGAGTCATTATTATGAAGAATTAAGTGGAATTAATTGCAATTGGATTGCAATTGGGCTGATTTAATGAGCCAAATTAAATTGGGTTCGATCCAAATTAATTTGGGTTCATGATTGGGTCAATTTGATTAAACCAAGATTTGTGCGGATTTTAAAGACCACATGTCGTCGTAGGATGAATATGACTTAAGTCATGTTCACACTATGCGGACTTTAAAGTCCACATGGCGTCGTAGGATGCATGCTCCCAAATCAATTAATTCTCCTAATGAGATTAGGAATCCTAATGTGATTAGAAAATTAATCAATTAATTAAGTGGACACATGTCATGCATCTATGAGCACAAAGATTGGACACTTGGCATTAATCCAAGGGTGGGTTATAGTCCTATACTCCTAATAAGATTAGGAGAAGCCCTAAACCCAATCTATAAAAGGGTAGCAAGAGAGACATTACGAATCAATTCTCTCCTCTTCCTCTCCACACCAAGGGTTAACAAGGATTGCTGATTTTCTAATTCTATGATTAATCATGCTTATAGTTATTTTTACATAAATAGTTTAAATGTTCCAGTAATTTATTTTTGAGATATGATCTCCCTTGCATGCTTGGAATTAAAGAGTTTAATTCTATCTTTCCGCCGCATTTTTCTGAAAATTTTTAAAATTACATGCATGCAAAATCGGCTTTTTTCTTTCATCCGGAACTCTCCGAGTCGACTCCGACTGGTAACAGACAGAAAGACAGAACGATGAATTTTAGATCCTGTTAGCGAGTCGACTCCAAAAGACTTCGAGTCGACTCCGATGCTTGGCGAGTCGACTCTAGATGGTCCCGAGTCGACTCCAAAGGGTAACAGACAGAAAGACAGAACGATGGTTATAAAGACGCATGAAGAAGAGAAGAGGGAAGGAGGAGGAAGAAGAAGAAGAACAAGAAGGAGGCTAGGGTTTTTTCATTCAATCATCAATTACCTCATACATAAGAGGGGTGGTCTTAATATAAACCTTACATCTTGACCAAATCAAGTAATCAATTGATCAAATCAATCAATTGATATCGATTAAATTTGGACCCTTACATCAACTAATCCCTTACCAAAATTGGTCCACTAAATTAACCCAATTATATTAACCCAATTGACTAGCCTAATAACAAAACAACTGACCAAATTGACTTGACTAAGACAAAAGCAAATAATGCAATAAAAGAAAATGACTTGGACTCAAATAAACCCAATCCGCATTTGACTCAATCCGGGGGCTCAGGATCATCTGAATGAAGGGCTTTGATGTCCCCATCAACTCCTCCCAGGTGAGAAAAATTCGACCCCGTCGAGTACAGGTTTGCCCGGCTATCGTACTGCTCCAGAAGATCGAGGTCAAGGCACTGCAACTTAGCTCTGAAAATCCACGTCATGTCAGACTTTGGTCGACCTTTCCACCGAACAAGGTAATGTTGGTAACCACCGTTCCTGGTTGAAATAACCTCTCATCCAATATATGTTCTATTTGTTCTCTGCGTGCATGAAATTTGGGAGGTGGTGGCTCAACAGCAGGTAATAGTTCAGGGTGTTCAACATGGGCAGGTATATCAATAAAGGGGTCAAAAGGCATGAATGTTATTTTTTTGTATGGGACTAAATCTTCAATATTAAATATCGCACTAATCGCATAGTCATCCGGAAGATCCACAATATATGTATTCGAACTGATTTTTTTTAAAACTTTGAATGGTTCCGCACTACAAGCTTGCAATTTTTTGAACGTTTCCGAAGAAAGTCGTTCAAGTTTAATTCTTATCATGATGTAACCTCTTTCACTTAACTTTTTATAACGTCTGTGTAAATCAGCAAGGAATTCATATTTTAAGTTATTAAAGTGACTAAAATTGCTATTTTTTGATGCAATGAATGTGGATGTGATGCAAATGATCGTGCAGACTTAAAGACTCTATACTGATGAGACATGAAAAATAGGTCTATAGATTGTCTAGGTTTGTAATCATGTACTACTTCGAATGGACTCATGCCTATGGACTTGTTAACCGAACTATTATATGCAGACTCAACTGTCGGTATAACATTAAATTTTAGGTCCTAGCATATGCATTCGGTCAGAGCCTATGATGTGGAAGGTTGGACAGAGATGCTCCGGAAACTAGATCAATTGCGTGTTGGATATCATGCATTGGAGAAAGTGCATACGGAAGGTCATCAAGGACTATAGAATGAAACTCCTCTAGAAAGGGAACTACTACAGAAAAATGTTCAAGGTTGGACTCCGCATTGGTATCTTTAGCCATAAGTGCCAACTCAGGTGACTGACTCTCAATATCTTTCACTACTTCTTCCATAGTAGTGATGTGAAGTGGCTTGGTTGTACTTAGATCAATAGTCTCCCTTTGGAAATTATTTTGGACAAAGTCTAATTCTGTGGGTTCATCTTCAAAGTCTTCTTCATAGTCTTATATATTTGGTTCATAGACTTCTTCGACATATTCGATCTCTTGGCTCCTAATTTCTGGTTCAGTAATCAGGTAGGTCTTAATGGAACATTGGGATGCTATGTGGCCGAATTGTTGACACCTAGAGCATTGGGTTTGGTGCCTAGAAAAATGGGGAAGGATTATAGGTGGTGCGATCAAACTGATTTTAGGTTGGGCTATAATAGGGGTTGGCGGTTTACGGATCCTAGAATTTTGCATGAGCTTACAGATCTCTTGTTTGAATTCCTCGTGTCTAGCCCGCATGGCGTCGAGCTGTTCTATGAGAGATCTATAAACGTCGGAATTCATGGTAGCTACAGAGGTTTTAGGTTGATTAAAATAGTACTTTCTATCACTATGGGTTGGCATGCAATGACGACACTAGGTGATGGTGTGAAATGCAGTGTCACTACTGAGACCCTAATAAATATGATGTGAAATGCAGGACAATCTACTAATGCAATCTATTATGATTTTAGAGATCAGCAAGTTTTCACAAGAATAACTTAAAGTTTAAATGTTGCTGATTTTTACTTCGGTTATTCAGAATTAAGGATTAAGATTATTCAATTTAAGAAATTAGATTGCAATCAAGTAGTATAGTTGTTCTGATCCTAAATTAATATGATCGAAGAATGTTGAGAAACGTCCAGTTGCTAGAGTGTGCTAATTTAATATCTAGATTTTAAAAGGGCGAATAGGATGGGTTTAAAAGTAGGGTTTCTATATTCTGAATTTTGACAGCAAAAGTTTGTTTCAAAAAGATAGCTATCATGCAAGAGAACTATAATATAATTAAATGAACAAGCCAGAAAAAGTAGAAACCTATCATCTGTCATGAAGTAGTCGACCAGAATGGTACGCTTGAGGGCTGGAGCGACGATCAGGAGCAAGGTGCAGCTGATGGGCTTGCAAAGGAAGGAGGGAGGGGTGGTGTGCCCCCTGGAGAAGAAAAGGCCCACTGAAAGGGGCTCTGCAGTGGCGCGGCCTGCTGATTTGGGCTCGTGAGAGAGAGTCGGGGCGGGCTCTTGCTGTGTGGGCCTGGGGTCGGCTCGTGTGGGCTTTAGAAGGAGGGGGGGAGGCGCGTGGGATCGGCCCGATAGGAAGGGGGTTTAAGGGTGCTATGTGGTGTGGGCTGTGAAGTCAAGGGGGAAAGAGGGAGGTGGCGAGCTGTGATTGAGGGTCGGTGGTGAACGGCGGAGGGGCGCGGCGGTGGTGCGACATGGCGATGGCGCGAAAGTAGTGGAGCGGCACTGCGTCAGGTGGAGCGACAGTGGCGAGAATGGCGAAAATGGCGGCGTTGGTGAACGAAGCTCGGTGGAGGCGGAGCCCGGCGGAGGCGATGCTAAGGTGGTGGAGCGGTGCTGCGGTCGGCCGCGGAGAAGGAGGCGCACGGCTTGGCGGCACTGCGGCGACGGAGGGGTGGCGGGGACGGCTGGCCGGTGTGGCGGCGCTGCTCGTCAGGTGGGCGGTGATTGGGCAGCTGCGACGTGGTGATGATGCAGCTCTACAATGGTGGCGACACGGTTCACGGCACGGGCGGAGGTTGAAGATGAATAGTTATAGAGGTAAGGGTTTTTTTTCCTTTTCTTTTTTTTGTCTTTTTTTTCCACATGCAAGGCACGTGCTACTCTTTTCTTTTCTTTTCTTTTCTTTTTTGGTTGGAGCCGGACTCGGGCTAGCAGGTAACGGGTTAATGGGTTTGACTCTTACTCGTTAATGCTGGTCTTCAACCTCTCGACGGATTCGGAAGGGCGTGCCTTCCTCGGTGGTGCTTGCCGGCAGAGTGGAGATCCCGGCTGCAGCTCTACGGTGACGGGGGCGGTCGACCTCGGGCAAGCGGTCATGGGCACGGACGGCAACTGGTCATGGGCAAGGGCCGCAATCTCCTATGAATATCAGGCACGATGGAGCTTTCGGGGGTTGCGGCGACGACTCGGGTGCAGAGGACAGCAATGTGGAGTGCGGCGGAGGGAGTCGTCATATGGGAGCTGATTAGCCGAACCTTTCTGGGTTCGTGATAGAGAGGAGAAGCGGTGGCGGGATGCGGTGGAGGAGGACCTCGGAGGTCGAGGCGCATGGCGGCGGCGTGAGGAGGAGGCAGGGGTGGGTGAGAGCACAGTGACAGGGAAGGGCAAATCATGAAGGGGCTATTCCTTTTTTTTTTTGTCTTGGTGTTCCTTCCTGTGAGGTCTGAAATCCAACGGCACAGGGAGGCACGGGAAGGGGTCTCTTTCCGACCCACGGCAGCCCAGAAAAGAGAAAAGGTTTTGGCAACAGAGGCAAAACTAGAAGCTCTGATACCAAGATGATGTAGCACAACTACAGAGAAAGAGGAGAAGGAGGAAGAAGAAGGAAGGAAGAAGGAAGAAGAGGTTATAGAGATGCAGGAAGAAGAGAAAAGAGAAAGGACGAAGAAAAAGAAGAACAAGAAGGAGGTTAGGATTTTTTCATTCAATCATCAATTGCCTCATACATGAGAGAGGTGGTCTTTATATAGACCTTACATCTTGACCAAATCAAGTAATCAATTGATCAAATCAATCAATTGACACCGATTAAATTTGGACCCTTACATCAGTTAATCCCTTACCAAAATTGGTCCACTAAATTAACCCAATTGACTAGTCTAATAACAAAACAACTGACCAAATTGATTTGACTAAGAGAAAAGCAAATAATGCAATAAAAAAAAATGACTTGGACTCAAATGAACCCAATCTGAGTCTGACTCAATCCGGAGGCTCAGGATAATCTGATTGAAGGGCTCTGATGTCCCCATCAATTTTATGGGAGGAGGCCTCTACTGTTGTTTCCCGAGGGGCCCCTACTCTGTTAGCCGGAGACTTCAACTGTATTGTGGGGCAGGCTGAGAAGGGGGGGTAGTGAGTATACTGATAAGGTGGAGAGGAGGGAGTTCAAGAAATTTTCGTCTAGAAATGGTTTGGTGGATCTTGGCTTCACGGGGGCATAGTTCACTTGGTGTAACAACAGGGATGGCCACGCTAGGATGTGGGAGAGGATCGACAGAGTCATTGCTTCGCCTTGCTAGATTCAACATTTTCCAACCTTCTAGGTGCACCATCTAGCTCGGATTGCTTCTGATCATTCCCAGTTAACCAGTTACACCATTGCCCGTCCTTTCGGTTTGAGAGACTGTGGCTGGAGTACCCACACTCCTGGGAGGTAGTGCGACAGGCTTGGGCTATGCTAGTTCGGGGTGATGCCATGCAACGGGTTTTCCGTAGGTTTGAGCTCACGAGGCACAGACTATGTAGATGGAACCGAGAGATGGTGGGGGATATTTTTCGGAGACTGGAGGAGGTGGAGGCTTCTATTTTGGAGTTACAGAGGAGGGAGGACAGTTTGGGAGATTTATCGGATGCCGAGATGGGCTCTCTTCGGCAGAGGCTTGCGGAGCATCAGTCTCTTTTGAGGCAGAAGTCCAGGGTCTAGTGGCATCAGGAGGAGGACAGAAACATTCGCTTCTTCCACAGGTCTACTATTATCAGGCGGCAGAGGAGCACGATCAGATCCCTGCAGGATGATTCAGGGTTTCGGGTGGAGGAGGAGGGCTCGATCTGACGCCTCCTATTCGATTTCTTCCATTCGAGATGGTTCGAGTTGGAGGAGGTAGATAGCGGAGTTGCCTTACCGCGCTCGGATACTGTGGTGGGGCCGTCGGAGAATGCTATGCTGGTGGAGGGGGTGTCGAACACAGAGATCAGAAGGGCTGTATGGGCCTTGGGGGAGGACAAAGCCCCTGGGCCTGATGGGTTTTCCTCTTTTTTCTTCAGGAGATACTGGGGCATTGTTGAAAGAGCAATGGTGGAGGCAGTCTAGCTCTTCTTTAGCTCAGCAGTCATGGCAGAAGACTGGAAGGCCACCTTTGTCTCCCTGATTCCGAAGCGATGCGATGCGCCTGAGCTCAGCCACTACAGACCCATCAGTCTTTGCACCACCCTTTACAAGGTGGTGGCAAAGATTTTGGTAGGAAGGATGCAGCCTCTTCTCCCCGTCTGGTTTGCCCGAAGTAGGGGAAGTTTATCGGTGGTCGGAACATTATCGACAATATCATGATATCCCAAAAGATAATGTAAAATTTGCAGCGTGCTCCACGGCGACGGTGCTACATGGTAGTGAAGCTCGACCTGGAGCGAGCTTACGACAGAGTCTGATGGTCTTTCTTGCGCAGTGCGTTGGTGAGTTTTGGATTCCATGAGACTTGGATCTTCTGGGTCTTGGGGTGTGTGCTGGGGCTGTCCTTCTCCATTTTAGTCAACGACACGCCATTGCTTTTCTTCTAGTCGTCCGTCAGGCTGTGCCAGGGTTGTCCCTTATCTTCGTATCTTTTTATTATCTACGCTAATGTCATGTCTCATGCCCTACGACAGGCGTGTGGGGAGTAGGTGCTGGAGGCTTATGTTCCGACACCTGGTGCCCCACCGATCACCCATCTCTTTTTTGTAGATGATTGCCTTCTCCTGGCTAGGCCAGACCCAGGGATTCCATTGTTCTTCGGAGGGTCCTGGAGGATTACTGTTGAGCTTCGGGTTAGAAGGTGAATCTGCTGAAATCTACCATTACCTTTAGCCCGAAGACTGAGCTGCGGGTGCGACAGGAGATTAGAGGTTTTCTTGGCACGCGAGACTAGGTTGGATCATGGAGCTATTTGGGTGTCCCTATCACTGGGAGGAGGTTACGGATCTCGGACTATTAGAATGTGGTGCACCGAGTGCAGCAGAGGTTGGAGGGCTAGAGGGTGACTTCGCTCTCCATGATAGGTAGAGTCACCCTTGTAAGGTCTGTTCTCTGTTCTATGGCTGTCTACCTGATGTCGAACATCGCTATCCCCAAGGCAGTGTTGACGAGAATTGAGAGGTTGGCTTAGGACTTTATCTGGGGATCACAGGGTGGTAGAGGGGGGGGGATACATCTGTTAGGATTTCATGCATGTCGCAGAAAAATCAAAAAAATTTCAGATCGCAGCGGAAGGCATGCGCGAGATCCCGTTTATCGTATGAACGTATTTTTAAAACTTCGTTTGTAGATAGATTAGGGTTAATTCTTTTAAACTATTTTTAAATCATTATGAAGATCATATCTTCACCTTGTGCGGGTAGATAGTCTCCTCAAATCTAATATTCGTGGATTTGTTGAAGGTTCGATGGAAGCCGCACACGTGTCCGGCCTCTACGGGTATCCACACGAAGTAGTGAACCGATCGAAGCTTTCGTATCTCCCCGGGGTGCTAGCTCCCTTACAGAGATAACTTTTGATGGCTGATATCCTATCTTTTGAATCAACTCTTGATTGCCTTGAGAAGAGGAAGAAGGAAGTGCCTAGGAAGAAGATCTAAAGGCCCTTTCACAGCCTTTTCTTTTTTCCTTGCGTTGGAATCAAATGGAGGAAGAAGGAGGCCACGCCAAGCTTCCTTTTCTCCTTGTTTGCTTGCGGCTCAAAGGAGGAAGAGGGGAGGAGGGGTTCATGGCTGAAAAGGGAGGAAAATCATCTATATTTTGCAGCCCCTTGAAGCCCTCCTTTTTGATGGCAAGTGGATAGAGATGAGCTCCTAAATTTTAGGAGCTCATCTCTATCTCCTTTTAATTCAAAATAGGAGGGGCATACGCCCCTCCTTCTTTCCTCACGCCATCAGCCAAGGGAGGGGCGTACGCCCCTCCCTCTTATCCCCTTTGGTTGGCCCCACTTAATCAAATTAAGTGGGGATTGGGTTAGGACTAGTTCTAGGTCCAATCCTATTCAAAATAGGATTAAGTGCGCCCATTTCAATTTCCTCCAAATCCTAATCTAATTAGGATTCAATTGAACCATGACTCTATTGAACTCTTCAATCCTAATCCAATTAGGAGTCATTGGATTAATTAGATTAAAATTAATTAGGACTTAAAAACTCCTAATCTAATTAGGACTTATTAAATTTCAGCCCTAAACCAATTAGGACTTTAGAAATCCTACTCCAAGTAGGATTCTAATTTAGTTTGAAATCCTAATCCAATTAGGACTCTAAGAATCCTACTCCAAGTAGGACTCGTGATCAAGTCCAATTAATTGAATCCAATTAATTAAATTAAATTGCAATCCAATTGCAATTGTTCCTTCTTCAACTCACTAACTCTTAGCGGGTTAACCAATTATCAATCAAATTAATTATTTGTGATTCCTAATCATAATTCAACCATCGGATCGGTCAATACCTCTAATGTATGTGATCCCATAGATTCTATTCTGTCTGGTAGTGAGATATATTGCGATCCCTATCACAATATCATTGAAAACTCCTTTCAATGGGTTGAAACAATTCTAACTCAACTCACTAGGGATCATCGACCATCAAGATGGTCCCTGTGGGTCTCACCATCCACTAGTGATACCTAGCAGCATGTAGTGGCTACCTAGCAGAATGGAATGATGAACCTCTAGGTGCAGTTTTCGTATGATACAGTTCTTCTATCATGGATCCCTACAGAACGGAGGTCATGGATAACTCGTCAAACCCCGTCGTCGTCTAGATTTACTCGACTTGAGTTCGAGAGTGGAAAACTCTTTCTCTACTGTATATACTGCCCTAGCCAAAGTCTTAGAACTCAGTCTTATAAATCACATAGGATCACTCCTCATCTATCAAGGTCGATAGATTCCATGTAAGTGCATACCCTACTCCTACAGTGAACCTACTGCAGCCAATCTACACTACAAGGACCCATATGACTAGAGACCATGTATATGTACAGTCAAACTACAATAATCTCACTGTGAGTAGCCGAAGCATTGCAGGTTAAAGGACCAGTCATACTATTGCAACATCAAGCAAGTCACTGATGAGTGGATAGACATCCAAGTGACTTCTTATCTTGGTCACGCTCAGTACCCTTGTTCTCTAACAAGCACCTGCACTATCACTTCAGTGTCTCTACACTGTGGACTCGAGTCTCGTCCATCCATAAGAAAAGCGATCTATGCACTGATCTCATCGGATCGATCACCGTCCTTGTGATGATCCATTGATCAGAAGCATTTAGAAATTAATCACCAATGATACATGGCTCAAATTTTCAACTCTTGAGAATATGTATCATCATCTTATTAATTTCTTGGACGATTCATAGACACATAAACAATATGAATGAAAAATATGCCCATTTATTATTCAATAATAATAAAGTCAAGTACAAAATTATGTTCCGGAATTAATAATATGTCAGCCAGATTGACTTCTAGGGCATACATCTAACAATCTCCCATTTGCACTAAAGCCAATAAGTCATATATCTAAGTTTCATCTTCTCAAGGTGGGCTTCAGTCTTCTGCTGACTTAGCTGCTTAGTGAGCGGAGTCTACTCTCTGCACCTCGACATATTTCTTCTCGAGGTAGTCGCGTATGAGGTGAAAGCGCGGCTATATATGCTTGGACTTCTGATAAGACCTTGGCTCCTTAGCGAGAACTATGGCGCCATTATTACCGCAATAGAGTATTATGGCATCTGATGGCATTACATCTAGCTCTGCAATGAATTTCTTGAACCAGAAAGCTTCCTTTGCAGCTTCAGAGGCGGCGATATACTCAGCTTCTATGGTAGAATCAGCTATAATCGGTTGTTTGGAACTCTTTCAATTTACCGTACCACCATTGTACAAGAATACATATCCAGATGTAGACTTTCTATCATCAATATCAATCATAAAGTTTGAATCTGTGTATCCTTCTACCTTTAACTCTGATGCTCCTCCAAAGACCAAGAACAAATCTTTAGTTCTTCTCAAGTACTTAAGAATGTTCTTCACAGCTGTCCAGTACTCTTCGCCTGGATTCGACTGATATCTGCTAGTGACACTCACAGCAAGGGCTATATCAGGTCGTGTACACAGCATGGTATACATGAGGCTCCTTATTGCAGAAGCATAAGGGATCCTACTCATGCGTTGAATCTCTTCAGATGTGTTGGAGCACATCTTCTTGGAGAGATAAATTCCATGCCTAAGGGGTAACATACCCCTTTTTGAGTTTTCCATGCTGAACCTCTTCAGTACCTCCTCTATGTACATCTTCTGTGAAAGGCCAAGCATCCTCTTAGATCTATCTCTATAGACCTTAATCTCCAAAATATAGGATGCTTCCCCAAGGTCTTTCATGGAGAACTCTTTTGACAACCAGACCTTGACCGAGGTTAGCATGGGAATATCATTCCCAATTAAGAGGATGTCGTCCATGTACAATACGAGGAACATGACAGCACTCCCACTAACCTTCTTATAAACACACGGTTCCTCTTTATTTTTGATGAAATCAAACAATTTGATAGCATCATTGAAACGAATGTTCCAACTCTGAGATGCTTGCTTTAGTCCATAGATGGACCTTTGCAGCTTGCAGACCTTTTGATCTCCATCACTGGAAGTGAAATCCAACGGCTGCTCCATATAGATATCTTCATCAAGACATCCATTCAGAAAAGCAGTTTTCACATCCATCTGCCATATTTCATAATCATGAAATGCTGCAATGGCAAGTAATGTTCGAATAGATTTTAGTATGGCTACAGGTGAAAAGGTCTCCTGATAATCAATGCCTTCGTGCTAACTATACCCTTTCGCCACTAGCCTTGCTTTATAGGTCTTTACCTTTCCATCCGAACCTATCTTTCTTTTGTAGATCCATTTACATCCAATAGGTACAATACCTTCCGGTGGATCCACTAAGGTCCAGACTTGGTTGGAATACATGGAGTCTATCTCTGACTTCATGGCTTCCGGTCATTTCTCGGAATCGATATCTGATATCGCCTTGTTGTAGGTATTGGAATCCTGTACGTGTTCCCTATCTTCCATGAGGAACATTTTCTCAGTATCCTCTATAAGCATACCTAAGTATCTATCCGGAGGATGGGAGACCTTACTAGATCTACGAGGTGGAGGAGAAACTTCATGTACTGGCTCTATGTGAATAGGTTCTGTAGGTTTCATGACTCGTTGCTCTTCAGAGACTCTCTCTTCAAGCTCAATTTTTCTCCTACTGCCTCTATCAAGGATAAACTATTTTTTCAAGGAGATGGCGTATCGGCTCACAAACACATTGTGATCCTCTGAGACGTAAAAATTATATCCTAATGACTCTTTAGGATATCCAATAAAACGAGCACTTATGGTCCTAGCCTCTAACTTGTCCGCCTGTAGTCGCTTAACGTGGGCCGGACACCCCCAAATCTTGAGATGATCAAGACTCGGCTTCTTATAATGCCATATCTCATACGGTATGGTAGGAATAGATTTAGAGGGAACTCTATTCAATAAGTAAACTGCGGTAAGTAAGGCATCTCCCCAAAGAAACATAGATAAATCAGTGAAGCTCATCATGGATCAAATCATATCCAATAGAGTCCGATTCCTCCTCTCTGACACCCCGTTGAGTTGAGGTGTACTCGGAGGCGTCCATTGTGAGACTATGCCATTTTCCTTGAGATAGTTCCGGTATTTTTCACTAAGGTATTCTCCTCCTCGATCTGATCGAAGAGCCTTAAGAGGTTTTTCAATTTGTTTTTCTACTTCATTTCTGAACTCTTTGAACTTTTCAAAAAATTCATATTTGTGTCTCATAAGATACACATACCCATATCATGAATAATCATTCGTAAAGATAATGAAGTACGAATAACAGCCCCTGGCTAGCACATCGAATGGGCCACACACATTAGTGTGAACCAGGGTAAGTATTTCAGTGGTCCTCTCCCCATGTCCTACAAAGGGTAGTCTAGCCATCTTTCCTTAAAGACAGGACTCGCAAACTGGATATGACTCGAAAGTCAATGAGCTGAGAAGCCCATCTTTTTTCATTTTGTTCATTCTGTCCTCTCCAATATGGCCAAACCTGAGGTGTCACAAATACTTTTGGTTTATCTCATCTCTGGATCTTTTGGATCCTATGGCACTCACTACTTGCTCAGACACATTCACAGACACATCGACATGTAAGTGATAGAGACTGTCAATCATGAAACCACGTACAACTAATTTATTTCTGAAATAAATAGAACAACAGTCTTTGTCAAATGTAAAAATATGACCATCCTGTGCTAAACTCGAAACAGAAATCAAATTTCTGCTAGCAGCAGGGACATAATAACATTCTCTAAGCAATAAACTAAAACTAGACGGTAGTCGCAGAGGATAGGTGCCCCTTCAGAAGCAACTCTTGCCCCGTTGCCAATCCGAAGGGTTACTGCACCTTCCACCAGCCTCCTACTTCCTTTTAGACCCTGCATAGTAGTGCACAAATGAGCACTAGAACCAAAATCTATAATCCAACTAGAAGTAGAAGAAATCGTAAGGTTAGTTTCAATTACGAGCAAGTCTAACATACCTTCTGAAGGTGTCTGCCTTTTTGTTCTTCAGGCTCTCGAGGTATGAAGGGCAGTTCCTTTTCCAGTGGCCATCGACATTGCAGTGAAAACATTTTTCTTTATCATTAGCCTTTTTCTTTTCAACTTCCTTCTCTGGCTTCTTGTTTTTCTTCTGCTTCTTTGCAGGCTTCTTTTTCTTCCAAGTAGACTTTCTCTTGGAACCAGAAGTCATCTCAGCAGTAAGAATAGAGCCCCTTGAACCTTTCAAGGCCCCCTCAGCAGTTACCAACATGTTCAACAATTCAGTCTTAGTGCATTCAATCTTATTCATATGATAGTTTACTTTAAACTGCCCAAATAAATCAGAAAGGGATTGCAGGATCAGATCTATTTGCAATTTCTTGTGCATGGTCATATCGAGCTTCTCAAGCTCTTCTAGGTCCTTGATCATAATCAGACCGTGATCATGGACAGATTGCCCCTCGCGCATCTTTGCCTTGAAGAGCCTCTTGGACACTTCAAAGCGTGATGTGCGGCTCTGCTCACCATACAACTCTTGCAGGTGTGCCAGTATCTCCCTAGCAATCTTCATATTCTCATGCTGGCATTGGAGTTCATTAGTCATGGATGCCATGATATAGCACTTGATCCTAATGTCATCATCCGTCCATTTTTCATGCGTCTCACGCTGATCATCGGTCGGACGTGATGGTAACCTGGGGATATCATTCTTGAGTACATATCCTATTTTCTCGCAACTCAGAACAATTTTGAGATTTCTAAGCCAGTCTTTGTAATTGGTCCCGGTCAGTCGGTTGGTCTCAAGTATACGGATCAAAGGATTCGAAGCTGACATTGTGATCTGTAGAGAGTAAAGATTCTAGTTAGACTTTGTACTGGATCTTAATTTGTTCTAGGAACTTTTAAAACAAATGTGCTCCCACTATTTTTTCGAATCCCTCATACTCCCCTGATGGAGAAACGAAAACCCTATGCGACTAGGGTTTCTAGTGGGTACTGCGGTCTCACCGATTTACATGCCGCCTCACCTAACAGTTATTGGTGACATATAAATGGATGAGTGTACAACTCTTGTACAATGCTTCTCAAGCAAATTGCAGTAGTACTTGGTCTCTAAGTCGTGAAGATCTCACCTAACAGTTATTGGCCCCATTACTTAGTTAAGTCAGACCCACTGTATAACCGCAGAAATAAAGTCGTCATTTGGTCCTCACCTAACAGTTATTGGCGCTCAACCCCATCTTTATCCCGCAACATCTCATGTCTAATAGAAAGGTCCAGTCCCTCGATGCAACTTGCCCACTGTGTCCAGCCGAGACAAATCAACATCGGAAAGATCTTAGCAACTCTACTACGGTGGAAGATCTATGGACTTAATATTGCATAATCATATCTTAGTGTTTGCAACCTTGAGCTCTTCATAAGAGGTAATCAAGCAATTGGCCAGGTAAGCAGGTGGGAGGCTCCCCTTACTCGGAGAGTAAGGTTCTAATTAAGTAACTACCTTTTAGGCTTGCCGAGACACCAATTAGATCAATTAATCTAATATGACTAGCTCATATTGGTTCACTCTCGACTGATTAAGGAGGTTTGTATTTAGGTCTCTCTCGATCGACTATTCACATCTCATGCAAATATTTATCTACCCGCATAGACATAAGCATAAACATCCAGGCATAATATCAACAAATAAATATAACTGGTGATGATCATGGATCCAGGATGGGGTCATTTTACAAGCACATGCATGTCAATTGGTTAGATCGTCTTCGACTCTTGACTCGATCTTAATCCCCTAGGTCCAATTGTGATCAACTCCTTGATCCATCTTCAATCAACCTTTGATCTCGATCTGCACATGTTGAGCTTGTTGATGTACGTATCGATCAACCATCGACATGCAACATACATCACAGATTACATCCCAGATTGCTTTAAAAAATTAAATAAAATAAAAATAAATTACTACCCTTTTTCATGAGACACGTAGGTCTCTAATACATGAATTTAAGATGCATGCAGGCATCTAAAAATTAAAATTACATGCCATCACATAGCATCACAGAATATTTCAGCACATTCAAGGGTCCATCCATGATCATCACCATACGCATCTCATGCATAAATATTATTTTCAGATCTGTAATTTAACTGATTATTTCATCTCATGACTTGCTGATCATGCAAGATATGATTTTAAACATTTGTATTCAGATTATCAAAGCAATAGAATCATTAATCTAAGCATCCAAAAATCAGCATGCAGAAAAATAAGCAAGCTGAAAATTCTGCATGCAGAAAATTTAAGCAAGCATAATCCTTTAAATTTCAGATCTAAATTGCCTTTAATGATTAATCCTAATCTTAATCTACATAACCATGGCTCTGATACCACTGTTAGGATCCCATGCATGTCGCAGAAAAATCAAAAAATTTTCAGATCGCAGCGGAAGGCATGCGCGAGATCCCGTTAATCGTATAAATGTATTTTTAAAACTTCATTTGTAGATAGATTAGGATTAATTCTTTTAAACTATTTTTAAATCATTATGAAGATCAGATCTTCACCTTGTGTGGGTAGATGGTCTCCGCAAATCTGATATTCATGGATTTGTTGAAGGTTTGATGGAAGCCGCACATGTGTCCGGCCTCCACGGGTATCCACACGAAGTAGTAAACCGATCGAAGCTTTCGTATCTCCCCGGGGTGCTAGCTTCCTTGCAGAGATGACTTTTGATGGCTGATATCCTCTCCTTTGAATCAACTCTTGATTGCCTTGAGAAGAGGAAGAAGAAGGAAGAGCCTAGGAAGAAGATTTAAAGGCCCTTCCGTAGCCTTTTCTTTTTTCCTTGCGTTGGAATCAAATGAAGGAAGAAGGAGGCCACGCCAAGCTTCCTTTTCTCCTTGTTTGCTTGCGGCTCAAAGGAGGAAGTGGGGAGGAGGGGTTCACGGCTAAAAGGGGAGAAAAATCATCTATATTTCGCAGCCCCTTGAAGCCCTCCTTTTTTATGGCGTGTGGATAGAGATGAGCTCCTAAATTTTAGGAATTTAGGAGCTCATCTTTATCTCCTTTTAATTCAAAATAGGAGGGGCGTACCCTCACGCCATCAGCCAAGGAAGGGGCATACTTTATCCCATTTGGTTGGCCCCACTTAATCAAATTAAGTGGGGATTGGGTTAGGACTAGTTCTAGGTCCAATCCTATTCAAAATAGAATTAAGTGTACCCATTTCAATTTTCTCCAAATTCTAATCCAATTAGGATTCAATTGAACCATGATTCTATTGAACTCTTCAATCCTAATCTAATTAGGAGTCATTGGATTAATTAGATTAAAATTAATTAGGACTTAAGAACTTCTAATCTAATTAGGACTTATTAAATTTTAGCCCTAAACCAATTAGGACTTTAGAAATCCTACTCCAAGTAGGACTCTAATTTAATTTGAAATCCTAATCCAATTAGGACTCCAAGAATCCTACTCCAAGTAGGACTCATGATCAAGTCCAATTAATTAAATTAAATTGCAATCCAATTACAATTATTCCTTCTTCAACTCACTAACTCTTAGCGGATTAACCAATTATCAATCAAATTGATTATTTGTGATTTCTAATCACAATTCAACTATCGGATCGGTCAATACCTCTAATATGTGTGACCCAATAGGTTCTATTCTGTCCGGTAGTAAGATATATTGCGATCTCTATCATAATATCATTGAAAGCTCATTTCAATGGGTTGAAACAATTCCAACTCAACTCACTAGGGATCATCGACCATCAAGATGGTCCCTGTGAGTTTCACCATCCACCAGTGACATCTAGCAGCATGTAGTGGCTACCCAACAGAATGGAATGATGAACCTCTAGGTGCAGTTATCGTATGATACAGTCCTTCTATCGTGGATCCCTACAGAATGGAGGTCATGGATAACTCGTCAAATTCCGTCGTCTGTCATATATCTAGATTTACTCGACTTGAGTTCGAGAGTGGAAAACTCTTTCTCCAGTGTATATACTGCTCTGGCCAAGGTCTTAGAACTTAGTCTTATAAATCACATAGGATCACTCATCATCTATCAAGATCGATAGATTCCATATAAATGCATACCCTACTCCTACAGTGAACCTACTACAGCCAATCTACACTACAAGGATCCATATGACTAGAGACCATGTATATGTGCAGTCAAAGTATAATAACCTCACTGTGAGTAGCTGAAGCACTGCAGGTCAAAGGACCAGTCACACTATTGCAACATCAAGCAAGTCACTGACGAGTGGATAGACATCCAAGTGACTTCTTATCTTGGTCACGCTCAGTACCCTTCTTCTCTGACAAGCACCTGTACTATCACTTTAGTGTCTCTACACTGTGGACTCGAGTCTCATCCATCCATAAGAAAAGCGATCTGTGCACTGATCTCATCGGATCGATCACCGTCCTTGTGATGATCCATTGGTCAGAAGCATTTAGAAATTAATCACCAATGATACATGGCTCAAATTCTCAACTCTTGAGAATATGTATCATAATCTTATTAATTCCTTGGACGATTCATAGACACATAAACAATATGAATGAAAAAGATGCCCATTTATTATTCAATAATAATAAAGTCATGTACAAAATTATGTTCCAGAATTAATAATGTGTCAGCTAGATTAGCTTCTAGGGCATACATCTAACAACATCTGTTGGACTGGGAGTTGGTTTGCCTTCCGACTAGGGCGGGGGAGGTGTTGATCGCCTGGCATGCAGCCAGAGTTCTTCTAGAGCCTCAGTCTCTGTGGAGTCGGTTGATTGTTGCCCAATATGGTCCTTTTGGGTGTGGTGTGACCCCGTCTAGGGATCGGAGGGCTTCACCTATGTGGTGTGAGATCAGTAGGTTTGTGCTTTTGGTCCTCTCGAGATGCAGATGGTTGATTGGTGATGGCTAGATGGTGGACTTGGCAGAGGATGCTTGGGTAGATGAACTCCCTTTGCGGCGATGGCTAACCCTTGTTAGTGCTGAGGCTGGGGATGGACTCTGGGTTTGTGACCTTCTCCTTTCTGGAGGTAGGGGGTGGGACACTCTCCGGATTGATCAGTTGTTCGGGAAGCCATTTGTGGAACGGATTCGGTCGCTCCCAGTTCTAGGGCACCCTTGCCCGGATGTCCGGGTATGGAGTACTTCCTGCAGGTCCAGAGTCAGTGTGGCCGATGTTTGCTGTGTTATTCAGGATGGAAGGCAGTTGGAGGTGGATTTTGGCTGGATTTGGCGATTTGATTTGCACCCTGGAGTAGCTTTATTTCTCTAGAAGGTCGCTTGGGGCAGACTACCAACGAGACTCCTACTGCATGGGCGGGGCATGGGTATCCACCCCTAATGCCTAGAGTGTTAGAGTGATGATCTTTAGACCACACTATCTTTTAGTGCCACTGAGCTAGGAGGGTCTAGAGGTGGGTGGGGTTCCCTACGATGCTCCGGACCCATGCAGTGTCCTTCCTTTAGATTCTTCGATGTTTGGCCAGGGCCTTGCAGTCCAGACCGGGGGCAGTTCGAGCAACCTATACTGCTTACCAGATCTGGCTCACAACGAACGCATGGACATTTGGGGGGAGCTGCCCCTCTCCGGAGGTGGTGGTGGAGAGGGCACGATTGCTGTCGGTGGAGGCCTCACAGGCGATCCGGCCGGATAGACCTTTGACAGCTCGAGATATCAGGGGCTCCTCATTTACTTGTGGAGCATTTTGCTTGGTGTTTTTCACTAGGAGCCCCCACCCTCGAGTATTCTCAAGATCAATTTTGATGGATGTATCCTAGAGGGAGGTAGGAGGGGTGGTGTGGGCTTTATCATTAGGGCCTCAAACTCCAGGGTGATTGTTGCCGAGGGCTGCCACTTGTTGATACTTTGGTGCCTGGGGCGGAGCTGCGAGCGGCCTAAAAGGGTTTGTGCTATGTTCGACGTGCCTGACGTGAGGAAGAGATCTTGCTAGGGGGCAACTCTACGATAGTATTGGATGGATCCAGCAGATGCTCGAGGGGTCGGAGATTACCACCCGTTGCTAAAAGATATTCAGGCTATGGTTTCTGATGGGTTGGTGCTTCAGGCGAAGCACGTATTTAGAGAGGCCAACGGGGCCACAGATTGGGTGGTCTCTTTTGTTGCCAACCATTCGGAAGACCACCTATGGGTGGGGGAGGCGGAGTTGCCCCGTGCACTCTGTGATGTACTGCTTTTTGATTTTTTTGGCTGTATTCATACACGCTATGTATGATACTTCCACTTTTAGCCAAAAAAAAAAAGAAAAAATGAGAGATTTTTTGATGCGGGATGAATGCGAGGGATTTGAACATAAGGGTTATCAGTAAGTTATGTTGATTAACTAGCCTAATTGCACCAAAAAATTAAGTCACATATGATCTAAGAAAGCATTATCATGAGCATAGTAATTTTAGGACTAGTTACCCGCATGTACTAATTCATTTAGGACTTAGAGTAATGGACCGTTGTGGTTGAGAAACCACTAGATTAGGACACTTTTTTCAGTAAATCAGACCTAGAGTTGAGGCTTACCAAACATTGAACTTCTGGAATTCTTCTGGAGGAGGATCCTTGATCTCACTCTCGAGGGTTGATGATTGGATAACCAAGCTTCATCTTCCGTTGCAACAGGGCCCCCTTGCTATTGGTTTGGAAGGATAATAGACTCAATGACATGGAGTACTTTAAGGACCTGCAAAGAAATAGAGATTAGAGGTTTGGCGTGAGAGAGGAATGAAAATCACAAAAGAAAAGGGAGGCGAGAGAAAATAGGGCTGCGGTGGATGTGGAAGTGGCTTTAGGGCCTCACGCCCAACTTGGAACAAGGACCTCACGCCCAACCTTCTGTCAAGGTGACAAAGCAAGATTGCTAAGGAAGAAAGAAGCTCTTTTTATTCATTCATCAACTGCCATTACAAGATGTCATGAGGAGGTATTTATAGACTTTCCTCATGATTTGAAATTTAAATACATAATGAATGGCGCCCCACATTTGAAGGCTTGATTGCTAGAGAAAAGGAAGAAAAGTTGGTCGGCTTTAAGGGGGAGGTTTGAAGAGTTGTTGGCTCCCTTTTGAAATTTTCTTGCATTTGAATTGTGGCCGACCTCTTGGATTTTGAATTTGGATGACGTGTCAACTTGTATGAGGTGGCATGGTGATTGGTTCTTTTGATTTTGATTCTTCCATTTGGCATTATCCTCTTGGTTGAGATGATTGCTGATATGGTGTTGAGGTGGCGTCTGGTTGAGATGATTGCTGATGTGGTGTTGAGGTGGCGTCCCAATAGGTGGCACATAGCATGTTGCATAGGGATTGGTTCTTCTGATGAGGTGGTATGACGTTGCATTGGTTCCTTTGATGAGATGGCATGATGTGGTCGGCTCCTTATGCTTGACTTCATCCTGGTTGGCGTGCTTCCATTGGTTGGAGTGGTGGTGAGGTGGCTAGTTGATGTTGATGTGGATGCCGAGGTGGTGCTCCAAGGGTGTGCAAAAGGTGGTGGTAGAAACCTGACATGGCTTGCTTTCTGACTCAATGATTTTATTTACAGGACTTGATCAAATTTAAGTTAGCCACAGTGACCTTGAGTTAATTGATTGGAGTCTTTTCCGGATTCTGGTGCCCGCACCAATTCTTTCGGGGTGGGAAGAATTCGACTCTGTCGAACAGGGGTCAGTTTGGCTGTGGTACTTTTCTAGTAGATCTGGGTTGAGTCTCTGTAGGTCCTCTCGAGTAATCCATGAATTATCATATTCTGGTCAACCCTCCCAGTGAACCAAATAGCGTTGGTACCCTTTGTTCCGGATGGTGATAGCTTGATCATCCAAGACATGTTCAACCCTATCTCTCGATTCTGGAAATGTGGCTGGAGGGCACTCAGGTGTGGGTTCACTCTCCATGGGAACATGATCAAAAGGCTCACTAGGTATCAATGTTGGTCCGTTATACTCTATAAGGTCTGAGATGTTGAAGGTCAAGCTAATACCAAAATCAAGGGGTAAGTCAACCATATAAGCGTTAGGTTCAATTTTCTTTAATATCCTAAATGGACCTGCACTGCGGGCATGCAATTTTTTCATAGTTCCCGGGGAAAACCTTTCAGGTTTAGTCTAATCATTACATAGTCTCCTTCAATGAATTCTTTAGCCCGTTTGTGACGATTAGCTGCTTGCGCATAAGCTTTGTTACTCATGTCAATTTTCTTACTAAGTTTCTTATGTAAATTCCTGACATGTTGTGCATATGATTTTGCTGTCTCTGAGACTCGTGAATGTGAGGGTAATGGAATAAGATCTACAGGTTTCCTAGGTTTATATCCATGGAGAATCTCAAAGGGACTCTTTCCTGTGGATCTATTGACTGAGCTATTATAAGCGAATTCAGCGCGTGATAATAAGAGATCCCAGTTTCCTAGGTTGTCACTGACAAGGCATCTCAATAAGTTTCCTAGACTCCGATTAACGACTTCGGTCTGATCATCAGTTTGAGGGTGGTAGGCAGTGAAGAATTTGAGTTTGGTTCCTAGCATAAGCCAAAGGGTCTTACAGAAATAGCTAGTGAACTTAACGTCTCTATCTGATACGATGGTCTTGGGTAAACCATGTAGCCTAACCACTTCATCTAGAAAAAGTTTAGCTATTTTTGAGGCATCATAAGTCTGGGAACAAGGTATGAAGTGTGCCATTTTGGAGAATCGGTCTACCACGACATATACTGAATCATGTTTTCTCAGGATTTTGGGTAATCCTAACACAAAGTCCATGCTAATATCTTGCCAAGGGCATTCGGGGACTGGTAGGGAAGTGTATAGACCGGTGTTTTGTTGTTGTTGCTTTGCTATGGTGCAGGTTCGACATCGGGCTACTATTTGGGCAACATTTTTTTTAAGACCTGGCCAAAAGAACTGGTCTTCGACTTCTAAGATGGTTTTGTTCCTACCAAAGTGACCAGCTAGGCCTCCTGCGTGGATTTCCCAAACTAGAAAGTCTCGGATGGAGGTGCGGGGAATGCACAACTTATTTTCTTTGAAGAGGAATCTGTCGTGAATGGTAAAATCGTGGAATTGGCTCAAGGGTCCTTGACGGATTGATTGGTGGATTTTCTTAAAGTCGGGGCAATGTTCATACTCCTTAAGCCTTTCAAAACCTATGACTTCGGTACTAACAGAAGTGAGGAGCATAGATCGTCTACTAAGGACGTCGGCAACACGGTTTTCTTTTCCAGCCTTATGTTTCAGGGTGAAGGTATAGGTCTGGATGTACTCTACCCATTTCGCATATCTAGGGTTCAACTTTTTCTGAGAGTTGAGAAAACGTAGGGCTTCATGATCGGAGTATAGGACAAACTCTAGTGGCAGAAGGTAGTGTCTCCAATACCTTAGGGCTTGGACCACTGCATACAACTCTCTATCGTAGGTAGAATACTTTAGCTTGGCGTCGTTTAATTTCTCACTAAAGAATGCTACTGGGTGGTTTTCTAGACTTAGAACGCCTCCAATCCCGACTCCTGATGCGTCACAGGCAACCTCGAAAACTTTGGAAAAGTCGGATAATCTCAATATAGGTGCTTGTGTCATCTTGTCCTTAATCTCTGATGACCCAAAGATTGATTCATAGATTGATTTTGATGATCACAACACCTTGAAGTATAGATACTAATGTTTATGTTGCAAGGAGAAAGATATTTATTTTGCAAGGAACATAGCAAGTTGGAAGAACACAAGAAGGCCTCCAAAAGCACTCAAGAAAAGTTAGAAGAAAGCTACAATTCATTGGCCCAACTTTAAAGTTCAAAAGATTCAAATTGGAGGAGCAAATTCAAAGGAAAATTCAAAAGAATAGTCTTCGAGTCGACTCCTGAGGAATTCGAGTCGACTCCAATGGTTGCCGGGTCGACTCCAAAGAAAGCGAGAGTCGACTCTCAGTGGTACACAAGGAAAAACTCAGAGAAGCAGTTTTTGGACACTGAGATTCGAGTCGACTCTCACAAAGTCCGAGTCGACTCCAAAGACAGCGCAACCCCAAGACAGAAGACGGTATTTTCGTCTCTGAGAGGCGAGTCGACTCCAAGACAAGTCGAGTCGACTCCAAGGCAGCGCGGCTCCAAAATACAGAGGATCAGTTTTCCGACTCTGAGATTCGAGTCGACTCCCAGACAGCTCGAGTCGACTCCAAGGCAGCGCTACACTAAGATGGCAGAAGACCAACTTTCGGAAACTGAGAGCCGAGTCGACTCCAAGGAAGTTCGAGTCGACTCCAAGACTGGATGAGCCAAAAGACAGAGGATCGGAAGTTCGGGCTCTGAGATTCGAGTCGACTCCCAGGACAGTCGAGTCGACTCGAGTGGATCAAATTCAAAATTGGATCCACGGACTTCAGTGGATGAGCCGACTCCGAAATTGCCAAGTCAGCTCCAGAAGTTGGCGAGTCGACTCCAGGTTAAGACGAGTCGACTCCCAGTCGAGGCAAGCACATTAATTCAAATTTGGAACAGTGGCCGAGTCGTCTCCGGTAAAACACGAGCCGACTCCTGCAACAGGCGAGTCGACTCCTGATCGCGCGAGTCGACTCCGATCCCAACGGTCATATTGTCAGGAGGTGCAGACTGGTTCCAACGGCTCTATTTTTGTCTCTAACGGCTATATTCTTGTTTCCACGCCATCTAAAGCTATAAAAAGCAAGAAGAGAGCTTGGGGAGAACTTATGGAAGTGGGAGAGATCATCTAGGAAAGAGATCTCAAAGAGATTACAAAGGAAATCTCCCATAAGCACAAAAGGGCCATCCAAAGCGAAATAGAGAGAAGAAGAGCATCCAAGAGAATCCCAAAGCTTCCTCTCCATCCGTGTGCTGCCTCAGTGATCCTCTACCTCGTGCCAAATCAGAAGAGGGTCAAGTAAAGAAGAAGCCGAGCTCCTCCATCTTCAAAACTCGTTTGAGGGCTTCTCTTTACTCTATTTGTTTATATTGTTATATTTGCTTGCTTAAGAAGCTTTGATTTGTTTTTATTCTTTGTTTTAATATCTTGTAACTTGATTCAATCAAGGGATTGAATCAAGGGGTTAAAGGTTTGTTGGTGAGCCAAAGGGAAAACCAACGGTGTAAGGTTTGTTGGTGAGCCAAAGGGAAAACCAACGGGGTTTAGGTTTGTTGGTGAGCCGAGGGTAAAACCAACGTGTAAGGGTTCGATTGTGATCCCGGGAAAACAATCGGGGGTGGTTCTAGTCGGTGAGCCTGGGAAAACCGACCGAGTTCGTTGTTATCTCGCAAAACAACAAGTTGGGTTGTGAGCTTGTAAAACAACCGGCTGTAATCTGTAGGATTATAGTGGAATTCCCAAGAGGTCTTGGGGAGTGGATGTAGGTGCTGGGGTGCACCGAACCACTATATGTTTATTGTGTTTGTGATGCTTTTTGTCATTGTCTAACTTGCTTACTTAGATATATTGCTTGCTTAACTCGTATCTACGCATCCCTTAGTTGCAAGCATACTCAATTTACTTAATCAAGTCCCATTTAATAAATCATACTGTTGCTAAGTTTAAATTCCACTGTGCATCTATATAACTTAGCATAGTTAATCAAAAAGTCTTAGAAGTAGTTTAAAAGTTTTAAAAGACCCAATTCACCCCCCCCTCTTGGGTTGTATCTACTGGGCAACAAGTGGTATCAGAGCAGGTGCTCAAATATTATTTGTAGTCTTAACCGACTAGAGCCAAAGATCATGACAACTCAAATAGATAGTTTTCTAGGAGAAGGACAATCAATTGATACACCTCCACTGTTTAATGGTATAAACTACCCACATTGGAAAATACGCATGCGCATTTTCATTCAATCACAAAACTATTATCTATGGAAAATCATAATAAATGACCTTCACACACTCTCTCATATTAATGAGAAGGACTTAGCACAATTAAATGCTAATGCTATGAACATATTATATTGTGCTATTCAAGAAACAAAGTTTAATGAAATTTCTGCATGCTTATCTGCTAAGGAGATCTGGGATACTTTAGAAAATATTTATGATAAATCTCAGATTAGCTCTCATATGCTTCAATTATATACTAACAATGAGACTGCAGAAAAGGGTGATGAATCTCCCTCAGTCGAGTCGACTCCAAGAAGCTCAGAGTCGACTCCCAAGTTAGTCGAGTCGACTCCAATAAGGTCCGAGTCGACTCCGAGGCAAATCAGCTTCCTAAAGACAAAGAAGAAGAGGAAGCAAGAAGAAAGGAAGAAAGAGGTAAAGCGCAAGAAAGCCTTGACCAAGAGAAAGTCAGACAAGGAATTGAAAGTTAGGAGCAACAATGAACTACAAGAGGTAACTAACTTATGTCTTATGGTACAAGAAGATAAAGTAGAATCTGAATCTAATCTTACACCAAATGACTTTCATGAAAAATATTCTTATGATGAACTTTTAAATGCTTTTCATGATTTGTATAGTGAATGTAGAAAATTAGCTAGGAAAAATAAAAATCTTAAAAAGCTAAATTTGGAAATTTCAAAAGAAAGAAATTCTATTACTGAAATACAAGACAAACTAAATTCTGAAAATAAAAGTTTAAGGTCATTTTCAGAAGAATTGATTCAGAAAAATCATAGCTTAATTAAAGAAAATCAAAACTTAAGTAAAGAAATTAATCAATTAAAATCTTTTATTAACAAATTCACCGTAAGTTCAGAACGATTAAAAATGATGTTTGAAAGCCAATATGTTGCTTGTGATAAATCAAAACTTGGCTTGATTCCTTTACTTAACAATAAATCTCTAGAGAAAAAGGTTATCAATTCATCAAGCAAACCATTAAATAAGATAAGTTATTTCAAAAATGAAAAGGATGGGAATAACAACTTTACCTATCGTTCTAGTATAATTAAATCAAATGGTAAAGTTATTACTATTAAACAGATATGGGTTCCAAAAGGAACCATATGTCCTAACTCTCAAGGACTCAAGCAAGCTTGGGTACCCAAAATGAGAAAATGAGGATGTACACATAGGTGTACCAGGATACCCATGGAACAAAAGAAACTTAAAATATACTTATGAAAAGTTATTAACAAAAATCAGTAATCCTTGCATCTCATCATTATTTTTGCTTAGTATTTGATATGAATTGCTAATAGTGATCAATTTTGTGATATAGAAAATACTTTTGGAAATATGATCAAATCACTTCATAGTGTACTTTACTCACTATTGGATAAGTTGCAAAATGATTAATTTATTAAGAATAATTCTATGAATTCTCTATATGCTTGATTGAGAGTTTTTATCCATGGCATTATTGTTTATTGATCATAGATATGATAATGTGTACTTGGTATGTTTTTAAATATATGCACTATGAATACCAAGATTAAAGAAACCATCTTTAGCATACAAAATCAACTCATGCTAGTATATACTTAATCTCAAAAGACCTTGCCATTGGCTTACTTAAATTATCTTCTTAAAGGTCAAAGTTTTGCTATGCATGCTAACTAAGGAAACAACCAAAAATCATTTCTAAATCTAAAGATGTTGTTTCCATCTCTAAGTTTTCAAAAGCTTACATTGGATTTGTTCTTGGAAAATAAACTTGAAAATATTTTCTGTATTTGCTGAATCTTGTAAAAGTGTTTCAAATGATAAAGGTTTCCTAACTGTGAAGATAAAGAGTATCATGGCACAGTGTTGAAAACCAAAATCCTGATAAAGTTTATGCAGAAATTAACTATTTCAGCACCAAGGACATCTTAAGTAAAATAGGGGTAATAGAATTCTTGAAGAAATGAAAAAGACAACTGTGTATGATAGTCATCTACTTAAATGATTTTTAAAAAGCTATCATCACTGCTTGTCATACATATGATTTCTATTAGATCTATTTTTGATGAAAACTCCTTTTGATCTTCTGAAAAATGGAAAATGAACCATTGCATATCTTTCATATTTTTCAGTCGTACATGTTATGCTTGATATGTTCTTATGAAAAATAATGCCAAATCTGATAGAGATATGTCTATCCTTGGATATCATTCATCAAGCAATGTATATAGAATATTCAATGAAAAGATTTTAGTTGCAAAAATATCAAGTCGTCTTATTCTCTATGAGACTAATGATTTACTGTCAAGATACTAAGATCAAATTATATATGGTTAATCTTTTACATATAACAATCTGAAAACTTGTTAATAATTATAACAAAATTGAGTTTTTCAGAAATGCACTTAATGAAGAAAAATTGATAACTACTAAAAGACTGAATCAAGAAAAGATGAAATAGATCTTGATTCTTGCATGATTAAAAGTAAAGATCACCACTATCATTTGCTTGACTCATGAGCTTTATATTCTGTCAAATGAATGTGTAGAATTCACTCCTATGTGGTTATTTCATTAAAAAGTAGATCTATGTTAAATAACCACCATATTTAAAAATTACACATTACATATATGATAAAGCAATATGTGATTTAAAACAAGCATCAAAAGCTTGATATATAAAAGCTTAGGTAACCTTGTTGATAGAAAGTAATAGTGATAAATCTATGCATCAAAAAGAAGAATCTATGATATCTTGCTTGCTCATAGCACACATTGATGACATCATTTTTGGTTCTACTAATGAAGAGTTATATTGCAAAGTGAGTTTGAAATATGATGAATGAATTAACATCTTCTCTCAAACTCCAAATTAAGACAAACAAGAAAGGGGATCTTCATTGACCAACGTTAGTCCATAAGAAAACTCTTATAGAAGATTGGCGTGAAGAAGGTATATCTATGACCCCATCTTGTAGAAATTGTAAAGGATGAGCAAAGTAGATCTATTGTTTAAAGCTGTATTGAAGCATGATAGAATAATTATTTTATCATACAGCTAGTAGACCAGATTGTATGCTCATTATGTGACCTTGTGCAAGACTTCAATCTAACTTTAATTAATCATATTTTATTGATAACAAATACGTCATAATCTGAATTTTGATAGAAACAAACGTTTAAGATAAGTTGATTAAAACTTAGTTAACACATCTTATTGATAATTATCTTAAGCAAATAGAATCTAAACTAAATTGATTTGACCTTGATAAATCTGTCTATTGCCTCACATGCTTGTCCTTGAACTATCTTGGTTAATGAATCTATCTCTTTAGTTCAAGTGATATGTGCTTGCTTATATTTAGGCAATCTCTTGAATAAAGTGACTCAACATGCAACTATTGTCATATCTCATATTGAGTCATCTAATTAAAAAATATATATATATTGGATGAATGCTTTGTATCTTAAAGAAACTAATGACCTTCCTTCAAGAAAGAAAAATGAGAAATTTCAACTTGAAGGATATCTTCATGTAAGATACACTAAACATTCACATGCAAACAAGAGAGAGGATCTTCTTCAGCCAAAAGTTCATACATAAGAAATCTAGTAGGTATTTGACTGAAGAATGCAGAATGAAATGGTAATTCTAGATACTTCTCTCATAAATTAATTGAGCAAAGTCAATAACTTAAGTCTTATTACGACATGATTAAAGTCTTTAATTATTAATTTTTGATATCATGTCTATAATTGATTGAATTGTACTTTTAGAGAGTGTTTCATGGTTTGCCAAAACTAGAATATATCTTTGCATATGTCATAACCATGAAATACACAAGTATATGCTTAAAATTTTGATGTAAAATAACTTATGAGAAGTTATGAATCCATGAGCATAATGAAAATGTTGTTTGCATGATACACATATAAATGATACACAAGATAAATTCTTTATTCTGCTCTTTCGTGTAAATTACTTGAGAATAACAAAAAGAGAGAGAGATAAAGAAAAGAAAATGGATATTATTCAAGAGAAGTAAAATCCAAGTAGAGGCAAATACCCCAATCTTAAGGAAAAGCAAAACAAGCATAATATATTCGGCACATTTGGAAGGGATAAAATTCGTAATTAATTACACTTAAACAGGAATAGTTTGAAGTGAACTTTATAAATTTTCTATATTGCTCATCATAGGGATGGTGCCAATGGGGAGGCTAGTGGTAGTACCCGGCACTATTTGACCCAACTATTCGGTGTAGGGCATATTAGGGACGGCACAAGAGGGAGGCTAGTGGTAGTACCTCGTGCCCCTTCCAACTCCACCGGATAGGGAGCAAATAGAGTATAGAGCATAAGAAAGTTATAAATGAAAGACAAAGTTAATGAAAGTAGAATTAAGTCAATTTTTTTTTAATCACTTGAAAACACACTTTAAGGATAAAATCATTGCAAGATTATATTTAAATAGGGGGAGTTTATTTGAAAAATATTGATTTGGATCCTTGACATGCTTGTTCTTAATATTTTAATGCATGATTTAACACATGATTTATTTTGCATATGGTATGATGTCTTGATTTATTGGTTCTCAATGTTTTGTAATGCTTCATCCTTGGACAATTTGTTTGAATGTTTGAATTGCTACATAACATCTTTTGTTTGGTTCTATTGAAAAGAAATTTCAGATTTGTCGTTCACAATCATCTTTAAAATCTGAAAGTTAAATAAATTTGTAAAAAGGAGAAGAGAAAGATATCTCTATTTAGGGAAAATAAATTGATATTGATCTATCTTTCTACTTGCCTAACTTTGATACATAATGTCCTAATACTTGTTAAAATATCCTTTATTTTGTATCGAAACTCAAAATTAAACACAAAGATTCTGAAAGTGCTTTAATGTTATTGAAATATGTATTTTTCAATCGTAACAATTTAAGATGAGCTACATTGTGAAAGATACATATCTCATATTATGACTTAGAAAGCTTCTATTGAAAATCCTATGTAATTCAGAATCCGATTTTGTATAAAAGTTTAAACTCCATATGATTACTAAATAAAATGTTAATGTAAGAAAAACAGAATTTATTTTGATTGCTCCGATACGCATCCGAAACATATCATTTCTTACCTTCAAAGTATACTAATTTTGATTCAAATGATGTGTCTTACGATGATCTTGATTGCAAGTAAATATTTTTAAATATATGACTTTATTTTAATATTTAAAAAATTTATTGAGCTTCATGTATACATTGCTGAAAAACTGTGATTAAGAAATTGAGTTCTATAAATACACATACCTCAATGATCATCTATATGTTTTTTTTCTCTCCTACATTCTTAGAAACTACCATCAGAATATATATATATAGAGTGAATACTATAAATTTTGAATAATTCTAGATCACTCTACATTCTTGATAACATAGAATTTCAGTTTTATTCACGTTTATTATTAAATTCTGAAATTCAACCAAAGAAAAGAATGATTAAAGAAGAATGCATCTTTTGAGGGGGAGCTTTAGATATTCAGTATCTTATCCTAAAGAAACTTTAATTTGATGCATACCTTGAATTTTATGGATTGATTTTGATGAACCTCCTTATATTGCAAGACATGCTTTAAATTACCTTGAGATGAGTTCTATAAAGGTTGTCTTATCTCAAACCTTGAGTCTTATGAAAATAAGCTGAAACTTATAGAAAATATATTTTTGAGATTGACAATTTTATTGAACATTATCTTAGGATTCTAAACTCTTAAATGGAATGATCAATTGGGGGGGAGAAAGAAAATTTCAGAAGGAGAGGTCTTATGGAACTTAATCACATAAATCTATAACTAAAGGAGAGAGAAAGAATACTAAATGAAAAGTGATTCTAATACTCTCCAATATGTATCATCTGAAATTTAAATCTGAAAATCTTTATGATACACCTTGAGGCGTGTTATTTGGTTAGTATATCTCATGCATCACTCTTGAACCAAATTGCAAATCGTAAGAGCCTCTAATTTAATGAAAAAGGAGGAGAACAATGTATTAAATTTTCTTGAGTATCTCTTAGAAAATCTATTTTGAACCTCACTAATGAGTTTTAATTGGCTTACTCTTTAGAACTTCTATTTTGTGCCAATTCATTATTTTATGTATCAAATTGTGCTTATTTTCTAAAGGAATAAAAGAAAGTCTTTAAAAGAGCTCTAAGATGTATCACAAATTGCATGATTTCATAATTTGGTATTTGTGCTCAAATGCACTTATTATTATAAAGAACCTTTGAAGTCATTAAGAATTAATGACCCAACATGATGATATGTCTTTCACATATATAAGTTTTGATCTTTTACTCTGAAAATTAATCAAAATTGCTCTCATGTTTGATAAAATACTTAATAGATTGGGCAAAAGGTCTTAATTGAACAAGCTTTCATACTTATTATTGAAGAGAGGTTAGATTTCCACTCGTGTTTTCATTGAATATCATTTGTGGTACTTCTTGAATTAACCTAAGAGAGATTCCACCCACACTTGATTAGAAAACTATCTGTGGTATCAAATTAGAAAACTTCTTGAAATCACATTCAATGTGTTCTGCTCTGAAATTATCTTAATTGGCTCTGATCTGTGCTCACTAATCTGATTCCAATATTATTGCCTTGAGTTAAATGATTCATATCCTGGCAATAATATAACATTCAAACCAGAGTACAGTAAGGGAAAGAAATATTTGAGTGTTCTGATCTTTGTGCTTAATGTTTCACTATCTTTTTGATGCTGTCAAAAAGGGGGAGAAATATCTAAGTATATGCTTATAATGCTTTGTGATAATCAGCTTGAACTGAAATATATTGATTGTGTTAAGCTGATTAAATCTAAAGCATTATCATGAAGTATGTTTTGTTTTAAATATACATGTTGTCTACTTCATGCAACTTTGCTATGTAGTGATAATCAGCTTGAACTGAAATATATTGATTGTGTTAAGCTGATTAAATCTAAAGCATTATCATGAAGTATGTTTTGTTTTAAATATACATGTTGTCTACTTCATGCAACTTTGCTATGTATTACTTCTAGAAAACAATATCTTTTATATTGCATATACTCCAAGTTTTGTCATCATCAAAAAGGGGGAGATTGATGACCCAAAGATTGATTCATAGATTGATTTTGATGATCACAACACCTTGAAGTATAGATACTAATGTTTATGTTGCAAGGAGAAAGATATTTATTTTGCAAGGAACATAGCAAGTTGGAAGAACACAAGAAGGCCTCCAAAAGCACTCAAGAAAAGTTAGAAGAAAGCTACAATTCATTGGCCCAACTTTAAAGTTCAAAAGATTCAAATTGGAGGAGCAAATTCAAAGGAAAATTCAAAAGAATAGTCTTCGAGTCGACTCCTGAGGAATTCGAGTCGACTCCAATGGTTGCCGGGTCGACTCCAAAGAAAGCGAGAGTCGACTCTCAGTGGTACACAAGGAAAAACTCAGAGAAGCAGTTTTTGGACACTGAGATTCGAGTCGACTCTCACAAAGTCCGAGTCGACTCCAAAGACAGCGCAACCCCAAGACAGAAGACGGTATTTTCGTCTCTGAGAGGCGAGTCGACTCCAAGACAAGTCGAGTCGACTCCAAGGCAGCGCGGCTCCAAAATACAGAGGATCAGTTTTCCGACTCTGAGATTCGAGTCGACTCCCAGACAGCTCGAGTCGACTCCAAGGCAGCGCTACACTAAGATGGCAGAAGACCAACTTTCGAAAACTGAGAGCCGAGTCGACTCCAAGGAAGTTCGAGTCGACTCCAAGACTGGATGAGCCAAAAGACAGAGGATCGGGAGTTCGGGCTCTGAGATTCGAGTCGACTCCCAGGACAGTCGAGTCGACTCGAGTGGATCAAATTCAAAATTGGATCCACGGACTTCAGTGGATGAGCCGACTCCGAAATTGCCAAGTCAGCTCCAGAAGTTGGCGAGTCGACTCCAGGTTAAGACGAGTCGACTCCCAGTCGAGGCAAGCACATTAATTCAAATTTGGAACAGTGGCCGAGTCGTCTCCGGTAAAACACGAGCCGACTCCTGCAACAGGCGAGTCGACTCCTGATCGCGCGAGTCGACTCCGATCCCAACGGTCATATTGTCAGGAGGTGCAGACTGGTTCCAACGGCTCTATTTTTGTCTCTAACGGCTATATTCTTGTTTCCACGCCATCTAAAGCTATAAAAAGCAAGAAGAGAGCTTGGGGAGAACTTATGGAAGTGGGAGAGATCATCTAGGAAAGAGATCTCAAAGAGATTACAAAGGAAATCTCCCATAAGCACAAAAGGGCCATCCAAAGCGAAATAGAGAGAAGAAGAGCATCCAAGAGAATCCCAAAGCTTCCTCTCCATCCGTGTGCTGCCTCAGTGATCCTCTACCTCGTGCCAAATCAGAAGAGGGTCAAGTAAAGAAGAAGCCGAGCTCCTCCATCTTCAAAACTCGTTTGAGGGCTTCTCTTTACTCTATTTGTTTATATTGTTATATTTGCTTGCTTAAGAAGCTTTGATTTGTTTTTATTCTTTGTTTTAATATCTTGTAACTTGATTCAATCAAGGGATTGAATCAAGGGGTTAAAGGTTTGTTGGTGAGCCAAAGGGAAAACCAACGGTGTAAGGTTTGTTGGTGAGCCAAAGGGAAAACCAACGGGGTTTAGGTTTGTTGGTGAGCCGAGGGTAAAACCAACGTGTAAGGGTTCGATTGTGATCCCGGGAAAACAATCGGGGGTGGTTCTAGTCGGTGAGCCTGGGAAAACCGACCGAGTTCGTTGTTATCTCGCAAAACAACAAGTTGGGTTGTGAGCTTGTAAAACAACCGGCTGTAATCTGTAGGATTATAGTGGAATTCCCAAGAGGTCTTGGGGAGTGGATGTAGGTGCTGGGGTGCACCGAACCACTATATGTTTATTGTGTTTGTGATGCTTTTTGTCATTGTCTAACTTGCTTACTTAGATATATTGCTTGCTTAACTCGTATCTACGCATCCCTTAGTTGCAAGCATACTCAATTTACTTAATCAAGTCCCATTTAATAAATCATACTGTTGCTAAGTTTAAATTCCACTGTGCATCTATATAACTTAGCATAGTTAATCAAAAAGTCTTAGAAGTAGTTTAAAAGTTTTAAAAGACCCAATTCACCCCCCCCTCTTGGGTTGTATCTACTGGGCAACAATCTCTCTAAAGGCTTTTTCAGCTGCCTTGGTCCACTCAAAATTTCCTTTCTTAAGGCAATCAGTAATGGGGGCAACAATTGTGCTGAATCCTCTAATGATTCTCCTATAGAATGTGGCTAGACCATGAAAGCTATGAACGTCATGAATATTTTTGGGTACTGGCCACTCAATTATGGACTTGACTTTTTCGGGATCGGCAGATACTCCTTCAGTGGTCACGACAAATCCTAAAAAAATAGTCCTATGTATCATGAATTCACATTTTTTTCGATTAGCATAGAGGCTATCTTGTCTAAGTGATTGACAAACTTGTCTAAGGTGATTCAAGTGGTCATCTTTTGTTTTGCTATATATGAGAATGTCATCGAAATAGATCACTACAAACTTTCCAATGAATGTCCTTAAAACTTGGGTCATGATCCTCATAAAGGTACTAGGTGCGTTGGATAAACCGAAAGGCATTACTACCCATTCAAATAAGCCGTCCTTAGTCTTAAAGGCGGTTTTCCATTCATCCTCCGGCCTAATTCTTACTTGATGATAGCCACTCTTAAGATCGATTTTGGAGAATACCGTGGCTCCGACCATCATATCTAACATGTCGTCTAGATGGAGAATAGAAAAACGGTATTTGATGGTAATCTTATTGATGGTACGACTATCTACACACATTCTCCAAGTGCCATCTTTTTTAGGGGTCAGAAGGGCAGGTACTGCATAAGGACTTAAACTCTTCCTAATGAACCCTTTCCTAAGTAACTCGCTAACTTGCTTTTGCAATTCTTGGTGCTCTGAAGGATTCATCCTATAATGGGGTAGATTGGGCAAAGTGGCTCCTGGAACTAGGTCTATGGTATGCTAAATGTCCCTTAAAAGTGGTAGGTTGTCAGGAAGATCTTTAGGAAATACATCTTTGAACTCCTCTAAGATTTCAACCACTTCTTGAGGGTGTGCTACCGGGATTTGGTCCTGGGTCTCCTTAACAGTCAACATCCAAATGGGTGAACCTTCATTGATCTCTTGCTCTAATTTCTTAGCATTCATTTGGTTCAATCCAGGTTTCTTTTCCTTCAGACTACTACTAGCTCCCCTCTTAACGTTGTCCTTAGGTGGGGTAAGGTGAACTACAATTTTCTTTCCATTATGATTGAAGGAACATGAATTTGATCATCCAAATAGGGTAGCATCATGATCGTATAGCCATGGCCTGCCTAGGATAATGCTACTTACTCCCATAGGAAGGACATCACACCATACCTTCTCATGATAGGATTGGAATTGTATCTGGACTTGGCATCTAAGTTTAATGGGTATTGAGGTCGAATTTATCCAAGATAACTTATAGGGATTGGGATGGGGCACGGTAGGCAACCCTAAACTCTTGACGGTGTTGGTTGATATGGCGTTGACACAGCTTCCACTATCTAAGATGATTTTGCAGGCTTTTTCTCCTATTTTAATAAAGTTTTGTAGGATGTTGGTCCTACGCCAATCTTCTTGTTCTTTAGCCTGGGTCAATATACATCTCACAACTTCTAGAAATTCAGACGTCTTAATTAATTCTTCCTCTTCTTCATATTCATCTACCAAATTGGTCTCTGCTTCGTAGACTTCTTCTCCATAATTCTCTAGGGTCTCAGGATCTTCTTCTTCTACTTCTCCTATGTGTAACGCTCTAGTGGGGCATTGGATTACATAATGTCCTATTTTATGACACCTAAAATAAAGGACATTGTTTTTCTTTCTACCTTCAGGGGCCTTTCCTTTGTCGTCCCTACGAGCCTGTAGAGTGATAGGATTGGGTCTGTGTGATGGGTTTGGACTTGGGTTTGGCCTGCTTCTAGGGTTGCTAATCCTATTGGGTTCAAGTCGTCGAAAAATGGGTCCCCTCTGGAATCGTTCGCAGTCTCTGGCAATCTGGTAGGCTTGGTCTAAATCATGAATTTTTCTTAAGAACGATTTCCTTTGAATGTCCTCCTTAAGACCAGCTGTAAACCTAGACAGGGTTACGGCTTCTGACTTGATTATGTTGCACCTCATAGCGAACTCATCAAATTTGGCAATGTACTCAGATATAGTTTTTCCTCCTTGATTTAATCTTTGCCATTGATCTAGTAACCTCTGTTCGTAGGATAATGGGACGTATTTCTCTCTTAGCTTAATTTTCATCTGTCTCCATGTATTGATAGGTACTTCTTCTCTTTGCCTAGTGATCCTCTCAATATTTTTTCAGTATAATCTTGCATGTCGTGTCAACCTAAGCTTGGCAAATTTGAATTTTCTTTCTTCCGACATTTCATACCACTCAAAATATTGATCCATGTCATTTTTCCAATCAATGTATACCTTAGGGTCTAGACTTCCTTCGAAGGAGGGTGCATCAAGTCTGATACTCCTAAGGGCTCGTTCATCCTGGTCTACATGATCCTGATGTGGTCGTCGCTGATTATGTTCAGGAGTGAAAAAGTGGCGATGGGGTTGGGGTGTCAATTCAGGTAGTTCAGGTCCCACGTGGGTCTGTTGATTTTTCTCTAGGGTTCCTAGCCTTTCCTCAACTTGATCAAACCTATTGTTCAATTGTTTGAACTGCTCAGTCATAGTCCTTAGGATGGTCTCAAGATTGGGGTCCATGGCTTTAATGGGTTGTGTATGTGATGGGTTGTAGAGTGTTCCTGATCTAGTTGTCATACAAGGCTCAAGACAAAACAAAATGACTAACCTATGCTAGGGTTTGCTAAATTTAAATCAAAGACTTATCTAATCAAAATTGGTTCACCACTTGTCCAGGCCAGTTGGACCAAGAGTTCGTGTAATCGCCATTAACCATACTTAGCTGACACTAACCGCTTAACGGGGCTGGACAGATAAGATGGTAGCCACGACCCTGATCGAAACTTTTCTAGACAGCAAGGAATTAGCCAAATTCAATTAGCCTAAAGACTCGTTGTAGTTTCTAAGTTAAGTTAGCTAGTTGAGTTTTAAATTAGGCTTGGGTTCTAGATTTATGAGGGTGGTTGTTTTGGGCTAAGGAAAGATGATGAAATCCTTCCCTTATGTTGTAATTAGAGTGCCCTTAATATGATTTATGATGGATGCAACTATTTTAAAGGTCCACACAAGTTGAGATTTAAAATTTCAAATTTCAAATTACGAATTTAAATTTTTGAATTTTGAATTTCAGATTTGAATTTTAGTTTTCAGCTTTTGAATTTCAAATTTCAAATTTCAAGTTTAAATTTCAAATTTAAATTTTGGAATCTCAGATTTTTTTTTTTTGGTTTCAATTTAAGTCCCCACTTTTAATTTTGAATTTTGAATCTCAAATTTGGATTTCAGATCTGATGTTTCAAAATTTCAAGTTTTGAAATTCGGATTCACAAGTCAGATTGGAAATTTCAGATTTGGAGCCCAAATTTAGTTTTTCAAATTTAACTTTGAAATTGTTAACTTCAAATCCTAAATTTGTGGAGATCAGATCTCAACTTTAATAACTAAAATTTGGAATTAAAATTCAAAATATTAAGATTTAATTCATAAACTTAATAAGGCATGCAAACTAGGATTTTAGCATCAATGGATTTCAGCAAAGGGCTGAAATTTCAGCAAGTGTAGAATTTCTGCATAATCAATGTGCGTGTCCTAATTAGCCTGCTCTGATACCAAAAATAATGCGGGATGAATGCGAGGGATTTGAGCATAAGGCTTATCAGTAAGTTATGTTGATTAACTAGCCTAATTGTAATTGGAAATTCAGTCACATATGAGCTAAGAAAGCATTATCATGAGCATAGTAATTTCAGGACTAGTTACCCGCATGTACTAATTCATTTAGGACTTAGAGTAATGGACTGTTGTGGTTGAGAAACCACTAGATTAGGACACTTTTTTCAATAAATCAGACCTAGAGTTGAGGCTTACCAAACATTGAACTTCTGAAATTCTTCTGGATGAGGATCCTTGATCTCACTCTCGAGGGTTGATGATTGGATAACCAAGCTTCATCTTCCGTTGCAACAGGGCCCCCTTGCTATTGGTTTGGAAGGATAATAAACCCAATGACATGGAGTACATTAAGAACCTGCAAAGAAACAGGGATTAGAGGTTTGGCGTGAGAGAGGAATGGAAATCACAAAAGAAAAGGGAGGCGAGAGGAGATAGGGCTGCGGTGGATGTGGAAGTGGCTTTAGGGCCTCACGCCCAACTTGAAACAAGGACCTCACGCCCAACCTTCTCTCAAGGTGACAAAGCAAGATTGCTAAGGAAGAAAGAATCTCTTTTTATTCATTCATCAACTGCCATTACAAGATGTCATGAGGAGGTATTTATAGACTTTCCTCATGATTTAAAATTTAAACACATAATGAATGGCGCCCCACATTTGAAGGCTTGATTGCTAGAGAAAAGGAAAAAAAGTTGGCCGGCTTTAAGGGGGAGGTTTGAAGAGTTGTTGGCTCCCATTTGAAATTTTCTTGCATTTGAATTGTGGCCGACCTCTTGGACTTTGAATTTGGGTGACGTGTCAACTTGTATGAGGTGGCATGGTGATTGGTTCTTTTGATTTTGATCATTCCATTTGGCATTATCCTCTTGGTTGAGATGATTGTTGATGTGGTGTTGAGGTGGCGTCTGGTTGTGATGATTGCTGATGTGGTGTTGAGGTGGCATCCCGATAGGTGGCACATAGCATGTTGCATAGGGATTGGTTCTTCTGATGAGGTGGCATGACGTTGCATTGGTTCCTTTGATGAGATGGTATGATGTGGTGTTAGGGATTCAACCCTACGATTGCGGAATATAAGAAATAGTAGGAGAAAAAGGACACGGCAAGAAACAATAACAAACGCACAAGACACCCAAGTTTATGTGGTTCGGAGTCCCTTGCTCCTACGTCCACAGCCGCACAGATCAATACTTCACTATATAATCAAAGAAAGTTACAGAGATTCAAGAGAAGAGAACAAACTCTCTTTCTTACAGCAAAACAATCTCTCTCAAGACGAGCAACGCGTCGTCTTCCTGATGCACACAAAGGATCTCCTTTTGAAAACTTCTCGTTGATGAGTTCTAGGGTTTCTCAAGGTTGCCACACACCTCTCGTGTCCCACAAGAAGTCTATATATACCTCCCAATCTCTTACTTTGATTAGGACTTAAAAAAACCTTGGCTTGAACCCAGTTCATAACTCAGCCTCGCGTGAAAATCGTGCTCGAGTCGACTCCCGCAATTCTGCGAGTCGACTCGGCCACAGTCCATAGAAAAAGCCTCTTTGTCTGCCTGTGGGAGTCGACTCCTGGAGTTCTCGAGTCGACTCCAACACTGGGGAGTCGACTCCTATGGATCTGGAGTCGACTCCAAGACTGTGCCAAGTCTGCCTGCGTGCCAGAGTCGACTCCAAGTCTGCTGGAGTCGACTCCGAACCTTGCTGAAATTTTTTTTTCTTTGCTGATTCAACTCTGAATCTTTTCGAACTCTTTCCGGCTTGTCTTCCCTTGATCCTCCACCACCATAGTGCACATAGGGGTCTTGAAAAAAAAAGGGAATGGATCAGGCTCCACAACCCAACAACTCTCCCACTTGGAGACTGATACATCCAATTGTGCATCTATCTGAAAAATAAACAAACTTCTATATCTTGATCTGTATTCTCTGTGCAGCACCTCCATTCAACTAGCTTTGGAGGCCAATTGAGGCCATGCATAGCCTCAATTTCTCTGTAGTGACTGTCTTAGTCAACATATCCGCTGAATTCTTTGCTCCTTGAATCTTCTCAAGTAACAAACTGCCATCTTCTAGCAACTTCCTGATGAAGTGATATCTCAGCTGTATGTGCTTCGTTCTCGCATGAAACATTGGGTTCTTAGCTAAGTGAATAGCACTCTGACTGTCGCAGAATAGTACACTACAGTTCTGTTCTCTGCCCAGCTCTTTCAGAAGGTTTTGTAGCCAAATCATCTCCTTACTGGCTTCTGTAATGGCAACATATTCTGCCTCTGTTGTCGAAAGAGCAACGATCTTTTGCAATTGTGAGAACCAGCTCACTGCTGTTCCGCCTATGGTATAAACATACCCTGTGGTGCTTCTTCTAGTGTCAGTATCACCTCCCAGGTCTGCATCCACAAAACCTTGTAGTGTTTGACTGCCTTTTCTATAACACAAGCCTACATTTCTGGTACCTTTCAAATATCTTAGGATCCACTTGACAGCCTCCCAATGTTGTCTACCCGGATTGGCCATGTATCTGCTCACAGCTCCCACTGCATGTGCAATGTCGGGTCTCGTGCATATCATAGCATACATCAAGCTGCCTACAGCTGAAGCATATGGTACCCTTGACATCTTCTTCAGCTCCTCATCATCCTTGGGTGATTGCTCTTTTGAAAGTTTGAAATGGCTCGCTAAAGGTGTCTTCACAGAATCTGCATCTGTCATATTGAATCTATTCAACACCTTATCAATGTTGTTAGCTTGAGAAAGCTTCAGTGTTCCAGCCACCTTATCCCTTTCAATCCTCAGCCCAAGCATCTGTTTTGCTGCACCCATGTCTTTCATTGCAAACTTCCTTGATAGCTCTTTCTTCCATCTTTCAATCTCTTGTAGGTTCGGTCCGGCTATCAACATGTCGTCAACATACAAAAGTAAGATGATAAAACTGCCATCAAGTACCTTAAGATAACAGCAATGATCTTCTTGACATCTTACAAAACCATTGTTGATCATGAATCCATCGAACTTTTTGTACCACAACCTCGGGGCCTGTTTCAAACCATACAAACTTCTCTTCAGCTTGCATACAAGGTTCTCCTTGCTAGGGACTGCAAAGCCGATAGGTTGCTGCATGTAGATGTCTTCATCAATCTCTTCATGGAGAAATGCAGTCGTAACATCCAACTGCTTCAAATATAGATTTTCTGCTGCCACAATACTCAGAATCACTCTGATTGTTGAATATTTGACTACCGGAGAGAAAATCTCAGTGTAGTCAATACCTTCCTTCTGTTGGAAGCCTTTCACAACCAACCTTGCTTTGTACCTTTTGCTGCCATCATGTTCCTCTTTAACTTTGTAGACCCACTTGTTCTGTAAAGCCTTCTTGCCTTCTGGTAGTGAACTGAGTTCCCAAGTTTGATTTCTATCCAAGGACTTCATCTCGTCCTTCATGGCTAACTCCCACTTCACCGAATCTTCACTTTCCATGGCTTCTTCATAACACTCGGGTTCACCTCCATCTGTCAATAGCAGATAATGTAAAGAGGATGAATATCTATCCGGTTGTCTCGAGATTCTTGTTGATCTTCTCAGCTGTGGTATACTTGGTTGAGGTTGTGCCACAACAGTTTCTGAATTTTCAGGATTTTTCTGAAAACTTTTGGCAACATCTTCTTCTGTAATCTCTTGCAGCTCAACTTGCTGTTTTTCCTTGCTTTGCTCCCCTGCACTCTCAAGATCTGAAGTATTCTTGTCCTTATAGAGAACTCGCTCATTGAATATCACATCCTTGCTTCTGATGACCTTCTGGTTCTGTGCATCCCAGAACTTGTAACCAAAATCATCTGTACCATATCCAATGAAGAAACACTTTCTGGACTTTGCATCTAGCTTGTCCCTTTTCTCTGCATTAATGTGCACAAAGGAGACACACCCAAAGACCCTCAAGTGTGACAAATTTACTATTTTTCCTGTCCACTCTTCTTCAGGCAATTTGCAATCTAGGGGAACCGACGGGCCTCTGTTTATTAGATACGCTGCGGTGTTGACTGCCTCAGCCCAAAACATCTTGGGCAAACCAGCATGGATTCTCATACTATTGGCTCTCTCGTTCAGGGTTCTGTTCATTCGCTCAGCCACCCCATTTTGCTGCGGTGTGCTCCGTATTGTCTTCTCCATTCGGATTCCATTCACTGCGCAGAATTCCTTGAACTCACTGCTGTCATACTCACCGCCATTGTCAGACCTTAGTTGTTTTATCTTTGCACCAGATTCATTCTCCACCAGACTTTTCCACTTTTTGAAGGTGACAAATACCTCTGATTTGTGCTTCATGAAATAAATCCAAACCTTTCTGGTAGAGTCGTCAATGAACGTGACATAATAGTGTGAGCCTCCAAGAGATGCAACCGGTGAAGGCCCCCACACATCTGTGTGTACAAGCTCTAGCTTTTCTGTCTTCGGTGTTCTTCTACCCTTTGAGAAACTAACCTTTTTCTGCTTCCCAAATATGCAGTCTTCACAGAGACCTACATCAACAGTTTTCAGATCTGCTAGCTTGTTCTTCTTCACCATCATCTTCATACCTTTCTCACTCATATGTCCAAGTCTGCGATGCCAAAGACAACTATCTGCACCTGTTTCTGTTAATGCCACCGTATCCTTGGTGTCATTGGTCATGTAGAGAGTCCCCAACTTGTTCCCACGTGCTATCACCATAGCTCCTTTGGTGATTTTCCATGAACCACCTACGAAGGTAGTAACATACCCTTCGCTGTCAAGCTGCCCAACAGAAATCAAGTTTCTCTTCAAGCCTGGGATATGCCTCACATTCTTCAGTTTCCACACTGACTGATTCATCATCCTGATATGAACTTCACCTGTCCCCACAATATCTAAAGGCTCATCATCAGCGAGATAAACCTTTCCGAAGTCTCATGCAGTGTAGTTTAGCATACACTGCTTCCGTGAGGTGGAATGAAACGAAGCTCCAGAGTCTAGTATCCACGATTCCATAGGGCTGTCCACGCTGAGAATCAAAGCATCGTTGGCTTCATCTGTGGTTGCATTCACGGACACCTCGTTCTGCCCCTTGCTTGGATTCTTCTTTCTAAGCCAACAATTCTTCCTCGTGTGGCCCATCTTGCCACAATGCCAGCAGCCATCGCCTTTCGATCTAGACTTGCTCCTCCTCTTAGACTTCGATCTGCCACGGTTTTCACTGCGTTGCACAGTTCTTCCTCTGCCTTCAGATGTGTTCAAAATCGAACCAGATTTCACACCAGACTCCCTCCTTCTGATATCTTCACTGAGTATCAGATTTCGGACCTCCTCAAACTTCAGTTTGTTTGAGCCGCAGGAACTGCTTACAGCTGTCACCGTTGCACCCCAACTTTCTGGCAAGGAGGATAGAAGAATTAGGGCACGAACTTCATCTTCAAAACTGATTTCCACCGAACTCAACTGGCTCGTAATCAGATTGAACTCATTGATGTGATCAGTAACAGAGGAACCTTCACTCATCTTCAGATTGAATAAACGGCGCATCAGGTACACCTTGTTGGAGGCCGAGGGTTTTTCATACATATTCGACAATGCTCTCAGCAAACCTGCTGTTGTCTTCTCTTCCAAAACGTTGAACGCAACGTTTCGAGCCAACGTCAAGCGAACAACTCCCAAAGCCTGACGATCCATTAAATCCCAGTCGGCCTGTGACATATCTGTCGGTTTCATACCTTCAAGAGGTAGATGAAGTTTCTTCTGATATAAATAATCTTCGATCTGCATCTTCCAGAAACCAAAGTCTTTGCCGTCAAATCTGTCAATCTTGACCTTGCCTTCTTCAGCCGCCATTGCTCCCACTTTTTCCTTTGAACCAGATGGCTCTGATACCAGTTGTTAGGGATTCAACCCTACGATTGCGGAATATAAGAAATAGTAGGAGAAAAAGGACACGGCAAGAAACAATAACAAACGCACAAGACAATACTTCACTATATAATCAAAGAAAGTTACAGAGATTCAAGAGAAGAGAACAAACTCTCTTTCTTACAGCAAAACAATCTCTCTCAAGACGAGCAACGCGTCGTCTTCCTGATGCACACAAAGGATCTCCTTTTGGAAACTTCTCGTTGATGAGTTCTAGGGTTTCTCAAGGTTGCCACACACCTCTCGTGTCCCACAAGAAGTCTATATATACCTCCCAATCTCTTACTTTGATTAGGGCTTAAAAAAACCTTGGCTTGAACCCGGTTCATAACTCAGCCTCGCGTGAAAATCGTGCTCGAGTCGACTCCCGCAATTCTGCGAGTCGACTCGGCCACAGTCCACAGAAAAAGCCTCTCTGTCTGCCTGTGGGAGTCGACTCCTGGAGTTCTCGAGTCGACTCCAACACTGGGGAGTCGACTCCTATGGATCTGGAGTCGACTCCAAGACTGTGCCAAGTCTGCCTGCGTGCCAGAGTCGACTCCAAGTCTGCTGGAGTCGACTCCGAACCTTGCTGAAATTTTTTTTTCTTTGCTGATTCAACTCTGAATCTTTTCGAACTCTTTCCGGCTTGTCTTCCCTTGATCCTCCACCACCATAGTGCACATAGGGGTCTTGAAAAAAAAAGGGAATGGATCAGGCTCCACAACCCAACATGTGGTCGGCTCTTTATGCTTGACTTCATCCTGGTTGGCGTGCTTCCATTAGTTGGAGTGGTGGTGAGGTGGCTAGCTGATGTTGATGTGGATGCCGAGGTGGTGCTCCAAGGGTGTGCAAAAGGTGGTGGTAGAAACCTGACTTGGCTTGCTTTCTGACTCAATGATTTTATTTACAGGACTCGATCAAATTTAAGTTAGCCACAGTGACTTTGAGTTAATTGATTGGAGTCTTTTCCGGAATCTGGTGCCCGCACCATTTTTTTCCCCCTGAAAGCTTGACATGACAAGTAGTGATTGGCCCCTTCTACAATTGGTCCTTTAGGATCTAATTTCTCTAATGCTAAGGCCTCACTCTAGACACCCAAGAAAAAGACTAATCAAAGCTGAACATTAGTTTGGATGGTAGAAAATCTTAATATGTAAACAAGTGGCAGGGGTTCAGAATATGGGAGGCATCAAACTAGGTTTTCGGCCTCATCTATTAGCCCTAGGCTCCTACCTAGGTTGGTTGAGCTAAGTAAAGAGATGGTTGGCTCTTAGCCTCCTCAAGCTCGAAAAAAAACGAAAGAAAGAAAATATGGGACTATGTTATCAAATAATAATAGCCTTCATCCTTTTTTTCATGGAGGTCAAGATTATCTAGGTAAAAAGGCTCAACCTCTCAACAGTAGGTTGCAAATAAATCATGTGGCCTTGGGTCATATTTGAGCTCAAAACTGTATTTGACTTTACCATCTTCAAAGGAGAAGACCCACAGTCGGGGCAAGGTTTTCAACAATAGCTCTCTTTTCCAATTGGCTCACGTATAGGTCACACAATACTAAATATGACTTGATGAGACTCAGGAAGGCTGGATTTCAGTTTGCAACAATTAATTGAAAAATTCTAATATAGGCTAAAAAACATTGTGTTGACTAGATTTTAGGTAATGGGTTAGGCTGGGTTGCATCATCGAACCCAAGCCATTTTGGTATCCAGCCTGGCAAGCATGTTGGCCCGACCTATTTGAAATTGGTGGACCCTGTCATGACTTTTTTTTTTTTGATACAACGGTTGCTCACGCTACTCTGACGTGGGTACAACCAGTAGAATCAAGAAAAGGACGATGACTCAACATTGGGGGAGCTACCCTCTGGTCTGTTCAAAGGACCTCTCCTGAGTGCTGGCCAGCATAGACAACGACCCAATTGCGGCCCCGTTCGCTTTCCGGTACATGTGCACGATCCAAAAAATGCTGCAGTCCTCCACCATCCGTCGGAGATCGTGGAGCAACGGGTTGCTATCCCCCTTCCTTCCCTCCTCCTGAATCCAATCAATCACCATTGCAGAATCTCCCTCAAGAAGGATACACTCCGCCCTCAGCACGCCCCTCTCATAGTAGATGCCTTACCAGGTTGCCCTGAGCTCCACCCCGGCCGCTGACAAGCCGATGGTGCTTTGCCTTCTGACAGCAATCAATCTGGAGTCATAGCTCCTGATAACAAAATCAATACTTGCACTATCTCCATCACCGGCTGCACTACCATCAAAATTCACTTTGAGATGGCCTGGGGGTGGGGGCTCCCAAGAGACAAGAGCTATCCTGGGCACTGTAGCAGCATGAAGGGGGTTCCAAATGTCCTTGGCCCATCCAGAGAAAATTGACGTAGTGGCACTGGTGATCTCTGCTGCCTGAAGGAAAGCACGCTCTATAATACACCTCGAAGGCATCCACTTGCTTTCGAAGATCTGGGTGTTCCAATCCAGCCATATATGACATGCTACGTAGGCACATGCAACACCCCACGCAGTCGTCCTTGGGCTCCACATAGCCACCCTCATATGTCGTAGAAGGTCGTTGATAGAACAAACATCTCAGGCCGCTGGACCCGAGACCCGCCTCCATATATGTGTTGCCTGTAGGCAACTAATCAAGGCATGACTGATGGACTCCTCCATATCAGGGCACCTATCGCAGCTCAGAGTAATTCTGACACCCCTCCCTGCCAACACACTCCTGGTCGGTAGGTATCCTCATGCAACCTTCCATAGGAATAAGGCCACCTGGGGATGAAGGCACATCCACTAGATTCATCTGCCTTCCATCTGCCGAGTAGTTCCCCCTCCTATCACCTCCTGTAAGTCCGCTACCCGAACTTTGGACATTCCTGTGGAAGCCCAAACCAATTTATCTAATATCTCCCCCAACGGTACCGGGATAGCCAGAATCCTGTCAACCAACTCCTCCCCAAAGGCATCTCTGATCAGTGCTCCATCCCACAACCCTCCCCCTGGACCAACAAATCACTAACCCTGCAACTCTTCAACCTCACTGCGTCAACTAAGGTCGGCACTCGACTCAACAGATGCTTAGACACCCAGCTATTCTTCATGACATTAATAGATCGACCATCCCCAACGGCCTATCTGATCGCCGGACACACCACCGAAGCATGTGAACATATCTCCGTCCAAATAAAGGAGCACCTCCGCCCTGCTTGGAAGTTTGCCGCCATCGTGCAAGCCCCATACTTGGCTCTCAAAAGTGTACTCCACAGGCTCTCAGGGTCCAGGATATATCTGGCCACATGCCATACCGCCAACACCTCCCGCCACTCCACTAAGGAATGGATCCCCAAGCCACCCTGTCTGACTGGTTGGCAGACCACTTCCTATGCCATCAAATGCATACCTCCCTGTCCTCCTTTCTCTCCAAGATGAAATTCCTGAAAAGCCTCTCCAAGGATCTCAAGAATATCACCGACACCACAGTGTTTGCCATCAAGTAAACTGAATCGAGATGAGAATTGATTGCACTAAGACCACCCCATCATGGACAGTGTACCCATCTGCCACCCCTCAAGTCTCCATCTAATGCTGATCTCCATATCAACATAGTCACTGCAGTGAAGTCGGCGGCCAATGATGGGGATCCCCAAATACCGCAAGGCACCCTCCTGCTCTTCAACTCCAAGTATCTCCTTGATAGACGCCTTCACCCGTAGCTTGATCTTCGGGCTGAAGCTGACCGTAGACTTAGTCAGGTTGACTCGCTGAACGAAAGCAGCACAATAATCCTCAAACCCTAGCCGTCTGCCTCATAGCTCGCGCTAGGAGCAGACAATCATCCGCAAAGAGAAGGTTCGATATCTAGACAGCTGTCGGCACCGGCCTGTATGCCTCCACTACCTAGGACTCCGTCGCCCGCCGAAGAGCTCTGGACAAGGCATCCGAAAACAAAATGAAGAGCAGTGGGGACAACAGGCACCCCTACCTCAGTCTGACAGAAGACTTGAAGAAGTAAGTTGGCGAACCATTTACTAGGATGGCAAAGGAAGGAGACCTGACACAATCCATAACCCGACCTATCCAATCCTCATTCAAGCCAAAACTCTTCAACGAACATTGTAAGAAATCCCAACACATCTCGTCATAGGCTCTCTCCATGTCCTGCCTAATCCCATGAGGCTTCTCCAGCTCGAAGCACTCCAAAGATCGTGCATAAACTCTTGGGTGATGAGGATATTGTCGGAAATGCTCCGCCCTCCCATGAAGGCTCCCTACTTTGGGCTGATGAGCCTCGGCAAGATACTCCTCAGTCTGGCCACCAGCACCTTTGTCATAGCCTTGTACAAGGTGGTGCATAAGCTAATCGGGCGATAATGGCTTGACTCCGCAGCATCCTGTCTTTTCGGGAGAAGGGTGACAAAGGTCCTCTTCCAGTCTGCAGTCATCACGAATGTACTAAAAAACTGCTGAATGACCTCTACCATATCCTGTCTGATCACAGGCCAGTATCTCCTGAAGAAGACCGGAGGAAATCCATCTGAGTCGGAGGCTTTATCCTTAGCAAGGGACCATAATGCCTCTTAGATCTTCTCGGTAGACACAGGCCTGATCAGTGCTACTTCTTCTCTATCGAGACTTTTGTCGTTGGGCTTGCATGACTGACGAATCTTCATTTTTCATCTACATTGTCCATCTGGTGCGAAAGAACTGCTCAAATATTTACCTAATAGTATTCAAATCCTTTGTGATATGCCCATCGTCGCTAGGGGTGGCTATCGGGTCGGGTCAGATGCAGATCGGGTCAGAAAATTGTAAACCCGAACCCGATCTGTTTATTAAACAGGTCAGAAAATTACAACCTGAACCCGACCTGTTTATTAAACTAGTAACCCGATCCGATTCGTTTAACCCGTTTAATAAAAAAAATTAGGGCAGCCGGCCCTAATCTCATCCTCCCATTTAAAATTTTGCCCGTGAGAGCCCCAAATTTCAAATACCTCCACGGTGGAGAACCGCCTATTCAAAATTTCACTTGCAGCCGGCCCTACTCTCTTCCTCCCATGATCCCATCCTTCCACAAACACCCACTCCCCATGGAAGAAGACGAAGAACTCGTACTTTCTCATCGCCGCTGCCGTCGATGCCGGAACCCTAACCTTAAGCCGTTAGGGTGTGCTCGGGGCCTTGAGGGCCGAAGAAGGGGAACAGAGAGAGGGGAGGGCCCGAAACCCTAAGGAGGAGGAGATCTTCCACTGCTTGCGGCGGAGGTGGGGCTCAGAGGGGGTAGAAATCTTCCACCATGGAGATGGAGCTTCGGGCCCTCCAGCAAACAGGAACAAAAAAAAAGAGTTAAACGAAAGACAAAAAGGAAAGGAACTATGGTTTGTTATATTAGCTCTTCTTCCTTGATGCTCGTGAATTTTTGAGAACGAGGAGGGAGGGAGGGAGGGAGGGAGGGGGAGAAGAGTTGTGGGAGTGAGGGTGAGGGGATTGGGTAAAGGATTTTTCAAGGAGGGGGGAGAGAGAGAGAGAGAGAGAGACTCAGAGGTGTCCGTAAAGTCGGGGAAAATATAACTAAATGAATAAAAATCAGGAAAAGAGAAAAAGCAAAAGTAATCACGCTCCATCTCCCTGCTGTGACTTTGTGGTCCACTGGGCTGCGGGCTGCCCGGTTGTCCAAGTCTCCTAGACTTCCAGCAAACAAAAAAAAAAAAAAAATCTATGGGCATCAAATTATAAATGGGTTAAAAAGGTCAGACATCTAAAATCCGTATCCGATTCAATTAATAAATAGGTTAAATGGGTCAACTTGTTTTCGATCCAAAACTGTTCAAGCTAAATTTAAATCTATTTATAACGAACCAAATATGGATCGAATTAGCGGATTGGATCATATTCTGCCATCCCTAATTGTTGCTCGTGACAGATCGAGCTGTTTCTCTGCCGCCTAACGACTGTCGGTAGACGGAAACTTAGACTCGCACGCAATACGGCCTCCTCCGTTTCTGTCCTTTTCGGTGCCACTATAAATACCATCAAAGAAAGAAGAGGGGGCTTAAAAAAAAAAGAAGCACGGAACCGAGAGAGGGGAAGAAACGAGAGAGAGCGAGAGAGCGCGAGAAGAAGGGTCATGGCTACATGTAAGTCCCACGTCGGCCATTCTGTCTCTCGAACGAAGTCTTCCCATTCTTCTTTTTGTCTATCGACGATCTTGTTCGATGGGTTTTTGTTTTTCATTCGAAAACCTAATCGTAAATGGTTTCTTGTTCCGAATGCCGTCAAGGGATTTGTTTTTTTCTTTTCCATTTCTCTTGACGAATTCTTCAGCGTTCGGTTTCTGGATTGCACGACGGGTCTTTCAAAGCTGAATCCTGGGCGGTTTATAGTTGAAAGCTATCAAAGAATCAAAGATTCTAGTTTGCTATGGCATTTTTTCTTTCTCTTTGTTTTTCTTCTCTCGCGTGTTCTTCTTGCTCTTTTTGTGTGATGCCGCGGCATTGCATGTCCCTTTGAACGCGCTTATCGATATGTTGAAACTTCCGCTTCTTGTTTTTCCCCTTTTCCCCTTTTTTCCCCTCCCCACAATGTTCCTTGATATTGATATTAGTTTCCTTGCTGAGAATTTGTGAGTGATTGAAATCTTGTAACCGATCTGGTTTCTTGAATTTTGAAACTTATAATAGTTCTTCTTGATTTCATATGTGAATTCTTGTTCTTGTTCTTCTTCTTCCTCCTCTTTCTTTCCTTGAACGGGATTCGGGCTTCATCTGTGAGACAGCATTGCAAATCCAAATATTCGATCTTATTTACTTATAATTTTTTTTATGATTGCACAGATTAAACTTTTTGATTTTCTTGTGGATATTTTTGCAAACCCTAAAAACAAGAAAAGCCATATTAGTTTCTGTGTGCCGATGGATATTATCAGAACAAAACGTTCGCATGCTTGGTACCCGCCATCTTTCTTCTCCGTTCACTTTCACCATCAGTATGAACAACAGTGACTTGAATAGACTCAGAGATAGCACTAAATAGGAATGAATGTTTATTGAGGATTCTTGTAATGTGTCTTCATTAGTTGGCAAAGGGATTGACGATGATTATGGGATGTACTTAGCCCATTCTTTTCAGCACTCGCTTTGGTACTTCGCTATCTGACTTGTTTTCTTCCTGATATAACTTAACACCTTGAATCTAGGTGAAGCACATTGGTATTCCTCCTCCTACCATGCTGCACCTCACAAGCAGATGTGGGAAAGAGTTTAGACCCCACTGTCTCTATGTTGTGTTCAAAATCAGTTTCCATCATCTGGAAAAGTATGATATTTATTTGTTGCATTGGGACGAGGAACCCAGCAACTCTCTCCTCTGAATTTAAGTAATACTTTCTATATACAGCTTGAGTAACTTTTCTTGAATTTTTAAAGAGATTATATTGCTGATAAATATCCTTTTTTCACATTTTAAGTTGTCCTGTATTTTTTGCAGTCATGATGAAAGATGTCTTGCGTTCAATCAATTTTTTTATCTATTTCACTACATAACTTTCCTGAATTTCTGCACTGAGAATCTTCAGCTTCTTTCCCTGGTAAGAATATGTTCACAAACTTGCTTGGAAAGGAAAGCTGTTAAGCAGGACATCAACAACCTCAGAAGAAACCAGCAATATGTAGGTTCGGAATAATGGCTCATTATTATAAACATATTATTGGGACTTCACGAACATAGAATTGTTTGATTAAAGAAAAAGTAAAGCAAATCATCTGGCCATGTCGTACTTCAGTCAAACGAAAGTTGTGATAAATTTGACATCTATCTGGACCTTTAAATCTTATGAAACAATAGATTTTTGAGGGGGAAAAATATGCCATCATGAAAGAAAATATCCAAGGCGCCCTTACCAGGATGCAGATTTGAAAATGTGGCATGGGAGACAATTTGCCAATGTATGCTTGGTCAAAAGTCCTTATCTTTTTCAATTCAAGTGGTTCTTAAAGATCAAGCAGGAGAGATGATGCTTCACTTTTGTTGCAGCAATGTATGGTCAATAGTGCTGGTGTACCTTAACACCCTAGATAAATCCTTGGTATAGTTTGTCATTGAAATAATCAGTGCTGTAGGTTTTGTTTCAAATTTGGTTTATTATGCAATTCAGTCACATGCTCATGCAAAGCCATAGTTTGTACACTGACCAAAACATTAGTGCTAGTGTAGCTTGCCATGCTTGTGCATTGATGAATCTCCTATCTGTTTATATGGGTCATTCAGTTGCATGAGTTATCTCGAAACTGGTAAGCATCTTTTATAGTCTGACACTTTGTTTCAGGCAGTCAAGGAAGTACCTCTAATATCACACTGTTCAAGTTTCATCCGGAGTTCAAAAAGCTCAGGTGCACTGCATTGTTTACTCCTCGTAGGACAAAAAGTGGCAGATTAGAAGCACTGAATGGCTCGAAAGGAACTCAGATATGGCAGGAACCAGTGCATGCTGCAGGATTTGATAAGCAGGCTCAGAGACTCACAAACTCATTGGCTGCAAGATGTTGCTTATCTTCTGGAAGTATGTGCCTTTTCAATGTAACATTTTTTTTACTAATTTGTAACTTATCTGTGTAAATCTCAAATATTGGTTTTAGGTTTGTCATATCGATAACTGCAATTTGTCAGACAAATCATTGCAATTTGCTTGGATAATTTTTCTCGTAATAGGGGGTAAATTTCATCATTATAGATGAAAAACTTAAATAAAGCTTGAGGTCTTATATGTTATACCGCATTCGCAATGGGGCATGCCAATGCACATTTGCGCGGGAAAAAAAAGGAAAAGATAAAATCTTAAGTTATACCATACCAACTATATAAATATTTATCAATAACATAATACTTTTTTTCAAAAAGCTGGCATCAATAAATAGGATTTGATTTGGGGTAGCCCATTTCCACATTTTTATCATATTAGGTTTTCAAAAACAATCCAAAATCCTTACATATTTTTATGAGATCATTCTTTTTTTTCAAATTAGTTTGGAAAACAAATATCCACAAATATGGTTTGATCTGGAAGAATTCTTTATGTTCTTTCACTAGATTGGTTTTTAAAAAGCAATCCAAAATCTTCCAGATTTTTTTACTGTTTGTTTTGGATTTGGATCTTCTCCAGCTAGGGTTTCGATTGGACAGGTCCAATCTCCAATCATGGGTCACTATGTTTGCATGTCAGCTCATGATGTAGTGGGCTCCATTCCTTACATGGATGGTGTGTTGCTCTATGTGTGGGGACTTGCTGCATCACAGGCCATTATGCCTATCACAAGCTATCTCTTGACCTGTTTTACCTGTACACGAGTGTCGAGCTCCTAGAGTCCTTGTCGGATATATATCCAAATTGGGTACCTATCAGAGGTGCATGGATACTTATCAAATTTTTCTATCTACAACTTTTAGACGCTGATAGAGAATTTGAAGATAAAAATTATTTTATCTAAAATTCTCATGCTTATTGTGAAATTTGAAGATAAAAATGTATATTGGAAGAATTATATATTTAATATTTATTTTATCAACATTTTAATAATAGTTTTTAATTAAAATTATTCTTTTTTGTGTCTCTCATATTTTCGTTTTCTCTTCTTGTTGAGTCAAACACTTGGACATTTTCTTAATCTGATTCTTGTGTCCATGCCCATGCAACACTATCCTTGATTGGAGAGGATTTGAGTCCTTTTCTTTTTGATAGTTATATTTCTTTTTCCTTTTTTAACATCTGGAATTAATGTGGGGGGATAGGTTATATACTATAGAAAAAGTGGGAAGGCATATTCTGTGTAAAAATGATAGACATAATTTAGAGAGAATAATTCCTACCTTTGGAACTGTCTTTTTAATGAAGTATAGCTTATAATGCATCAACCTTCCCTCTATGAGACACCCCGAATTTTCCCCTCATTTTTTTGTAATTTTTCTGTTACTACTTACCAAGACAGGTTAACCTAAACAAGCGTTGGAAATGTTTAGCAGTTATATTTTATGAATTATTAAGCATATAAACCAGAAAATAGTCATAGGATATTATTTGATAAGAATTTCTTTTTGTAAAATATATACACATAATATGAAGAAGTCTCACAAGCTTTTTCTGCTTACTAGGCATTTTTAAACAACTTGATGTAATCCTGATGGGATATTCAGGGGCTATTCACAATGATGCTAGGATATGTGACAAGGGTGTGAAGTGTCCAGGAGAATCCAACATGGGAATCTTCTAAAAGTTAGGCATGAGGACACATCTATATCTTACATACATACGTACGTACATCACACACACACACACACAATGTATTACATATTATATAGTGATATATGCATATGATCAATAATGAGCTAGACCTACGTTCTAAGGTTATATAAATTTGATGAAATGGCTGTTTATTATATTAGAGTTAAGAACTTTGATATTGAAGTGCTAGAAGTAGGTACATAAAGATGATGGCATCATAATTTGATGGTATGATATGTTATAGAGGGTCATGAAGTAGCCAAATGTTTAGGTGTTTGCCACATCATAAAATCCAAAATTCGGAGTGTCTAGGTAACACTGGTTACTTGTGTAGACTAGAACAGATTTTCCTCAGATCTGATTTTGACCTTGATAACCAGCAATAATGTGCTCTTTACTACCATCCTTTATCACAGTGAAGAGAAGAATTGAAGCAAAGATCAAAGAGGCGGAAAGAGTAGAATTAGAGAGGAACGAGATGAAACACAAAGGGTTGGGGAAGAGGTTATGCAGATAGATGAAAACTTGCGTTGAAATGGTTTAATGATATTCACAAGCATTTTCCCCATTCAGTGGATCAGGCTGTGTAATAGAACCTGTTACAAAGTAGGATCCTTAAAGGAAAAGATCGATATAGATGTTATGAGGCTAGTGATTTTTTATTATGTTTGTGTAACCAGAACGTGCTCAGACATGTTTAGACCATTTTTTTGAAATATGAAATGAAGAGTTGGAGCACATTTATGATTCCCTTCTGCAAAGTTATTGCTGCATTTGCTTGCCTTTGTTCTGTTTTTCTCAGCATACAGTTTCAGTCATACTTATACACTGAATCATTAAATTATTTGCATTAATTGTATGCATAAATTGCAGAATTTCTATTATAATATTTTAAGGAGAAAATAAAATGGCTGATTTTTTTAAATAAGTTTCTTGGAGAATATCTGCGTCAATATTGCATGAATATAGTTGTTTCAGACCACTAAAAAAAATTCCTTTATATTGTTCTTCCGCTTCTAGCCATCTTTGGTATCTAAGATTCAAACTATTATTTGACCATGCATTGAAATTCATACTTGCATGCATGAAGGTGAGAGTCATATGAGCATTTACTTTTAATTGGTTGAAGAGTCTCTGTTGTCTGATGTTAACTGTCTCCATGAATTTATGCTAACATGTCTCAATTTATCTAAGTAGCAGAGAACGATTCAGATGCCATCATGCTCGAAGAAAATAAATTTAAAGTAGACCAAATTATCCCAGTTTCACTAGAAGTGAGTACCTCATTCTGATTTGGTTGATAATTGTAGCTTTAAACATGAAGACTGCATAAGTGTCCTGCTGCATGTTCTCTCATAAAACCGTGGAAATGCAAGTGGATTTCATGTTTGAGGTCTGAAAATTTGTTAAAACTTTAAGTGATGTTCTGAAAAAAATATTTTAATTTGGTAAGAGGAAAGCGATTAACTTGATTCTCCTATCCCAAGTCCTTATTTTTACTAAATTTGCTTCTTAACATATAAATTATCTAAATTTGCATGTCAATAATATAGTGTTACGCCCATGCAGAAATATAAAATGCATTGTCTGGTATTGACGTAATGACCAAAAGAATAATCCTTAGTAACAAAATCAAGCTCCATTATCTATTGTCATGTAAATAATTTCACAAAAAACATTGATTAATTTTTTTTCCTTAAGAGTTAAGTCACAAACCATAATGGCAACAATTTGGGAATAAACTGATTACAGGGGATTGTATATCATTCCATATTTGCTGGAAAGTTTATTAGTCTGCCCGGTGATTTTTCGTCTTCAATTTTCACAGGTGGAGCCTTTGCTCACAGCCATCTGTGATACATCTTCTATCTCAGAGTTTAAACTGGATGTAAGGCATTTCAAATTGTAAACATTATGGAAGTGTAGCCATTGTTATTTGATTTTCTGAAAAATGTAATAAATAAATACTATTTTATTTATCTATGTGTTTTATCATTATGATTAGCTTGCAGGCTTTCATCTCTATGTCAAAAGGGACTTGGTTGAGGAAAATGTACCCCCACCTGTTCCAATTCTCCCTCCAGCCCAAACCAATACTACAAACCAAACTGCTGATTCAAATGGGTCTGCTGCTACAGCTTCCCTAGCCATCTCCAAACCAAAACCATCTACAGGTGGCATCCAGAGAACAGCTTCAGATGAGGGATTAGTGATGCTTCCATCACCAAATGTGAGGAACTTACCTCTCTCTCTCCCCCCCCCCCCCCCCCCCCCTCTCTCCCCCCCTTCCCACCTCTCTCCTCACGAATTAGGCCAGGGCTCATTCCAATTTGTTCAACCATAAAGTACACTTCTTTTTCTTTCCTTTTGTGAATGGTCTTTGCATTGATGTTACGTGTTAAGCAGGTTGGGTTCTTTAGGACATCCCGCACCATCAAAGGAAAGCGAGCACCTCCATTATGTAAAGAGGTAACTCTTTTATTAAGGCATGCCTTTAAGATTTTCAATATTGGAGCTAACTGACCTGAAGTAGTTGAGCAGAGATTTATATTGGGGCTTCATCTGTTCTATTTTGGCAATCTGGAAAATAGCTAATTAAATTTTAGTCGTTGGCCTCACCTATATCCTCATACTGTTCTGCTTCAAACTGAAATTTCTGTGTACTTTTTTAAAATACAGTTTGTATGTTTTTGGTTTTTATCAACTTATAGATCTTTTAAATGATTGAGCAATGAGGTCACAGAATTAGAACCGATAAGTGGTCTGGAACAGGATGAAAAGATGCTCTGTGGGTTCACTTGGTGGTCTAGCTCTAAAATTGCCTATTGCCTAAAATAGAAGTAGCTCATATTTTCCTCTGAAAAGTTAGCATTAGCTAAAAGCGTTTTCTGGATGGGTATGATTTCAATAGACAAGCACATATACACCAAGTTTAGTTTATCAATTGGAAGTAGATCTAATATAGTTACTAATCAATGAGTTTTGAGCTAGACTTTACCGTACTAGCAAATAGTTAGAAGCCAAACACTGAAGGAGATGGTTTCTTACCATTTACCAACTTGTCTACACCTGTTGTTCTTTCTTCTCATAAATACTGCACCTTGTATCTCTTAAATATCACCTCCCACTCCTTTTATTGATGCAATCTCGCTACTCCAGAAAAAGGTTTATATTTTCCCCACCAAGACCTAAACCCATTCGCAAGTCCAAGCTAATGTAATTTCTAGTTTATAGATCCTTGTTTCTCTTGAATCTTTTCATTTGTCTATTGCTGGCATAATTTAAGAGAATCTTTCTCTCTATGGCCTAACTTGATTGTCTTTGCAAATTGAATCTAATGCAATATATACTTCTATCCTTATTTTTCATGATCTCTTCCCCCATTTATGAACATAGAAAATATTTGTCAATGAGCTATCAATGGTCTGTCTATGTTTTCTTTAAGATTTGATCATGTTGGCTTTTCAAGGTTATTGGGTGCCAGGGTTGCAAAGAAGGTGCATCATTGGATTTTTTCCCCATATTCCTAGTTGTTATAATATTCACTATTGACAGACTTTGAAAGAAGTGCATTTGATGCCGTAGGCACAATCACTAGTTTGCTTACTTTAGAATCTCATAAGATGGAAACATGTTGGGGCTCAGTTTTATTTTCCAATTTTATCAGCTTAATGGGATGTAATCCAAAATCTTGTGGCAGTCATCAGATAGTCATTATATAATATTAGAATCCAATAAGATGGAAACATGTTGGGGCTCAGTTTTATTTTCAAGTTTTATCAGCTTAATGGGATGTAATCGAAAATCTTGTGGCAGTCATCAGATAGTCATTATATAATATTTAATGGTGTGCCGCTTGTAAAGCTTCTTTTCAAGTATTTTCTGATTATTTAGTTAGCTAAGACACCCTAGGCAATCATGCTCAAGGTGATGACACAAGGTTGAATGCAGGGGTGTGAATGAGCCAAACATGAGAGAGCCAAGCCTGCCTCTAGCTTGGCTTGTTTTACAATCGAGCTGAGCTTGAGCCAGCACACTTAAATTCGAAGCTGAGCTCGAGCCTCATGAACAGCTCATTTAAAAGATTTGGTGAGAGCTCAAGATCTTTCTATGCTTTCATTCATATAGTTTAGACTCACCTTTTCATTATATTCTAATATTATAATTAAAATTTATTCCACTCTTCATAAATTGTATTAATTTACAATAAATAAATATAAAATAAATTTTATATTGATAATAATAATTAAAAATATATAACATATATATATACTTACATATTGATATTTTGAGCTAAAATGAGCCAAGCTCGAGCAAGCTAATCGTGGCTCTAGCTCGGCTCGCTTGCTAACTGAGTAAGCGAAACTCAAGTGAAATTTCGAGCCAAACGCTACCTAGCTTAGGAACAGCTTGCATGTTTGCCAGCCCTGGTTGAATGCCATGCTGTCTCAAGATGTTTCTGTTGAGACTATGAGAGTTAAAAGTAGCCAAGCCATGCACAAGAACAAAATGACAAGCATTGATTACAAAGTTAAGTTGACCAGGCTTGATTGGGGCTTTCTTTTTCTGTAATAAAATCAAATGGGTCTTGCAGATTTGTGGTCAATATTGGTTTGTAAAGCATTTCTCACCTTTTACTTCTTTGTGATAGTGTCTTGTTTGACTTCTTTCAGAATTCTAGACAACTTCATGCTTCCTTTTTTGCCTTTAGATGCAAGTTGTGGATGTAGAAAAGATGTGTTCTTTACTCTTTATTCTCATGGAATAGTTGCGGATTTATCAAATAAGGTTCTGTAAATATGAGAGAAATGAATGGGAGGCACACTATAAATTTAATAACAAAGAGCTGACTAGGTGATAGAATAATCTTGATAAAAGTAGTCTTAGATGATCAGTCCATTAATATCATTAGCACTTATGCTCCTCAAGCGGGATTGGATGATGCTACAAAGCAACACTTCTGGAGGAACATAAATAAGACTAATTTAAGAGAGTAGAGAAAGGATATCCATCGGAGGATATTTGAATGGCCATGCAAGGAAATATAATATAAGTTTTGAAAAGGTGCATGGATGTTATAATTTTGGAGATAGAAATAAAGAGGGAAGTACCAATTTGGAGTTTGCGACGGCATATGACCTAGTATTAGCTAACACTTGCTTTAAGAAGAAAGATTCTCACTTGATAACTTTTAAAAGTGTGTATGATAATAATCAAATAGATTTATTCCTTACTAGAAAGATCGATTGATTTTTGTATAAAATTTGTAAGGTTATACTAGGTAAGAATTGAACAATCCAACATAGATTGGTCGTTTTGGATGTATGTATTAGGAAATGAAAGAGAAGGATTAAAAAAATAGAAATATGAGAACTAGGTGTTGGAATTTGTGAGAAGAGAAAAAAGGGCTTTTAAGGATAAAATGTTGAAGGAAAAAAAAATTGTCTAGATAGGAAAGTCAATATCATGTGGGAAGAGATAGCTAATAATATTAAGAAAGTGGCTATGGAGGTATTAGGAGAATCAAATGAAAAAGGACTATTCAACAAGGAAACTTGGTGGTGGAATGAAAAAGTTCAGTTGACTGGTAAGGCTAAAAGAGAGCATTGTAGAAGGCTACATAAATGTAGGAATAGAGAAGTGTATGAAAGCTATAAGCTAGCTAAGAAGAAAGTTAAGAAGGCGACACGAGAGGCTAGATTTAAAGTGTATGAAAAGTTATATTGCAAGTTAGAAACTAAGGATGGGAGGAAAATATGTATAAGATTACATGACTAAGAGAAAGGAAAACTGGAGACTTAGATTACGCACCAAATCTGAAAATAAAAAATTTTTGGTTAAGGAGAATAAAATCAAATAAATATGAAGTTATTTTGATGGGCTATTCCATCAAAGTTTTGTAAATAGTTTAGGATGCCTTACTAGTTCATTAAGAATAGAAATGTTAAGTGTACACGTAGAATTACAGTATCTGAAGTAAAGGAGGCTATGAAAAAAATAAATAGGAAAAATGGTTGGACCTGATGGAATCTTATGAGGTTTAGAAGTGTTTAGATGGAAGTAACTTTGTTGACTAATTTGTTTAATATGATTTTAAAAGCTGAGAAGGTACCTAATGAATGAAGGAAGAGTACTATAGTACCAATTTATAAGAATAAAGGTGACATTCAAAATTGTTCTAACTATTGTGGTAACAAACTTTTGAGCCGTATTATGAGACTTTGAGATAGGGTGAATGAGTATAAATTGGTATATGATATGAAAATATCATAGAACCAATTTGGTTTTATGCCCGGAAGGTTGATTATGAAAGTTATTTTTCTCTTTTGAAGGTTAATAGAAAAATACAAAGAAAGATTCAAGATCATTTTATGGTTTATCTTGATTTAGAGAAAGTATATGATACAGTTCCTAGAAAAGTTTTATGATGGTGTTAGAAAAGAAATGAGTTTCTTTTGATATATTAATATGATTAAGACCATGTACAATGGAATGGTTACTAGTGTGAGAAATACTAGCAGTAATGCTAGTGAATTTTTAATTATAATAGGTCTACACTAAAGATCTGTTATATGTCTTGACCTTTTTGTGCTAGTTATGGATTAGGTTACTGGGCAAATTTAGGACGATATTCCATGGTATATGCTGTTTGCAGATGACATATTTTAAGCCGATGAAGTTAAAGTTGGAGTTAATCATAAGTGAGAATTACGAAGGAGTGTGTTAGATCTAAGTATTTTAAGTTAAGTACTACTAAGATGAAATACATGGAATGTGGTTTTAATTAGAAATAGAGATAGAGATGGAGTGAAAATTGAGGATCTTATATAAGAGTGAACATTTTCAGTATTTAGGATCGATTATTCGTAAGGAAGGGTAGATTAAAAAGGATGTTATCCTTGGGGTTAAAGCAAGTTGGATAAAATGGAGAAATGCAACCGGGATATTACATGATAATAAGTACCTGCCAAGTTGAAGGAAAAACTTTATAGGATAGCCATACTACCAATTATGCTTTATAGTACAGAATATCGGGCAGTTAAAAAACGTGTACAAGATGAGGGAGGCCGAAATGAGAATATTGAAATGGATATATGGTAATACAAATAAAAATAGAATGATAAATGAAGTCATTCATAAAAAAGGTGGAGGTGGCACCAATTAAAGACCAATTGAGAGAGTGACTTAGTTTAGATATGTACAACATAGGCTGAGGGATGATGGAGTAAGGGCGCTTCTCACCTCCTACAAATACTCCGGCGAAAAACAGTTTCTAAGTGGGGTAAAAGAACTTGGGATCGTCGATCTCTTCCTTAAAGATTGAGATGAATCGATGTCATTTGATGGTGTGAAAACACTTAATGATGTCGAATTCCAAAAACCAGCAAGAGGTTCCCCACTCTTCTTTGATCCGTCGTAGGGCCGAGTAGCAGCCTCGACCTGAGTGGAAGTGCGATATATCTGGAAACTCAGAATTGTAGGATTCGGGTACCATTCTGATCGCCTCTTTCATGATCTTTTCTATAGGTAGAACAACTGTAAGCGAACCCTTCTCTCTTTCTTCATTTTCAAAAAGGGAAGCAGAGCCAGTTTTTTTATGGAGTGATTTGATACATATAGAAGGAAAGAAGGGTAGAGGTAGACCAAAATTCATGGGATGATGTAGTAAGGAAGGACTTAATATCACTAAATATTTCAGGAAAAAAAAGAGTGGAATGGAGGAAAAGGATTTATGTAGCTGACTCCAATTAGTTTTGGGATTAAGGCTTAGCTAAGTTGAGCTGAGTTGATTATATCCCAAATGCAAATTTTTTAACAATATCTGATTTTTCCAAATCACTTCAATTGACTTGAGAATTCACAAATTGCTATTTGCAGCTCTTGATCAATACTGCAAACTTGCAAGGTTCTCTGAGACCGAAATTTTATTTTTGCTTGTCTGCTCAATGGCCTTCATGTTTTCAGAACTGTACTTTTGTCCTTAATGGGACAATTTACAAAAAGAGGGACTGTCTTGTGCATATTACCTTTGGATATTTTGTGTTTCTGTTCCAGAAAGATAATATGTCTAGTCAGGTTGTAGTAATCCAAATTAACATGACAACAGACAAATGGCTCTGGCTTGGTCAATTACATGACTCGTTGCTTCCTTTTATGTCTTTTATTTTTCAGTTACTTCTGTTGCTTCTTTTGCTCAGCCAACCCCACAATCGTTCTTTGTAGTAAAAATAATAAATCCCGGTCTACGTTATTGTTCTTACTTTGTAGGCCCTATCTAATTTTTTGTAATGTACTCTTGGCAGAAGCAAGAAGTCAAGGAAGGCCAGATTCTCTGTTGCATCGAACAGCTTGGTGGAGAGATTCCTGTAGAGGTACTAGCTTGTATCCATTTGTAGAACCCCTCGCATTGAAGCCAATATGGCACGCATAATATTTTTATTTTAGTTCATTTTTCTTTTATCACTTGTTTCAGTCTGATGTTTCCGGAGAGATAGTAAAGATACTAAGGAAAGATGGTGGTAAGGATGCCAAACTGTTGTGTTTATGTTATGGCTGTTATGTGATGCTCATCGACATAATCCTTGTTGATGCTATGCTTTGCAGAACCAGTAGGATATGGTGATGCTCTTATTGCAATTCTCCCTTCATTTCCTGGGATTAAGAAACTTCAGTAGGCAGGTTGTTTCCATAATTTACTAAGGTTATTGACTGGATTAGGGTCTCGGCAGGAGTTTTTGGTAGCATAGCTTATAAATACATATACTGTCATTGAGCCTCGTGGCTGGTCGAAATGGGCTGTGTTATTTGACGTTTCTTCAGAGATGGTCTCAAATATGGTATGGACTTTGGATGCCGGAAATTTTCACATGATGCTTGGATAATTTCAATCTGTGGTCAGCAATGCTATATCATACATACCTAATCACCATTCGACTAATTGCCATCTAAAGTTTTGCTTGAAGCACCAACCAGGAAGCAAGTGGTGGCTTAACTGTAATTGTTGGAGGCAGCTTTGTCTTTAAATCTGGTCTGAGTTCCGATGACAATGTTAATGAACATATTTTTCCGATATTTATCATCCCAGCTGTTATAGTGTTCTTGCTTGTGTAGTAATATCCATATTTCTAGTTCGTGGTATATAAAGTTGGAAATTGTCCGGGTCATCAGGCGGATTTTAACTTTTTGTCCATTTCATTTATAAAACAGATTTGAAGGCCGCACATCAGATTTGGTCCTCCTGAGCATTAACAAAAAATAATGCCATGACCCGATGGCCTCATCTTCTTGCTTTGCATGGTCGCTGGCCGTAAGCAGAGGAGCTCCTTTTTTTTTTTTTTTTTTTTGGTTGAAAAATGGTATTCATATAGCTCTTAAATGGTATAGCCTGCCAAGTTAAAAGAAATAAAATGATACAAGAAAGATGGATTCTCAATGGCGCTAGTTCAAATAACCACTCGTAGGAGATAATTCAGTCTGTAGATCTGTTTGTCTTCCGATATACATGTGCTGCTTGGAAGGAATTTATTCTCTTGATCAGTCTGCGAGTCTTCTGAATCAGTGGGGGGCTGTTTTCGTATCGATCCACTTTTCGTATCCAATCGATAACCGTAAAGGAGTTTCTCTTGAGGTATACTCTATTTGCATCAAGTACCCTTCTTGCATAAGAGATGCCCTCTCATACTGTTCAAAGTTTCGCCTTAATGACAACAAGCTGGGGGTGCGTCGACCTTCCGCCACGATTAGTCTGCCATGGTGGTTTCTGATCACAAATTTCACTCCTCCATATGCTCCCTTCACTGACATGCTGCCATCGAAATTAATTTTGAGATGACCAAGGGATGGGGGTATCTAAGAAAAAAGGGCAAATCTGGATGCTATAACAACGGAACTGGTGTCCCAGATGTCCCTGGCCATCCCAAAGGAACTTGCCGCGGCCGCTGTGGTGATCTCCACAGCATGACGAAAAGCCCTATCCACCACCACCCTTGGAGCTGACCCACTGCCCTCAAAGAGGCAGGCATTCTTATCCAACCATATATAATAGGTTAGATATGCCCTCCTAATCCCCTCCTCGACTGTAGCCGGTCTCCTCATGGACTCTCTCAGATAGTGTAGCAGGTTCTCTACTGACTCCAATGCCTATGGAAAGGGGACGAAAGACCCCTCCCAGATCTGTACTACTCTGGGACATCTAAGGATGACATGGTCGATGGTCTCCTCGGTGTCCAGGCAGGTCTCACAATATGTAGTGATCCAAACACCTCGCCCTGCTAACATCCTCCTAGTTGGTAGGCAATCCTAAACTACGTTCCATATGAATAGGGCCACTGAGTTGACTCATTCTGACTCTTGCTCCACCCGCAGCACCACCCGAGTCCGCCTTCACCGACGACCTTCGCCGGGCCACTTTGGATAGCTTTTGCCAGCCGTCCAGATCCGGCAAGGAGATGGGTGATCTTGGCCCCCCTTCCACAGAGCTCGGGCCCGAGTCAGGGGGCGCCGACACCGAGCCAGGTCTGGATGCGGCCCCGGTCGTCTTCATCGTCCAGCTTCCCTCCTTGGAAACCTTCGAGAGCCTGATGCGACTTGTGGTTAACCAGGGGCCATATAGTAGCCGCTCATCCTTCTCAGATTCCTTCTCCCCGGCCTGCCCAGTAGACTCCAACGGGGCCTTCGCTGCTGCCAAGCGCCCTTCTCCGAAGTCCACCTCTATCTCTGTCCCCTCCATCGCTGGAGAAGAAAAAACACAGGCCGCCTTCCCATGGCCTATATGCTCGCACCTAAAACAATAGGCCGACAGGTTTTCATAGACGAAAACCTGCCAAATCTTCCTTTCGACACCCTCTCGAACGCCTTTCACAAATATCCCCGGCTTGTGGGGGGATCTGATGTCCAGCTCGATCTTCACCCTCGCAAATCCCTGTTTTTTCTCCTGATCGGTGACACCGTCCAATGCCAGTGGTTATCCAGCCGTCATTGCAATTTGGAGTATGGTCTCCTTCTCTCAATAATCTAAGGGCAGTTGTGGGAGACATCCACACTACCACCCAGTCGACCTCACTAGACCTAGTGATGAAGTTGGGCCTCCATCGTTCCATAGCAAGGAGCTGACCGACCACTAACCAAGGACCATTCATCAGCGCAGCCTCTTGGTCTTTCTCGCATGCAAACCGATCTGCCAGGACCTCATCCGCCATTGTGAAACACTCAACATCATAATCCAGCTTTCCCACCCGGTGTATCTCTCTGGCAACCCAATCAACCAGTACCTTCTTTCCTACGTTTTGCATGAACACAGTTGTATCTTGCCAGGCCATCCTAGTCTTCGCCAGCCTCTCCTCCGACACCTCTAGTACCTCGGTAAATCGACTATGCAGCAGTCCTAGCTCTCGATTGGAAATCTAATGGCATGTCCATGTCACCTGCCTCGGCGGGCCCTTGGCTACTGCCGCCCATGATGGATCCTTCGCCGCTCCCCAGGGAGTTAGGTGCCTTGGCCCCTTAGGCCTCCCTAGTCCCCGCCGACCTAGCCTTTTTCTCCTTTGCCCTGCTGTCGGCCATCGTCACGCCCAACACCTGTTCGAGAAAATCTCCGTATGATTGCATGAATGTTGTTGTCTCTCTCTCTCTCTAGTCAATAGCAACGTACGGGAATTTTTTTTTTTTTTTTTTTTTTGGGCTAAGAGAGTACGGGACTCTTTTGAGGTCCGCATATCACACCCCCCCTATGTGTCATGGAGGGATGCTTGCTACCATCATGCACCGCCCAGTCTAGCACGTGTCACCAGGTCATGATCTAACATACTGATTTAAATATTCCTACATATTGATGACCGACTATTTTAAATCTGTCTTTGGGAGGGGAATTTTTTCTCTCCCCTGGGGTGCAAACCGATTTAAATAGGGCAGTTTTCATCTATACCATGTCAAGGACAGTGTTAGGGTCCTTAGGGTCTTTCAAATTTGTACAGGAAAATATATTTTCTTCACAAATAAAATAGTTTTGTAGATATTTGAATTTACGATGCAAATTGGCAATCTTTACTTGACTTTGTGATTTTATCACAAGTCTGCAAATTTGAAACATGATTAAAAGTGGGCCCAATCTTTTCCACAATGTAGCAATCTTTTATTTTCTTTATGGCTAATAATATATAATATGTTGGTTTTAATTACTTTTAGGATCTATTTTTTGGTGGATAAATATCATAGAAAAGTTTATCAACTTTTTTATTGACCAACTTATCCATATTTTTATGCTTTTCTATGCGGGTAAGTTATTTTTCCATGAGTAGCATTTACCTATGAAATGAGGAAGAAAGTCTTACCTACCGAAAAATAGATAAGTTATTTTTTCTCAGTCGGTAAAATATTTTTTCATTTTATTCATTAAATACCCTTAACTCTAATATTATGTTATTTTATTATATAGTATATTATAATATGATGTTATATAATATATATATATAATACAATATAAAGATTATTATGAAAAATATAGATAGATCTAATTAGCAATTTATCCATAATGCAAAAAAATATAGATAAACTATGTTTCTATAAAAATATTTATTTAAAAAAATATAAATTTTCAGATAAATATTTTTTCTTACCAAGAATAGATCCTTAGTCTAACTTATCTAAGGTACTATTATATTATTTTCTAAACTCTGCAGTGCTCTAGAAAATTGTTCTCTATTGCTACAACATGTCAAATCAGTGCTAGCCCTATTTTTGGCTGCCACAGGTTGACAAGCGATCTTGCTTTGTCCGAACTCCGCTCTCGTGCCGTCGGTAAAGCAGACGTGCAGTAAGCGATCCTTGACTTGGATCCCCCATCCGTTCTAAATTTTGTTAAATTTTGCTCCCACGGCACAGCAGTCAGCATGCATGCCTCGCCGCTTGTAGTTATGTATGAGGCATGTGCTTCTATCAAACAATACTGTTTCATAGTTTGTGAGAGCCCGTCATTTGGTCCGGCCTTAAAATGTAGTCGGCAAATAATTTATAAATTTTATCAAAAAAAATTCAACAAATAACTTGTTGACTTTATCTAAAAAAAATCGGTTGATATTTTACCTATTTTATCTCAAGAGAAGTTGGCAAATGAGTTACCAATTTTATTTAATTTTTTTTTTAAAAAAGGTTTCGAAATAGAGGATCGACCGTGGGCTAGTGAGGAACATTTGTAACAATCCATGCGGGTATATATTTAGTTCTACATCGGCTACGAATTGGATAGAATTTTTTATACTTATATAGGATAAAGTAATCGAAATACTACCATTTAGGTTATTTTTTTTAGATAAGATCTTGAATCGTTACAAATGGTATCAAAGCAACCAATCATATAGTCCATGTAGATGTAAATGGATTAAGACTCTTTTTTTTTTTTTTTGGTAAAAACCGGCTACTCATTCATATAGATCTAACATGAGTACAACCCGCCACGTCCGTAGAAAGAAAAGACAACAAAAGGGAAGGAGCGTCTAGAGCAGACGTCCACAAAACATCCACGGAATGCCGGGCCACAAAAGAGGCGATCCAGTCTGCAGCCCTGTTCGCCTCTCTAAATACATGACCAACCTGGAATCCGATCATCAGCTGAGCCATCCTCCGAGTCTCCCGAATAAGGGGGTGACCGTCACCGTACTTGTCCACCCCCTGAATCCAATCGATCACCACCGCAGAATCTTCCTCAAGGTACACTCGCTCGGCGTCAAGAACCTGCCTGGCATAGGATAAACCCTTCCAAGCAGCCCGCAGCTCCGCTCCAACAACTGTAAGCCCAGGTGTACGACGCCCTCCTGCGGCCAACAACCTACCACAGTGATCCCTGATCATAAAACCGACCCCTCCAATCAAACCATCTAGTGACCTACTGCCGTCGAAGTTTACTTTGAGATAGCCAAGGGGTGGGGGTACCCAAGAGACAAGAACGAAACGGGGCGCTGAAGCAGCGTGAGAAGTACCCCAAGTGTCCCTAGCCATCCCAAAAAAAAACTCAGTGGCAGCCGCCATAACCTCCCTCGCATGTCGCGCCGCTCTATCCACCACCATCCTCGGAAGCGTCCGCCTCCCCTCAAATATGCCTACGTTCCTATCCAACCAAATGTGATAGGACAGGTACGTCCTCAATATTCCCTCCGCTGCCAACTTGGGCCTACACATGGAGTCTCTCAACACCCGCAACAAATCCTGCGCCGAGACCACCGTCTCAAGCAAGGGAACCGAAGATCTCTGCCATATCTCTCGAGCCCTAGGGCACTGCAGAAGAACATGCTCGGTGGTCTCCACGATATCACCGCACGTCTCACAAAACTGAGATACCCGTATGCCACGCCGAACGAGCAGACTCCTGGTCGGGAGGCATCCCCGAGCCACCTTTCAGATGAAAAGTGCCACTCGGGGATGAATCTGTAATCTCCATATCCAGCCTCCTACGATCTGTCGAGCTGGCGCCCTGCTAAACAGTGCGAGAAGGTCCCTGGCCCGCACCCGCGACCGCCCCGTCGGAGTCCAAAGTAACCTATCCGACTCCCCTCCAGAGGGGGCTGGCAAGGCCAGAATCAACTCCACCAGCTGCTCACCAAATGCCTCCCTGATCATCCCCACCCTCCAATGGCTCCCCTCTGAATCCAGCAGGTCGCTGATCCTGCACCCAGCTAATCTCGCAGAGTCCACCATGGTCGGCAGACGGCGGATCGGCCACTCAGTCACCCAGCTGTCCTCCAGCACATCTATCGAGCGGCCATCACCAATCGCCCATCTGATCTCCGGAAGCACCGCCATAGCTCTAGCACACATCACTCTCCAGACCGAAGAGTGGTGACGCTCCACCCGCCCCCCAGGCACCAAGGCGCCATTCTTGGCCCTCATCAGTGAGGACCATATGCTCTCGGGCTCAAGCACAAATCTGACTGCATGCCTCGCCGCTAATACCTCCCGTCTCGTCACCAAGGACTGCATCCCCAGACCCCCAGCACTGGTCGGCTGGCATATAACCTCCCAAGCCACCAAATGGATCCCACCTCTACCGCTGCTCCTCCCCCAGATAAACTCCCTGAAAAGCTGCTGAAAGGACCTCAAGACTGCCACCGAAATATCGACGTGGGATAGTAGGTAAATAGGGACAGATGAGAGTACAGAACGAACCAGGATGATCCTCCCCATCATAGACAATGAGTGAGAATGCCAACCCTCTAACCTGCGTCTGACACTAGTCTCAAGGGACACGCTGTCCCTAATCCTCAGTCATCGGCCACATAATGGAACCCCCAGGTAAGACATCAGGCCCCCCTGTTCTCCCACTCCCAGAACCTCCAGTATAGAGAGCTTCAGTGCCTCGCGCGTCTTCGGCTAAAGATAACAGCTGATTTGGCCAAATTGACCTACTGACCTGACAGAGCACAGTAATCCCGAAGAATCTGACCTATAACTCGAGCCGAGCCGACTGCCTAGAAGACCTAGCTAAAAGCAGGCAATCATCAGCGAATAACAGATGGGAGATCGCCACTGCTCCCTCCACCGGTCTATAAGCCTCCAGCTCCTGACTAGCCACTGCCTGCCGTAAGAATCTAGACAATGCATCCGCACAGATAATAAACAACAGTGGAGAGAGGGGGCAGCCCTGGCGCAAACCCCCAGACGACGCGAAGAAACGGGAGGGCGTGCCGTTCACCAAAATAGCAAAGGAGGGCACCCTGATACAGCCCATGGCCCACCTGATCCATGTCTCATGGATCCCAAACATCCGCAAGGACTGCTGCACAAAATCCCACCTCATTCTGTCATATGCCCTCTCCATATCAAGCTTGATCCCCATCAAGCTTCTCCTCATCGGAGCTCTGCTAAGATCAAACATAAACTCCTGAGCAATGAGTACATTGTCAGATATACTCCGCCCCTCCAAAAAAGCCCCCTGCTCCGGGCAAATAAGCCTAGGAAGCACACCCCTCAACCTGATAGCGAGAATTTTTGTCGTCACCTTGTACAAAGTCGTACATAGGCTGATCGGACGAAAATGACTCGGCTCTGAAGCATCCTGCCATTTCGGGATCAGGGTAATGAAGGTCCTCTGCTACTCAGCAGCCATCACTGCTGTGCTGAAGAATTGCAGTATAGCCTCCGTCACATTCCGTCCAACTATCATCCAATTGTTAGATGTTTGCCCTAGAAGCCAATTTGGCTGACACATTGTTGATTCTAGGGACATAATTTTGTACTTGACTATTTATTATTGAATAAATAAAAGGCATCTTTTTCATTCATATTGTTTATGTGTCTATGAATCGTCCAAGAAATTAATAAGATGATGATACATATTCTCAAGAGTTGAGAATTTGAGCCATGTATCATTGGTGATTAATTTCTAAATGCTCCTGATCAAAGGATCATCACGAGGACGGTGATCGATCCGATCAGTGCACAGATCACTCTCCTTCTGGATGGACGAGACTTGAGTCCACAGTGTAGGGACACTGAAGTGATAGTGCAGGTGCTTGTTAGAGAACAAGGGTACTGAGCGTGACCAATACAAGAAGTCACTTGGATGTCTATCCACTCGTCAGTGACTTGCTTGATGTTGCAGTAGTGTGACTGGTCCTTTGACCTGCGGCGCTTCGGCTACTCACAGTGAGGTTATTGTAGTTTGACTGCACACATACATGGTCTCTAGCCATATGGGTCCATGCAGTATAGATTGGCTGCAGTAAGTTCACTGTAGGAGTAAGGGTATGCACCTATATGGAATCTATCGACCTTGATAGATAAGGAGAGATCCTATGTGATTTATAAGACTGAGTTCGTAAGACCTCGGCCGGGGCAGTATGCACAGTGGAGAAAGAGTTTTTCACTATCGAACTCGAGTCGAATAAATCTTGACATATGACAGACGATGGGGTTTGACGAGTTGTCCATGACCTCCGTCCTGTAGGGATCCACGATAGTAGGACTGTATCACATGTTTAACTGCACCTAGAGGTTCATCATTCTATTCTGCTGGGTAGCCACTACATGCTGCTAGGTGTCACTGGTGGATGGTGGGACTCATAGGGATTATCTTGATGATCGATAAACCCTAATGAGTTGAGTTGGAATCGTTCCAACCCATTGAAAGGAGTTTTCAATGATATAGTGATAGAGATCACAATATATCTCACTACCAGTCAGAATAGAACCTATGGGGTCACACACACTAGAAGTATTGACCGATCCGATGGTTGAAATCGTGATTAGGAATCACAAGAAATCAATTTGATTGATAAAAGGTTGAAAAAGGAAAAAGGAATTAATTAATTGGACTTGAAACAAGAATCCTACTTCGGATAGGATACCTAGAGTTCTAATTGGATTAGGACTGGGATTCCTACTTGGAATAGGATTCCTCAATCCTAATAAGATTAGGAATTTTGAATCTAAATCGGATTCCTACTTGGAGTAGGATTCCTAGGAATCCTAATTGGATTAGGACTTCGGATTCAAATCTAATCCTAATTGGATTAGGACTAAATACATCCTAATATGGATTAGGATTTCTTAAGTCACAATTAATTATTAATCTAATGAATCAATAAGACTCCTAATTGGATTAGGATTGAAGAGTTCAATTGAGTCAAAATTGATTCAAGTTCTAATTGGATTAGGACTTACCTAGATTGGATCCATTGGTTCACCCTTGGGCTAAACCTAATAGGATTAGGGCTTGACCACATTAGGGCAATGCAAACCCTAATGTGGACTAGGGTTTACCAAGAGGGAGGGGCGCAAGCCCCTCCCCCTTGATCCATTGGTGCGGCACAAGAGAGGGGGCCGGCGCCCCCTCTTTGGAAAGATGTCTAGGGCTCCTACTTAGTAGGAACCCTAGATGGCTATAAAAGGAGGTGTGAGGCCGGCGCCCTAAGCATAGAAGAACTCCTCCTTCTCCTTGCCGTGAGCCTCCCTCTCCTCTCTTCTTGTGATCAGCCGCAAGCAAGGAAGACCAAGGCCAAAGGTTGGCGGCATCCTCTTCCTCCCTTCTTCCTTCCAACGCAGGGAAAAGAAAGAAGGCTGCGTGGGGATTCTTCTTCTTCCTCTTCTTCAACCTTCTTCTTCCTCCTCTCAAGCACTTTCAAGAGTTGAAAGAAAGAGAAGAGATCAGCCATCAAAGGAGTCTTTGCAAGGGAGCTAGCACCCCGGGAAGACAAGAAAGCTTTGATCGGTTCTCTACTTCGTGTGGATACCCGTAGAGGCCGGACGTTTGAACGGCTTCAAACGAACCCTCTTCCAAAACCACGAATTCAGATTCGCGGTGATCATCTACCCGCGCAAGGTGAAGATTTGATCTTCCTATTAGTTCTAAAAGTTTTAATTCTTACCTAATTACGAAAGGTCTCGAAACAAGCGTTCATGCGATGAACGTCGAACCCGTGCATGCCGATTCCGCTGCCATCTGAAATTTTTTGAAATATCAGCGGCATGGGCGGGTTCCCAACACCAATAACGCTGAAAGAATACTGGTGGGAATCCATCCGGCCCTGGAGCCTTGTCCCCCCCCCCCCGAGGGACCACACCGCCTCCCTGATCCCCCTCTCCGATACCGGCCTGATCAAATCAGAATTCTCCTCCTCTGTGACCACCTCTCCTGGCGACGGAATCTCTGCTAGGCTCACTCCAATGGTCTGCTCAGTCCATCTGCCCCTAAAGAAACTCACCAGAATCCTCTGTATCACCTCCGGCTCCTCCGATTGCTGCCCCTCCTCATCCCTGATAACTCTGATCCTGTTCTGATGCCTCCTAATCACTGTCGCCTGGTGAAAAAAAATCTGGTGTTTCTGTCCCCCTCCATGATCTACTGTACCCTCGCTTTCTGTCTCCAAAATATCTCCTGCTGTCTAAGGAGGCAATCATTTAAAGCTAATAGTGATCTGAGCTCCCCTACATCCTCATCTGACAGACCCCCCCCTCGAACCTCCTGATCCTGTAACCTAACAATGGCCACCTCTGACTCCTCAATCCTCCTAAAGATGTCACCCACCTCCTCTCGATTCCATCTCCTCAACCTCCTCCTCGCCAACTCCAATCTCCGGGACACCCGATACATGGCATCACCCCTCACTGGAATGCTCCACGCCTCCCTCACCATCTCCCATGAACGAGGGTAAGAAAGCCACATCTTCTCGAATCTGAAGGGGGGATGCACTGGAACAAAGGCATCAGTGCTCAACAATAAAGGACAGTGATCGAACGCAATCCTAGGTAAGTGAGACACACGATGATCCGAAAATCTCTGGACCCACCCAACTGTCGCACAAGCTCTATCAAGTCTCTCCCACACTCTAGCCAGACCCTGCTGATTATTGCACCATGTGAATCTAGGACCCGAAAATCCCAAGTCAATCAAACCATTTGCGGTCAAAAAGTTCTAAAATTCCTTAACCTTCCTCTCATGGGAGAAAGGCTTACCCCTCATCTTCTCCTGAGGGTCAATAATACAATTAAAGTCACCCGCCATCAATAACGAGTAGCCCTGATCAACCAGTTGCGATGCCTCCTCCCACAACCATCGCCTCTCCCTAAAATCAGTACTGGCATACACTGCCGCAAGAACCCAGGGATCATTAGTGCCCTCCGAGATCACCATAATCACCTCTTGGGCACAGACATGAAATGTATCCAATCTACAGGACTCCAGCCTCCACGTAACAATTATCCCACCCGACAACCCACGAGACTCAACTGCATAGAAACCCCACGACCGAGGGAGCACCCTCCTTGCCTTCTGAAGACCCCTGCCCGATAAATGGGTCTCAAACAAAATACAGATATCCGGCCTGTTTTGTTGGACGAACCTTCGACAAGTCGGGGCAAAGGAGGGCTTCCCCGCACCACGGCAATTCCATAGGAGAACCTTCATTGATCACCCATGGGAGTGTCACAACCCACCATCCCGGGGTTGCAATCATGAAACACCACCTCATTCACAGGTCCATCACTAGCCAATTCTCCTGTGCTCACCCTCTTCACTGCATTCTTCAATTGGTCCAAAATACGAAGGTGAACACCACCAGCCTCCGGCTGTGCCCCCTGGCCCAAAGCTTCCCCTTGCTCTTCTGCTGCAAACGTCGATCCCCCAGTCTGCCCGCTACCAGAATCCTCCCTGTGCCCACAACCCATTCCACTGGGCCTAGAAGATTCCCCTGCATCCGGCAACAAAGGAAGCTTACCCTGTGCCACCTGTGTCGCTTCTAGGGTCTCCGCAGCCGTTGGAAGGTCGAGCGGCCCAGCCGCACCCCCCATCCCCACCGAACGGCTCTCCCCTTCCTTCTTCCTGGCCGGCCGTGCCGCCGGGTCTTCCCCCAATTCCGAGACCAACGCCGTCACCGAGAGGGACCGAGCCAATGTCTTCCCAGTCGCCCCCACCATCCCGCGCCGAGAGGGACCGCCACCACCTTTGGACTCCCGCTCCGCTCTAGGAGGCCGACTGCACACCGCCGAGAGGGGCGGAGGGGAACTCTTGCTTCTCCAGCGGTGGCTTCCCCCCAGCCGCTCCTTCCTCAAGGAACCAAAACCTCCCCCGGGGGAGGTCGGGTGAAGCAGAGCCTTTGGTCTGGTTGGGCTCCTGCTTCGCTTCATCGGGCTCCGACCCAAACCGATGAGACGATCAGTGGAGTCGGCCTTGACCCCTTCCCGAACGAGGTCGGATCCCACCTCGCCCGCACCATCGATCTTGACCCCATCCCGAACGGGGTCGGGTCCCGCCTCACCCGCACCAACGACCGCAGCCCGAGTCGACACTGAGTCGCTCCCGCCCGAACTCGGCCCCGGGTCCAACTCAGTCGCCGCGCCTGCGGCCTGGGTGGAATGACTCGGGCCGCCCTTGTTCACGCCTCCGCCGGCTTCCGAGACGTCCTTCTCCGGCATCCTTCGGCGAGCAACCTTGGAGGGTTTTTGCCACCCTTCGAGGTCGATCGGGGAAGACTCCGCATCAGCCCTGTTCACGCCTGGCTTCGGACCGGATCGGGGAGAGGTATGTGCCGAACTCGGACCAACCCCAAGCTTAGCCGTCGTCTTCCTCCGAGCCGGCACCTTAGCCACCCGCGGAGCCCGAGAATGACCCGTGACCATCCATGGGCCGAACACCGGCAGGTCCTCCGGTTCACCACTACCCCTATTCTCCTAGGTCGACGACCTCGGGGGCTCCATCCTGTCCCCCCGAATCTCCCCTTCTTCTGCCACCTCGGCCTCCGGCATGGAGAAAGCACAGTTCGCCGTCGCATGCCCGAGACGCCCACACCTGGAGCAGGGAGCCGGTAGGTTTTCGTAGATGAAACCCTGCCAGAAAACCTCCGCTACCCCCTTCGATGAGCCCCTCACAAGAGTGCCCGGTTTGAGAGGTGCTGAGCAATCCAAAGCTATCTTCACCCTGGCGAATCCACAGCGCCTCCCCTGCTCTGTGACCCCATCCAAAGCCAGAGGAGTGCCGGCAGAGGCTGCTATTCGCATGACGGTCGGCTTCTTCCAGTAATCCAAGGGCAACCTAGGCAGGCGAAGCCAGACGACCACCCGGCTGAGCCCCTCATCGCCCGGAATAAAATTAGGTCACCATCGGTCCATTGCAAGAAGCTGACCGGCCACCATCCACGGACCGCTCGCCAAAGCAGCTTCCTGATCATCCTCGTTCGCAAACCGGATGGCGAAGAAACCGTCCATCAACAAGAAGCACTCCACATCATATCCCAAGCGCCCCACTCTTTTGATCTCCCTCGCCACCCAGTCCGCCGGAACGTACCTCCCAAGGCTTCTCACAAAGATCGTGGAGTTCCGCCACTCCGAACGATTCTCCTCCAACTCCTCCTCTGGGACGTCCACCACCTCGGAGAACCTCTTCTGCATCATTTCCAACACCCGAGGGGAGGAACGATAGTAGGACCCATATTGCCTCCGCGGCTCTCCCTTCGCCACATCTGCCCATGAGCGGCCCTTCTCCGCAGCCCTGGGGGCCGAACCCTTCGGCCCCTCAGCTCTCTCCGTCTCCGGCACCGCCGATCCACCCCCCGAATCGGTCATCCCCACACACCCTCACCTATTCAACAGAATGCCCCAAAGGCCCCCCCCCCCCCCCCCCCCGGAGCGCGAACTTTGATGCACCTCTCTCTCTCTCTCTCTCTCTCTCTCTCTCTCTCTCTCTCTCTCTCTCTCTCTCTCAGGATTAAGACTCTTTAGACTAGCAAGGGTATCAAGGCTTAGTTTAAATAGAAGTATGCAGGAATCTATGGGGATGTATATTTAATCATACATCAATAATATCTTGTAGCTAACTTTTCTGGATGTGATTCTGAGCGGTTGCATAGCTATGAGGAAGCTATTTAATACAGAATCACTGATTTGGTTGTGGTGATGATTAGCTGGGCAATTGTCAGTCTTAGATATATGCATCTGTATGCGTTATCCTGCTAGGCATGCCTGCATGAGAGCATCTTCCGTGGTTCTTGCATAATTCGTACGCTATTATTACCCATCATCTTTAATTAGTAGTCATTTAAGGCAAAATTGGAATCTAAAATTAAAGCAGATTTCTTGAAGTCTAGTCTTTGCTTAGATCGCTTTGATAACTTTTTAGCTTTCATCTGAATACGCCTGCGAAGCACGAGCAGCATATAAATGAGGCTTCATTCCACATTGTGGAAATCGACGGCACCCGGTTGCATTGCCAGTTGTCATCGCCTTAATATGAACGTTATTACTCTCTCTCTGTCTCTCTCTGTTTTTTTTACTGGGCGAGCATTGTTGGAGTGACGACTCTTCCAAGGACAAGTATTTGGTGACCTTTCCAAATGATTGATTGGTTTAATGTTTGGCTTAGATTTTCACATGTATGAATAAGATGCTCTAAGTTTGAAACTTTGAATATATTATAATGCATAAAGCAGCCACCAATAACACGGACGCTTTTGTTCCAGGAAATGGATCGGTTGCAGGTATCACATTTGGTTTCATATATTCATGAGGACGTGTCATATATGATATAGTTTGAGCAGCAGGAAGCGATCTATATATATGCAAGTTTCTCTCGTCTCCCAATCGGTATCAGCGAATAATAGGCTACTATTCGGAATTCCTTTTCGCTCCTAGCTAGTGATGCGTGACGCATTTACATCCAACGAAGAAAACAATTTGGACGCGGAACCTGTGATTCCATCCAAGTTCACGAATTACTGACAAATTGCAAAACCCCACTCCAAACCGATTAAGATGAGATGATATGGCTTCCATGCGGCGATCGAGGGTCGGAGGATAGCGGCCGGCCATGAAGAAGGTGGAATTGGATATTGCCCGGCACATGGCTGGTGGCGACACTTGGCTACATTCGAGCTTGCAAGTCCTACCGAATCTCTCTCTCTCTCTCTCTCTCTCTCTCTCTCTCTCTCTCTTTCGAGTTTGATGCCCTTCCTCGGTTCTATGCGCGATTTGGACAGAGAACAAGAGGTATGACGGGTGCCGGTGAACTTTAATTGGTTGCGCAAAAGAAAGTAAGGTTTCTTGGCTCCTGGCATGAGGGGGCAATAATAGATCCTACTTTGTCATCGGCACATGTGGCATGAATAGCACTGACCCTGGTAACGCGGAAACTTGTCGAGTGCCAAGAGAAGAAGAGATTGACATCGCAGGTTGCTGGAGCTGCAAGGCTGTACTCGAGGAAGAGGGTGAAGGAAGGGCTCCGACATCCAAGAAGAGTCTGCTTCATCGTAAAACAGGATCGGACACTGGCCAGAAACCAGATTAAAGCAAACGATCAAAATTATCTGGCATTTTTTCTGGAAAACTGGATCCACTAGTCAGGACTTTGGGATGATGATAAAAAAAAGATTTCAGCATTATGCAACAACATATGATGATTGATAAAATTTGTGCCATCAAGGAAGCATATCACCATGATGGTGTATGCAGGCCAACCTGACTACACACACACACACACTCTCGATGCTATCGTAACATACAAATTTCTGTGATGATATCCGTCCCATATGCAGCAATACATAACAATATATTTATAAAGATAATACAAGTTCCAACCTCCCCCACCAAGGGGGCTATTGTTCATTGTTTGCCCTTGAATCAGCCCACCGTATTGTGGCTCTAACCAATGCATCCATAGGATCTATGCATTTCTTCAGGAGCGGGTCGTCCCGAGGCAAGAGTCCTTGCATATCATCGGAGGCGAGGATGATGGTGCTGACTGCCCGCACCAGGAGAACTTGGAGTGCTATCCTCAGGAGATTTCTCGCGCCTTCCACATCCTTCCTGTGAAATGCCCCCACAGCAGGAATAACGGTGTGCTCCATGGTCTCCTTATCTGGTAATAGAACTTCAAATCCCTGCTCAAGATCACAGCAGAACTCGGATGAATTTTTTTTTTTTCATCTTACATCGTCGCTGAATTAGGTGAGAGTGTAGCTGGCAGAAGCATGCTGCAGCTTTCCTCGAACAAAAAAGGTTGAACTACTCGTGCATAGCTAACTGTGACCACCCAAGATAAAATTCAAGTTGGGTGGAAAAGACGAAGAAGTAAGAGTCGCCGAATGAAAAGGTGAAAAGAGAAATCAGATGCCCAAGGGGGCCGCAATGATAAGGAAAAGCAAGGTCAGCTAAGCAAAAAATCCTTTATAGCCAAGCAAGTGCTCCCAGAAAGGGAGGGGGGAATCTCTCCTCTCAACAGCCATTTCCAGTTTAAACATTTCAATCCAACTCTAAAGTTTCCTGTCCAACACATCCTTCTCAAATCATTCACATAGCACCGGATCTGGTTCAAGTTGCAAGTGGTAATATTTTGTGACTCGCATACAGGGGAACATGACCCAAACTGTCTCGGAAGACTTGGAAAAAGAATGAGCCAAGACTTTGGCAGCATAGAACTCTAATCGCATCTCTTCTTCTGCCAATGATAAGCTAATCAATTTTGAGAAGCGTTCTCTGTACGCAAGCTAATTCATTTGAAGAGAACTTCTACGCAACCAGAGATATATACAGAGACTTTACCATTGGTTCACCTACAGATTTTTAGACCTAGTGGATTAAAGACATACATAGATTTCAAAACTTAGGAATACATCCGTGCATGCAAGATGCTAATTAAATCATGCAAAACAGAAACCCCAAAAAGAGATAACGGTGCCTAGTAACATTGGTGTGCGGAAGTCACAAAATTTAGCAGCAGTTTCTAAGGGAGATTAACATGACAGCTATATCTGGGGGCACTCCTTTTTGTAGAATGTGATGGCTAAACGCCTTGAGCAAAAGGGATTGAGAATGCTCTTTCTTGTTGGGTATTTAGGCTCCTTAGTGTTGCTCGAAGGATACCATATCTCTCGTTCATGGTCGCTATCATATTGAGTTTTACATGCAGTTTGTATGAGTGTACCCTACAATTGCTTGCACTAGAGAAATATCAGAAGAGAGATGCTGCCAGAAGAGAAGCATGGTTGTTTCCTTATTTATAAGAAAAAAGAGGTCCATATTATGTCACACATTATTAAGACAGAAGAAGATGTATTTGGCCCTAACTCTAGAGGATGGAAATATTAATGACAAGAGGAAGAAACAATCAGCATTGAAAAAGACAAATGCGAAACGCTAGGTTCAGCCATGTCCGTATCATTATCTTGGGTGCATCCTTTTGTTCTTGTTCTTTCTTTTTCTCTTTTTTCCTTCGTTACAATATTGGGAGGCCTTACTCACTCAAGGGGTCGGTCCAATAATTCGAGGTAAGATGACGCTTGTCATTTTCCTTGTGCTTCTTTAAGCATTCCAAGATTCCTATGGGGGTGGAGAAAGATTAAAGGGAGGTTGCTTACCTGGTTTTGGAGTTTCTCCGTATAGAAGCTAGCGGTCGATAAGGCATCTGTGTCAAGAACTCCTATACGCAGATTGCTTCCAGCTTCCACCGGCTTCAGGTTTGCTGCCTCGAGTTCCTCGGCAACACATTCACCGACATGAAGGAAGGGCACCGAGCAGCCCTCGGAAATTTCCTCATGCCACGAGCTCGAGATATGACATGGCATGACTATGCAACGAGCTCCGGAGCTCTCCAAAAAGATCCTCTTGCGGCGTAGGTTCTCCACGACGGAAGCATGATCGATTCGCAGATCGGTGTTCCTTGAAGCGGGGGACAGAAAGGAAGTCCTTTTACGGGAAGAGAGTTCTCTGCTCAGGACGGGGTCGCTGCAAGCGATGAAAGGGAGACCTGCCCCTCCATCTCCCGAACTCCACGCGACGAGCTTCTCTAAGAAGCCGACGGTGGAAACAGCCGAGACGCCTCCTATGACACCAACCGTGTTGGGAAGGGCCAGGACGGGACTCTCGGACCCACTTCCCCAACGAGAGGAAGCTGGCGTGGAACTCCTAGAATCAGAGAGGTCGTCACCCCCATCGGTTTGCAGCAGAACCGATGACGGTTTGGGACAGCGGACGGAGCTGGAAGGCCAGGCTTTGGGACGGCCCATCCTGTGCCTGGCTACTCCATGATCCACGAGACGAATCGGGAAACTAGACATCGTCGTGCTCCCATCAAGCATCGCGCCTCGCCTCTGATTGCGTGCGTCTCTACGATTTTCTTACAGTCTTTGCGGTACCCAAAGATCCGATTCGAGTTTTCGATCGCAAGATCTGATTTCAAGTGCAGATTTCAACGACTCTAGGAAGTATTAGGTCGTTTAAGGAATTCCAGGACTTACAGCGAGAACGCTTCTTATCTCCCCTCTAGCCAAACCTTCTGAAGCACAGATCCCCCGGAAAAGAAGACTCGCACCTTCTCAGTTTGTCCGATGAGGTACGAAGCCGCTTCCAGGATCTGCCGAATGATCGCACGAGGGACAAAACAAAGAAGAAAAAAAGACAGAAATCTAGCCTTGCGGCGGAAAAAAAAAAAATCCGCGATCAAGATTTGATTTTTCTTTTATGAAAGTACGCAAGGGATGAGCTGAAAAGAGACACATCCCCTCGCTTCAAGATGAAGAAAGGAGGCACAGAGGAATCTCAATAATGTAAGTTCTCTAACTCTATCTATCATCCACCACCAGAAGAATCCAAAAGAAACAGCAGAAATAGGAAAAAGATTGGACGTTACAGCAACATTATCATCCCCTCACCTTCTCCAGTCGTCGCTCATGCCGTCTGTCGGCCTGACATTGGATTCTCGGGAGGTGACAACAATGACAGTTGATGGAACAAGATTCTCTTCTATCTATCTCGCCCCCCACTCCCCAAATGATGGCTGCAGTAAATCCCTTCCCTTCCCTTCCGGTTCTGAAGTTTTATTAAGAGCTCGCCCTCGCGCCGCGTTTAACGTTTGCCGGTAGATTTTGTAGAAAACAGCAGCACGGCGGCCCGCTGCCTGTTGGCATGAGTTGGATGTCCGACACTGGATCTATCATTAATGCGAGTTCCCACTCGTGGGGCCACGTTCAGTACATCGGCAGAGAACCCCTTGTTCGCCTCCCTTCGTATAATACACGGTATTTGATGCTCTCCTACGACAAAAACCAAGATGTCTCCCATGTGACCATAAGCTTGATTGCAAGGGATTTCTGGTCGCCCCATTGTAAGATCGGTAATCGGTAAGGTATCCACCGGGAGAGAAATTTTTATGGCCAGATTCACCTTTGACCTAGGGATGAAACACAGATTCACCATGGACCTGGGATGAAATCCACCTAATAATTCCTACCCCTCCCCTCCAGGGTCCATGCATCAGCGAGAAGTGGGGAAAAACGATCCTGTGCGTACATTATCCTATATCGGACACCCATATCATATTTTTATCTTATCTTCTGACTTGAAGGGTAGAATTTATATGAGTTTCAAGTCGAACAGTACCAGCGGAGTTCGAGATGAACTGCAAGATGCAATCCATAACTTGAGGCTGAGGCAGTGCATGGCACCCCGTAAGACCACCATGCTAAATTATCAGTCAAGATGAAGCCTGCAATGCACAATAATGGACTTGATCTTGCATTCCATGCATTTCCCATTTGCCTCCAAATCATTCATTCTCCAACATATAATAGGGATCTTCAATCACCACCAGATTTAAACTAGGCTGCGGCAGTGTTTAACAAGCAAAAAAGGGGGAAAATTTTGATCTGCTGTAAAGTCTATTTCAGCAGAGCTAGAAACCAAGAGACCGAGTGCAGCAAAAAATCATTATTTCCTGCATCAGTTTGAACCGAATTGGATTGCCAATCACATTCGTGCTCGCTTCTCAGAAATGATGATAGTTAACTGCTTGCCCCAAAAGCCGACATATTCTCACTGTAACCTGTGTACATACTACAAGCACCGAGTTTAAATACTGAACATCACACTGAATTTTTTTGCTACTTCCTATGTCATAAATAGCATACTATTACAGCACTGTAACGAGTTCTAAAATTGGCTTCTTGCCAAACAAAATCAAAATAATCTGATGCAATCGAGCAAAAGCCATTCTTCCCATTTTTTCTGATGGAAGAACCCATTCTTCCCCGTGCATCATCTATTTCAGTTTCGACTTGGCCGAGCTCTTCAGTGGCTTGGCGACGGGTGCAGCCTGACCATTTCTGACTTCCTTCTTCACATTGTACCTTATAGATGAAAAGGCACATACTAGTGCAACCACAATTGTTGGGTAGACATAAACAGCTTTTGTTGGATCAGTGTTTGCTGGTTTCCCAAGAATCCCTTCCTTTACAAGGCCCCAGACAACCAAGAGAGTCCCAAACAAGGTCATTCTCCCAGGATTTATGAGACCTACGAGGGCACCTGCAACGGAGAAGTAGCTTCCAGCAAGAACCTGGCAAGGTAACAGACAAATTCAGCTATTTTCTGTAGCCAAAATTCAAATTGCATATGTTAATGGAATACAGGAATCGCACATATCAACAAACCTCTAGGCGCTGAAGATCAACTACTGCTGAAGCATTTTTAGCCTCTGTCAGGTTGTACATGTGAAGCAAATTGTCCCAGCTTGGGAAGGTCATGTTTCTGAGGAGACCATTCACTATAGCTCCGGGGTAGAGGAGAGCCTTCACAATAAATGGAGGAAATACTTCATTTGCAATTAATTGTGAAGATGTCACTTGTATTGGCGTTGTACACATCCCTGATCTGCATGGGACCCTGAAAGGGCCAAAAAAACAAATTGAAGTCCAATCATCACATCTTATGCTTATTCAACCATTCAAAGTTCTAGCAAAGTCAGGATTATTACAAAAGTAAGATACCATTGCGTTCCCATGTCTGAAATCAAAGAGTCACTTTCTAAGGGGATTTTTCTGCCAACCTGTTCTCAATACAAAAATGCCTGTGCCATCTTTCTTGCAACTATCCTACTTTTTTTTTTATTAACCTTCATATGCATTCATGAGTTAAAAATTGAAATTCATGCTGGACAGAGGCTGCAAACAGATTAGATACGGATCGGGTATCAACATATCCATATTCATAACTATTTGTATTTAGTGAATATGGATGCAGATATAGAAATCAATCAGATATAAAAATTCATATTATATTTGCTTTAAACGGATATAGATATACATTAGATATTGAAAGTATGGATGAATACGGATATAAGTCAGATAGTTAATCTCTTTATCACCACCACATAAAGAAATCACTGAATGGAAAGTAAATTAAGTCAATAACATGTTAATATGGCCACTTATTTCTTTGAAAAGTTCATGGGTGCTATTTAGGATTAAATAGGATTACAAATAGAACCAGATGTTTGGATACAGGCTGTACAGTTGTCTTTCTATATCCGCATCCTTTTTTTTTTATGGATATCGATACGAATATGAATAATAATTGCATGCCCAAATTTATAAGCTTATCCAAGTAGATTTGGATATGGGAACGGATCTAGAGTGCTATCGCCCGGTCCACTTTCACCCCTATGCTGGACGACTCCTTTTTTTCTTTTTCTTTTTCCAATAATATTGCCATGAAAATAACATCTTCTGGCCCAACAATGATTCATCAGATATAAGCAGCAGTAACAACAAAATAGAATTCAGAGAGTGAAACATTCAAAATAAGCTTGCTGGGTCTGAACTTTAGAATTGACAGCAGAATGGGAAAATCAGCATTAGTTGGGGAATTTTTCAGATCTATTCAAAAATTGAACAAGGTAAATTACATAGCAATCAGTGCATGATCCAGTTCAGCATTTGATGAGACTCTCAGGCAAATGGTTTTCTTATATTCAATCATAGAAAAAGGAAAAAAACAAAAAGTTGTTTAATCAAATTTAACAAAGTAGATTTCAAATAATACTCAAAGCAAATTTAAACTCAGATTCCATCAAATGCAGACTTGATTACTAGGATTTCCTAATATACATACAGGACAAGATATGGAGGTATGAGATGGCAGTTGTACATGTAGGGATGCAAAATAGGTGGAAAGAAAACTCTGTCAGAGTACTCATAAAGATTGAGAGCAAATTGTACAGCATATGTAGAGGTTCAGGGCATGCTATACAGGCGTCACAACACTCATTGAGCACAAGAGTGAATTAATGACAGTCATGTAGTTGATTCTCCCATCATAGAGGAGCATAACTCACATCCAGTAACACAACATAGAGCATCCTATAGCTTTTATCTACATATATTTACTAGTGATATAAAACATTATATAAAGAAAACACCAGGAATCAACAAAAAATGAAAATAAAATAAAAACAATTAACATCTGATCCATTTGGAACTCTTTAAGCCAGACTTACTTTCAGATTCATGATTCAACACACCCAACCTTTAATCATATTTCTAAACTTCCATCAAGATATATCCTTTATATGACATTTGGATTTGGTTGATCAAAACAACAAGCTCAATGGACACCAGGTATTAGGTTTACTCGGACAAGGTGTCATTAAGTCTTATTTTTTTCCATAGTCCAGGATCATTTATTAACTCAAAACATTTAGCAAACTGACCTTACTATATCTAGTAGTGTTTGAATTGTCCTCTTTTTTCCATGCAGAACAAATCTGAAGACTTTGTAAAAGGTGAAGTAAGACAGCATATCTGAATGCATAGTGAGTTTTAGTTCAAAATTCTAAAGCTTATCTTTCACAGTCAGTCAACCTCTTTCAAGTAGAATAGAGTCCCAACTCCCATTAGCAGATCTGGATCATCACTAAGACGAAAGGGACACCACCGTGCCCCTAAATAGGGTGATTTTGGGGTTCTTTGAACGCAGCGAGGTCCTCTGCTTTCAAGATTCTATCAAAAGTCCTCTATTTTATTATTTTAATTTCTATTGCTGAGGTTCAAGTACAATGAACTGAAGGAGGGTATACCCTCTCTCTCTCAAGATATTGATTTCTCCTCAGAGTTTGGGTATTTGATCGATCTACTTACTTCTATTATATCAATACTAATTACTACTGTTGGAATCATTATTCTTGCCTGATCAAGAAAAGCAAGCAAAGAAGCAGCAGGATACGGAATATGAAGGGGCTGGAGGTAGAGCCAATGACCAATTGAATAGTTAAAGACTACAGCATTAAGCCCGAAATCATGCTCTTGCCAGTGGCATAGATTGTATATACTCTCGCCGATTAAGGCAAATTCTGCGCTATATATATATATGTCAACTCTGGATCAGATAGCTCAGCAAAAAAAAAAAAGAAGGAAAAAACAATGTATTTGATAGCAAAAAAAGGCCAATATCTACGAAGCATGTGCATTTTTTGTGAGAAAAGAAGTAATTGGATAACAGAAGGGCTACATGACGAATTTGTGGTTGGAGTCACCATGACGAATTTGTGGTTGTAGTCACCAAGATAGAGCTGTCAAGGTTCTATCCTGTTAACATGAAGAAGACGTAATTCAGTGTTTTTATTCGATACCTAAATTTATCTGCGGAACGAAGAGGAGAAATGGTATGCTGATAGTTGTAAAAGTTGATATACTCCAAATAACCGATCAATAAATCGGGGGAAGCGCTTCACTTCCTCCATTTCCACACAAGAGGAAAAAATATATAAATACTGAAGAGGAGCCGTGCCTAAGAGCATTTCAGATGAGCATGTGAAGATCTGGTTCGCTTCTGAGGCATGCTCGAACACAAATGGGTCTAAATGTTCTAGGACGGAGGCAGCAGATCCATTTCAAAGAAAATGACAAAGATCGAGCAGCTACGAGGAAAAAAAAAAAAGTTACAGGGACGTCTAGGGCTTAGATTCAAATCTCTGAGATGTTAGTGGTAGGTCACGGCAGCAAAATTCCCCGATCTGGTCTTAAGATGCATCCATTCATCACCAGATTTTGACAATCTGACTGCTTCAAAGAGATGATAGTTGCACGAGGGGTGGAGTGATCAGGCCCAGTATATATATATATATATATATATATATATATATATAAATCTTACTACATGCCAGATTTCTTGAGAAATTTTGTGGTGGTTTCCACGGTAAAGGAGATTAAGAACAGAGCCCGGTTTTAAAATTAAAAGAAAAGGAAGCAAAAAAACAAGAAGAAGAAGAAAAGAAAAGATGATGATCAGATTGATTTTGAGCAGGGATTGATTTGATGAATACCTGAACAGAGGGATTTGGAAGATGATGAGGACGAAATATACGCGAGAGGCGATGTAGGCGATTCTGCTGCTTGTCCACCCCGTCTTCGCTGAAGGTGCCATGATTCGAGAGACAGGAAAGAGGAGGAAAAACCCACCTACACCTCGAGATGGACAAGGACGTGTTTTTATTTTATTTTTTTTTCCGCTGTAAACGGGCCTGGGTTCCGATCGGATCCGACTAACTATATAGATCCGAATCCAGTACAGAGGAAGACCTGAGTCACAGTGAATTTGATTTTGACTTGGGGTTCGTAAAGTAGCATTGTAAATTAGGTTTAGCTTAATCTCCCTTGAAAAAAAAAATCTAGCCCTAGGTGAAATTATTGGTCCGATCAAGTCCACCAGTCTAACCACAAAAGGACACACAAATACGTTACTATTGCTCGTCTTTTGTGCACAGATTTTTATGGTTGGAATAATCCACCGTTGAGCTAATAAATCTGATCCAACCAATGATAACTCATCTTACAGTGACATCATCAAGGCAATTATCAAGCTATCAGAAAACCAACTTTCATTCCCTATTATAAGTAAATAAAAGAGCTCAAATTTGGGCTAAACCTATAGGGCTCGTTTGGTTCGCGGGAAAAGAAGGAGGGAAAGTGTGGTCAACGGAAAAGTAATGAGATGCCTCTTGTTTGGTTGGAGTTTTCAAAGGAGAGAGAAGAAAAAGTAGTATTCCCATGGGAATGTGATTCCCACATTTCATGGGAAAGTCTTTCCCATGAGAAACATGGGAAAGTTACTTTTCCATGAGGCGGGAATCACTCCATTTTTACTTTTTTCCAAAAAGTCCCTTCAGCATTAAAGAAGCATTAAAGAGGCATTAAAAACTTAATTTTTATTAAGGGCATAATAGGAATTATATATAACTTTCCTAGGAAAGTAGATGGCCAACCAAACATAAGCATCTTGGAAATTTGTCACTTTTCCATGGTCAACCAAACATGCCAAAAGTACTTTCCTAGGCATCCTCTTCCTAGGAATTTGTTTCCCAGGAATCATATTCCTAGGAAGGAAAATGCTTCCCGCGAACCAAACGAGCCCATAGTGAATATTTTGGGGGCATCCAATTCGCGCGATTAAGAGCATTATGGTTGCTAACAAAACGTGCTCAGCTAAATCCTCGATGCAGAGGTAAAAGTCAACCTTTGGCTTCCCTCCTAACCTTATCCGTAACTAACACTGGACTTGTGCCCCATGCAATTCCTGATTAGCATGCCGTGTCAAATAACTGGGTTTCTGAGAGACTTGGAATCTCCTCGAATTCTCAAGTCTTGATATGCTAATTGTTGGGGGGAATAAAGTTTCCCCCCAAATGACATAAATGCCCCTAAGAAGCCGTACAACCTCCGACCCCGGACAGCCGAAGTCAGCGTCCGACCTCGGAACGCTCGGCCACAAGACGACCGACCCCGAAACCTCCGACCTAAGAGAAACCCCGATGTCCGAGGACCGTACTCTAACACCCCTCCGGCATTTATTGCGCATGGCCGCTGTAATCTTCCGGCACACTCAACAATAAATGCGGATCCCCGGCTTACTCCACCATTAATGCGGATCTCCGGCTTACTCCATAATAAATGCGGATCTCCGACTTACTCCACAATAAATGCGCGTGGCTCCTGACATCTACGGATCCCCAGCTCTCCACGGCAAATCGACCCAGCAGGGTCTAGTCGACTATGATAAGTCTCTGATCTCGGCCATACCGCCGACATCAGTGCAATGATTCGCCTGACCGAGCGCCGACCTGAACAACATGCCAAGCCGTACTACGGCCTCGCTCTGTTACATCACAGGTAAACCGACCCCCGCATATAAAAGGGAGCCTTGGCCTCTCAAGAGGGGATTGGAACATTCATACACCCAAAAATCACTGTTTATCTCCCTCTCCCCACTATTTGCCCCCTCCCTGACTTGAGCGTCGGAGGGCCGGCGCCGGAGAACCCGGCCACCGGTTCGTGTGCAGGCACCCGGACGGAGGACGCCGCCAGCCAACGGATCGCCGCCCCGCTGCGAGGACCTGCTGTTCCTTCTCTCCGACCGCCCCGGACGGAGGACGCCGCCCGCCGACAGACCGCCGCCCCGCCGTGAGGACTAACAGTCGCTCCCTCTCCTCGACCGAAGATTGCCCCCGGGTCCAATTTCCAGCAACAGTTGGCGCTAGAGGAAGGGCCCGAGTAGCAGTCATGAAGTTGAGAAGTAAGGGAGCCTCTAACGTCTCCCGGCGTCCCCCGCAAAGTCCTGGACACTCCGTCCAGAATTCTCCAACTCCGGCTGACCCAGCTCCTCAGGTCCAGCCGGAACAGTTCAATGCCCTGGCACAGCAAGTCCAGGCCCTGGCCGCCGCCGTTCAGGGCCTGCGGCGCGTGGAAGCTTTACCGGCACTTCCCCCGCAGGCCCAGGCCCCGCCGGAGTGTCTCCCCAACGGCCCGGTTCTCCCCAGCCAAAATTTGCATGGCTCCTCCAGAGCCAACAATGGAGAACGAGCTTCTCCCCGGAGAGAGTTACCGGGAGAAGGTTTCGACCGGAGACCCCAACTTTCTGAGGTGGAGTCAGCCCTGGATCACCGTGAGCTGGCGCAAACCACAGCGACAATCCCACGAGTGGGGGAGCTCGACCGAAAAGTCGAGCATCTGGAGCGCCAGATTGCGGCACTCCACAGCAAGAAGGCAAGACAGGAAGGGGACTTTGAGTTCACTACTAAGTCCCCCTTCTCCCGCCAGATCGAGGACGAGCCAGTTCCCGCGAGGTTCAAAATGCCTCAGGTGGAGCCCTACAGCGGAATCACCGACCCCCTCGACCACTTGGAGAGTTATCGGGCCCTCATGGCCCTACAAGGGTCCTCGGAGGCCATACTCTGCAAGGCCTTCCCAGCAACCCTCCGAGGGACCGCTCGGCTTTGGTTCTCTGGTCTGAAGCCGAACACGGTGTCCTCTTTTGAGCAGCTCGGCAGGCAGTTCGCCACCAACTTTGCTGCCAGCCGGCGCCAGCGACGGACATCAGACTCCCTCCTGGACATCAAGCAGAAGGAGGGGGAGTCCCTCAAAGAGTACCTGGACCGCTTTACCGCCGCCACATGGGAGGTTCGTGAGCTAGACCAGTCGATAGCCATGTCGGCTCTGAAGACTGGGGTCCGCTCCTACCGATTCCTCTTCTCCATCGAGAAGAGCTTCCCGGCCGACTTCACCGAAATGCTGGCCCGAGCCCGGAAGTACGCCAAGGCCGAGGAGGCAGTCGCCTCCAGGCGGGGGGCAATCGAGCCCACCTCGAAGAAGCGGAAGAAGCGCCGCGAGGAGCGCGGTCGACAAAGGAGCCGGTCTCCCCGCCGAGAGAAGAATCTCCCCAGACTGAGAAGCCCGCCCCGTCAGCAGGGGCGACCTCAGCAGAGGACACCTCCTCGTCCGAGGTCTCCACCACGGCCCCGGACGTACCAGGCGAGGTACGAGAACTATACACCCGTCAATGCTCCTCGGGCCGAGATCCTGATGGAAATTGAGGGTCGGGACTTCTTCCGACCCCCGCCTCCTATGCGAGACACGGGATTTCCCCAAAATTCCAGGAAGTACTGCCGCTTCCACCGAGATCGCGGGCACGACACGGAGGACTGCTTCCAACTCCGGGACGAGATAGAAGCGCTCATCAGACGGGGAGTACTCAACCGGTTCGTGAGGAACCGACATGAGGAAAGGAGGCCGGCGGAGAATGTCGCACCAACCGAAAATCCTGGCGGCAACAGGCCTATCGCCGACACCATCAACATGATTGGGCGGACCTCGGCAGGAACAGCCGCCCAGGGAGCACCCCCGAAGCGCCCACGCACTGATGAAGTCATCTCGTTCTCGGACGAGGACTTAGAAGGGGTCGAGACCCCTCACGATGACGCTGTGGTCATCTCAATGATTGTAAATAGGTTTGATGTAAAGTGTGTCCTAGTTGACAATGGAAGCTCAGCCAACATTTTGTACTACCATGCCTACCAAAAAATGGGGTTGACAGAAGGACACCTCCGGAGAATCAATGCCCCGCTGGTCGGGTTTACCGGAGATGCGGTCCCGGTTGAAGGTGAGGCTAGCTTCCTTGTCACAGTTGGCCTCGCCCCCCGGGAGAGCACTGTGAGGATGGACTTCCTGGTGGTCCGTCTGCCCTCGGTCTACAACGCCATCCTTGGGCGCCCAGGGTTAAACGCCCTTCGAGCCGTGGTTTCAACTCGCCATTTGCTCATGCGGTTCCCCACCGGCCAAGGAGTGGGCGAGGTCCGCGGAGACCAACTGGTCGCCAAGCAATGCTACATGGCGGCCCACACAGTAAAGCAACCAGCCGAGGCACCAGACCGCCCGATGGGCCCTTCACTGCCCATAGAAACCCTCGATGCGAGGGACACCCTCTGGAAGAAGCAAGTAGAGCCCGGTGAGCTCCTTATTCAAATCCCACTACAAGAAAATTTTTCCGAGCTAACCGTGCAGGTTGGCTCCGGCCTCGGCGCCCATGAGAGGAATCGCCTCGTCAGCTTCCTGCGGGACAACGCTGACGTCTTCGCCTGGTCGCCCGCGGACGTGCCAGGAATTGACCCCGAGGTCATGGTCCACCGACTCCAGGTGAGGCCAACCAGCAGGCCTGTAAAGCAGAAGAAAAGAGGCTCCGCCCCTGAGCGACAACGAGCTGCGGCCGAGGAGGTGGACAAACTCCTCGGAGCCGGCTTCATCCGGGAGGTCTCCTACCCGGATTGGCTCGCCAACGTAGTCCTCGTAAAGAAGGCCAACGGAAAATGGCGTATGTGCGTGGACTACACCGACCTGAACAAGGCCTGCCCAAAAGACAGCTTCCCTCTCCCGAGCATCGACCAGCTCGTCGACTCCACTTCAGGACACCAACTGCTAACTTTTATGGACGCCTTTTCAGGATACAACCAAATCCGAATGGCGCCAGAAGACGAGGAGATGACGGCCTTCATCACCGACAAGGGCACCTACTGCTACAAGGTGATGCCCTTTGGCCTGAAAAACGCTGGGGCCACCTATCAGAGACTGGTCAGCCAAATCTTTAAAGACCAGATCGGCCGGAACATGGAAGTCTATGTGGACGACATGCTGGTAAAGAGCCAAGCGGCGGAACACCACATAGCCGATCTCAACGAGACATTCGCCAAGCTCAGAAAATACTAAATGAAACTCAATCCGGCGAAGTGCGCGTTCGGAGTCACCTCGGGCAAGTTCCTGGGTTTCATAGTGACCCAACGCGGAATTGAAGCCAACCCGGAGAAAATCCGGGCACTGCAAGAGATGTCGCCTCCAAAGACAGTTAAGGAGGTGCAGCGGCTCGCGGGGCGGGTAGCCGCCCTGGGAAGGTTTGTTTCTCGATCAGCCGAGCGTTGCCTCCCCTTCTTCAAGAGCCTCAAACGGCCGAAAGACTTCCGGTGGACAGAAGAATGCCAGCAAGCCTTTGAAGAGCTTCGGAGCCTTCTGGCCTCTCCCCCGCTGCTCGCCAAGCCCCAGAAGGGCGAAATTCTTTACTTATATCTGGCCGTCTCCCCAGCTGCAGTAAGCTCGGTCCTCGTCCGGGAAGAAGACAAGCTCCAAAAGCCGGTCTATTACACCAGCCGGGTTCTCAGGGATGCTGAGACCCGATATTCTAAACTTGAGAAGACCATCTTCGCTCTCATCATCTCGGCTCGGAGACTCAGGCCTTACTTCCAAGCCCACACGATAGCTATATTAACCGACCAGCCTATGAAGCAGATATTGCAGAGGTCGGATCGTGCGGGGAGGATCGCCAAATGGGCGGTCGAGCTCGGGGAATTCGACCTAGAATATCGGCCCAGGCCGGCTATCAAAGCTCAGATACTCGCCGACTTCATCGTGGAGTGCACCCTTCCGGACGACCCCGAGCCGCCATCTGAGTCCGTGGAGGAGACCCCGAAGCAGCCATGGGTCCTGCACTCGGATGGGTCTTCGACCCCGGGGGGCAGCGGGGCCGGACTTATCCTCACCAGTCCAGATGGAGTGGTGGCCGAGCAAGCTCTGCGCCTCGAGTTCCCGGCCTCGAACAATGAGGCCGAGTATGAGGCTCTCATCGCCGGGCTCAAGCTGGCGAAAGAACTAAAAGTGGGAGACCTGACGGCCTTCAGCGACTCCCAGCTGGTGGTGAACCAGGTCCAAGGAGATTTTGAAGCTAAAGAGCCATCCATGCAAAAGTATCTCCAAAAGGTGCGGGAACTCACATCTGCCCTGAATTCTTTCAATATTCAGTATATTCCCAGAGCGGAAAACCTCAGGGCAGACCAGCTATCCAAACTGGCCACCTCCCGCATGAGCGAGCTTCCCAAGGGAACAGCGCTCGAGTATCTTCGGGTCCCCAGCACGGAGGAACCCGAGCCCACTATGTGCATCGACTCCGAGCCAAGCTGGATCGACGGGCTCGTCTGCTATCTTCAGGACGGAACTCTACCTCATGACGAGATGGAGGCTCGCCGAATCAAGCGCCAGGCTCCCCGGTATGTCTTGTACGAGAATAAACTCTATCGACAATCATTTACTTCTCCCCTTCCCAGATGCCTCCGTCCCTCCGAGGCGGACTACGCCCTCCGAGAGGTCCATGAAGGGATCTGCGGAAATCACCTGGGGGGTCGAGCCTTGGCCCATAAGATCCTGCAGCAGGGATACTACTGGCCCACACTCCAGAAGGACGCAACAGATTTCGTCCGCAAGTGCGATCGGTGCCAACGAAACGCCAATATCCAGCGCCGACCTTCAGCTCTGCTGACCTCTATCATCGCCCCCTGGCCGTTTGCCCAATGGGGGATCGACATCCTGGGGCCCTTTCCCCTGGCCACCGGACAGAGAAAGTTCCTGGTCGTCTCCATCGACTACTTCACCAAATGGGTCGAGGCCGAACCTGTTGCCCGGATCACCGAGCAAAAGATGCGGGACTTCGTGTGGAAGTCTATAATCTGCCGATTCGGACTACCCCGTATCCTTATATCTGACAATGGTCGACAATTTGACAATGTTCATTTCAGGAAGTTTTGCTCTGAGCTCGGCATTGATCATCGCTTCACCTCGGTTGCCCATCCCCAGACAAACGGGGAAACTGAGGTAACTAACCGAACTATTTTGCAGGGACTCAAAGCTAGGCTTGATCGGTCCAAAGGACAGTGGGTCGAGGACTTGTACAATGTCCTTTGGGCGTACCGGACCACGTTCCGACTGCCCACGGGAGAGACCCCCTTCAACCTAGCATACGGCACTGAGGCCGTCATCCCATTGGAAATCGGCTTGCCTTCTCCGAGGGTGGAGCATTACGACCCCGATACCAATTCCTCCCAGCTCAGGAGCAATTTGGACCTCGTCGAAGAGACAAGAGAGGTCGCCCGGGTGCGCATGGCGAGATATCAACAGCGAACGGCCCAATACTACAACTCCAGAGTTAAGCCCAAGCTCTTCAAAGTAGGGGACCTCGTCCTCAGGAAAGCCGAGGCTTCTCAACCAACCGAGCAAGGAAAGCTCGCCCCAAACTGGGAAGGACCGTATCAAATCGCCCGGGTACAACGGCCAGGGGCGTACAAATTGAAGTCCCTGGAAGGGACTCTGATCCCACGAAGCTGGAACTCCGAGAATTTACGAATGTACTACCAGTGAAACCCCAAGGGGTTCAAGATAATCAGGATAATGGACTCAGCTCCTTTTTCTGCAAATATTTCTCTCATTTTGATGACTGTAATCCTCTTCTAATATTGGGTCGTCTGTGATCCTCAGATCTCCCGGCCAAAATCGGGATACCTCGAGGCTCGACCGTAGAGTCCCAAACTCCCTCGACCTCGGGAAGAATCGCAGGACGGTGAAACGTCGACTGGTGCAAGATTCCTCGACTAAGGTCGAGATGCTCCGAGTGTCGACAGTGCGTGCCCAGACCCCTCGACACTTCGGGAAGACGGGGTAGTACCTTCGCAGTCCCCCGTGGCGCTCGACACCAACAACGGGGTAGTACCTTCACGGCCCCCCGTAGCGCCTCCTCGACTAAGGTCAGGATGCCCCGAGGGTCGACCGTAGAGAACCAGACTCCCTCGACCTCGGGAAGGCGCCGTGAGGGGTGGAAAGGGTGGCTCCACCCGGGGCGCCACAAAGTGGACCCCCGGGAGCGGTCGACGATCCCCGATCCCCGAAGCGAGCGATCCCTCGACTAAGGTCGGGATGCCCCGAGAGTCGACCGTAGAGAACCAGACTCCCTCGACCTCGAAAAGCGTCGCCGGTCGGTAGAGCGTGCCCAGACCAGCCGACCTGACGAACGATCCCTCGACTAAGGTCGGGATGCCCCGAGGGTCGACCGTAGAGAACCAGACTCCCTCGACCTCGGGAAGGCGCCGTGAGGGGTGGAAAGGGTGGCTCCACCCGGGGCGCCACAAAGTGGACCCCCGGGAGCGGTCGACGATCCCCGATCCCCGAAGCGAGCGATCCCTCGACTAAGGTCGGGATGCCCCGAGGGTCGACCGTAGAGAACCAGACTCCCTCGACCTCGGGAAGCGTCGCCGGTCGGTAGAGCGTGCCCAGACCAGCCGACCTGACGAACGATCCCTCGACTAAGGTCGGGATGCCCCGAGGGTCGACCGTAGAGAACCAGACTCCCTCGACCTCGGGAAGGCGCCGTGAGGGGTAGAAAGGGTGGCTCCACCCGGGGCGCCACAAAGTGGACCCCCGGGAGCGGTCGACGATCCCCAATCCCCGAAGCGAGCGATCCCTCGACTAAGGTCGGGATGCCCCGAGGGTCGACCGTAGAAAACCAGACTCCCTCGACCTCGGGAAGCGTCGCCGGTCGGTAGAGCATGCCCAGACCAGCCGACCTGACGAACGATCCCTCGACTAAGGTCGGAATGCCCCGAGGGTCGACCGTAGAGAACCAGACTCCCTCGACCTCGGGAGGTATCACAGGTCAGCAAAGCGTCCACGAACCCGCCGACCTGACGTGAGATCCCTCGACCAAGGTTGAGGCGCTCCGAGGTCCGACCATAGGGTCTTAAGCCCCCTCGATCTCAAAAAGGGCTACAAATCAACAGAGCCTCCCCAGATCCTCTCAACTCCGGCAGGAGTCGCCGGGTCCATGGGAAGCCCGAGCCCCTTTTACAAGTCAAAAATGACTCCGAAGGTCGACGAGGAAGGGAAGCGACCTACTCCACCATGCGAAGCATGACCCCGAGAATGCAAGAGGTACATCCAACTAGACGCCCTCCTTGTCAAATTTTATCTACATATTGCCGAGCGGGATCTCGTCCAATGTTGGAGTCTTATTTTGCCCCAAAGCCGGGCTTCTTTGCTGGGTCGGCTTAAGACCGACCTCCCAACCTCATTATGCCTGCTCTGTTCGTCAAGTCTCCGCAATCCGTACTAAGGCTTCATAAAGTAGGGCCCAACTCGGCTCTTCTAAGTAAACTCCGACGTCCAGCTGAGAAAGTGGTCCCGGCCACGAATGTACCAGCCAAGCACAGGTACCAAGGCAATCTTTGGGAATCCCAGCCTTGTTCACCGAAATCTCGGCAGGGTCCGAGAACGATAACTATGAAAACCTTCGGCAATAACTTGTTTATTAGCCCGCGCTCCCTATGAGAGGTTCGGAGTTGAGTTCGGAAACCCGACTAAACTCCCCGAATAGCGGCACGAATAGACCTATTCCGGTCCCACTTGAAGGGCTTAGGCCCGACCTCGGTGCCTTAAGATTTTCCTAAAGGCCAAACGTGGCAACTCCCACGACTCTAAGATCCGAGTTATAAGACTTAGAGAAATTTTCTAGAAACCTAAGCTCGGAGCTCCCTTTGGTCGAGACGACTGGAATCCGAGAAGGCTAAGATATAGCCAGGGAAAAGGGCAGCTTCGTTAAGTAGCCCAAAGATTAAAATACGAAGTTAGAGGTCGTCGAGGCGGTTAGCTAAGGTTCTAGCCTCATCCACGACAACAGAGGGAAAGATGAACACAGAATGACAAAAACATTTCTTCATTAACAAAGGGCCGGAAGGCCAATTACAAAATTGGAAGTCGGCCACTCAAGGGCCGACCCCAGATACAATGAAAAATAAAAGAAAAATATGCTTAAGTCCTAAGCGGCGGGAGCCACATCCGGGGGGTCATCCGGCACATTGATGACCTCATGATCTTCCTCCGGAACAGGCTCGGGGCCGGGAGCAGGAGCTTCGGGCGCCGCCTCCGGGACAGCGTCGATCTCGGCCGCCGGAGCCGCCTCCATGACACCGTCCGCCTCGGCTACCCCCGTCGAAGGCTCGGCGGGGTCCTGCTTGTATATTCCCGCCTCGGACGTCAGGATGGCAGGAAGGGCTTGCACGTCGGACCCCCAGCCCCGGTCCTCCCTCGGACGGACCGTCGAGAAGTCGTACTGAGGGCAGTACCGACGCACCTGCTCCCGGAAGTTCTCGAAGCCTCGAAGGAAACCGTCGACCGTCTCCTCCTCCAACATGTCGCGGAACTCTTGCGACTCTTTGAAGAGTTCCACACCATGCTCGGCTCGTTCGAGGGCCCTCCTCTCCCGGGCCTCAAGTTGCCCGAGTCGGAGGCGCAAGACCCCCTCCTCATACTCGAGGGCCGCGACCCTGGCCTGGACCTCCCCTAAGCGCGCCTCCGTGCCGCGCATGGTTGCCCTGGTCAGGGCATGAGCCGCCTTCTCCTCCTCGAGCGCCCCCACCATGGCAAGGCGCTCAGCCTCGGTGGCTGTCCACCGAGCCTCGGCCGCGGCCAACGCCGCCTCCAGCTCGGCGACTCTTTTCTTGGCCGGCTCCAGTTGCTGGCCGAGCTGTTGAACTTCTTCCCGATACCCATGGGTGATGAACGCCATGGTGTCGAGCTCGAGAATATGCTGAAAAGAAAGAAACGAGGGTATTGTGAGTTGAAAAGCACATATGTACGCTAAAAACTCGGAGAAATTAAGAAGGAAGCTTACCCGGGCGGTGTTGCAGTAAGCACTGCCGACGACCTCCTCCAGCGAAATACCCCGGAACACGGCCCGGTCCGCTGGAAGCACCGCACGCCACAACATGGAGCGTGCGACCTCGGCATCTTGAAAGGCCGAGCGCCCCTTGGGAATAGAAGAGTCCGGCTCGACCGACTCTTCTCGGAAAGCCCGGGAAGAGCTCGGCACGATCGAACCCGAGGTCCCGGAGCCGCTCGCCTCGGTGCCTCGGGTAAGCCCGGGTCCTGGCTGCTGCGGCCGGACCACGGACGGCTCCCCCCGCTGGGAAAGGGGGGTAGGGCAAGGAGGGGCCGACGGGCCCGCATCACCAACAACCCGCTCCCGCCTCGGGTCGGCTGCAGGGGCCCCCGCCTCGGGGCCACTCGTCCCGGCCGACGAAGAAGCGCCGTCCGTCCTCGCCCTCTTCCGAGGCTGGGGCACAGCACCCCCGGCCTCGGCCTCTCGCCTCAGGCGAGAGAAAAGTGATGTGTTGCTGGTCGGCATGCGTGGAATATCTGAAATCAAGAATTTTGTTAAGAGTCAGACCAGTGACCGTAAAGACGGAGAACAAGAAATAAATAAATAGAATAATGCAACCGCCCTTACCCTCGGGGCGCGCCGAGCTCAGACCCACGCTCGCCAGGGCGTCCTCCTGCAGGAGCTCGGTCAGGTCGTTGCCCCTCCCGAGGGTTCGCAAAGAGTCCAGGGTCCTCAGCTCCCTCCCCGTGGGCTCGGAGAGTTTGTTGAGGGCCTTCAGCCGAGGGTGTCCCCACCTTGGCTCGAACCCCCAAGGCGCCGCAGACGCCAGAAAAAAAAACTTCCTCTTCCACTCGTGAATCGAGGAAGGGGCGCCCCGGAAGAGTGACATACCGCCCCGAAAGGCGAAATATAACCACCCTACGTCCGCCGGGTTTTTCTTTAACAGAAAACACCGGCGAAAAAGGCCTACCGAAATCGGGATCCCGTGCCCGAGGCACAGAGATAAAAACCCGATTATGGTCCTCCATGAGTTCGGAGCCAACTGCGCCGGGACGAGCTGGTACTCGGCCAGCAAGTTGCTCACGAACTCATGGGCGGAAAAACGCAGGCCCGCCCAAAGTGTCTCGCGGTAAACCGCGATCCGACCTGGGGGCGGCTGCGTCACCCTGTCTTCCGGCCCTGCGGTTTCAAGGCGAAACCCGGGCTGGAAGAAGAAACGGGAGTGGATTAACTCCAGCTCCTCTTCCGACAGACTCGACCCAACCTCTTCGGGACCGGAACCCATTCTCATGGAAGAGTGGAGCAAAAGTTAAGAGTAGAAAATGGAAGTTGACGAGGAGGAGAAAAGAGGAAACCCTAGTGAAAACAGGAAGAAAACCTACTGGACATTGCCGGAAATCGCTCCGGGCACCACCAGCAAGATTCAGCTGAGGGAGGAAGCAGGGGGGAAAGACGACGAAAATAAGAGGCAGCCAAACAAGACCTTTAGGGTAGACTCGTGGGGTTTATATAGACCCCCCTGACGGCCCAGATCGACGGGGTCGGTTCCCATCCCCCCGACCGGGTTGCGCCACGTGTCGACCTCGGAAGCCGAGGCACCGTATTCACTCCGGTTTAATAAATCGGATACGAAATCGAAGCGTTGTCCCATCGGATCTCGGGGCCTCATCATGGGTCCACAGAATCAAATCGTCTTGAGGAACGAGCGGACGTAACCCCCGCTCCCCTCGTTTAATAAGATATGGGACACGTGGAGCCCCGATGAGGCCTCCACTTCTTTGGAATTATGATCCAGTAACATGAAATCGAAAGCGTCCGACCTCGGGTCGCGCCGCGTGTCCGTTTCAAACCCCGTAACGGCACACTCATTAATGAGCCAGAAACGTCGATTACGGAATCGAGACACCGCCTCGACGAGCTCGAGGTCCCCCATCATTAATCCGCCGTAAAATGATCCTGGCGATTCAAGAAGCATGATGATACGAGCTCCATCATTAGCTCACCGAATAAAGCAGCCTCGAGACGCCAAAGGGCGCATATCTCACCATGAAAGCTCCGAAAAGCACAAGGGGGCGGGCGAGACCTTCCCCCCAACCTTAGTGACAGACTTTACTTTCCACGTCCGAGCCCCACAAGCCGCTCGAACTCGGAAGTCGGGGGGTAGTGTTGGGGGGAATAAAGTTTCCCCCCAAATGACATAAATGCCCCTAAGAAGCCGTACAACCTCCGACCCCGGACAGCCGAAGTCAGCGTCCGACCTCGGAACGCTCGGCCACAAGACGACCGACCCCGAAACCTCCGACCTAAGAGAAACCCCGATGTCCGAGGACCGTACTCTAACACTCCTCCGGCATTTATTGCACATGGCCGCTGTAATCTTCCGGCACACTCAACAATAAATGCGGATCTCCGGCTTACTCCACCATTAATGCGGATCTCCGGCTTACTCCATAATAAATGCGGATCTCCGACTTACTCCACAATAAATGCGCGTGGCTCCTGACATCTACGGATCCCCAGCTCTCCACGGCAAATCGACCCAGCAGGGTCTAGTCGACTATGATAAGTCTCTGATCTCGGCCATACCGCCGACATCAGTGCAATGATTCGCCTGACCGAGCGCCGACCTGAACAACATGCCAAGCCGTACTACGGCCTCGCCCTGTTACATCACAGGTAAACCGACCCCCGCATATAAAAGGGAGCCTTGGCCTCTCAAGAGGGGATTGGAACATTCATACACCCAAAAATCACTGTTTATCTCCCTCTCCCCACTATTTGCCCCCTCCCTGACTTGAGCGTCGGAGGGCCGGCGCCGGAGAACCCGGCCACCGGTTCGTGTGCAGGCATCCGGACGGAGGATGCCGCCAGCCAACGGATCGCCGCCCCGCTGCGAGGACCTGCTGTTCCTTCTCTCCGACCGCCCCGGACGGAGGACGCCGCCCGCCGACAGACCGCCGCCCCGCCGTGAGGACTAACAGTCGCTCCCTCTCCTCGACCGAAGATTGCCCCCGGGTCCAATTTCCAGCAACACTAATAACTGGGTTTCTGAGAGACTTGGAATCTCCTCGAATTCTCAAGTCTTGATATGCTAGTTATGTTTTCCCCCTTTTTTGAAGGGAAGAAATTGGAGTCTAGTGATGCTTTCATATTTGGACAAAGTCCAAGTTTACTGCTCAGGTCTTCCATGGAGTCAAAACTATCTCCTTATTTTGAAATCTTAAATTCAATTAAGGCCGAGAGCCTTTTACTTTTTTTGAGGAAAAGAACTGGGTAGAGCCCAATCCCATTCATCAAGAACGTCTGGCCTCTTTTAACATGATATACTGAAGAATATTATTCGGAAAATGCTTTGTAAAACACTCCCGTCCCGTTTTCTTTTTTCTTTTTTTTAAGCTGCTGGGGGGGAAAATGGTAATAAATCCCTTCATAAGCCACTTATCTCCGTAAATGATATAAAAAGAAACCGGTTTGGCACTCATTCAAGGTATACTAAAGGTACATGAAGCATTACTCATATTATTATTTAGTTAAGCTCGTGACTTTGTGGAACTCAAGGTTTTCACAAAGCATGCGTTCTTTTCAAATGGACTGCGGTAAAATTTTGAGCATGTTGCAATATTTTATTTTCTAGAACTTTAGTTTATTAAAAGTTTGGATAAGGTTCAAATTCTAAATCTTTTTTAGCTTTTGAAATAATCCCATATTGAATATCTTATTGCAAATAGACTTGCATTTAATAAAGCTCAATAATTCAAGGCCAAATTGGCCTTTGGGTTTTTGGGCTGAACCCCACACACCCCTGTTCGCTCAGCCTTACGACGCCTTCTTATCGGCATGCTTCTGTGGCCCCTCCACGTATATCAGATAAATATGTAAATTCAATTAAAAAGTATCTACAAAAAGATGAATTAATATGTCTCGCTTTATTATAAGTATGTATAACAACATAGAAAATATTAAGTAATTTTTTTGGAATATATTGTCATAAAAAGCTTGGCAAATCAAATAATTAAAGATTTAAAAAATGAAGTTCTAAATTCACCGAGAGCATAGATTTACCAATTAAATGTCACTAATAATGGATACCCAATCTTTGTCATTAAAGATTTCATAAAAGAGATTCGACATGATATAAATAGAGTTGATTGATGAATATATTAGAGCACTACTCTTGGAGAATATCTCCTTGTGCCTCTACGATAAATGCTCGATTCAGTGACAAAAAATTACAAAAGATTTGAGTTATACTCTTAATGGATTGAAAAAGTGTTGGAAGTCGGCAAGGCATCCCATCAAAAATATTCTTGGAGGGATAGGTAACATGATGAAGGCTGTGACTAAGATTTATTTGAGTTAACCGTAACAAGCTCTAATAAAAAAATTGAGGTACTAATACAAGGCTAGTAAGATGCGTTGCCTACTGTATTAAAATCCAATTGATTCATATTGCATGCATGATGTGTCAAATCTAAGACACAACAATCCAGTTCAAGGCCTAACTAACATTAAATGATGTTCAAGCTCATTGAATGCCTCGTTATTGAACACTATAAGCTGTCCAAAAATATCTTTTCCATGCTTTTTACTAGCTAAGATTTTTATTGCTTTCGAGTAATCCCCTTTCACCGAGCAGCAGTGAAAGGCTAATCCTGCGTGACTGAGTTTGTTTCTTTTTTCAGTTTTGTTTAGTTGCGGTACCAGACGGGCACCAAATAAAAATGCAGTTGGGTGGGCTGGGACTGGTGATGGCTTTGAGAAAGAAATAGTCCACATTGATCAGCAGATAAAAAAAATAAAAAGATACGTAAAATACAAAAGAGGGGGCCAAAAAAGTAGCGGTGTGAAACGCGTTGGTCGTCGAATGCTTCGCTTTACTCATAATGAAGAAGTTTGACCATCCTCTCCCCCTCCCACCTCCTCTTCCCTTATCTTCGTCTTATATATTGCGGAACAAAACAAACAATCCGCGGGTGGAAAGACTAATTCGCCGTCATTACTATTAATCTAGGGAGCCCTCATAATAACAGGGACTGGATAGGGAAAGAGAGGGAGGGAGGGAGGGAGATGGCAGAAGCAGGGCTACAGAGATCCAAGGAGACGTTTCGACGGTCGGGTTCGTCTGGGCTGGTGTGGGAGGATCGCTTCTTGCCCGGGGAGACGAACCATCAACAGGAGACGAACAACAAGGGCGAGGAGGGGGGCGGCGCCCGGATGGAGCGCAGCCGATCCAACGGCGCCGGGTACCGGGCGGGCCGCGTCTCGCCCGCCCTCGACCCGCCTTCCCCCCGCCTCTCCGTCTGCGGCTTCTGCGGAATCTTCGGCAATAAGCCCGCCGGCCCGGCCCACACCTCCAAGCCCAACCGCCGCCACCGGCGCTGATCTCCTCTCTTCTTCTTTTTATTTTTATTTCCCTCCCCTCTTCATAAATTTGTTGTATATGCTGTGAGATAAATGGATGGAGAACTTTGTTTGAGACTACTGAATTCTGCTGGGATAGAGAGGGCCAAGCCTGTTAGTTCAATCTTTGAATTTGAATTTGAAGAGGAGGTTTTGTTTAAAGGTTCGGATGCAGTTGTTACTTTCTTTTCCGGGTGAGTTGTTCATTTCTTCTTCTTCCTCCTTTTCTCTTCCCCTCCCTCTCTCTCCTCTCCCCCTCCCTGGCTCCCTCATGGGATAACCAGCCGTGCTGTGAGGTCTCTTCGGCCTAATATCTGATTCTTAGACTGGACGGCATGTTGGCTGACTCGATTGATGCAACGATCTGGCCTCCGTTTTTTTTTTTAAATTTTATTTTTGATAAATAAACGAAACGCATGGAGCTTGCTCTCGCTCTCTCAGTCTCCCCCTCAACATCTTGGCCGTTGCCAATCCTAGTCTGATCTTTTTTTATTCCCCGCTGCATCTAATAATGCCAAAATCAGATCCCATCCCCACTCTTTTCTGGCTCACGTCATCATCTAGAAAATTCTTTTCCAAACATAATTTATTCTTTTCCAAACATAATTTATAGAGCGGTGACGCATTGTAAATTTGCCAAGTCTATATCACCGTGATGATGCAATGCCGTCTCTCGTTCTTATCTCCTCGCATGCCCAATTGGTTTTCTGCCGCACACTAAAGTACGCGATTTCGGTGTAATCGGTCGACTGATCGGAACTGAATGGAGAGGGACAAATTTGCCCGAATCGCACAAACTGAAGTACAAATTGGAGAGGTTACAATTTCACCGGCCCTCGTCGGTTTTTTTTGCGCATCCGCTCCTTGTTTTTGGTAAAATCTCTGCGTGATCTCTACTCCTATGATCCTTAAGTACGAGCTCTTGAACGAATGATGGCGAGAAATATTTTCCAGAAAAAGATGGCTCTAGCAATACTCATCCATCTGTCCACTCAGTCCCACCTATTAAAGGTCCATGGTGCCGGTGATCAAAAAATTGAAATAAATCCATCCAGCTAGTCTTTTTGAGAAAGATCTCCGGTTGTTACAAATAATATCCGACCAAACTCGATTTATAACCTATGTGGACTAAGAGATACTGCCATAGACGAATCGTGATGCTTTCTTAGCCTGACGGCGTGTGTTTAGTCTCATATCGGTTATTTGCTGGATAGATTTTGGATACTTTTATAGGATCAAAAAACTCAAATAATACATTCTGACCATCTTTTTTTTTGGGTGAGGTCTTAAGTTGTTATAGTGCGGACACCAGTACCGGACCGCCTGTTATGTGGGGCTACGGCCGTCGCAGGAGGATGGTCCAGCCACTTTCGTTGTGGCTGAACTGATTTGATTTTATATTATTTTATTTTATGTTGGTTGAGTTTATTTACATATTGTTATTTTAGGATTTTATAGAATTATTCTATTTCTAGGAGTTTTTTGTTATTTTGTAACCCTATATATAGAGGTCCATCCATTTGATTAGGATTAATGAATGAATGATTGATAAAATGAATAGTCTCCTTTGTTCTCTTCTTCCTTCCCCTTCCTTCCCTTCTTCTCTATTTCTGCTTCCTTTCCTCCCGTTTCCGTAGCCGACCTGCATCAAACGGCCTCTTTTTTTCTTTCTTCCTTCCCTCCCTTTCCTTCTTCTCATTTCTCCTTCCTTTTCTCTGTCGTCCTGCATCAACTTTGGTATCAGAGCCCATGCTTTGCCTCTGTGCCAAAGCAACAGGCTCTGGTGTATGGTAGAGTAGCTTCCGCTTCCACATCTCTAGCTACCGCACGAGGTCTTCGTTGTACCCATTGCACTGCAAACACCGGAGCGCGTTGAAGGGCCATGCGCAACTCGCATTGCCAATAAGAGAGGGAGTCTCATCTCTCTTCTATCGTCTCTGTCCCTCGGTCCCACCGAAAGCAAGAAGAGGAACCTGCGGCCTTAGATTTTCTGTAGCAATCGTAGGGAAGACAAGTCCCCACCACTGACCGGAGCCGGTGACCAGTCACCGGCCGCTCCCGCAGTCCATGGAGATCCGCCTGCAACCGCCGACGCAAATCTCGGCATGACCTCCCGAAACCGTCGGGAGGTTTGAAGTCAGCTAACGGGTAAGGTCCAAACCTGTTAACTTTTTTTTGTTTGGGGTAACCCGGATCCGTTCCGGAGAAGGAAAAAAAAGAGAAAAAAAAGAAAAAAATAAAAGAAAAAGAGAAAGAAAAAGAGACAGCAAGTGCCTTGCACGTGTTCCGTCGCACGTGAGCCTCACATGCTCGCTTGCACGTGCCGCACGTGCCAGCTCAAAAGGAAAAAAAACTTACCTTTTATCTCCGATCGCCCTAGCACCGCCGCCGCCTCCACCGTGCCGCCCCACCTTCGCCTGCACCACATCGATGTTGCCGCCTTCCGCTGCCGCATCGCTGTCGCGCCTTGCACCGTGCTTCATCCGCCCATTGCCTCTTCTGCGCCGTCGCCCCGCCGCCAAACTCGCTGAGTCCCATCTTCATCGGCATCAAGCGTGAAGGCAGGTCGCAACCGCTATCGCCACCACCGTCCCCTACCCTATTCTGTTGCCTCCGCTCCATCTCCCTACGACCGCCGCTGCTTTCCCTTTCACCCCCCCCCCCCCCCCTTCATTCTCTCTCATGGGCCGCCTCCCCACCCCACCTCCTTCCCCACCGTTGCCCTCCCCACTGTCGCCTTCACCCCTCCCCCCCTCCTCCTCTCTTTTCCCCCACTGTCGCCCACCGTCTGCACCCATCACCTCTCACACCCCGGTCCCCTCTCACAAAACCCCAACTCCTTCACACCACCATCCCCTTCATTTTCTATCACGGGCCGCTTATCTCATCAGGCTGAGCCCGCAACCCCACCCTCGCCCGACTCTCAGATCCTAGGCACCGGGCCCAACCCAATTTCCTCCTCATGGGCCCAAGCCTGCTGGCCTGCAACTCCACTGCAAAGCCCACTTCGGCCTGCCTTCCTTCCTCCTCTCTTTGGACCACGACCCAGCAGGCAGATCCTACACGCCTACGCAACCCCCTTCCTCTTCCTCTCTCTTGCGGTCCAACCAAATTTGCGCCAATTAGGGAGCCGACTTGCTGCACTTGGGTCGTCGCCCTCTGCCGGATCAGGTTTGTTCTCTCCTAAAAATTTAGTTTGCTTACTTTAATTTGGCATCTACTAGTTGATTTGTGCTTGGTGCTACACCCCGAATATTCGAAACACACATTTTCACCCACCACACAAGACACACTAGAACCCTCCTTGTAGCCCTCTTTATTATTAATTGTAGAGCTAAACCTTTGTTGGGAGACCTACCAGGTCCGTGACATCCGACAGCCCACTGGATATCTATACTACTTGACTGCAGCTGCTTGTTGGCTTGCATCACCTACCGGTTTCCAGTTTAACATACTTATCTACTAGGGCGTAGTCTTGTATTATATTGAGCATACACATTGCATTTTTATCATCCTTGCTTGCGTTAGGACAGCCTTACATCATTATTGTCCTCCTTTGTTAGGCTAGCAAGTATTTGCATTCAGTCATCATATGCACCTTCGTAGTGGTCGTGTCATCCCACATTCCGACACCCAGTCTACCATGGATGCCCGCATCGAAGCCCTTCTGAAAACAGTTGAAGATTTAACCACTAAGTCTACCCAAACCGATGCCCACTTCGAGTCGGTTGAGTCCTCCCTACAGAGACTCATTGAAGCTAAAGATGATAGTGTCACCCACTTCCCAAGTCTAGACTTTAATGAAACCCTAGAACCCCACGGCTCTGTTCGGCAGGTCAATTTTGACAATATACCTTTATCCGGCCGTCACCATGCCTACCCTTGCCCTAGAGGATCATGCACTTTTCCTAATGTTGACCGAGGTCGCTATATCGTGGATCCTAGACACCCTCATTGACCGTGATGACGATGTGATGAAAGGCATTCGAGTTGAGGCCCCCACCTTTGATGGTCGCCTTGACCCAAAGATCTTTTTAGATTGGTTGCACGAAATGGACCACTTCTTTGAGTGGTATAATTTATCTAAAGACAAGAAGGTCCGATTTGCTAGGATGAAGCTCATTGGTCGAGCAAAACTTTTCTAGCAAAGCACCGAACAATTGCTAGCTAAAAGACATCAGCCTGCAATAACCGATTGGGTAGAGATGAAAGAGAAACTGAAAGAAAAATATCTACCCTTAGCTACCAAGATGATCTTCTCGATCGATGAAATACTTTGTGACAAGGTAATCGGTCACAGTACTTGGACCGATGTAATGTGGCAGAAAGTGAACGTATGGTCCTGAGCTGGTTTCGATGAGGTCTTAATGATGAGCTCAGGAAGGAAGGAACTCGTCCTTCGAGAAATATCCACCCTCGATCAGGCCTACACATTCGGCCAGAATTATAAGCAGGTAACCAGGTCTATATTTGCTCGACGTTTTGACCCTCGAGGGCCACCTGCCAGTGCTCTCCCTTCTGGATCCCGACTTTCGCTGGGATCCATGCCTACTAGACCTGTTTCCTCTATCCCTACCCCTAGCTGGGACACTAAGGGCAAGGGCATTCTTGGTGAAGCCCCCAAGTCGAGTTCTCGAATTCAATATTTTAAGTGCCAGGGTTTTGGACATGTCGCATCACAATGTGCGAATACATCTCTTGTCATTGAGGCACAAGACCAAGAGGGTAACTCCGGTGAAGTGGAAGAACAAATCTATGAACCAAATTTGGACGACATCCCCGACGTCAATGATGACCAGAAAGAACGACCCGACAATTTAGGATGTATTCGCACCACGACTCCACTAGTTGTGACTGACTCTACTCAATCCGCTATGAATATAGTAAGGTGTGCTCTCGCCCAACCTACAGTACCTGATGACTGGAGACGCACTTCGATCTTCCACACTTATATCAAGTGCGCAGACGAGGACTATAAGATTATCATTGATAGCGAAAGTTGTATTAACGCAATATCTTTAAACATTATTTTCCGTTTAAGCTTGACTCCCATTCCTCTGACCCAACCTTATAAGGTCTCCTAGATTGATACGTCTTCTATCTAAATCAAAGAAAGGTGTCTCGTACCAATTCAAATTCTTTCTTATACAGATACTATATGGTGTGACGTAATTCCGATAGATGTAGGTCACCTAATATTGGATGGATCTTGGCTATTCGACCTTGATGTCACCATCTATGGTCGTTCTAATTCTTATTCTTTTATATTCGAGGGCACGAGGATTAAACTTAATCCCTTGAGGCCTAAGACGCTTGACAAAGGTAAGAAGAAAAATGAGCCAATGAGCAAGGTACTCCATATCCTAAGCCCATCCGAATTTGAAAGGGAAGTCTTGAGCGATTCCACGGTGTTCGTTGTACTTGCCCTAGAAAACCATCCGAGTACGCTGAGCGAGTTACTATCTAAAGGCCATTCTATCCTTAAGAAGTTCTTGAAAGTTTTTCCTGAGGACCTCCCGGATCATCTACCACCCTTGTGTGACATACAACACACCATTGATTTGGTTCCGAGAGCTACTCTGCCTAATCTACCCCACTATCGAATGAATCCTTCTGAGCATGCTGAACTACAAAGGCAAATTAACGAGTTAATACAAAAAGGGTTTATTCGTGAAAACTTAAGTCCTTGTGCTATACTTGCCCTTCTCACTCCCAAGAAAGATGGCACATGAAAGATATGTGTCGACAGTCGGGCCATCAACCGAATCATGGTTAAATACCATTTTTCCATCCCTCGCCTCAATGATATGTTGGATATGATGGCATGCGCCACAATCTTCTCCAAAGTTGATTTAAAAAGTGGCTACCATTAAATTCGAATCTGCCCAGGTGATGAATGGAAAACGGCTTTTAAAACAAAAGATGACTGTATGAATGGTTAGTCGTGCCTTTTGGCCTCTTGAATGCTCCTAGTACTTTTATGCGGGTGATGACATAAGTACTGCGACCTTTCATGGGCAAATTTTTAGTCGTGTACTTTGATGACATCCTCATCTACAGCCAATCAAGGGAGCACCACTTTGTTCATTTGCGACAAGTATGCACCGTCCTACGAGATACAAAATTGTATGCTAACCTTAAGAAGTGTTCATTTTTCACTTCTCATGTCAACTTTTTGGGTTACATTATCTCATCGGAGGGCTTGTCTGCTGACCCTGATAAGGTCACTGCAATAGTCAAATGGCCCGAGCCCAAAACCCTCAGTGAGGTTCGCAGTTTTCATGGGCTGGCCACTTTCTACCGTCGCTTCATTTAGAGGTTGAGCACACTTATGTCCCCTATTACTGATTGCCTCAAAAAGGGCGATTTCTATTGGACTAGTGTTGTTGCTAAAGCATTTCCTGATGTCAAGAAGATGATGATGGAGCGCCAGTTATGTGCCTGCCCGACTTCAATAAGGCTTTTGAAGTGGAGTGTGATGCATCCGGCCTAGGTATAGGTGGAGTGCTTAGCAAGAACACCATCCCGTAGCTTACTTTAGTGAGAAGTTAAATGAGGCTAAGCAGAAATATTCCACCTATGATAAGGAATTTTATGTTGTCGTCCAGGCTCTCTAGTATTGGCGTCATTATCTGCTGCCCAATGAATTCGTCCTTTACTCTGATCATGAAACTCTTCACTACTTTAATTTCCAAAAGAAATTGAACTCTAGGCATGCCAAATGGGCTGCATTCCTCCAAGAATACACTTTTATCCTCAAACACACATCAGGTACCTCTAACACTACTGCTAATGCACCAAGCCGTCGAGTAACCCTACTCTCGACCATGTCTGTGCATGTCACGTGCTTCTACAGTCTCATACAGGACTACTTTTCTTGCTCTGATTTTGGGAAACTCTACAATGCCCTCGCTGATGGGTGAAGACCCTCGCTCGATGGGTTTCACTTTCAAGATGGTTATTTGTTTAAGGCGGCTAAGCTCTGTATCCCACGGATATCGGTAAGAGATTTCTTGGTGTGGAAAGTACATACCGGTGGCCTTTTCAGGCACTTCGGACGGGATAAGACCATCGAAGAGGTGGAACGTCAATTCTTCTGGTCTAGCCTCAAACGGGATGTTGCTAAAATCATTGCCCAATATCAAACTTGCCAATTGGCCAAACACCGAAAACAGAACACTGACTTATATACCCCTTTATCGGTACCCGATCATCCTTGGCATGAATTAATTTAGACTTTGTGCTTGGTCTTCCCCATACTGTTAGAAAACATGATTCCATTCTTATCGTCGTGGATCGTTTTTCCAAAATGGCCCACTTTATTTCTTATTTCAAAACCTCGGATGCCTTCAAAATGGCCAAACTCTTCTTTGATGAGATTGTCAAGCTCTATGGCTTTCCTAAAACCATCATGTCCGACCAGGATATACGCTTCATAAGTTACTTCTAAAAAATTTTGTGGCACTCGGTTGGTATGAAACTCAAATTTTCCACTGTTTATCATCCACAAACTGAAGGTCAAACAGAAGTAATCAACAGAAGTCTTGGTAATCTCTTACGGTGCCTTCTGGGCGAACATCCTCGTAATTGGGACTCAGTTCTTTCTGTCGCATAGTTTGCATATAATAATTCGGTCGATAGGTCCATAGGTATGAGTCCATTTGAGGTCGTGCATGGTTACAAAGCTAGAAAACCTTTAGGGCTCGTTTGGTTCGCGGGAAGCATTTTTCCTCCTAGGAATATGATTCCTGAGAAACAAATTCCTATGAAGAGGATGCCTAGGAAAGTACTTTTGGCATGTTTGGTTGACCATGGAAAAGTGACAAATTTTCAAAGTGCTTATGTTTGGTTAGCCATCCACTTTTCTGGGAAGTTATGTATAATTTCTATTATGCCCTTAACAAAAATTAGGTATTTAATGCCTCTTTAATGCTTCTTTAATGCTAAAAGGCCTTTTTGGAAAAAAATAAAAATAAAGTGATTTCCGCCTCATGGAAAAGTAACTTTTCCATGTTTCTCATGGGAAAGACTTTTCCATAAAATGTGAAAATCATATTTTCATGGGAATACAACTTTCCTATCTCCCTTCTTTAAAAACTCCAACCAAACAAGAGGCGTCTCATTACTTTTTCGTTGACCACACTTTCTCCCCTTCTTTTTCTGTGAACCAAACGAGCCCTTAGATCTTTTACCCATGTTACCACATGTTAGGATTTCTGAGTCTGCACATGCATTTGCTCAACACATTCATGAGTTACATCAGAAAATTCAAAAGTACATCCATGCCAGTAATGCTTAATATAAACTATAAGCTGATTCCCATAGGCGAGATAAAATATTCCAACCTGGAGACTATGTTATGGTATGTATTTGGCCGGAGCGGTTTCCGCATGGGACCATTAAGAAACTGTAGGCTCGTAGTGATGGGCCATTTCGGGTATTGCACCGGGTGGGCACGAATACCTATGTTATTGACCTTCCGTCTGATTTTGGTATCAGCTCTATTTTTAATATTGAAGATCTGGTTGCTTATTAGGGTCCAACATCCATCCCTGATGACCCTTTTGTTGAGCCCTCTCTTGAGCCCACTGTTTCCTCCATCACTGATCCCTTACCATCCACGCTTCCTTTGCTTCCTTTTCCGAGCAAACCATTTTATCTAGTGATGGGAGCATTCAGCGTTTCTTGGTTCGTTGGCGTGGACGACCGGAATCAGATTCGACTTGGATTATACGGGAGGAGCTCCAACATATTGATCTGAACCTTTTGGAGTATTACCAGAGCTGCACTGCACCGCCTTCATTGAGGTCGACTTCTTCGCACCCGAGGGGAGTTGGTGCGGACACCAATACCAGACCGCCTGTTACGTGGGGCTATAGCCGTCACAGGAGGATGGTCCAGCCACTTTCATTATGGCTGGACTGATTTGATTTTATATTACTTTATTTTATATTGGTTGGATTTATTTGTATATTGTTATTTTAGAATTTTATGGGATTATTCTATTTGTAGGGGTCTTTTGTTATTTTGTAACCCTATATATAGGGGCCCATCCATTTGATTAGGATTAATGAATGAAAGATTGATAAAATGAATAGCCTCCTTTCTTCTCTTCTTCCTTCCCCTCCCTTCCCTTCTTCTCTATTTCTCCTTCCTTTCCTCCCGTTTACGTAACCGACCTGCATCAAACAGCCTCCTTTCTTCTCTTCTTCCTTCCCCTCCCTTTCCTTCTTTCTCTATTTCTCCTTCCTTTTCTCTGTCGTCCTGCATCATGTTATACTGTGTACTAACTTATCATGTATTTTATTTTTAACAAAGAGAGATAATCCGTGATTTGAACAGAAAAGTGTCATTATGGCCGCTATTTTCTCGTGATGCCCACTTGCACCTAAAATTGAAGTTGTGTCATATTTTTCATGAACTCGATCGAACAAAAGGAAAATGCTTGGATAGAGTTATGAGACAATCAAGTGTTTTACATCCCAACATGCAACATGATGTATTTTGCATTTGCTACATATCTAGGGAAATGGAGGATTTATAGGACTTTGATATGTTTGTTAGTAGGGGTGGCAACTGGATCAGATGGGGCATAAACGGGTCGGCTCAGATGCAGGTCGGATCAAAAAATCATAAATCTGAATCTGACCTATTTATTAAACAGGTCAGAAATTATAACTTGAACCCGACCTGTTTATTAAACAGATAATCCGATCCGACCCATTTAACCTATTTAATAAATAGGTAATCTGTTTAAAATAGTTCCTTCTTGACCTATTTAAACAGCTAACTCGACCCCCTCCCCTCCCCGTTCTCCCTTGACCCATCTCCTCTAAAACCTCGTTCCTCACCCTTTCAGCTCCAAAGATGCCGCATTTTCCACTTCATCCACCTCCCCCTCCGTCCGCAACCCATCTCCCAGAAGCCCTGCCTCGGAAGGTCCCACGACCTCAACCACGGGAAGCCCTAGGCTGTCGACCCTCGCGTCTCCCTCCGCGGCCACCACTCCCTCCTTTGCTCCTCTGACAACCTCTTGGATCTCGATGAAATTCTCTGACCCTTGGCACCCTCCTCCGACCCCGACGCTGGCGGCACTGTCGTCGTCGTCGAATCCCTCCTCACTGACCTCCTCGGCATCATCGAAGGCCTGGTGTCTCCGGATCTTCTATTTCTCCTTCTTCATCCCATCCTCCTCTCAAAACCCAGGGAGATCCCATATCTTCTCTTCCTTTGTTTCGCTCGTTTGTTCGCCGAATCTAAGAGGACCGAGATCAAATCCCACGAAAAGGTCAGATCTTAGGAGACGAGAGTGCTAGCAATCGGCAGAGGGAGGCAATGGCCGGCTCCGGTCTTCGACAGAGGGGCGACGGCCGGAGGGAGACCTTTGGCGGCTCGGCAGCCGAGGGAAGAGAGGGAGAGATGGAGGAGGGAAAGAGGGAAAGAGCTTGGGGGCTCTAGGGTTTCTCTTCTTTTAGTTAGGTTTTCATCTGGTGATCTTCCGCTCCCAGCCATTGGATCTTGGAATCATTAGCCTCCATCTGTTTTATTTGGGATAAAATTAGGCCCAATAAGGCCCATATATTAAACAGTTATACGGGTTAAAGGGTCAGACATCTAAAACATGTATCCGCCCCAATTAATAAACGAGTTAAACGAGTCAACCTATTTACGATCTAAACCTGTTTAGGCCAAACCCAAACCTATTTATAGCGGGTCGAACACCGGTCGAGTTGGCGGGTTGGATCATATTTTGCCACCTCTATTTATTAGGTATCTGACCCTATCTTCTATCTGCTCTCAGAATTTCGTAAGAGCCAAGCGATTATAATAATCTCAGCCGGTGACAATAAGTTTTATTCCCAACATTTTTTTCAATTTTTAAATTAGTTGTTTCCAATCAATTAGTGTCATACACGTGCTGGACCTGACAATGTTTGTCATATATCTGAAATTAAGAAGATCGAGCAGCTCTGATCTTCTTTACCGTCTCTTACACTTCTCAAAAAAAAAAAAGGATAAAAAGAAAGGATTTTCTCAAGGGGAGCGAGAGAGAGAGAGAGAGCGATAAACATCTATGGGCGAACTTCGTACAAATTGATCTAAGATGTGGATACCTGTCGGATCCTGGTCTTGAACAACAATACGAGGATCTTTTCAATAGAAAAATAAAGAAAGCAGCCGGTCGAGTGAGTCACGAACGACCCGAAGCTCGTCCCTACTATGCAATGCCATGTCGGCCCATACACCTTATCAAATTCCTGTTACCAGAGAAGCACAGATCAGATTCCAGTTTGAGCACTGAATGAAATTGGAAAGCATAGAAATGGAATATATATATCGCCTTTTATCATGATCTGCTGCCACAATTAATTTACTAAAAATCAAAACGAGGAAGAGATGTAGAATTTGGAATATATGTATATATGTATGCACCTTCTTCATGTCATGGGCCATCTGCCTGGAGCTGAAACTGTCCTGGCTGTCATGGGCCCGCCTGGCGCATCGAAAGGCATGCAGTTGCATGAACACCGGCATGTCGGCTGCCATCGCCTTCACCCGGAGCGACGCTGCTGCTGCTTCTTCTCGGTCTACATTCATCATCTCGACATGCGGCAAAGACTTCCTCCCCGGTACCAACTTTGCGGTGCTCCCGGACCCCTCGGGAGTATGATGAAGCCGCGGCATCCCGCGGCCATCATCGCGGATCTGGACGGCTCTCGATGCTTTGGCCTCGATATTGCCGATCAGTTCTGGGCCTTCTGGCACGCCTTCCCCGCCGACGCTGCGTTGGCTGCTGGAACTGGATTCTCTCTCAGGCCCGTCAATGGTTCCCATAGCGATCCGGATCGATCTACAAGGAGATATGAGGGGTGGGAGTCTCGAATCTCTCGCGGTGGAGACCGCTAGATTAAATGGGGCACAAAGAGAGAGAGAGAGGAGAAAGGCCATGTGAGCTCGCCTAATCCCAAGGAATACTAAATACGTGGGCTCAGGCCGGTGGAGATCTTCTTTTTGTTTCCATTACCGGTCCACCGTCTATTTTAGCATGCAATGATTGGAGTTGGTGAAAGAAATAGACGCGGGTTCGGAAAGATAAAAATAATAGAGAAGGAAAGAAAAGAAAAGAAAAGGAAAAAGGTGGTAGGATGCACATGCATTAGGTATGCAGAGGCCAGATTCAGATAATAAAAAATCAAGGATCTCGTTCGTTCTGAATTTTATGATTAGGTTGCTTCTTTCGATTATTGCAGGTCGTATTATTGATATTCGAACGAGGAAAGCAGGAGGAGAAGCAAGATCTTCCGATGGCTTATTTTTATTGCCCTCAATTACCCTGGCTATCCTTTCTCCGTTTTGCTTTCATTATTTTAATGGAAGCTGTTTGAATTCTTTCAAACTTATTTTCCCCTTAATCTTTTTCTGCACATCATCGTCTCTCCACAACGTCGACCGCCGTTACTTGTTATAACCGCCTTTGGGTTGCGGCCATGGCACTGCTATTCTCTTGGCAGAGAGGACAGGGAAAGACACAGAGAGAGAAGTAGGGCGGCCAAGAAAGAGAGAAAAGAAAGGAAGAAGGATATCAGCGAATACGGGATCGGTGGCTGGTTCCCGCCAGAGGAACGAGTTCGTCATGATTCTCCGCGATTCTGCTGCCGCAAGAGGTGGAGATGCCGTCGTCGGGGTGCGTCATTATTTTCAATCTCTTTCTCTCTCATCCTCGCCCATATCCCATGCTTGTTCTTCATTTCCTTGTCAAAAAGTGAAAATAGAGAAGAATCGATGCCCGTTCATTCAAATCAGATCGTTGAGCTGGAATTTCAAGATTTCGATTTGTCTCTTCTCTTCTTGTTCTCGGTTTTTCTTCGGCTAGAAAATGGAATTGCCGGTGGGTGGATGGTTTTTATTTTTATCTATTTTCCTTTCCTCTTCCTTTCTCAAGGACAAATGTTTTCTTTTCTTGTCGTGGATTTGACCTCGAATTTGACCCCTTTTTATAATAGTTGGGTCGTGGGTATCGATTAGATTGCTCAGATTGATCGAATTCCTTCTCTTTTCTATCGTTTGCTTTTTCTTTATAGATAAGCCGGAATTCTTGGATCTTTTGTCAGCATTGGTTGGATTTGTTGAATTCCTGCTTTCTTGTGACTGAGCTGAAAATAATTATTGCGCCAAGGGTTGAAAGGAAGTCATGTCTTTAGACTCGTCTTGTCTGCGGCCCGAGATTTTTTTTTTTTTTTTTTGACAGATTCATTCTGTGGTGTTTTATTGGATATTCTTCTGTTTGCAGTGAGAGTGGTTGAGAGCTCGGATTTCGGGTTGCTGCCTTTAGGCGGTAAATCTGTCTTTTTCTGCACTTCAATTGTTGATTTTTCATTGGCCCTCCTTTCAGGTTTCTAAAGTTAATCATTATGCTCATGCGATCGACCGATGGGACTGAATGGACCGCTGAGATCAGGAGGAATCCTGATATGAACAACGCTCCCATCTCCCTCTCTGCTTTGTTCCTTTTCCTTTGTTGGCAGAGCTCGAATCTTTAGCAACTTTTTTTCTTAACAAATTTCTTCTCCTCTTTTACCTGTGGCTATCCAATATTGATATTCTTTGATCTTCTTGAATTCTATCATCAATGCCATACAGTTGCTGTCTTTAGTTAAATCTGCCTTTTCCTTCACTCTAATTTTTGATTTTCATTGGCCCTCGTCATGTTTGGAACGAGAATTTGGTAAACCTGTGATCATTGAGGCTTTTCGCTGAGCTTTCTTGTAGTTGTTGAATTCTTCTTCCTTGTGTGTTGCGATCCTGTATTATTCGGCATTGCCTCTTTCTCTGATCATTGTCCTTATCTTTTATATTTTATCTTTTGTCTAAGTTTGTGAAATTGTTTAACTGCAAGCATGCCAAATGTCACAAAACATGACACTGTTGCATCAAGTCCTTGAAGCATGAGTTCAAATGATGGAATAGTGTTGGCTGTTTTGCCGAAGATAATGGTTTTATTCGAAACCAACCATCCCAAGTCGCTTTTAATCTGCAGGCATTCTCCTGAAGTTTCTCGCAATTGGTGTGCTGTTGCCTTTATGTCTGTTTGCTTTCTCTTATAGCTGAAACTTGGATGTTCCTGTTTCTGTTGGATCTTGGTGTTGTTTCATAAAAGTCTAATTTTCGTAGTCATCCATTGTCATCTTCCTCCTCTTTCTTTTCAACTAGTATGTCTAAGCAATGTTTTCATAAATATCATATTGTGCAATCATCATGTTTCATGGGAATGTATTTGGGAAGAATTCTTATCCCTTCTTGGAATTCATTGATCTTATATTAATTTCGGTTGGAAATTCAACCCAAGCCCCTGAAAAAACAGAGTTGTGAAGTCTGTGAAATGTGTGGTGACACTGTGGGGGGATACAGCCACAGGCGATGTCTTTGTTGCTCGTAATGAGTGCACTTTCCTGGTTTACGGGCCTTGTTATGAATATGAGTGGAAAGGGGGGAATCAGTATTGTCCTCAATGCAAGACTGAGCGCAAGAGAAAAAGGAATGCCTTTTTCTAAATTGGTCTATATCCCTTCGATTTGCATCAACATTGTATGAACATTCTATGCAACTTTTTACGCATAACCGAAGTCAAAGTAGATGAGACATGGACATGCCTTCTTGTGCTGGTTTTGTGAACCCTGCTATATGATTAAAATTTGACTTTTCAGGGAGGCCTCGAGTTTAGAGAAATGAAGAAGAGGATGTTGTTGGTGACTAGGACAACGAGTTTAACTACAACAAGGAAATGTTGCATCAAAAAAACTACAACAAGGAAATGGCAAGGCAGTGCACCATTGGCAGCATCAGGGGCAGAGTGAAGATGCTGAATTATTTTCTTCTTATAGACATGAAGAGCAGCACCGAATTCCTTGTCTTACCAATGGGCTGCCGGTAGGATACTGTTACTATGGATTTAGTATTGTGGCTTTACTGATGTCATCTAAACTGGGTGTTTTCACGTTGTCTTTAAGAATTTAAGTTCTTGCATTTGATGCTTTTAGATTTTCATATTTGATTTTGAAATACCAAATGAGTCAGTATAATATTAACTAATCATGTGTACAACTGGAAATGTAGGTTTTGCCGATCGTATGCACTTTTGGAATAGCAATTAAGGCTGAATTGGTCTAAGATTCGCTGATCATATGCCTAGTTAAGTCAAGACACTAGGAATTCATTCTGAATGATTCAATCTAAGATTCATGAATCATATGCATGATTGGTGATGACGATTAAGGCTGACTTAGGATGGATCAATCGCTAGTCCTTTCATACTTTTAAGTGCTAGTTGCTACCATTTTTTCCTAATTCACATTTACATTTTCATTTTCTGCATATCAATGGTATTATAATCTCTCTCTCTCTCTTCCCCTCCACCCCCCCCCCCCCCCCCCCCCCCTCAATGGTATCAATGGTATTATATTTTTGTGCTGAACAATAGTGTCCTCAGAATACCAGATATGTGCCAAACCAAAATGAAGAAGACACTGACATGGTTCAAGCTAGGTATAGCGAAACAGTTGTAATAGGAGAACAGCAGTCACTTCAGCAATCTCTGGACATATAAGACAAGTTCTTAAAGAATGTGCCTGCATCACTCTCCTGTTTTCTTTTCACAGAGCTGATGATGGTCATCAACCTTTGAACCACAGTGCCTATTCCTTCAAGTTCCAACCAACTCAACCTTTACCGAGTAGTAATCATATTCCAACTTATTATCCTAGGTTTCTTCTTTTGGTATCATATTACTCATCCAGATGCCTACCCACTGTCATCTGTCATCTGTGAGATCTCATTTGTTTCGTCTTGGCTTCTAGATCAATTTCCTAAATGGCATCCAATCAAACTTGAGACATACCTTGACAGGCACGCACTAAGGTTAATTATCTTAGGTTCCTTTAATAGGACATGTCATGCCTTTTTTGTTCTGGAAATTATATTGTACCAAAATAATCATGAGTCATCTTACTGATAGATATGAGAGGGAAGGAGAACCTTCTCAGTTAGTCCCGATTGATAGTTTTGTCAGTAGAATTGATCTCCTCAAAGAGCCTCCTTTAGTAACTGCCAACACTGTATTTTCCATTCTTGCTGTGGATTAACTTGTTGACAAAGTTTCATCTATGTATCTGATGATGGTTCAGCAATGTTGACATTTAAAGCTGTATCAGAGAATGCAGAATTTGCTAGGAAGTGGGTTTTGTTTCTGCAAGAAACAACAATATAGAACCCAGGGCTCCTGTGTTTTACTTTGCTCAAAAAATAGATTACTTGAAGGACAATATTCAATCTTCTTTTGTCAAAAAACGCTGGGCAAGATATCAAGCAAAAGGACACTGGGCAATGCAAGATAGCACTCCTTGGCCTGGAAATAATCCAAGAGATCATCCTGACATTATTCAGGTGTCAGCACCATTCCCATACACCTTTTGTTATCATTTCATGTTTCATTTATCTTCATTCTCTTGCCCTTTCATTGTCAAAACAAAAGCTGTTTTTATGGCGTTGGTGGATGGCTTGATAAAGATTGTAATGAGCCACATTGACTTCTGTACTTTTCCTATGAGAAGTGAACAGGCTTTGGGCATCAGAAAAAGCTGGTGCAATGAATGCTCTGATTTGTATCTTGCATCCATTATATGCTTATATAGTTACATAAATTCTGGCATACTTTTATGGCATTCAGTGGCATCTTGTGCTGTTCAGATTTCTGTATCTTCTGCCCTAGCCAATGGTGCTTTTAAACATGGATTAGGATATTAGTTCAGCAACAGCAAAGCTTTTCGGGAAGCAATGTGTTTCATGGTGGTTCCTGCCCTTGGAAAGAAGACATGCTATGTTCAGTTTCCACAATGACTTGACAGCATAGATTTGCATGATTGATATGCCAATCAAACTATTTTCTTTCTCGATGTATCATATTTTCTTGTTAGTATTATCAAGTTGATATGTCGAACTGTTTAATTATAAATATTTTGTTTTGCAGATCAACTTGAAAGGTCTGAATGGCATCCAGGGTCCTGTCTATGTGGGGACAGGATGCTGCTTTAGGAGACATGCCTTATGCGGTATAAGCCTGTCGCGAATGAGTCTGACTTAGAAGCCGATGGTGTTGAAAGTTGCTGCAGTTCAAGAGAGAAGGGAAAGAATGGGAATAAGAGTTATGTTTACAAAAAAAGGGGCCGTCAAGAGAACTGAATCCACCATTCCCATCTTCAATATTGAAGACACTGAAGAGGGTGTAGAATGTATCAACTTTATTTCTTGGAAGGAACTAAAACAGAATTTTCTGCATTTGATTATTATCCATGGCCATGCCAAATGTCATCTGTTTTTCTTTTGAAGAACAATATGGATGAATGAGGCCTCCCTGAGGATATGAATATTTTCTAATCTAGGATATAGCTGAAATCAACAAACTGCTGTCAAAGTTGTATGCTTTGTTTTTTACATATATCAGTATTTTTTATTTTTTTTATGTACTTCACAGAAATATATACAACTTAAGATATCGCAGGCATGATTTTTGGTTGATTCTTAGGTAAAGAATTTAGTCTTTTAGGTGAAAAAATTCAGGATAGCTTTATGTATGATTTCTGAGACTCGCAATTTGGTTGTCACACGGGTACCTACACCAAGTTATACATTTTATTAACGCATACAAATGAAAACTGTTATAATTCCTAGAAATTTATCTGGGACTGAACCATTAAAAAAAAAAAATTGTGTTCTAGATAGCTTTATTGGAGCAATATTAATACAAAACTTACTGCTTATATCATGATTATACATTTCAGTTTGTTAATTCCTACTGCAGTTTGAGATACGCTTACTTTTTCTGAAAAGTAATCTAAATATGTTATATAGGTTTCTATCTCTGAGAAGACACATAGACTCTATAAATTTTGCTGCCTGTTCAAGCAAAGATTGATGGTCATGTGATGTTCACCATATTTTTTTTGTTGTTCGCTGCAATGTTGAACTAAGCCATCATGCACTAACTGAATTTTGTTTATGGTTAAGCTTGGTTCATTAGGGCAAATCACCAACATCAATCTTGTTTCTCTTGATTTCTCTAACACTTCCTAGTCTCTTTTCCACCCATTTAAACCTCCATCCTTCCTTGCTCCTCTCTCTCTCTCTCTCTCTATGTATGTATATGTGTGTGCGTGTGTGTGTGTGTCTATATATCCCCCTCGTCGTTATCACTTTTCTTCCATATTGTTTGATGTTATTTAGGACATGTTTGTTTCAGACTTTACTATAGAGTGGATATGTCTTCGCTGTGTATTTTCGCTTTCAGGATATGAAGATGGGAGATCGTTCTGGCAAGAGTTTTCTGCTTAAATTGTCGCGACACAGGGGGAACGGATGGGCTGCTATGCTGTGGAAGTTTTGTTCATCATACGCTTGGTTTTCCCTTGTGTGGTCTGGAAGAGCTGCATTTCATCTCAGATTGTTGCAGCTGGGCTCCTGGAGCTCTCTGGAGTGGTGGAGGCGTCGAAGGCTGGCAGGGGAACGAGCACTCGAGCAGTTCCGTTTGCTGTGCTGCAAGGACTGATGAAGGGATTGATATCATTTTTCACCATCAACTTCAAAGGCATATCTATCTATCTATCTGATCAGGATGGCGAATTGGCTGAACCGTGCGGGGTGTTCGAGTGGGCATCCCCTCCTCATTCCTCCTCCCACAACTGTCCTTGTGGGGATAGGTGCAGGCATCTCGTCTGCTATTATTGTTAGCCTAGATGCACAAATGTAATTGATAAATCGGTAATTAAATATTTTTAATATTTAAAAATAATAAATAAGAAGAATAAACTAGCAAATAATTAACTTGACAATAGAATAATAAAATGAAAAAAGAGAGAGAAGATGGCATGTGGATCGAAGCACGCTGACGCGTTGTTCCAAGAAAATTTATGCCCCCCATGCACGGATCTGCTGGTACAGATCTCCTAGAGATACGACGTCCTAGTACAGAACCATGTCTTCCCCTTAGTGCGCCTTCAGGGAAAAAAGAAGAGCACGTTCACACTTTTTAGATAGCTCAAAAGAAATTTAGAAAAATAATTGAAATTATAAGAAGAAGAAAAATTTACTATATTTCTTTTCTCCCTAATGATCCCTAGAGCACTTTTTATATAAGCTCTTGGAATAGGAAGAAGAGAAATTTTTCATTACTTTTGAAATGATCCCTAGAGCTCTTTATATAGGCTCAGGCGTGTCAAAAGAAGTAGACTCTCTTTCCGCGGATTGATGATGTGTCTTCTTGTGCTCCTTTGATCCTTCGGCTTGGCCGTCCATGCTTCCTTCCTTCTTCGAGGGGCCTTTCTATACTTGCTCTTGCGCGTAGATGCATGACACTTGTCATGGTCTGCTTTCTTTGGGGATCATTCCATGTTTGCTCCCTTGCTTGTGCGCGGATGCTTGCCACTTGGCCGTTGACCAAGTCAAATGTTTGATTTTCAAATTTTAAAATATTTAATTGTATTCAACAATCCCCCACATAAATTAAATATTTAAAAAATTTAAAATCAAAATAAATTTTAAAATCAAAATAAAGTGTTAAATATCTTATATTATGTAATAGGTGTAAGTACTTTTCGATTTGAACCTTCACTTAGTAACAATAGATTATCTCTATGGAGCCAAGGTGGAAACTTGATCCATGGCTCAGATTTCATCAACAGCACACATAATATAGCGTGAATAATGCTCGAAGCGGGTTTGCGCTTTATGGCCATTTGCAGGTATCTCTTCATGCGTGTTATTAGGGAACAACCCACTTTTCAGAGAAAATTATATAAAATAAGTTTTCTTTTTTGCCACGCTTTATATATTGTGCATCTTAATGCAGAAATCTAGAAGCCACATTTGGATAGGACTCTTTTTACCAATAGCATCCGTTCGTTTTGTAACTTTAAAAAAAAAATTAGAACATAAAAAATATTACAATACACGCATGAATAATTGAGGCTATCTTCCATCCACATCTTATTTTCTTCCTTGTTAAGTTTCCTTCTCCTTCTCAAAGTATATATTATATTGCCGGATGACAAATTTTTTAAATATGTATTATCTAACCATGAACTGTAGACTGGTGAACAATATATTTTAGAAATTGTATACCGATTTATTTGGAGATGTGTATTAAATCGTTGTCGAATATATATCCAAAAACACTTATAATATGTATCAAGAAGCTGACGAATATGTTTTACCTGACCATATACTATATATATTTTATAAACTATATATCAATTTGACAGGATGACTAATATGCAAAGTATGTATCGCTTAACTTTGTAGTATGTATTGAAAAATATGTATTGATTTATCTAAAAATATATATTCGATCGCTGTTGGATATATATATATATATATATATATATATATATATATATATATATATATATATATATATATAAAGCTTAAAGTATATATCGACACATCATCAAGTGTATATTAGCCTCAAACTTCAAATCACATAAATCTAAATTCTATATTTGAAAGAGAATACAAGATTCTTGCAATCCTTAAAATAACCCTACCATTTCCATTCGAATCACAAACCTCATGGGCAATCCTTAAAATAGCCCTACTATCTCCATAAGATTTTCCCTAATACACATTACAGAATTTTTGATCAGTTTCTAGGAGCGTTTGGTATGGGACGATCGTCCTAGCATCAAGGGTGATGTGGATGGAGATAATGAGATCACCACATTTGGTTGCACCACGGTGATCCTACGTGGCGGTGATCTTAAATCACCTCTACTTCTCAAATCACCCCCCAACTCGGTGATGGAATATCCGTCCTTGAGATCGAAAATCCAAGATCACCCTAGGTTTAAAAGTTAAAGACAAAAATACCCCTTAAGTTAGCAAAAAAATTGATATATCAATATACCATCAATATATTATGTCAATGTTATATATAGTTATATATATATATATATATATATATATATATATATATATATTATGTTGATATTATATATAATATATATATATTATATATAATATCAATATAATATATATATATTATATATTATATATTATATATTATATATTATGTTGATATTATATATAATATATATATATTATATATATTATGTTGATATTATATGTTATATTAATTATATATTATATTATATTATATTATATTACTAATCATATTATTTTCCTATTTGTTGCTGGAATTTGGACCCGGGGGCGACCACTGAGCTAAGGAGGTGGAGCTCCAGCGAGAATCGGCGGGCTGCGGGTGGCGGCGGTCCATCGGCGAGCGGCGTCCTCCGAAAGACCTGCAAGAAACTGGTGGTCGGGATTTTCGGCGCCAGCCCTCCGATGCTTAAGTCAGAGGGGAAATATGCGTAAAAACAATATGTCCAGAGTCCCCCCCCATGGTAGAGGGGTTCTCCTTTTATAGTGGGGTGCTGGGTTACCTGTGATGCGACGGGACCAGGTTGCCGTACGACTGAGCACGCCGCGTGAGTCGGTGCACGATCACGTGAATTAATGCCTTACCGTAGAGGATGAGGTCGGAATCAGGGAGTTGTTGCGGCCGACTGAACGTAGCCGAGCTGACTTGTCGTGGAGGACTGGAGATCTGCAGACGGCAGGAGCCATGCGCATTAATCATTGAGTAAACCGGAGGTCTGCAGAGACTATAAGCATTAATTGTTGAGTAAGCCGGAGGCCTGCAGAGGCCATGCGCATTAATTGTTGAGTAAGCCGGAGGTATGCAGAGACCATGCGCATTAATTATTGAGTAAGCCGGAGGCCTGCAGAGACCATGCGCATTAATTGTTGAGTAAGCCGCCCAAGGCGTGGTCTCAAATCGGGCCATAGGAGGATATGACAGTAACGAGCAGTGGGTGAGGTCCGGTCTCCGAAGATCGGATGCCTTCAGAGATCGGGCGCTCTCTAGGTCGGATGTTCCAAAGTTGAGAGTCCCGGGTTGGGCGCCTGGTGGGTCACCAGGTTGTCCGAAGTCGGGCGCCAGGTCGGTCGTCCGGGGTTGGGCGCCAGGTCGGTCGTCCGGGGTCGGGCGCCCGAGGTTGGTCGTCCGAGGTCGGGTACTTCTAATCAAGTGTTTTGGGGTAACTTGTATTTTCCTTAACACTACCCCCCGACTTTCGAGTCCAAACTGCTAGCGAGCCGGGATGCGGGAAGTAATTGCTTTTATTGCAGTGGTGGGGCTTAAATTATGCCGGCGCTCCGCGTGCTTCGGGGCATTTTTAATGAGGGGAGAGGAGGCGACGCCCTTTCATCCTTTGAGGTTATTTCGAGTAGCGGGCTCATGATGGGGCTCCGAGATCCGATGGGACGGCGCCTTGGTCCCGTATCCGAGGCGCCCGTCCAGAATAAATGCGCTGCTTCGGTTCTTGGGGCTGACACGTGGTGCAATCTAGACGGGAGGCGGGTTTTAGCCCTGCCGATCTGAGCCGTCGGGAGGGTCTATATAAACCCCCGATTTCGCCCTAGAAAGGTCTCGCTTGTTTGCTACTGCCGTCTTCCTTCCTCTCTCCTTTTCTCCCGACTGCGACTGAGCTTTTTCGGCGGCGTTCAGAGGCGATTTCCGGCGATACCCTGGGACGATCCCCGACGACTTTATAGTAGGTCGTTTTCCCGCGTTGGCTCGGAAGTCTTTTCTTTAAATACCTGCTTTCTTCGTCTTCGTTTCTCGCTGTTTCCTTTGTCCCCCTTTTCCTCTCGAGATGGGTCTTGGTCCCGATGAGGTTGGGTCTACTTTGACCGAGGAGGAACTGGAATTGGTCTGTTCCCGATTTTTCTTTCGATTCGGGTTTCGTCTCGAACTCGTGAGGTCGGAGGACCGGGTAACTAGACCTCCGCCAAATCGGATCGGGATGTACGTCGATGCACTCTGGGCCGGCCTGCGATTCCCCCTGCATGAGTTCATGAATGACTTGCTGGTGGAGTACCAACTCGCCCCGGCACAGCTCACTCCGAACTCATGGAGGACCATTGTCGGGTTTGCGTCCCTCTGCCTTGCGCATAAGATCCCGACCTCGGTGAATGTCTTCTGCCGGTGTTTTATGTTAAAGACGAACCCGGCGGATGTAGAGTGGTTATACTTCGTCTGGAGGAGCGGCATGTCGCTCTTTCGAGGTGCCCCTTCCTCGATTCATGAGTGGAAGAGGAAATTTTTCTTTCTTTCTTCCGAGCTCTCGTGGGGGTTCGATCCGAGGTGGGGGCATCCCGGGCTGAAGGCCCTGAACAGGCTTAGTGGTCTTTCAGTGGAGGAGCGGAGGGCCTTTGACGCTCTGCGGAGTCTCGGGAGGGACATCCTTCTGATCGAGTTCTTGACCGAGGAAGCTCTGGTGAACGTTGGTCTGAGCTCGGCGCGCCCCGAGGGTAAGGGCAGTTGTACTGCTCCTTCATTTTTCAATTCTCGTCCTATCTGTTTCTTTCCTTTGTTCTCCTGACGTTAGTCCGATACTTAACAGAAATTTTTTCCTTCTTTATTTCAGATATTCCTGACATGCCGACCAGCAATGCATCCCTCTTCGCCCGACTGAAGAGGAGGTCAGACGAGACCGGCAGGGCTCTACCCAAGCCCCGCAAGAAGGCCAGGCTAGCTACCACTTCTGCCCCTGCCGAGGCGAGGGGCTCGGGGGCCGGGGCCTCGGGGTCTTCCTGGGGTAGAGCTCCAGTTCTCGAGTGCGCGAGCTCGGGCTCCGGGGGAGTTCCGGGCTCAGCTTCTCCGAGCCGCCCCGCTCCCATTCCCCAGCAGGCGAGCCGCACGGTCATTCGTCTGCAGCGCTTGGGGCCCGAGCCGAGCAGGAGCCCCGGGGTTCCGGGCCCGTCCCGTCCCGTTACCATGGGCTCGGGCGGGGCGAGCTCTTCAGGGGCCGGAGGGCGTTTTGAAGGGGGATCGGCCGAGTCAGAGTCCTCGATCCCGGAGGGCAGCTCGGCCTTCCGGGATGGCGATGTTGCGCGCGCTGTATTTCGCCGCGCGATGCTCCCGGCTGACCGGGCCGAGTTTCGAGCTCTCGGCTTTGAAGAAATTGTCGACCAGACATACTGTAATACTGCTCGGGTAAGCTGCCTTCTTATCTTGTTTTTAGTCGTCGGCATTTCCTTCATTCTTACTCATTGCTATTTTTCCTGCAGCATATTCACGAAGTAGACACTCTGCTATTCATTGCCTCGGAATGCCAGAATGAGTCTCGGCGATTCCAAAAACAATTGGAGTCAGCCGAGAAGAGGCTTGCAGAGGTGGAGGCCGCGCTGGCGGAAGCCGTAGCACGGAGGGAGGCCACTGAGGCGGGTCGGCAAGCTGTTGTCGACGAACTTGAAGAGGAGAGGGCTGCGCACTCCTTGACGAGATCAGCACTGCGCGCCTTCGAGGCGCGTCTTGCCGAGGCCCGCTCCAAAGCCGCCGGCCACAAGTATGAGGGCAGGGTCCTCCGCCTAAAGGTCGAGCAGCTCGAGGCCCGAGAGAAGAGGGCGCTCGAGCGAGCTGAGAATGCCATGGAGCTCTTCAAGGAGTCGGAAGAGTTCCGCGACATGTTGAAGGAGGAGACCGTGGACGGGTTCCTCCGGGGCCTCGAGAATTTCAGGAGGCAGATGGCTCGGTACTGCCCCCAGCTCGACCTTTCGGAGATCCGTCTGAGGATGGGTCTGAGGACGACGTCCCTGCGATTCTCGCGCCCGAGGAGGAGCTCGCTGAGGCCGAGGCTGATATGGCCGATCAGGCGGTGTCGGAGGCTCCTCCCGAGGAAATTGCCGAGGGTGCTCCCGAGGCTTCTATCGAGGCCCCAGTTGAGGCCGCTGCGGAGGGTTCCGAGCCAGCGCCCACTGAAGGCTCTCAGGTTATTACCATAGATGACCCTGAGGGTGACGCTGGTGCAATCGCCGCTCCCTAGGACTTAGCTTTTTTTTTTGTTTTTTTTTTTCTTTGTGAGTGAGATCGGCCTTCGAACTTGTTGTACGGCCAGTCTCTGATTTTGTATTTCAGCCTTCGGGTTTTTGTTAATGAAAGAACTTTCTTTATGAATTCATGTCTACTTTTCTCTTCTCTGCGTAACAGATAGACCTTGTTTTAACCATTCGAGTTAATTTTCTCTTGGTGAATTCCTCTAAGTGTTGGAGCTCGGCTAAACTCATGGACTCAGGTTCAGGTTATGTGTGCCAAACCATCAAGCTTAAGTCCGATGAAGAACTTTTAGGCGCCGGGCTCAAATCTTAGGAAGATTCACCAAGTCTTCGAGCTCGGATTCGGAGTTTGCCGGGCCCTCGAGCCTGGCTTCCAAATCCCTAAGGCACCGAGCTCGGGCCTCGAACCCTAAGAGGGGTTCTGCTGGGCTTTCAGATTCATCTTCCGGAATGTTCAGCCGTAGGTTCACGGAAAGTTTTGGGGTTGGTCCTCGGGGAGACCGTGAATTAAATTTAAGTTGCCGCTGGGGCCTCCGCGGTAATTGGCCCCGAGCCTAGTCGAGGTACCGACAAGCGGGATAAAATATATGGTGGGTGCCTTGGCACTCCCGAGCTCGACCAAAGCATCAAAGGTCGAGGTCGTCGCTGCGAACGAACGTTGACTTTTCGGTGTTTGGGTTTGGCTGGGCCCTCATTCAGAGTGGTTTGCGTGGGCTAGAATGGAGATCGTAAATAATGGGGGTTGATGGGACCTCGGCCTTGGGTCGGTCCGAAAGGATATCCCGACCTTGGTTGGGAAGAGTCTCGAGGTTGATCGAGATTTTGCCAACGATCCATAAGTAAATGGACATAATAGAACAGGCGCTAAGTGGGATGTACCTCTTGTGCCTTCGAAGTCGAGCACTCCATATTGAAGCAAGCCGCTCCACTTCTCGGCCAGCTTTCAGAGGCATTTTTGGCCTGGGGTCTGCTTAGGGGACGCAGGCATGCTGGGAGATGTCGCTGTCGTCGGAAATTTGTGTGGATGTCACTCTACCATCGTTGTCAAATATCACGGAGGGCCGCGAAGGTACTACCCCATCTTTCCGAGGTCGAGGAAGCTCGGGCTCGCTGTCGGCCTAGTAATGTTTCCCGAGGTCGAGGAAGTTTGAGACTCTACGGTCAACACATGGGGCATCTCGATCTTAATCGAGGGATTGTGCGCAAGGTCGTGGGGTCTGGGAACGCACTGCCGACCTGCGACACTTCCCGAGGTTGAAAAAATTTGGGACTCTACGGTCGACACATGGGGCATCTCGATCTTAGTCGAGGGATCGTGCGCAAGGTCGAGGGGTCTGGGAACGCACTGTCGACCTGCGACGCTTTCTGAGGTCGAGAAAGTTTGAGACTCTATGGTCGACACACGGGGCATCTCGATCTTAGTCGAGGGATCGTGCGCAAGGTCGAGGGGTCTGGAAATGCACTGTCGACCTGCGACGCTTCCCGAGGTCAAGAGAGTTTGGGACTCTACGGTCGACACACGGGACATCTCGATCTTAGTCGAGGGATCGTGCGCAAGGTCGAGGAGTCTGGGAACGCACTATCGACCTGCGACGCTTTTCGAGGTCGAGGAAGTTTGGAAATCTACGGTCGACACACAGAGCATCTCGATCTTAGTCGAGATTTTTGAGGAAGACCTGGATCGAGCTCGATATCGACGCGGCGGGGCATTCCAAACTTTACTGGGGCATTCGAGCTTGGTCAGGCATCCGAGCTTGGTCGGGCATCCGAGCTTGGTCGAGCATCCGAACTTGGTCGGGCATCCGAGCTTGGTCGGGTATCCGAACTTGGTCGGGCATCCGAGCTTGGTCGGGTTTCCTGAGATTCATGGACATCATGTTATCAAGGAGAATGTGAAATCATTAATGGAGAACCATAGGTGAATTGCCATAAGCGGAGGGTGAGAGTTGTATTCCCTTTTGTCGACGACCCCCGAAGGGTCTATTGATAGTACATCCGAAGATTCTCAGAGTTCCAGCTCCAAAGGATGGAAGTTCCCTCAAGAGATTCCAATTTGTATGCTCCGGGCCACTGGACTCGCGCAACCCGATAAGGTCCTTCCCAGTTCGGGGCTAACTTTCCTTGTTCAGTCGGCTGAGAGGCTTCGGCTCTTCTGAGGATGAGGTCCCCCACTTTGAAAAGCTTGAGCTTGACTTTGGAGTTGTAGTACTGGGCCGTTTTTTGCTGGTATCTTGCCATGCGAACTCGGGCGACTTTTCTTGTCTCTTCGATGAGGTCCAAGTTGTTCCTAAGCCGAGAAGAGTTGGAGCCGGTGTCGTAATGTTCCACTCTCAGGGAGGGGAGACCGACCTCCAGAGGAATAACAGCTTCCGTCCCATATGCCAGGTTGAAAGGGGTCTCGCCTATGGATAGTCGGAACGTAGTCCGGTAGGCCCAGAGAACATTGTACAAGTCCTCGACCCACTGTCCTTTGGATCGATCGAGCCTGGCCTTGAGCCCCTGCAAAATGGTGCGATTTATTACCTCGGTTTCTCCATTTGTTTGAGGATGGGCGACCGAGGTAAAGCGATGGTCGATGCCGAGTTCGGAGCAGAACTCTCTAAAATGAATGTTGTCGAATTGGCGGCCGTTGTCGGATATAAGGATGCGAGGGAGTCGAAATCTGCATATGATCGACTTCCATACAAAGTTCCGCATTTTCTGCTCGGTGATCCGAGCCACTGGTTCAGCTTCGACCCACTTAACGAAGTAGTCGATGAAGACAACCAGAAATTTTCTCTGCCCGGTTGCTAGGAAAAATGGCCCCAGAATGTCAATTCCCCACTGGGCAAATGGCTAGGGGGCACCGATCGAGGTCAGTGGGGCCGAGGGTCGGTGCTGGATGTTGGTGTTTCGCTGACATCGATCGCATTTTCGGACGAAGTCCGTTGCGTCCTTTTGGAGTGTGGGCCAAAAGTATCCCTGGCGCAAAATTTTATGAGCCAGCGCTCGGCCTCCTAGATGGTTCCCACATACCTCTTCATGGACCTCTCGCAGCATAGTCCGCCTCTGATGGGCGGAGGCATCTGAGGAGAGGAGAGGTGAAGAATTTTTGGTAGAGCTTACCTTCGTATAATATGAATCGGGAGGATAGACGTCTGACTCGGCGAGCCTCGAGCTCATCATTGGGGAGGACTTCACTTTGGAGGTAGCCGACGAGCTCGTCCATCCAGCTCAGCTCGGTGTCTATGCACATGGCTGGCTCGGGCTCTTCTATGCTGGGTGTTTGGAGATATTCAAGCGCCGTCGTCTTGGGGAGCTCGCTCATGCGGAAGGTCGCCAGCTTTGACAGTTGATCAGCTCTGAGATTCTCCGTCCTGGGGATATGGTGAATGTTGAAGGAGCCTAGGGCGGATGTGAGATCTCGCACCTTTTGGAGATATTTCTGCATCGACGACTTCTTTGCTTCAAAATCTCCCAAAACCTGGCTCACGACCAGTTGGGAGTCACTGAAGGCCTTCATGTTCCCGGCTTTCAGCTCCTTTGCCAATTTGAGCCCAGCAACAAGCGCTTCATACTCCGCCTCGTTGTTTGAAGCCGGGAACTCAAGGCGTAGGGCCTGCTCTGCCACCACCCCATCTGGGCTTGTAAGGATAAGACCGGCTCCGCTACCCCCCGAGGTTGAGGAGCCGTCTACATATAGGACCCATGGCTGCCCCGGGGTCTCCTTTGTTGGCATGAGTGGGTGCTCGGGATCGTCCGGCAAAGTGCACTCCACAATGAAATCGGCGAGTGTCTGAGCTTTGATTGCCGGCCTTGGACGGTATTTGAGGTCGAACTCCCCAAGCTCGACTGCCCATTTGGCAATCCTCCCTGTGCGGTCCGACCTCTGCAAGATTTGTTTGATAGGCTGGTCAGTCAGTATGGCCACGATGTGGGCCTGAAAATAGGGTCGGAGTCTTCGAGCTGAAGTGATCAGGGCGAAGATTGTTTTCTCCAACTTAGAATATCGGGTCTCAGTATCCCTGAGGACCCGGCTGGTATAGTAGATAGGCTTTTGGAGCTTGTCCTCTTCCCAGACCAGGACTGAGCTTACTGCAACTGGGGAGACGGCCAAGTATAAGTAAAGAACTTCGCCTCGCTGAGGTTTGGTGAGTAGCGGAGGGGAGGCGAGGAGGCGCTTGAGCTCTTCGAAAGCTTGCTGGCATTCCTCCGACCATAAGAAATCTTTCGGCCGCTTGAGAATTTTAAAGAATGGGAGGCACCGCTCGGCCGACCTAGAGACAAATCTCCCCAGAGCTGCGACCCGCCCAGTAAGTCGCTGTACCTCCTTGACAGCCTTTGGTAGCACCATATCTTGCAGCGCTCGGATCTTCTCGGGATTGGCTTCAACTCCATGTTGGGTTACCACGAAGCCCAGAAATTTGTCCGAGGTGACTCCGAACGCGCACTTTGCGAGATTGAGCTTCATTCAGTACTTCCTGAGCTTGGAGAAGGCTTCGTCGAGGTCGGCCACATGGTGCTCTGCCGTCCGGCTCTTCACCAGCATGTCATCCACATAGACCTCCATATTTCGGTCTAACTGATCTTTGAAGATTTGGCTGACCAGCCTTTGATATATAGCTCCAGCATTCTTCAACCCGAACGGCATCACCTTGTAACAATAGGTGCCCTTGTCGGTGATGATCGCCGTCTTCTCCTCATCTTCAGGCGCCATTCGGATTTGATTATATCCCGAGAAGGCGTCCATGAAGGTTAGTAGTTGATGTCCCGAAGTAGAGTCGACGAGCTGGTCGATGTTGGGGAGGGAAAAACTGTCCTTCGGGCAGGCCTTGTTCAAGTCGGTGTAGTCCACGCACATGCGCCATTTTTTATTGGCTTTTTTTTCACGAGGACCACATTGGCGAGCCAGTCTGGATAGGAGACCTTCCGGATGAAGCCGGCTTCGAGGAGTCTGTCTACTTCCTCGGCCGCCGCTTGCTGCCGCTCCGGGACGGAGCCTCGCTTCTTTTGCCTCACGGGTCTGCAGGTCGGTTTCATCTGAAGTCGGTGAATCATGACCTCGGGGTCGATTCCTGACATGTCGGCGGGCGACCAGGCAAAGACATCCATGTTGGCTCGAAGAAATTCGATCAGACGCTCCCTTTCGCAGGAGCTTAAGCCGGAGCCGACCTGTACGGTTAATTCTGGAGAATTTTCTAGTAAATGGATTTGGGTGAGAAGCTCACCAGGATCTACCCGTTTCTTCCAAGGGTCGTCTCGCACGTCCAAGGTTTCGATGGATAGCATGCGATCCGTTGCTTGGATCGACGCCTCGGCCAGTAGCTCCTGCTGGCTTAATGCTTCGGTCGATCGCTTTGCTTTATAAGTCGCCATGTAGCACCGTTTGGCCACCATCTGATCTCCGCGGACCTCGCCCACTCCTTGGTTGGTAGGGAAACGTAGGAGCAGGTGGTAGGTCGAGACTATGGCTCGGAGGGCGTTTAGCCCTGATCGCCCGAGGATAGCATTGTAGGCCGAAGGCAGGCGGACCACGAGAAAGTCCGCCCTCACAGTACTTTCTCGGGGGGCGAGACCAATCGTGACTAGAAGGCTGACCTCACCCTCAACCGGGACCGAGTCCCCGGTGAATCCGACTAACGGGGCGTTCATTCTCCGAAGCTGGCTTTCCGCTAACCCCATTTTTTGGTAGGCTTGGTAATACAAAATATTTGCTGAGCTTCCATTATCAACTAAGACCCGCTTTACATGAAACTTGTTTACAACCATGGATATGACCACAGCGTCATCATGAGGAGTCTCAACTCCTTCTAAGTCCTCCTCCGAGAACGAGATGGCTTCGGAGGTGCGTGGGCGCTTCAGGGGGGTCCTGTTGCCCAGATAGACAACCCAAGAGGGGGGGTGAATTGGATTTTAAATTAATTTGGATAATTAAAACGTTATGGATGATTAATTAAAAACTATTGCAAGTTATTTAATTAATGCTAAGTGCTGTGAGTGATGTGAGAGGAAGAAGAGAAGAGACAATCCAATGCAAACACAGAGTTTTATAGTGGTTCGGAGCTACCCCTTGCTCCTACGTCCACTCCCCAAGTCTCTCTTGGGAATTCACTATAACCCCCTTGGATTACAGCCGGTTGTTTTGCAAGCTCACAACCAAACTTGTTGTTTTACGAGCTCACAACGAACTCGGTCGGTTTTTCCAAGCTCACCGACTAGAACCAACCCCGATTGTTTTTCCGGGCTCACAATCAAACCCTTACACACGTTGGTTTTTAACTTGGCTCACCAACCAACCTTAATCCCCTTGATTCAATCCTCCGATTGAATCAAGTAAATACAAGTTATAGAAAGAAAGGAAAATAAGCTTCTCAAAAGCAGATGTAAAACAATATAATCAAAAGAGGAGTTTAGAAGCCCTCAAACGCTTTTAAGCTGAAGTAGAGGAATGGCTTCTTAAACTCCGGTCTCCTCTAGAATGTGTAGTCGACTTGAATGCAGGAGGAGGAGCCTTTAATTGCTGGGAAGATGTAGTTGGTTGCAGTAAATGCTGATCTTCCCCTTTTTCGTTGAAGAGCACGTTGCAGAGCTTGAAAGCTTGAATGCTTGGAGTGGAATGGTTGTTCTCTGCCTTGCTACAGTCTTCTGTGGCTATTTAAGCCAACCCCCATGGAAACTAGCCGTTACACTGCTTTTTCTGCCCGTTCTGCACACTCTGCGCAGCCTGACAATATGACCGTTGGTGGGTTGGAGTCGACTCGCGCGATCAGGAGTCGACTCGGCTGTAGCGGGAGTCGACTCAAGCTTTTCCGGAGTCGACGCGGCAACTGTTCCAAATTTGAATTAAAGTTGCCGTCACGACTGGGAGTCGACTCGTCTTGACCCGGAGTCGACTCGCCAACTTCTGGAGCTGACCTGGCAATTTTGGAGTCGGTTCATCCACTGAAGTCCGTGGATTCAATTTTGAATTTTGTCCACTCGAGTCGACTCGACTGTCCTTGGAGTCGACTCGAATCTCAGAGCCCGAACTCCCGATTCTCTGTCTTTTGGCTCATCCAGTCTTGGAGTCGACTCGAACTTCCTTGGAGTCGACTCGGCTCTCAGTTTCCGAAAGTTGGTCTTCTGCCTTTTGACGTGAAGCTTGTCTTGGAGTCGACTCGAGCTATCTGGAAGTCGACTCGAATCTCAGAGGCAGTAACATGGTTTTCTGTCTGTCGATGGTCGCACAGTCTCGGAGTCGACTCGCGTATTGCGGGAGTCGACTCGAATCTCAGAGTCCATAAAATGCTCTCTGACCTTTTCTTTGTGTACCGCTGAGAGTCGACTCTTGCTTTCTCTGGAGTCGACTTGCCAACCATCGGAGTCGACTCGCGTTCCACTGGAGTCGACTCGAATCTAAGACTCGAAAACTGCTCTCTGACTTTTCTTTGTGTACCTCTTGGAGTCGACTCTTACTACCCTGGAGTCGACTCGTTGAACATTGGAGTCGACTCGCGCACTTCAGGAGTCGACTCGTTGACAGGTTCTGAGATGAGGCTTTCTGTTCTTCTTTCTGTTCTCAGTCGGAGTCGACTCGTACTAGTCTGGAGTCGACTCGAGCTCGTGCCAGTGAACTTGATACGCTTGGAGTCGACTCGTGATACTCGGGAGTCGACTCGAGTCTCAGACTTTGGTTCAGCAGACTTCTTACCTTATCCAAAATACTATGAACCAAATCTAGAGACACTTGGACAGGATTTTCACTGAAACACTCAATTGAATTCATTAGTAATCACAAGATATACTCAAATACTTTGAGCTCATCAAAATCAAATGGGGTTTTAATCAATCACTCCACAATCTCCCCCTTTTTGATGATGACAAAACTTTGAGTATATGTAAAATGACTTGCTCAATAAAACAATGAAGTAAAATCCATAAATGAATTCAAATGTCTGATAATTTAATTTATCCAAGTTTGAAAGGAGTGAAACATTAAATTTCGGAGTTAAAGCTCTCCCTTTTATTTGGAATTATATAAGCCTTCATATTATGCAATCAATTGTTTGGCTTATATGTCATTAATGATTTAGCTTGATTAAGATTCAGATTCTCCCCCTCAACATATGCATTCAACTATGTTTTGATTCTCTGAATTTTCTTTTAATGCTTTGAAGTTTTTGAACTGAATTTTATCTTTTTAGAGGGAAAATCTGTCAATTTGTTCTTGAGTAGGATTCAGCTAATCTCCGAATATCCCTTGAATAGATTCTGGAGATTACTCCATTAGGAGCCCCAAAAGAGAGATAATGAGCCTCGAGGTACCGAATTCACTTAGAACAAATTTGAGTGTGTTTTTAAGAGTTTATCTTTTTATTTATTTCCATTGATTTCTTTTACATATTTTTTCATATTTCTCCCCTTTTACACATTTTATACATATTTCTCCCCCTTTTTGTCATCATACTAAAAAGGAGGTAATCACACACAATCAATCATAAAGCAAAGCACATAATTGAAGATAAAATGTCTACTCATTGTATTGATATGAATGTGAATACATGTGAGAATACAATAAGTAAAGCAAAGCAAGACAAAACACAACTCAAACACATCTATGTCCTCCTCGAGGATGAAGCTCCCCCTCTCGAGGATGCATCTCCTCCTCTGGAGGATGTGGCACCTCCTCTCGAGGATGGTGCTCCTCCTCTCAATCGGCTCTGCTTCATGAGGAGGATGACTGCATCTGTCACATGTCCGAGCTGCGTGATAATAGACGTGGTGGCTCTGCTATGTGTAGTGGAGAGCTCTGTCACCGACGCCTGAAGCCCAGTCACCGATGTCTGAAGTGCGTCCAGCTTGTCGATGAGTACATTCGCCAAGCGCTCGGCCCCCTCGGTGGTGGTGTGCATGTCACGACCTATCTCCTCTCGCATCTGTCGAGTGGAGCTCGTGACCTCACTCATGCTGTGGAACTGGGCCTGGACCAAACTCCGGACATTGTAGATCTCTTCCCGTACATGAGCCGTCATGTCAGTCACGGCTGTCAAGGAAGGGACCAACTGAGAAGAGACGGGTGCAGGAGTGGGAGCAGGCACCGCACCTCGGAGCTCCCGAAGCAGCTCATCCCTCACCTCTCTGACTATCTCCTGTCGCAGCTCCCGGAGCTGCTCAGGATCAATCCGGACCGCCATAGAGGGTGGTGCCGAGGAGGAAGGTCCGGCGGAGGTGGTAGGAGCAGGAGGAGTGGATGGAAGGTCTGGAAGGTCTGGGTAGTCTGAATCGGGCTCAGGACTGGGTGAAGGTCTGGTGGTCTGAGCGGTGAGGGTAGACTTCCTAACCCATACCCCCTCTCTCTTCCGAAACCCCATCCTGTGCATGGTCCCCGTACACAAGCGATCTGTCCATCGCAATGCACGAGAGGGTTCCCTCTCAGGAATGGGAATTTCGTACTCCCTAAAGAGAAGAGTAAAAATCATGCCATATGGGAGGGTGAGCCTAGGTCTATCTAGGGGCTTACACATATACCTATATATGAGTTTGGAAAAGTTGACCGGGGTGTCCTGAAGAATGTAAGACATAATAGCTAGGTCCCTCTCATTTACAAAATCAAATCTTCCTGTCTTAGGGAAGACAGACCTGGACAGAATACTCAAAAGGATTCTCACTTCAACAGGAAGTGAGCTAGCAGATACCTCGTCTAGGGGGGACTGAGGTGGATGCCCTAAGACGACCGTAAGGGCCTCAACTCTATCCTCAGGGTGTGCGGGAGCCACCCCTACTAGTGGAAGGTGGAGGATGTGGCCAATAAGATCCTCCGTGACAAACACAGGGACACCGGCTACTGTGCCCTCGATACCCCCATCTCCCCGATGGACGGTACCGTAAAACTCTCTAACGAGCCCTGGATATGTGGGGAGGTCCAATGTAAGGAAGAACTCTAAGCCCTGGGCTCTAAGCCTATCACCTATGGTGAATCCTTCCCGGGAGAGGAAGTCGAAATCGACATACCTCCCGGTGGAGACGACCTTCCCGGCCAATGGCCTCGCGGGAACCGCCCTAGGCGGGGAACGAGCCGGAGGTGGTTGCCTCGCGGGATCGTGCCGCGCCTTGGAGCGCCGCTCGGGACCGGCCTCGGGACGGGACCTCTTCCTAACCACGGTCTTACGAGGCATCTTGACCTAAACGGGAAGAAACACCTAAAGAACGGAGAAGGGTCGACGGAGGAGACTCGGGACGGACCGGAGACGACCTAGGAACGGACGAAAACCCTAAGAACCGGTGAAAAATCGACCGAACAGAGGTTGGAGACGATCGGGGAAGACCTAGGAGTCGGCTCTAGGGCTTTTTGAACAGTGGCGGCTTGAAAGAGAAGTGTTTGCGAAACGACAAACCTAGGGTTAAAAAGTCGGATCCCGACTGCGAGTCGACTCCCCTGGGTCGCGAGTCGACTCGATCTCGAGTCGACTCCAGAATATGCGCGAGTCGACTCTCCTTATACGCCTGTAGACTTCGAGTCGACTCCCGACAATGTGCGAGTCGACTCCCCCTCAGCTGCCATCTTTGCGAGTCGACTCCCGCAAATGCGCGAGTCGACTCCCCCTTAGGAGCCGGCTCTGAAACTTACTCGAGTCGTCTCTAACCTTGGCACGCACCTAAAAGTCATGCTATAACCGTGCCAAATGAGGGAAAATCACCTAATTGGGATCTGATTTGATGATCATTGAATGTAAACTCTATTTTAACCGTATTCTAATCATCAAAATCAATTAATCTAGTGGAAACTCCCACTAGGATGGATCAATCACTCCTAATCCCCTCCTAAGCACGCTAAACCTCTCTTCACTTAGGGGTTTTGTAAAAATATCTGCTAATTGATTATCAGTGCAAACAAATTGGAGTGACACATCACCATTCAATACATGATCTCTTATGAAGTGATGTCTTATCTCAATGTGTTTAGTTCTTGAATGTTGAATTGGATTTTTAGTTAGATTTATGGCACTTGTATTATCACAATTAATGGAAATTTTATCTTGTTTAATGCCATAATCTTCTAATTGTTGTTTAATCCACAAGATTTGAGCACAACAACTTCCGGCTGCCACATATTCAGCTTCTGCAGTGGATAATGCAACCGAGTTTTGTTTCTTGCTAAACCATGAGATTAGGTTTTCTCCTAGAAACTGACACGACCCGCTGGTACTTTTTCTATCAAGCTTACATCCAGCGAAGTCTGAATCTGTGTACCCTATTAAGTTTAGGCTAGATTCTTTAGAGTACCATAGCCCTATGTTCTTAGTTCCTATTAAGTATTTAAAAATTCTCTTAACTGCAGCTAGGTGTGATTCTTTAGGATTAGCCTAATATCTAGCACACATGCAAACACTAAACATAATATCAGGTCTACTTGCAGTAAGATATAGTAAAGATCCTATCATACCTCTATAAAGTTTTTGATCTACAGATTTACCTGATTCATCTTGATCTAATTTGCATGATGAGCTCATGGGGGTGCTGATTGATTTGTTTCCTTCCATATCAAACTTCTTGAGCATCTCCTTGACATATTTTGCTTGATTGATGAAGATGCCTCCTTCAGATTGTTTGATTTGAAGCCCGAGGAAGTAGTTCAGCTCTCCCATCATGCTCATCTCAAACTCACTCTGCATCAAATCAGCAAACTCTTCGCAGAGGCGATTGTTAGTAGCACCGAAAATGATATCATCAACATAAATCTGTACTAATAGCATCTCCTTATTTTGCTTTTTCAGAAATAATGTTGTGTCTACATTTCCCCTAGAGAATTCATGTTCTAATAGGAATTTACTAAGTCTCTCATACCATGCTCTAGGTGCTTGTTTTAATCCATAAAGTGCTTTGTTCAGTTTATACACATGATTAGGGTATTGATGATTTTCAAAACCAGGAGGTTGTTCTACATACACTTCCTCATTAATATACCCATTTAAAAATACACTTTTTACATCCATTTGAAATAGTTTGAAATCCTTAGAGCATGCATATGCTAATAATAGTCTAATAGCCTCAAGTCTAGCTACGGGAGCAAAGGTTTCATCAAAATCTATGCCTTCTTCTTGATTATAACCCTTTGCCACTAGTCTAGCCTTATTCCTTATAACAATTCCATTTTCATCTAGCTTATTTTTATATATCCATTTTGTACCTATAATTGGATATTTAGAAGGTCTCTCTACTAGATCCCACACTTTGTTTCTAGTAAATTGGTTTAGTTCTTCTTGCATTGCATTTATCCAATTTACATCATTTTCGGCTTCTTCTATATGTTTGGGCTCAAAGTGTGAAACAAAAGCTAGATGGTTATTTAGATTTCTAAGTGAAGCTCTAGTCCTAACCGGTTGAGATGGATCATCTAGAATGAGTTCCTTAGGATGCCCGTGAGCATACCTCCAAGCTTTTGTTAGCCCATGATCCACAATAGCCTCTTGGCTTGATGATTCTCCTTCAATCAACTTTTGATTATCATCTTGTAATCCCATCTCATCTATCTTTTCCTCAAGTATTTCAACATCATCATCAAAATTAACTTTCTTACTAGAGGAGATGTCACTAGAGTCATCAAATACTACATGTATAGATTCTTCTATGACTAAGGTTCTTTTATTAAATACTCTATAGGCTTTACTAGTTGTAGAATAACCTAAGAATATTCCTTCATTAGATTTAGGGTCAAATTTCCCTAGATTATCTTTCCCATTATTATGCACAAAACACCTACATCCAAAAACATGAAAATAATTAACCTTTGGTTTTCTGTTTTTCCACAGTTCATAAGGTGTTTTCTTTATAATGGGTCTCAATAGAACTCTATTTAATATGTGACAAGAGGTATTAATGGCTTCTCCCCAAAAGTACTTAGGGAGGTTACTTTCATATAACATAGTTCTAGCCATTTCCTCTAGTGTTCTATTCTTCCTTTCCACAACTCCATTTTGTTGTGGTGTCCTATGTGCTGAGAAATTATGGGTTATCCCCTTTTTACTACAAAATTCATCAAATGATTGATTTTCAAATTCGGTACCATGGTCACTTCTAATGGCTATGACTGAAGACTCTCTAGCATTTGTTACTTCCTTATGGAACTTCTTAAAAACAGAAAATGCTTGATCCTTATGTGCTAGAAACATGACCCATGTGTACCTAGAGTAATCATCTACTATAACTAGACCATATTTATTTCCACCTAGGCTTGTTGTTCTAGTTGGACCAAATAGGTCCATGTGTAGTAATTCTAGAGGCCTAGAAGTAGAGATACATTTTATGGATTTAAAAGAGTTCCTAGATTGTTTGCCAAATTGACATGCTTCACATATTTTGTTCTTTTCAAATTTTAATTTTGGCAAACCTATCACGGAGTCTCTTTTAACTAGTTTAGTTATTGTGTCCATGCTTGCATGACCTAACTTACGGTGCCATAACCAACTAGCATCATTATCTTTAGTTTCATTTACAACTAGACATTGGTTATGTTTTGCAAGATCTTCTAGGTCTACAACATATACATTTCCACGTCTAATTCCTTTAAAAACTAAACTATTATCATTAGGATTTGTTATAATGCATAGTGATGGTTTAAACACAACATCATATCCTATATCACATAATTGACTAATGTTTAACAAGTTATGCTTAAGACCATCAACATATCTAACATTATCTATAAAAGTAGAAGGGGTGATTTGAACTTTACCAATACCAATGATATGACCTTGGTTGTTGTCTCCAAAAGTCACAACACCTCCCTTCTTAGCTTCAAGGGTGAAAAATTGATCTTTATCACCCGTCATGTGCCTTGAGCAGCCACTATCCAAATACCAGCGGTTTTTGTTGACCTTGGCTGCAAGACACTCCTACACAAGCAAATCATGTCATCTTAGGTACCCAAGTTTTCTTGGGTCCTTCATGGTTAGTCAAGTTGGTTCCTTTTGGAACCCATACCCTTTTAATTTTCTTTTTTGTTTTACTTTTCCTATAGTCACATGCATTTGCCTTATGTCCTATAGTTCCACAACAAAAGCAGGTTATTTTCTTAGTTTTAGTTTCTCCAGCTTTAACAAAGAAGTTACTAAGAAGTTTTTGTTTATTTCTTGGTTTATACCCTAAACCCGCTTTATTAAATACTGCTCGTTGACTATTTAGTATCATATTTAACTTTTCAGAACTATACGTAAACTTTTCAACTAAAGGTTTGTATTTTCCAAGTTCTTTAGTTAATGTTTGATTTTCTGCTTTTAAATCATTTAGTTCTTTTGTGTGATCCTTGTTTAAGATTTGTTTATGGTTTTTAAGTTCTGAAAGTTCCTTAGTTAGTTTTTCATTATCTTTTGTTAAGTTGTTAGTCTTCTTAATTAAGAGTTGATTGCTTGTCTTAAGTTCTAGATTTTCTTTGGTAAGATTATGATGACCCAAAGATTGATTCATAGATTGATTTTGATGATCACAAAACCTTGAAGTATAGATACTAATGTTTATGTTGCAAGGAGAAAGATATTTATTTTGCAAGGAACATAGCAAGTTGGGAGAACACAAGAAGGCCTCCAAAGCTCTCAAGTTGGAAGAAAGCTACAATTTATTGGCCCAAGCTTAAAGTTCAAAGGATTCAAATTGGAGGAGTAAAATCAAAAGAAAAATTCAAAAGAACAGTCTTCGAGTCGACTCCAGTGGAATTCGAGTCGACTCCGGAGAAGTATGAGTCGACTCCGGAGAAGTATGAGTCGACTCCTAGGAGTCACAGGCAGAAAAGTCAGAGAGCAGTTTTCGGGTCTGAGATTCGAGTCGACTCCAGTGGAACGCGAGTCGACTCCGATGGTTGGTAGGTCGACTCCAAAGAAAGCAAGAGTCGACTCTCAGCGGAACACAAGGAAAAAGTCAGAGAGCATTTTTGGGACTCTGAGATTCGAGTCGACTCCCGCATTGCACGAGTCGACTCCGAGACTCCGCGACCATCAACAGACAGAAAACCAAGTTACTGCCTCTGAGATTCGAGTCGACTCCCAGACAGCTCGAGTCGACTCCAAGACAGCTTCACATCAAAAAGGCAGAAGACCAAGTTTCGCAAACTGAGAGCCGAGTCGACTCCAAGGAAGTTCGAGTCGACTTCAAGACTGGACGAGCCAAAAGACAGAGGATCGGGAGTTCGGGCTCTGAGATTCGAGTCGACTCCCAGGACAGTCGAGTCGACTCGAGAGGACAAAATTCAAAATTAGATCCACGGACTTCAGTGGATGAGCCGACTCCGAAATTGCCAAGTCAGCTCCAGAAGTTGGCGAGTCGACTCCGGGTTAAGACGAGTCGACTCCCAGTCGAGGATGCACCATAATTCAAATTTGGAACAGTGGCCGAGTCGTCTCCAGTAAAGCACGAGTCGACTCCTGCAACAGGCGAGTCGACTCCTGATCGCGCGAGTCGACTCCGATCCCAACGGTAATATTGTCAGGAAGTGCAGACTGTGTCCAACGGCTCTATTTTTGTCTCTAACGGCTAGATTCTTGTTTCCACGCCATCTAAAGCTATAAAAACAAGAGGAGAGCTAGGGGAGAAGGCATGAAAGTGGGAGAGATCATTTAGGAAAGAGATTCCAAAGAGATTACAAGGAAAATCTTCCATAAGCACAAAAGGGCCATTCAAAGTGAAATAGAGAGAAGAAGAGCATCCAAGAGAATCCCAAAGCTTCCTCTCCATCCGTGTGCTGCCTCAGTGATCCTCTACCTCGTGCCAAATCAGAAGAGGGTCAAGTAAAGAAGAAGCCGAGCTCCTCCATCTTCAAAACTCGTTTGAGGGCTTCTCTTTACTCTATTTGTTTATATTGTCATATCTGCTTGTTTAAGAAGCTTTGATTTGTTTTTATTCTTTGTTTTAATATCTTGTAACTTGATTCAATCAAGGGATTGAATCAAGGGGTTAAAGGTTTGTTGGTGAGCCAAAGGGAAAACCAACGGTGTAAGGTTTGTTGGTGAGCCAAAGGGAAAACCAACGGGATTAAGGTTTGTTGGTGAGCCAAAGAAAAAACCAACGGGGTTTAGGTTTGTTGGTGAGCCGAGGGTAAAACCAACGTGTAAGGGTTTGATTGTGAGCCCGAGAAAACAATCGGGGTTGGTTCTAGTCGGTGAGCCTGGGAAAACCGACCGAGTTCGTTGTGCGCTCGTAAAAACAACAAGTTGGGTTGTGAGCTTGTAAAACAACCGGCTGTAATCGGTAGGATTATAGTGAAATTCCCAAGAGGTCTTGGAGAGTGGATGTAGGTGCTGGGGTGCACCGAACCACTATATGTCCTGTGTGTTTGTAATGCCTCTAGTTATTGTTTAACTAACACACTTACTTACTTAGATAAATTGCTTGCTTAATTCTTATCCGCACATCCTTTAGTTGCAAGCATATTTAATCAAGTCGAAGTCTATACATCAAACCCTTGCTAAGTTTAACTTTCACTGTGCATCTATACAACTTAGCATAGTTAATCAAAAAGTTTTAGAAGTAGCATAAAAGTTTTGAAAGACCCAATTCACCCCCCCTCTTGGCTTGTATCTACTGGGCAACAAGTGGTATCAGAGCAGGTGCTCTAAGTTTAATTATTGATCTCACGATCAAAAGCCAAAGATCATGACAAGTCAAATAGATAGTTTTCTAGGAGAAGGACAATCAATTGATACACCTCCACTATTTAATGGCATAAACTATACACATTGGAAAATACGCATGCGCATTTTTATTCAATCACAAAACTATTATTTATGGAAAATCATAACAAATGACCTTCACACACTCTCACAAACTATTAATGAAAAGGACTTAGCACAATTGAACGCTAATGCTATGAACATGTTATATTGTGCTATTCAAGAAACGAAGTTTAATGAAATTTCTGCATGCTTATCTGCTAAGGAGATCTGGGATACTTTAGAAAATATTTATGATAAATCTCAGACTAGCTCACATGTGCTTCAAATATATACTAACAATGAGACTGCAGAAAAGGGTGTTGAATCTTCCTCAGTCGAGTCGACTCCAAGTATCTCAGAGTCGACTCTCAAGTTTACCAAGTCGACTCCAATAAGGTCCGAGTCGACTCCGAGGCAAATCAGCTTCCTAAAGACAAAGAAGAAAAGGAAGCAAGAAGAAAGGAAGAAAGAGATAAAAAGGAAGAAAGCCTTGACCAAGAAAGAGTCAAGCCAGAAAATAAAAGTTAGGAGCGACAATGATGATATTAGCTCCAAGAAACTACAAGAGGTAACTGACTTGTGCTTTATGGCACAAGAAGACAAGGTAAAAACTGAATCTACTCTTACATCAAATAATTTTCAAGAAGAATTTTCTTATGATGAATTATTAAATGCTTTTCATGATTTGTATGATGAATGTAGAAAATTAGCTGTAAAGAATAAAAATCTTAAGAAACTAAATCTGAAAATTTCAAAAGAAAGAAATTCTAATGATGAAATACAAGAGAAACTAAATTCTGAAAATGAATGCTTAAGGTCATTTTCAGAAGAATTGATTCAGAAAAATCATAGCTTAATTAAAGAAAATCAAAACTTAAGCGAAGAAATTAATCAATTAAAATCTTGCATTAACAAATTCACCGTAAGCTCAGAAAGATTAAAAATGATGTTTGAAAGCCAACATGCTGATTTTGATAAATCAAAATTTAGCTTGACTCCTTCACTTAGCCATAAATCTCTAGAGAAAAAGGTTATCAATTTACCAAGCAAACCATTAAATAAGATAACTTATTTCAAAAATGAAAAGGATGGGAATAACAACTTTACCTATCGTTCTAGTATAATTAAATCAAATGGTAAAGTTATTACTATTAAACAGATATAGGTTCCAAAAGGAACCATATGTCCTAACTCTCAAGGACTCAAGCAAGCTTGGGTACCCAAAATGAGAAAATGAGGATGTACACATAGGTGTACCAAGGTACCCATGGAACATAAAGAAACTTAAAAAGTTATTAACAAAAAAAAATAATAATGAAATCAGTAATTCTTGCATCTCATCATTATTTGTGCTTTAGTATTTGATATGATTTGCTAGTAGTGATCAATTTTGTGATATAGAAAATACTTTTGGAAATATAATCAAATCATTTCATTTTACTCACTAGTGGATAAGGTGCTAAATGATTAATCAACTTATTAAGAATAACTCTATGAATTCTCTATATGCTTGATTGAGAGTTTTTATCTATGGCATTATTGTTTATTGATCATAGATATGATAATGTGTACTTGGTATGCTTTTGAATATATGCACTATGAATACCAAGATTAAAGAAACCATATTTGGCATATGAAATCAGCTCATGCTAGTATGTACTTAATCTCAAAAGACCTTGCCATAGGCTTACTTAGATTATCCTCTTAAAGGTCAAAGTTTTACTATGCATGCTAACTAAGGAAACAAACAAAAATAATTTCTAAATCTAGAGATGTTGTTTCCAACACTAATTTTTTCAAAAGCTTACATTAGCCTTGTTCTTGGCACTCAAATTAAAATATTTTCTGCATTGGCACAAACTCACAAGAAGCGATCAAATGATAAAGGTTTGCAAACTATGAAATCATGGCATAGTGATTGAAAACCAATTTTGTGTTAAGTTGTGCACAGAAAAATAATATTTTCAGCACCAAGGACACCTTAAGTAAAATAGGATTAATAGAATTCTTGAAGAAATGAAAAAGACAATTGTGTATGATAGTCATCTACTTAAATGATTTTTTTAAAAAAAAAACTATCATCACTGCTTGTCATACATATGATTTCTATTAGATCTATTTTTGATGAAAACTCCCTTTGATCTTCTGAAAAATGAAAAATGAACCATTGCATATCTTTCATATTTTTCAGTCGTACATGTTATGCTTGATATGTTCTTATGAAAAATAATGCCAAATCTGATAGAGATATGTCTATCCTTGGATATCATTCATCAAGCAATGCATATAGAATATTCAATGAAAAGATTTTAGTTGCAAAAATATCAAGTCGTCTTATTCTCTATGAGACTAATGATTTATTGTCAAGATACTAAGATCAAATTATATATGGTTAATCTTTTACATATAACAATCTGAAAACTTGTTAATAATTATTACAAAATTGAGTTTTTCAGAAATGCACTTAATGAAGAAAAATTGATAACTACTAAAAGACTGAATCAAGAAAAGATGAAATAGATCTTGATTCTTTCATGATTAAAAGTAAAGATCACCACTATCATTTGCTTGACTCATGAGCTTTATATTCTGTCAAATGAATGTGTAGAATTCACTCCTATGTGGTTATTTCATTAAAAAGTAGATCTATGTTAAATAACCACCATATTTAAAAATTACACATTACATATATGATAAAGCAATATGTGATTTAAAACAAGCATCAAAAGCTTGATATATAAAAGCTTAGGTAACCTTGTTGATAGAAAGTAATAGTGATAAATCTATGCATCAAAAAGAAGAATCTATGATATCTTGCTTGCTCATAGCACACATTGATGGCATCATTTTTGTTCTACCAATGAAAATTTATATGAATAGTTATATTGCAAGGTGAGTTTGAAATATGATGAATGAATTAACATCTTCTCTCAAACTCCAAATTAAGACAAACAGGAAAGGAGATCTTCATTGACCAACGTTAGTCCACAAGAAAACTCTTATAGAAGATTGGCGTGAAGAAGATTACTTGAGAATAACAAAAAGAGAGAGAGATAAAGAAAAGAAAATGGACATTGTTCAAGAGATGAAAAATCTGAGCAAAGGCAAGTACTTCAATCTTAAGGAAAAGCAAAACAAGCATAATATATTCGGCACATTTGGAAGGGATAAAATCTATAATTAATTACACTCAAACAGGGAGAGTTTGAAGTAAACATTTTAACCTTTCTATATTGCTCATCATAGGGATGGTGCCAATGGGGAGGCTAGTGGTAGTACCCGGCACTATTTGACCCAACTATTCGGTGTAGGGCATATTAGGGACGGCACAAGAGGGAGGCTAGTGGTAGTACCTCGTGCCCCTTCCCAACTCCACCGGATAGGGAGCAAATAGAGTATAGAGCTTAAGAAAGTTAAAAGAAAGACAAAGTAAATGAAAGTATACAAGAAAGAATCAATTCAAATTTTTAGTCACATGGAAACACACTTTAAGGATGAAATCAGTGCAAAATTATATTTAAATAGGGGGAGTTTATTTGAAAAGAATTGATTTTGATACTTGACATGCTTGTTCTTAATATTTTAATGTATGACTTAACACACACTATATTTTGCATGTGGCATGATATTTTAAATTATGGGTTCTCAATATCTTTTGTAGTACCCCATACTTGGACAATTTGATTGAATGTTTGAAATGCTACATAACATCTTTTGTTTGGTTTTATTGAAAAGAAAATTCAGATTTGTTATTCACAATCATCATTAAAATCTGAAAGTTAAATAAATTTGTAAAAAAAAAAGGAGAAGAGAAGGATATCTCTATTTAGGCACAATGAATTGAGTTTGTCTTATCCATCAACTTGCTTAACTTTGGTATATAATGTGCTAACTCATACCAAAATTCAACATAAATACAAATATTCTGAATATGCTTGAAATATGTGTTTTCAATCGTAATGATTTAAGATAAGCTACAATGTGGAAGATCCATATCTCAAATTATGACTTTGAAAGCCTCTTTTGAAAATCTTTATGAAATTCAGAATCTGATTTCGTATAAAAGCTTAAACTCAATATGATTTCTAAATAAAATCTTAATTTAAGAAAAACAGAATTAATTTTGATGCCTTGGTTGATTGCTCCGATACGCATCCGAAACATATCTTTTCTTATCGTTAAAATGTACTAATATTGGTCCAAATGATGTGTCTTTCGATGATCTTGATTGCAAACAAAAATTTCTAAATATATGATCTTATTTTGATATTAAAAAGATTTATTGTGTTTCATGAATACATTGGTGAAAAACTATGATTAAGAAATTGAGTTCTATAAATATATATACCTCAATGATCATCTATATGTTTTTCTCTCCTACATTCTTAAAGATTTCCATCAGAATATCAATAGAGTGAATGATCTTAAAACTAGAAATATTTCAGTTCACTCAAATGACTCTAAAAGAAAGAAAATGTAAATGCTTTTGAAAGAAATTGAGCTTCAATTGAATCATTTTCTGATTAATACTTTTATACATTTTCTCTAAGATTAGGAGAAAGCATAACTTGTTCTTAAAGGATTAGAAAGAGTGATTACTATAAATTCTGAATAATTCTAGATCACTCTACATTCTTGATATTACAGAATTTCAGTGTTATTCACGTTTATCACTAAAATCTGAAATTCAACAATTTAAAATGATTAAAGAAGAATGCATCTTTTGAGGGGGAGCTTTAGATATTCAGTATCCTATCCCAAAGACACTTTATTTTGATGCATACCTTGATTTTTATGGATTGATTTTGATGAACCTCCTTATATTACAATACTTGCTTTAATTATAAGTTTATACCTTGAGATGAGTTCTATAAAGGTTGTCTTGTCTCAAACCTTGAGTCTCATGAAGATAAGCTGAAATATATTTTTGAGATTGACAATCTTATTGAACATTATCTTAGGATTCTAAACTCTTAAATGGAATGATCAATTGAGGGGGAGAAAGAAAATTTCAGAAGGAGAGGTCTTATGGAACTTAATTACATAAATCTATAGGAGAGGGAAAGAATACTAAATGAAAAGTGATCCTAATACTCTCCAATATGTATCATCTGAAATTTAAATCTGAAAATCTTTATGATACACCTTGAGGCGTGTTATTTGGTTAGTATATCTTATGCATCACTCATGAACCAAATTACAAATCTTAAGAGCCTCTAATTTAATAAAACAGGGGGAGAACAATGTATTAAATTTTCTTGAGTATCTCTTAGAAAATCTATTTTGAACCTCACTAATGAGTTTTAATTGGCTTACTCTTTAGAACTTCTATTTTGTGCCAATTCATTATTTTATGTATCAAATTATGCTTATTTTCTAAAGGAATAAAAGAAAGTCTTTAAAAGAGCTCAAAGATGTATCAAAAATTGCATAAACTCATATTTTGGTATTTGTGCCCCAATGCTCTTATTATCATATAAGAACTTTGAAGTCATTAAGAATTAATGATCCAACATGATGATATGTTTTTCCAAATATATAAGTTTTGATCTTTTACTCTGAAAATTAATTAAATTGCTCTCATGTTGATAAAATACTTAATAGATTGGGCAAAAGGTCTTAAATGAACAAGCTTTCATACTTAGTGAAGAGAGGTTAGATTTCCACTCATATTTTTTCTTGAATATCATTTGTGGTACTTCTTGAATTAACCTAAGGAAGATTCCACCTACACTTGATTAGAAAACTATCTGTGGTATCAAATTAAAAAATCTCTTGAATTCACACTCGATGTGTTCTGCTCTGATCTTTGTACTTAATGTTTCACTATCTTTTTGATGTTGTCAAAAAAGGGAAGAAATATCTAAGTATATGCTATATACTCAGAATGCTTTATTACTTTGAAGTGAATATAAATCAGCTTAAAATTTAAATATGTTGATTGTGTTAAGCTGATTAAATCTAAAGCATTATCATGAAGTATATTTTTTTTAAATATATATGTTTTCTACTTCATGCAACTTAGCTATGTATTACTTCTAGAAAACAATATCTTTTATATTGCATATACTCCAAGTTTTGTCATCATCAAAAAGGGGGAGATTGATGACCCAAAGATTGATTCATAGATTGATTTTGATGATCACAAAACCTTGAAGTATAGATACTAATGTTTATGTTGCAAGGAGAAAGATATTTATTTTGCAAGGAACATAGCAAGTTGGGAGAACACAAGAAGGCCTCCAAAGCTCTCAAGTTGGAAGAAAGCTACAATTTATTGGCCCAAGCTTAAAGTTCAAAGGATTCAAATTGGAGGAGTAAAATCAAAAGAAAAATTCAAAAGAACAGTCTTCGAGTCGACTCCAGTGGAATTCGAGTCGACTCCGGAGAAGTATGAGTCGACTCCGGAGAAGTATGAGTCGACTCCTAGGAGTCACAGGCAGAAAAGTCAGAGAGCAGTTTTCGGGTCTGAGATTCGAGTCGACTCCAGTGGAACGCGAGTCGACTCCGATGGTTGGTAGGTCGACTCCAAAGAAAGCAAGAGTCGACTCTCAGCGGAACACAAGGAAAAAGTCAGAGAGCATTTTTGGGACTCTGAGATTCGAGTCGACTCCCGCATTGCACGAGTCGACTCCGAGACTCCGCGACCATCAACAGACAGAAAACCAAGTTACTGCCTCTGAGATTCGAGTCGACTCCCAGACAGCTCGAGTCGACTCCAAGACAGCTTCACATCAAAAAGGCAGAAGACCAAGTTTCGCAAACTGAGAGCCGAGTCGACTCCAAGACTGGACGAGCCAAAAGACAGAGGATCGGGAGTTCGGGCTCTGAGATTCGAGTCGACTCCCAGGACAGTCGAGTCGACTCGAGAGGACAAAATTCAAAATTGGATCCACGGACTTCAGTGGATGAGCCGACTTCGAAATTGCCAAGTCAGCTCCAGAAGTTGGCGAGTCGACTCCGGGTTAAGACGAGTCGACTCCCAGTCGAGGATGCACCATAATTCAAATTTGGAACAGTGGCCGAGTCGTCTCCAGTAAAGCACGAGTCGACTCCTGCAACAGGCGAGTCGACTCCTGATCGCGCGAGTCGACTCCGATCCCAACGGTAATATTGTCAGGAAGTGCAGACTGTGTCCAACGGCTCTATTTTTGTCTCTAACGGCTAGATTCTTGTTTCCACGCCATCTAAAGCTATAAAAACAAGAGGAGAGCTAGGGGAGAAGGCATGGAAGTGGGAGAGATCATTTAGAAAAGAGATTCCAAAGAGATTACAAGGGAAATCTCCCATAAGCACAAAAGGGCCATTCAAAGTGAAATAGAGAGAAGAAGAGCATCCAAGAGAATCCCAAAGCTTCCTCTCCATCCGTGTGCTGCCTCAGTGATCCTCTACCTCGTGCCAAATCAGAAGAGGGTCAAGTAAAGAAGAAGCCGAGCTCCTCCATCTTCAAAACTCGTTTGAGGGCTTCTCTTTACTCTATTTGTTTATATTGTCATATCTGCTTGTTTAAGAAGCTTTGATTTGTTTTTATTCTTTGTTTTAATATCTTGTAACTTGATTCAATCAAGGGATTGAATCAAGGGGTTAAAGGTTTGTTGGTGAGCCAAAGGGAAAACCAACGGTGTAAGGTTTGTTGGTGAGCCAAAGGGAAAACCAACGGGATTAAGGTTTGTTGGTGAGCCAAAGGGAAAACCAACGGGGTTTAGGTTTGTTGGTGAGCCGAGGGTAAAACCAACGTGTAAGGGTTTGATTGTGAGCCCGGAAAAACAATCGGGGTTGGTTCTAGTCGGTGAGCCTGGGAAAACCGACCGAGTTCGTTGTGCGCTCGTAAAAACAACAAGTTGGGTTGTGAGCTTGTAAAACAACCGGCTGTAATCGGTAGGATTATAGTGAAATTCCCAAGAGGTCTTGGGGAGTGGATGTAGGTGCTGGGGTGCACCGAACCACTATATGTCCTGTGTGTTTGTAATGCCTCTAGTTATTGTTTAACTAACACACTTACTTACTTAGATAAATTGCTTGCTTAATTCTTATCCGCACATCCTTTAGTTGCAAGCATATTTAATCAAGTCGAAGTCTATACATCAAACCCTTGCTAAGTTTAACTTTCACTGTGCATCTATACAACTTAGCATAGTTAATCAAAAAGTTTTAGAAGTAGCATAAAAGTTTTGAAAGACCCAATTCACCCCCCCTCTTGGCTTGTATCTACTGGGCAACAGATTATCTTTATCCTTAATTAATGAATCATGCTTATGAATGTAAGTTTGGTTAGTTACTTTTAGTTCTCTGTTTTTAACATTTATATTCTTATATTCAATCATTAATTCATTAAACGCATCATAAAGTTCATCAAATGTAAAATCAAAATGCGTATCGGAAGTTACCTCGTTTTCGTTGGCCATGAAGCAGAAATTGGCCTTCTCTTCTTGTTCTTCATCCGATGATGAAGATGATGCGTCGGAGTCCGATAGGGTGGTGACAAGGGCTTTCTTCTTCTTCTTGTACTTGCTGCCCTTCTTTAGTAAGGGACACTCAGTTCTGATGTGTCCCGGCTTTTTGCACTCATAGCACCTAATCCCCTCATTTTCTCTTTCCTTACCTTTGTCCTTGCGGTAGGAATTTGAGGGGCCTCTCCTTTGATGATAGGACTTCTTGTGGTTGATAAATTTCTTGAACTTGCGCACAAGAAGTGCCTCACCACCATCTTCCTCATCTTCTTCTTCTTCACTACTGCTACTGCAAGATAAATCTTTGTTAGATGAAGTAGACTTTAAAGCTATTACCTTTTTCTTATGGGAGGACTCTTCCTCGTTGTGTTGTTTCATGGTGAGCTCGTGCGTCATAAGGGATCCAAGAAGCTCCTCAAGTGGTAGCTTGTTCAAGTCCTTGGCTTCTTGGATTGCCGTCACTTTAGCTTCCCACGACCTTGGTAGACACCGAAGGATTTTCCTGACAAGCTCACTGTTAGTATAGTTCTTGCCAAGGCTTTTTAGGGCATTGACAATATCAGTAAACCTAGTGAACATGCATGTGATTGTTTCATTTGAATCCATTTTAAATAGTTCATATTTATGAACCAAGATGTTTATTTTGGATTCCTTGACTTGATTTGTGCCCTCATGGGTCACTTCAAGTCTGTCCCAAATTTCTTTTGCAGAATTACAAGTTGAAACCCTATTGAATTCATTACGGTCTAAGGCACAATAAAACACATTCATAGCTTTAGAGTTTAATTGTGCCTTCCTCATGTCATGTTCATCCCAATCCGTTTCTAGTTTGGGTACCTTGACACCATCTACATATATGGATGGGATGTATGGGCCATTCACTACAATGGTCCACATCTCATAGTCTTGGGCTTGGATGAATATTCTCATCCTAGCCTTCCAGTATGAGTAGTCGGATCCATTGAAGAAAGGAGGTCTTTGGGTGGACTGACCCTCAATGTGAGAAGATCCAAATGGGGTTGTCATTTTGATCTTTTAACTCTTGAGTGGAAGAGTTTTTGGCTCTGATACCACTTGTTGCCCAGATAGACAACCCAAGAGGGGGGGGTGAATTGGGTTTTAAATTAATTTGGATAATTAAAACGTTATGGATGATTAATTAAAAACTATTGCAAGTTATTTAATTAATGCTAAGTGCTGTGAGTGATGTGAGAGGAAGAAGAGAAGAGACAATCCAATGCAAACACAGAGTTTTATAGTGGTTCGGAGCTACCCCTTGCTCCTACGTCCACTCCCCAAGTCTCTCTTGGGAATTCACTATAACCCCCTTGGATTACAGCCGGTTGTTTTGCAAGCTCACAACCAAACTTGTTGTTTTACGAGCTCACAACGAACTCGGTCGGTTTTTCCATGCTCACCGACTAGAACCAACCCCGATTGTTTTCCCGGGCTCACAATCAAACCCTTACACACGTTGGTTTTTAACTTGGCTCACCAACCAACCTTAATCCCCTTAATTCAATCCCCCGATTGAATCAAGTAAATACAAGTTATAGAAAGAAAGGAAAATAAGCTTCTCAAAAGCAGATGTAAAACAATATAATCAAAAGAGGAGTTTAGAAGCCCTCAAACGCTTGTAAGCTGAAGTAGAGGAATGGCTTCTTGAACTCCGGTCTCCTCTAGAATGTGTAGTCGACTTGAATGCAGGAGGAGGAGCCTTTAATTGCTGGGAAGATGTAGTTGGTTGCAGTAAATGCTGATCTTCCCCTTTTTCGTTGAAGAGCACGTTGCAGAGCTTGAAAGCTTGAATGCTTGGAGTGGAATGGTTGTTCTCTGCCTTGCTACAGTCTTCTGTGGCTATTTAAGCCAACCCCCAGGGAAACTAGCCGTTACACTGCTTTTTCTGCCCGTTCTGCACACTCTGCGCAGCCTGACAATATGACCGTTGGTGGGTTGGAGTCGACTCGCGCGATCAGGAGTCGACTCGGCTGTAGCGGGAGTCGACTCAAGCTTTTCCGGAGTCGACACGGCAACTGTTCCAAATTTGAATTAAAGTTGCCGTCACGACTGGGAGTCGACTCGTCTTGACCCGGAGTCGACTCGCCAACTTCTGGAGCTGACCTGGCAATTTTGGAGTCGGCTCATCCACTGAAGTCCGTGGATTCAATTTTGAATTTTGTCCACTCGAGTCGACTCGACTGTCCTTGGAGTCGACTCGAATCTCAGAGCCCGAACTCCCGATTCTCTGTCTTTTGGCTCATCCAGTCTTGGAGTCGACTCGAACTTCCTTGGAGTCGACTCGGCTCTCAGTTTCCGAAAGTTGGTCTTCTGCCTTTTGACGTGAAGCTTGTCTTGGAGTCGACTCGAGCTATCTGGGAGTCGACTCGAATCTCAGAGGCAGTAACATGGTTTTCTGTCTGTCGATGGTCGCACAGTCTCGGAGTCGACTCGCGTATTGCGGGAGTCGACTCGAATCTCAGAGTCCATAAAATGCTCTCTGACCTTTTCTTTGTGTACCGCTGAGAGTCGACTCTTGCTTTCTCTGGAGTCGACTTACCAACCATCGGAGTCGACTCGCGTTCCACTGGAGTCGACTCGAATCTCAGACTCGAAAACTGCTCTCTGACTTTTCTTTGTGTACCTCTTGGAGTCGACTCTTACTACCCTGGAGTCGACTCGTTGAACATTGGAGTCGACTCGCGCACTTCAGGAGTCGACTCGTTGACAGGTTCTGAGATGAGGCTTTCTGTTCTTCTTTCTGTTCTCAGTCGGAGTCGACTCGTACTAGTCTGGAGTCGACTCGAGCTCGTGCCAGTGAACTTGATACGCTTGGAGTCGACTCGTGATACTCGGGAGTCGACTCGAGTCTCAGACTTTGGTTCAGCAGACTTCTTACCTTATCCAAAATACTATGAACCAAATCTAGAGACACTTGGACAGGATTTTCACTGAAACACTCAATTGAATTCATTAGTAATCACAAGATATACTCAAATGCTTTGAGCTCATCAAAATTAAATGGGGTTTTAATCAATCACTCCACAGGTCCTTTCCTCGGCTAACTTTTCAGCCAAGCCTCCTCCTCCAATGACATTGATGGTGCCGATGATGGGCCTGTTGTCATTTAGATTTTCGAGCGGCACGGCGTTTTCCACTGGCCTCCTTTCCTCGCGTCGGTTCCTTACAAACCGATTGAGTACCCCGCGGCGGATAAGCGCCTCGATCTCGTCTCGGAGCTGGAAACAGTCCTCCGTGTCGTGGTCGTGGTCCCGATGAAAGCGGCAATACTTCCTAGGGTTGCGCGGGACTCCTACATCCCGCATCGGAGGCAGGGGTCGGAAAAAATCCCGACCCTCAATCTCCATTAGAATCTCGGTCCGGGGTGCGTTGATGGGTGTGTAGTTCTCGTACTTCCCCGAGTGCATTCGGGGCCACGGCGGGGATCTCGGTCCGGGCGGGGACCTTGGCGAAGCTGTCCCCGCTGTCGGGGCGGACTCCTCAGCCGAGGGAGATTCTTCTCTCGGCGGGGAGATCGGCTTCTCTGGCGGCCGCGCTCCTCGCGGCACTTCTTTTGCTTCTTCGAAGCCTGCTCGGTCACGCCTCGCCTAGAGGCGATAGCCTCTTCGGCCTTCGCATATTTTCGAGCTCGGGCCAGCATTTCGGTGAAGTCGGCGGGAAAGCTCTTCTCGATGGAGAAGAGAAATCTGTAGGAGCGAGCTTCGGCCTTTAGTGCCGACATGGCTATCGACTGGTCGAGCTCACGGATCTCCCAGGTTGCAACGGTAAAGTGGTCAAGATATTCTCTAAAGGATTCCCCCTTCTTTTGTTTGACGTCCAGGAGGAAATCCGATGTCCGCCGCTGACGTCGGCTGGCAGCGAAGTTGGTAGTGAACTGCCGGCCGAACTGCTCGAAAGAAGATACCGAGCTCGGCTTCAGTCCAGAGAACCAAAGCCGAGCGGTTCCCTGAAGGGTAGCTGGGAAGGCCTTGCAAAGCACAGCCTCCGAGGACCCTTGCAATGCCATGAGGGCTCGGTAGCTCTCCAAGTGGTCGAGAGAGTCGGCAGTTCCGTTGTAGGGCTCCACTTGGGGCATTTTGAATCTCGGTGGGACCGGCTCACCCTCGATCTGGCAGAAAAAGGGGGACTTGGTGGTGAACTCAAAGTCACCCTCGCGCCTTGCCTTTCCGTTATGAAGCGCTTCAATCTGGCGCTCCAGGTTCTCGACCTTCCTGTCGAGCTCCCCAACCTGGGGGATTGTCACGGTAACCTGTTCCGGTTCGTGGCGGTCCGGAGCCGACTCAGCCTCCGAAGGCTGCGGCCTTCTGTCTAGGCTTCTTTCCGGCGGTTCTCTCCGGGGAGACGCTCGTTCTTCATTATTAGCCCTGGAGGAGCCATGAAGACTTTGGCCCTGGGGGATCGGTCCATTTGGAGGAAGCACCGGCTGGGCCTGGGCCTGCAGAGGCCGTTCCGGCGCGGCTCTCCCATGTTGCAGGCCTTGGACTGCTGCGGCCAGGGCCTGGACCTGCTGCACCAGGATGTTGAACTGTTCTGGCTGAACTTGGGGGACCAGGTCAGCAGGAGGCGGCGAGTTCTGGACGGAATGTCCAGGGCTTGGTGGAAGACGCCGGGAAGCATTGGAGGCTCCTTTACTTCTCAACTTCATGGCCGCGACTCGGGCCCTTCCTCTAGCGCCAACTGTTGCTGGAATTTGGACCCGGGGGCGACCATTGAGCTAAAGAGGCGGAGCTCCGGCGAGAATCGGCGGGCTGCGGGTGGCGGTGATCCGTCGGCGGGCGGCGTCCTCCGGGAGACCTGCAAGAAACCGGTGGCCGGGATTTCCGGCGCCGGCCCTCCGATGCTTAAGTCAGAGGGAAAATATGTGTAGAAACAATATGTGCAGAGTTTTTCTCTCCCCCCATGGTAGAGAGGTTCTCCTTTTATAGTGGGGTGCTGGGTTACCTGTGATGTGACGGGACCAGGTTGCCATACGACTGAGCACGTCGTGTGAGTCGGTGCACGATCACATGAATTAATGCCTTGCCGTAGAGGATGAGGTCGGAATCAGGGAGTTGTCGCGGCCGACTGAACGTAGCCGAGCTGACTTGTCATGGAGGACTGGAGATCCGCAGACGGCAGGAGCCATGCGCATTAATCGTTGAGTAAACCGGAGGTCTGCAGAGACTATAAGCATTAATTGTTGAGTAAGCCGGAGGCCTGCAGAGGCCATGCACATTAATTATTGAGTAAGCCGGAGGTCTGCAGAGACCATGCGCATTAATTGCTGAGTAAGCCAGAGGCCTGCAGAGACCATGCGCATTAATTGTTGAGTAAGCCGCCCTAGGCGTGGTCTCAAATCTAGCCGTAGGAGGATATGACAGTAGCAAGCAATGGATGAGGTCCGGCCTCCGAAGATCGGATGCCTTCAGAGATCGAGCACTCTCTAGGTCGGATGTTCCAAAGTTGAGAGTCCCGGGTTGGGTGCCTGGTGGGGCGCCAGGTCGTCCGAAGTCGGGCGCCAGGTCGGTCGTCCGGGGTCGGGCGCCAGGTCGGTCGTCCGAGGTCGGGCGCCCGAGGTTGGTCGTCCGAGGTCGGGTACTTCTAATCAAGTGTTTTGGGATGACTTGTATTTCCCTCAACACTATTATTATTGAAGGATAATTTTAAATTCTAGTAGAAATATATTATTATATTTTATATTTATATAATGAAAATATTTAATATATTACTATATTACTCCTATTTACCTTATTTTTCTAATCAAAATAATTATTAGTATTAAAAAAATCTATTATAAGTATAAATAAAAATATTAATTCTATAATGAAAAATAACATATTTTTATAAAGATTAATAATTTATTGGAGTAATAAATATATTTTTATAGAATATATCAATAATTAATATATTGATAAATATATTAATATTTTATTATAATATATTTTATATGATTAATAATTATATGATAAGAGCTACTAAAAGTAGAATATATAACAAAATTATGGAGCTATTATAGAAATTAGTATATTAACTTACATTTTTAATTCATGAGAATTAAAGATACATAAAAAAATCCATCTAAGATATTTGCGGTATTATGTAGTCAGTGATCTTGAATCCCCGCACCATACCAAACAAGTTACTCATGGATATCCAGGAACTTTTAATCACTGGATCGTGACCTACTAAACACATTGATCTTAGATCACCAGGGATCAAATCACCTAGTATTCGAATCACCGAAATCTTAGATCACCGTGGTGATCCTGTTGGGGCTACCAAACGCCGGACGAAGAGATGCTATTATTGGTCCACAAGAGCAGTGCTGATGTCCGAGCGCGTGCATTCATCAAAATTACCAAGAACTACCTAATAAGAACAAGCCTCAGATGGACCCTCTTGCACATTGCTTGAAATTATCACCCGCCGAGAGTTGCGGCTTGGAGACAACCTTTTGCGTAATTACAACGAAGGGTTTCAACCACCTCCAGACATCCACCAAAAACAAATAGAAGGTTATCAGAATAAGAACCAGAAAGTTAAATAGCACAAACTCATCCAGCCTTTTCCATGGCTCCAGTACTTCCTTTTGGATAGCCACACAAACCAAACAACGAGGTTATGGGCCTACTTGAAAGATTAGCATAAGCATCAGTCTTAATTTCACGCCCATTCAGCTAAACAGCTGTTGGACCAGTACAGAACCACTACCATTTGGAAACTCCATAACATGTTTTAAGTTGTAAACTCATTTCTTGAGATGACTTCCAAGACGTAGCCAGGCTCCCCGAGCAATGACTGTATCATCACAGAAAATACCCGGTCGGCTTGCCAATTAGCAATCTCTAAAGTTCATTGACGAAGAAAAATTACACAAAAAATATAGATCAACAATTGAGTAGTCGAGTTGTCATCCATATCAAAACGAGCAGCAGATTGACTGTGCCAACCCTTCCATTGTCCTCGATGGAGGATGCCTGCCACTACAGATATTTTCTTGCAAGAGCTCTAACTTTGGTATCAAAGTGAGAGGATGTGATGCGAGATCCAGACAAGTAGAGCGGATTCAGAAGTATCTACACAACCAAAAGATGATCATGAACAATTACGAGAAAATAAAATTCACAATATTACAAACAGGACCAAACAGAATACATTATAAATCTGATTAATGCTGTTTTAGCAAGCAGATAAAGCATATAAATTGTAAGGACCGATGTAAAATGAAGAAAACAGGTGAAATGGATCAGTAACAAAGTTAAAAAGCTTGGTGTGTCTCGCACATTCAGCCACGTGCACAAACAAGCATGCATGAGCATGAATGAGAACGTACAAGCACATGGCTATTTGGTTGCATTAAACGAGTAAATTTATTCTTGCTCCTGCAAACAGCATGCTCAATCCTTTTGCAACATGCCAATGATGATCATGGCACAACTACCTACCTATTTAATGATGGGTGGTGATTACTGGACATCAGAAACAAAACAGACATATCTCAGACATCTAATGAGCACATTGGATTCTCATATCAAAAGACCAACTTTCTAGCATCTCTGTTAGCTAATCGCAGCCATTTCTAAAATAACATCCTAAAATGCAGCATCGTTTCTGAAACAAGTTTCAATTAATTATCATAACAGCTTATTCTCAAATCACCTTTAAAGTTCATTCTTTTTCATATCACTTAAAGAAATAAAAAAATTACTAAATTTGCTGAGATGACAATTAGTTTCCAAAATATATGTTTGAAAATTCAAAGGTTCCCCTTCATGACAACACAGTTTTAATGTATTAGCTTAAAGATTTCACACTGGAGAAAGTCTCACTAGACCAATTCATGATTAAGTACATTCGGATTGAAGGGTTCCCCTCCATATAGACACATTTCATTTTCACTGAATTAAAAAAATTTATAATTTTAACATCAAGAATTTTCAGGTGAATGAATGCTAAAATATGACAAGTATATTACAAGTGAGAGAAAACTTTGCGAAATTGGAAAATTTAACTCAAATGACATGTTTTTATGGCTTAAAATGTTGAACAATGAAAACAAACTCATCAAAATATGAACTCCACATCAAAAAACTCAGTTAACACAAAAATTCAAGTAAAATTTAAAGCGAATGTCTAAAATCAAAAGAATTCTCAAATCAATATTGGCTGAATAAGCATGTAATACTGGCAGTGAAGTCAAACAAGATATACAGGTAGACAGCAGCAATATTACCTTTATATATAGTTCATGAACCTCTTGGAAGAAACTTTTTATCCCATCCTCATTACGAGAATCGTGAAGCAGCATCAATCTAGTGTGTATGATACAGTTGATCAAAGAAAACAGAAATTGGACATAATGGAATATTAAACTAAGCATTGCAAGTCATAAATGAAAACGAACCTATTCAAATAACATTGTTTGCGACCTAAAAGCTTTCCATGTTAAAGAACATGAGCAATGGTAAATTCATGTTGTTTTATTATCTAAAGGAATTTTTTTTAATGAAACAGAGCATAATGACCCTGTATCAATTGGTTCCTAATGAAAAAGGAGAAAATCAATACAGAATCAAGAAACACATTATTTTTTATCTGTCAAATGGAAAAGCAGACAACTGGTTTGCATCACACAACGCAACTATCTTACACACAGCTTGTTCAAAATAAATTTTTGATATACACTTCACCATATCTGCCCATCATGTTCGGAATCCAGTAGAACAATGTACTAATGGTAAGGATATGACCTGCAGTAACATACACAGATACCACCAGATCATTGAACCTCTCCACTGCTTTCAAAAACCTGCACAAAATACGTGAAGATCAGAAAGTTGAGAGAGATGGAATTCAAGAATGAACTACAAGACTGAAAACTTTATTGTCCGCATTATATTTGAGCCTCCATGAAGAAACAATTCTCATAAATAAAGGTCAAACATCGATAACACAGACACCTAAAAACACACTCACATGGCACTTGTTGTCCATGCAAGGTCCTGAACAATATCTAATGCTGCATGTAAAATAAATTGGTGCTGGTGAGCTGCTTCTTCCTTCTGTCACATAAACACCAAAACGCAAGATATAATGTGGTTGGAAAAACATGACTTACCAAATAACAGGAAAGATTCTAATAGTAAGATCTGGTCGAGGTGGTTGGATAGCAATAAAATAGCAATGACCATGTTTATGAGAATACGAATATAAAGAACATATTCAATTAAAGTTTTGGTGCAAATATTATTTCACCAGCTAATCTTAAAATGAAAAATGCTCTTTCCCAAACAAACAACAGGAAGAATTCTAACAGTAAGATCTGCTCAAGGTTGTTGCACAGCAACAAAATACCAATGACAATGTATATGAGAATATAATTAAGAAGAGCATATTCAATTAAAGTTATGGCGAAATATCTTTTTCACCAGCCAATCTTATGAAGGGCTAAATCTGCATCGAAAATAAACCTTTTTGATTCCATGCTGAAGTTGGCGAAGCCATGCTCTTTCATTAGGGTCTGAAACCAACAAAAGGCTATTTGATTTCACACACCATACCTAACCAATCTGCTATTTATGCATATCACAGTGCTGTTCCAAAATAAACAAACTGTTCCTCACCTGTTGTTGTTTTCCCTATATGATTTTCAAACAATCTAAACAAGTTTGCTGGTGGATCTCATTCTGGTGGTATTTGTTCTCTTTTAAAAGAATTGAAAAAATAAATCTGGTCAGACAACAGTTGGATTAAAAAACATTTATGATCCATCATACCCCACTTGTTTCCAACATTAAACCAACAAAGGCTGCTTTTAATATCCATTTATCCTAGGGATTCTCGTTGTTTGCTATCCTATCACAATTCATAGCAAAAAAAGTTCATGCACCAGATATTATCTAATCTCACCAAAGAATCATTATTAAAGAATCAAAGAATTTACTGCACATCGTGCAGAATAAAATAATGATCAAGGGTATAAATGCTTTGTCTTGAAATAATGTGTAATGTGGTTTTTGAATAGGGTATTAATATCATTACTTGTACTTATGTCAAGCCCTCTACTCATTGTTTATAAGGCTCATACGGTTACAACCAAGATTTGCCATCTCGGTATTGGACCCCATACCAGTGCCACATTAGCACAATATCGATATAGTAGGGCACGAAGCTTTTTTGGCATACCAAGTGTCGGTATGCCATCCGTACCGGGTACCAGTACCGAACCGTTATAGTACAGTACACGCCGAATCGCCTGATTTAGGCCGATACGACGTACCTTGGTTACAATAATGTGCAGTTAGTAAAATAGCATGGAATTTAGAGAGAAAAAGCTTAAATACTGTAATAGGGGGAAAAACCATACACGAAGTGCGGAATACATTAATACCTTCCAGAGCCACAAAAGTTTACTAAAACAAGACATATCATCTATTCACAAGCTTAGCCACAATTTCTGCCAACATCATTTGCCTGCCTTGAAACATTATTTACAACTCTTTGTGAAATTGTTAGAATTAGATTTTTTTTCTTCTTACAGGACCAATTTTCAAATAGCCATTTATGGATTCTAGTGCAGATTAACCTAGCACTTAGTGGTAGACATAGTTAGTTTTGCATCCCTCCTTGCCTTTTCTTTGTGCTCTTGCAAACACATTCTTGCTAGATACAATGCCTAGGTTGAACATTGTTTCCTCGACTAGCATTGAATAGGGGTGTAAATGGGTCGGGTCGGGTCCTAAGTGACCCCGACCCGACCCGGTTTTTTGTTCGGGTCCTAATTTTGGACCCAGACCCGACCCAGTTGAAGATCGGGTCGGGTCGGGTTTGGGTCCGAATGGGGTCCAATTTTTTGTGCTTTTGGAAAAAGATTTGGGCAAATCTAATTTGGTCATATCATAATTATGAGGTGCTGGGTGACTCATGACTCGAAAGACTTGCTAAGTCATGGGTGACCTTGAGTCAGAACAGATGACCCATGACTAACTAAGTTGGTCTACAAGCCAAATGTCATACCACACTATTTTTTATCTATATGACTGATTGGACGAAACTTGGTGTCTCCCAGCTCCCCTCTCACGAGGACAAAAAAAATCCTAGACCGTCTTCCAAAATCCAATTCCATTGCAGAAAACTGGCACATGACCCATATTCAATTCAGTGTTCCCTCACTTTCGCCCTTCAAACGTTAAAAGAAACAAAAGCCCAAAAACAGAAGGAAAAAAAAAAGCCAGCTACCGAGACACCAGAGGTATCAACAGTGTAATAGATTGAGAGAGAATCCTGACAGGCCAAGTGTTCCCTCACTTTTCCTTCTTTTTTTTCTTCTCTCTCTCTTTCTCTTCGGGTCCATTCGGTAAACCCAGAATCCGGGGGTCAAGCTACAACCTGTGGATCGTCAAAAAGGTGACCCGACCCAGAAAATGATTCGGGTCCAATTTTCGGACCCGACCCGGACCCACGGATCCTAAAATTCGGGTTGGGTCGGGTCTACGCGGGTCGGGTCGGGTCGGGTCACGGGTTGACCCGACCCATTTGCAGCCTTAGCATTGAAAACAATTGGCCCTTCTTGATACTACATACACCCAAGGGCCGCAACTTGTGTCGATGCATGACACATTGCCATGGGGTGGGTGTTTTCCATACCCAAACACTTGTGGGACGCCGCCTCCACATGGCACACACCAAGGCCAGCCCTCCTGGATCCTTCCCTCCAACATACATAGAAATCCACAATGGTCCAGCCGCATCGCCAAGCATGCACCTCTATGTCTTTGCTAGGCAGCTCTACCAAACTAAACACATGTGGCATCTTCGAATGCCCGCAAACAACCCGACACCTCAAGTCAACCGCAATGCTCATTCACACCCTTGTGCCAATTCCAGGGTTTTGCCCTACAAGCCAAGTATTGCTCATCTAGATATCGCGATGGCTAGCAAAGTACTTTCATGCTACAACATACCACCAACCTGCACGCCACCATGCCGTCCTTTGGGAATAGACAGACCAAGATCACATGATACAACCATGCAATGCCATTGCTATGCATGTAGCAATAGCCACACCATCCTCTAGTGTGGCTCAATCGAACCACCAAGCTAACCCACCCCACAACCCCTTAAAGCTACGATTAACCATGCATGTCTGAACCCTCCAAGGTTCCACAATTCAACCTCCCCCAAGGCTCTCGTGCCACGATCCCTGTCTTGCATCGTTGGCATGCCTTCGCATCCATGGCCATACTGCTTAACAATGTTCATAGACTATTCGCACATTCCTGCACATTACATAATACCCTCAAAGCACATGGCTACACCTCCCAACACTTTTTATTCATGGCCTGCTCACACATCACTGCACATTGCCACAGTACTGGCATCCAAGTCTACCCCTCAAGTAAATATATTCAACCTACACAACTTTTGCACCACATTGTCCTCTCCTTGGCATGACTCACTTGATTGTCCTTGATCCTTGGCCTAGCTCCAAGGCACATGTTTCAACCAATAAGCCTTACGCCGCACATGCTCCATGACCGACCGGCTCTTACAGATCCCTGTGAAACATCACACCTTGCAATACTCACAAGATTTTCTAGTCAAGGTAGGGTAAACCCTTGTTCGTCTAGTCCTTTATCGCCTTTATGCTTCACTACAAAGATCAAGAACGCACAGGATAACTTGGACAACTCCACAAGGTAAAACCTTGTGGAAATCCCTGCCATGCAATGTGGCCAGCTTGTCTAACCAACATTGCCCTAGACGTCTCCACACGAGACTATTTGGGCATGGCACTGTCTTGCCTCGAATGTGCCGTTATGGGCCCATGTCCTACAGGCCTAGAGTCGAGGACGCATCTAAAGCACCACCCTTCCTTAATCCATGAGGAATCCTCGAATATTCACATGTCTTGGCGGTCCGTTGCCATGACAAATATCATGTTCTGCAAGTGTCCCAACATCATGCCTTTGCTATGCTGCACCACAGCTAACCATTGCCTCCTCAACATCCCAGCTAGACATCCACCAGCTCTCCACCCTAGGATGTTCCAAAGTATCGAGGAGCATTCCAACTTTTGGCACATGCAAAATGCTTCACCATGCCTAGCCACACTCATGCGGGCACCCCCTTACAATAAGCCTAGAGCCACATCAGTGATAATGTGCCACACACTAGCACCAAGATTGACATATCGTGTTGTTCCAGTGCTTGGCACTTGTCATGCACTAGCATGGAGCCTAGTGGCACAACTGGCATTGTAATCTAGCGATTCACCCTTTTTTTCCTTGCAAGACTATCCATTATGGGAATCGGAGTGCACTAAAAGGCTTCCTTGGACTAAATTCACTGCTTAAGAAATATATGTAACCTGATCATCACTTCACATGGAAGAAATTGAAGACACTCATATCTCGCTCTTCATGATTACGCAATTATTCTTACCAAAGCCAAGACTGCCATGCAATACTACATCCTCTCATCTAAGAATTCAGTAGCTAATTCTCCCACTCAGCTTGCAGGAAACTTAAAAAAGTAACATAACAACAAATGGAAGTTCTTGCAAAAGTGAGCACCACTATCAATTCATTTATGGATAAGGACTAAACCTAAACAATTTATGAGTGCTGTAGTTTAAAAATCTCATTTGTGTTACACTACAAAAAATAAGATCCTTCTTTACATTTTAAATATTCCACACACCAACATCAAGGTCTTCTCAAGTATCTCTCCTTTCTTCACACTTACACATAATTCCTAGCCCCACTCCCTACCAAATTCTCTGCCAATTCTCAATGTACATAGCCATAACTTTCTGATCTTTCCTTTACATCATATTAGATACTCATTCTAATTCTTTACTTGCTCTGGCACACATCAGCAACAAAATTCTAGTTGATACCATATATACTTAATGTGCACAAACTCAGCTTACACAAAGTTCCAAAATATTATCAACCTCATTGCCTTATTATTATTTTTTTGAGTCACAACAGCAAGTGCAGATCACAAACAACCCCCACGAACATCTTCTTTTGATCTTTGCGCTTAATACTACTAGAATACTAACTACTTCTCTATTGAACAACATTTGTGATTAGATTTGTTAATTCGATAAATTTGCATTCTATGAAATTTGTTCTGATCAAGTGATGATATAGACACTTCACTTCCACTGTGTTCCTCAATAACTTCAATTACATATGTCCTTATATTACAAATTAACATATAGAGCAACTTTCACAAGAAAGATTAACAAATAAGGAGGAATACAAGCCTTTTTTTGTCCCTTTTGGTCAAGCCCACAGAAACTGGCCTTTTTGGTTCATTAATACCTACAATATCTGCATTACTTATTGTTGCTGGTGGTCCAAACCGAGAACGATTGGCACAGCGGTGTGAACGGGGTTCCCTTGGAGTTGGGTTGATTGCGCTCCACCTTCCACCGGGAAACCTGCAGGCAAGCCTCGCACCACCACTGGGGTAGTGGGGGCCCTCCGACGATCAAGTCAGAAGAGATTGAAGGAGAAGGAGAGATAGTAGTAACGGATAAGAGAATACTCTGGAAAACCTTTACTTACCCTCCCCCTTCCCCCCCAGCCTCATATATATCAGGCTGGGGGGTTTTTCCGGGGATTCGTCATCGTGTGGCACGATGGGGCTGCCACTGACATGGCCGTTACAGGGCGTCGTGGGGCAGCGCTGGGTACGGCCCTGGCAGGGCATAGTGGAGCTCCGCTTTGTACGGCTGTTACAGGGGATCGTGGGGCAGCGCCGGATACGGCCGTTGCAGGGAGTAGTGGAGCAGGGGGCCGCGGCGTGCCTCAGAGGAACAATCTGTTGTTGTCGAGAGATTGCCGACTCGGGGTCGGATGACTGGATCAGGGGGCAGCCGACTCGGGGTCGGGCTGCGGAGCCGAAGATATCCGACTCGGGGTCGGATTGCTGGATCAAGGGGCAGCCGTAGTCTTCCTGGGCGCGCGTGCCGGTCACGTGGGGCATGGTGGCTAAATTCCCCCGTAACAGTAGGCCCCCACTTCCGAGCCTGGAACCAGGAGGGGAACGGGTGAAGGGAGTGATGCTTCGAGATTGCCGCCATCCCTCGGAAAGGCGCGCGCGCTTCGAGCTCCCCGCCTCCTTTATGGCGTATAGCGGTTGTCGCTGATCTGGCAGTCTGCGGATTTCGGCGGACATCCTTCCTTAATGGCGTCGATTCGCCTTTGGGGCGCGAGCGACCCTTCGGCAGCCAGGCGTCCTCTGGCGTCACCGAGGCGTCACCCGCCTTTCCGCCTATTTAACCGGGGGCCCTCCCCCGTCCGCTTTTCTCTTCGCAGGCATCTTCGAGTTTCTCCCTTGCGCTGCTGTCGTTGCCGTCGGACTGTTTGCTCGCTCCTCCTTTGACGCTCTCGGAGCCGTTCTTCCTTCCCTTCCGGTGAGTTGCCCCATTCTTCAATTTAGGGCTCTCCATACTTTCTCCTTCCGTATTAGTGTACTTCAGTCGTTCCGGTCCTTTCCCCCTTCTTGGCCCCGTCCTGACCGTAGATCCACTGGCCATTAGGTATGGACGAAGTAAGAGCGGACCGCATTCAGTCGGATCTGATCCCCGAAGACCTAGATAGGTTCGTGGCCCGGTACCACCTTCCCGAAGCCTGCAACGTTACGCTCCCGGGGCCTGAGGAGAGGATGTCCCATCCTCCTCCAGGGAAGGTCGCCATCAACGAGGACATCCTTCGGGCCGGGTTCCGCTTTTCCCCCTCGGACTTAGTTGTGCAGGTGCTTCGGGGTTTAAGAGTGGCGCCGACGCAACTGGTGTCGAACTCATGGCGCGCCCTGACGGCCTTCCAGGTTCTCTGCCGCATGCACGAGGTTCCCGCCACCCTGAATGTCTTTTGGGAATGCTACGGCCTGAACGGCCACCCCCAGGACAGAGGGTGGTGGTGCTTTGCGGCGCGGCGAGGGTGCGGCCTTGTTAAGGAGGCTCCTTCCTCCATTCACGGCTGGAAGGAGCGTTTCTTTTTCATTGACGTAGATCCCTCTTGGGGAATCAGGGCAACCTGGGAGACGCCGATGAAGTCCCCGATCGGCCTATCGAGGTTGTCGAGGGAGGAATCCGATGGCGTCGCCGTCTTGAAGGGGTTGGTTGCCGAGGGCCGGCTCCCCCCGGTGTCTCGCCTTATTTCTGAGGACACCTTGGTGAACGTCGGCCTGAGCTCGGTCCCCGCTGACCGTGAGCTCGCCACCACTTCTTTTTTGGCTTTTTTCTCCTCTTTCGTTTCTTCTTTCCATCAGCTTCTCAGTCTCCGACCATCTCGTCCTTTTTGCAGAAATCGACGACGTCATGCGGTCGGACAAGGCGATGGCTGTTGGTAGGACGTCCCTACTGGAAGCGGTCCGGAGGAAGAAACGGACTCCTCCGAGCGGCGTCCCACCGGCGAAGAAGTCCCGCCAGCAGGCGACTCCGACGCCGACAGACGGGTCCGGACCCACCGATCAGGGGGACGTCGCGGGCTCGGACCGACAGTTGGCGCTGTATCAGCCCTCCGGTGATGAGACTACCGTTATTCCGGAGGTGTCATTCGAGCGCGCCCGAGACGGCCGGGTTGGACGCGATCGGTCCCCAACCCGGCCTTCGACTCGGTCGGCTTCGGATGACACAAGAAGGAGGGGCGCGCCGAGGCCCCGGCCGAGCGGGACCCTGTCGATTCCTGGAGCGGCCCCCGCCCCGAGCACGGTCAGCATGACTCTTCCCCAAGCGATGGGTAAGGGTAAGGCTGTAGAACCACCGTCCGGCTCCGGGGCGAAGTCGGGGTCGGCCTTTACTTTCGCCGGCGCCCGAAACCTCATCGAGACGGTGCTGCTGGAGAAGGACCGTAGGCAGGTCCGGCAGATGAGGATCCCTGACGTCGGGGCTGCCAGCTGCGTCTGTCTTATGTCGGTGAGTGTTCTTTTGGTCGCTTCCGCCACTCATAAGCTCTATTGATCCCCGTCTGACGCTCTCATTTTTCCTATCTTTTAGCTCGCCCAGTACATGATTCGTCTGGAGGAGAGCCACGAGGAACAGGCGAAGCTCCTGGCGAGGGCCGAGAGCCAACTGAAAGCAGTAGAGGAGGGAGGCCAGGCTGCGGCGGGGAGGACGACCAGGGACCTCGAGACGAGGCTCCAGGTGGCCGAAGAGCGGGCACTCGGCTTCGCCGCCCTCGAGAGGCAACTGTTGGAGGCTTAGGAGCAACTCAAGGTTGCCTCGGGTCTCGAAAGCGAGGTCAGGAAGGCGGAGGAGCGGGCCGAAAAGCAGTCCCGGAAGGCTGCCGACTTCCGGGAGAGGTGGGAGAAGGCCCAGCGGTCAGCCGACAACGCCCGCAACCGAACCCGGTCTCTTGAAGCCAAGCTGGGCGAATTGGAGTCGGTCTTGGAGGAGTCCCGCGCGAGCGACCAGGAGCTTCATTCGCGCCTGGAGGAGGCTGAGGCTGCTCGCATTGCTGCCGAGGCGAAGCACAAGGAGGCTCGGGCTGATCTGCTGAGGGTCTCCTCCGAGGCGGACGACCGGATTGTGGCGAAGGTCATGGAGGCAAAAGCTCAGATTACGGAGCGAGCAGAGGCGGCGCTGGCCGAGAAGAGCGCGAAAATCGGGCGTCTGGCGGTACAGGCCTATCGTCAGTCCGCCGAGTTCATCCGTGACATGTCGGAGGCGGTACAGGCCTATCGTCAGTCCGACGAGTTCGTCCGTGACATGTCGGACGCGGGGTCCGACTCCTTTGTCTTAGGCTTCGATGAAGGCTTGGCAAGGGTGTCGGCTAAATACCCCGGGATTGACCTGAGTGGGGTCTCCCTCCTCGACTCCCCTCCGGCGCCATTGCCTGCTGATTTTCCAACCGCCTCCCTACCCCTTGCGGACGTGCCCGGCGTTCCCGACCCAGGGGTTCCTCCAAGCTGACCCTCTGTACCTTTCTTTGTCCTTTTCTTTGTATGTTGGCGTTTTGCCAAGTTGTATGGGTCTCGGCCCTGAAACAATGAAAGTTAATGCAAATAGAGTGTTTCTTCATTTCACTTTCGTCCTTCCTCTTTTTAACTCTTGGTAGCGTCTCGCCGACTCCTAACTCTTGAAGTTCTTCCGGCGCTAGGCCAGGCATCCGAGGGTTAGGCCTCAGAAAATTCTTCCGGCACTAGGCCAGGCATCCGAGGGTTAGGCCTCAGGAAATTCTTCCGGCGCCAGGCCAGGCATCCGAGGGTTAGGCCTCAGGAAATTCTTCCGGCGCCAGGCCAGGCATCCGAGGGTTAGGCCTCAGGAAATTCTTCCGGCGCCAGGCCAGGCATCCGAGGGCTAGGCCTCAGGAAATTCTTCCGGCGCCAGGCCAGGCATCCGAGGGCTAGGCCTCAGGAAATTCCTCCGGCGCTAGGCCAGGCATCCGAGGGCTAGGCCTCAGGAAATTCTTCCGGCGCTAGGCCAGGCATCCAAGGGCTAGGCCTCAGGAAATTCTTCCGGCGCTAGGCCAGGCATCCGAGGGTTAGGCCTCAGGAAATTCTTCCGGCACCAGGCCAGGCATCCGAGGGTTAGGCCTCAGGAAATTCTTCCGGCACTAGGCCAGGCATCCGAGGGTTAGGCCTCAGAAAATTCTTCCGGCGCTAGGCCAGGCATCCGAGGGTTAGGCCTCAGGAAATTCTTCCGGCGCCAGGCCAGGCATCCGAGGGTTAGGCCTCAGGAAATTCTTCCGGCACTAGGCCAGGCATCCGAGGGTTAGGCCTCAGGAAATTCTTCCGGCACCAGGCCAGGCATCCGAGGGTTAGGCCTCAAGAAATTCTTCCGGCACTAGGCCAGGCATCCGAGGGTTAGGCCTCAGGAAATTCTTCCGGCGCTAGGCCAGGCATCCGAGGGTTAGGCCTCAGGAAATTCTTCCGGCGCTAGGCCAGGCATCCGAGGGCCGAGCCTCAGGGAATTCCGCTCGTTGGTCGGCCAAGGCTGGCGCAAGCCGAGGCGACCGGTCGGGGCTTCAGGCTAGTCTGCTCCCGGGATGATCATCGGGTTAACCTGGCATCCGAGGGCCGAGCCTAGGGAGATTCCGCTCGTTGGTCGGCCCAGGCTGGCGCAAGCCGAGGCGACCGGTCGGGGCTTCAGGCTAGTCTGCTCCCGGGATGATCATCGGGTTAGCCTGGCATCCGAGGGCCGAGCCTCGGGGAATTCCGCTCGTTGGTCGGCCAAGGCTGGCGCAAGCCGAGGCGACTGGTCGGGGCTTCAGGCTAGTCTGCTCCCGGAATGATCATCGGATTAGCCTGGCATCTGAGGGCCGAGCCTCAGGGAATTCCGCTCGTTGGTCGGCCAAGGCTGGCGCAAACCGAGGCGACCGGTCGGGGCTTCAGGCTAGTCTGCTCCCGGGATGATCATCGGGTTAGCCTGGCATCCGAGGGCCGAGCCTCAGGGAATTCCGCTCGTTGGTCAGCCAAGGCTGGCGCAAGCCGAGGCGACCGGTCGGGGCTTCAGGCTAGTCTGTTCCCGGGATGATCATCGGGTTAGCCTGGCATCCGAGGGCCGAGCCTCGGGGAATTCCGCTCGTTGGTCACGCGCCTGTCGCTTGCCGCTCGACGAGATTTCTCCGTGGCCAGCTACGATCGTGTTTCTCCTCTTCTCCAAGCGTCGCCTGGAGAACACCAGAAGGGTATTAAATGCTAATTGAGGCGTTACCTGGGAAATCGGATCGCCAGTTGCTGCTTGCAAGGAGTGTCAGTTAAGCGGCCGCGATATGCGCGTTCTTCGAGGCGGATGCGGCCTGGGCGCGAGCGGAGATACGTGGGCCGTGGGATACACACCGCCCGGAGTGTTCTGCATGAAGAATGCAATTAAGGAGAACGATGCTTAGGAGATCGTGGGAGGATACGCCTCGAGAGCTGGAACGGCTCCGGATTCGGTGCGCCCGCCTTTATTGGAGCCACCCGCATCGGAACGACCGGGGGCCACAGTTTGGCTATAAATATAAGTGCAGGCGCGGTGGAGCCTGCCAAGCCGGAGCTATTCAGGTTACCATGGATCGTGGACCTCCTCTCCGGCGTGTGGCTGGAAAACCCCCGCCGGAGGAACGGGAGGCGCGCCCCTCGCGACTTCCGCCAACTAGCCGTTTCATCTGGGATCAACAAGGAGGTTCTCCCCGGCGGAACTCCGCTCTAGGCGTTTCATCCGGGATCACATCCCCCCTCCTTTCAGCCCCGCCTCCCAATTAAGCTCTGCGCCAGACGCTTCATCCGGGATCGCGCCTCCTCGCGCTCTTCTCCCTTGTATTCCTTCCCTCCCCTTCTCCTGGGAGGACCGGAATATCCCTTGGAGGTGGCGTTTCTCTGGAGGCAGCGGGAACTCCTCCTTCGTCCACTTCTTCTTCGTCCGCGCCGGCTCTTCGTCCTTTGCGTGAGGCGTGGATGGCGCCTCCGGGGAGAAGCACCCACGCCCGGTGGGATTGCAGCTGCTTCGGATGGAGGGTTCGGGGTCCCAGATCTTCAGCTCCACGGAGTCTCCACCTCTTCCTTGTTTTCTTTACTCCCCAATTCCCCTCTGGGAATTCTTTGTAATCACACGAACACACCGTTGTAACCAGGAATTATTGAAATGAAAAGAATTGTACATTTTTCGAACTGTCTTCCTGGCTTTGTCGCTCTACTGGTGATACACCCGCAGGTTAGCGGAATTCCAGCTCCTCGGAATTTCTCGACCATCTAGGGCCTCCAACTGGTAGGAGCCAGGTCGGTTTACCCAGCGAACCCTATACGGGCCTTCCCAATTTGGCGCCAGCTTCCCACCTTCCGCGGGTTGAGATGCTTTGGCTCGCCTTAGCACCAGATCTCCGATTCTGAAAAGTTTCGGTCGGACCTTGGAGTTATAATATCGGGCCACCCTCCGCTGATACATCGCCATCCGCACCTGTGCCATTTCTCTTGCTTCTTCCAAGAGGTCCAGGTTCCCTCGGAGTTGCTCCGAATTGGCCTCGGGTCGGTGCGCGGCGACCCGGGGCGAGGGGAGTCCGAGCTCCACGGGAACAACCGCTTCCGTGCCATAGGTTAGGCTGAAAGGCGTCTCTCCGGTAGGGGTCCGATGCGTGGTCCGATACGCCCAAAGGACATTCTCGAGTTCTTCGACCCAAGCTTGCCCCGTCCGACCGATTCGCGCCTTAATTCCTTGGAGGATTGTCCGATTTGTGACCTCGGCCTCACCGTTGGTTTGGGGATGCGACACAGATGTAAACCGATGCTCGATCCCGAACTCCTCGCAGAAGTCACGGAAATGCTTGTTGTCGAACTGTCGACCATTATCCGAGATGAGGACCCGAGGTACCCCAAATCGGACAATGATGTTCTTCTTCACGAACTTCCGGACTTGCGCCTCCGTGATAGTGGCCAGCGGCTCTGCCTCCACCCACTTGGTGAAGTAGTCGATTGCAACAATCAAAAATTTCCGCTGGGCTGAAGCGACGGAGAATGGTCCGAGGATATCCATTCCCCACTGTGCGAAGGGCCAGGGCGCGGTGATTGGTGCCAAGGGGACAGAAGGGACTCTCTGAACATTGGCGTGGCGCTGGCAGGCGTCGCATTTCCGTACGTGATCCTTCGAGTCCTCCAACAAGGTAGGCCAATAATAGCCTTGCCTCATGATCTTGTGCGCTAAGGACCTAGCCCCCAAGTGCGATCCGCAGACGCCCTCATGGACTTCGCCGAGGACGTAGGCCGCCTCCGAGGGGCGGAGGCACCTTAAGAGGGGGGCGGTGAACGAGGTCCGATACAGCCTCCCTTCATAGAGTACGTAGTGGGCGGACTTCTTGACAAGTCGCCGAGCTTGATCTTCGTCTTCAGGGAGGATCCCTTCGGCGAGGTAGGCGACGAGCGGGTCCATCCAAGACGGCTCCGGATCAATCGCCATCACCGCTCCAGCCTCGCCGATGCTCGGGGCATCCAGGGTCTCCAGGTAGATTGCCCTCGACAAGTTGTGCGCCTCTGTGCCCACCAAGCGGGACAACCTGTCGGCCCTGGCATTTTCGCTTCTGGGGACCTGCTGAATGTCGACACTGCCGGGGTCGGAAATGAGTGCTTGCACCTTCCGGACGTAGTTCTGCATGGTCGGGCTCCGGGCCTCGAACTCCCCACGAACCTGCCCGACCACCAGCTGGGAGTCGGTGAAGACCTTCAAACGCCGAATGCCGAGCTCTCTGGTGAGTTTGAGTCCCGTGACTAGGGCCTCGTACTCCGCCTCGTTGTTGGTCACTGGAAATCCAAACCTCAAGGCATACTCGGCTATCACTCCATCAGGACTGGTAAGGACCAGCCCGGCTCCACCCTCGGGGTTCGACGACCCATCGATGTGAAGCGTCCAAATCGGGAGGTCGAGGCTGGGCGTTTCCGGCGGTCTAGGTTCCGCCTCCTGCACCGTGCACTCAGCGAGGAAGTCTGCGAGCACCTGGGCCTTGATGGCGGGTCGAGGCTGGCAGCGGATGTCGAACTCACCGAGTTCTACTGCCCACTTCACCAGTCGTCCCGCATTCTCGGGGTTTGCTGAGGATCTGCCGTAGTGGTTGATCGGTTAAGAGGGTGACCGAATGGGCCTGAAAATAGGGGCGAAGCCTCCTGGTCGCGGTCAGCAGCGCGAAGGCGATCTTTTCAGCCTTCGTGTACCGCGTCTCGGCATCCCGTAGGACCCGGCTGATGTAGTACACAGGCTTCTGGAGCTTTGACTCTTCCCGAACCAGCACCGCACTGACCGCGGTTGGGGAGACCGCCAGATAGAGGTAGAGCATCTCCCCTTCTTGCGGCTTGGACAGTAGGGGAGGAGACGCCAGGTATTCCTTGAGCTGGTCGAATGCTGCTTGACATTCGGCCGTCCAGAGGAAGTCTTTCGGGCGTTTTAACACCTTGAAGAATGGTTGGCAGCGTTCGGCCGATTTTGCCACAAATCGTCCAAGCGCGGCGACCCTTCCAGCGAGCTCCTGAACCTCCTTTACTTTGGTCGGAGGGGACATACCTTGGATGGCCTTGATTTTGTCTGGGTTGGCTTCAATACCCCGCTGGTTGACAATGAAACCGAGGAACCTCCCGGCCGAAGCGCCGAAGGCACACTTCGCTGGGTTCAGCTTCATGCGAAACTTCCGCAAGGTGGTGAAAGTCTCCTCCAAATCCGCGATGTGCTGGTCTGCATGGCGGCTCTTCACCAGCATATCGTCCACGTACACCTCCATGTTCCGGCCGATTTGCTCTTTGAAGATTTTGTTGACGAGGCGCTGGTAAGTGGCGCCAACATTCTTCAGACCGAAGGGCATTACCTTGTAGCAATACAGCCCCCGGTCTGTTATAAAGGCAGTTTTCTCCTCGTCCTGTGGGGCCATCATTATCTGGTTGTAACCGGAGAAGGCGTCCATGAAAGACAGCAGCTGATATCCGGAAGTCGCGTCGACCAGTTGGTCTATTCGCGGAAGCGGAAAGCTATCCTTAGGGCACGCCTTGTTCAGGTCGGTATAGTCGATGCACATCCTCCACTTCCCGCTCGCCTTCCGGATAAGTACAACATTTGCCAGCCACTCGGGGTAGCTTACCTCCCTTATGAATCCTGCCTCCAAGAGCTTGTCTACCTCCTGGTCGACCACCCGGATCTGATCCGGGGCACAGTGTCTCTTCTTCTGCTTTATTGGTCGGTGGGTCGGGTCGACGTTGAGGGCGTGAGAAATGACCTCCGGGTCGATCCCAGGTACATCGGCCGCCGACCAGGCAAATACATCGGCATTGGCTCGGAGGAATTCCACCAACCGGGCCCGAGCTCCCGGGTCGAGATTGGCGCCGACCCGGACCGCCCGGTCGGGGCGGCCTTCCTCAAGGGGGACTTCGACCACTCCCTCGGCCGGCTCCCCGTGCCGCAAGGCCACCTCGTCTCTGGCATCAAGGAACTCGACGCTTAGGGCTTCCACGGGCTTCTTCCCTTTGAGGGTTGCTAGAAAACATTGCCGTGCGGTCGGTTGGTCACCTCGGACCTCTCCGATCCCGACCGCCGTGGGGAACCGCATGAGCAAGTGGTACGTGGAGACCACCGCGCGAAGGGCGTTCAGCCCGGGTCGCCCGAGGATAGCATTGTAGGCCGAGGGGATACGGACGACCAAGAACCCGAGTCGCACCGTGGCTTCTGCGGGTGCGACGCCCGCAGTCACAGGCAGCTCAACGACACCTTCCGCCGGGACAGCGTCACCGGTGAATCCTACGAGGGGGGTGGACATTTTGTGCAACAACTGTTTGGACAAGCTCATCTTTTGGAAGGCCTCGTAAAACAAAATATCAGCTGAGCTTCCACTATCCACAAGAACACGCCTTACATCATAGTTTGCCATAGTGAGGGAGATCACCATGGCATCATCGTGGGGAGTCTGAACTCCCTTTACATCCTAATCAGAAAAGGTGATTACATTGCCGACCCTCTGCCTCTTTACGACGGCCGTCCCTGACGCTTCCGTCGAGCCCCCTGCGTTCCTCACAGGCCGAGAGCAGCCCCCAGTGATAGTGTGGATCACGCCCGCAACGGGTCGATTCTGCTCCCGAGGCTCCGGAGGAGCCGGGTCGGCCGGACGCGGGTCTGCGGGGGGACGTCGGTCGCTCACATACCGACCGAGATGCCCCCGACGGATAAGAGCCTCGATCTCGTCCCGAAGCTGGAAGCAGTCCTCTGTGTCGTGGCCGTGGTCTCGGTGGTACTCACAGTACGCCCGGGAGGGCCTCTTTCCAGGGATCCTTCGTATCTGTCTCGGGGCCGGGAGGTCCTCCCGCCCCTTGATCTCCATAAGGATCTGGGCCCGAGAAGTCAGGAGAGGGGTGTACCGGTTGAAACGTCGGGGCGGAGAACGAGGGCGTGGGGCGCCGTGGTTCTTCGCCGGCGACGGGCTTCTGCGCCGACGCTGGGGCGTCGGGCTCCTCCTCTGGCGTGCCTCTTTCCGCCTTTTCTTCCCAAGCTTTTGTGGGATCTCGGCGGCCTCCTTGCTCCGGTGGGCGGCCGCCTCCTCGGCGTCCGCATACTGGTTCGCCCGGGACAACAGCTCTGGAAAGCTCCGCGGCAGGCGTTTGTCCAGGGAGAAGGTGAGTCTGCCCTTCCGGAAGCCACGCTTCAGGGCTGAAAGAGCTACCTCCTGACTCAGGTTCCGGACCTCCAGCGTAGCCCTGTTGAAGCGGGTAAGATAATCCCGCAGGCTTTCTCCCTCGTTTTGCCGGACATCAAAGAGGGAGTCGGAGACCAGTCGCCGCCGGCTACTGACGGCGAAATGAGTGATGAAGAGGCGAGTGAACTGGTCGAAGGACCGGATTGAGTCAGCCTCCAGCCCGGCGAACCATGCCCTCGCCGGGCCACGGAGGGTTGCCGGAAAAGCCTTGCAGAAAAGGGGATCTGATGCTCCGTGGAGGAGCATAAGGGTCCTGAAACTCTCGACGTGATCCCGCGGGTCCGCCGCCCCGTCATAGGGCTCGATCGCCGGCATTTTGAACCCCGGCGGATTCGGGGTCCGCAGGATCCTCGAGGCGAGCGCCGGCTGGGAGGAGATCTCTAAGTCGGCGAAGGGATCTTTGGAATGGCCCTTCAGGACCTGGAGTTGTCGGTGGAGATCGTCCACCCGCCGGTCCAGGAAACGCGACCGGTGGGTGGGAGACAAGGAGCGGCGAGAGGGGGATCGACTGGAGCGCGGGTTCCTCGAGGACTGGGGGGTCTGGGAACGCGCCCGAGCCCGCCTCTCGTACCCCGCGCAGCTCCGGTGGGAAGGTCCCAGCAGAATGGAGCGTGCTCGAGAATCCTCCTCGCGTCGGCGCTTCTCCCCATGGGAGAGGAAGGAACACGGGTTGGGGAGGACAGGCGAACGCTCAGGCAGCGGCGGCTCCTGAGCCTGCTGCGGCGCCCGGGACATCACACCCTGCAGATTCTGCACTGCCTCCGCGAGGGTGCGAACCTGCTGGGTTAGCTGGTCGAACTGGGCGGCTTCGACCATCTGAATGGGCGGTGGGGCGGTGGAGTGTTGCTGAGAGCGTGTTGGGGATGCAGCGGCCTCCCGGCCAGTGGCGCGAGAGGCCCCGCGACCGGAAGCATTGGAAGCTCCACGACCACCTCGCCGTGCCATTACGATCGCTCTGAGATCCGGTGGCCCTCCTTCTAGCGCCAACTGTTGCTGGTGGTCCAAACCGAGAACGATTGGCACAGCGGTGTGAACGGAGTTCCCTTGGAGTTGGGTTGATTGCGCTCCACCTTCCACCGGGAAACCTGCAGGCAAGCCTCGCACCACCACTGGGGTAGTGGGGGCCCTCCGACGATCAAGTCAGAGGAGATTGAAGGAGAAGGAGAGATAGTAGTAACGGATAAGAGAATACTCTGGAAAACCTTTGCTTACCCTCCCCCTTCCCCCCCAGCCTCATATATATCAGGCTGGGGGGTTTTTCCGGAGATTCGTCATCGTGTGGCACGATGGGGCTGCCACTGACATGGCCGTTACAGGGCGTCGTGGGGCAGCGCTGGGTACGGCCCTGGCAGGGCATAGTGGAGCTCCGCTTTGTACGGCTGTTACAGGGGATCGTGGGGCAGCGCCGGATACGGCCGTTGCAGGGAGTAGTGGAGCAGGGGGCCGCGGCGTGCCTCAGAGGAACAGTCTGTTGTTGTCGAGAGATTGCCGACTCGGGGTCGGATGACTGGATCAGGGGGCAGCCGACTCGGGGTCGGGCTGCGGAGCCGAAGATATCCGACTCGGGGTCGGATTGCTGGATCAAGGGGCAGCCGTAGTCTTCCTGGGCGCGCGTGCCGGTCACGTGGGGCATGGTGGCTAAATTCCCCCGTAACACTTATTTATGTGCCAATATGCATAAACAGAAAGAAAGGCTATTAAATTGCTTTTTACATGGACAAGACAGATGCTATCATGCTCTTCTGATAGCTTCTTTTGATACCTTTAGCAGATCCAACATAATGTGGAAAATATGCATTAAAGCAAGGTGTTGAGCTAATACCAAGTAAACAATATGTTTTCATTTTGCAGACTAAGGTAGCATTGACTTTCAAAACTAATATGCAATAAGAAAGTTACATCATTACGCTATGAAAGATTTATATAAACCTAAATTCTGAATAAAATAATGAATTAGCGGAAAGAAGGATATCACAAGAAAGTATGATTTTTCTATCAAATTGATGTTCAAAAGAAATGTTAACTATCACCAAACTAAGCGGTTTGCTCAACAAGATATGCCTAAGCTCTGATCTTAACTAGCAAGCCTTATTCCATCAACTAGTTGACTATATAGATGAAAGTGATCCACCAAAGCTTGAAAATGTTCAAGAACAACTCTCAAGCTAAAGTCAACCTCCAATCAAATGCTACCAGATAGCTATAATAGTTCAGGCAACAAAGAGGATCACCATGAAATCTAGAAGGCCAATTAGAGGAATTTGAAAGAAAAATATAAAAAACCTACCTACTAGGTCAGTAAGTATTGCAATTTAAGCTTCAAGCAACAAGAAGAAAACCTCCAAGTATCCTCTAGAAATAGAAGCTAGACAAAGATGGAAGTAGAGGATAACATGGGGAACTGTGCAGTCATCTTTCAGCTACGATTAAGTCAAAATTGTCAGATTGAAACACGATCCCCTTGAAGGGTAGTCCAGCAACAAATCTTAAAGTCAAGTAAAAGCTTCAACGGAAAAAATTGCCTTTAGAGAAGGTGCTACCTCATTAATGGAGATTAACTACATGTGTTTATGCTTGTACATGAAGAGATAGCAATAGATAGAGAGAAGGAATAAGGAGAGAGAGGGACAGAAAACAAAATTATGTAGATGGAGCAAAATTGTTAGTATGCCAGCCATGTCACCCAAATACCAATACTACACACCTGAATAACTATACATAAATCCATCAAAAAAATACATGTGGATGTATGTGCACAGTTTCAGAGCTCTTTACATTGCTAATGTGCCTATCTGATGTCATTCTTGTAGATAAGAAAAGAATTTTCATGTCCGTCAGTTAATGGTCTTAAGCATTGGTTTGAATTGATATGATGCCATCATTACTGCTAATGATCATTGTCAAAGAAAGAAGAAAGGCGTATGAAGCAAGAATAAAGGATGATGCAACAGAAGCCATACTTTAGGTGCAGATCCCACTTCAGCTTCATATATAGGAATGTCATTCCTGCTGACGATTATAAAGCATGCCGTGCTTGCCATATGTGTTCAACAGAGACCCGAATATTGACAGCCTGACAAGCATCCAAGTCAGATAAAGGAAAGGACAAATTGAAAGGAGTCAGGAAATTAAGCTATAATGTGAAAAACATCAGCATTTCACTATCTTCTAAAACTCTCCAGCAATGATAGAATTCAACCACTCGAGGAGGGAGAGGTGGGGTTAAGATCAGGATCTCTTCATAAAATTTTATGATACAGAAAGTTGCTACAGTCAACTGCCACATAGAAACAAGGCATATTGAGCGAATAGTTGGATAGTAATAACTTTTTCACAAGATAAAAAGATCTGGGCGGAAAAACAGTTCTAGCTCTGAGATTATACATGATGCAGGTATTTCCAAGCAAACATTCATCGTCATCAGAAGCTTCGAGGAGATCCCTAAATCGGTATATTAACATAGATGACCTAAAAGAAGAAAGAAATATCACATCGACGCATATGATGAAATTAAAAGAGCCGCAAGACTATGAAAGAAGCATCACGGCCGAGAATAGGAAAACCTTTTCTCTTGTTTCTTTGTTTCTTTTTTTTCTTGTTTTTTGCCCTCGCATTACACTAATAAGCGGATGTCTTGGACCGATTTCATTCCCTCATTACGATAAGCCCCTGGTTTCGCCTAAAATTTATGTTTCTAATATGATTATCCAGCCACATGTGGGTGAAATAATACCATAGCATGACAAGATTCAGAACAGATGTCTCTCCTCAATTGGAATCCATAGTTGGGATCGGAGTCCGTTTACGTGTTGGAGAAAATTCGACAGATGTCGCGAAGAACGAGATGAAAGTGAGAGAAGGAAGAAATTAAATATCAGATCTCTTCTGCTGCGAGGTCCGGAGTGGAAGCATACCTGGTTCTGGCGAATTGAATTGATCTTGATCTCTACACGGACAGAGAGAGCGGATTCCGAAAACGCTGGGACTTTTTCTTCTGCCGAATCGAGATCGAACAGCCGAGATTCAGATGATTCCAAAACCCTAAATATAATTAGCAAGAGAAGACCGGAGGGGGGGATGGGCGGGGGGGAGAGAGAGAGAGGAGAGAATTATAAAATGTATAATATATTTTTTTTAAACAAAGCAAAGATTAATTTTAACTTTTTACATTTTTTTCATCTCATATATATACATATATAATAGAAAATTAGCCTCTATCCAAAATTTAAAAAAATTAAAAAACATTGTAAAACCGTCTGAAATATCAACAAAATATAAATACTAAATATGTTAAAAAAATATCTAGATAGGTTAAAAGTAATCTAGATATGTTAAAATTATCTAAATATGTTAAGCATATCAAAATGAGTGGGAGAATTACCGTACAGAAAAAATATTTAAGAAAACTGTATATATCAAAATATATTAGATATCACTTTGCATAGGATAAAAGTATTTAGGAAAGTTATGTTAAAGTTAAGTTCCAAAAAAAAATTTCATAAATATTTTTCTCGAAGCACGCAAAGAAAAAAAATCAAAATAAATTTTGAATTTGAGTAAAAAAATATTTTAGGAAGCAGAAAATTTTTCTCTATACATGTAGAGGGAAAAAATTGAAATAAGTCAAATTTATGTGGGACTCTTCTTAATTATCTTAGAAAAAAATTATTCATCGTTTAGAGCCCATGTGCAAAAAATATAAACTTAGAATTATTTTAGAAAGTTGTTAACTAATTCCATGCATGCCAAAAAAAAATTAAGTAGGAGTTTTTTTAATTATTTTAGAAAAGAATTGGATTCTTTTTAATTATTTTAAGAAACAAATATTGGCCATTTAGAGTCTATACATATATAGGAAAGAAATTCAAATTTAGAGTTATTTTAGAACCCTATTAATTATTTTAAGAATTATTAATTATGAAAACTTTCCTTTCATGAAAATTTTTCTCCGCGCATGTCGGGGAAAAAATTTTCTTTTCTTTTAAGAATATTTCTCTCTATGCACGCAGAGAAAAAAAAATTATAGTAAATTTTAAATTTGATAGGGAAAAATCATATTTAGAAAGACAAAAAAATTTCCTCCATGCACATCATACAAAAATCAAAATAAATTTCCAAATCTAGTGGACTTTCTTAATTATTTTTAAAAATATTGATTGCTGTTTGGAGTCCATCCATATATAGAAAAGACAAATTTAAAGTTATTTTAGAAAATCATTAACTTTTTTTTGCAAAGTTGTATTAAAGTTAATTACAAAAGTTTTTCTTTTAAGAAAATTTTCCTCCACGTGTATGTCTGGAAGGAAAAAAGTTGAAAAAGTATTTTAAGAAATTGTTTAGGATTAATTTAGAAAGCTATTCAGAAACTTGTATTTAGGAGTTACTAAAAACCTTCGGATCCATAAATTGACACCATGTTTAAGATTTATATCTAGATGTTATATAACTTCATGGTAAGTGTTAGAGTAGGAAAATGGATCGCATTCCCTCGAGAGGTATTATCCGTTTTGGGGATGAACTCCCTTCTGGGCCCAGTAGGCTCTTATGGGTCAACGCTCCCCTCACAGCTTTGTCTTTTAAAAAGGCGCCTTTGAAGGAAAGGGGTTGGTCCCTTCTTATAGAGCATAATCATTTCCGTTACTCAACCAATGTGAGACTAAAGTCCCAAATCCCCATTCACTCCCTAACAGTAAGCATACATGTTGCTCGATATTCATGCAGCAAATATCCTACAAATTCATAATTATGAGTTATTAATTATTTTAGATTTATTATAGTTACAAGAACAAATTCTCAAGCTATAAATATTAACATACCATGTCCTATATTTAGGGGTGCAAAAAGGTCGGGTTGATCTTTGACTCGACCTGCTTAAATCCAATCCAACCAGTTTTAAAGGACCCGTGGGGCAGGTTGGGTTCTAAAATTAGACCTATTCCATTTTTTTATTTGGGTTTGAGTTTAGGTTTACTGAATTCCGATCAAACCTACTCCATTGTTTTTTAGATTCATTTTGGATCTGATCCGGACTTGAATATACCATTATGGCCGGCAAACTCCACAGAGGTGTCTCTATTCCGAGTCCTGACCCGGCTTCGGCCATTCACCCATTCCCATTTCTCAATCTCTCTCTCTCTCCTTAGTCTGTTAGTCTCTTAGTCCCAGTCTTGCAATTTCTTTGAAACTCTAAAATCTGGGATTTACCTTTTGATATAGCATTGTATTGTGTTCCATTATATGAGTTTCCAAGAATGGGGCATAAATGCAAATGCCTAAAGATTGATCTTTACCATGAAAAGCCGCTGAATGGATCAGTTTTGAAATCCAAGATGCATGAAATAAATAAAACAATATCATGAATCTTGACTATCAGACTTTTTTGATGTGATGTGGTTTACAATCTCACTGTTATCAAGGAATATAGACCTTAAAGTTGCAGAACTCTACATTTGTATAGATTCTCGAGGATGTTCTTTTCATGTGCCACCAGCTGAAAATGCTACCATGAGACTTGAAGGTTAGAGAATAAGCTAGGAGTCAGTGGTGCGCGGGCGCGCATGTGTGCGTGCATGCGCGCGGTGCGCGTGGGTGGAGGGGGGCACGCGGAGGAGGAATGCAGCCTTAGAGTGGATGGTTAGTGTGAAATAGTGTTGTACCGCCCCCTCGTTCTACCAGCTCCCTTTATTCTGTAGATATTTTATAGAAATAGAGTAAGTGTTTTTTATGAAGAAACTGTATTGGCGGACGGTGTTGAATTAAAAGTACTATGATAGCCAATAATGGAGATAGGTGACTAAAAGAGAACTATGATAGCCAATAATGGAGGTAGGTGACTAAAAGAGAACTACTAATGGAGGTAAAAGAGAACTATGATAGCCAATAATGGAGATAGGCGACTAAAAGATAACTATTTATGAAGGTAAAAGAGAACTATGATAGCCAATAATGGAGATCTTTTTTTTGATGTAATAGGTGACTAAAAGATCACCTCTCAACAGGTAACCAATATAGGTGCCTATATATATGCCATATGCACAATCTTAATCCTAACATAGATATGAATTAGGCCTAACTCGGATCCGAATATTTTGAGTTGGAACTGAGTTATGTATGAACCCGACTCGACCCAAATGAACTCGACCCGAATGATCTTCTATTGGGTTGGATCTGGATCCAGGACCCGAACAAAAAATTAGGTTGGTTCAGAGTCACTTATTATTCAGTCTGACTCGACCATTTGTATATTTATCTATATTGCATGCCAACCTCAAAAGAGAAGGAACTGAAATTTTCTGCATCAAATAAAAAAGATCAGATATCTCGATATCAGCAAATATTGGTTTATCCTACTAGAAAAATTCGATTGTCCTGCGAACAATTTATCTTTTCCATGAGTGCCGATATTTTTCTTAATGAGATATTGGAACTAAAATGATCATTAGTGTTACGGGGGAACTTAGCCACCATGCCCCACGTGACCGGCACGCGCGCCCAGGAAGACTACGGCAGCCCCTTGATCCAGCAATCCGACCCCGAGTCGGACATCTTCGGCTCCGCAGCCCGACCCCGAGTCGGCTGCCCCTTGATCCAGCAATCCGACCCCGAGTCGGACATCTTCGGCTTCGCAGCCCGACCCCGAGTCGGCTGCCCCTTGATCCAGCAATCCGACCCCGAGTCGGACATCTTCGGCTCCGCACCCGACCCCGAGTCGGCTGCCCCTTGATCCAGCAATCCGACCCCGAGTCGGACACCTTCGTCTCTGCAGCCCGACCCCGAGTCGGACATCTCTCGACAACGACAGGCTATTCCCCAGAGGCATGCCGCAGCCTCCTGCTCCACTACTCCCTGCAACGGTTGTATCTGGCGCTGCTCCACGATCCCCTGTAACAGCCGTACAAGGCGGAGCTCCACTACGCCCTGTCATGGCCGTACCCAGCGCTGCCCCACGACGCCCTGTAACGGCCGTGTCAGTGGCAGCTCCATCGTGCCCCACGATGACGAACCCCCCTGAAAGACCCCCCAGCCTGGTATATATGCGGCTGGGGGGAGGAGGGGGGGTAAGCAAGAACTTCCAGAGCATTCTCCTACTTGCTACTATTATCTCTCCTTCTCCTCCAATCTCCTCTGACTTGATCGTCGGAGGGCCCCCACTACCCCAGTGGTGGTGCGAGGCTTGCTTGCAGGTTTTCCGGTGGAAGGTGGAGCGCAATCAACACCAACCAAGGCAACTCAGACGGAATCCCGTTCACACCGCTGTGCCAATCGTTCTCGGTTTGAACCACCAGCAACAGTTGGCGCTAGAAGGAGGGCCCGAATCTCAGAGCGATCGTAATGGCACGGCGAGGTGGTCGTGGAGCTTCCAATGCCTCCGGTCGCGGGGCCTCTCGCGCCTCCGGCCGGGAGGCCGCCGCGTCTCCAACACATTCTCAGCAACACTCCACCATTCCACCCCCCATTCAGATGGTCGAGGCCGCTCAGTTCGACCAGTTAGCCCAGCAGGTTCGCACCCTCGCGGAGGCAGTGCAGAACCTGCAGGGTGTGATGTCTCGGGCGCCGCAGCGGGCCCAGGAGCCGCTGCTCCCTGAGCGCTCACCTGTCCTCCTCAACCCGCGCTCCTTCCTCTCCCATGGGGAGGAGCGCCGGCGCGAGGAAGATTCTCGAGCACGGTCCATTCTGCCGGGACCTTCCCATCGGAGCTGCGCGGGGTACGAGGGGCGGGCTCGGGCGCGTTCCCAGACCCCCCAGTCCTTAAGGAACCCGCGCTCCAGTCGGTCCCCCTCTCGGTGCTCCTTGTCTCCCATCCATCGGTCGCGCTCCCTGGACCGGCGGGTGGACGATCTCCACCGACAACTCCAGGTCCTGAAGGGCCACTCCAAAGATCCCTTCGCCGACTTGGAGATCTCCTCCCAGCCGGCGCTTGCCTCGAGGATCCTGCAGACCCCGAATCCGCCGGGGTTTAAAATGCCGGCGATCGAGCCCTATGACGGGGCGGCGGACCCGCGGGATCACGTCGAGAGTTTCAGGACCCTTATGCTCCTCCACGGAGCATCAGATCCTCTCCTCTGCAAGGCCTTCCCGGCGACCCTCCGTGGCCCGGCAAGGGCGTGGTTCGCCGGCTTGGAGGCTAACTCAATCCAGTCCTTCGACCAGTTTCCTCGCCTCTTCATCACCCATTTCGCCGTCAGTAGCCGGCGGCGACTGGTCTCCGACTCCCTCTTTGATGTTCGGCAAAACGAGGGAGAAAGCTTGCGGGATTATCTTACCCGCTTCAACAAGGCTACGCTGGAAGTCCGGAACCTGAGCCAGGAGGTGGCTCTTTCAGCCCTGAAGCGTGGCTTCCGAAAGGGCAGACTCACCTTCTCCCTGGACAAACGCCTGCCGCGGAGCTTCCCGGAGCTGTTGTCCCGGGCGAACCAGTATGCGGACGCCGAGGAGGCGGCCGCCCACCGGAGCAAGGAGGCCGCCGAGATCCCTCCAAAGCTCGGGAAGAAAAGGCGAAAAGAGGCACGCCAGAGGAGGAGCCCGACGCCTCAACGTCGGCGCAGAAGCCTGTCGCCGGCGAGGAACCACGGCGCCCTACGCCCTCGTTCTCCGCCCCGACGCTTCAACCGGTACACTCCTCTCCTGACTCCCCGGGCCCAGATCCTCATGGAAATCAAGGGGCGGGAGGACCTCCCGGTCCCGAGACAGATGAAGAAGATTCCTGAGAGGAGGCCCTCTCGGGCGTACTGTGAGTACCACCGGGACCACGGCCACGACACCGAAGACTGCTTCCAGCTTCGGGACGAGATCGAGGCTCTCATCCGCCGAGGGCGTCTCGGTCGATATGTGAACGACCGACGTCCCCCCGCAGACCCGCGTCCGGCCGATCCAGCCCCTCAGGAGCCTCGGGAGCAGAATCGACCCATCGCGGGCGTGATCCACACTATCACTGGGGGCTGCCCCCGGCCCGAGAGGAACGCAGGGGGCTCGACTGAAGCGTCAGGGGCAGCCGTCGCAAAGAGGCAGAGGGTCGGTAATGTAATCACTTTTTGTGATGAAGATGTAAAGGAGGTTCAGACCCCCCACGATGACGCCATGGTGATCTCCCTCACTATGGCAAACTATGATGTAAGGCGTGTTCTTGTGGATAGTGGAAGCTCAGCTGATATTTTGTTTTACGAGGCCTTCCAAAAGATGAGCTTGTCCAGACAATTGTTGCACAAAACATCCACCCCCCTCATAGGATTCACTGGTGACGCTATCTCAGCCGAAGGTGTCGTTGAGCTGCCTGTGACTGCGGGCGTTGCACCCGCAGAAGCCACGGTGCGGCTCGGGTTCTTGGTCGTCCGTGTTCCCTCGGCCTACAACGCTATCCTCGGACGACCCGGACTGAACGCCCTTCGCGCGGTGGTCTCTACGTACCACTTGCTCATGCGGTTCCCCACGGCGGCCGGGATTGGAGAGGTCCGAGGTGACCAACCGACCGCAAGGCAATATTTCCTAGCAACTCTCAAAGGGAAGAAGCCCGTGGAAGCCTTAAGCGTCGAGTCCCTCGACGCCAGAGACGAGGTGGCCTTGCGGCACGGGGAGCCGGCCGAGGGTGTGATCGAAGTTCCCCTCGAGGAAGGTCGCCCGGACAGGACGATCCGGGTCGGCGCCAATCTCGACCTGGGAGCTCGGGCCCGGTTGGTGGAATTCCTCCGAGCCAATGTCGATGTGTTTGCCTGGTCGGCGGTCGATGTACCTGGGATCGACCCGGAGGTCATTTCTCACGCCCTCAACGTCGACCCGACCCACCGACCGGTAAAACAGAAGAAGAGACACTGTGCCCTGGATCGGATCCGAGTGGTCGACCAGGAGGTAGACAAACTCTTGGAGGCAGGATTCATAAGGGAGGTCAGCTACCCTGAATGGCTGGCAAATGTCGTACTTGTCCGGAAGGCGAGCGGAAAGTGGAGGATGTGCGTCAACTACACCGACCTGAACAAGGCATGCCCCAAGGATAGCTTTCCGCTTCCGCGGATAGACCAACTGGTCGACGCGACTTCCGGATATCAGCTGCTGTCTTTCATGGACGCCTTCTCCGGCTACAACCAGATAATGATGGCTCCACAGGACGAGGAGAAAACTGCCTTTATAACAGACCGGGGGCTGTACTGTTACAAGGTAATGCCCTTCGGTTTGAAGAATGCTGGCGCCACTTACCAGCGCCTCGTCAACAAAATCTTCAAAGAGCAAATCGGCCGGAACATGGAGGTGTACGTGGACGATATGCTGGTGAAGAGCCGCCATGCAGACCAGCACATCACGGATCTGGAGGAGACTTTCGCCACCTTGCGGAAGTTTCACATGAAGCTGAACCCAGCGAAGTGCGCCTTTGGCGCTTCGGCCGGGAGGTTCCTCGGTTTCATTGTCAACCAGCAGGGGATCGAAGCTAACCTGGACAAAATCAAGGCCATCCAAGATATGTCCCCTCCGACCAAAGTGAAGGAGGTTCAGGAGCTCGCTGGGAGGGTCGCCGCGCTCGGACGATTTGTGGCAAAATCGGCCGAACGCTGCCAACCTTTCTTCAAGGTGTTGAAACGCCCGAAAGACTTCCTCTGGACGGCCGAATGTCAAGCAGCATTCGACCAGCTCAAGGAATACTTGGCGTCTCCTCCCCTGCTGTCCAAGCCGCAAGAAGGGGAGATGCTCTACCTCTATCTGGCGGTCTCCCCAACCGCAGTCAGTGCGGTACTGGTTCGGGAAGAGGCAAAGCTCTAGAAGCCTGTGTACTACATCAGCCGGGTCCTACGGGATGCCGAGACGCGGTATACGAAGGCTGAAAAGATCGCCTTCGCGCTGCTGACCGCGACCAGGAGGCTTCGTCCCTACTTCCAGGCCCATTCTGTCACCCTCTTGACCGATCAACCGCTGCGGCAGATCCTCAGCAATCCTGAGAATGCGGGACGGCTGGTGAAGTGGGCAGTAGAACTTGGTGAGTTCGACATCCGCTACCAGCCCCGACCTGCCATCAAGGCCCAAGCGCTCGCGGATTTCCTCGCTGAGTGCACGGTGCAGGAGGCGGAACCTAGGTCGCCGGAAACACCCAGCCTCGACCTCCCGATTTGGACGCTTCACATCGATGGGTCGTCGAACCCCGAAGGTGGAGGGGCCGGGCTGGTCCTCACCAGCCCTGATGGAGTGATAGCCGAGTATGCCTTGAGGTTCGGATTTCCAGTGACCAACAACGAGGCGGAGTACGAGGCCCTAGTCACGGGACTCAAACTCACCAAGGAGCTCGGCATCCGGCGCCTGAAGGTCTTCACCGACTCCCAGCTGGTGGTCGGGCAGGTCCGTGGGGAGTTCGAAGCCCGGAACCCGACCATGCAGAATTACGTCCGGAAGGTGCAAGCACTCATTCCCGACCTCGGTAGTGTCAACATCCAGCAGGTCCCAAGAAGTGAAAATGCCAGGGCCGACAGGTTGTCCCGCTTAGTGAGCGCAGACGCGCACAACTTATCGAGGGCGATCTACCTGGAGACCCTGGATGCCCCGAGCATCGGCGAGGCTGGAGCGGTGATGGCGATTGATCCGGAGCCGTCTTGGATGGACCCGCTCGTCGCCTACCTCGCCGAAGGGATCCTCCCTGAAGACGAAGATCAAGCTCGGCGACTTGTTATGAAGTCCGCCCACTACGTACTCTATGAAGGGAGGCTGTATCGGACCTCGTTCACCGCCCCCCTCTTAAAGTGCCTCCGCCCCTCGGAAGCGGCCTACGTCCTCGGCGAAGTCCACGAAGGCGTTTGCGGATCACACTTGGGGGCTAGGTCCTTGGCGCACAAGATCATGAGGCAAGGCTATTATTGGCCTACCTTGTTGGAGGACTCAAAGGATCATGTACGGAAATGCGACGCCTGCCAGCGCCACGCCAACGTCCAGAGAGTCCCTTCTGTCCCCTTGGCACCAATCACTGCACCCTGGCCCTTCGCCCAGTGGGGAATGGATATCCTCGGACCATTCCCCGTCGCTTCAGCTCAGCGGAAATTTTTGATTGTTGCAATCGACTACTTCACCAAGTGGGTGGAGGCAGAGCCGCTGGCCACTATCACGGAGGCGCAAGTCCGGAAGTTCGTGAAGAAGAACATCATTGTCCGATTTGGGGTACCTCGGGTCCTCATCTCGGATAATGGCCGACAGTTCGACAACAAGCATTTCCGTGACTTCTGCGAAGAGTTCGGGATCGAGCATCGGTTCACATCTGTGTCGCATCCCCAAACCAACGGCGAGGCCGAGGTCACAAATCGGACAATCCTCCAAGGAATCAAAGCGCGAATCGGTCGGACGGGGCAAGCTTGGGTCGAAGAACTCGAGAATGTCCTTTGGGCGTATCGGACCACGCATCGGACCCCTACCGGGGAGACGCCTTTCAGCCTAACCTATGGCACGAAAGCCGTTGTCCCCGTGGAGCTCGGACTCCCCTCACCTCGGGTGGCCGCGCACCGACCCGAGGCCAATTCGGAGCAACTCCGAGGGAACCTGGATCTCTTGGAAGAAGCGAGGGAAATGGCGCAGGTTCGGATGGCGATATATCAGCGGAGGGTGGCCCGATATTACAACTCCAAGGTCCGACCGAAGCTTTTCAGAATCGGAGATCTGGTGCTAAGGCGAGCTAAAGCATCTCAACCTGCGGAAGGTGGGAAGCTAGCGCCAAATTGGGAAGGCCCGTATAGGGTTCGCTGGGTAAACCGACCTGGCTCCTACCAGTTGGAGGCCCTAGATGGTCGAGAAATTCCAAGGAGCTGGAATTCTGCTAACCTGCGGATGTATTACCAGTAGAACGACAATGCCAGAAAGACAGTTCGAAAATGTATAACACTTTTCATTTTAATAATTTCTGGTTACAACGGCGTGCTCGTATGATTACAAGGAATTCCCAGAGGGGAATTAGGGTGTAAAGAAAGTAAAGAAGAGGTGGAGACTCCGAGGAGCTGGAGATCTGGGATCCCGAAACCTCCATCCGAAGCGGCTGCAATCCCACCGGAAGTGGGTGCTTCCAACCGGAGGCGCCATCGACGTCCCGCGAAAAAGACGAAGAGCCAGCGCGGATGAAGAAGAAGTGGACGAAGGAGAAGTCCACACTGCTCCTACCCAGAGGCGCCATCCACGCCTCACGAAAAAGACGAGGAGCCGCCGCAGACGAAGCTCCCGCTGCCTCCAGGGGAACGCCACCTCCAAGGGATATTCCGGTCCTCCCCAGTGTTAGGGGAGAGAAGGAATACAAGGGAGAAAAGCATATGGAGGCGCGGTCCCGGATCAAGCGCCTGGTGCGGAGCTCAATCGGGAGGCCGAACTTCAAGGAGGGGAGACGTGATCCCGGATGAAACGCCTAGAGCGGAGTTCCGCCGGGAAGAACCTCCTTGTTGATCCCAGATGAAACGGCTAGTTGGCGGAAGTCGCGAAGGGCGCGCCTCCCGTTCCTTCGGTAGGGGTCTTTCAACCATGCGCCGGAGAGGAGGCCCACGATCCATGGCAACCTGAACAGCTCCGGCTTGGCAGGCTCCATCGCACCTGCACCTATATTTATAGCCAAACTGCGGCCCCCCGGTCGTTCCGATGCGGGTGGCTCCAATAAATGCGGGCGCATTGAATTCGGAGCCGATCCGGCTCTCGAGGCGTATCTTCCCGCGATTTCCTAAGCGTTATTCTCCTTAATCGCATTCTTTGTGCAGGACACTCCGGGTGGCCTGTACCCCTAGGTCCACATATCTCCGCTCGCGCCCAGGCCGCATCCGCCTCGAAGAACGCGCGTATCGCGGCCGCTTAACTGACACTCCTCGCAAGCAGCAACTGGCGATCCAATTTCCTAGGTAACCCCTCAATTAGCATTTAATGCCCATCTGGTGTTCCCCAGGCGACGCTTGGAGAGGAGGAGAAACACGATCGCAGCTGGCCACGGAGAAATCCCGTCGGGCGGCAAGCGACAGGCGCACGACCAGCGAGCGGAATTTCCCGAGGCTCGGCCCTCGGATGCTAGGCTAACCCGATGATCATCCCGGGAGCAGACTAGCCTGAAGCCCCGACCGGTCGCCTCGGCTTGCGCCAGCCTTGGCCGACCAACGAGCGGAATTTTCCGAGGCTCGACCCTCGGATGCCAGGCTAACCCGATGATCATCCCGGGAGCAGACTAGCCTGAAGCCCCGACCGGTCGCCTCGGCTTGCGCCAGCCTTGGCCGACCAACGAGCGGAATTTCCCGAGGCTCGGCCCTCGGATGCCAGGCTAACCCGATGATCATCTCGGGAGCAGACTAGCCTGAAGCCCCGACCGGTCGCCTCGGCTTGCGCCAGCCTTGGCCGACCAACGAGCGGAATTTCCCGAGGCTCGGCCCTCGGATGCCAGGCTAACCCGATGATCATCCCGGGAGCAGACTAGCCTGAAGCCCCGACCGGTCGCCTCGGCTTGCGCCAGCCTTGGCCGACCAACGAGCGGAATTTCCCGAGGCTCGGCCCTCGGATGCCAGGCTAACCCGATGATCATCCCGGGAGCAGACTAGCCTGAAGCCCCGACCGGTCGCCTCGGCTTGCGCCAGCCTTGGCCGACCAACGATCGGAATTTTCCGAGGCTCGGCCCTCGGATGCCAGGCTAACCCGATGATCATCCCGGGAGCAGACTAGCCTGAAGCCCCGACCGGTCGCCTCGGCTTGCGCCAGTCTTGGCCGACCAACGAGCGGAATTTCCCGAGGCTCGGCCCTCGGATGCCAGGCTAACCCGATGATCATCCCGGGAGTAGACTAGCCTGAAGCCCCGACCGGTCGCCTCGGCTTGCGCCAGCCTTGGCCGACCAACAAGCGGAATTTCCCGAGGCTCGGCCCTCGGATGCCAGGCTAACCCGATGATCATCCCGGGAGCAGACTAGCCTGAAGCCCCGACCGGTCGCCTCGGCTTGCGCCAGCCTTGGCCGACCAACGAGCGGAATTTCCCGAGGCTCGGCCCTCGGATGCCAGGCTAACCCAATGATCATCCCGGGAGCAGACTAGCCTGAAGCCCCGACCGGTCGCCTCGGCTTGCGCCAGCCTTGGCCGACCAACGAGCGGAATTTCCCGAGGCTCGGCCCTCGGATGCCAGGCTAACCCGATGATCATCCCGGGAGCAGACTAGCCTGAAGCCCCGACCGGTCGCCTCGGCTTGCGCCAGCCTTGGCCGACCAACGAGCGGAATTTTCCGAGGCTCGGCCCTCGGATGCCAGGCTAACCCGATGATCATCCCGGGAGCAGACTAGCCTGAAGCCCCGATCGGTCGCCTCGGCTTGCGCCAGCCTTGGCCGACCAACGAGCGGAATTTTCCGAGGCTCGGCCCTCGGATGCTAGGCTAACCCGATGATCATCCCGGGAGCAGACTAGCCTGAAGCCCCGACCGGTCGCCTCGGCTTGCGCCAGCCTTGGCCGACCAACGAGCGGAATTTCTCGAGGCTCGGCCCTAGGATGCCAGGCTAACCCGATGATCATCCCGGGAGCAGACTAGCCTGAAGCCCCGACCGGTCGCCTCGGCTTGCGCCAGCCTTGGCCGACCAACGAGCGGAATTTTCCGAGGCCTGGCCCTCGGATGCCAGGCTAACCCGATGATCATCCCGGGAGCAGACTAGCCTGAAGCCCCGACCGGTCGCCTCGGCTTGCGCCAGCCTTGGCCGACCAACGAGCCTTGGCCTTGCCCTCGGATGCCTGGCCTAGTGCCGGAAGAAGTTCCTGAGGCCTAACCCTCGGATGCCTGGCTTAGCGCCGGAAGAATTTCCTGAGGCCTAACCCTCGGATGCCTGGCCTAGTGCCGGAAGAATTTTCTGAGGCCTAACCCTCGGATGCCTGGCCTAGTGCCGGAAGAATTTCCTGAGGCCTAACCCTCGGATGCCCGGCTTAGCGCCGGAAGAAGTTCCTGAGGCCTAACCCTCGGATGCCTGGCCTAGTGCCGGAAGAATTTCCTGAGGCCTAACCCTCGGATGCCCGGCCTAGTGCCGGAAGAATTTCCTGAGGCCTAACCCTCGGATGCCCGGCCTAGTGCCGGAAGAATTTCCTGAGGCCTAACCCTCGGATGCCTGGCCTAGTGCCGGAAGAATTTCCTGAGGCCTAACCCTCGGATGCCCGGCTTAGCGCCGGAAGAAGTTCCTGAGGCCTAACCCTCGGATGCCTGGCCTAGTGCCGGAAGAATTTCCTGAGGCCTAACCCTCGGATGCCTGGCCTAGCGCCAAAAAAAATTTTCTGAGGCCTAACCCTCGGATGCCTGGCTTAGCGCCGGAAGAAGTTCCTGAGGCCTAACCCTCGGATGCCTGGCCTAGCGCCAGAAAAATTTCCTGAGGCCTAACCCTCGGATGCCTGGCTTAGCGCCGGAAGAAGTTCCTGAGGCCTAACCCTCGGATGCATGGCGTAGCGCTGGAAGAATTTCCTGAGGCCTAACCCTCAGATACCTGGCCTAGCGCCAGAAGAACTTCAAGAGTCGGGAGTCAGCGAGACGCTACCAAGAGTTAAAAAGAAGAAGGACGAAAGTGAAATGAAGAAACTCTATTTGCACCATACGCCATAAAGAAGGCGGGGAGCTCGAAGCGCGCGCGCCTCTCCGAGGGATGGCGGCAATCACGAAGCATCACTCCCTTCACCCGTTCCCCTTCTGGTTCCAGGCTCGGAAGTGGGGGGCTACTATTACGGGGGAACTTAGCCACCATGCCCCACGTGACCGGCACGCGCGCCCAGGAAGACTACGGCAGCCCCTTGATCCAGCAATCCGACCCCGAGTCGGACATCTTCGGCTCCGCAGCCCGACCCCGAGTCGGCTGCCCCTTGATCCAGCAATCCGACCCCGAGTCGGACATCTTCGGCTCCGCAGCCCGACCCCGAGTCGGCTGCCCCTTGATCCAGCAATCCGACCCCGAGTCGGACATCTTCGGCTCCGCAGCCCGACCCCGAGTCGGCTGCCCCTTGATCCAGCAATCCGACCCCGAGTCGGACACCTTCGTCTCCGCAGCCCGACCCCGAGTCGGACATCTCTCGACAACGACAGGCTATTCCCCAGAGTTATGCCGCAGCCTCCTGCTCCACTACTCCCTGCAACGGTTGTATCTGGCGCTGCTCCACGATCCCCTGTAACAGCCGTACAAGGCGGAGCTCCACTACGCCCTGTCATGGCCGTACCCAGCGCTGCCCCACGACGCCCTGTAACGGCCGTGTCAGTGGCAGCTCCATCGTGCCCCACGATGACGAACCTCCCTGAAAGACCCCCCAGCCTGGTATATATGCGGCTGGGGGGAGGAGGGGGGGTAAGCAAGAACTTCCAGAGAATTCTCCTACTTGCTACTATTATCTCTCCTTCTCCTCCAATCTCCTCTGACTTGATCGTCGGAGGGCCCCCACTACCCCAGTGGTGGTGCGAGGCTTGCTTGCAGGTTTTCCGGTGGAAGGTGGAGCGCAATCAACACCAACCAAGGCAACTCAGACGGAATCCCGTTCACACCGCTGTGCCAATCGTTCTCGGTTTGGACCACCAGCAACAATTAGCATTCTAATTATAATTTATTTTCTGTTCTATTTTTTTAAAAAATATTTATTATTTTATTATATAAATTTATATTTATATTTTAAATATCGCATAGGCCGGGTATCTTTTTCATGTTTTCAGAGCGACTCCAACCCGGCATCCAAATCTAGGAAACCAAACTAAAATTCGGATGTTAAATGGGCCCTGTCACGACATATCAGTTTGAGAGCCCTCATGTATGAAGTCGGCAAAATCTGCTTGCCGGTTTCGCTTATAGCTACTCCGGTTTTTTCTTTTTAATGCACTTGGGGGAAGGAATCCTTCAGATAAGGGGAGTATAGCTAGTCCTGAGTTTGGTTCTTGAAGTCTTGCGTGCAGGAAACGTAAGGAGTGCCTTATCGAAATGTTGGAGTGACTTTATCAAGGCGATGCGAACGCATAGAAATGGATAAACGTTTACGGAGGTACCTGCCTGCTGCAGATACCCGCATTTCGTGGAAACGAAACAAAAGGTGTGCAAGAATCAGCCTTGGGAGGTAATTGTCCATTTTCTTTTCTTCGAGGAAAGGCGGAAAAAAAACGGAGAGCCTAATTCAGATGGGCATTCAGTCATCCATTCCATCTAATCCATGATTCGTGATACTCTCTGGCTGGCCAAGTTGCATTCAAAAATCCAAAGCAAAAAGAAAAAGCATTCAAAAATTCAAGATTATATTTGAAGAAACCCAAAGAACATCATTATATTGTGAAGCATTTGCTAACAGTAGTCGGGGCACTGATCTTGGTACATGGATGGCGGCCAGGTATCGCTGGATGCTAATTTTATATGTGCTATCGTGACCTCTTTTAGGACTCATTTGGTTGGCATGATGATTTTTATCTCGCAAATATATTTTATTAAAAAGTTGATATACCGAAAAATAATTTTTACATTTTTGTTAATTATAAAAAATAATTAAAACATATGCTATGCTTTTAAATGAAAAAAATATTTTATTTTATTTAAAAGCTTAATTTTTTATTAAAAATTATTTTAATTTTTAACAAATATATTTTTTTTTTCATGGTCCATGGATCCGTAGAACGCGAGTGCATCCAAATAAGTGATGGTAAGAATATTTTAATATTTTTAGGCTACTATGCAATGGACACGTGACATCAACTATTAAGATAGTGTCGGCTAGCATGCTAAGTTTAAAAATCCAACTAAAGATTTTTAAGAAAGGAAGAGAAGAGGAAAGGGGTGCCAAAGATTGCCGGTGGCACGCGCTTGCGAGGAAGGGCGCTCGTCGCTGCCGAGCCTGGCAAATTGGAGGGACACGCGGTGCGTCTTGGAAGATGATGCGAGGGTGATGCGCGCAGCGGAGCAGCCCCGAATCTGGAGCGTCGTAATCAAATCCCAACCACGGTTGTACTTGCAGCTGACAGCACGTTTTTTTCTCCCTCCCTCCCTCCTTTTCTCTCTCTCTCTCTCCGCGCCTCCTCCGCCCCAGTTGGGCGGTAGCAGCCTCGAAATCGGACAAAACGGAAAAAAAAAAAAACTGCAGGCGAGAGCAGAGAGTCGGAGATGATGATGGAGATGGTCGATGATTTGTGGGGGAGGAGGAGGACATCATCTCGATCCATTGCTGTGATGCTTTTCCTTTTGGTCCTCCTCCTCCTCCTCCTCCATTGCTCCTCCTCCTCGTCTCCATCTCAAGTCCTCCCTCCTCTGATCATCCAGCAGCTCCCCCGCTCTTCGTCCAGCAACAGTACAGGGGCGGCCGTGGTCGTGTCCGTGGATGATTTCGGAGCAAAAGGGGATGGCTGTACTGATGATACCAAGGTACCCCCTCAATTCCCCTTTCCCTTTTTCTTTTGTTTTGCCCCATCTTATCTACTAATTATGGAGAAAAATCAGCGACTCATGGTATTGGATGATGATGATGGGATATTTTGATGCTAGTCACGTTAGTTAATAGGAGGCTGCTCCAGCTGCCTACGTCTTTTTGCGCAAGAATCTGCTGGAAGAGCAGCGGACCGATTAGATTAGCAAGAAAGAGACGACCAAAACGGGGAGAAATCCTCGTTCTCTATTTATCTTTCGCTCTTATTCTCCTGAATAAATGGTTCTCGAGCGGGGACATCTTAAATTTCTCGCTGTCATGACGTTCATACCGAACAGAACCCATGTACTTCGGATAATTTGGACAGGTCTTACCGTAACCAGATATCCTTGTGTTGAGAAGGAGGTTGGCGGCAATGACATGCAGACGTCGTGTGCCTGATTTATTTACAGATGATGACAGCTCCAGTGTGGAGCCCTCATCTTTAGTTTGCTTGCTTCATTGATACTCTTAGCCCTTTATGATTCATGTTCATGTAGTTTTTTCTTGTGCACGCCGTGCATTAATTGCAGGTACATTGTTCATAGCAAGCTAATGATAGAGGAAACTTTCTATACCCCTATACTGAATATAAATAACAATTGCTGAGCTATGAAATTTTAATTGTGCGTTAAACGAATGAAGGTTCTGATGAATATTATTTTATCAGGCTTTTAAAGATGCTTGGGAGTTTGCCTGTTTATCACCATTAAGATCCATCCTTCAAATTCCAGCAGAAAATGTATATTTGGTCAGTCCAATCAAATTTGCTGGACCTTGTAAAGCAAAGCTGACATTGTTGGTATGCCTTTCTAAACTTTTAAAGTGGCATTTGCTATACAAGACACACTCGACAAATCTCCTATTTCCCCTCTTTCCGAAATGTAATATTGTCTCTTTTCCTGCTTATTATCCTAGAGCTGCCATGTGAATAGGTTTCAGGAACTATCATTGCTCCATCAGATCCTGATATCTGGCAGGGGCTGGATCCTCAAAAATGGCTATACTTCCATGGAGTAAGACAGCTGGTGTTAGGAGGTGGAGGGACTATCAATGGCATGGGACAGGAATGGTGGGCACGGTCTTGCAAGAGAAATGCAACGAATGTAATGTTCTAATTACCCGGAATATGTTTCTGCATGTATGTCTGTTGAATGCTTGTGCATGCATGTCTGTGCGTGAGAGTGCGCACTTGAAATAACAAAATCTGATGTTGTCTTAATTTGTCATTTGCAGCCGTGCCGACACGCCCCTACGGTTAGTGCCCCTTCTATATCAAAACAGATAGCCTAATTCTGGTGCTTTCTTGGTATGCCCGTAATCAAAATGGATAGCCTAATTCTGATGCAGGCAGTAACTTTTCATCGGAGCAAGCATCTTACCGTCCATGACCTGACTCTGATGAATAGTCAGCAGATGCATATGGCGTTCAACACATGTTCTCATGTTCGAGCATCTCGTTTGCGAGTGGTTGCACCTGCTGAGAGCCCCAACACTGATGGAATTCATATAAGTGCATCAGTCTCTGTTGTGGTGGAAGATAGTATAATTAGAACAGGTCTGTAGCACTACGACATCTAGTTACCTATTCAGCTAAGCTTGAGTCATGATTGTCTCTTAGTAGCTTCCAATATTTTTTTGAGAATAATGGCAGGGAAAGTCCCTTCCAATAACACAAGATGATTTTTAGCGTATTTCACAACTTCACATTCCTGTTTCTTTCAAATGGTGTTCAGGTGCTATCATCACAATACAAATATTTAAATATAAGGTGAATGATTTACTTTTAAGTAGTCGATGTGTCTCCCTGTCTATTGGATCAAACTTTCTGCACATTTGAACCGTGTACAAATGATCGGCTTATTGTTTTGTTTCTTCTAGAAACAAGTATCCTACTTACTTTTGAGTTTACATATATGTGTCATTCTTTTTTTTAGCACTTGATTAACGCGCATCACATATTCATGTATCTCATATTCAAGTCGAACACTTTATTATTTAAGAAACTTCTACACTAAGAAGAAAAGGTCTTCTTGTTATATTCTAAGCTCTAATTATGCTTAAAGTAGTTCTCGTATCGTCTTACCAATTATATACAGTGCCGGCTACTATATATGACTTATATATTCCTCTCTTGAAGATGGTCTATTGCTGTCAAAACATAGTTGTTCAATAGCAATTTTCTGGCAATATCCTTAGCAAATGCACATCGAAGGCTATATACTTTGGTTAGGTACTCAAAAACCGTGCTTAGCTAATTGAATTTTTACAACTCAGGTCTGGGCACTGAATTAAGATAAACGAAACCTGAAAGCTCAACTGACTTCTGAATGAGCGAGCAAGTATGAAGCAACGTTTTTACCAAAAAAAAATCTGTCGTATGACCGAATTACAAAGAACAGACTAGGTTGTCCTACTAAATCAAAAATAGAGTTAGTATTCAAAGTTAAGCCAGTTCGGTACTAAGCACAGCTAACAATTGACTACATGTAAGTTGACTAATACAAAAGCTACCTTGAACATTGTGTTTTCTTCCAGTTGGAGCTTTACTGTCCCTTGCCTCACTGACTTATTTTCATGTCTTTCATCTATCCCTTTTATTTTACATGCTGCGCTTGTTCAATGTTTATGTTGTGTCCTTTCAGGAGATGACTGCATATCTATAGTCAGCAATTCTTCTGATATCCTAGTCAAAAACATCGTCTGCGGACCTGGTCATGGAATAAGGTAATAACACTCAAAAACTCTTAATTGGTCAAATGGAGAAATATTGTAATAACAATGAGATCTGTCCTGCTCTTTCCCTATTAGTATTGGAAGCTTGGGCAAATCAATGACATATGCTCGAGTGGACAATATTCTAGTGGATGGATGCCTGATTACCAACACTGAAAATGGAGTAAGGATCAAGACATGGCAGGTAACTCTCTGGTCCTAGACCCGCATATAAACATATACGTATCATGGGGTCTCATTTGGTTTTGCTGTATGAACCACAACTGTGTCAGGGAGGCAGTGGCTGTGCCCGCAAAATAATTTTCCAGAACATTTTGATGAAGAACGTCTCAAACCCAATAATCATTGACCAGTACTACTGCGACTCGTCCCACCCATGTAAAAACCAGGTATGGGTATGGATATGCATCCATTCTATCTGCTCATCTTGGCTCCAAAGAAAATCAATCTTTTTTGTTGGCCATGCAATTGCAGACATCAGCTGTGAAGGTGGATGAGATTTCTTTCATTGACATAAAGGGAAGTTCAGCAACAGAGCATGCGATTAAGTTTGCTTGCAGCGACACATTTCCATGCGCGAAAATATTTCTGAAAGACATTCATTTGTCCTTGGAGTCTGGGGGGAATGCTACCTCGTATTGCTGGAAGGCATCAGGCTTCGCCTCTGATTCGGTGTATCCACCCTCTTGTCTGTCAAGATCTGACCAGCACGCGAACCATGTTATCAATCCATGTGTTACTTCAAGTACAAGGAAGCTCGACTCATAGAATTGTAGTTGATGTCCTTGCTTTACTTGTACCTTATGTGTACAAGGCACGCATTGGTGGGGACACCAGTATCAGACCGCCTGTTACGCGGAGCCACGATCGTTGCAGGAGGATGATCTAGCCATTTTCGTTGTAGCTGAATTGATTTTATGTTATTTTATTTTGTTTTATTTTATGTTGATTGGGCTTGTTTGCATATTATCATTTGAGAGCCTTTATGGGATTTTTTTTGGGGGGTCTTTTTGTTATTTCTTGGCCTTATATATATGGATCTATGCACTTGTTTAGAGTTATTGAATAATTGAATGAAAATAGCCTCTTTTTCTCTGAAATTCTGGTGCGAAGCTATGGCCAGAGTCAGATGAGAAGTCTGGTTTTTCTTCTTTTCCCTCCTCTTCTCTTCTTCTTCCTTCTTCTCTCTCCTTCCTATAGTTGTCCTGTATTCATGGATGGTTGTGATTCCCCCTACTCTTCTTCTTCTTCTTTGTGGTACATTTCCCCCGCCCTCCCTTTTAACGAAGAAAGTTCTGATTCCAGAGTTAATCGTGCCCTCCCACTAGCGCTAGTTGCACTACTCTAAGGCGAAGCAGCAGCAGCGCAAACGTATTTAGCAGAGAAGCGCCAGTAGAGGAGCCTCGCAGCCACACCTGGCAACATAATTAACGTCGTAATTAGGCAGGGCTTGGCGTACTTGGGGCCTCAGTCTGGGGTTTATGCGTACTATATGATAGATATTGAGATGTTTAAGATAGAAATCACCAATAAATATATGCTCTCATGCGATATTTTTCACCTTGACCAACAAGCAAGCATCAGAACTTGCTTCAACTTTTAGTTATAAGGAAAAGGGTTTACTTCAAAAAATAATAATAAAAAAAGGCAGGTCCCTGGAGGACCAACCGTGCAGGAATGTCCGGTCCTTTTACAAGAAAAATAGGACATGTCCCTGGGATAGCTTACCATAAAATTTCAGCACATCCGAATTCATCAAAGCTTTAAAACAAGGTGCTAGAAGTCTGTCATCCGGTAGCTATCTAGCCTGAGAAAAAGTACAAATCAAAGAAAAGAAATATGTAATATGTTCCACGATGTAATATGGCTCAAAGAAGGGAATTACGTGAAGGCCTTCATAATCACATCCACAATGTCATATGTTCATTAAGAACAGAAACCTCTTGCGACTTTTGACCCAATAAAATAAAAGAACAAACTTGATTACAGCATGAGGTTCCAAATACAGCAATTGCCAGAGCTCCCTGTCAATCGTTCATCGTCTATTCCTTGCACGTTGCAGTTCCATACATCAGAATCTGAAACAATCAGAATCTGAAACAAGATATACAAAACAAAGGATCCACAGAAAGCATTTGGAAGCAGATAGCTTCGTGTGGTCGATTTCATTTAATTGCATGCTGATGAACAGAGAATAAGCTCGATCGGCAAAACTGCCTGCATTGGCATGTCATGAACAGGTGACAAAGAAATCTCCCAAAATAAAATTGGAAAAAAATAAAACTTATAACCCACTCCATAAGCCCTCTGGTGCGTTTTCACCACATACATTTTCTTAGCAGAACATCAACTATTAGAAATAATGTCCGCAGAACGTGCCCGAGAGCACTGACAGCTCTTGTTGGTCAAAATTAACTTTCTTGCCGTATAAAGATTTCAACTAGCGTACACCAAGCTGTGGGCATCCTACGGGTAGCGGCAAATCTAAATTCTCAACAGCCCTGAATGTTCTTGGCACCATCTTGTCGACATAAAGCATGCCATCCAGGTGATCACATTCATGTTGTAATATGCGTGCTTGCCAGCCAGTAGCATCTACCCTGATGGGGCGCCCGTCACGGCCCAAACCTGTTACTTCAACCTCAAGGTAGCGCTCAACCACTGCTCTAAATCCATCAACACTGAGAGAAGAGAATTAAATAAGATATACTGTTCAATGCAGCTAACCTACCTTGTGGTTGCAGTTACAGTAAGTAGAAAAAATAATACAACAGATTGGCATCAAAGACTATTTATCTATACCTAGTTGATACTCTCGTAGGAAAATTAAATCTCTAGTCGAACTATTTGACACGAATGCGAACAAGGACCATACAGGACATTCACAGAAATCAGTACATTTTTGAGAGAAAGGGATGAAGCCCCGCCCCACAATTTAATTATTCAGACCCAAAAATTTGGACATGAACCATCCAAGATTCGAATCCAGAATCACTAATGCTAGATAGAGGGGCATGACCATTAGGACAAACCCCAATTCACCATGGAAGTCCTTATGTTAAGGGGATTCCTCTTTGGTAACAAAACCAAGAGAGCATGCCCTGCTCTGTTGTTTGCATTGTTCTGAAGCACCCCTACTTAACCTAAGAGGCTGTTTGGAGCCCTATAGGTGGGGGTGCAGTGTGGCTCAAGCTACAATGCAACTTGAGCTGCATATAGTCTACCCTCAGTAGCTTCATTACTCTTGTTTAGAAATAAAAGGAAAGGGTGAAGGGGAGAGAGGGAGGAGGATAAGATAGAATAAGGACTGGAGCCAGCATGCTGCAGAGGGTGCGGACAAGCATGTCAACATGATTCTGGTCAGGGAGTGCAGAGAGGACAAAGTCAGAGGCCTTGAGGTCACCGACCTCGTCAAGGAGGAGGTCTTGTAGCTTGAGGTTATGAGCAATGTTGAGGGTGGTGCATTCCTTAACTCTCAACCTCACTAATGCCGCTGCCTTCATCTCTGACCCCTCCCTCTCTAGCTCTGACCGTGCAATCCTCACCGCCCACCTCGACTCCGACATTGTCTTTCTCAATGCTTGCAACGTAGTTGTTGCCCACATCGATTGTATGAGGATCCATGCAGGTGTGTGTTTAGTTCAACATCGGTTACGTAATAAGTAGATCTTAGGTTTGTATACAAAGTAGATCCTAAGTTGTTGCAAATCGTATCAGAGCAGATCCAGTCTATGACTCATGTGGACGAAGGAACACTACAACACAAGCTCTTTTGGGATTGAACATAGGCCAATCATGGTATCTATCAAGGAATGTTGAACTGGTCCGTACCAGCCGGTTTAGTCCGTACCGAACCGGTCCGGTCTCTGACCAGTCCGGTTCGGCCTTAAAAAATAGTTCCGGTCCGAAGCGGTACCGGGCTAGAACTGGTCTAAACCGGCCGGTACTAGTTGCATATCGGACCGAACCGGACGGTTCCGTCCCGTATGGCTAGGAACCAGACGGTTGTTAGAAGTATGCCCTAGAAGCCAATTTGGCTGACGCATTATTTTATTCTGGGATATAAATTTGTACTTGACCTAATAATGAATTTATTAGAATGGGCATTCTTTTCATTCATGTTCTTATGTGTCCATGAATCGTCCAAGAAATTAATAAGATGATGACGCATATTCTCAAGAGTTGAGAATTTGAGGCATGTGTCATTGGTGATTAATTTCTAAATTGCTCTTGATCGATGGATCATCACGAGGACGGTGATCGATCCGCTGAGATTAGTGCACATATCGCTTTCTTTGATGGACGAGTCTTGAGTCCACAGTGTGGCGACACTGGAGCAATTGTGCAAGTGCTTGTTAGAGAACAAGGGTACTGAGCGTGACCATAGCAAGTAGTCACTTGGATGTCTATCCACTCGTCAGTGACTTACTTGATGCTGCAGTTGTATGACTGGTCCTTTGACCTGCGATGCCTCGGCTATTCACAGTGAGGTTGCTGTAGTTTGACGAGCACATAAACATGAGCCCTAGCCAATTGGGTTCTTGTGGTGCAGATTGGCTGCAGTAGGTTCATTGTAGGAGTAGGGGTGCATCTAGATGGAATCTATCGATCTTGATAGGTTAAGAGAGATCCTATGTGATTTATGAGACTGAGTTCGTAAATCCTCGGCCGGGGTAGTATGTACAGTGGAAAAGGAGTTTTCCATTCTCGAACTTAAGTCGAATAAATCTTGACATATGACAGACGATGGGGTTTGACGAGTTATCCATGACCTCCGTCCTGTAGGGATCCACGATAGAAGGACCGTATCATATGATAACTGCACCTAGAGGTTCATCATTCCATTCTGCTGGGTTGCCACTACATGCTGCTAGGTGTCACTGGTGGATGGTGAGACTCACAGGGACTATCTTGATGATCGATGGTCCCTGGTGAGTTGAGTTGGAATTGTTCCAACCCATTGAAAGGAGTTTTCAATGATATTGTGATAGAGATCGCAATATATCTCACTACCAGACAGAATAGAACCTATGGGGTCACACACATTAGAGGTATTGACCGATCCGATGGTTGAATTGTGATTAGGAATCACAAATAATCAATTTGATTGATAATTGGTTAACCCGCTAAGAGTTAGTGAGTTGAAGAAGGAATAATTGCAATTGGATTGCAATTTAATTTAATTAATTGGATTTAATTAATTGGACTTAATTAGGAGTTCTACTTGGATTAGGATTCTTAAAGTCCTAATTGGATTAGGATTTCAAATTAAATTAAAGTCCTACTTGAAGTAGGATTTCTAAAGTCCTAATTGAATTAGGACTGAAATTTAATAAGTCCTAATTAGATTAGGATTTCTTAAGTCCTAATTAATTTTAATCTAATTAATTAAAAGACTCCTAATTGGATTAGGATTGAAGAGTTCAATTGAGTCATGGTTCAATTGAATCCTAATTAGATTAGGATTTGAAGGAAAAAGAAAATGGGCGCACTCAATCCTCTTTGGAAGAGGATTAGACCCACCTTGTACATGGCCCCACACCCCACTTAATTGGATTAAGTGGGCGTGCGTGAAATAGGGAGAAGAGGGAGGGGCTACGCCCCTCTTGGCTGAATACGTGAAGAAAAGAAGAGGGGCGTACGCCCCTCCTCTTTTCTTAGAGATAAGGATGGGAGCTCCTAAATTTTAGGAGCTCCACATGCCATATATAAGAGAGAGAAAGGGGGCAGCACCCTAATTTTTCCTCCCCCTCTTTTCAGCCGTGAAGGACCATCTTCCCATCTTGGTGATCCAGCCGTGAACCCCCTCCCTTCAGCCTCCTTGGAGCTGCAAGAAAAAAAAAAAGGAGGAGAAGAAAGATAGGTGGCAGGTGACCCATCTTTTCTCTCATGGGCCCGCTTGACAATCCCCTCCTTTGGAAGGACGTGGGATTTTTCTCCTCCCTTTTGTGCCGTGAACCCATCTCTCCCATGATGGTTTCAGCCACCAGCAAGCAAAGAAAAGGAAGGAGGCATGCAGCCCTTCCTCCCTCTCTTCTTTTGGTTCCAAAAGAAAAGGAAAAGGAAAAGGCTGCAAAGGGGTTTTGCCTTCTTCCTTTTGATCTATCCTTCTTCCTCCTCTCTAAGGCAATCAAGAGTTGATTCAAAAGAGAGAATTTCAACCATCAAAACATATCTCTGCAAGGGAGCTAGCACCCCGGGGAGATTAGAGAGTTTGGATTGGTCCTCTGCCTCGTGTAGATACCCGTAGAGGCCGGACGCGTGTGCGGCTTCAAGCGAACCTTCAACAAGTCCACGATCATCAGATTTGCGGTGATCATCTACCCGCACAAGGTGAAGATCTGATCTTCCTAATATTATGTAAAAGTATTTAATCCTAATCTATCTACGAACATCGGTTTTAAAATATGATCATGAGATGAACGGGATCTCGCGCATGTCTTCCGCTACGCGCAGAATTTTTCTGAAATTTTCTGCGACGTGCGAGGGATTCCAACAGTGGTATCAGAGCCATGGTTGCGTAGATTAAGATTAGGATTAAATGATTAAGGCATAATAGATCTGAAAATTTAAAGATTATGCTTGCTGAATTTTTCTGCATGCAGAATTTTCAGCTTGCTGATTTTTCTGCATGCTGATTTTCTATGCGATTAGATTAATGATTCTATTGATTTGTTAATGAGATTAAAAATATTTAGAATCATATCTTGCATGATCAGCAACTCATAAGATGACATAATCTGTTAAATATTCAGATCTGTAAATTTTATTTAATGCATGAGATGCGTATGGTGATGATCATGGATGGACCCTTTAATTGTGCTGAAATGTTCTGCAATGTCTGAGATGTTCTGTGATGTTATGTGATGCATGTAAATCAGATTTTCAGATGCCTGCGTGCATCTTATATTGACGTATTAGAGACCTGCGTGTCTCATGAAAAAGGGTTGTAACTATTATTTAATTTTATTTATTTTTAAAGTTATCTGGGATGTAATCTGTGATGTGTTTGCATGTCAATGGTTGATCGGTGCATGCCTCTACAAGCACGATTTGCGCGGATCGAGATCAAGGGTTGATTGGAGATGGATCAAGGAGTTGATCGCAATTGGACCAAGGGTGCTTAAGATCGAGTCAAGAGTTGAAGACGATCTAACCAATTGACGTGCATGTGCTTGTACTATGACCCCATCCTGGATCCATGATCATCACCAGTTTAATTTTTGTTATTATGCCTGGATGTTTATGTCTATGTTTATGCATAGCGGTTAGATAATTATTTGCATGAGATGTAGATAATTAAATAAAAGAGACCTAAATTAAATCTCCTCGAAAAATATTAAGTCCATAGGTCTTCCACCGTAGTAGAGCTGCTAAGGTCTTTCCGGCGTTGATTTGTCTCGGCTGGATACAGTGGGCAAGTTGCATCGGGGGACTGGACCTCTCTATTAGGCATGAGATGTTGTAGGGGTAAAGATGGGGTTGGGCCCAATAACTGTTAGGTGAGGGACCCAATGACGGCTTTGCTTCTGCGGTTATACGGTGGGTCCGACTTAACTAAGGAATGGGGCCAATAACTGTTAGGTGAGGTCTTCATTACTTAGAGACCGGATAGCGCTACAACTTGCTTGAGAAGCATTGTACAAGAGTTGTACACTCATCATTTATTTGTCACCAATAACTGTTAGGTGAGGTGGTATGTAAATTGGTGGGACCGTAGCACCCCACTTGAAACCTAGAGTCGCAAGGTTTCCGTTTCTCTACTAGAGGAGTGTGAGAGATTCGAGAAAATAGTGGGAGGTATATTTGTTTTAAAAGGCCCTAAAACAAATAAAGTTCAAGTACAAAATTCTAACTAGAATCTTTACTCTCTGAGGATTATAAAGTCAGCTTCTAGACTCTTAACTCATATCCTATAGAACAACTGTTTGACCAAACCCAATTATAAAAACTAGCTCAGCAAATTTCAAAATAGTTTTGAATTGTGAGAAATTAGGGTATATGCTAGACCATGGAATCCCTGTGTTACCAATCCGTCCGATTACTTGTCAGCATAAGACGCATGCTAAGTGGATGAACAATGACAATAAAGTTAGGTGCTGCACAAAGGCATCCATGTCCAATTAATTTTAATGCCAGCATGAGAACATGAAGATTGCCAGGGACATATTATATCACTTACAAGAGTTGTATGGTGAACAGAGTCACGCAGCATGTTTTGAAGTGTCCAAGAGGCTCTTCAAGGCTAAGATGCGTGATGGGTAGTCTGTCCATGATCATGGTTTGACCATGATAAAGGACTTAGAGGAGCTTGAGAAGCTCGGCATGACCATGCACAAGGAATTGCAAATGAATTTGATCCCGCAATCCCTTCTAGCTTCATATGAACAGTTTATAGTAAATTACCATATGAACAAGATTGTATGCACCAAAATAGAATTGTTAAATAAAATTGGTAACTACCTTAGGGACCTTGAAGAGTTCAAGGGGCATCGTTCTCGCTGTCGAGTTGGTTTCTACTTCCAAGAGAGAGTCTACTTGGAAGAAGAAGAAACCTGTGAAAAGGCAGAAGACCGAGAAAAGGCCAAGTAAGGAAGTTCCAAGAAAAAAAGGCCGATTGCAAGGAAAAGTGTTTCCATTGCATCATAAGACGGACATTGGAAGAGGAACTGTCCTACATACATGGAAAGCATAAAGAGTAAGAAGGGTGACAGACCTTCAGAAGGTATGCCAGATATGCTCATTATTAAAAGGATACTTAGGGACTGTTACCTGTTGCAAACAGAAATTTGATTTCTGTATCTTGTTTAGCACAGAAAGATTTTTATAAGACTATTGTTCAATTTGTTTGAGAAATAAATTGGATGCATATGGTTTTATGATTGACCGTCTCTATCACTTACATTTGGATGTACCTGTGAATGTATCTAAGCAAACAGTGAGTACCATAGGATCCAAAAGGATCTAGAGATGAGATAAATCTAAAGTATTTGTGGCACCTCAGGCTTGGTCATATAGGAGAAGACAGAATAAACAAATTGAAGAAATATGGGCTTCTGAGCTCATTGACTTTCGAGTCATATCCGATTTGTGAATTCTGCCTTCAAGGAAAGATGACCAAATTATCCCTTTTAGTACATGGGAGAGGTCCACTGCGATACTTACCCTAGTACACACTTATCTGTGTGGCCCATTCGATGTGCAGGCTAGGGGTTGTAATTTTTACTTCATTTATCGATTATTACTCACGGTATGGATATGTGTATGAGACACAAATCTGAAATTTTTGAAAGGTTCAAAGAGTTCAGATATGAAGTAGAAAAACAAACAGAAAAACTCATTAAGGTTCTTCGATCAGATCGAGGAGGTGAATACCTTAGTGGAGAGTTCCGTGATTATCTCAAGGAGAATGGTATAGTTTCATAATGGATCCCTCCTGGTACACCTCAGCTTAACGGAGTGTCGGAGAGGAGGAATCAGATCCTATTGGATATTGTCAGGTCCATGATGAGCTTCACTGATCAACCCTTGTTTCTTTAGAGAGATGCCCTATTTTCAGCTATTTACATATTGAATAGTGTTTCCTCTAAGTCTGTTCCCACCACACTATATGAGATATGACATGGTAAGAAGCTGAGTCTTGGTTATTTCAAGATTTGGGGATGTCCGGCCCAAGTCAAATGACAACAGGCGGACAAGTTAGAGGATAGGACAATTAGTGCTCGTTTTATAGAATATCCTAAAGAGTTATTTAGATACAATTTTACGTCCCAGAGAATCACAAAGTGTTTGTGAGCCGACATGCTATCTTCATGGAAAATAGTTTATCCTTGATAGAGGCAGTAGGAGAAAAATTGAGCTCGAAGAGAAAGTCTCTAAAGAGCAACGAGCCATTGTGCCTATAGAACCTATTCATATCGAGCCAGTACATGTTGTACCTCCTCCACCTCGTAGATTTAGTAGGATCTTCCATCCTCCTGAAAGGTACTTAGGTATACTTACAGAGGATGTAGAGGAAGTGTTCCTCATGGGAGATAGGGATCAAGGTAAGGATCCCAATACCTACAACGAGGCGATGTTAGACATCGATTCCGAGAGATGGCTGGAAGCCATGAAGTTAGAGATAGACTCCATGCATTCCAACCAAGTCTGGACCTTAGTAGATTCACCGGAAGGTACAGTACCTATTGGGTGTAAATGGATCTACAAGAGAAAATTAAGTTCGGATGGCTAGGTAGATACCTATAAGGCAAGGCTAATGGCGAAAGGTTATAGTCAGTGCGAAGGCACTGATTATCAGGATACTTTTTCACCTGTAGCCATACTGAAGTCCATTCGAATATTGCTTGTTGTTGTAGCATATCATGATATTGTGATGGTGATCACAAGGTCTGTAAGCTGCAAAGGTCCATCTATGGACAAAAACAAGTATCTCGGAGTTGGAACACTCGTTTCAACGATATAATCAAATCGTTTGATTTCTTCAAGAACGAGGAGGAACCATGTATTTATAAGAAGGTTAGTGGGAGGACTATTGCATTCCTCGTATTGTACGTGGATGATATCCTAAGTCAAGGTTTGGTTGTCTAAGGAATTCTCCATGATAGACTTTGGAAAAGCATCCTATATTTTGGGAATTAAGGTCTATAGAGATAGATCTAAGAGGATGCTTGTCCTATCACAGAATATTACATAGAGGGAGTGTTGAAGAGGTTCGGCATGGAAACCTCTAAAAGAGGATTATTACCCCTTAGGCATGGGATAAATCTCTTCAAGAAGATGTGCCCCAACACATCTGAAGAGATTCAGTGGATGAGCAAGATCCCTTATACTTCGGCTATAGGGGCCTCATGTATACCATGCTATGTACATGACTTGATATAGTACATGCTGTGAGTGTCACGAGCATATATCAGTCAAATCCAGGCAAGAAGCACTGGATAGCTGTGAAGAACAGTCTTAAATACTTGAGAAGAACTACGGACATGTTCTTGGTCTTTGGAAGAAGATCAGAGTTGAAGGTAGAAGGATGCACACATATTGATGATAGAAAGTCTACATCAGATTATATGCAATGATGGTTCAGTAAATTGGAAGAGTTCCAAACAACCGATTATTGTAGATTCTACCTTAGAAGCTGAATGTTTAGCCATATCTAAGGGTGCAGTGGAAACCTTCTGGTTTAATAAGTTCATTGCTGAGTTAGGTGTAATGTCATCAGATGCCATAACACTCTACTGCGATAACAAAGGCACCATAGCACTAGCTAAAGAGCCAAGGTCTCACCAGAAGCCGAAGCACATAGAGCGGTGGTTTAACCTAATAAGCGACTACCTTGAAAAGAAATAAGTAAAGTATCAGAGAGTAGACTCCACAGGAAATGTGGTGGACCCATTCACTAAGCAGATAAGTCAGCAGAAAACTGAAGCGCATCTTGAGAAGATGGGGTTTAGGTTTATAGCTGATTGGCTTTAGTGCAAGTGGGAGATTGTTAGAAGTATGCCCTAGAAGCCAATTTGGCTGACGCATTATTTTATTCTGGGATATAAATTTGTACTTGACCTAATAATGAATTTATTAGAATGGGCATTCTTTTCATTCATGTTCTTATGTGTCCATGAATCGTCCAAGAAATTAATAAGATGATGACGCATATTCTCAAGAGTTGAGAATTTGAGGCATGTGTCATTGGTGATTAATTTCTGAATTGCTCTTGATCGATGGATCATCACGAGGACGGTGATCGATCCGCTGAGATTAGTGCACATATCGCTTTCTTTGATGGACGAGTCTTGAGTCCACAGTGTGGCGACACTGGAGCAATTGTGCAAGTGCTTGTTAGAGAACAAGGGTACTGAGCGTGACCATAGCAAGTAGTCACTTGGATGTCTATCCACTCGTCAGTGACTTACTTGATGCTGCAGTTGTATGACTGGTCCTTTGACCTGCGATGCCTCGGCTATTCACAGTGAGGTTGCTGTAGTTTGACGAGCACATAAACATGAGCCCTAGCCAATTGGGTTCTTGTGGTGCAGATTGGCTGCAGTAGGTTCATTGTAGGAGTAGGGGTGCATCTAGATGGAATCTATCGATCTTGATAGGTTAAGAGAGATCCTATGTGATTTATGAGACTGAGTTCGTAAATCCTCGGCCGGGGTAGTATGTACAGTGGAAAAGGAGTTTTCCATTCTCGAACTTAAGTCGAATAAATCTTGACATATGACAGACGATGGGGTTTGACGAGTTATCCATGACCTCCGTCCTGTAGGGATCCACGATAGAAGGACCGTATCATATGATAACTGCACCTAGAGGTTCATCATTCCATTCTGCTGGGTTGCCACTACATGCTGCTAGGTGTCACTGGTGGATGGTGAGACTCACAGGGACTATCTTGATGATCGATGGTCCCTGGTGAGTTGAGTTGGAATTGTTCCAACCCATTGAAAGGAGTTTTCAATGATATTGTGATAGAGATCGCAATATATCTCACTACCAGACAGAATAGAACCTATGGGGTCACACACATTAGAGGTATTGACCGATCCGATGGTTGAATTGTGATTAGGAATCACAAATAATCAATTTGATTGATAATTGGTTAACCCGCTAAGAGTTAGTGAGTTGAAGAAGGAATAATTGCAATTGGATTGCAATTTAATTTAATTAATTGGATTTAATTAATTGGACTTAATTAGGAGTTCTACTTGGATTAGGATTCTTAAAGTCCTAATTGGATTAGGATTTCAAATTAAATTAAAGTCCTACTTGAAGTAGGATTTCTAAAGTCCTAATTGAATTAGGACTGAAATTTAATAAGTCCTAATTAGATTAGGATTTCTTAAGTCCTAATTAATTTTAATCTAATTAATTAAAAGACTCCTAATTGGATTAGGATTGAAGAGTTCAATTGAGTCATGGTTCAATTGAATCCTAATTAGATTAGGATTTGAAGGAAAAAGAAAATGGGCGCACTCAATCCTCTTTGGAAGAGGATTAGACCCACCTTGTACATGGCCCCACACCCCACTTAATTGGATTAAGTGGGCGTGCGTGAAATAGGGAGAAGAGGGAGGGGCTACGCCCCTCTTGGCTGAATACGTGAAGAAAAGAAGAGGGGCGTACGCCCCTCCTCTTTTCTTAGAGATAAGGATGGGAGCTCCTAAATTTTAGGAGCTCCACATGCCATATATAAGAGAGAGAAAGGGGGCAGCACCCTAATTTTTCCTCCCCCTCTCTTTTCAGCCGTGAAGGACCATCTTCCCATCTTGGTGATCCAGCCGTGAACCCCCTCCCTTCAGCCTCCTTGGAGCTGCAAGAAAAAAAAAAAGGAGGAGAAGAAAGATAGGTGGCAGGTGACCCATCTTTTCTCTCATGGGCCCGCTTGACAATCCCCTCCTTTGGAAGGACGTGGGATTTTTCTCCTCCCTTTTGTGCCGTGAACCCATCTCTCCCATGATGGTTTCAGCCACCAGCAAGCAAAGAAAAGGAAGGAGGCATGCAGCCCTTCCTCCCTCTCTTCTTTTGGTTCCAAAAGAAAAGGAAAAGGAAAAGGCTGCAAAGGGGTTTTGCCTTCTTCCTTTTGATCTATCCTTCTTCCTCCTCTCTAAGGCAATCAAGAGTTGATTCAAAAGAGAGAATTTCAACCATCAAAACATATCTCTGCAAGGGAGCTAGCACCCCGGGGAGATTAGAGAGTTTGGATTGGTCCTCTGCTTCGTGTGGATACCCGTAGAGGCCGGACGCGTGTGCGGCTTCAAGCGAACCTTCAACAAGTCCACGATCATCAGATTTGCGGTGATCATCTACCCGCACAAGGTGAAGATCTGATCTTCCTAATATTATGTAAAAGTATTTAATCCTAATCTATCTACGAACATCGGTTTTAAAATATGATCATGAGATGAACGGGATCTCGCGCATGTCTTCCGCTACGCGCAGAATTTTTCTGAAATTTTCTGCGACGTGCGAGGGATTCCAACAACGGTTCCGTCCTGTATGGCTAGGAACCAGACGGTTCCGTCCAGTATGGCTAGGAATCCGTGCGAACCGGTCGGTTGGCACCGGTCTCAAATTTTTTTGCTATAGCGCAAACGCGCTGTGGCCTATTTGGCCGATAGTGCGGGCGCTGTGGTCCATACAGTTACGAATATAAATATGGTGCATCCGAGTCATCTTCCGGTGGCTACTACTCTACGCAGCTCAAAGCATCACAAGGGTCGGATTTTGCTGCCACCATATTCGGATGGTCCCTCCACAGCTAGAAGACACCTCTCAGAACTAGAGCTTCAGCGAGAGATCCGAGAGTGTTTATAACCCGAGGCACGTTCCTTATGGGATGAGCATTCAAGACTACAATACCGCTTGGTTAGAGGGATGAGTTGATGTGTCTCCTGATTATGTTGATGATCCGAATATCTACGAAAGGCATTACCACTCGACCCGATTTTAGATATCTGAGAGTACTTTAAAAGTATGTAATTGATTGTATCTTGTTTTAAAGATATCTTATGAATTGTATCATTTGAAAGCAATAAGATGCATCATCTAGCTTAAACTGGGATCATAGAAATATCAGAAAACATGAAAAAAATATCAAGAAAACAACAAAAGAACATCAAATTAGACTTATATTCATAGAAAAAGTTCGAAAAGAGAGAATTTCAAAAAAAAAGTGTGGAATCAAAAATCAGGCCGAACCAGTGGTACTGGTTCGGTTCGGTCTGAACCGGTACCGAACCAATTCGGTAGCTGACTGGTACGCCTTCCGGTACCAGTTTGGCATACCTTGGTATCTATGATTAGATTTGTGGTATTTATGGTTGGATTTGTATCTGTAGCCCGACGAGGATGCCAGAGTTTAAACAAGAAGAGTATGTGAAGATTCATGCAAATGTGTGTTTTGCTCCAAATCGGTTATGCACTGGGTCGATTTTGGATATATATACAAGCTAGAAATCAAACAATAGCTTCTAGCTAACCTTTTTAAGTGAGGTCCTGGGTTATTGCAAATAGCCTCCTACTCTTCTTTGCCATCCCTCCTCTCTCCTCCCCTTTCCTAGACTTCCTTTGCCATGCCACTAATCACTCCACCAACGAACTAGGAAATGGTGATGGTGGTGAGGGGGCCTCGAAGGAGATGGGGACAATCACAGGGGGCTCACCAATGGAAAGATTGGAGGGAGCTAACCAGTGTAGAAGATCAGAAGGGGCTGGTGGGGTGGTGGTGGTGGGATATCTTGAAGGAGGGGCACGAGCCAAGGGGAGAGAGGAGCAAGAGAGAAATGGGAAGATTTACCATGGAATCATCTTTTGGGGAAAGTTCGAGATGCTACAGCTCATCTCATGCTCGTTTCGACCATAGGTCGAGCTATAGTATTTTTTTCCCTAAGTTGCTGTTGGTCCTTATCTCAAGCTGCAGCATGCTACTCAGACACAAATAGCCAAGCAAGCGGGCTAGACCGTGCTTGCAGCTCAACCTACAAGCAGGTTAAGCTGTAAGGTTCCAAACAACCCTAAACAACATGATCTTGCTCGAAAAGTCTATGTGCTAAAAGGGCGAGATGCTTAAAGTATCCAAAAAATAGAGAAAATCTACTGTGAGTCCAACTGCCAAATTTCTACCAATATCCAAAAAGTCATGTTACAACCCCCTTTACTATACAAAACAGCCACTATTATTTCAAAATAAGATCACTAACCTCCAGCATTCCCAAAAGCTTATTTGAAGTTGGCTGGAGTTGGGCTTCAAGTCCAACAAAAGAGCTAGAAGGTCGTATCAATCCTTCAACCATATACATAAGATTACTATATTATTTGAGACAGATAAGACCAGATAAGGCATCATTTCCATGTTTTAAACCGGTGACACCTAGTTCACAGTGGCGCAAATTTTACATTGTGCCAAAGCCCACCTCTGTATGCTGTTATAGACTTGCAAGGAAATATGTCATCAGGGCAATATAAGACGAAAGGATTGGTCAAGAACAATTAGAGGAAAAAATTGAAGGAACATAAAGCAAATATATTTATGGATTACAAATGATAGTTGCAAAAAAATATGTTATAAAGGAAACTGCAATTAGGGTTTCAAAAAGCACAAAAAATACCTAAAGGGTTAGATTCCTTTTTACCTCAAGCATCCTTCAAAGAAAAGTGCAGTTTTGTTGCTCCTCTTCTTCATCTTTGGATTCACTATGACCTGTGTCAGAGAAAGTAACTGATAATTCATATATGAAAGACAGATCAATTACTTTCTTCCTTTGACATTAAATTACCAGAAGATCAAAAGGGTGGCGGTCTTGTGCTTCAAGTTCATTCTTAGGAGCATAACTAATGTATTCCTTTGTGTCCTCCAGAATGATAATCTGCCACAGTAAGAGCGATGATATGTTAGAAGGATTGGAATTCCACAAAATTAACCTCTAGTCAGATGGTTAAATTATTAGCACCATGGCAACACACCCTTAAAGAGAGGGCTTTGTTTTCCTCTAGTACTCGTGCGTACTAAATGAATGGAGGAGATATAATAACAGTTACTCAAAAATCAAAAATAAGGATCGTGAAAGCTTTATGAATGGACCTCCTGCCCTGTTTTGCACTAAGAAATAAGAAGCATGCAATTCCATGACAGATTCCACTCTTCTGAATCAGAAGTTTTACTGATCTTCAGCATCTTTCTACTTTACATTCAGCTAGGGAATTCGTGTATTTCCATGATGGTCGGTTTAAATGCATGCATATACAGATCTAGAAAAATAAAGCAGGATGCTGTTTGCTGTTTAAGTAAAACAAGGCTATTTGGCACATCATCAACCATTTCCTGAGAAGAACAACATTATGCACGAGCATTTCAATCCATGGCCACCCCACAAGACTACAATAGACGCCACCTCCTTTGGTTTCAAATGGCATGAAGAAATACTATCAAGTCACACGACTGCTTACTTGGCTAATAGCGCATAAAGCCCCTAAAATCATCGAGCAACAAACTATTGTGCATGAGACCAGTTATTTTAGAATTTAGATTGCTGTCACAGTTAATTGTCCGGTCGTAGAGGAGCAACATTCATGCATCCCTGCATTATAATCCAAGAAACCTAAAAAATTCATGCTGGGTCCGAAAAATCCCATATACATACTATTTAGCAAGCAAAGCCCCAGTTCAACTCAATCCCCAGCAAAGGGATAGCGTACCGGCAGCAAGTTCGCAAACGCCGTGTGTGGTAGAAGAACCAAGTAAAGATATGATTTTGATCAGACCTTCAAGGGGACACCGATCTGTGGAGCCGCAAGGCCGACGCCGGGAGCCTTTCTCATGACGGAAATCATGTCTTCGATGATCCTCTGGATCCTTTCCGACCCAATGTCCTCGACGGGGACCTCGCCGGCGGGCTCGTGGAGGACGGGGTCGCCGGCCTTCACAATCTCCGGAAGAACAGCCCTCTGCCTGGTGCCGAAGACCGAGAACCATCCAGCGGACACTCTGAAGCCATTGGAGAAGCGGCGTCTGAACTCCAGAGCAGGGGATCCGGCCGGAAACACGGAGGGATTCTTGGGCGGGAGTGGGGGGAAGCGAGGGGTCCTGGGACAACGGAATATTAGGGTATCGGCGGCGGAGATGGGGAGGAGGCGGTGGATGGTTTCCATGGCCGCCCGCTGGCCGGCGAGAGGAGGCAGGCGAGAGGAGGGGAACGATGGGCTAGGGGAGTCGAGGCTTCCGGTGGGAACATATGGCACAAACGTGGTTCCCCGAGATCAGTGGACTGGAAAATAATTTATGATTTCACAAGGGATCAACATATAATCTTATATTTTTCAGGTTATAAATCAGAAAAATTATATATATTTTTTAAAAAATTAATTGGACTCTTTAAGTCACTCCATTTACTTACTATCATCTTCTGCCGTATTAATCACTCATTCCATCATAAGATGCTATTTCAAATGACAAATATTTTCTCTAGCTTGAAACCCAAATTTTTGAAAAACTTAAGCCTCGTAACCCATCCAACTATTGTTGCTCATCTTCAATTACTGATATAATACCTGATAACACATTGCAAGGCTAATCAAGAAACTTGAGCAAGCAATATTATGTGGTTTATGGTTTTTTAATATATAATTTACTGGAGCAATTTACTTGCTCTGGGATTGATTTTTTTATATATTTTAACAAACTCGGACGATCTAAAATTACTTATATCAACTGATTTATTTTCTATAACTATCGATCCCTTCAGAAGTGTTTATTCTTAAGTGGTAAGTAGAATTATTGGATTAATATAAATTGTTCAAGAAATTTATAGGGGTCCATGTCAAATATTGACTGATTCCTTAGTAGAAATGTACAATTCTTTTTCTCTACTTCTAAACCACCCAACTTTTTCCCTTATTCTTTTTCTCCATCATTATGTCAACATCTTTAGGTAATTAAAGAATACATATCACAATGACTAGACGTATGAAAGCTACCTCTTGTCACAATGACTTGGCATTATGCATGAGCTTTTCTTTTTCTTCCATTAGAAGAAAGAAATATTGCTTAGTATAGATTCATTATACATGCATGCTCAGGGATGGAACTAACTTTCTTCTATACAAATTAATTATTCCAGTATAAATGAGGTTTATTCTTATGCTCGTTGTAGATCCAGTTTGCTTGCATCTTAAGCTCAATGAGACATGGATATTCTTAGGGCATGCAAAATCATAGTTGTTCTACCATAGAGTCCATGGCAATATGCTGGGACAAAAAGATCATTGCTGTACATGTAAATGAGCAACTCAGGTTAATTGACATAATCATATCATTTATTCTTTGTAATACGAGTCTTTAGAATTTTAGTATTTCCAGAATATTTTAGTATTTCTAGAATGCCTTGGTTGAAATGATTGCAGAGAAACATCTGCTATTTCCTCCGTTTTTTTTCCTCCCCCGGTAAGAGGATAAGAATTGTTGGGTGATCGGAATACAAAATTTCTTGCGTCAATCTCCGTATCGGTCCTCAAATGTTGTTAGGGCCAAGGCTGCTGTCAACTGTAGTTATGCGGGGCTCTACGTGGGAGCCTGCTTTGTTCCATTCCCTCTGTATAACTACAGAGAGATGAGATGAGCCAATGATGGAGGAACCCAACCTGGAGGATGCTTTGCTGCTGGTATTCGGAGAGAGGTAGCTTTGGTTATGCTACAAGGCTATCGACATCGTAGGCTAGTTTTATTCGGGGAGGAGCCTTCCATCTACCCGAACGACAACAAAGATTGAAAGGGGGACAAGGTTTATAGAGGATGGAGCTATAGAGAGAGAGAGAGGGGGGGGGGGGGGGGGGGGGAGGGGCAGAGTTTGCAGAGGACAAATGAGAAAGAGGGGGACATGGTTTGAGGATGAGCCAGAGAGAGAGAGAGAGAGAGAGATTGGAGATTGAGGGGGAGCTATCTCGTCATTTTAACCGTGACATGTTTCATCTTGAGCTGAGGTCCCACCGGTGGCATGCAGGTTGCGAAGGTCAGGACCAGCCATGCAAGCCCGGCCAGTCCCTCGGTCGACCCGGACCTACGAGTGAAAAAGTCATTTTCCTGTGGAGGTCTATTGCCGAATCTTTTCCCAGCGTAGAATTTGGCCAGGAGACTCTTTGGGGCATCAAACCATTTAGTTTGAGCCTATCTATACCTTCCCAGTGTACCACCGCCTGGGTGTTTTTTCCCCCTTGTAAACAAAGTGGGGTTGCCGCCGTCGAGGATCGAATCCAGATCCTCTCGGAGGCTCCTGCTTTGCCATGGGGCATTTTTATATTCAGATATCCATACTTTTCATGCTAGTGATGGCTTCCGTTCATATTAAGTCAATATTGCAACAGAAAAAAGATATTAAGTATAGGGATCAAAACAAATTGTACCGAGAAAAAGAAAAAAACAAAATCTGAAAAGGATATAGGACTAAACACCCACTCGATCGGATCCTCACACACTCCCGTTCATGCCCCGACGTTTTTGTCAGGCTAAGAGTTCAAATCCATTCAAATCTAATCATAAACATCACGATCGGCCCGTAGTCAGCCTCTATGAACTTATGTTGCAGTGTCACTTAGTTCACATATGCTATGGGCCGAGTTCGCTCGTGCTGCAGTGTCCCCTAGTTTATACAGGCTATGGGTTGAGTTTGCTATAATATTATTTGTAATAGCCTAGGACCTCACCCAAAATGGCTAGTCGGAAGATATTTTTTGGGTTTCTTAGTCCTATATAAGTATCTAAGATCTTCTCAGCGAATAACCAATATAGGACTAAACACATGCCCGCACGGGTCCTCACATACTCTTTTCACTCAAGCCCTAACGTTTTTGTCAAACTAAGAGTTCAAATCTATTTAAATCTAATCATAAGCACCACGATCGGCCCGTCGACGAATATCCAATGTGGGACTAAACATATGTTTGCATAGGTCGTCACACTTTTTAGGTAATAGGCGACGGCCGTTACTTTTTCTTCTTCTTCTTCCTTCTCCTCTGTGTCATCGGAGACAGTGTCGACCGCCAACAACAGGATTGGAAAGAGAACAATGAAAGGAAAAGGAAGGAAAAAGACAAGGGGAATGCGAGGGTAATTGAGGACAGTGGAAGGCGGTTGGTTTGAGATGGATGCGCAGCTCCATCTGACGAATGCGTATGTGGACCGGGTCAAATCCAAGGTGGATCACAGTCAAGTCCCTGATTGGCTTCATTAATTATTCCTCCGTTCCTAATGTAGAGCAGCCGGTTGTACACTAGTATATCTATATTCATATATATTCTTTTGTTTGATAAATATAAATATAAATATAAATATTTGTTGATAAAAAATTATATCTATATTTATTTTAAATAGATAAAGATACAAATCAGATATTGGAATTATGAATATAAATACATATAATTAAATGTTATGATCATAAAATTAGAGATATCATTAAGTAGATGATAAATTAATTACAGCATATTAACATGGTTATTTATTTTCTTTAAAAGTTTATAAGTACTATATACAATTAAAAGCAAATTACAAAAATGCTTCTGAGGTTTACATTTATTACACTCACATTTAATAGTTTGTGAAACTTACGCTTATATCTAGTCAAAGTCAAGATGGACAAGAGGGTAGGCGACGATTGCTGCTGTGTGTTCGCAGATTTGGCGGGAGAGAGACTCTCTCTTGTTCCTTAGCAAGAAGAAATTTTACCATTCAACTATATCCGTATTTTCTTCGTTCCTGATATGTATGCATATGTCCACACATATATGACATATATCATATATCATATATGCTGTTAGCCTAGATGCACAAATATAATTTATAAATCAATAATTGAATGTTTCTAATATTCATAAATAGTAAATAAAAAGAATAAACTAGCAAATTATTTACTTGAAAATAGAATAATAAAATGAAAAAATAAAAGAAGATGGCCCATAGATCGAAGCACGCTGACATGCTGTCCCAGAAATATCTATGCCCCCCGTGCACGGGTCCGCTGGCACAGATTCCTAGAGATATGATGACCCAATATAGAACTACGTCTTCTCCATCAGTGCGCCTCCAGAGAAGAAAGAAGAGCATGTTCACGCTTGCAGATAGCTCAAAAGAAACTCAGAAAAATAATTGAAATTATGTGGAGAAGAGAATAAAAACAAGAGGGAGAAGATAAATTTTTCATTCTCTTGAAATGATCCCTAGAGCCCTTTATATAGGCTCAGGCGCGTCAAAAGAAGCATACTCTTCTCCCGCGGATTGATGACATATTTTCTTGTGCTCCTTTGATCCTATGGCCTGTTGCATCTTGGCCGCCCATGCTTCCATCTTTCTTTGGGGGCCATTTCATGCTTGCTCTTGTGCGTGGATGCATGACACTTGTCTTGGTCTGTTTTCTTTGGAGATCTTTCCATATTTGCTCTCTTACTTGCGCGCGGATGCTTGACACTTAGTCGTTGACCAAGTCAAAGCAGAAATCCCGTTGACGTGGAATTTGAATTCCAATTTTGAATATGGAGGAAAGGTTTAAAATATTTAATTTAATTCAACAATCTCCCACATAAATTAAATATTTAAATAATTTAAAAATCAAAATAAAGTGCTGAGTATCTTATATTATGTAATAGGTGTAGGTACCTTTCCGTTTGAACCTTCACTTAGTGACAATTGATTATCTCTGTAGAGCTAAGGTGGACTATACCTTAAACTTTAGTCCATTGCTCAGATTTCATCAACAGCACACATAATATAGCGTGAACAATGCTCGAAGCAGGTTTACGCCTTATGACCATGCGTATGTATCTCTTCATATGTGTTATTAGGGAATAGCTCACTTTTCATAGTCGCAGCCTCACAACTACACATATATAGGTTAATCCTTAAAAGGGTACAAGCAAGTAGGTATCCTGCCTCATGGGTCTTGGATTCATTAGGAGTAAAAAATCAACCTAACCCTTGCTTTTTATGAGCACTGTTGTCCTAGAGATGGGAAAAACAAATAGTGCTCCTCATTAGTCATATATCTGGCTTGTTTCTACCCATTGAACCTTTTCAGGTTGGATTACCACCGTGGTGACTTTACTTATGGGCTTAGCCCCATCTTCCTCGACAACTCTAAAACCACTATTCTAGACAATTCTTTCGTAAGCTGATCAGCTAGATTTCTTTTGGATCTTACAAAATTTAGTACAATTAAGTTATTCTTTAATTTGGATCTCAATAATTTATGAGGCACTTTCAAGTGCCTATTCATTTTCACATTTGCATTTTCTTGATTGCATTTGTCTTTAACAGATCTGTAGTCACAATGAACAGATATAGAAGGTAATGGTGAAGTCACTAGAGGTAAATCTACCAGTAGATCTCTAAGCCACTGTATGTAACTTGGTGTACACCCAAGAAGGAAACTCAATCTCCATGCCCAAGGGACTAGACCCAATACTCCACGCCCAAGGAGGATGCTCCTGCATCAATTGCCCTAGGTGACAAGCCAAGAGGTGGTGGTGGGGAGGGGGGGGGGGGTGAATTGGATTTTCTAAATATTTAATCCCTTAATCAAATTGCTAGATGAATGGGTAGTTTAGCTAATATTAATTAAATGCATGTAGTGAAATTAGAAAGGCACACAATATAAACATACAAGAAATATAGTGGTTCGGTGCTCTCCTAAGAACCTACGTTCACTCTCCAAGCGTCTCCTTGGAAATTCACTATAATCCCGTGGATTACAGTTGGATTATTTTTTGGGCTCACAATCCAAAAATCTTTACAATTTGATTTTTTGGGATTACCAATAATCTACGTTGGTTTTGCGGGCTCACCAACAACCTACAATGTTGGTTTTACGGGCTTACCAACTAACCTTACAATAAGATTAATGATGACCCAAAGATTGATTCATAGATTGATTTTGATGATCACAAAACCTTGAAGTATAGATACTAATGTTTATGTTGCAAGGAGAAAGATATTTATTTTGCAAGGAACATAGCAAGTTGGAAGAACATAAGAAGGCCTCCAAAAGCTCTCAAGAAAAGTTAGAAGAAAGCTACAATTCATTGGCCCAAGTTTAAAGTTCAAAAGGTTCAAATTGGAGGAGTAAAATCAAAGGAAAAATTCGAAAGAATAGTCTTCGAGTCGACTCCTGAGGAATTCGAGTCAACTCCAATGTTTACCGAGTCGACTCCGGGGAAGTATGAGTCGACTCCTAGGAGTCACAGGCAGAAAAGTCAGAGAGCAGTTTTCGGGTCTGAAATTCGAGTCGACTCCAGTGGAACGCGAGTCGACTCCGATGGTTGGCAGGTCGACTCCAAAGAAAGCAAGAGTCGACTCTCAGCGGTACATAAAGAAAAAGTCAGAGAGCATTTCATGGACTCTGAGATTCGAGTCGACTCCCGCATTGCACGAGTCGACTCCGAGACTCCGCGACCATCAACAGACAGAAAACCAAGTTACTGCCTCTGAGATTCGAGTCGACTCCCAGACAGCTCGAGTCGACTCCAAGACAAGCTTCACGTCAAAAGGCAGAAGACCAACTTTCGGAAACTGAGAGTCGAGTCGACTCCGAGGAAATTCGAGTCGACTCCAAGACTGGATGAGCCAAAAGACAGAGGATCGGGAGTTCGGGCTCTGAGATTCGAGTCGACTCCCAGGACAGTCGAGTCGACTCGAGTGGATCAAATTCAAAATTGGATCCACGGACTTCAGTGGATGAGCCGACTCCGAAATTGCCAAGTCAGCTCCAGAAGTTGGCGAGTCGACTCCAGGTTAAGACGAGTCGACTCCCAGTCGAGGCAAGCACATTAATTCAAATTTGGAACAGTGGCCGAGTCGTCTCCGGTAAAACACGAGCCGACTCCTGCAACAGGCGAGTCGACTCCTGATCGCGCGAGTCGACTCCGATCCCAACGGTCATATTGTCAGGAGGTGCAGACTGGTTCCAACGGCTCTATTTTTGTCTCTAACGGCTATATTCTTGTTTCCACGCCATCTAAAGCTATAAAAAGCAAGAAGAGAGCTTGGGGAGAACTTATGGAAGTGGGAGAGATCATCTAGGAAAGAGATCTCAAAGAGATTACAAAGAAAATCTCCCATAAGCACAAAAGGGCCATCCAAAGCGAAATAGAGAGAAGAAGAGCATCCAAGAGAATCCCAAAGCTTCCTCTCCATCCGTGTGCTGCCTCAGTGATCCTCTACCTCGTGCCAAATCAGAAGAGGGTCAAGTAAAGAAGAAGCCGAGCTCCTCCATCTTCAAAACTCGTTTGAGGGCTTCTCTTTACTCTATTTGTTTATATTGTTATATTTGCTTGCTTAAGAAGCTTTGATTTGTTTTTATTCTTTGTTTTAATATCTTGTAACTTGATTCAATCAAGGGATTGAATCAAGGGGTTAAAGGTTTGTTGGTGAGCCAAAGGGAAAACCAACGGTGTAAGGTTTGTTGGTGAGCCAAAGGGAAAACCAACGGGGTTTAGGTTTGTTGGTGAGCCGAGGGTAAAACCAACGTGTAAGGGTTCGATTGTGATCCCGGGAAAACAATCGGGGGTGGTTCTAGTCGGTGAGCCTGGGAAAACCGACCGAGTTCGTTGTTATCTCGCAAAACAACAAGTTGGGTTGTGAGCTTGTAAAACAACCGGCTGTAATCTGTAGGATTATAGTGGAATTCCCAAGAGGTCTTGGGGAGTGGATGTAGGTGCTGGGGTGCACCGAACCACTATATGTTTATTGTGTTTGTGATGCTTTTTGTCATTGTCTAACTTGCTTACTTAGATATATTGCTTGCTTAACTCGTATCTACGCATCCCTTAGTTGCAAGCATACTCAATTTACTTAATCAAGTCCCATTTAATAAATCATACTGTTGCTAAGTTTAAATTCCACTGTGCATCTATATAACTTAGCATAGTTAATCAAAAAGTCTTAGAAGTAGTTTAAAAGTTTTAAAAGACCCAATTCACCCCCCCCTCTTGGGTTGTATCTACTGGGCAACAAGTGGTATCAGAGCAGGTGCTCAAATATTATTTGTAGTCTTAACCGACTAGAGCCAAAGATCATGACAACTCAAATAGATAGTTTTCTAGGAGAAGGACAATCAATTGATACACCTCCACTGTTTAATGGTATAAACTACCCACATTGGAAAATACGCATGCGCATTTTCATTCAATCACAAAACTATTATCTATGGAAAATCATAATAAATGACCTTCACACACTCTCTCATATTAATGAGAAGGACTTAGCACAATTAAATGCTAATGCTATGAACATATTATATTGTGCTATTCAAGAAACAAAGTTTAATGAAATTTCTGCATGCTTATCTGCTAAGGAGATCTGGGATACTTTAGAAAATATTTATGATAAATCTCAGATTAGCTCTCATATGCTTCAATTATATACTAACAATGAGACTGCAGAAAAGGGTGATGAATCTCCCTCAGTCGAGTCGACTCCAAGAAGCTCAGAGTCGACTCCCAAGTTAGTCGAGTCGACTCCAATAAGGTCCGAGTCGACTCCGAGGCAAATCAGCTTCCTAAAGACAAAGAAGAAGAGGAAGCAAGAAGAAAGGAAGAAAGAGGTAAAGCGCAAGAAAGCCTTGACCAAGAGAAAGTCAGACAAGGAATTGAAAGTTAGGAGCAACAATGAACTACAAGAGGTAACTAACTTATGTCTTATGGTACAAGAAGATAAAGTAGAATCTGAATCTAATCTTACACCAAATGACTTTCATGAAAAATATTCTTATGATGAACTTTTAAATGCTTTTCATGATTTGTATAGTGAATGTAGAAAATTAGCTAGGAAAAATAAAAATCTTAAAAAGCTAAATTTGGAAATTTCAAAAGAAAGAAATTCTATTACTGAAATACAAGACAAACTAAATTCTGAAAATAAAAGTTTAAGGTCATTTTCAGAAGAATTGATTCAGAAAAATCATAGCTTAATTAAAGAAAATCAAAACTTAAGTAAAGAAATTAATCAATTAAAATCTTTTATTAACAAATTCACCGTAAGTTCAGAACGATTAAAAATGATGTTTGAAAGCCAATATGTTGCTTGTGATAAATCAAAACTTGGCTTGATTCCTTTACTTAACAATAAATCTCTAGAGAAAAAGGTTATCAATTCATCAAGCAAACCATTAAATAAGATAAGTTATTTCAAAAATGAAAAGGATGGGAATAACAACTTTACCTATCGTTCTAGTATAATTAAATCAAATGGTAAAGTTATTACTATTAAACAGATATGGGTTCCAAAAGGAACCATATGTCCTAACTCTCAAGGACTCAAGCAAGCTTGGGTACCCAAAATGAGAAAATGAGGATGTACACATAGGTGTACCAAGATACCCATGGAACAAAAGAAACTTAAAATATACTTATGAAAAGTTATTAACAAAAATCAGTAATCCTTGCATCTCATCATTATTTTTGCTTAGTATTTGATATGAATTGCTAATAGTGATCAATTTTGTGATATAGAAAATACTTTTGGAAATATGATCAAATCACTTCATAGTGTACTTTACTCACTATTGGATAAGTTGCAAAATGATTAATTTATTAAGAATAATTCTATGAATTCTCTATATGCTTGATTGAGAGTTTTTATCCATGGCATTATTGTTTATTGATCATAGATATGATAATGTGTACTTGGTATGTTTTTAAATATATGCACTATGAATACCAAGATTAAAGAAACCATCTTTAGCATACAAAATCAACTCATGCTAGTATATACTTAATCTCAAAAGACCTTGCCATTGGCTTACTTAAATTATCTTCTTAAAGGTCAAAGTTTTGCTATGCATGCTAACTAAGGAAACAACCAAAAATCATTTCTAAATCTAAAGATGTTGTTTCCATCTCTAAGTTTTCAAAAGCTTACATTGGATTTGTTCTTGGAAAATAAACTTGAAAATATTTTCTGTATTTGCTGAATCTTGTAAAAGTGTTTCAAATGATAAAGGTTTCCTAACTGTGAAGATAAAGAGTATCATGGCACAGTGTTGAAAACCAAAATCCTGATAAAGTTTATGCAGAAATTAACTATTTCAGCACCAAGGACATCTTAAGTAAAATAGGGGTAATAGAATTCTTGAAGAAATGAAAAAGACAACTGTGTATGATAGTCATCTACTTAAATGATTTTTAAAAAGCTATCATCACTGCTTGTCATACATATGATTTCTATTAGATCTATTTTTGATGAAAACTCCTTTTGATCTTCTGAAAAATGGAAAATGAACCATTGCATATCTTTCATATTTTTCAGTCGTACATGTTATGCTTGATATGTTCTTATGAAAAATAATGCCAAATCTGATAGAGATATGTCTATCCTTGGATATCATTCATCAAGCAATGTATATAGAATATTCAATGAAAAGATTTTAGTTGCAAAAATATCAAGTCGTCTTATTCTCTATGAGACTAATGATTTACTGTCAAGATACTAAGATCAAATTATATATGGTTAATCTTTTACATATAACAATCTGAAAACTTGTTAATAATTATAACAAAATTGAGTTTTTCAGAAATGCACTTAATGAAGAAAAATTGATAACTACTAAAAGACTGAATCAAGAAAAGATGAAATAGATCTTGATTCTTGCATGATTAAAAGTAAAGATCACCACTATCATTTGCTTGACTCATGAGCTTTATATTCTGTCAAATGAATGTGTAGAATTCACTCCTATGTGGTTATTTCATTAAAAAGTAGATCTATGTTAAATAACCACCATATTTAAAAATTACACATTACATATATGATAAAGCAATATGTGATTTAAAACAAGCATCAAAAGCTTGATATATAAAAGCTTAGGTAACCTTGTTGATAGAAAGTAATAGTGATAAATCTATGCATCAAAAAGAAGAATCTATGATATCTTGCTTGCTCATAGCACACATTGATGACATCATTTTTGGTTCTACTAATGAAGAGTTATATTGCAAAGTGAGTTTGAAATATGATGAATGAATTAACATCTTCTCTCAAACTCCAAATTAAGACAAACAAGAAAGGGGATCTTCATTGACCAACGTTAGTCCATAAGAAAACTCTTATAGAAGATTGGCGTGAAGAAGGTATATCTATGACCCCATCTTGTAGAAATTGTAAAGGATGAGCAAAGTAGATCTATTGTTTAAAGCTGTATTGAAGCATGATAGAATAATTATTTTATCATACAGCTAGTAGACCAGATTGTATGCTCATTATGTGACCTTGTGCAAGACTTCAATCTAACTTTAATTAATCATATTTTATTGATAACAAATACGTCATAATCTGAATTTTGATAGAAACAAACGTTTAAGATAAGTTGATTAAAACTTAGTTAACACATCTTATTGATAATTATCTTAAGCAAATAGAATCTAAACTAAATTGATTTGACCTTGATAAATCTGTCTATTGCCTCACATGCTTGTCCTTGAACTATCTTGGTTAATGAATCTATCTCTTTAGTTCAAGTGATATGTGCTTGCTTATATTTAGGCAATCTCTTGAATAAAGTGACTCAACATGCAACTATTGTCATATCTCATATTGAGTCATCTAATTAAAAAATATATATATATTGGATGAATGCTTTGTATCTTAAAGAAACTAATGACCTTCCTTCAAGAAAGAAAAATGAGAAATTTCAACTTGAAGGATATCTTCATGTAAGATACACTAAACATTCACATGCAAACAAGAGAGAGGATCTTCTTCAGCCAAAAGTTCACACATAAGAAATCTAATTTGGCTTGAAGAACATATAATGAATAGGTAATTTTAGATACCTTTCTCACAAATTAATTGAGCAAAGTCAATAACTTAAATCCTATTATGGCATGATTAAATTCTTTAATTATTAATTTTTGATATCATGTCTATATGTGTATTGACTGACTTATACTTTTAGAAATTGTTTCATGGTTTGCTCAATCTAAAATATTTCTATGGCTGTATCATAACCATGAAATACACAAGTATATGATTAAAACTCTGATTTAGAATGACTTGTGAGAAGCTACGAATTCTTGGGCATAATGAAAATAGTGTTTGCATGATATACCTCTATACGATACATTTCATTATTTCTTTATTCTGCTCTTTCATGTAGATTACTTGAGAATAACAAAAAGAGAGAGAGATAAAGAAAAGAAAATGGATATTATTCAAGAGAAGTAAAATCCAAGTAGAGGCAAACACTTCAACCTTAAGGAAAAGCAAAACAAACTTAATATATTCGACACATTTGTGAGACTTGTGTGAGCATTCTTTTGGAAGGAATAAAATCCATAATTAATTACACTTAAACAGGGAGTTTTTGAAGTAAACATTTTAACCTTTCTATATTGCTCATCATAGGGATGGTGCCAATGGGGAGGCTAGTGGTAGTACCCGGCACTATTTGACCCAACTATTCGGTGTAGGGCATATTAGGGACGGCACAAGAGGAAGGCTAGTGGTAGTACCTCGTGCCCCTTCCCAACTCCACCGGATAGGGAGCAAATAGAGTATAGAGCATAAGAAAGTTATAAATAAAAAACAAAGTAAATGAAAGTAGAATTAAGTCAAATTTTTAATCACTTGAAAACACACTTTAAGGATGAAATCATTGCAAGATTATATTTAAATAGGGGGAGTTTATTTGAAAAGAATTGATTTTGATCCTTGACATTCTTGTTCTTAGTATTTTAATGCATGACTTAACACATGGTATATTTTGCATATGGTATGATGTCTTGATTTATGGATTCTCAATATTTTGTAATGTTTCATACTTGGACAATTTGATTGAATGTTTGAATTGCTACATAACATCTTTTGTTTAGTTTTATTGAAAAGAAATTTCAGATTTATCATTCACAATCATTGTTAAAATCTGAAAGCTAAATAAAATTGTAGAAAGGAGAAGAGAAGAACATCTCTATTTAGGGAAAATAAATTGATATTGATCTATCTTTCTACTTGCCTAACTTTGATACATAATGTCCTAATACTTGTTAAAATATCCTTTATTTTGTATCGAAACTCAAAATTAAACACAAAGATTCTGAAAGTGCTTTAATGTTATTGAAATATGTATTTTTCAATCGTAACAATTTAAGATGAGCTACATTGTGAAAGATACATATCTCATATTATGACTTAGAAAGCTTCTATTGAAAATCCTATGTAATTCAGAATCCGATTTTGTATAAAAGTTTAAACTCCATATGATTACTAAATAAAATGTTAATGTAAGAAAAACAGAATTTATTTTGATTGCTCCGATACGCATCCGAAACATATCATTTCTTACCTTCAAAGTATACTAATTTTGATTCAAATGATGTGTCTTACGATGATCTTGATTGCAAGTAAATATTTTTAAATATATGACTTTATTTTAATATTTAAAAAATTTATTGAGCTTCATGTATACATTGCTGAAAAACTGTGATTAAGAAATTGAGTTCTATAAATACACATACCTCAATGATCATCTATATGTTTTTTTTTCTCTCCTACATTCTTAGAAACTACCATCAGAATATATATATATAGAGTGAATACTATAAATTTTGAATAATTCTAGATCACTCTACATTCTTGATAACATAGAATTTCAGTTTTATTCACGTTTATTATTAAATTCTGAAATTCAACCAAAGAAAAGAATGATTAAAGAAGAATGCATCTTTTGAGGGGGAGCTTTAGATATTCAGTATCTTATCCTAAAGAAACTTTAATTTGATGCATACCTTGAATTTTATGGATTGATTTTGATGAACCTCCTTATATTGCAAGACATGCTTTAAATTACCTTGAGATGAGTTCTATAAAGGTTGTCTTATCTCAAACCTTGAGTCTTATGAAAATAAGCTGAAACTTATAGAAAATATATTTTTGAGATTGACAATTTTATTGAACATTATCTTAGGATTCTAAACTCTTAAATGGAATGATCAATTGAGGGGGAGAAAGAAAATTTCAGAAGGAGAGGTCTTATTGGACTTAATTGCATAAATCTATAGCTAAAGGAGAGAGAAAGAATACTAAATGAAAAATGATCCTAATACTCTCCAATATGTATTATCTGAAATTTAATCTGAAAATCTTTATGATACACCTTGAGGCGTGTTATTTGGTTAGTATATCTTATGCATAAATCATGAACCAAATTGCAAGTTGAGCTTAAAGAGCCTCTAACTTAATGAAAAAGGGGGAGAATAACGTGTAAAATTTTCTTGAGCATCTCTTAGAAAACCTATTTTGATATTCACTAATGAGTCCTAATTGACTTGATCTTTAGAACTTAAATTGTGTGCCAATTCATATTTTTATGTATCAAATTGTTTTTTTTTGGAATAGAAGAATAAAGTCTTTAAAAGAGCTTTAAAAGAACCTTCAAAGCCTTGAACTTTATGTATACTCTAAGATATATTATAAATTGCATGAATTCATATTTTGGTATTTATGCCACAATATTTTTACACCATAAAAGAACTTTGCAATCATACTTAATATATTGTTCTTATACTCAGAAAATTAGTTAAATTGCTCTCATGTTGATAAAATACTTAATAGATTGGGCACAAGATCTTAAATGAACAAGCTTTCACACTTATTATTGAAGAGAGGTTAGATTTCCACTTCTTGAATTAACCTAAGGAAGATCCCACCTACACTTGATTAGAAAACTATCTGTGGTATCAACTTAGAAAAACTTCTTGAAAACTATCTTAATTGGCTCTGATCTGTGCTCACTAATCTGATTCCAATATTATTGCCTTAAGTTATATGATTCATATCCTTGCAATAATTTAACATTCAAATCAGAGTACAATAAGGGAAAGAAATATTTGAGTGTTCTTATCTTTGTGCTTAATGTTTCCCTATCTTTTTGATGTTGTCAAAAAGGGGGAGAAATATCTAAGTATATGCAAATATCTAAGTATATGCTCATAATGCCTTTATGCTTTGAATTGAATACAAATCAGCTTAAATTGAAATATGTTGATTGTGTTAAGCTGATTAAATCTAAAGCATTATCATGAAGTATGTTTTAAATTGAAATATGTTGATTGTGTTAAGCTGATTAAATCTAAAGCATTATCATGAAGTATGTTTTAAAAATATATGTTTTCTACTTCATGCAACTTTGCTATGTATTACTTCTAGAAAACAATATCTTTTATATTGCATATACTCCAAGTTTTGTCATCATCAAAAAGGGGGAGATTGATGACCCAAAGATTGATTCATAGATTGATTTTGATGATCACAAAACCTTGAAGTATAGATACTAATGTTTATGTTGCAAGGAGAAAGATATTTATTTTGCAAGGAACATAGCAAGTTGGAAGAACATAAGAAGGCCTCCAAAAGCTCTCAAGAAAAGTTAGAAGAAAGCTACAATTCATTGGCCCAAGTTTAAAGTTCAAAAGGTTCAAATTGGAGGAGTAAAATCAAAGGAAAAATTCGAAAGAATAGTCTTCGAGTCGACTCCTGAGGAATTCGAGTCAACTCCAATGTTTACCGAGTCGACTCCGGGGAAGTATGAGTCGACTCCTAGGAGTCACAGGCAGAAAAGTCAGAGAGCAGTTTTCGGGTCTGAAATTCGAGTCGACTCCAGTGGAACGCGAGTCGACTCCGATGGTTGGCAGGTCGACTCCAAAGAAAGCAAGAGTCGACTCTCAGCGGTACATAAAGAAAAAGTCAGAGAGCATTTCATGGACTCTGAGATTCGAGTCGACTCCCGCATTGCACGAGTCGACTCCGAGACTCCGCGACCATCAACAGACAGAAAACCAAGTTACTGCCTCTGAGATTCGAGTCGACTCCCAGACAGCTCGAGTCGACTCCAAGACAAGCTTCACGTCAAAAGGCAGAAGACCAACTTTCGGAAACTGAGAGTCGAGTCGACTCCGAGGAAATTCGAGTCGACTCCAAGACTGGATGAGCCAAAAGACAGAGGATCGGGAGTTCGGGCTCTGAGATTCGAGTCGACTCCCAGGACAGTCGAGTCGACTCGAGTGGATCAAATTCAAAATTGGATCCACGGACTTCAGTGGATGAGCCGACTCCGAAATTGCCAAGTCAGCTCCAGAAGTTGGCGAGTCGACTCCAGGTTAAGACGAGTCGACTCCCAGTCGAGGCAAGCACATTAATTCAAATTTGGAACAGTGGCCGAGTCGTCTCCGGTAAAACACGAGCCGACTCCTGCAACAGGCGAGTCGACTCCTGATCGCGCGAGTCGACTCCGATCCCAACGGTCATATTGTCAGGAGGTGCAGACTGGTTCCAACGGCTCTATTTTTGTCTCTAACGGCTATATTCTTGTTTCCACGCCATCTAAAGCTATAAAAAGCAAGAAGAGAGCTTGGGGAGAACTTATGGAAGTGGGAGAGATCATCTAGGAAAGAGATCTCAAAGAGATTACAAAGGAAATCTCCCATAAGCACAAAAGGGCCATCCAAAGCGAAATAGAGAGAAGAAGAGCATCCAAGAGAATCCCAAAGCTTCCTCTCCATCCGTGTGCTGCCTCAGTGATCCTCTACCTCGTGCCAAATCAGAAGAGGGTCAAGTAAAGAAGAAGCCGAGCTCCTCCATCTTCAAAACTCGTTTGAGGGCTTCTCTTTACTCTATTTGTTTATATTGTTATATTTGCTTGCTTAAGAAGCTTTGATTTGTTTTTATTCTTTGTTTTAATATCTTGTAACTTGATTCAATCAAGGGATTGAATCAAGGGGTTAAAGGTTTGTTGGTGAGCCAAAGGGAAAACCAACGGTGTAAGGTTTGTTGGTGAGCCAAAGGGAAAACCAACGGGGTTTAGGTTTGTTGGTGAGCCGAGGGTAAAACCAACGTGTAAGAGTTCGATTGTGATCCCGGGAAAACAATCGGGGGTGGTTCTAGTCGGTGAGCCTGGGAAAACCGACCGAGTTCGTTGTTATCTCGCAAAACAACAAGTTGGGTTGTGAGCTTGTAAAACAACCGGCTGTAATCTGTAGGATTATAGTGGAATTCCCAAGAGGTCTTGGGGAGTGGATGTAGGTGCTGGGGTGCACCGAACCACTATATGTTTATTGTGTTTGTGATGCTTTTTGTCATTGTCTAACTTGCTTACTTAGATATATTGCTTGCTTAACTCGTATCTACGCATCCCTTAGTTGCAAGCATACTCAATTTACTTAATCAAGTCCCATTTAATAAATCATACTGTTGCTAAGTTTAAATTCCACTGTGCATCTATATAACTTAGCATAGTTAATCAAAAAGTCTTAGAAGTAGTTTAAAAGTTTTAAAAGACCCAATTCACCCCCCCCTCTTGGGTTGTATCTACTGGGCAACAATTAATAAGTAACAAAAGAGAGCTCCTAAAAGAGCAAATAATGCAATTATAAACTACAAAAAAGAGTTTAGAGAATGTTTATCGCTTTGGAGGAGCTATTCTCTTCTTTGTCAAGCTTGCTTCACTTCACAAGAATTGGTGGAGCTATTGATGACTCTTTGAAACTGCTCAACAACTTTTTTGGCCCTTTTTTGAGGCAATTGAATGAGGCTTTCTTTTCTAGGGTTTGCTCTTGAATATTCTTCTTTTTTGTCAAAAGATATTTTCCTCTGATGAATAATATCTCTTAAATACCTTTCCAACCTCTATTGGTTACTCTCCAACTGTTTGAATTGAAAAACTAGCCGTTTTTGCCATTGGGAGCTCGAAAAGTACTTCTGCAGAACTAGCCGTTGGGCTGTTACCCGTACTGGGGTCGACCCAAGCTTTTCTAGGGTCGACTCAAGTTACTATTCATCAGCCTTGGGGTCGACTCAAACTTCTCTGGGGTCGGCCCTGCTATAGTGGGGTCGGCCCCTGCTACAGTGGAGTCGGCCTTCTCAGGAACCATAGAACCTTGTTTTTCTGATTATTTTCACTGGGGTCGACTCATGCTTTCTTGGGGTCGACCCATGCTACAGTGGGGTCGACCCAAGCTCCATTCGGGTCGGCCCTCTAAAGAATTTCAGAGACATGATTTTTGAACACTCATCCTGGGGTCGGCTCATATTCTCTTGAGGTCGGCTCCACTGGGGTCGGCTCCACCTAGGGTCGGCTCAAGAAAACTTGGGGTCGGCCCTCTCAGTAAAGTCCAGAGAGTTGTTTTCTTTGAGGTTGCAAGTTGGGGTCGGCTCATGGTTCTTTGGAGTCGGCTCCTCTCTTGGGGTCGGCCCCAATTACTGTTCTTTTGTGCCATTTTTGTAGGAAAGTGCCAGAACGTCCCAAAACGTGCCAAGGTCGACACCATTTTTTCTGGGGTCGACTCCTACTCTGTGCCAAGTGTGTCACTCCGTGCTAGTGTGCTGCTCAAGGTGACAACCCAAGAGGGGGGGGGGGGGTGAATTGGGTTTTCTAATTAAAATTTAATCGGATCAATTTTTTCTTGAATACTTAAGATACAATTGATCTAAAATTAACTTATAGTTGTATAATCAATTTTAATCTATATGAATGGTATGAATGCAGTGGAAGCTAAGCAAGCTCTAAACAATCACATATAAATTGATAGAAAATAAAGTTAGAGCTATTATACAATCAAGTATGAATGTAAGGCATTAAGCACAAGAGATAAGGCATTACAAACACAAAGATGTATAGTGGTTCGGTGCACCCCAGCACCTACATCCACTCTCCAAGACCTCTTGGAAATTTCACTATAATCCTTCAGATTACAACCGGTTGTTTTACAAGCTCACAACCTAACTTGTTGTTTTCACAAGATCACAACGAACTCGGTCGGTTTTTCCAGGCTCACCGACTAAAACCAAACCGATTATTTTTTGGGGCTCACAATCTAACCCTGTTGGTTTTCCCCGGATTACCAACTACAACCTACAACGTTGGTTTTCACTGCCTCACCACCAACCCTTAACCCCTTGATTCAATCCCTTGATTGAATCAAGTTACAAGATATCAGAATAAGAGTTTAAAACAAATACAAGCTTCTCAAATAAGCGGATATAACAATATAAACAAATAGAGTAAAGAGAAGAAGCCCTCAAACAAGGTTTGTAGATGAAAGAGCTCGACTTCTCCTTTACTTGACGCTCTTCTGATTTCGCACGAACTAGAGGATCACTGAGGCAGCACACAGTTGGAGAGGAAGCTTTGGGATTCACTCAAATGCTTTTCTTCTCTCTCTTTTGCTTTGAATAGCCCTTTTGTGCTTTTGGGAGTTTTTTCTTAAAATCTCTTTGAAATCTCTTTTCTATGTATTCTCTCCCTCGTCTCTCCTTGATTTTATAGCTTTGGATGGCGTGGGAACAAAGATCTAGCCGTTAGAGACAAAAATAGAGCCGTTGGAGTCGAGAAAAAACTAGCCGTTATGCATCCCAGTCGTACTGGAGTCGTCTTACCCGTCAGGAGTCGGCTCGGCTCAAGTGGGAGACGTCTCGCATAATTCTGGAGTCGGCTCTGGCTCGGGATCCCTCTGACAGATTATTGGTCGATTCTTATTGGAGTTGGCTCGCGCGGTTTGGGAGTCGTCTTGCATCTTCGTCCCTCGAAAATAAGTTTTCTATCTTTGTCTGAGAGAGACGTCTCGTACTAGTGAAGAGACGACTCGCGCTTCGTCCGTGGTATAGGAGACGACTCGCGCTTGACTCGAATTGACTTGCGCTTTGCGATCAGAAATACCTCTTTCTGTCTTTCTGAGAGAGTCGACTCGCGCTTGGTGGAGACGGCTCGAAGGTGTGCCAATATTCTATGCTTGTGCCGGAGTCGACTCGAACTTCCTGGAAATTGACTCGAAAACTGTTCTTTTGAATTCTCCTTTGAATTTGCTCCTCTAACTTGAATCTTTTGAACTTGAACCTTGGGCCAATAAAGTGTGGCTTGCTTCCAACTTTTCTTGAGAGCTTTTGAGGCCTTCTTTCAATTTTTTTCAACTCGCTATGTTCCTTGCAAAACAAATTATCTTTCTTCTTGCAACACAAACATTAGTAATTATACTTCAAGGTTTTGTGATCATCAAAATCAATCTTTGGGTCAGCAATCTCTCCCTTTTTGATGATGACAAAACTTGGAGTATATGCAATATACAATAGATTGTGTTCTAGAACTAATGCATAGCTAAGTTGCATGAAGTAGAAATCATGTATCTTTAAAATATACTTCATGATAATGCTTTAGATTTAATCAGCTTAACCCAATCAATACATTTCAATCTAAGCTGATTTATATTCCATTGAGAATACGTAAAGCATTATGAGCATATACTTAAATATTTCTTCCCCTTTTTGACAACATCAAAAAGGTTACAAGATAATGAAACATGAAGCAACATATACTCTAATTTCTCCCCCTTATTATCCTCTAATTTTCATTCAATGCATGTCAAATTATTGCAAGAATATGAATCATGTCATTCAAGGCAATAGTGTCAGGGTAAGATTAATGAGCATAGATCAGAGCTAATTAAGATGATTTCAAAACAAATTATAATGAGAGTACATCGAATGTGATTCCAAAGATAGTTTTCAAATCAAGTTTAGGTGGAATCTTTTTCAAGTTAATTCAAGAAGTATCAAGAATGATATTCAAAAAAAGCATGAATGGAAATCCAACCTCTTTTTTTCTTTTTTGAAAGAGCTTTAATAACAAGTATGAAGGCTTGTTTATTTAAGATCTTTGGCCCAATATATTAAGTATATTGCAACATGAGAACAGTCTAATTAATTTTCAGAGTATAAGTTCAAAACTTATATACTTGAAAAATATACCATCATGTTGGATCATTAATTCTAATGACTTCAAAGTTCTTTTATAATATAAAAGCATTGGGGCACACATAAAGTTCAAAAGTTCGTTGATAATTCTCTTGCTTCTTTTAAAAGTTAAGGTATCAAAATCAAGCAAGATGAGTTGGCATAGGGTTGAAACACTAAAGTGCAAGCCAACAAGAGCTCATTAGTGGATTCCAAAATAAATTTTTGACACTAAGACAAATAGAATCCATTTCAATTTATTTTCAAAACAAATAATTTACCAATGAAGTGCAGATGAAAATCTAAATTTTGCAACAAGGTTGTACCAAAATCTATTTAACGAAGCACAAGGGTTGATACTAAAATATGTTTAAATTGATATCAGTTTTAAACCAATTAGACATCAAAAACATAGTAAAATTATTGTCAAATTTACATAGAGTAACTTTTAATAATTTGGCTTTAAGAGCATTCATTTTTCTTTCATTTATGTAAGCCTCTTGAGTTCTATTCATGAATCAGTCATACAACATTACATTTCAAGCTGATTTTTTACTTTTATTTTTCTCTCCCTTAATTGAGCATTCCATTTAAGAGTTTAGAATTTGAAGATAATTTTCAATAAAACATTCAAATTGTTAATCTTAAAAATATGTTTTCTACAAGTTTCACTATTGAGAGCATATTTCCATTGAGCTCAAAGTTTGAGATAAGACAACTTTTATAGAACTCAACTCAAGGTATAGGCTTATTATGTAACTAAGGCAAGTAAGACAATACAAGGAGGTTCATCAAAATCAATCCATAAAGCATTTAAGGTATGCATCTGTGGAGTGATTGGTTATACCCCTATTTGATTTTGATGAGCTCAAAGCATTTGAGTATATTTCATGTTGTACTAATGAATTCAATCTAGTGTTTCAGGCAAATATATGTGAATTTATCTTTAAGAGCATCGAGCTTTTGTTCAAGATTATTTGGCTAAGTGTTGAACACAATTAAGCCAAAGTCTAAAGCTCGAGTCGACTCCGGAAGCTTGCGAGTCGACTCCAAGTGTTTCAGAGGTTCTGGCACAAGCTCGAGTCGACCCCGGTTCACTACGAGTCGACTCCGATTGAGAACAAATAGAAGGACAGAAAGATGAATTTCAGACTCCGTCACCGAGTCGACTCCGATGCTTGCCGAGTCGACTCCCGACAGTTTCGAGTCGACTCCAGAGGGTAACAGACAGAAAGACAGAACGATGGTTTTTGGACCCTGTTACCGAGTCGACTCCAGAAGGTTACGAGTCGACTCCGAAGTTTGGCGAGTCGACTCCTAAACATGCAAGAGTCGACTCTCAGAGGAAAGCAGACTGAAAGGCAGAAAATCAAACAAAGTGACTCTATGACCGAGTCGACTCCGAGAATACGAGAGTCGACCCCAAGTCAGCCGAGTCGACCCCAACAAAGTACGAGTCGACTCCGAGGCAGTGCAACTCGAAAGATAGAGGATCAGTTGGCGGACTCTGAGGGCCGAGTCAACTCCGAGATAATCCGAGTCGACTCCAAGGCAGTTCAACTCCAAAGACAGAGGATCGATTTTCGGGCTCTGAGAGCCGAGTCGACTCCAAGATGATCCGAGTCGACTCAAGAAAAAAATGCAGAAATATAGATCTCTGGAATCCTGAGAACGAGCCATCTCCAAAAGTGCCGAGTCATCTTCGGATATTGGCTAGTCGACTCCAGGTTTGGCCGAGTCGACTCCAGAACGGGACAACACTTTAATTCAAATCCCGAACAGTGGACGAGTCGTCTTCAGTAAAGCAAGAGTCGACTCCAGCAACAGCCGAGTCGACTCCAGATCGAGCGAGTCGACTCCGACCCCAACGGATACATTGTCAGGAGTTGCAGACTGTGCACAACGGCCACAAATTAGTGTCTAACGGCTAGTTTTCAAAGAGGACTGCTTAAATAGCCAGAGTGAATAGTAGTAGACACCAAGAGAGTTACTCCATTTGTGCATTAAGTGTTTTCCATCTACCAAGAGTCTATTGAGAGAAAAGACAAGCAAAAGAAGGAAGAAACGCATTCAATACATTCCTAGAAGTCTTCCCTTCGCATTCAAGGCTCTTTCTCTGACATCAGATCTTCAGTGCACTCAAAGAGGAGACTCAGAGTTCGAGAAGCCCCTTCTTCCTCTTCCAAAATCTGTTTGAGGGCTTCTAACTCTACTCTTTTCATATTGTTTAATATTTGCTTGTTAAGAAGCTTTCCTTATAACTTTTTCCAAACTATTTTCTTACTTGATTCAATCAGGGGATTGAATCAAGGGTTGTAAGGTTTGTTGGTGAGCCAAAGTTAAAACCAACGGTGTAAGGGTTCGATTGTGATCCCGGAAAAACAATCGGGTGGTTCTAGTCGGCGAGCCTGTGAAAACCGACCGAGTTCGTTGTGATCTCGCGAAAACAACAAGTTGGATTGTGAACTTGTAAAACAACCAGCTGTAATCCGGAGGATTATAGTGAACTCCCAAGTGAAGCTTGGGAAGTGGACGTAGGAGCAAGGGTTAGCTCCAAACCACTATAAATTGGTTTGTGTTTGTATTGGTTGCTGTTTTTTCTCTCTCTCTTCATTCACTTCATCTAGTAACTTAACTAGTTTGCTTGCAATAGATTTAGTTAATTACTAATCATAGTTTTTAATTGGTCGACAATTAATCCAAACCCAATTCACCCCCCTCTTGGGTTGTCTTCTTGGGCAACAAGTGGTATCAGAGCCGGAGCTCTTATATTAAAAGAGTAAAAGATCAAAATGACAACCCCTTTTGGATCTTCTCTTATTGAGGGGCAATCCACCCATAGGCCTCCATTCTTTAATGGAACCGACTACACCTATTGGAAGGCTAGGATGAGGATATTTATCCAAGCCCAAGACTATGAGATTTGGAGCATCATAGTTAATGGACCATACATTCCTTCTATTTTTGTTGATAACATTACTATACCCAAGCTTGAAGAAGATGTTAGAAAACCCCGATCATGCCGCTGAAATTTCAAAATTTTCAGATGCAGCGGAAGAGGCATGCGCGGGATCAACCGTTCATCGCATGAACGTTGTTCAAAAACCGTTCGTAGATAGATAAGGATTAAAAACTTTTTAAAACATTAGAAGATCAGATCTTCACCTTGTGCGGGTAGATGATCACCGCAAACTGATGATCGTGGTTTTGGATGAGGGTTCGCTTGAAGCCGTTCAAGTGCCCGGCCTCTACGGGTATCCACACGAAGCCGAGGACCAATCCAAGTGCTCCAATCTCCCCGGGGTGCTAGCTCCCTTGCAGAGATTACTTTGATGGCTGATCACCTCCCTTTCAATCAACCCTTGAATGCTAGAGGGAGGAGGAAGAAGATGAAAGGATCAAGGAAGAAGATCCAAAAAGCTAGATGCAGCCTTTCCTTTCCTTGCGTTGAATCCCAAACGGAGGAGGAAGAAGGAGACCACCATGGATCTTTTTCCTTCTTGCTTGCGGCTGATCCAAGAGGAGAGGAGAAAGGGGGCGTACGGCCACAAGGGGAGAGCTTCTCATATGAATTAGGTCAGCCCCCAAGCCTCCTCTTAAATAGCATCTAGGGCTCCTATTTGGTTTAGTCCAAATCATGAATCAATTGGGTTCAATCTATGCTAGTCCTAATCTAATTAGAACTTGAATGAACCATGACTCAATTGAACTCTTCAATCCTAATCTAATTAGGAGCCATCTTGATTCATTGGATTAATAATTAATTAGGACTTAAGAAATCCTAATCCAATTAGGATTTGTTTAATTCTAGTCCTAATCCAATTAGGACTCTAATTTGAATTTGAAGTCCTAATCCGATTAGGACTCTAGGAATTCTACTCCAAGTAGGAATTCAAATTTAATTCAAAACTCCTAATCTAATTAGGATTATAGGAATCCTACTCCAAGTAGGAATCCTAGTCCTACTCCTAATAGGATTCCCAGTCCAAGTAGGAATCCCAATCCAAGTAGGATTCCTGTCCTAATCCAATTAGGACTCTATGAATCCTACTCCAAGTAGGACTCCTAGTCCTACTCCAAATAGGATTTCCAGTCCAAGTAGGAATCCCAGTCCAAGTAGGATTTCTAGTCCTAATCCAATTAGGACTCTTGTTTTAAGTCCAATTAATCAATTCCCTTTGTTCCTTCTTCAACTTATTATCAATCAAATTGATTACTTGTGATTCCTAATCACGATTCAACCATTGGATCGGTCATTACTTCTAGTGTGTGTGACCCCATAGGTTCTACTCTGACTGGTAGTGAGATATATTATGATCTCTATCACAATATCATTGAAAACTCCTTTCAATGGATTGGAACGATTCCAACTCTACTTATTAGGATTTATCGATCATCGAGATAATTCCTGTGAGTCCCACCATCCACCAGTGACACCTAGCAGCATGTAGTGGCTACCCAGTAGAATAGAATGATGAACCTCTAGGTGCAGTTATCGTGTGATACAGTCCTACTATCATGGATCCCTACAGGACGGAGGTCATGGATAACTCGTCAAACCCCTTCGTCTGTCATATGTCAAGATTTATTCGACTCGAGTTCGATAGTGGAAAACTCTTTCTCCACTTTATATTACTGCCCTGGCCAAGGTCTTAGAACTCAGTCTAACAAATCACATAGGATCACTCCTCTTCTATCAAGGTCGATAGATTCCATGTAAGTGCATACCCTACTCCTACAGTGAACTTACTGCAGCCAATCTACACTACAAGGACCCATATGACTAGAGACCATGTATACGTGTAGTCAAACTACAATAACCTCACTGTGAGTAGCTGAAGCACCGCAGGTCAAAGGACTAGTCATACTACTGCAACATCAAGCAAGTCACTGACGAGTGGATAGACATCCAAGTGACTTCTTGTCTTGGTCACGCTCAGTACTCTTGTTCTCTAACAAGCACCTGCACTATCACTTCAGTGTCCCTACACTGTGGACTCAAGTCTCGTCCATCCAGAAGGAAAGTGATCTGTGCACTGATCGGATCGATCACCGTCCTCGTGATGATCCATTGATCAGGAGCATTTAGAAATTAATCACCAATGATACATGGCTCAAATTCTCAACTCTTGAGAATATGCATCATCATCTTATTAATTTCTTGGACGATTCATAGACACATAAATAATATGAATGAAAAGATGCCTTTTATTTATTCAATAATAAATAGTCAAGTACAAAATTATGTCTCTAGAATTAACAATGTGTCAGCCAGATTGGCTTCTAGGGCATACATCTAACAATCTCCCACTTGCACTAAAGCCAATCAGTCGTATATCTAAGCCCCATCTTCTCAAGGTGGGCTTTAGTCTTTTGCTGACTTAGCTGCTTAGTGAACGGGTCTGCCACGTTATCCGCAGAGTCTACTCTCTACACCTCTACATATTTCTTCTCAACATAGTCGCGTATGAGGTGGAAGCGCCGCTCTATGTGCTTGGACTTCTGATGAGACCTTGGCTCCATAGCTAGTGCTATGGTGCCAATGTTATCGCAGTAAAGTGTTATGGCATCTAATGACATTACACCTAACTCTGCAATGAACTTTTAACCAGAAGGTTTCTACTGCACCCTTAGATACGGCTTAACATTCAGCTTCTAAGGTAGAATCTATAATGATCGGTTGTTTGGAACTCTTCCAATTTACTGAACCACCATTGCACATATTCTGATGTAGACTTTCTATCATCAATATGTGTGCATCCTTCTACCTTCAACTCTGATCTTCTTCCAAAGACCAAGAACATGTCCTTAGTTCTTTTCAAGTACTTAAGACTGTTCTTCACAGCTATCCAGTGCTTTTTGCCTGGATCTGATTGACATATGCTCGTGACATTCACAGCATGTACTATATCAAGTCATGTACATAGCATGGCATACATGAGGCTCCCTATTGCTGATGCATAGGGGATCTTGCTCATGCGTTGAATCTCTTCAGATGTTTTGGGGCACATCTTCTTGGAGAGATTAATTCCATGCCTTAGGGGTAATAGACCCCTTTTAGAGTTTTCCATGCTGAACCTTTTCAGCACTTCCTCTATGTACATCTTCTGTGATGGGCCAAGCATCCTTTTAGATCTATCTCTATAGACCTTTATTCCCAAAATATAGGATGCTTCCCCAAGGTCTTTCATGGAGAACCTTTTTTGACAACCTGACCTTGACCGAGGTTAGCATGGGAATATCATTCCCTATCAGGAGGATGTCGTCCACATACAGTACGAGAAATACAACAGCACTCCCACTAACCCTTTTGTAAACACATGGTTCCTCTTCATTTTTGATGAAATCAAACGTTTTGATTGCGTCATCGAAACGAGTGTTCCAACTCCGAGATGCTTGCTTTAGTCCATGGACCTTTGCAGCTTGCAGACCTTGTGATCTCCATCACTGGAAGTGAAACCCAAAGGCTGTTCCATATAGATGTCTTCATCAAGATATCCATTCAGGAAAGCTGTTTTCACATCCATCTGCCAGATTTCATAATCATGAAATGCTGTAATGGCAAGCAATGTTCGGATGGATTTTAGCATGGCTACAGGTGAAAAGGTCTCCTGATAGTCAATGCCCTCGTACTGACTATACCCTTTCGCCACAAGCCTTGCTTTATAGGTCGCCACCTCTCCATCCGAATCTATCTTTCTTTTGTAGATCCATTTGCATCCAATAGGTACAATACCTTCTGGTGGATCTACTAAGGTCCAGACTTGGTTGGAATGCATGGAGTCTAACTCTGACTTTTATGGCTTCCAGCCATTTCTAGGAATCGATATCAGATATCGCCTCGTCGTAGGTTTTGGGATCCTGCGTGTGATCCCTATCTCCCACTAGGAACATTTCCTCGGTATCCTCTTCTAGTATACCTAAGTATCTATCGGGAGGATGGGAGACCCTACTAGATCTGCGAGGTGGTTGAGGGACATCGTGTACTGGCTCTGTATAAATGGGTTCGATAGGATCCATGACTCGTTGCTTTTCAGAGACTTTCTCTTCTAGCTCAATTTTCCTCCCACTGCCTCTATCAAGGATAAACTGTTTTTCCAAGAAGATGGCATGACGGCTCACAAACACATTGTGATCCTCTGAGACGTAAAAATTGTATCCTAATGACTCTTTAGGATATCCTATAAAACGAGCACTTATGGTCCTAGCCTCTAACTTGTCTGCCTGTAGTCCTTGACGTGGGCCGGACATCCCCAAATCTTGGTTTCTTACCATGTCATATCTCATATGGTGCGGTAGGAATGGACTTTAGAGGGATCTCTATTCAACAAGTAAATAGCTGAAAATAGGGCATCTATCTAAAGAAACAAGGGTAAATCAGTGAAGCTCATCATGGACTGGACCATATCAATAGAGTCCGATTCCTCCTCTCTGACACTCCATTGAGCTGAGGTGTTCCAGGAGGAGTCCATTATGAAACTATACCATTCTTCTTGAGATAATCACGGAACTCTCCATTAAGGTATTCACTTCCTCGATCTGATCGAAGAACCTTAATGAGTTTTTGTGCTTATTTTTCTACTTCATATCTAAGCTTTTTGAACCTTTCAAAAGTTTCATATTTGTGTCTCATACACATATCCATACCGTGAGTAATCATCGGTAAATGAAGTAAAAATTATAACCCCTAGCCTGCACATCGAATGGGCCACACACATCAGTGTGTACTAGGATAAGTATTTCAGTGGACCTCCCTGTGTCCTACAAAGGATAACTTGGCCATCTTTCCTTGAAGGCAGAATTCACAAATCAAATATGACTCGGAAGTCAATGAGCCCAAAATTTCATGTTTCTCTAATTTGTTTATTCTGTCTTCTCCTATATGGCCAAGCCTGAGGTGCCACAAATACTTTAGATTTATCTCATTTTTGGATCTATTAGATCCTATGGTATTCACTGTTTGCTCAGATATATTCACAGATACATCCATATGTATGTGATAGAGACTGTCAATCATAAAACCATGTTGAATCAATTTATTTTTCAAATAAAAATCTTTCTGTGCTAAATAAAATACAGAAATCAAATTTCTGCTAGCAATAGGTAACAGTCCCTAAGTATCCTGAGCATATCTGACATACCTTCTGAAGGTCTGTCACCCTTCATGTTCTTTATGCTTTTCATGTATGTAGGACAGTTCCTCTTCCAATGGCCGTCCATGATGCAATGGAAACACTTTTCCTTGCAATTGGCCTTTTTCTTGGAACTTCCTTACTTGGTGTTTTCTTAGTCTTCTGCTTCTTCGCAGGCTTCTTCTTCTTCCAAATAGACTCTCTCTTGAAAGTAGAAACCAACTTGACAGCGAAAACGATGCCCCTTGAACTTCAAAGTCCCTAAGTTAGTTACCAATTTATTTAACAATTCTATTTTGGTGCATACAATCTTGTTCATATGGTAATTTACTATAAATTGTTCATATGAAGCTAGAAGGGATTGTGGGATCAAATCCGTTTGCAATTCCTTGTGCATGGTCATGCCGAGCTTCTCAAGCTTCTTCAAGTCCTTTATCATGGTCAAACCATGATCGTGGACAGACTGCCCCTCACGCATCTTTGTCTTAAAGAGCCTCTTGGACACTTCAAAATATGCTGCGCGACTCTGATCACCATACAACTCTTGCAGGTGATTTAATATGTCCCTGGCAGTCTCATGTTCTCATGCCGGCATTGTAATTCATTGGACATGGATGCCATTGTGCAGCACCTAACCTTATTGTCATTGTTCGTCCACTTTAGCATGCGTCTTACGCTGATCAGTGATCGGACAGATTGGTAACATGGGGATTCCATGGTCTAGCACATACCCTAATTTCATAATTCAAAATTATTTTTGAAATTTGCTGAGCCAGTCTTTATAATTGGGTTTGGTCAAACGGTTGTTCTATAGGATATGAGTTAAAAGTCTAGAAGCTGACTTTATAATCCTCAGAGAGTAAAGATTCTAGTTAGAATTTTGTACTTGATCCTAATCTGTTCTAAGGTCTTTTAGAACAAATGTAACTCCCACTATTTTCTCGAATTTCTCACACTCTCCTGGTAGGAAAACGGAAATCCCACACGACTAGGGTTTCTAGTGGGTACTGCGGTCCCACCGATTTACATGCCACCTCACCTAACAGTTATTGGTGACACATAGATTGATGAATGTACAACTCTTGTACAATGCTTCTCAAGCATGTTGCAGTGCAACTTGGTCTCTAAGCCATGAAAACCTCACCTAATAGTTATTGGTCCCATTTCTTAGTTAAGTCAGACCCACCGTATAACCGTAGGAATAAAGTCGTCATTGGGTCCTCACCTAACAGTTATTGGTGCCCAACCCCACCTTTACCCTACAACATCTCATGTCTATAGAGAGGTCCAGCCCCCCGATGCAACTTGCCCACTGTATTCAGCCGAGACAAATCAACATCAGAAAGGCTTTAGCAGCTCTACTACAGTGGAAGACCTATTGACTTAATATTGGTTAATCAGGTCTTAGTGTTTGCAACCTTGAGCTTTTCATAAGAGGTAATCGAACAATTGGCCAGGTAAGCAGGTGGGAGGCTCTCCTTACTCAGAGAGTAAGGTCCTAATTAAGTAACCACCTTTCATGCTTTCCTAGACACCAATTAGATCAATTAATCTAATATGACTTGCTCATGTTGGTTCACTCTCGACTTGATTGAGGAGGTTTTAATTTAGGTCTCAATTGGGTTTGCTACATCACATGTAAACCTATCTACCCGACTCTCATTCACATCACATGCAAACGGCACATTGCAGGCAGTTATAATCGCAGCAATAATTAAAGCTAAACTTTAAATAGGTGATGATCATGGATTCTAGTTAGGTCGTATTACAAGCACATGCTCGTCAATCGATCAACTGGTCTTCAACTCTTGAATTGGTTCCAAGCCTCCTTGATTCGATCCTTGATCAACTCTTGATCCAATCGCCATCAACCGCTTAGACCCCTGTTCATCTCATGCCTTGTCTTCAACTTGATCGTTGACGTATATCACATCACAGAAATACAACCAGATGTAAAATAAAAATAATAATAAATTACATCTTCTTTTAGGAGGCACGCAGGCCTCTCAAAACATCAAATAAGATGCATGCAAGCATCTGAAAAATTACATGACATTGCAGATCACATCGCAGGTCTTTACATTTAATACCAAAAGGGTTTGAATCCTATGATCATCACCACATGCAGCAATTATAATTTTCAGATCTGAAAACTAACTGATTATCTCATGACGTAGGTTGCTGATCATGCTAATCATGATTCCAAACTTTATAATCTCATTAACAATGCAATTAGAATCATCATCTTATCACATAAAAATCAGCATGCAAAAATCAGCACCTTAGAAAAAATCTGCATGCAGAAAATTTTCAGCATGCATAATCTTTCAATTTTCAGATCTAATAAGCCTATTAATAATTAATCCTTACCTTAATCTACGAAGCCTAGGCTCTGATACCACTGTTAGAAAACTCCGATCATGCCGCTGAAATTTCAAAATTTTTAGATGCAGCGGAAGAGGCATGCGCGGGATCAACCGTTCATCGCATGAACGTTGTTCAAAAACCGTTCGTAGATAGATAAGGATTAAAAACTTTTTAAAACATTAGAAGATCAGATCTTCACCTTGTGCGGGTAGATGATCACCGCAAACTGATGATCGTGGTTTTGGATGAGGGTTCGCTTGAAGCCGTTCAAGTGCCCGGCCTCTACGGGTATCCACACGAAGCCGAGGACCAATCCAAGTGCTCCAATCTCCCCGGGGTGCTAGCTCCCTTGCAGAGATTACTTTGATGGCTGATCACCTCCCTTTCAATCAACCCTTGAATGCTAGAGGGAGGAGGAAGAAGATGAAAGGATCAAGGAAGAAGATCCAAAAAGCTAGATGCAGCCTTTCCTTTCCTTGCGTTGAATCCCAAACGGAGGAGGAAGAAGGAGACCACCATGGATCTTTTTCCTTCTTGCTTGCGGCTGATCCAAGAGGAGAGGAGAAAGGGGGCGTACGGCCACAAGGGGAGAGCTTCTCATATGAATTAGGTCAGCCCCCAAGCCTCCTCTTAAATAGCATCTAGGGCTCCTATTTGGTTTAGTCCAAATCATGAATCAATTGGGTTCAATCTATGCTAGTCCTAATCTAATTAGAACTTGAATGAACCATGACTCAATTGAACTCTTCAATCCTAATCTAATTAGGAGCCATCTTGATTCATTGGATTAATAATTAATTAGGACTTAAGAAATTCTAATCCAATTAGGATTTGTTTAATTCTAGTCCTAATCCAATTAGGACTCTAATTTGAATTTGAAGTCCTAATCCGATTAGGACTCTAGGAATCCTACTCCAAGTAGGAATCCAAATTTAATTCAAAACTCCTAATCTAATTAGGATTATAGGAATCCTACTCCAAGTAGGAATCCTAGTCCTACTCCTAATAGGATTCCCAGTCCAAGTAGGAATCCCAATCCAAGTAGGATTCCTGTCCTAATCCAATTAGGACTCTATGAATCCTACTCCAAGTAGGACTCCTAGTCCTACTCCAAATAGGATTCCCAGTCCAAGTAGGAATCCCAGTCCAAGTAGGATTTCTAGTCCTAATCCAATTAGGACTCTTGTTTTAAGTCCAATTAATCAATTCCCTTTGTTCCTTCTTCAACTTATTATCAATCAAATTGATTACTTGTGATTCCTAATCACGATTCAACCATTGGATCGGTCATTACTTCTAGTGTGTGTGACCCCATAGGTTCTACTCTGACTGGTAGTGAGATATATTATGATCTCTATCACAATATCATTGAAAACTCCTTTCAATGGATTGGAACGATTCCAACTCTACTTATTAGGGTTTATCGATCATCGAGATAATCCCTGTGAGTCCCACCATCCACCAGTGACACCTAGCAGCATGTAGTGGCTACCCAGTAGAATAGAATGATGAACCTCTAGGTGCAGTTATCGTGTGATACAGTCCTACTATCATGGATCCCTACAGGACGGAGGTCATGGATAACTCGTCAAACCCCTTCGTCTGTCATATGTCAAGATTTATTCGACTCGAGTTCGATAGTGGAAAACTCTTTCTCCACTTTATATTACTGCCCTGGCCAAGGTCTTAGAACTCAGTCTAACAAATCACATAGGATCACTCCTCTTCTATCAAGGTCGATAGATTCCATGTAAGTGCATATCCTACTCCTACAGTGAACTTACTGCAGCCAATCTACACTACAAGGACCCATATGACTAGAGACCATGTATACGTGTAGTCAAATTACAATAACCTCACTGTGAGTAGCTGAAGCACCGCAGGTCAAAGGACCAGTCATACTACTGCAACATCAAGCAAGTCACTGACGAGTGGATAGACATCCAAGTGACTTCTTGTCTTGGTCACGCTCAGTACCCTTGTTCTCTAACAAGCACCTGCACTATCACTTCAGTGTCCCTACACTGTGGACTTAAGTCTCGTCCATCCAGAAGGAAAGTGATCTGTGCACTGATCGGATCGATCACCGTCCTCGTGATGATCCATTGATCAGGAGCATTTAGAAATTAATCACCAATGATACATGGCTCAAATTCTCAACTCTTGAGAATATGCATCATCATCTTATTAATTTCTTGGACGATTCATAGACACATAAATAATATGAATGAAAAGATGCCTTTTATTTATTCAATAATAAATAGTCAAGTACAAAATTATGTCCCTAGAATTAACAATGTGTCAGCCAGATTGGCTTCTAGGGCATACATCTAACAGAAGATTGGGATGACAATGATAGAAGGAATGCACAACTAAATGCCAAAGCGATGAATGTACTTTATTGTGCCTTAGACCGTAATGAATTCAATAGAGTCTCTACTTGCAATTCTGCAAAAGAGATATGGAAAAGACTTGAAGTGACCCACGAGGGCACGAATCAAGTCAAGGAATCCAAAATAAACATGCTAGTTCATAAGTATGAACTATTTAAAATGGAATCTAATGAAACTATCACGTGCATGTATACTAGATTTACTAATATTGTCAATGGTCTAGAAAGCTTTGGCAAAAGTTATACTAACAGTGATCTTGTCAGGAAAGTTCTTCGATCTTTACCAAGGTCATGGGAAGCCAAGGTAACGGCGATCCAAGAAGCCAAAGACTTGAACAAGCTGACACTCGAGGAGCTCCTTGGATCCTTGATGACACATGAGCTCACAATGAAGCAACACAGTGAAGAAGAGTCCACCCACAAGAAAAAGATAATTGCCGTTAAGTCTACTTCTTCTAACAAGGATCCCTCTTGCAGTAGCTGCAGTGAAGAAGAAGACAATGAGGGAGATGAGGATGAGGCTCTTCTTGTGCGAAAGTTCAGAAAATTTATCAACCGGAAGATTATCCTTTCATCAGAGGAGAGGTTCCTCAAGTTCCTACAACAAGGACAAAGGTAAGGAAAGAGAAAGTGAGGGAATCGGCTGCTATGAATGCAAGAAGCCGGGACATTTCAGAATCGACTGTCCCTTGCTGAAGAAGGGCAGCAAATACAAAAAAAAGAAAGCTCTTGTCTCCACCTTGATAGACTCCGATCAATCATCATCATCATCGGATGAGGAACAAGAGGAAAAAGCAAATTTTTGCTTCATGGCAAATGATAATGAGGTAATATCTGAAACGCATTTAGATTTTACCTTTGATGAATTGTATGATACTTTTAATGAACTAATGGATGAATATAAGACAATAAACCTTAAAAATAAAGAATTAAAACTAACTAATCAATCTCACTCCCATAAGTACGATAAATTAATTAAGGACAATGATTCTATCATCAAAGAAAATTTAGAACTTAAAACAAGCAACCAAATGCTAACTCAAAAAACTTATACCTTAATTAAAGATAACGAAAGACTAACTAAGGAAGTTTCAGAACTTAAAAACAGTAAACAAACTATAAAAGATAATCTTACAAAAGACTTAAACTTACTAAAAACAGAAAAACTAAAGTTAACAAAAGAACTTGAAAAATACAAACCTATTGTAGAAAAGTTTACATATAGTTCTGAAAAATTGGAGATGATCCTTAATAATCAACGAGGTGTGTTTAGTAGAGCTGGTTTAGGGTATAAGCCTAAGAATAAGCAAAAATTTTTAAAAACTTTTTTGTAAAAGCTGGGGAAAGTAAAACTAAAAATATAACCTGTTTTTGCTGTGGAAAAGTAGGACATAAAGCTAATGTGTGTGATCATAGAAAAGTAGAAGCTAAAAGAAAAATTAAAAAGGTTTGGATTCCAAAAGGAACCAATATTACTAATCTTGAAGGATCCAAGAAAACTTGGGTACCTAAAATTGTATTATTTCCTTGTGTAGGAGTGTCTTGCAGCCAAAGTCGATAAAAACTGTTGGTACTTGGATAGTGGCTGCTTGAGACACATGACGGGTGACAAGGTGCAATTTTTCACCCTAGAGCCTAAAAAGGGAGGTGCTGTGACTTTTGGAGACGATAACCAAGGTCACATCATTGGCATAGTAAAGTACAAATCACCTCTTCAACCTTCGTTGATAATGTACAATTTGTAGATGGTCTTAAGCATAACTTACTTAGCGTTAGTCAATTATGTGATAGAGGTTCTGATATTCTGTTTAAGCCATCTCTATGCATCATAACTAACTCAATTGACAATAGCTTAGTATTCAAAGGAATAAGACGTGGCAATGTTTATGTAGTAGATCTTGAAGATCTCACCAATAATAGCCGTTGCCTAGTAGCTAGTGATTCTAAAGTCGATGATGCAAGTTGGTTATGGCACCGTAAATTAGGTCATGCAAGTATGGATACAATATCAAAATTAGTTAAAAGAGATTCTGTGATTGGTTTGCCAAAGCTAAAATTTGAGAAAAATAAAATTTGTGAAGCACGTCAATATGGCAAACAATTTAGAAGTTCTTTTAAACCCATAAATTGTGTCTCTACTGCTAGACCCCTTGAACTACTTTACATGGATATTTTTGGACCAACTAGAACCACAAGCCTTAGTGGAAACAAGTATGGTCTTGTCATTGTAGATGATTTTTCTAGATACACATGGATCATGTTTTTAGCTCATAAAGATGAAGCATTTTCAGTATTTAAGAAATTTCATAAGGAAGTAACTAACTCAAGAAATGCTTCAGTTATAGCTATTAGGAGTGATCATGGAACGGAATTTGAAAATCATCTATTTGATGAATTCTATAGTAAAAAGGGGATAACTCATAGTTTCTCTGCACCTAGGACACCACAACAAAATGGAGTTGTAAAAAGAAAGAATAGAACCCTAGAGAAAATGGCTAGAACCATGTTGTGTGAAAGTAACCTTCCTAAGTATTTTTGGGAAGAAGCCATTAACACGTTATGTCATATATTAAATAGAATTTTATTGAGACCAATTATAAAGAAAACACCTTATGAACTTTGGAGAGATAGAAAGCCCAAAGTAAACTATTTTCATATTTTTGGGTGTAGGTATTTCATTCATAATAATGACAAAGATAACTTAGGCAAATTTTATTCTAAATCTGATGAAGGTATCTTTTTGGGATATTCTACATCAAGTAAAGCTTATAGAGTCTTCAACAAAAGAACCCTTGTTATTGAAGAGTCTATCAATGTTGTTTTTGATGATACTAATGATGTCTCTTCTAGCAAGAGAGTAGCTCTTGATGATGATGCAGGAATACTTAAGAAAAGGATAGATGATATGACATTACAAGAGAATGAACCGAAGCAAATTGGAGAAACTTTAACAAGCCAAGAGGTAACTGCTGATCATGGGCTTACTAAGGCTTGGAGGTATGCTCATGGTCACCCTAAAGAATTAATTTTAGATGATCCATCTCAACCTGTTATAACTAGAGCATCTCTTAGGAACTTAAATAATCATCTTGCATTTGTCTCACACTTTGAACCTAAGAACATAGAAGAAGCTGAAAGTGATGTAAATTGGATAAATGCTATGCAAGAGGAACTTAACCAATTTACAAGAAATAAAGTATAGAACTTAGTAGAAAGACCCACTGAATACTCAATAATAGGAACTAAATGGATATACAAAAATAAACTTGATGAAAATGGAATTGTGATTAGAAACAAGGCTAGACTAGTAGCAAAGGGATATAATCAAGAAGAAGGTATAGATTTTGATGAGACTTTTGCTCCTGTAGCTAGACTTGAGGCAAATAGATTGTTACTAGCATATTGTTGCCCAGTAGATACAACCCAAGAGGGGGGGTGAATTGGGTCTTTTAAAACTTTTATGCTACTTCTAAAACTTTTTGATTAACTATGCTAAGTTGTATAGATGCACAGTGAAAGTTAAACTTAGCAAGGGTTTGATGTATAGACTGCGACTTGATTAAATATGCTTGCAACTAAAGGATGTGCGGATAAGAATTAAGCAAGCAATTTATCTAAGTAAGTAAGTGTGTTAGTTAGACAATAACTAGAGGCATTACAAACACAAAGGACATATAGTGGTTCGGTGCACCCCAGCACCTACATCCACTCCCCAAGACCTCTTGGGAATTTCACTATAATCCTACCGATTACAGCCGGTTGTTTTACAAGCTCACAACCCAACTTGTTGTTTTACGAGCGCACAACGAACTCGGTCGGTTTTCCCAGGCTCACCGACTAGAACCTCCCCGATTGTTTTCTCGGGATCACAATCAAACCCTTACACGTTGGTTTTACCCTCGGCTCACCAACAAACCTATCACCGTTGGTTTTCCCTTTGGCTCACCAACAAACCTTAACACCGTTGGTTTTTCTTTGGCTCACCAACAAACCTTAACCCCTTGATTCAATCCCTTGATTGAATCAAGTTACAAGATATTAAAACAAAGTATAAAACAAAACAAAGCTTCTTAAACAAGCAAATATGACAATATAAACAAATAGAGTAAAGAGAAGCCCTCAAACGAGTTTTGAATATGGAGGAGCTCGGCTTCTTCTTTACTTGATCCTCCTCTGATTTGGCATGAAGTAGAGGATCCCCGAGGCAGCACACGGATGGAGAGGAAGCTTTCGGATTCACTTGGATGCTCTTCTTCTCTCTATTTCGTTTTGGATGGCCCTTTTGTGCTTATGGGAGATTTCCTTTGTAATCTCTTTGAGATCTCTTTCCTAGATGATCTCTCCCACTTCCATAAGTTCTCTCCTAGCTCTCTTCTTGTTTTTATAGCTTTTGATAACGTGGAAACAAGAATATAGCCGTTAGAGACAAAAATAGAGCCGTTGGAACCAGTCTGCACCTCCTGACAATATGACCGTTGGGATCGGAGTCGACTCGCGCGATCAGGAGTCGGCTCGCCTGTTGCAGGAGTCGGCTCGTGTTTTACCGGAGACGACTCGGCCACTGTTCCAAATTTGAATTAATGTGCTTGCCTCGACTGGGAGTCGACTCGTCTTAACCTGGAGTCGACTCGCCAACTTCTGGAGCTGACTTGGCAATTTCGGAGTCGGCTCATCCACTGAAGTCCGTGGATCCAATTTTGAATTTTGTCCTCTCGAGTCGACTCGACTGTCCTGGGAGTCGACTCGAATCTCAGAGCCCGAACTCCCGATCCTCTGTCTTTTGGCTCGTCCAGTCTTGGAGTCGACTCGAACTTCCTTAGAGTCGACTCGGCTCTCAGTTTGCGAAACACAGCCTTCTGCCATCTTGGTGTAGCGCTGCCTTGGAGTCGACTCGAGCTGTCTGGGAGTCGACTCGAATCTCAGAGGCAGTAACTTGGTTTTTCTGTCTGTTGATGGTCGCGGAGTCTCGGAGTCGACTCGTGCAATGCGGGAGTCGACTCGAATCTCAGAGTCCCAAAAATGCTCTCTGACTTTTTCTTTGTGTTCCGCTGAGAGTCGACTCTTGCTTTCTTTGGAGTCGACCTACCAACCATCGGAGTCGACTCGCGTTCCACTGGAGTCGACTCGAATCTCAGACCCGAAAACTGCTCTCTGACTTTTCTGTCTGTGACTCCTAGGAGTCGACTCATACTTCCCCGGAGTCGACTCGGTAAACATTGGAGTCGACTCGAATTCCTCAGGAGTCGACTCGAAGACTATTCTTTCGAATTTTTCCTTTGATTTTACTCCTCCAATTTGAACCTTTTGAACTTTAAACTTGGGCCAATGAATTGTAGCTTTCTTCTAACTTTTCTTGAGAGCTTTTGGAGGCCTTCTTGTGTTCTTCCAACTTGCTATGTTCCTTGCAAAATAAATATCTTTCTCCTTGCAACATAAACATTAGTATCCATACTTCAAGGTTTTGTGATCATCAAAATCAATCTATGAATCAATCTTTGGGTCATCAATCTCCCCCTTTTTGATGATGACAAAACTTGGAGTATATGCAATATAAAAGATATTGTTTTCTAGAAGTAATACATAGCTAAGTTGCATGAAGTAGAAAACATATATATTTAAAAAAAAACATACTTCATGATAATGCTTTAGATTTAATCAGCTTAACACAATCAACATATTTCAATTTAAGCTGATTTGTATTCAATTCAAAGCATAAAGGCATTATGAGCATATACTTAGATATTTCTCCCCCTTTTTGACAACATCAAAAGATAGTGAAACATTAAGCACAAAGATCAGAATGCTCATATATTTCTTTTCCTTATTGTACTCTGATTTGCAAGTCAAATTATTGCAAGGATATGAATCATATAACTCAAGGCAATAATATTAGAATCAGATTAATGAGCATAGATCAGAGCCAATTAAGATAATTTCAGAGCAGAACACATCGAATGTGATACCACAGATAGTTTTCTAAGCAAGTGTAGGTGGAATCTTTCTTAAGTTAATTCAAGAAGTACCACACGAATGGAAATCTAACCTCTCTTCAATAATAAGTATGAAAGCTTGTTCATTTAGGACCTTTTGCCCAATCTATTAAGTATTTTATCAACCATGAGAGCAAATTAATTAATTCTCTTAATGACTTCAAAGTTCTTTTATGATAATAGGAGCATTGGGGCACAAATATCAAAATATACATTCATGCAATTTTTGATACATCTTAGAGCTCTTTTAAAGACTTTCTTTTATTTCTTTAGAAAATAAGCACAATTTGATACATAAAATAATGAATTTGCACAAAATTGAAGTTCCAAAAAGCAAGCCAATTAGAGCTCATTAGTGAAGTTTTAAAAAAAATAGATTTTCTAAGAGATACTCAATAAAATTTAACACATTATTCTCCTCCTTTTTCATTAAATTAGAGGCTCTTAAGATTTGCAATTTGGTTCAAGAGTGATGCATGAGATATACTAACCAAATAACACGCCTCAAGGTGTATCATAAAGATTTTCAGATTTAAATTTCAGATGATACATATTGGAGAGTATTAGAATCACTTTTCATTTAGTATTCTTTCTCTCTCCTTTAGTTATAGATTTATGCGATTAAGTTCCATAAGACCTCTCCTTCTGAAATTTTCTTTCTCCCCCTCAATTGATCATTCCATTTAAGAGTTTAGAATCCTAAGATAATGTTCAATAAAATTGTCAATCTCAAAAATTTATTTTCTATAAGTTTCAGCTTATTTTCATAAGACTCAAGGTTTGAGATAAGACAACCTTTATAGAACTCATCTCAAGGTAATTTAAAGCATGTCTTGCAATATAAGGAAGTTCATAAAAATCAATCCATAAGATTTAAGGTATACATCAAATTGAAGTAACTTTAGGATAAGATACTGAATATCTAAAGCTCCCCCTCAAAAGATGCGTACTTCTTTAATCATTCTTTTCTTTTGTTGAATTTCAGATTTTAATGACAAACGTGAATAGAACTGAAATTCTATGATATCGAGAATGGAGAGTGATCAAGAATTATTCAAAATTTATAGCAATCACCCTTTTTAATCTATCAAGAACAAGTTATACTTCCTCTTAATCTTTGAGAAAATGTACTGAAATATTAATCAGAAAATGATTCATTTGACGCTCAGTTTCTTTCAACAGCATTTACATTTTCTTTCTTTTAGAGTCATTTGAGTGAGGTGAAATATTTCTAGCTTTTAGATCATTCACTCTATTGATGGAAGTCTTTAATAATATAGGAGAGAAAAATATATAGATGATCATTGAGGTATATATATTTATAGAACTCAATTTCTTAATCATAGTTTTTCAGCAATGTATACATGAAGCACAATAAATATTTTTTTAATATCAAAATAGAATCATAAAAAAAAATTGCTTGTAATCAAGATCATTGAAAGACACATCATTTAGACCAATATTAGTACATTTTAACGATAAGAAAAGATATGTTTCGGATGCGTACCGGAGCAACCAACCAAGGCATCAAAATTAATTCTGTTTTTCTTAAATTAAGATTTTATTTAGAAATCATATTGAATTTAAGCTTTTATACAAAATCAGATTCTGAATTTCATAAAGATTTTCAATAGAGGCTTTCAAAGTCATAATTTGAGATATGGATCTTCCACATTGTAGCTCATCTTAAATCATTATGATTGAAGACACATATTTCACACATATAAGAGGATATTCAGAATATTTGTATTTATGTTTAGCACATTATATACCAAAGTTAAGAAAGTTGAAGGATAGAACAAACTCAGTTCATTTTGCCTAAATAGAAATATCCTTCTCTTCTCCTTTTTACAAATTTATTCACCTTTCAGATTTTAACGATGATTGTGAATGACAAATCTGAAATTTCTTTTTAATAAAAAAAAATTTTATATAGTATTCCAAATATTCAATCAAATTATCCAAGCATGAAGCATTGTAAAACATTGAGAACCCATAATTTAAAACATCATGCCACATGCAAAATATATTATGTGTTAAGTCATGCATTAAAATATTAAGAACAAGCATGTCAAGGATCAAAATCAATTCTTTTCAAATAAACTCCCCTTATTTAAACATTATCTTGCACTGATTTCATCCTTAAAGTGTGTTTTCAAGTGATTAAAAATTTGACTTGATTATTCTTATATATTTTCATTTACTTTGTCTTTCATTTTTATTTTCTTATGCTCTATACTCTATTTGCTCCCTATCCGGTGGAGTTGGGAAGGGGCACGAGGTACTACCACTAGCCTCCCTCTTGTGCCGTCCCTAATATGCCCTACACCGAATAGTTGGGTCAAATAGTGCCGGGTACTACCACTAGCCTCCCCATTGGCACCATCCCTATGATGAGCAATATAGAAAGGTTAAAATGTTCACTTCTAACTTTCCCTGTTTGAGTGTAATTAGTTACAGATTTTATCTCTTCCAAACGTCTCACAAATGTTCCGAGTATACTATGTTTGTTTTGCTTTTCCTTAAGATTGGAGTATTTGCCTTTACTCAGATTTTTCATCTCTTGAACAATGTCCATTTTCTTTTCTTTATCTCTCTCCCTTTTTGTCATTCTCAAGTAATTTACATGAAAGAGTAGAATAAAGAGATAATCTTATGTATCATATAGATGTATATTATGCTAACAACATTTTCATTGTGCTCAAGGATTCATAACTTCTCACAAGTTATTTTACATCAAAATTTTAAGCATATACTTGTGTATTTCATGGTTATGACATAGGCAAAGATATATTTTAGTTTGGGCAAACCATGAAATAATTTCTAAAAGTATAAGTCAGTCAATACACATATAGACATGATATCAAAAATTAATAATTAAAGACCTTAATCATGCCATAATAAGATTTAAGTTATTGACTTTGCTCAATTAATTTGTGAGAAAGGTGTCTAAAATTACCTATTCATTATATGTTCTTCAAGCCAAACTAGATTTCTTATGTGTGAACTTTTGGCTGAAGAAGATCCTCTCTCTTGTTTGCATGTGAATGTTTAGTGTATCTTACATGAAGATATCCTTCAAGTTGAAATTTCTCATTTTTCTTTCTTGAAGGAAGGTCATTAGTTTCTTTAAGATACAAAGCATTCATCCAACATATATATATTTTTTTTTAACTAGATGACTCAATATAAGATATGACAATAGTTGCATGTTGAGTCACTTTACTCAAGAGATTCCCTAAATATAAGCAAGCACATATCACTTGAACTAAAGAGATAGTTTCATTAAATCAGATGGTTCAAGGACAAGCATGTGAGGCAATAGGTAGATTTATCAAGGTCAAATCAATTTCTTATTTTCAAAATCAATTTAGTTTAGATTTTATTCAATAAGGCACGCTAGCTAAGTTTTAATCAACTTATCTTAAACAGTTGTTTCTATCACAATTCAGATTATGATTTATTTGTTTATCAATAAAATATGATTCATTAAAGTTAGATTGATGTCTTGCACAAGGTCACATAATGAGCATACAACCTGGTCTACTAGCTGTATGATAAAATAATTATTCTATCATGCTTCAATACAGCTTTAAACAATAGATCTATTTTGCTCATTCTTTTCAAATTCTACAAGATGGGGTCATAGACATACCTTCTTCATGCCAATCTTCTATGAGAGTTTTCTTGTGGACTAACATTGGTCAATGAAGATCCCCTTTCCTGTTTGTCTTAATTTGGAGTTTGAGAGAAGATGTTAATTCATTCATCATACATATTTCAAACTCACCTTGCAATATAACTCTTCATTAGTAGAACCAGAAATGATGTCATTAATGTACACTTTGAGCAAGTGAGGTGTCACACATTTTTTGATGCAAAGAATTATCACTATTACCTTCTATCAAAAAGGTTATTTAAGCTTTTATATCATGCTCTTGATGCTTGTATCAAATCATATATTGCTTTATCATATTTGTAATGAGTGTTTTCAAATATGGTGGTTATTTAACATATATCTTTTTTAATAAAGTAAGCACATAGGAGTCCATTCTACACACTCATTTGATGGACTATAAAGCTCATAAAGCAAGCAAATGATGATGGTGATCTTTACTTCTAATCATGCAAAAATTTCATCAAGATCTATTTCATCTTTTCTTGATTTAGTCTTTTAGTAGTCATCACTTTTTCTTCATTAAGAGCATATCTGAAAAATCCAAGTTGGCTCTAATTATTAACAAGTTTTTCAGATTGTTATATGTAAAAGATTAACCATATACATACATAATTTAATTTTAGTATCTTGATAATAAATCATTAGTCTCATAAAGAATAAAATACCTTGATATTTTTGTAACTAAAAACTTTTCATTGAATACTCTATATGCATTGCTTGATGAATGATATCCAAGGATAGACATATCTCTATCAGATTTGGCATTATTTTCATAAGAGCATATCAAGCATAACATGTACGACTGAAAAATATGAAAGATATGCAATGGTTCATTTTTCATTTTTTCAGAAGATCAAAATTTTCATCAGAAATAGATCTAATAGAAATCATATGTATGACAAGCAGTGATGATAGTCTTTTAAAAATTATTTAAGTAGATGACTATCATACATAATTGTCTTTTTCATTTCTTCAAGAATTCTATTAACCCCTTTTTACTTATGATGTCCATGGAGCTGAAATAATTGAATTTAATACTATTTTCTGTATAACCTTAATCTGGATTTTGGTTTTCAACACTGTGCCATGATCTTCACAGTTTGGAAACCTTTTTCATTTGAAACGCTTCTACAAGATTTAGTAAATACAGAAAAATACTTCAGTTTTATTCTCCAAGAACAAGTCCAATGTAAGCTTTTGAAGACTTAGAGATGGAAACAACATCTTTAGATTTAGAAATGATTTTTGTTTGTTTCCTTAGTTAGCATGCATAGCAAAACTTTGACCTTTAAGTAGATAATCTAAGCAAGCCTATGGCAAGGTCTTTTGAGATTAAGTACATACTAGCATGAGTTGATTCTATGTGCCAAGGATGGTTTCTTTAATCTTGGTATTCAAAAGCATACCAAGTACACATTATCATATTGATGATCAATAAAAATAATGCCATGGACAAAAATTCTTAATCAAGCATATAGAGGGTTCATAGAGTTATTTTTAATGAATTAATTAATCATTTAGCAACTTATCCAATAGTGAGTGGAGCATACAAAAAAAATGAAGTGATTTGAATATATTTTCTTTTCATACCCAAAAAGACAAATATCACTTATATCACAAAAATGATTAATACTTTCAAGTTATGTTTTAATCAACTAATAAAGTAATTTCAATACGAGAAGATGTAAGAATTACTTATTTCATCCTTTCTTTTATTTAAATCATTCTTTTTAATTACATTTTAAATTCAATTCTTTAACACATGTCTAGAGCACCCATTGTTTAGATAACATCTTTCATTAGAACCTTGGATAGCTAGACATGCTTGCTGAAAGAATAATCATATTTTCAACTTAGGAACCCAAGCTCTTTTGGGTCCTTGTAGGTTAGCTATAATTGTTCCTTTTGGAACCCATATTTTCTTAATAGCTATTTTGTCCATGAATTTACAGATTTTAGGATTACAAGGGATGTATTTCTGTATCCTCTTGTTGAATTTAACAAACTTAGATCGAACATGAGTAGTAGGAAAACTTTTAATGTTCTGTTTCTCCCTTTTTGGTTCATCAAATTTGTAATGTATAGATTTAGGAACAACAGAAGAGATTTTACTTAGCTTTTGTTTATGAGAATCTGTTTTAGAGTAATTAAAAACTGTTTTAACAAACATATTCTTAAAAGGTTTTTGGGTGTACCAAGGTTGATATCCTAATGTAACTTTATCAAATTCAGCTCCTTGATCATTTATCATTAGGTTCAATTTTTCAGAGCTGAGGGTAAATCTTTCAACAACAGGTTTTAATCTGTCAACTTCTTTAGTTAATCTTCTGTTATCTTCTGAAAGTGACTCATTGTTTTTCTTAAGTTTATCATGACTTTCAGTGAGAAGTTGATCTCTTTGATTTAGTTCTTGATTTTCTTTAATTAAGATTTCAGTTTTACTGGTTAGTTTCAGTTTTTCATCTATTAGAATTTGATTTTCAATCTTCAAGTTTTTGTTCTTACAAATAAGTTTCTTATATTCTAAATACAAATCAGAAAAGGCATCATGGAGTTCATCAAATGTAAAATTGCTTTCAGTTTCAGCATGTACCTCTTGTGCCACCAAGCATGGATTTTCAATATGATACTGCTCTCCTTCTACACATGATGTTTCAGATTTGTTAGTGCATTCATATTTGTCTTCAAGCATATTCCATATTTCTTTAGCAGTCATGCAAGAAGATATGCAATTAAACTCATTCCTATCTAATGCACAATATAAAAGGTTCATGGCATCAGCATTCAATTGTGCTAAATCCTTTTCATTAAAAGTTTGAGAGAGTGTGTGAAGATCATTTATTATGATTTTCCATAAATAATAGTTTTGTGATTGAATAAAGATGCGCATGCGTATTTTCCAATGTGTATAGTTTATGCCATTAAATAGTGGTGGTGTATCAATTGATTGTCCTTCTCCTAGAAAACTATCTATTTGAGTTGTCATGATCTTTGGCTCTAGTCGGTTAAGACTACAAATAATATTTGAGCACCTGCTCTGATACCACTTGTTGCCCAGTAGATACAACCCAAGAGGGGGGGTGAATTGGGTCTTTTAAAACTTTTATGCTACTTCTAAAACTTTTTGATTAACTATGCTAAGTTGTATAGATGCACAGTGAAAGTTAAACTTAGCAAGGGTTTGATGTATAGACTGCGACTTGATTAAATATGCTTGCAACTAAAGGATGTGCGGATAAGAATTAAGCAAGCAATTTATCTAAGTAAGTAAGTGTGTTAGTTAGACAATAACTAGAGGCATTACAAACACAAAGGACATATAGTGGTTCGGTGCACCCCAGCACCTACATCCACTCCCCAAGACCTCTTGGGAATTTCACTATAATCCTACCGATTACAGCCGGTTGTTTTACAAGCTCACAACCCAACTTGTTGTTTTACGAGCGCACAACGAACTCGGTCGGTTTTCCCAGGCTCACCGACTAGAACCTCCCCGATTGTTTTCTCGGGATCACAATCAAACCCTTACACGTTGGTTTTACCCTCGGCTCACCAACAAACCTATCACCGTTGGTTTTCCCTTTGGCTCACCAACAAACCTTAACACCGTTGGTTTTTCTTTGGCTCACCAACAAACCTTAACCCCTTGATTCAATCCCTTGATTGAATCAAGTTACAAGATATTAAAACAAAGTATAAAACAAAACAAAGCTTCTTAAACAAGCAAATATGACAATATAAACAAATAGAGTAAAGAGAAGCCCTCAAACGAGTTTTGAATATGGAGGAGCTCGGCTTCTTCTTTACTTGATCCTCCTCTGATTTGGCATGAAGTAGAGGATCCCCGAGGCAGCACACGGATGGAGAGGAAGCTTTCGGATTCACTTGGATGCTCTTCTTCTCTCTATTTCGTTTTGGATGGCCCTTTTGTGCTTATGGGAGATTTCCTTTGTAATCTCTTTGAGATCTCTTTCCTAGATGATCTCTCCCACTTCCATAAGTTCTCTCCTAGCTCTCTTCTTGTTTTTATAGCTTTTGATAACGTGGAAACAAGAATATAGCCGTTAGAGACAAAAATAGAGCCGTTGGAACCAGTCTGCACCTCCTGACAATATGACCGTTGGGATCGGAGTCGACTCGCGCGATCAGGAGTCGGCTCGCCTGTTGCAGGAGTCGGCTCGTGTTTTACCGGAGACGACTCGGCCACTGTTCCAAATTTGAATTAATGTGCTTGCCTCGACTGGGAGTCGACTCGTCTTAACCTGGAGTCGACTCGCCAACTTCTGGAGCTGACTTGGCAATTTCGGAGTCGGCTCATCCACTGAAGTCCGTGGATCCAATTTTGAATTTTGTCCTCTCGAGTCGACTCGACTGTCCTGGGAGTCGACTCGAATCTCAGAGCCCGAACTCCCGATCCTCTGTCTTTTGGCTCGTCCAGTCTTGGAGTCGACTCGAACTTCCTTAGAGTCGACTCGGCTCTCAGTTTGCGAAACACAGCCTTCTGCCATCTTGGTGTAGCGCTGCCTTGGAGTCGACTCGAGCTGTCTGGGAGTCGACTCGAATCTCAGAGGCAGTAACTTGGTTTTTCTGTCTGTTGATGGTCGCGGAGTCTCGGAGTCGACTCGTGCAATGCGGGAGTCGACTCGAATCTCAGAGTCCCAAAAATGCTCTCTGACTTTTTCTTTGTGTTCCGCTGAGAGTCGACTCTTGCTTTCTTTGGAGTCGACCTACCAACCATCGGAGTCGACTCGCGTTCCACTGGAGTCGACTCGAATCTCAGACCCGAAAACTGCTCTCTGACTTTTCTGTCTGTGACTCCTAGGAGTCGACTCATACTTCCCCGGAGTCGACTCGGTAAACATTGGAGTCGACTCGAATTCCTCAGGAGTCGACTCGAAGACTATTCTTTCGAATTTTTCCTTTGATTTTACTCCTCCAATTTGAACCTTTTGAACTTTAAACTTGGGCCAATGAATTGTAGCTTTCTTCTAACTTTTCTTGAGAGCTTTTGGAGGCCTTCTTGTGTTCTTCCAACTTGCTATGTTCCTTGCAAAATAAATATCTTTCTCCTTGCAACATAAACATTAGTATCCATACTTCAAGGTTTTGTGATCATCAAAATCAATCTATGAATCAATCTTTGGGTCATCACATATGCATGCAATAAAGATTTCAAATTATTCCAAATGGATGTAAAAAGTACTTTCTTGAATGGGTATATTAATGAGGAAGTTTATGTAGAACAACCTCCTGGTTTTGAGAATCATCAATACCCAATCATGTTTATAAACTAAACAATGCACTTTATGGTCTAAAACAAGCCCCTAGAGCATGGTATGAAAGATTTAGCAAATTTCTATTAGACCATGAATTTTCTAGAGGAAATGTTGATACAACTCTATTTTTGAAAAAGAAAAACAAAAATATGTTGGTAGTGCAGATTTATGTAGATGATATTATTTTCGGTGCTACTAACAATCGCCTTTGCGAAGAGTTTGCTGAGTTAATGCAGAGTGAATTTGAGATGAGCATGATGGGAGAATTGAACTACTTTCTCAGACTTCAAATCAAACAATCCAAGGAAGAGATTTTCATCAATCAAGCTAAATACATCAAGGAAATGCTAAAGAAGTTTGATATGGATGGAAATAAGGCAATTGGCACCCCCATGAGCTCATCATGCAAACTAGACAAAGATGAATCATGTAAATCAGTTGATCAAAAGCTGTATAGAGGTATGATAGGATCTTTACTATATCTTACAGCAAGTAGACCTGATATTATGTTTAGTGTATGCATGTGTGCTAGATATCAATCTAATCCTAAAGAATCATACCTAATTGCAGTTAAAAGAATTTTTAAATATCTCATAGGAACAAAAAACATAGATCTATGGTACTCTAAAGAATCAAACATAAATTTAATAGGGTACACTGATTCAGACTTTGCTTGTTGTAAACTTGATAGAAAAAGCACCAGCGGGTCTTGTCAATTTTTAGGAGAAAACTTAATTTCGTGGTTTAGCAAGAAACAAAACTCGGTTGCACTATTTACGACTGAAGCCGAATATGTTGCTGCCGGGAGTTGTTGTGCTCAAATTTTATGGATCAAGCAACAACTTGAAGATTATGGCATTAAACAAGATAAGATTCTCATAAATTGTGATAATACAAGTGCCATAAGTCTAACTAAAAATCCAATTTAACACTCAAGAACTAAATATATTGAGATAAGACATCACTTCATAAGAGATCATGTGTTAAATGGTGATGTAATGCTTGAATTTGTTTGCACTGATGATCAACTTGCTGATATCTTCACAAAACCCTTGAGTGAAGATCGATTTTGCATTCTTAGAAGTGGGTTAGGAGTGATTGATCCATTCTTATGATACTCCCCTCTAAATGATTGATTTTGATGATTAGCTTATGTTAGATATAGAATTTCTTATCTATGGTCATCAAATCAGATCTTAAATCTTAGATATTTCAATAACTCTCTCCTTTGGCACGGTAAAAACAAGATTTTTTGGCTATGTGCCAGAGTTCGAGTCGACTCGCGCACATTTAGGAGTCGACTCGAGGTCAGTCGACTCGCGACTTACCAGAGTCGACTCGAGGTCGGAAATCCGATTTTTAACCCTAATCGAAACGTTTACTCCTCACTTCTATTCTCGGCCGCCATTGTTCCAAAACCCTAGAGTCGTCTCCGACCTCGTCTCCGACCCGTTCTAGGTCCTCTCCCTCGAGTTTTCTTCCATTTCTCTTATCCATTCCTCGGTGTGTAGGTCAAAATGCCTAGGAAAGTCGTTGTCCCGAGCCGAAAGAGACCTCTCTCCGCGAGTGGGGCCGAGCGACGGTCCAAGGCACGGAACGAACCCATGAGGCCACCACCTCCGGTTCCTTCCCCGCCTAGGCCGGTTCCCTCGCGTCCGTGCGCCGGGAGGGAAGTCTCTACCGGGAGGAAAGTCAACTTTAACTTCCTCTCCCGGGAAGGGTTTACCCTAGGGCATCATCTTAGGGCTCAAGGGTTAGAGTTGTTCTGTTCTTTAAACCTCCCTACCTACCCAGGATTAGTTAGAAAATTTTATGGGACTGTAGCCCGAGGTAGTGGTGGTATCCAGGGAACCGTAGCAGCTGTCCCTGTTTTTATTTCGGAGGACTTCATTGCTCGAATCCTCCATCTCTCCCGAGAGAGAATTTTTCCTACTCATCCCCATGATAGGACTGAGGCCCTTACGGCCATCTTAGGGAGCCCACCTCAATCCCCAATAGAGGAGGTGTTTGCAAATCAGCTTTCAGCTGAAATGCGGCTCCTCCTAAGTATCATTTCTAGGACTCTCTTTTCCAAAACAGGTAGGTTTGACTTCATCTCCGAGAGAGACCTAGCACTGATGTTCCACATTCTCCAAGACACTCCCATCAACTTTCCCAAACTCATCTACAAATATATCTGTGAACCCCTAGATAAACCTAGATTGAGTCTCCCTTATGGCATGCTATTCACACTCTTCTTTAGGGAGTTAGAGGTCCCTATTCCTGAGGGGGAACCCTCTCGTTCACTTAGAAATACTGATCACATGGGTGAGGGGACTCTCCACAGAATGGAGTTCCATAAAGTAGGAGTCTGGGTTAGGAAAACCTCTTCATCCACACCATCCGACCCTACCACCCATCATTCACCTAGTCCTGATCATGACCAGGATCACTACATAGCTCCTCCCACTTTTCCTTTCACTTCTGGTCCTTCATTCCCATCCACTTCAGCTGGACCCTCTACTGCACCACCACCTCAGCAGCCCCTGGAAGTCCGGATCAGCTCTGAGCAACTCCGGAAGATGAGAGAGGAGATTGTGAGGGAGCTGAGAGATGACTTGTTGAGAGAGCTTCGAGGTCCCCTGACTGCTCCATCCACTGACGTCGTTCCCGCCTTAGCAGCCGTGTCCAAGATGGTTGCAGACCTGAAGGAGGAAATCTACAACATCAGAAGCCTAGTCCAAGCTCAATATTGGAATATGAGTGACGTCAAGGATGACACGAGGAAGATGCGAGATAGCATCAGAAATGAGCTTGGTAGCCAAAGTCAGGGTGCAGAAAGGCTAGCACATGCCTTGATCTCCAAACTTGACACCCTTCAAGAAAGTCTGACCCAGTTCACTTCAATACAGTCTAGGGCCATCTCAGAAATCATCGCACAACTAGGGAACGTCTCTGAGGGGCTAAGCATGGTCATGAAACACACTAGACTGAGTACGGGAGCCACATCCTCCACTACAAAGAAAACCTAGTGTATTTTTATCTGTTTTTATGATGTACAGTCCCTTGAGGACTTTGTCTGTTATGTAATCACACTTGTACTCAAATCTAACTTTAATACAATGAGTAGAAATTTCCTTTCAAAAGTGTGCATTCTTGAGTTCTAATACTTTTCTATGTATTGTGCCTTTTTGCTATGATGACAAAAAGGAGGAGAAAATATGAATTGAAATGTAAAGGGAATCACTAAAAAGAACAACCTTAAAGTAAAAAGTAATTTGTTCTTAGTGGATTCGATACCTCGAGGCTCATTATCTCTCTGTTGGGACTCCTCAAGGAGTGATCTCCAGAATCTATTCAAGGGATATTCGGAGATTAGTTGAATCATACTCAAGAACAAATTGTCAGATCTTCCCTCTGAAAGTAAGAATTTAAGATCAAAAGCTTCAAGACATTAAAAGAAAATTCAGAGAACCCAAAAAAAATTGAATGCATATGTTGAGAGGGAGAATCTGAAATCTTAAGAAAGCAAATTTATTAAACACATATAAGCCAAATAATTGATTGCATGATATGAAGGCTTATATAATTCCAAATGAAAGGGAGAGCTTTAACTTCAGGATTTACTGTTTCATACCTTTTAATTTTGGATAAATTAAATGACTAGACATTTGAATTCATTTCAAAACTTTATTATAAATCTCCTTTTGGTTGAGCAATTTACTTTACAAATACTCAATGTTTTGTCATCATCAAAAAGGGAGAAATTGTGGAGTGATTGGTTATACCCCTATTTGATTTTGATGAGCTCAAAGCATTTGAGTATATTTCATGTTGTACTAATGAATTCAATCTAGTGTTTCAGACAAATATATGTGAATTTATCTTTAAGAGCATCGAGCTTTTGTTCAAGATTATTTGGCTAAGTGTTGAACACAATTAAGCCAAAGTCTGAAGCTCGAGTCGACTCCGGAAGCTTGCGAGTTGACTCCAAGTGTTTCAGAGGTTCTGGCACAAGCTCGAGTCGACCCCGGTTCACTACAAGTCGACTCCGACTGAGAACAGACAGAAGGACAGAAAGATGAATTTTAGACTCCATCACCGAGTCAACTCCGATGCTTGCCGAGTCGACTCCCGACAGTTTCGAGTCGACTCCAAAGGGTAACAGACAGAAAGACAGAATGATAGTTTTTGGACCCTGTTACCGAGTCGACTTCAGAAAGTTACGAGTCGACTCCGAAGTTTAGCGAGTCGACTCCTAAACATGCAAGAGTCGACTCTCAGAGGAAAGCAGACTGAAAGGCAGAAAACCAAACAAAGTGACTCTGTGACCGAGTCGACTCCGAGAATACGAGAGTCGACCCCAACAAAGTACGAGTCGACTCTGAGGCAGTGCAACTCGAAAGACAGAGGATCAGTTTGCGGACTCTGAGAGCCGAGTCGACTCCAAGATAATCCGAATCGACTCCAAGGCAGTTCAACTCCAAAGACAGAGGATCGGTTTTCGGGCTCTGAGAGCCGAGTCGATCCAAGATGATCCAAGTCGACTCGAGAAAGAAATGCAGAAATATAGATCTCTGCAACCCTGAGAACGAGCCATCTCCAAAAGTGCCGAGTCATCTCCGGATATTGGCGAGTCGACTCCAGATTTGGCCGAGTCGACTCCAGAACGGGACAGCACTTTCATTCAAATCCCGAACAGTGGACGAGTCATCTCCAGTAAAGCAAGAGTCGACTCCAGCAACAGCCGAGTCGACTCCAGATCGAGCGAGTCGACTCCGACCCCAACGGATACATTGTCAGGAGTTGCAGACTGTGCAGAACGGCCACAAATTAGTGTCTAACGGCTAGTTTTCAAAGGGGATTGCTTAAATAGCCAGAGTGAACAGTAGTAGACACCAAGAGAGTTACTCCATTTGTGCATTAAGTGTTTTCCATCTACCAAGAGTCTATTGAGAGAAAAAATAAGCAAAAGAAGGAAGAAACGCATTCAATACATTCCTAGAAGTCTTCCCTTCGCATTCAAGGCTCTTCCTCTGACATCAGATCTTCAGTGCACTCAAAGAGGAGACTCAGAGTTCGAGAAGCCCCTTCTTCCTCTTCCAAAATCTGTTCGAGGGCTTCTAACTCTACTCTTTTCATATTATTTAATATTTGCTTGTTAAGAAGCTTTCCTTGTAACTTTTCTCAAACTATTTTCTTACTTGATTCAATCAGAGGATTGAATCAAGGATTGTAAGGTTTGTTGGTGAGCCGAAGTTAAAACCAACGGTGTAAGGGTTCGATTGTGATCCCGGAAAAACAATCGGGTGGTTCTAGTCGGTGAGCCTGTGAAAACCGACCGAGTTCGTTGTGATCTCGCGAAAACAACAAATTGGGTTGTGAACTTGTAAAACAACCGGCTGTAATCCGGAGGATTATAGTGAACTCCCAAGTAAAGCTTGGGGAGTAGACGTAGGAGCAAGGGTTAGCTCCGAACCACTATAAATTGGTTTGTATTTGTATTGGTTGCTGTTTTCTCTCTCTCTCTTCATTCACTTCATCTAGTAACTTAACTAGTTTGCTTGCAATAGATTTAGTTAATTACTAATCATAGTTTTTAATTGGTCGATAATTAATCCAAACCCAATTCACCCCCCCTCTTGGGTTGTCTTCTTGGGCAACAGCATCAAATAAAAATAACTTTTGAATAAGATGCATATTCAAAGAGATTGAATATCTAAAGCTCCTCCTCAAAAGATACATTCTTCTTTAATTATTCTTTTCTTTTTGTTGAATTTTAGATTTTAATGATTAGCATGAATAAAACTAAAATTCTATGATATCAAGAATGTAGAGTGATTTAGAGTTTTTCAAAATTTATAGCAATCACTTTTTTTAATCTTTCAAGAACAAGTCATGCTTCCTCTTAATTTTTGAGAATATGTACTGTAAAATTAATTAGAAAATAATTCTTTTGAAGCTCAAAATTCTTTCAAAAGTAATTACATTTTCTTTTCTTTAAGAATCATTTGAGTGAATTAAAATGTTTCTAGATTTTAAGATTATTCACTCTTCCTAAAAAAAGCTTTTTTCTTTAACGATAGAGGCCCTTAATTATGCAGGAGAGAAAACATATAGATGATCATTGAAGTGTATATTTATAGAACTCAATTTCTTAATCATAGTGTCACAGCAATGTATACATGAAACACAATGAATCTTTTTAATATCAAAATAAAATCATATATTTAGAAACATTTATTCGCAATCAAGATCATTGAAAGACACATTATTTAGACCAATTTTAGTACACTTATAAAATACAAAATGATATATTTCGAACGTGTATCGGGGCAATCAACCAAGGTATCAAAATTAATTCTGTTTTTCTTAAGTTATAATTTTCATCTAGAAATCATATTGAGTTATTTTCTTGAATAATGCGATCATTGAAGCACATAACTAAAATTACAAAGATGTAATGATTTAAGCATTTTTAAATTAAGTTTAAGCTTTTATACAAAATCAGATTCTGAATTTCATAAAGATTTTCAAGAAGACTTTCAAAATTATAAATTGAGATATGTATCTTCCACATTGTAGCTCATCTTAAATCATTACGATTGAAAATACATATTTCAAACACATTAGAGCACATTCAGAATCTTGGTATTCAATATTAAGTTTCGGTACAAAATGGAAGATATTTTAACAAGTATTAGAACATTATGTACCAAAGTTAGGCAAGTTGACAGATAATTCAAAATCAATTTATTTTGCCTAAATTGCAAATTCAATCTATTCTTTTCTTTTATTTTTAAGAAGATATTCATTAAAATCAAAAAAATATAAAGAGAATTAATGAATCCAGAAAATACATATCATTGAGGAGTATATTTTGCAAGTAAAAACCATTTTCATTAAGCTTTGGAACACAAGTTATTTTGAAGACAAAGGAGAAGTAAAAACTTATGTGCAGAGTTAAAACACTTTTCAAATTATGAATGTCACATGTTACATGCAAAACATAATATGCATTAAGTCATAACATAATATATTGAAGTATTAAGAACAAGCATGTCAAGGATCAAAATCAAATCTTTTCAAATAAACTTCCCCTATTTAAATATAATCTTGCATTGATTTTATCCTTGAGGTATGGTTTAAAGTGATTGAAACTACATTTGTTTTTCACAACTTTGTTTCTTTAAGAAATTAATGACTATTTTAAATTTCTTCATATGTTTTCGGTTTTACATTTACTTAGTTTTTACTCTCCCTAAACAATGTTCATTTTCTTTTCTTTATCTTTCTCTCTTTTATTATTTTTAAGTAATTTTCATGAAAGAACATAATAAAGAGATAATCTAATATGCTGCGTAACACATAAATTTATATCATGCAAACAAAATTCATATTATGCTCAAAAGATCACAAATTAAGTTTTAATTTGATTATCAGTTATTTCTATCAAAATTTTGATTATGATTCATTTGTTATCAATAAAATATGATTCATTAGAGTTAGATTGAAGTCTTGCACAAGGGCACATAATGAGCATACAATCTGGTTCACTAGCTGCATGATGAAATAATTATTCTATCATGCTTCAATACATCTTCAAAACAATAGATGTACCTTGCTCATCCATTTCAAATTCTACAATATAGGATCATAGACATACCTTCTTCATGCCAATCTTCTATAAGAGTTTTCTTGTGGACTTACTTTGGCCAATGAAGATTTTCTTTCTTGTTTGTCTTAATTTGGAGTTCGAGAGAAAATGTTAACTCCATTATACATGTTTTGAACTCACCCTGCATGAGCTTAGTAAAACCTTCATACAAAGCTTCATTAGTAGAACCAAAAATGATGTCATCAATGTATACTTTAGGCAGATAAGATATCACAAATTTTTCTTTTTGATGCATAGATTCATCAATATTGCTTTCTATCAAACAGTTCCTCAAGCTTTCATATCATGCTTTTGGTGCTTGTTCCAAATCATATATTGCTTTATCATATTTGTAATGAGTGTTTTCAACTAAGGTGATTATTTTACATAGATCTTCTTTAATGATATAACCACACAGAAGTACATTTTACACATTCATTTGACAAAATACAAGGCTCATAAAGCAAACAAAAGATAATGGTGATCTTTACTTCTAATCATGCAAGAATTTCATCAAGATCTATTTCATCTTTTCTTGATTGAATCTTTTAGTAGTCACCCATTTTTCTTCATCAAGTGCATTTCTGAAAAACTCAATTTGGTTCTAATTATTAACAAGTTTTTAGATTTTATTAGCAAGATTTCAAATTCTATCTTTTTCAAAAGTGATTTAGTTTAATTTGACCAATTATAATCCTATTCATTTTTCTCAAGGTGTTTTAGTTTCAGATGGTTACATGCAAGCAAAAAGATTAACTATATACTTATCATAAGATTTGATTTTAGTGTCTTAAGAATGATCATTAAATGATTATACCTTTAGGATGTAGAATTGCTTACATTTGATATATTTACCTTGTTGAAATTTATCCTCTCCATGATCATTTTCTGATGCAGAGCAATTCTTTAGGATTAAGGCCCTAATTCCTTTATCAAGCTCACCTGCATCAACAATAACATCTATGCCCTTTCTTGATGAAGAATTATTAGTCTCATCAAGAATAATATTAATTAATTCTTCTATAATTAGGGTTCTATTTATTTGAATACTCAATATGCTTTGCTTGATGAGTAATATCCAAAGGCAAATATTCTTATCAGATTTGGCATATTTTTCATTATTGAGAACATAACATGTATAACTGAAAAATATGAAGGTATGCAACATTTTATTTCCTGTTTTTCATGAGTTCATAAGGGGTTTTCAAAAAAGGTTCTAATAGAAATCTTATAATATGACAAGCTGTGATGATAGCTATAATCAGATTACTATCACATAGCATTGTCCATCACTTTTCTTCAAAAGTTTTTGTTGTTGGTGGTCCAAACCGAGAACGATTGGCACAGCGGTGTGAACGGGGTTCCGTCTGAGTCGCCTTGGTTGGTGTTGATTACGCTCCACTTTCCACCGGAAAACCTGCAAGCAAGCCTCGCACCACCACTGGGGTAGTGGGGGCCCTCCGACGATCAAGTCAGAGGAGATTGGAGGAGAAGGAGAGATAATTACAGGTAGTAGGAGAATGCACTGGAAGTTCTTGCTTACCTCCCCCCTTCTCCCCCCCGCAGCATATATACCAGGCTGGGGGGTCCTTCGGGGGGGTTGGTCATCGTGTGGCACGATGGAGTTGCCACTGACATGGCCGTTACAGGGCGTCGTGGGGCAGCGCTGGGTACGGCCGTGACAAGGCGTAGTGGAGCTCCGCCTTGTACGGCTGTTACAGGAGATCGTGGAGCAGCGCCGGATACGACCGTTGCAGGGAGTAGTGGAGCAGAGGGTCGTGGCGTGCTTCAGGGGAACAGCCTGTCGTTGTCGAGAGATTGCCGACTCGGGGTCGGATTGCTGGATCAAGGGGCAGCCGACTCGGGGTCGGGCTGCGAAGCCGAAGATATCCGACTCGGGGTCGGGTTACTGGATCAAGGGGCAGCCGACTCGGGGTCGGGCTGCGAAGCCGAAGATATCCGACTCGGGGTCGGGTTACTGGATCAAGGGGCAGCTGTAGTCTTCTTGGGCGCGCGTGTCGATCACGTGGGGCATGGTGGCTGAGTTCCCCCGTAACAGTAGCCCCCCACTTCCGAGCCTGGAACCAGAAGGGGAACGGGTGAAGGAAGTGATGCTTCGAGATTGCCGCCATCCCTCGGAGAGGCGCGCGCGCTTCGAGCTCCCCGTCTTCTTTATAGCGTATGGCGGTTGTTGCTGACCTGGCAGTCTGAGGATTTCGGCGGACATCCTTCCTTAATGGCGTCGATTCGCCTTTGGGGCGCGAGCGACCCTTCGGCAGCCAGGCGTCCTCTGGCGTCACCGGGGCGTCACCCACCTTTCCGCCTATTTAACCGGGGGTCCTCCTCCGTCCGCCTTTCTCTTTACAGACATCTTCGAGTTTCTCCTTTGCGCTGCCGTCATCGCCGTCGGACTGTTCGCTTGCTCCTCCTTTGACGCTCTCGGAGCCGTTCTTCCTTCTCTTCCGGTGAGTTGCCCCATTCTTTAATTTAGGGCTCTCCATACTCTCCTTTTGTATTAGTGTACTCCAGTCGTTCCGGTCCTTTCTCCCTTCTTGACCCTGTCCTGACCGTAGATTCACTGGCCATTAGGGATGGACGAAGTGAGAGCAGACCGCATTAAGTCGGAGTTGGTCGCCGAAGACCTAGATAGGTTCGTGGCTCGATACCACCTTCCCGAGGCCTGCAATGTTACACTCCCGGGGCCTGAGGAGAGGATGTCCCATCCTCCTCCAGGGAAGGTTGCCATCAATGAGGGCATTCTTCAGGCCGGGTTCCGCTTTCCCCCCTCGGACTTAGTCGTTCAGGTGCTTCGGGGTTTAAGAGTGGCGCCGACGCAACTGGTGCCGAACTCATGGCGCGCCCTGACGGCCTTTCAGGTTCTCTGCCGCATGCACGAGGTTCCCGCCACCCTGAATGTCTTTTGGGAATGCTACGGCCTGAGCGGCCACCCCCAGGATAAAGGGTGGTGGTGCTTTGCGGCGCGGCGAGGGTGCGGCCTCGTCAAGGAGGCTCCTACCTCCATTCACGGCTGGAAGGAGCGCTTCTTTTTCGTTGACGCAGATCCCTCTTGGGGAATCAGGGCAACCTGGGAGACGCCGATGAAGTCTTCGATTGGCCTATCGAGGTTGTCGAGGGAGGAATCCGATGGCGTTGCCGTCTTGAAGGAGTTGGTTGCCGAGGGCCGGCTCCCCCCGGTGGCTCGCCTTATTTCCGAGGATACCTTGGTGAACGTCGGTCTGAGCTCGGTCCCCGCTGACCGTGAGCCCGCCACCATTTCCTTTTTAGCTCTTTTCTCCTCTTTCGTCTCGTTCTTTCCTTCAGTTTCTCAACCTCCGACCACCTCGTCCTTTTTGCAGAGATCGACGACGTCATGCGGTCGGACAAGGCAACGGCTGTTGGTAGGACGTCCCTACTGGAAGCAGTCCGGAGGAAGAAACGAGCTCCTCCGAGCGGGGCCCCACCGGCGAAGAAGTCCCGCCGGCAGGCGACTCCGACGCCGACAGACGGGTCCGGACCCACCGATCAGGGGGACGCCGCGGGCGCGGACCGGGAGTTGACGCTGTATCAGCCCTCCGATGCCGAGACTACCGTTTCTCCGGAGGCATCACCCGGGCGCGCCCGAGATGGACGGGTCGGACGTGATCGGTCCCCAGCCCAGCCTTCGACTCGGTCGGCTCCGGATGATACGAGGAGGGACGCGCCGAGGCCCCGGCCGAGCGGGACCCTGTCAATTCCAGGGGCGGTCCCCGCCCCGAACATGGTCAGCATGACTCTTCCCCAAGCGATGGGTAAGGGTAAGGCTGCAGAACCACCGTCCGACTCCGGGGAGAAGTCGGGGTCGGCCTTCACTTTCGCCGGCGCCCGAAACCTCATCGAGACGGTGCTGCTGGAGAAGGACCGCAGGCGGGTCCGGGAGATGAGGGTCCCTGACGTTGGGGCTGCCAGCTGCGTCTGTCTCATGTCGGTGAGTGCTCTTTTGGTCACTTTCCTCATTTATAGGCTCTGTTGATCCCCGCCTGACGCCCTCGTTTTTCCTATCTCTTAGCTCGCCCAGTACATGGTCCGCCTGGAGGAGTGCTACAAGGAACAGGCGAGGCTTCTGGCGAGGGCCGAGAGCCAACTGAAGGCTGTAGAGGAGGGAGGTCAGGCTGCGGCGGGGAGGACGACCAGGGACCTCGAGACGAGGCTCCAGGTGGCCGAAGAGCGGGCACTCGGCTTCGCCACCCTCGAGAAGCAACTGTTGGAGGCCCGGGAGCAACTCAAGGTTGCCTCGGGTCTCGAGGGCGAGATCAAGAAGGCGGAGGAGCGGGCCGAGAAGCAGTCCCGGAAGGCTGCCGACTACCGGGAGAGGTGGGAGAAGGCCCAGCGGTCAGCCGACAACGCCCGCAACCGAACCCGGTCTCTTGAAGCCAAGCTGGGCGAATTGGAGTCGGCCTTGGAGAAGTTCCGCGCGAGCGACCAGGAGCTTCATTCGCGCCTGGAGGAGGCTGAGGCTGCTCGCATTGCTGCCGAGGCGAAGCACAAGGAGTCTCAGGCTGATCTGCTGAGGGTCTCCTCCGAGGCGGATGACCGGATTGTGGCGAAGGTCTTGGAGGCGAAGGCTCAGATTATGGAGCGGGCAGAGGTGACGCTGGCCGAGAAGAGTGCGGAGATCGGGCGTCAGGCGGTACAGGCTTATCGTCAGTCCGCCGAGTTCACCCGTGATATGTCGGAGGCGGTACAGGCCTATCGTCAGTCCGACGAGTTCGTCCGTGATATGTCGGACGCGGGGTCCGACTCCTTTGTCTTAGGCTTCGAGGAAGGCCTGGCAAGGGTGTCGGCTAAGTACCCCGAAATTGACCTGAGTGGGATCTCCCTTCTCGACTCCCCTCCGGCGCCATTGCCTGCTGCTTCTCCAACCGTCTCCCTACCCCCTACGGACGTGCCCGACGTTCTCGACCCGGGGGTTCCTCCAAGCTGACCTTCTGTATTTTTGTTCTTTTCTTTGTGTGTTGGCGTTTTGCCAAGTTGTATGGGTCTCAGCCCTGAAACAATGAAAGTTAATGCAAATAGAGTTTCTTCATTTCACTTTCGTCCTTCTTCTTTTTAACTCTTGGTAGCGTCTCGCTGACTCCCGACTCTTGAAATTCTTCTGGCGCTAGGCCAGGCATCCGAGGGTTAGGCCTCAGGAAATTCTTCCGGCGCTAAGCCAGGCATCCGAGGGTTAGGCCTCAGGAAATTCTTCCGGCGCTAAGCCAGGCATCCGAGGGTTAGGCCTCAGAAAATTCTTCCGGCGCCAAGCCAGGCATCCGAGGGTTTGGCCTCAGGAAATTCTTCCGGCGCTAAGCCAGGCATCCGAGGGTTAGGCCTCAGGAAATTCTTCCGGCGCTAAGCCAGGCATCCGAGGGTTAGGCCTCAGAAAATTCTTCCGGCGCTAAGCCAGGCATCCGAGGGTTAGGCCTCAGGAAATTCTTCCGGCGCTAAGCCAGGCATCCGAGGGTCAGGCCTCAGGAAATTCTTCCGGCGCTAAGCCAGGCATCCGAGGGTTAGGCCTCAGGAAATTCTTCCGGCGCTAAGCCAGGCATCCGAGGGTTAGGCCTCAGGAAATTCTTCCGGCGCTAAGCCAGGCATCCGAGGGTTAGGCCTCAGGAAATTCTTCCGGCGCTAAGCCAGGCATCCGAGGGTTAGGCCTCAGGAAATTCTTCCGGCGCTAAGCCAGGCATCCGAGGGTTAGGCCTCAGAAAATTCTTCCGGCGCTAAGCCAGGCATCCGAGGGTTAGGCCTCAGGAAATTCTTCCGGCGCTAAGCCAGGCATCCGAGGGTCAGGCCTCAGGAAATTCTTCCGGCGCTAAGCCAGGCATCCGAGGGTCAGGCCTCAGAAAATTCTTCCGGCGCTAAGCCAGGCATCCGAGGGTTAGGCCTCAGGAAATTCTTCCGGCGCTAAGCCAGGCATCCGAGGGTTAGGCCTCAGGAAATTCCGCTCGTTGGTCGGCCAAGGCTGGCGCAAGCCGAGGCGACCAGTCGGGGCTTCAGGCTAGTCTGCTCCCGGGATGATCATCGGGTTAGCCTGGCTTCCGAGGGCCGAGCCTCGGGAGATTCCGCTCGTTGGTCGGCCAAGGCTGGCGCAAGCCGAGGCGACCGGTCGGGGCTTCAGGCTAGTCTGCTCCCGGGATGATCATCGGGTTAGCCTGGCATCCAAGGGCCGAGCCTCGGGAAATTCCGCTCGTTGGTCGGCCAAGGCTGGCGCAAGCCGAGGCGACCGGTCGGGGCTTCAGGCTAGTCTGCTCCCGGGATGATCATCGGGTTAGCCTGGCATCCAAGGGCCGAGCCTCGGAAAATTCCGCTCGTTGGTCGGCCAAGGCTGGCGTAAGCCGAGGCGACCGGTCGGGGCTTCAGGCTAGTCTGCTCCCGGGATGATCATCGGGTTAGCCTGGCATCCAAGGGCCGAGCCTCGGAAAATTCCGCTCGTTGGTCGGCCAAGGCTGGCGCAAGCCGAGGCGACCGGTCGGGGCTTCAGGCTAGTCTGCTCCCGGGATGATCATCGGGTTAGCCTGGCATCCGAGGGCCGAGCCTCGGAAAATTCCGCTCGTTGGTCGGCCAAGGCTGGCGCAAGCCGAGGCGACCGGTCGGGGCTTCAGGCTAGTCTGCTCCCGGGATGATCATCGGGTTAGCCTGGCATCCAAGGGCCGAGCCTCGGGAAATTCCGCTCGTTGGTCGGCCAAGGCTGGCGCAAGCCGAGGCGACCGGTCGGGGCTTCAGGCTAGTCTGCTCCCGGGATGATCATCGGGTTAGCCTGGCATCCGAGGGCCGAGCCTCGGGAGATTCCGCTCGTTGGTCGGCCAAGGCTGGCGCAAGCCGAGGCGACCGGTCGGGGCTTCAGGCTAGTCTGCTCCCGGGATGATCATCGGGTTAGCCTGGCATCCGAGGGCCGAGCCTCGGGAGATTCCGCTCGTTGGTCGGCCAAGGCTGGCGCAAGCCGAGGCGACCGGTCGGGGCTTCAGGCTAGTCTGCTCCCGGGATGATCATCGGGTTAGCCTGGCATCCGAGGGCCGAGCCTCGGGAAATTCCGCTCGCTGGTCGTGCGCCTGTCGCTTGCCGCCCGACGGAATTTCTCCATGGCCAGCTGCGATTGTATTTCTCCTCCTCTCCAAGCGTCGCCTGGGGAACACCAGATGGGCATTAAGTGCTAATTAAGGGGTTACCTGGGAAATCGGATCGCCAGTTGCTGCTTGCGAGGAGTGTCAGTTAAGCGGCCGCGATATGCGCGTTCTTCGAGGCGGATGCGGCCTGGGGCACGAGCGGAGATACGTGGACCTAGGGGTACAGGCCACCCGGAGTGTCCTGCACAAAAAATGCGATTAAGGAGAATGACGCTTAGGAAATCGCGGGAAGATACGCCTCGAGAGCCGGATCGGCTCCGGATTCAATGCGCCCGCATTTATTGGAGCCACCCGTATCGGAACGACCGGGAGGCCGCAGTTTGGCTATAAATATAGGTGCAGGTGCGATGGAGCCTGCCAAGCCGGAGCTGTTCAGGTTGCCATGGATCGTGGGCCTCCTCTCCGGCGCATGGTTGAGAGACCCCTGCCGAAGGAACGGGAGGCGCGCCCTTCGCGACTTCCGCCAACTAGCCGTTTCATCTGGGATCAACAAGGAGGTTCTCCCCGGCGGAACTCCGCTCTAGGCGTTTCATCCGGGATCACGTCTCCCCTCCTTGAAGTTCGGCCTCCCGATTGAGCTCCGCACCAGGTGCTTGATCCGGGACCGCGCCTCCATATGCTCTTCTCCCTTGTATTCCTTCTCTCCCCTAACACTGGGGAGGACCGGAATATCCCTTGGAGGTGGCGTTCCCCTGGAGGCAGCGGGAGCTTCGTCTGCGGCGGCTCCTCGTCCTCTTCGTGGGGCGTGGATGGCGCCTCCGGTTGGAGGCAGTGTGGACTTCTCCTTCGTCCACTTCTTCTTCATCCGCGCCGGCTCTTCGTCTCTTTCGTGAGACGCCGATGGCGCCTCCGGTTGGAAGCACCCACTTCCGGCGGGATTGCAGCCGCTTCGGATGGAGGTTTCGGGATCCCAGATCTTCAGCTCCTCGGAGTCTCCGCCTCTTCTTTACTTTCTTTACACCCTAATTCCCCTCTGGGAATTCCTTGTAATCACACGAGCACGCCGTTGTAACCAGAAATTATTGAAAAGCAAAGTGTTATACATTTTTGAACTGTCTTTCTGGCATCGTCGTTCTACTGGTAATACATTCGCAGGTTAGCGGAATTCCAGCTTCTTGGAATTTCTCGACCATCTAGGGCCTCCAACTGGTAGGAGCCAGGTCGGTTTACCCAGCGAACCTTATACGGGCCTTCCCAATTTGGCGCTAGCTTCCCACCTTCCGCAGGTTGAGATGCTTTAGCTCGCCTTAGCACCAGATCTCCGATTCTGAAAAGCTTCGGTCGGACCTTGGAGTTGTAATATCGGGCCACCCTCCGCTGATACATCGCCATCCGAACCTGCGCCATTTCCCTCGCTTCTTCCAAGAGATCCAGGTTCCCTCGGAGTTGCTCCGAATTGGCCTCGGGTCGGTGCGCGGCCACCCAAGGTGAGGGGAGTCCGAGCTCCACGGGGACAACGGCTTCCGTGCCATAGGTTAGGCTGAAAGGCGTCTCCCCGGTAGGGGTCCGATGCATGGTCCGATACGCCCAAAGGACATTTTCGAGTTCTTCGACCCAAGCTTGCCCCGTCCGACCGATTCGCGCTTTGATTCCTTGGAGGATTGTCCGATTTGTGACCTCAGCCTCGCCGTTGGTTTGGGGATGCGACACAGATGTGAACCGATGCTCGATCCCGAACTCCTCGCAGAAGTCACGGAAATGCTTGTTGTCGAACTGTCGGCCATTATCCGAGATGAGGACCCGAGGTACCCCAAATCGGACAATGATGTTCTTCTTCACGAACTTCCGGACTTGCACCTCCGTGATAGTGGCCAGCGGCTCTGCCTCCACCCACTTGGTGAAGTAGTCGATTGCAACAATCAAAAATTTCCGCTGAGCTGAAGCGACGGGGAATGGTCCGAGGATATCCATTCCCCACTGGGCGAAGGGCCAGGGTGCAGTGATTGGTGCCAAGGGGACAGAAGGGACTCTCTGGACGTTGGCGTGGCGCTGGCAGGCGTCGCATTTCCGTACATGATCCTTTGAGTCCTCCAACAAGGTAGGCCAATAATAGCCTTGCCTCATGATCTTGTGCGCCAAGGACCTAGCCCCCAAGTGGGATCCGCAAACGCCTTCGTGGACTTCGCCGAGGACGTAGGCCGCTTCCGAGGGGCGGAGGCACTTTAAGAGGGGGGCGGTGAACGAGGTCCGATACAGCCTCCCTTCATTGAGTACGTAGTGGGCGGACTTCATAACAAGTCGCCGAGCTTGATCTTCGTCTTCAGAGAGGATCCCTTCGGCGAGGTAGGCGACAAGCGGGTCCATCCAAGACGGCTCCGGATCAATCGCCATCACCGCTCCAGCCTCGCCGATGCTCGGGGCATCCAGGGTCTCCAGGTAGATCGCCCTCGACAAGTTGTGCGCGTCTGCGCTCACTAAGCGGGACAGCCTGTCGGCCCTGGCATTTTCACTTCTTGGGACCTGCTGGATGTCGACACTGCCGAGGTCGGGAATGAGTGCTTGCACCTTCCGGACGTAATTCTGCATGGTCGGGTTCCGGGCTTCGAACTCCCCACGGACCTGCCCGACCACCAGCTGGGAGTCGGTGAAGACCTTCAGGCGCCGAATGCCGAGCTCCTTGGTGAGTTTGAGTCCCGTGACTAGGGCCTCATACTCCGCCTCGTTGTTGGTCACTGGAAATCCGAACCTCAAGGCATACTCGGCTATCACTCCATCAGGGCTGGTGAGGACCAGCCCGGCCCCTCCACCTTCGGGGTTCGACGACCCATCGATGTGAAGCGTCCAAATCGGGAGGTCGAGGCTGGGTGTTTCCGGCGACCTAGATTCCGCCTCCTGCACCGTGCACTCAGCGAGGAAATCCGCGAGCGCCTGGGCCTTGATGGCGGGTCGGGGCTGGTAGCGGATGTTGAACTCACCGAGTTCTACTGCCCACTTCACCAGCCGTCCCGCATTCTCAGGATTGCTGAGGATCTGCCGCAGCGGTTGATCGGTCAAGAGGGTGACAGAATGGGCCTGGAAATAGGGGCGAAGCCTCCTGGTCGCGGTCAGCAGCGCGAAGGCGATCTTTTCAGCCTTCGTATACCGCGTCTCAGCATCCCGTAGGACCCGGCTGATGTAGTACACAGGCTTCTGGAGCTTTGCCTCTTCCCGAACCAGTACCGCACTGACTGCGGTTGGGGAGACCGCCAGATAGAGGTAGAGCATCTCCCCTTCTTGCGGCTTGGACAGCAGGGGAGGAGACGCCAAGTATTCCTTGAGCTGGTCGAATGCCGCTTGACATTCGGCCGTCCAGAGGAAGTCTTTCGGGCGTTTCAACACCTTGAAGAAAGGTTGGCAGCGTTCGGCCGATTTTGCCACAAATCGTCCGAGCGCGGCGACCCTCCCAGCGAGCTCCTGAACCTCCTTCATTTTGGTCGGAGGGGACATATCTTGGATGGCCTTGATTTTGTCCGGGTTGGCTTCGATCCCCCGCTGGTTGACAATGAAACCGAGGAACCTCCCGGCCGAAGCGCCAAAGGCGCACTTCGCTGGGTTCAGCTTCATGCAAAACTTCCGCAAGGTGGCGAAAGTCTCCTCCAGATCCGTGATGTGCTGGTCTGCATGGCGGCTCTTCACCAGCATATCGTCCACGTACACCTCCATGTTCCGGCTGATTTGCTCTTTGAAGATTTTGTTGACGAGGCGCTGGTAAGTGGCGCCAGCATTCTTCAGACCGAAGGGCATTACCTTGTAACAGTACAGCCCCCGGTCTGTTATAAAGGCAGTTTTCTCCTCGTCCTGTGGAGCCATCATTATCTGGTTGTAGTCGGAGAAGGCGTCCATGAAAGACAGCAGCTGATATCCGGAAGTCGCGTCGACCAGTTGGTCTATCCGCGAAAGCGGAAAGCTATCCTTGGGGCATGCCTTGTTCAGGTCGGTGTAGTCGACGCACATCCTCCACTTTCCGCTCGCCTTCCGGACAAGTACGACATTTGCCAGCCATTCGGGGTAGCTGACCTTCCTTATGAATCCTGCCTCCAAGAGCTTGTCTACCTCCTGGTCGACCACTCGGATCCGATCCGGGGCACAGTGTCTCTTCTTCTGCTTTACTGGTCGGTGGGTTGGGTCGACGTTGAGGGCGTGAGAAATGACCTCCGGGTCGATCCCAGGTACATCGGCCGCCGACCAGGCAAATACATCGGCGTTGGCTCGGAGGAATTCCACCAACCGAGCCCGAGCTCCCGGGTCGAGATTGGTGCCGACCCGGACCGTCCGGTCCGGGCGACCTTCCTCGAGGGGAACTTCGATCACACCTTCGGCCGGCTCCCTGTGCCGCAAGGCCACCTCGTCTCTGGCGTCGAGGGACTCGACGCTTAAGGCTTCTACGGGCTTCTTCCCTTTGAGAGTTGCTAGGAAACATTGCCTTGCGGTCGGTTGGTCACCTCGGACCTCTCCAATCCCGGCCGCCGTGGGGAACCGCATGAGCAAGTGGTACGTTGAGACCACCGCGCAAAGGGCGTTCAGTCCGGGTCATCCGAGGATAGCGTTGTAGGCCGAGGGAACACGGACGACCAAGAACCCGAGCCGCACCGTGGCTTCTGCGGGTGCAATGCCCGCAGTCACAGGCAGCTCAACGACACCTTCGGCCGAGACAGCGTCTCCAGTGAATCCTATGAGGGGGGTGGATGTTTTGTGCAACAATTGTCTGGACAAGCTCATCTTTTGGAAGGCCTCGTAAAACAAAATATCAGCTGAGCTTCCACCATCCACAAGAACACGCCTTACATCATAGTTTGCCATAGTGAGGGAGATCACCATGGCGTCGTCGTGGGGGGTCTGAACCCCCTTTACATCTTCATCACAAAAAGTGATTACATTACCGACCCTCTGCCTCTTTGCGACGGCTGCCCCTGATGCTTCAGTCGAGCCCCCTGCGTTCCTCTCGGGCCGGGGGCAGCCCCCAGTGATAGTATGGATCACGCCCGCGACGGGTCGATTCTGCTCCCGAGGCTCCGGAGGGGCCGGGTCGGCCGGACGCGAGTCTGCGGGGGGACGTCGGTCGTTCACGTATCGACCGAGACGCCCTCGGCGGATGAGAGCCTCGATCTCGTCCCAAAGCTGGAAGCAGTCTTCGGTGTCGTGGCCATGGTCTCGGTGGTACTCACAGTACGCCCGAGAGGGCCTCCTCCCAGGGATCTTCTTCATCTGTCTCGGGACCGGAAGGTCCTCCCGCCCCTTGATTTTCATGAGGATCTGGGTCCGGGGAGTCAGGAGAGGAGTGTACCGGTTGAAACGTCGGGGCGGAGAACGAGGGCGTAGGGCGCCGTGGTTCCTCGCCGGCGACAGGCTTCTGCACCGACGTTGAGGCGTCGGGCTCCTCCTCTGGCGTGCCTCTTTTCGCCTTTTCTTCCCGAGCTTTGGAGGGATCTCGGCGGCCTCCTTGCTCCGGTGGGCGGCCGCCTCCTTGGCGTCCGCATACTGGTTCGCCCGGGACAACAGCTCCGGGAAGCTCCGCGGCAGGCGTTTGTCCAGGGAGAAGGTGAGTCTGCCCTTTCGGAAGCCACGCTTCAGGGCTGAAAGAGCCACCTCCTGGCTCAGGTTCCGGACTTCCAGCGTAGCCTTGTTGAAGCGGGTAAGATAATCCCGCAAGCTTTCTCCCTCGTTTTGCCGGATATCGAAGAGGGAGTCGGAGACCAGTCGCCGCCGGCTACTGACGGCGAAATGGGTGATGAAGAGGCGAGTAAACTGGTCGAAGGACTGGATTGAGTTAGCCTCCAAGCCGGCGAACCACGCCCTTGCCGGGCCACGGAGGGTCGCTGGGAAGGCCTTGCAGAGGAGAGGATCTGATGCTCCGTGGAGGAGCATAAGAGTCCTGAAACTCTCGACGTGATCTCGCGGGTCCGCCGCCCCGTCATAGGGCTCGATCGCCGGCATTTTAAACCCCGGCGGATTCGGGGTCCGCAGGATCCTCGAGGCAAGCGCCGGCTGGGAGGAGATCTCCAAGTCGGCGAAGGGATCTTTGGAGTGGCCCTTCAGGACCTGGAGTTGTCGGTGGAGATCGTCCACCCGCCGGTCCAGAGAGCGCGACCGATGGGTGGGAGACAAGGAGCACCGAGAGGGGGACCGACTGGAGCGCGGGTTCCTTGAGGACTGGGGGGTCTGGGAACGCGCCCGGGCCCGCCTCTCGTACCCCGCGCAGCTCCGATGGGAAGGTCCCGGCAGAATGGACCGTGCTCGAGAGTCTTCTTCGCGCCGGCGCTCCTCCCCATGGGAGAGGAAGGAGCGCGGGTTGAGGAGGACAGGTGAGCGCTCAGGGAGCAGCGGCTCCTGGGCCCGCTGCGGCGCCCGAGACATCACACCCTGCAGGTTCTGCACTGCCTCCGCGAGGGTGCGAACCTGCTGGGCTAACTGGTCGAACTGAGCGGCTTCGACCATCTGAATGGGGGGTGGAACGGTGGAGTGTTGCTGAGAATGTGTTGGAGACGCAGCGGCCTCCCGGCCGGAGGCGCGAGAGGCCCCGCGACCGGAGGCATTGGAAGCTCCACGACCACCTCGCCGTGCCATTACGATCGCTCTAAGATTCGGGCCCTTCCTCTAGCGCCAACTGTTGCTGGTGGTCCAAACCGAGAACGATTGGCACAGCGGTGTGAACGGGGTTCCGTCTGAGTCGCCTTGGTTGGTGTTGATTACGCTCCACTTTCCACCGGAAAACCTGCAAGCAAGCCTCGCACCACCACTGGGGTAGTGGGGGTCCTCCGACGATCAAGTCAGAGGAGATTGGAGGAGAAGGAGAGATAATTGCAGGTAGTAGGAGAATGCACTGGAAGTTCTTGCTTACCTCCCCCCTTCTCCCCCCCGCAGCATATATACCAGGCTGGGGGGTCCTTCGGGGGGGTTGGTCATCGTGTGGCACGATGGAGTTGCCACTGACATGGCCGTTACAGGGCGTCGTGGGGCAGCGCTGGGTACGGCCGTGACAGGGTGTAGTGGAGCTCCGCCTTGTACGGCTGTTACAGGAGATCGTGGAGCAGCGCCGGATACGACCGTTGCAGGGAGTAGTGGAGCAGAGGGTCGTGGCGTGCTTCAGGGGAACAGCCTGTCGTTGTCGAGAGATTGCCGACTCGGGGTCGGATTGCTGGATCAAGGGGCAGCCGACTCGGGGTCGGGCTGCGAAGCCGAAGATATCCGACTCGGGGTCGGGTTACTGGATCAAGGGGCAGCCGACTCGGGGTTGGGCTGCGAAGCCGAAGATATCCGACTCGGGGTCGGGTTACTGGATCAAGGGGCAGCTGTAGTCTTCTTGGGCGCGCGTGTCGGTCACGTGGGGCATGGTGGCTGAGTTCCCCCGTAACAGTTTTATTTTTACTTTTTACAAACTCAATATGCAATGATGTTCTTGGTGCAGAAATAATTGTATTCAATATCATTTTCTGTGCAAAACTTAACACGACATTAGTTTTCAAAACTGTGCCATGATACTTCTTTATTTTCACAGTTTGCAAACCTTTTTCATTTGAAATCTATTGTAAGTCTGTGCCAATGCAGAAAATATTTCAATTTAAGTGCCAAAAACAAAACCAATGTAAGCTTTGAGAAATCATTCACAATTATAAATCAAGAAGCTTATCTCTTAGAGATCCAAATAAGTTTATGTGGAGAATTTTCAAAGACTAAGAGGTGGAAACAATATTTTCAGATTTAGAGAGTATTCTAGTTTGTTTTTCTAGTTGACATGCATAGCAAACTTTGTCCTTGCAGAAATTAATCTAAGTAAACCAATGACAAGTTTTTTTGAGATTAAGTCCATACTAGCATAAGTTGATTTTATATGGCAAAACTCATTTCTTTAATCTTGGTATTCATAATGCATATATCTAAAAATATACCAAGTACACATTCTTATGCCTAAGATCAATAAAAGATAATGCCATGGATAAGAACTCTCAATCAAGCATATAGAGAATTCATAGAGTTATTCTAGGAGAATTGATTTACCAAATTATCCATCAATAGGTAAAGCATAATATAGAAAGATGGAGTGATTTGGATATATTTTTTTTTCATACTAAAAATATCACTTATATCACAAAAATGATTAATACTTGCAAGTTATGTTTTAATCAACTAATAAAATAATTTCAATATGAGAGGATGCAAGAAGTACTTATTTCATTATTTCTTTCATTTTAATCACTCCTCTTAATTACATTTTAAATTTAATTCTTTAACACATGTCTAGAGCACCCATTATACAGATAACATCTTTCATTAGAACCTTGGATAGCTAGACACACTTGCTAAAAAATAATCAGGTTTTCAACTTAGGAACCCAAACTCTTTTGGATCCTTTCAGGTTAGCTATAATTGTTCCTCTTGGAACCCATATTTTTTTGATAACTATTTTGTTTATTAGTTTGCAGGTTTTAGAATTACAAGGAATGTATTTATGCATACTCTTATTAAATTTAACAAACATAGATTTAACATAAGTAGATGATGAATTTTCAATTTTCTGCTTTTGTTCATTAGGTTCATCAGATTTTTAAAAAACTGTTTTAGGATGATCAGTGGAGGATTTAACACATATGTCATTAAAGAATTTTTATGTGTACCAAGATTGATATCCTAATCTAGCCTTTTCAAATTCAGCTCTTTGATTATTTATCATTAAGTTCAATTTTTCAGAGTTGATAGTAAATTTTTCAACTATAGGCTTAAATTTGTTAACTTCTTTAGTTAATGATCAGTGCTAAATAATGTATAAATTTATCTATTTTACATAGCACTTATTATTATTGTTATGCACATATTTTAAATTTAAACATAAGAAAATATGTTTCCCCTCATCATTGCATTTTAATAAATTATTAGAGGTAATTCAAGTTTGGTTTAATTATTTATTGATTGAGCCTAATGTATGCAGGTCGAGTCAAACTCAACTGGATAATGCCTAAAGTCACACTGCACCATTTCACAAGTCCACAGCCAATCAAAGTCGACTCCACATCATCCGGAGTCAACTCCAAAAGCTCTCCTCTAAGACTCACTGCATCCCATCCCAGCCTTCTTTTTCTTCATGCACTCACCAATCAAGACTTCCTTTCCACGTATTCAAACCCTCCCTATTTATAGCTTCAAAACAGAGCCATCTTCCAACCAATCTGAGTGGACCCCAACCACCTTTCTCAACGCATGGAATAAAATCCACGCTCATTCCCAGCTTCCACCCTCAAAGGAGTCCTCCCAGCGTTGCCGAATGCAGACTTCAATCGCCCCATGAATTCCTCCCAGCGAATCCCCTGCATCCCAACCTCTGAGATCCTCTCACGTCTCCATTTCAGCGTCATCGTCTCCCCATTTCGTGGATCACATCCCAGCCATCTTCGGAACCAACCCATCTTCTTCTCCGAATCCCCTGCATCCTCATCCCGTTCGGAATTAACTCCATCATCTCGGATAATCCATGCTTCGGAACAGAGCATCCTCTCACGTCCGCCATCCGCATGAATATAGCTCACACATCCTTATTCCATACTTCGGAACCAAGTATCAAGATCCCATCTCCCGTTTGCGTTCAGATATGCCTTGATTCTCTCCCCTGTTTCACGTACATCCCGTTCGTAATCCCACTTATCCTTCGCAGAGCCGAGACCCACGGACTCCTCCTGCGATGCAAACCAACCAATCTTCCCAGCGTCTGCAAGTCAAGCATCATCCTCCCAGATTTCCTCCCAGCCATTCCGCTCCTATCCACGGAATCACCGCGCCTTACAAGCGTCCACAACCTTCCTCCCATTCGGATTAACTCCATCGTCCACGGATCCCGCCCAGCATTCAACCATGTCCGTGATCATTTCTTCAGGATCCCCTTGATTGGGAACAGAGTCCCAGCGGTTTTCCGTGATCCATCCAAATCCCGCGCCCAAATTGAAGCTCCCCTGCTCCGCGTGTCCAAATGAGAGCCAGCACAGAATCCTCTCCACGCCCCCGTCGTCCTCCGCGTTGAAGCAGTGTCGGCTTCTTCCAATCCAGTTGCAGCCGCAACCATTCTGGGATACGATCAACTCCATCCTCCCAAGTCCAGCTACTGATCTATGGATCCAATTCAAAATCATCCGGATCACTCCGTTCAAAAAAATCCAGCCGGTGATGATTCTCTCCGCGTCTCGCCCATGTCCACGGAACAGAAGGCCGATCCTTCGCCTACATATCCTCACTCGAAAATCAGATCCTTCACGGGAAACAGGGGGGCTGGTGAAGCTATAAAAGGAGGAGACTTCTCTTCTTCGTGGATCATCTCTTCTCAGGTTGAGTTTCCACAGAAGTAAAAGGAGGGAGAGAATACTTTGGGTATTTTGGGAATAACTTTCCATAGAAAAAATAATGAAGTGCTGAGAGGGAGTTTTCCATGGAAGTCACAGAAGGAAGGAGGGAGGAAGGGAAGAAGCCGATTGTGATGAAAGTTGAAGCACTCTCCACTGCTGCTATCACCCACGACACCATGAAAAACTGATCTCTTCACTAGGGTTGGATGCAGCCCTAACAAAGGGCTAAGGATTTTATATTTTTGATTTCTATTCTTGAAATTGTATAAACTTTATTTTGTTCTTAATAAATATTTTATTCTATCTCATATTTAATTTCTATGATTTTAAGTATGATGTTTATACAACTGTTCTTTATGATTACTAAGTTAATAAAAGATCACCCATGCTTAGGGAAGATGCAGTGTCCTGCCACATTAGTTTAGGGTAGACATTTTATGCCAACCAAAGATGGATGTTCCTAAATTACTTTTGTGAAACTTAATTTGAATGCTTATTAGGCTTGTAGCTAATTTGCATGTTAATTCAAGAATAAATTAAAATACAATTAATCCTTGTTGCTTTGTTAGTGGTGAATTTCTTTCCCTAGGTTCTCCCAACTAATATCATTTTAATTGCATTTCCTATTAAATTATTTAGTTCAATAGTCTTCACAAACTTTCTTTTTAAATATTTTTAAGAAAATAACTGTACCCCAATTCCTGTGGACCGATACCCATAATTACTATCCTACAAGGTACGTGCTATTGCATGGTCTTTAAAGTTGACTATCAGTTAATCTTTCATTGTCTTCTAAGAGCAATTCATTGTTTTTCTGAATTATATCATAGCTTTCAGCAAGAGATAGATTTTTATGATTTAGCTTTTTATTCCTTAAACTAAGTTTCTTATATTCTAAGTATAGTTCAGAAAAAGCATCATAAAATTCATCAAATGTAAAATCAGATTGAGTTTCGGCATGTACTTCATCTTTGAATGAGAAATCACTTTGAGTTCTAGTACATACCTCATCTTCATGTCCCACAAAGCAAAGATTTTCAATTTCAGTTTGCTGTTCTTCTTCTTCAGAGCTAGTTTTAGATTCACTAAAAATGTTAGTGCATTCATATTTAACTTCAAACATATTTCAGATTTTCTTAGCAGTTATGCTGAAAGATATGCTATTAAGTTCACTATCATCTAATGCATAATATAGAATATTTATGACTTTTGTATTTTGCCGAGCCATTTTCTTATCATGATTAGTATTTGTGTGTGGACCATTGACTATGATACTCCATAAATCATAGTCATGTGCTTGAATGAAAATGCGCATGCGTGCTTTCTAATGTGTGTAGTTTATGCCATTAAATAGTGGAGATCTATCAATTAATTGTCCCTCTCCTAGAAAACTATCTATTTGAGTTGTCATGATCTTTGGCTCTTGATCGTGAGATCAATAATTAACCTTTGAGCACCTACTCTGATACCATTTGTTGCCCAAGGTGACAATCCAAGAGAGAGGGTGAATTGGGTTTTCTAATTAAAATTTAATCGGATCAATTCTTTCTTGAATACTTAAGATACAATTGATCTAAAATTAACTTATAGTTGTATGGTCAATTTTAATCTATGTGAATGGTATGAATGCAGTGGAAGCTAAACAAGCTCTAAACAATCACATATAAATTGATAAAAAATAAAGCTAGAGCTATTATACAATCAAGTATGAATATAAGGCATTAAGCACAAGAGATAAGGCATTACAAATATAAAGATGTATAGTGGTTTGGTGCACCCCAGCACCTACATCTACTCTCCAAGACCTTTTGGAAATTTCACTATAATCCCTCATATTACAGCCGGTTGTTTTACAAGCTCACAACCTAACTTATTGTTTTCACAAGATCACAATGAACTCGATCGGTTTTCCTAGGCTCACCGACTAAAACCAAACCGATTGTTTTTCCGGGCTTATAATCTAACCCAGTTGGTTTTTTCTGGATTACCAACTACAACCTACAACGTTGGTTTTCACTGGCTCACCAACAATCCTTAACCCCTTGATTCAATCCCTTGATTGAATCAAGTTACAAGATGTCAGAATAGAAGTTTAAAACAAATACAAGCTTCTCAAATAAGCAGATATAACAATATAAACAAATAGAGTAAAGAGAAGAAGCCCTCAAATAAGGTTTGCAGATTAAAGAGCTCAACTTCTCATTTACTTGACCCTCTTCTGATTTTGCACGAGCTAGAAGATCACTGAGGCAGCACACAGTTGGAGAGAAAGCTTTGGGATTCACTCAGTTGCTTTTCTTCTCTCTCTTTTGCTTTGAATGACCCTTTTGTGCTTTTGGGAGCTTTCTCTTAAAATCTCTTTGAAATTTCTTTCCTACGTGTTCTCTCCCTCTTCTCCTCTTGCTCTCTCCTTAATTTTATAGCTTTGGATGGCGTGGGAACAAAGATCTAGCCGTTAGAGACAAAAATAGAGCCGTTGGAGTTGAGAAAAAACTAGCCGTTATGCATCCTAGTCGTAATGGAGTTGTCTCGCCCGTCAGGAGTCGACTCGGCTCAAGTGGGAGACGTCTCGCATGATTTTGGAGTCGGCTCTGGCTCGGAATCCCTCTGACAGATTATCGGGCGATTCTCGTTGGAGTCGGCTCGCATGGTTCGGGAGTCGTCTCGCATCTTCGTCCTCTGAAAATAAGTTTTCTGTCTTTGTCTGAGAGAGACGTCTCATACTAGTGAAGAGGCGACTTGCGCTTCGTCCGCGGGATAGGAGACGACTCGCACTTGACTCGAGTCGACTCGCGCTTTGCGACTGGAAATACCTCTTTCTATCTTTTTGGGAGAGTTGACTCGCACTTGGTGGAGACGGCTCGAAGGTGTGCCAATATTCAATGCTTGTGCCGGAGTCGACTCGAACTTCCTGAGAGTCGACTCGAAAACTGTTCTTTTGAATTTTTTTTTGAATTTGCTCCTCCAACTTGAATCCTTTGAACTTGAATCTTGGGCCAATAAAATGTGGCTTTCTTCCAACTTTTCTTGAGAGCTTTTGAGGCCTTCTTGTATTTTTCCAACTCGCTATATTTCTTGCAAAACAAATTATCTTTCTTCTTGCAACACAAATATTAGTAATTATACTTCAAAATTTTGTGATCATCAAAATCAATCTTTGGGTCAGCATAGTGCGTGCCATATGTATCATGGTCGACTCCAAACCTCTTTGGGGTCGACTCAACCTACAATTTTATGTATCTTAAGGTTAGACTAATTCATAGGATCAATAGAACACTTTTCAAATAATTATGAGTGTATGACACAATAGAGCTTCATACCCTTAATAATAAAATTACAGTTTTGCCCTTAAGAGTATACTTTACTTGAAACTTTGCCGAAATAGATTTTAAAAGCTCTCTATCATTTTCTACTACATATTTTATCTCGTTGTTAATCATTGTGAGTCGTCTTAATCTCATTCTTTCAATGTATTGTGAGTGTATCGAGGGTGTGGTATTCATTAGTGATGTATCAACTTAAACTGTATTATTAATTTGATATTTTCTCAATTGTTGTATTAATCATCGAAATAACATTATCATCCTCACACTCGGCCTCAATGCTAGTGGTATCTAGAGCAATCATTTCACATTCCATGGTGCTCCTAGCCACTACAGTTTGTTTGGAAGACTTTATGATACAACAGCACCTCCTAAAAGAAAAATAAAACTAGTGGTGGATTTGGTGTCAATTGTATCACTATAGCCTTACAGAATAACAAGATAAAGCACAATAGCGTAATCCCAGAGATATAGTACTTTTAAGGTACCGAAGAATTCTTTCTAGAACAGTCTAATGATCATTATTAGGGTTGTGAGTGTTGGGAACCCAGTGGTCGCATGCATATATTTTTAAAAATTTTACAGCGGAAGCATGAATTAAACTATTTAATTTCTATGCATGCTAGAAATTATATCTCTACAACAAAAATAGATCCAGGACTTTAAACATTTATCCTAAACAAGTAGGCATGATTCTATGTCTAACATGTAGTCATGCAGAATTTCAGCAACCTAGTTGATTTCCAATCTTAATTTTTAATGAGATCAGATCTCAAACCTTTTTGATTTGGGAACTTTGATGATGCCTTGATCACCCTGTATAGCCGCACATGCGTCAGGCCTCTACGGATAGTCCACGCAAAGTTCTAGGAAGATTCACAACTGCAGGAGTGCTAGCTCGAGCAGACGTGCTGCAGTGGCTGAACTTTTCTCCCTCAAAGCACTCAACTTTTGATTTTTCTTCGAGAGGATGAAGGATGGAGATGAAGGAGAAGAAGGAGGAGAGAAGGTAGCTGGTGGTCAAAATTTTTTAAGAATTTAGAACCCTTTCTAAAGACCATATTTTTTAAACCCTAGGCGTGGGGGTCTTTTTATAGCCAAAAGACCCCCCACGCCTCACACCTCTTTTGGCCAACAAATTTTGCTGATAAAATTTCCAAAAAATTCTAGTGAATCGGCAGATAAGAGATGAACAAATTCTCTTTAATCTTGTGCCAAGAATCCCTAAAAATTAGGGGTTTATTGCTCCCCAAACTTCAGCTGCATGCCACCCTGCTTGATGCGCCATGCAGTCCCTGCAAATTAGGGATTTGATTCCTATCTTTTTAGGAAGATTTGAGGCGCCATATTTTTCTGAAAAATAGCCCCACGCCTCCTCTTTCCTCCCTCCAAAAATTGGTCAAAAATAAAGAGGATAGACATCATTGCTTTTAGGGATAAGGATGAGATGTCTTTCTTCTCCAAGAAAGAAAGCTAGGATCCTAAATTTTAGGAATTCTTCTCCATAATAAATTCTGATTATTTGGACTCTTAATCCTCATCAAATAAGGACTCTTAATTGACTTGAATCAAGCCCAACCCAATTGGATCAAGTCCGATCAATTAGGTTATGCCCAATCGGCTCGGGTCGAACCCGACCGAATTAGGTCAAACCCTAATTTAGCCCAAATTGAATCTAATTCAATTTGGCTTAATTAAAATCCAATAATTCAATCAAATTGAATTTATTAGTAATCCAATTACTAATTAACCCTCCAATAATTTAATAATTATTTTAATACAACTTTTGCTTAGGATAATTTGTCATTCGAACCTAAGCCGGTAGCACAAGAACAACTTCTTGTACTAATCGAAATGACCATCTAGCAATGGTACCCGACATCCGGATAGGCCGGATATATGCGAAGCAAATATTCTAGAATCCTGGACTATGGTTACTATAAAATTCATCCCTTTGACTTCTAATGCCAGGATGACTTAGAGCTCACTGTTAACCCTATAATTAGTACATTCATTACGTGATTAACTTTAGATATCCCGTGACTCCTCACTGGGATTACCCTGGCCAAGATCTTGCTAAATTAATCACAAGACATTATCTTCTATTTTCAGGAGGGGTCAATTCCATCTCGACTCGCAACTGACTACGTAAGTACTTGACTACACCCAGTGACCTTCCGTCACTGAATTAGAAATTCAGGTAGTCCGATACTAAAGTACAGTGAGTTGCTTGCTAGTCACAGGTTGCGGTCTCAGGTCAGAGGGCCAAACTTATACCCATATCCACTCGGAATATCTCTTGACAGTAGAGCGTTCTGGAATTGGTCACATTCAGTGAAATGTACTTCTACACTTCACCTGTGTGACATATCGGTGTCTCCACACTCCTTGGTTAAGAGGACAACCAACGTATATGTCACACAACGACCTAATCTCGATAATGCTGTCATCCTAGTAACAACATATCATTTGATCGCGAACAGTTTTAAGGACTTGAAGATAAATCATTCTTCATCATAAAATAAGTCCTAAGGACTTCATCATATAAGAGTTCATTTGAAGATGTACAATAAAATGATGAATAATGCCAAATAACACTTTATTAATTTGTTAATTTATTTACAAAATTCAATCATTAGCACACTGACGATTGACTCTTAGGATACAATTTCCAACAACTCCCACTTAGCCTAAAGTCAATCGGCATAGTATCTAATACCCATCTTCGACTTGTGTTCGTTGAACTCTTTGATGCCGAGGACTTTGGTAAATGGGTCAGCCAAATTTTCTTTTATGTCAATCTTCCGAAGATCAATATCACCTCGTTCGACGATCTCTCGAACCAAGTGGTAGCGATGTAGAATATGCTTGGTCCGCTGATGTGCTTTGGTTCTCTTGCTTGAGCTAGGCCCCAGTGTTGTCACAAAATACAAGCACTGGACCATCAATGGAGGGTGTCACTCCAAGCTCGGTGATGAACTTCCGCAACCATACAGCTTTCTTAGCGGCATCAGATGCTGCGATGTATTCTGCTTCACATGTAGAATCTGCCACTGTATGCTGCTTGAAACTCTTCTAGCAGATGGCCCCACCCTTAAGAGTAAAAATATATCCCAACATGCTCTTGCTATCATCTTGATCTGGCTAAAAACTTGAATCGGTATATCGCTCAAGTTTTAAGTCAAAATCATCGTAGACAAGCCACTGGTCTTTAGTATTTCTCAAATACTTAAGGATGATTTTTACAACCTTCCAGTGGTTTCTACCTGAATTAGATTGGTATCTGCTCACTACTCCTAGTGAGTATGCCACGTCTGGTATAGTACATATCATGGCATACATTATAGATCCCACTGCCAAAGCATATGGAATTCTATCCATACTCTATCTTTCTTGAGGGGTTGTCGGACAATCCTTCTTAGAGAGGTTAATTCCATGGCCCATCGAAAAATAGCCTTTCTTGAAATTAATCATACTGAACCTCTTCAGTATAGTATCAATGTATGTGGATTGGGATAATCCAAGCAATTTTCTAGATCTATCTCTATACATCTTTATCCCTAGGATGTAAGATACTTCTTCCAAATTCTTCATGGCAAATTGAGATGATAACCAAACCTTTATTCTTTGTAATGTAGGAATGTCATTCCCGATTAAAAGAATGTCATCCACATACAAAGCAAGAAATATAATAGCTGAACCATTAGCCCATTTATAAATGCAAGGTTTCTCTTCATTCTTAATGAAGCCATACGATTTGATCACCTTATCAAATCGTATGTTCCAACTCCATGAAACTTTCTTTAATCCATAAATGGATTTTTGAAGCTTGCACACCTTAGACTCATCTACAGATATAAAACCTTCAGGTTGCATCATATACACCTCCTCTTCTAAATTTTCATTTAGAAAAGCGATTTTTACATCCATTTGCTAGATTTCATAATCTAAATATGCTGCTAACGCAAGCACAATCCAAATGGACTTTAGCATTGCCATGGAAGAAAACGTCTCGTCATAGTCAATACCATAACGTTGACGATATCTCTTGGCAACCAAACGAGCTTTATAAGTCTCAACTTGACCATCTGCTCCCTGTTTTCTTTTGAAAATCCACTTACACCCTATGGGTTTAATCCCTTCGGATGGGTCAACTAATGTCCATACATCATTGACCTTCATGGATTCCATTTTGGATTGCATGGCTCCAAGCCATTTATCGGAGTCATACCTCTGCATTGCATCCATATAGGTGATCAGATCCTCATCGTTTTCATCAAGTTTGACAGAATCCCTATCCCAAACTAAAAAACCGTAGTATCTGTCCGGCTGACGTGGTACTCTATCTGATGGCCTTAATGGTGCATCTAAAATAGGTTCTGGATTTGATCTAATCAATTCAGACTTAACTAGTTCAGTGGATGGTGTCGGATCTTCTACATGTTGAACTTTCCTAAGCTCAACATTAGAGCTTCTACTTTCTTCCCGAAGAAATTTCTTCTCTAAGAATATAGCTCTATTGCTTACGAACAACTTTTGTTCTTTAGCAAGGTAGAAATAATACCCTTTAGTCTCTTTAGGGTAACCGATAAAGAAATATTTGTCAGACTTGGGTTCAAGTTTGTCTATTTTAAAACGTTTGACGTACGCCAGACATCCCCAAACCCTAAGGTGAGAGAGCATCGGCTTACATCCAGTCCACATCTCATGTGGTGTTTTATTTACAGACTTACTTGGAACCTTATTTAGAATGTAGCAGGCTGACTCAAGTGCATATCCTCAAAAAGATATGGGCAGACTAGCAAACCCCATCATGGATCGAACCATGTCTAATAGGGTTCAATTTCTCCCTTCTGATATACTGTTATACGGTGGTGTACCAGGAGGAGTCCGTTGGAAAAGAATCCCATTCTCTTCCATATATGTCAAAAACTCATTGGAAAGGTATTCACCCCCTCGATCTGATCGAAGAGTTTTAATATTCTTTCCAGTCTATTTTTCTACTTCATTATGATACAATTTAAACATTTCAAATGCTTCAGATTTATATCTCATTAAATAGACATAACCATACATCGAAAGATCATCTGTAAACGTAATAAAATATGAATACCCACCTCTAGCATCTGTGCTCATTGGTCCACATACATCAGAATGTACAAGGGTCAATAAGTCACTAGCTCGTTCACCTTTTTCAGTAAAAGATGATTTGGTCATCTTACCAAGAAGACATGACTCACAGGTTGTCAATGATTCACAATCATTAATATTGAGGATTCCCTCTTTTTTTAACCTGTTCATCCTGTTCTTGTTAATATGACCTAGCCTATGATGCCGAAGGTAGACATCCGTGACATTTTCTATTCTAGGGCGCTTACTTGACTTGTACATTACATTAACAGGCTGTGATAATATGTAAATCCCATTACTCCATTGTCCATGCATTACAGTAACACCATTCATAACGATATCACAGTAATTTTTTTTATTGAAATCTCATAACCGTTCATAGCCAAAAGGCCTACAGAAATTACATTCAATAGAAAAAAAGGACAAAAGTGACAGTCACTTAAGACTATTATTTGAGAATTGAATACAAATTTCAGAATCCCTAAAACTAGAACTGGAACTGATCTTCCATCTCCAACATTTAGGAACCTTTCGCTTTCTTCAAATCTCTCACAGACTTGTAGTCCCTGCAACGACTTACAAATATTAAAAGGACTTGATTTGCAAGGTGTTATCATATAAATACCTTGATTTGCAACTGATTGCATCTTTTTCTTTGGTTCACAAAGTATGCAATATCAAATCTGGTATAATTTTGCAAGAAACCCTAGAGAACTAATGATCTGAGCATACAAGCTTTGATTGACTGGATCACCTAAGTTCTTCTTTAGATGAAGAGATGGATTATAGGGAGTAGATACAGGATGACAATCAGAGTAGTGAAACTTTTTAAGAATCTTCTTCATATAGTGGCTTTGGAACAAAGTTATTCTATCTTCATTTCTTATGATTTTAGTATTTAGGATTAGGTCTGCTTCTCTTAAATCTTTAATGTCAAATTTTAGAGATAAAAATTGTTTTACTTGATTAATAATTTCTAAGTCTATTCCAAAAATTAGGATATCATCTACATATAGACATAAGATTATAGTTCTGTTATTCTTCTTTTTATAATATATACATTCATCTCTGTTATTAATTTTAAATTCATTAGTTAGGATTATTTCATCAAATTTAAGGTGTCATTGTTTGGGAGCTTGTTTTAAACCATAAAGAGATTTAATCAACCTACATACCTTTTTCTTTTGACCTGGGACAATGAAACCTTCAGGTTGGTCCATATAGATCTCTTCATGTAGGTCTCCATTCAAGAAAGCAGTTTTAACATCCATTTGATGTATAACCAGCTTATGAATGGAAGCCAAGGTAACAAGGATCCTAATGGTAGTGATTCTAGCTACAGGGGTATAAGCATCAAAGAAGTCAATTCCAGATTTTTGAGTAAAACCTTTGGCTACTAACTTAGCCTTGTATTTATCTATAGTTCCATCTAGCCTAAATTTCTTCTTAAAGATCCATTTACACACTATGGATTTACTTCCTAGGGGTAGGTCTGCCAATTTTTAAGTGTGGTTTTGAACTATGGATTGCATTTCATTATCTATTGCTTCTTTCTAGAAGGGGGCATCTAAAGATTTCATGGCATCCTCTAAAGAAGCAGGAGAGTCTTCTAATAGGAATGTGTAGTAGTCTTCTCCAAAGTTCTTTTCAACTCTAGTTTTTTTACTTCTTCTAGGTTCAGTTTCTTCTTCTTCTTTCTCTCTAAATCTAGTTCTGCTTGAGCTAGTCCCTAGGTTATTATTAATATTTATTTAATCATTTATCTTTGTTTTAAAGAAAAATATACTTTCAAAGTAGATTGCATCTCTTGCTTCCATTATGGCGCTGTTATTAATTTTATCTATTTGAGAGTTAAACACTAAAAATCTATTAGCATTACTCTCAATTACATATCCTATAAATATTGCATCTACTATTTTGGATCCAATTGTCTTTTTTTTATTTTCTAAAATTTTTACTTTAGCTAAGCACCCCATACTTTTAAGTATTTTAAGTTAGGTTTTCTATATTTCTAGATGTCATATGGAATTTTATCATTATGTTTGAATAGAATTCTGTTTAAGATATAAGATGCAGTTACTAGTGCCTCCCCCAAAGATTTTCTAGTGCACCTAAACTAATTAACATAGAGTTAACCATATCCATTAAGGTTCTACTCCATTAGATTGGGGTAAATAGGGAGCTGTCACTTCATGAATTATCCTATATTTTTCACAAAACTGGGTCAGCTCAAATGAGGTATATTCATCTCCTCTATCAGACCTTAATGTTTTAATCTTTTTATCTAGTTAGTTTTCAACCTCTGCTTTATAGACTTTGAATTTATTTAAGACCTCATTTTTAGCTTTGATAAGATAAAGGTGACAGTATCTAGAAGGTCATCTAAACTTCAGGTATGAAAAAAACAAATATGATAACAATCCCAGAGGAGTCAGCCCCATAGGTCACTATGTTAGCCTAGGTGCCAGAAGTGGCAGGACCCTTACTTCTAGGTTGATGAGGAGTAGGATTTTTTTCTAAGACGATGTTGTTCTTCAATTCTAATGGAATTTAGGACTTGAGTTAGAGACAAATTACCTTGGGTGTGGCTCAAAGTCTTGGCAAAGTCTAACTAGGTAAAGAAAAGTTTGTCTATGATATAGGCAACTTGGAAAGAATTATCTAGGTGGGTTTCATTTGATTGGAGTTGAAAAATCAGGGTTTCATATTCATGGATTTGATCATTTATAGGTTTGGAATCATCAAATTTAAACTTGCTAAAGTCAGAGGCCTTGAATCTCTTTACCCCGGTATCATCAAGTCCATATTTATTTTCTAGGATATCCCAGAGATCCTTGGCACTCTTGGCTATATAATTAATATCATAAAGCCTATCAGAAAGGGCTCCTAGGATTCTATGAAGACAATGGTAGTTGGTTTCTTCTGGAGTCCTAGTGGAGGAGGTAGAGGAAGTAGCAGCAGTTTGAGAAAAGAAAGGAGCAGGGTTTGGGTTGCGGCGAGTAGAAGGTCGTAAAGCAGATGGGTACCTATTACTGACTTCAGTAGTGCTTTTACCAATGGCTGAGATCAAGCCTAAGGTGGTGAGCTAGAACCGTATTTAATTTTGCCACCTCCTAAAGTTTTTACTATCAAACTTTTCAGATTTAGCACTAAGGTTTTTAGATATGTGGGAAGCCATTGATTTGTAGCTTAACACAGTTTTGACACATGTAAAAATGAGAAGGTTTATGTCAAATTATTGCACTGATATCTAATTTGAACTTTAAATGTTTAGTTGAAAAATCTAAAGAATAACGGCCAGATCAGCTCCAGATCGGTGGTGAAGCACTTGGCTCACTTAAATACCAATCCTTTTTAGGCACGTAGGACTTTTTGACAAGCTTTTCTTAGACACCATTATTCAATGGATAATTTTACTATATATCATTTAATTTCATCCTAAGTGCAATATTAAGCTAGCTCCTATGAATTAACCAATTTCTAAATTTCCATTTGAATAGAATCTGAAAATTACTCCGTGAGGAGTCCAAATGGAGGTTAATATAAACCTCTTAGAAGTTAGGCAATCTAATATTTTGCTTGAAAAATTAAGCACTAAAGTGAAGCTAGCAAAAATGTGTAATAACTAAAATATACTAAATCCTATGATTTGATACAAATATTAATTTTGAATATGATAATCAAATTCAATGGTTTTTAGAAATTGATTTGTGATATCATACCAAGATTGTGCATGCAAGATATGGCAGTTGTGATATCAAACCAAGATTGTGCATGCAAGATATGGCAGTTGTGATATCATACCAAGATTGTGCATGCAATATGTGGCAATTGTGATATCATACCAAGATTGTGCATGCAATATGTGGCAATATATATAATAAATGTTGCAATTTAAAATCTAATGCTAGTAGTACATAAACTTTTCTAGATTGTTAGCCTAAATGCACAAATGTAATTGATAAATCAATAATTGAATGTTTCTAATATTCATAAACAGTAAATAAGAAGAATTAACTAGCAAATTATTTACTAAAAAATAAAATAATAAAATGAAAAAATAAAAGATGATGGCTTGTGGATCGAAGTATGCTGACGCGCTGTCCCAGAAAAATTTATGCCCCCCACGCACGGGTTCGCTGGCACAGATTCTTAAAGATATGACGACCCAATACAAAACCACGTCTTCCCCATCAGTGCGACTCCAGGGAAGAAAGAAGAGCACGTTTACGCTTATAGATAGCTCAAAAGAAACTCAGAAAAATAATTGAAATTATGTGGAGAAGAGAATAAGAACAAGAGGGAGAAGAGGAATTTTTCATTTTCTTGAAATGATCCCTAGAGCCCTTTATATAAGCTCAGGCACGTCAAAAGAAGCAGACTCTCCTCCTGCGGATTGATGACATGTCTTCTTATGCTTCTTTGATACTGTGGCCTGTTGCATCTTAGTCGCCCATGCTTTCTTTCTTCTTTGGGGACCATTTCATGCTTGCTCTTGCGCGTGGATGCATGACACTTGTTTTGGCCTGCTTTCTTTAGAGATTTTTTTATGTTTGCTCCCTTGCTTGCACGCGGATGCTTGACACTTGACCGTTGACCAGGTTAAAGCAGATGCAGGCCAAAAGAAGATAATATTTGTGCCGGAAAAGGTATTGTTTACTCTGTGCTTTAGAAGATACCGCACACCCTAGCAGCACCTGATTTCGGGTGGCTGTATTTTTTTCTCACTGTTGCACTGCTTCATCTTCTCATAACTTGTATTTACTCTACCTGTACATATCTAAAACTCTCTCTCTCACTCTCTTTTTGCGAGTTTCTCTCTTTTTCAATAAACAGGGGATAGCAGCCTGCTACCTCTTATTTCCATCACAAGATGCAGGGGCATGCGATTCTTCTCTGTCTTATTTTTCTAATGACAAAGAAAGGGAGCTATGGCATCTTTGTACCTCATAATTATCAAGTGAAGGTTACTACCAAGAAGGATATGACCAATTCATGTTCAGCTTCCGCTTAGAGCTATTTCTTTTATATTTTGGTTCTTACGTTAAGCTGCCCATCAATCAGTTCTATTTTGCGTGTATGGATTGGTGGGTCGTTTTTGACATCTAGCCTGATTCTGAATCTGTGTGCATCTAGGTGGCTTTTGGCATCTGACTAGGTGAAGCTTTTGGCATCTAGGTGGCTTTTGCCCGCCTTCTGATCTCACATAGAAATGGAATTGGTTGAGCATATTCTGAAGAAGATGAATTTTTGCTTCTGTCATAGTTTGCTTTGAAGCTAAAATAATGTTGATTAGCAGAGATGTAGTTTTTCATTCTCTGATCTTTTCAGATTTTCTTTTCCTCCCTATAATTCAGTAAGATCTTTCCAACTGCTCTCTCTTTGATTATTCTGTATCACAGACTGTTGCTAAGTTTTGGTTAACTTCTGTCTTGCTTCTATAATTCATTTCAAGCTTCCATCTTAATTCTGTGAATTCTGTACCATATACATTTCATATTATTAATAAAGCTTGGGCAGCTTTTGCCTCCCTTATTCTCAAATAAATAAATAAATAAAAACTATGTGCGCCACAAAGTCAGAGGATGAAGTGATTGGAACGACCCCGTGCGGTGTCGGAGCTGAAAAACATTTAGGGCCAGGCTCGGGTAGAGGTGGCCCGGCCTAGATCGGCCCGTTTCTAGCCCTAGCGGTTTAGATTGCCATGGAGAAGCCTGCACAGCTCCACAACCATATACACAATTGGTTAATAAACTCCAAACAATTTTTATAACAAAACTCCAAACATATTAGTGCAGAATTTTCCGGGTAACATGACCCTTGATAGGGATATTTAGATGCTAGATTATGATTTGTAGGATTTCCAATAAATAGACATGCAGCTGTCATGATATGCTGGAGGAACCATTGCTGGTAGATTCTTCGTTCTGTTACCTTCTTGCATGTGAATGTAGGCGTCTAGTCTTACATATGTATCAGATATGGAAAATAAAGCCTCAAACTTTTATAGTGATTAGACCTATTTCTTTTTCATGCTTCAAACCTCTGGTTCATGAATGGATGAATGTTCTACCCTTTTTTTTTTGTTTTATTTTATTTCAAATTAATGACCACTTGTTTACAAGTACATCTAAGTTACTTTTCATAGGACATTAGCTTTTAAGGATGTTATTTCAAACAGTTTTTCATGCAACAGTATTTATGTATTGACCCTTGACAATGTGTATACTATAAATTTTGCCAAACGTGGCACAAATGTGAATCATCATGTAGACTTGACATAAAAAATCTAAAAGCTTGACATGAACAAGCAAATAATGCTGGGAAGAAATTCATACATTAGCATTCGTGCAATATGTCATCTCATGTCAACAAAGACAATTTGGATCCAATCAAATTCGTACATGCATCACCAAAAAAATAGAATGCGATTATTACCAATTTTTTTTAGATCAATTTTACATCACATTCATAAAAATCAATGCTATAATTCCAATATCCCTAATTCCATATCATGTGTAAAATGCATGTTGTTTTTTTTTTGGTAAATTAAATGCGTAATGTATATCGAATATATATAAAAGTATTTCCTTGAGAACCTAGTCCTCTGGCACCATGTGGACAATTACCAAATCCGTGAATCATCGTGGCCACGTAAAAACCTATTTCTCGTTTTGTATACTGATATCATCACTGGTTACCCCTCCCTGAAGGGCAAGTGCAAAAGGCGCTTTACAATAATCTCTTGCATTGTTTCCTTGAAGATGCCTCCCAAAGAATCCATCCAAACATCTCATCACATTGTTTAGATGAAAATGGCTCAATGCATGAGACCTTAAGCAGTGGAATGAAATTAGATCGAGCTATTCTGAAAGCTGAGTTGATAGGTGCAACTTACTCTAGGATAATAGCAGCCTCTAATCATTTTGTGACTGCTCAGTCAAATAGTGGTACTGCATCCATGCAAAGATGCACCAATTTCCGTTGGTACTGTCCGTAGTACTCGCTAACAGCAATCAGGTCTTCATCCTCCAAATTCCTGCTAGGCAAGTGAAATTTTTGTTTCATCTCAAGAGAGGATTCCAATTGTTCATCTAATGGTCGAGATTTTGAGGCAATCTGTGCATTTATCTCATGGCAGGCAAGCAAAAACATGGCAGCTGTGTCAGGCTGCTGCGCATTTCTAAGAGCTGATAAAGCCTCAGGGAGTGCTCCAGCAGCAACATACAAAATCAGAGCTCTGTTAAGAGTGGTGCCGAACAAGTTCAGTCAATAGCAGCAAAAGGGTGAATAAAATCTTTCTAAAATATAATCTACAGAATCAAGTTACCTCCAGATGTTATGTTCATTATAAAGAACATAATCAGCCCATCTTTGCAGAACCCTGCATGGTAATACATCAAAGAAGGAAAAAATTCAAAACATAAAAGATAGATCGTTTGCAAATAAATGCCTCTGTTTTAAACAAGCGATCCCAGACACATCCATCAATTATAATTTTTATAAAGACAAATGTCAAACAACGCTACGCTATAAAGATGAGCCTCAGACAAAATGGTAACACCCGATGCTCATCTTTCAGCTGTGAGAAAGAGCGACCCTCATTTTTTTATTAAAAAAAGGATAACTAGGACAGGAAGAAGCCCAAGTGAGATAGAGTGAGGGTGGATTCTTACCCAGGTTGCTAGTATCCAACATCGAGTGACTTTACCAACTGAATCAGTTGGCACCCTCTATCTAAATAAATGCTAAAATAAACAACAAACAAGTGCAGGACAGCTGACGCCATAAAAAAATCTAAACATAAAGGTCTAACTTATAGTGAATATGTGAATAGAATTATTTGATAACTTCATCGTTAGTGAATGATCCCGATCAAGATATGGGGCATGTTAGTTTTGCTGGGTCAGCCACTAAAGTTGCATTAACATTTAAAGTTGAGATAAATGAGATAAGACACTGTTTTTTCTTTTTTACAAAATCTATATTGGTGAATATAATATTAAAAAAAAACAATATCAACCTGGTGTTGCTTTTCCATTTTTCAGCAAGCTTAAACTAGAAGTTTATATATAAGATTCATGTTATAATATCTTAAAAATTCCTGGGCAGATCAGCATTTAGGCATATTGAGGTGCATGGGTCAACACTCTAATTACTTAAGATACTGATTTAGACTCTATGATATGACGAGGCATAAATTAAAGATATGTTTAAAAATAAAATCATATGGAATTAAACTTCTTAAAGATGATTTGCCAATTCCATAAGCTATTTTATTATGATTAAAAATTTAGTAGAACTTATTTTTTTCACTTAGAATTTTCTTATCAATAAAACGATGTTAACATGATTTTAGTTTTTTTACTGAGTGGCATGATTCATATAACTATTTAGTTTTTGGTAAAGATAACTAAATTATTTTCAGAAACCTATTAATAACAAACGATGTAGCATTTTTGATAAGATACTATTTAGTGCATCCAACAATGTCTTTAATTGTTTGGTTTTTACTTTTCAGGATTTGATTATAAATTACCAAAGAGAACTGATTTATTTTCAAAAGCCTGTTAAATAAGCCAACAAACAAAAAAGTGTTGTTTGAACAGTAAGATGTTATTTAGTACATTAATTGGCATTTTAAATTATTTTTTAATCTTTTGGACAATCACTTAGAAGGCCATGCACGATTTATACTTAAATTAAGCCAAGGTTTACTACCTCATATTGCCACCAAATGATGGAATTTTCAAGGCCTGGCTCATCAAGAGTTCACTGTTCTTCACCCCCTTCTGCAACCAAGATGACCTTGAGTGATTGTTATTCAAGATTTACGATGACAAGCAATTGGATGGGTACCATGAATTTGAGAATGTTTCAAAAGATTCAGAGGTGAGAGCATATTCTGATCCATTTAAGAAACATAGAAACCATGGAATTTTGTTCCAGATTGGGTAAAAGAACTAAAAATAACATCACTAGTATTTCTTTCATCCATCACATACTTACAGGCATGGCCTTGTTTTGTTAAAAGCAAGTCCATTATCTATAAATCTAGGAAATGGGATCTCCCATGTAAAGTTCCCATTATTGGCTACATATGATGTTGAATACCCATATCTTCTCAGCAATATTTTAAGCATTGCAGACAATAGTATGTGTCTCAACATCAACATGCATCATTGAAATGATATAAGGTCTAAGATCTGTTTAAACAAAGCATGCTTCAATGCTCATTGGATGTCCATTCCTGAAAATAGTTTCAATAGGATATGGTCTTTGCAAGTTTTGTTTAACTAAATCTTTGATCTGTGTACCAGTATGTGTTAGCACATGCCAGATCTTGACACAGAATAGCAGGAAGTATTACATTTGAAGCCTAGACAACATAGCATGGCAAACAAAAATATGACAAATGTTTAGGTACGAAAGATGAGTGATGGGATAAGCCGATGTAGTACTGAATAATGAAATAGGTGCTTGGAGCAATTCTGGGACAGGAAGAATTTATCAACAGGAGTTCTCGAAGGAGAAAATTATTAGTTGGAGCCGTGGAGGTCAAGAGGGTTCATGCTTTGATCCCCACATCTGCTTTTTTTCTCATGTTAATCACCCCTCGTGTGGAACTGATTAACTTAGGCTGAAGGACATTCATGACATGACGTGTTGGAAGAGTGGTCTTACATAACCTTGAGAGCTCGGTCTCAATGTGTTTACAAGAACTACATTTCTCTAAATTTATAAAATGTATCCACCATCTTCAAACAGTAAAACAATCTATGTCTGAAATACTTTCCTATGTGTAAATTTAATCTGTAGGATATCTAAAGCATGGTTGTCTTCTTCTGCCATATACCTAGTGCTAACACAATAAGCATATCAATGCAGATCCTAAGTGAGCAAGTACGATACTCGATACTTCAAAACTTTCTCAGAATTGCTTCAACCTAGCCTAGACCAATGCTTGCTCTTAATTCAACTGCAAACTCCCACAATATCATATAATAAGTAACCCAACTGATACAGAGGATATTGAACTGTCAACAGATTTTTTTGTAAGAAAAAAAAAATGCAAGAATATAATACGGAAACTAGATTATTACTTCAGATAAGATATGAGAATTTAGGGCACCTTGCATAATCAGATCCATGCAAATGAGTTGCAGCTAAAGTTGCAGCATCTGTCCACCACCCAGCATCTTGTAGCTGCAATATTAGGAGATCAGTTTCATTGAAATTCTAGAAAAAAGTTCAATTAGTTTGATGTAAGAGATTTTAAGTTTTTTAAGAGAATTTTGTATGAAGAAAGACGACATGAGAGTCCATGTATAGCAGGCCCTACTCACTGAGATAGCATTAAGAAGATGGTTCGAGGCTTTGAGCTCAAAAGCCCAAATCATTTATAGAATCAGATGAGCTGTATCTAATTGTTCTAAAACTATATATATTTTATACATTAGTACTTGAATGATGGCAGTCCTAATGTCAAGTTCATACCTTAATGCAAATTTAAGTTGGAAATTTCACTTTCATAGTGTTGCCCAGTAGATACAACCCAAGAGGGGGGGTGAATTGGGTCTTTTAAAACTTTTAAGCTACTTCTAGCACTTTTTGATTAATTATGCTAAGTTGTATATATGCGCAGTGAAAGTTAAACTTAGCGACAGTTTGATGTATAGAATGTGACTTGATTGAGTATGCTTGCAACTAAAGAATTCGCGGATAATAGTTAAGCAAGCAATTTATCTAAGTGAGTAAGTGTGTGAGTTAGATAATGACAAAAAGCATTACAAACACAGCAAACATATAGTGGTTCGGTGCACCCCAGCACCTACATCCACTCCCCAAGACTTCTTGGGAATTTCACTATAATCCTACAGATTACAGTCGGTTGTTTTACAAGCTCACAACCCAACTTGTTGTTTTGCGAGATCACAACGAACTCGGTCGGTTTTCCCAGGCTCACCGACTAGAACCAACCCCGATTGTTTTCCCGGGCTCACAATCAAACCCTTTCACGTTGGTTTTACCCTCGGCTCACCAACAAACCTATCTCCGTTGGTTTTCCCTTCGGCTCACCAACAAACCTTACACCGTTGGTTTTCCCTTTGGCTCACCAACAAACCTTAACCCCTTGATTCAATCCCGTGATTGAATCAAGTTACAAGATAATAAAACAAAGTTTAAAACAAATCAAAGCTTCTTAAACAAGCAAATATAACAATATAAACAAACAGAGTAAAGAGAAGCCCTCAAACGAGTTTTGAAGATGGAGGAGCTCGACTTCTTCTTTACTTGACCCTCTTCTGATTTGGCACGAAGTAGAGGATCACCGAGGCAGCACACTGATGGAGAGGAAGCTTTGGGATTCACTTGGAAGCTCTTCTTCTCTCTATTTCTCTTTGGATGGCCCTTTTTGTGCTTATGGGAGATTTTCCTTGTAATCTCTTTCCTAAATGTTTTCTCCCACTTCCATCCGTTCTCTCCTAGCTCTCTTCTTGTTTTTATAGCTTTTGATAACGTGGAAACAAGAATATAGCCGTTAGAGCCAAAAATAGAGCCGTTGGAACCAGTCTGCAGCTCCTGACAATATGACCGTTGGGTTTGGAGTCGACTCGCGCGATCAGGAGTCGGCTCGGCTGTAGCAGGAGTCGACTCGAGCTTTTCCGGAGTCGACTCGGCAACTGTTCCAAGTTTGAATTAAAGTTGCCGTCTTGACTGGGAGTCGACTCGACTTAACCCGGAGTCGACTCGCCAACTTCTGGCGCTGACCTGGCAATTTTGGAGTCGGCTCATCCTCTGTAGTCCGTGGATCCAAATTTGAATTTTGTCCACTCGAGTCGACTCGACTGTCCTGGGAGTCGACTCGAATCTCAGAGCCCGAACTCCCGATTCTCTGTCTTTTGGCTCATCCAGTCTTGGAGTCGACTCGAACTTCCTTGGAGTCGACTCGGCTCTCAGTTTCCGAAAGTTGGTCTTCTGCCATCTTAGTGTAGCGCTGCCTTGGAGTCGACTCGAGCTGTCTGGGAGTCGACTCGAATCTCAGAGTCGGAAAACTGATCCTCTGTATTTTGGAGCCGCGCTGCCTTGGAGTCGACTCGACTTGTCTTGGAGTCGACTCGCCTCTCAGAGACGAAAATACCGTCTTCTGTCTTGGGGTTGCGCTGTCTTTGGAGTCGACTCGGACTTTGTGGGAGTCGACTCGAATCTCAGTGTCCAAAAACTGCTTCTCTGAGTTTTCCCTTGTGTACCACTGAGAGTCGACTCTCGCTTTCTTTGGAGTCGACCCGACAACCATTGGAGTCGACTCGCATTCCTCAGGAGTCGACTCGAATCTCAGGGTCGAAAATCCCTCTCTGACTTTTCTGCCTTTTACACCCTGGAGTCGACTCGTTCTACTCTCGAGTTGACTCGCCAAGCATTGGAGTCGACTCGAATTCCTCAGGAGTCGACTCGAAGACTATTCTTTTAAATTTTCCTTGAATTTGCTCCTCCAATTTGAATCTTTTGAACTTGAGACTTGGGCCAATAACTTGTAGCTTTCTTCCAACTTTTCTTGAGTGCTTTTAGAGGCCTTCTTGTGTTCTTCCAACTTGCTATGTTCCTTGCAACATAAATATCTTTCTCCTTGCAACATAAACATTAGTATCTATACTTCAAGGTTTTGTGATCATCAAAATCAATCTATGAATCAATCTTTGGGTCATCAATCTCCCCCTTTTTGATGATGACAAAACTTGGAGTATATGCAATATAAAAGATATTGTTTTCTAGAAGTAATACATAGCTAAGTTGCATGAAGTAGAAAACATATATATTTGAAACATACTTCATGATACTGCTTTAGATTCAATCAGCTTAACACAATCAATTTAAGCTGATTTGTACTCAATACAAAAAGCATTATAAGCATATACTTAAATATTTCTCCCCCTTTTTGACAACATCAAAAAAAATAGGGAAACATTAAGCACAAATATTTCTTTTCCTTATTGTACTCTGATTTGAATGTTGAATTATTGCAAGAATATGAATCATATAACTCAAGGCAATAATATTGGAATCAGATTAGTGAGCACAGATCAGAGCCAATTAAGATAATTTCAGAGCAGAACACATTGAATGTGATTTCAAGAAGTTTTCTAATTTGATACCACAGATAGTTTTCTAATCAAGTGTGGGTGGAATCTCTCTTAGGTTAATTCAAGAAGTACCACAAATGATATTCAATGAAAAGCACGAATGGAAGTCTAACATCTCTTCAATAATAAGTATGAAAGCTTGTTCATTTAAGATCTTTTGCCCAATCTATTAAGTGTTTTATCAACAGGAGAGCAATTTAATTAATTTTCAGAGTAACAGGTCAAAACCTATATATGTAAAAGACACATCATCATGTTGGATCATTAAGTCTTAATAACTTCAAAGTTCTTTAATGATAATAAGATCATTGGGGCACAAACACCAAAATATGAAATCATGCAACATGATTTCTTTAGAGACTTTCTTTTATCTCTGTAGAAAGTAAGCACAATTTGATACATAACAATATGAATTGGCACACAATTTAAGTTCTAAAGTTCAAGTCAATTACACGTTATTCTCCCCCTTTTTCATTAAGTTAGAGGCTCTCAAGATTTGTAATTTGGTTCATGAGTGATGCATAAGATATACTAACCAAATAACACGCCTCAAGGTGTATCATAAAGATTTTCAGATTTAAATTTCAGATGATACATATTGGAGAGTATTAGGATCACTTTTCATTTAGTATTCTTTCCCTCTCCTATAGATTCATGTAATTAAGTTCCATAAGACCTCTCCTTCTGAAATTTTCTTTCTCCCCCTCAATTGATCATTCCATTTAAGAGTTTAGAATCCTAAGATAATGTTCAACAAAATTGTCAATCTCAAAAATATATTTTCTATAAGTTTCAGCTTATTTTCATAAGACTCAAGGTTTGAGATAAGACAACCTTTATAGAACTCATCTCAAGGTAATTAAAGCATGTCTTGCAATATAAGGAGGTTCATCAAAATCAATCCATAAAGTTCAAAGCATGCATCAAAATAAAGTGTCTTTGGGATAGGATACTGAATATCTAAAGCTCCCCCTCAAAAGATGCATTCTTCTTTAATCATTTTAAATTGTTGAATTTCAGATTATAGTGATAAACGTGAATAACACTGAAATTCTATGACATCGAGAATGTAGAGTAATCTAGTATTATTCAAAATTTGTAGCAATTACTCTTTCTAATCCTTTAAGAACAAGGTATGCTTCCTCTTCAACTTTGAGAAAATGTACTGAAATATTAATCAAAAATGATTCATTTGAAGCTCAGTTTCTTTCAAAACCATTTACATTTTCTTTCTTTTAGACTCATTTGAGTGAGGTGAAATATTTCTAGGCTTTAAGATCATTCACTATATTAATGGAAGTCTTTTATAATGTAGGAGGGAAAAACATATAGATGATCATTGAGGTATATATTTTATAAACTTCAATTTCTTAATCACAGTTTTTCAGCTATGTACACATGAAGCTCAATAAAATTTTAAATATTAAAATAAAGTCATATATTTAAAAATATTTGCTTGTAATCAAGATCATTGAAAGACACACCATTTAGACCAATATGAGTACACTTTGAAGATAAGAAATGATATGTTTCGGAAGTGTATCGGAGCGATCAAAATAAATTCTGTTTTTCTTACATTAACATTTTATTTAGTAATCATATGGAGTTTAAACTTTTATACAAAATCATATTCTGAATTTCATAAAGATTTTCAATAGAGGCTTTTTAAGTCATAGTTTGAGATATGTATCTTTCACATTGTGGCTCATCTTAAATTATTACAAAATAAGGATATTTTAACAAGTATTAGAACATTATGTATCAAAGTTAGGCAATTAGAAAGATAGATCAAAATCAATTTATTTTTCCTAAATAGAGATACTCTTCTCTTCTCCTTTCTACAATTTTATTCGACTTTCAGATTTTAGAGATGATTATGAATGACAAATCTGAAATTTCTTTTCAATAGAACCAAACAAAAGATGTTATGTAGCAATTCAAACATTCAAACAAATTGTCCAAGGATGAAGCATTACAAAACATTGAGAATCAATAAATCAAGACATCATACCATATGCAAAATATACCATGTGTTAAGTCATGCATTAAAATACTAAGTACAAGAATGTCAAGGATCAAAATCAATTCTTTTCAAATAAACTCCCCCTATTTATATATAATCTTGCACTGAGTTCATCCTTAAAGTATGTTTTCAAGTGTTTAAAAAATTGACTTGATTCTTCTTATATACTTTTATTAACTTTGTCTTTCATTTTTACTTTCTTATGCTCTATACTCTATTTGCTCCCTATCCGGTGGAGTTGGGAAGGGGCACGAGGTACTACCACTAGCCTCCCTCTTGTGCCGTCCCTAATATGCCCTACACCGAATAGTTGGGTCAAATAGTGCCGGGTACTACCACTAGCCTCCCCATTGGCACCATCCCTATGATAAGCAATATAGAAAGGTTAAACTATTTACTTTAAACTCTCCCTCTATTTAAGTGTAATTCATTACGGATTTTATCCTTCCAAAAGAATGCTCACACAAGTGCTGAATATATTATGCTTGTTTTGCTTTTTCTTAAGATTGGAGTATTTGCCTTTACTTAGATTTTACTTCTCTTGAATAATATCCATTATCTTTTCTTTATCTCTCTTTCTCTTTGTTATTCTCAAGTAATTTACTTGAAAGAGCAGAATAAAGAAATAATCAAATGTATCATATAGAGGTATATCATGCAAACAACATTTTCATT